>NC_067287.1:6820833-8211666 GCF_020740795.1 Apus apus
CATACTTTAAAACTAGATCCCATTTCAGTGATGTCATGTGTTTACCCCTAGAATAGAACACAATATTTCCTGCTTTTTCAACTGCCAGGTATTTTATAAGTTTTGAAACAGCCATTTGACTAAACCAGTTGATGAAGTTGAAAGTTAAATGAAAAAATATTTTCTCTGTACTGCTGTCAGGAGCTCCAGTTCCCCATAGAGAACTGATGGCTTACCAAATGTTCAGTGACCCAGCACTTCATTTGTGTACTGTTTTACTTCTTACATTTTTTCAGCATCTATATGTCTTATACGTAGTATAGCTGAGATCTCTACTGAATGAATTAGCTCTGTCCTGAGGGTGCTACAGAATAGGCTCATGCATCTTGCTTCTCTTCTGTGCATCCTGCTATAGCCCTTCCTTACCCTGGCCCTACACCTTGCTTGATCATATCCATAAGGTGCCAGACTGCAAATGCTGAGATCCAGTTCCATTTCAGATGTGTAGTTTTGCTTATGCCAAGTAAGCCCTAAAGATGCAGTGGTGAAGGAACATCCTGAACATGCACTGCATGTCTGACACTGAAACAGCAGCATACCCACAGCTCAAAGCCACATATACTCATTTTTCTATATGTCCAACACCTTGAGCTGCCACTTGACTCATGAAGCACCGGGGAAAGGGTGTGTTCTACACCCTAGGGTTTTGACCTGTATGTCCATATAATGGAATATGAGCATACATTATGCAAGATGCCTCTCTCTCAGCATGGACTAAATCAGTGTCTGACTCCTTGGCCAAATTTCTGACTGAGCTCCATTCTGAGTTGGTGTTTCATTGCTCCCTCCAGTTCCTGTAGTCTTGAAGGTAAAGTTAAAAAAAACAGCCTGGGGTTTCTTTGCTGCTATATTTTCAGTCTAATAATTTTCCCCTTTTGTCCACATTTCACAGAATCACAGAATTATTGAAGCTGGAAAAGACCTCTGAGATCATCAGGTCCAACCTATGACCTAACAACACCACATCTCCAGATCATGGCATGAAGCGACACATCCAGTCTTTCCTTAAACACCTCCAGGGATGGTGACTCCACCACTTCCCTGGGCAGGCCATTCCAATGTTTAGTCACCCTTCCCATGAGAAAGTGCACCACACTTTCAAAGAAAGCACTTCACGAACATCCAGCTCAGACCAGTCTTGGTTATATTATCATCCATTCAGAAACCATCTGCCCCAGTAACACTTCATTAGCAAATCATTCCAGGTTGTGCATATTCAAGTTGCATCACTAATTTTTTAAAAATAAAACTTGTTTTCCTAGTAATTTCTGTACCTTTAGACTTGAATATGCATTTTTATATAATTTATATATAAATTCCATAAGATCACACACATACTAGAAATAGGGGTCTCATTCCTTTCTGCATTGCAGTCCTGTCAGTCATTTCTATCTGTGCAAAGTAAGTGCAGCATAAATGAAGTGCCAGGTCTGATTTGACATCAACTGTGCAATGCATAAATAAGGCACAAAGCAGGGAATCACTGACCACAGAAACTTTATAGCAGGTTGCTGAGTAAGTACAGAAGTATGGAAATTTTGGGTGCCAATAACTTCATGTAAATAGGCTATGTAGAAATACAAGGCTGTATTTCCTACAGGTATACAGTATTTCTCATATCCATGTCACAGTTTCCGTAATAAATTATATCTCTGAACATATGAAATTGATGGCTTTTGCACCATCTGTGCCTAGATGTATAGGACAGCAGAAGCAACAATGTCTGATATAAAAAATAAAAGTATAGAAAAAAGAAGCTATTTCCTAAAATCCAATCTAAGCTGATTTCTAGCAGAAACAGTAAAGGAATACCTCAACATGTTTATTCTTGAAAATATTTTTACTGGAGAGACTGTGTTAACCTTAAGTTAAAATCTATGCAGATTTTAGAGCAATACCTGCACCAATGTCAACAGTGACACTCTAGTTTTGTCTGTGTCTGCACCCCATCTATGCTCATACTCTACGTTTAAAAAGGTCAAAGACTTTAGGATCCCCTTCCTAGTACTGAGCAGCTCTGACAGCCTCCCACCAGACCTAGTAAGAAGAGGGCTGCTCAGAGCCATGCCACTGGCTAGCCATGGGCAACTGCCAACTGCCTGGGTGGACCTCTGCCTTGAGGGTACTGCCTCTTCCCCTCTCCATGATATTTTGAGGACTATATAAGTATAACTGGGGTTGAGTGCTGAGGGTCACAAAATGCTACTCAAAGCACTTCAGAGAGAAGCAGAAAGGTCCTCCACAGCTATAGCTGTCACTCAGGATTATAACATGTCTCTGACTAGCTGTAGGGGCACCAGTGGTATTTAACCTCCTCTGCACCAATAACAGAAATAACAGCTCACAGTGGTAGCCATAAATTGCACCTTTTTACACAAGAAATAAAGAAAGAAGGTAACAGGGTGCATAAAGGAAGTGCAGATGGAAATTTGGTATTAAAGGGTACATAAAACTTTTCTGAATGTAATTTTTATTAGAGTGCTGAACAAGCTAACAGAGCTCACAGAAATAAAATGGCTGAAGAGTGGGAATTTTGCTGAGTCCAGAGAAATACCATGAGGCAACACTTGCCTCTGTTAGATAATCAATTAGTTACATATGCACAGATCATAGCTTAAAGGATTAAAACTTGTTTTCATTAAGAACCATTGTAGGGCCTACTAAGGAAATACATTTTGTTGTAGGCATAGAATTAGAGAATGTCTTGGGTTGGAAGGGACCGCTAAAGGTCATCAAGTCCAACTCCCCTACAATAAGCAGGGACATCTCACACATGAACAGACTGCTCAGAGCCCCATCAAGGCTGACCTTGAATGTTTCCAGGGATGGGGCCTCCACCACCTCTCTAGGCAACCTGTCCCAGTGATCCACCACCCTCATCCCACCTACCCTCACCTCAATGATCCACATTCACCTGTGTAACGCATTTGGTTTGTTCTGAAATTAGCATATTAAATTCTACCTAGACTTGGATCCTAATTGAGTTTACCAAGCAAAGGCACAAATAAGAAGTTTTCATCCATCATCTCTCTGACATGCAAGCCAAAGTCACTTTTAATCTCTGCATTCCCTACATGCGGTTTCATCATGCCAGTTTATAAGAGCCCAGTAGACAAATTCTCCTGACTGAAAATCTACCTTTTTCTACTCTTCCTGCTTGATTACTGGGTTTAATATGTTGTTCAAGAACCCTTCACTCTTCCAGTGAGTCAGCTACTCAATAACCAGTCTGCACTGTGGAGGTACTCTCTGATGGGGTTCATCAGCTACCACCACTACTACCAAAGCTTTGGATTTCTGGAAAATGGTAGAAGGGCAAATTATACAGAAAAGGAAAATAAGGTTAAACACCCAGTTGAAAGAACTGAAAAGCACAAGTAAAAGGAGGGAGGATAGTCTTTTCAGAGAGCACGGAATAAAGCCTTTTCCCTGAACCTTGTTGAACTCCTGGTTCAACTGCAGACTCTCTTTGATATCTATACTTCCTCTCAGTTTCTCATTTATATAAAATGGAAAATATTTCCTCACTTCGTGTGACGTATTGTGACCATGACAGGTAATCATCCGCAGTGACAGCACACACTGAAAACAGGAAAGGATAAAAACAGGCTTGAAGCCTCTCAGCACCATGGGTTTTTTTGTCTCTTGTCCTTCCACTTCCCATTGTTTCCCCACTATGTCTGTACAATGAAAATGTCATAAAATGAAGATCACAGCTCATCACTATATAAAACCATTAAATAACTACTTGGGACAGGCCAAGTTCAAGAACAAAATCAAGAAAATATAACACACAATACAACATCATGCTTAATATCAACATCTCTTCATTTTCTCAGTCTTCATCCCCACCCCCAAAGATGCTTTTCATCAGATGCATCAGCTGCTCACCACCCACTGATCAGCAGGTATCTCATATACTTTTCACAAAGCTATAGGATCCCTGGCACAGCATCAAGGCTGATGCTCAAGACCACAGGGTGAAAACATGCATGCTGATATTGTGAATCCAGCCCCAAAACAAGGGTGGGTACAACTGATGATTCCTAAGACAACACAGGTTAAAAAAGACCATTAAATCAATTTAATAACATCAGGCAGAGCCACGGGGAAGAAAGGATGCCAGAGACGGTACAGCGACTTCATTCTGGTGAAACTAAACATTGGACACTAACCACCACACTGAATGTCCAAGATATTGGCTGCAAAGGTATTTCTGCAGCTGCCAGCACCTGAACTGCCTGAGATGAGATCGTAACTGCAAGGAAGGCATTTACTCCCCATCTCTCCAAACTAGTGCTGACATTTGAAGAGAACATAAAAAAAGCCATATTTCACTCCCGAGAGGAACATTGAGCAAGGGTCCAAAGGATATTTGTATTTCTTCTTCTATGTATGTGTCTTTTTCTTTTGCCTCATTCTTAAAGGAAGATGAAATTGAATCATACACAATCCAATTTTTAGAATCCCCCAAATAATTCAGCAAAAGAAATCTATTACAATAGTCTACATGCATTTGCCCAGGTGAAATAGTCCCTATAATGTCTCAAGTAAACCTAAGTTAAAGTATGTGAGTATACTTTCAATTATCCATAATAGCAGCATTTAATTAATAGATTGGTTAAAAAAAAAAAAAAAAAACAACTACAAAAACACAAGTTAAAACAGAATTAAAACTTATGTCAGCTAATCAAGGAGAGACAATAGATTTGAATGCATTTCCATGTTTCTTCTACATTGGGAAAAGTAATTTAAGTCATGTGCATAATACCACTGACATTTCAATATTTTAATAAAAGTGTTTTCCACCAGTTCACTATTTTTGTTTGATATCTTTAATAAGACCAAATTCAATATCAGCATATAATTTTCTTTCTTTTTTCACCTGTGATTTACTGCTCAAGTTCCCAAACAAACAACATCTGAAAACAGGAAGAAATACATCTGGCATAATGTCTTCATCTGTGCAACCACCTACAACGCTGTCCAGGCAGAACTGGTATTTTGAAAGTGATTAAAGTCTCACTGTAAGCAGACATGAGCCTCAAAGTTCAGACTCTGAAGGCTTCTCCTAGTGCACAGAAGTGCTGGACACTGGTTTTCTCCTGTATGCATGACCACAAGAGTCTGATTTTTTGAAGGGCTTGGGTAATGTTCTTCATTCCCACCTCTCTCTTTTTTTTTCTTTTTTTTTTTTCCTTTTTTTTTTTAATAGGAGGGGTGATGGTTCTTACCTACCTCAGTAAAACATTTTGAGATCAATAGATGAAAAGGTTGATACATGCATTTAGAAATATTACTGAGTACTCTGCAGCAGATAGCTGTGTGCCTGAAAGCATGCCAAATGCCCCATTTCTTCTTCTGCAGTTTAGAATGAGACAGAGAATGCTGCAGGATCATGATTAAACTTTTAAATGTCACATCTGCTAAACAGCAATATCAGTCAGTCATTGAGACAGTGTTAAATGAACTTAGCTCACATCAGTGAATGAATTATACAACTCTTTTCCCATAATTTGTTTCAATAGGATACATACACCTCATCGCTACAGTCAATCACTTTGTTCCTCATTTAAGGAGCATGAAAAATAAACAGTCTTTACTCAGCTCCACTTCAGGGGAAAAAATATACATATATTTTAGAAACTGAACAGCAGAAGGTATTATCTCTATACACATCAGCTCCTTGGGATTTCAGGCCTATAAAAATCAATAACAACGATGCCAGACTGAGTCTTGACCTATTTGCACCACAGGAACTGTCTCCTACAAACTCTATACAAGGTCAGGAAACTATGAGCTGCTAATTACAAGACAAAAACAAGTGATGCAAGATTATTTTCTTATATCCTAACTTTTTCTTATCATTTTTTTTCTTATATTTCATTATAAATCTGTTTATCTAAGTTAATGTATTTCTTATTACACAATACTTGTATTCAGATTTGGACAGACAAAACCATAGAATATAGTTCATAAAATCCTACCTGCAGTATGACAGCATTTGTAAATACCAAAAATCAATCAAAAGAGAAGTCAACTGGCTTTATGTGCTCAGTCACAGATGAGAGGCTTTCTCTAATCTCTGGAAACCACCATAAAAATCTGTCTCAGGGCAAGGAAAGAAGGCATTGTTTAACTTTCTACGCTTATCTATTCCACAGTAAATGCTCACATCTATGGCAGAGATGGGCACATTTCTACAATTATGCTCACAGACAGTCATCAGTATTTGAAGCCAAGTAATGAGATAGAATTCAGATTCAAATTGTCCTATATTGATTCAACTACTGTGACCCAGCTCTGCCTTTCTCTAGCCACCACTGCTCATGTTTAAGCAGAGTTGGCCAGCTACGAGCCTTTTACCAGAAGAACTTGTCTTTGCTCACCCAGTTACACCCTGTCTCCAGATTGCCTACTTTTTTGCCTTGCCACCGACAAATGAAGGAACATCCCACAGATTAATCAAATCTGACAAAGGCTGATTCTTCTTATGGAAAGGCTGTACTCTAAATTGCTGTCAACACTTTAAAGAAATGAAATTCCTGTTCAAATGGAAAAAAAATAGAGGCACCTTGATGCTTTAAGCAACTTTTCCAAATACTTAAATGTTGAATCAGAAAGTGATAAAACACATCAGTAAAGTTCTAGTCAGCTGAAACAGCACACGCCTCCTTCTCAACAACCTCCAAGGAGCAAAATTAAAATGTGTTAGTTTTGTCTAAAGACACAATAAATTGTTTTCTTTCTTTTAAGTTCGTTTGATGACAGTAACAAATCTCCACTGGATTCTTTTGAGATCTTCCATGGGCAAAATCCACAAGCTAGTGTATTCAGAGGTACTGCACAAGAGAAAAGGAACGGAGATCTCTCCTGGTGTCTCACAATAGTCAAATTCAGACTTTTTTGGGGCAGGTACATTTACATGTCAGGCACAATTCCTACTTCTATACATAAGATTAGCAGCAAGGAAAGCCTTAGAAGTTGAGACAAAAAAAACTTGCCCAACCTTGAGATGTAAAGGTCACTCAGACTCTGCTGGACTGCAAAGCTTTAATCTTATGATCAGGAGGGCCACAAATGGAAGATAGTGCTAAAATCTGCTCTCAGAACTCTAAGTCTTGAGCAATTCCTTTTACATTTCAGTGTAAAAGCAAAATTTGGTGCAGCGACCTTCAGCCTTCCTCTCCAGCTACACATCATACCCCCAACGTGCAGGTGCCTCCATGGAGCACTGATAGCCCTGCAGGAAGCAGAGCTCCCAGAAGCTCCTCTCCCTCCTGCTGCTCTCTAATTGTACTTTTAAGGGAAGGACACTAACAGCTAGGATGTTTTGATTAAAGGTATAAATGCCTTCAAACTGCTGCTAGCTTTGTCTCTTTTGGCTTTTTAAAGTATTGAATGAAGGGTTAAAATGCACAGACCTAACTAATGATTTGAGCTGTGTGACTTAATTTCAGTGCTTGTTCCAAAGCAATGATTTTTTGTCTGATTGACAAGGTCCTTCTCTCCCTGAGTAGCAGGGTCACAGAAGCCATCAGTCAATTACCCTTTCCCAGTCCAATGACTGCCTTTTCACCTCTGTGACTGAAAGGACTTAACAGTGTTATTCACACTTCTAGGAGTGTAAAGCTCTTCATGATCTTTATGGATAAGAGATATTATTCAGATAAAAGCCAGAATGCTCATGATGTACTGCTTTCTTTTTGGCACATTTGCACTGCTCTATCATAGCACAGGTAGAGTTACAAAGTCACCAGATGTCCATTTATTCTTATTTCTTCCTCAGCCTTTTTTATTTCCCTCTTAATGCAGAGGCCTCATAGACTTGAATAATGGAGAGAAGGAAAGAAACACCCAGCAGTATCTGCATGTCTGGCTCCATTCTCCTTATTGGAATTACACTAGGGATGAATTTAGGCATAAAGTCTTTTCATTAGTTGTACAATGAGTGGACATGCTAAGTAACACTGATCCAAAGATATTCCATTTACAAACCTCAGCTCATGATGGTAGCACTGTACATAGTTATGTTATATCTATAAAGAATGGAGCTAGAAAGAAAATGGTTAGATGCATGAAGCCAGAGCCCATAAACAAAGGGAGATGATAGTGGTAAGAGCTGAGTTATGATTCACAGGCACCAAATTATAGTCCTTATTCTGATACTGTGCACTACACTAAGTTTTTCAAAGTTACATCTTCAAAGCTTGATCACTAGGTCAGCTAATAAAATCCTCACTCCTGGACAGGCTCCCTGTACAGAAAAAGGCAATGGAGAGAATGCAGATAACTAGTTAATTACAGACTGGATACAGTTGAAAGGAGTTCTGTATTTAGCTGTTGCTACAAGCACATCACTGGCAAATCCAAATTGCTCACAAAAGCTTGACAGTTCTCCTAAGTGTCATGAGAGGAAAATGTCCATGACTTGTTCATTTCAGAAGGTAACACTTGCTTAGCATAATCACCTTCCTCTTTGTTGCTTCCACATTGTTCTGGCATCTCTGGTCTGAGAGGTATCCAATATTTTTAACTTCTCTACACATATGGTTTCAATGATGTGGAATTGCTATCTCATTTACATAGAGGTCAAAAGCAGAGGTGTGCAAAGTGCAGCAAATACAGAGCCACTTGCACACTCTGTTTCTATTTTCTTTGAAAGGCAAGACTCTTTAGAGACAGAAGTAATGTGGAATGAACAATTTCTTCAGCAATAATAGACTATGTTTAATCACGGTTGCCAGGCTTCTGCATCAGTAGACTTACCCCAACACTGATTTTGACTCTGTTCACAGAGTAACTGGAGTAACCAGTTGATATCCCAGGTTTACAAAACAGTTATTGTGTTCAAACTTTCAATTCAGATTGTCTGTAAGAGGGCTAAGAAGTAAAGTGGCCAGTCATGAAAGACATAATATCCCAAAGTGTAAAGAAAAGAGACAGAACACTTACATTCACTGATTAAGACATCCTTTCACCAAATGATGCTATGAAGCTGCATTTGACTTTGTATCAATCAGCTTGAACTGTGGGGTTTTTAGAGATTTATATGCATGAAGTGCATTAAAAGAGACCAGAAGGAGTAAAATGTATAAAATATCACAGCTCTGTCAGATTGTTTCCCAACTAAATTAAGGCAGCATATTCCATCTGAGGCCTGACCATAGACCAGATTTAAAGTTTCAGGCTTTCCTGAGCAACTAAAAAGAGGCAGAAAAAGACTAATCATAGTTTGATATTGCAGAAAGGTTGAGAATTACAACCACAACTAACACGTGCTGAAGCCAACAGAGACTGTAGAGGAAGTGAGCCGATTTTAGAAGCTAGCACTGGAGATTTATAGCACCATTGAGGCTACTCTGAAACTAAACAAACGTGCCACTTGATTGTCAGAAGCTGCAAAGATAAGGGCCTTGCCACTTCATGGTCATACAGCATCTTGATCATGAAGGCTGTAGCCACAGACTGGTTACATTTACTACCTTGAAGGCTACGAATCTTCACTGCAAGTAATTTCCTTATTATGTTTCACAAATCTTATTTTCAAAGCTTTTTTTTTTTTTTTTTTTTTTTTTAATAGGTGATCATAATCCAGTTCCTTCTCATGTCTCCATAAAGGAATGTGTGTACATGAAGACACTACCAGGTGTTGGATCAGTCCCAAATTGTGCTAGACACTCTGCCAACAGCAGGTCACGCTACCTCTAGAAACAGAACACAAAAGCAGAGTAAGCGGCAGCAAGGACTAAAACAGGTATGCTAAGTGCTAGGTGTAGCAAGCTATAAGCTCTCTGGCACTGACCCAGAAAACCAGTTGTGCTGGCAAGCAATGCTGTCAATGTCCACAGACAGTCAAAGCTCAGGATGTGGCAGAGTCATATAGCCCATGGCCAGACTGATGAACCCCTTATTGGTCACATTATTATTAAATACATTGCATTTCCATCCTTTACCATGATTTTTCTCCCCAGCATGGTGATGGAGCAGAATGAAAGAAGACAGAGAGTTCTGATTCCAGCTAAGGAGACAGTGAGAATACCACTAATTAAAGTCACAAAGACATTTCTAATTCCTGTCCAGTATTAGTCAACCTGAAGATAGTCACATCAGTAAGGCGTGACTCCCTCCACATCAGTAAGAAGTTCATCCTTAAGAAGAAGAAGTAGATTAGCAGGGAACTTCGCTACGCCTCTTCTTGTAAGCCTTGAGAGTTTATGCACATAGCAGGTGACCTATTCCACATCACAGGCATGCAAATGCCAGACATCAAAGAACACTTTTAACTGAATTCTCAGGATAATTAATTTTCACCTGAAAGTGTTTTAACCTTTTAATCCATCTAAGCTAATAGATAGCAATGGCCTTCATTATTGCAACATCAGAACACCTTCCAATCTTTTAACATATGAAGGCCTGTCACCACTTTCTGTGAGGTAAGGAAGTACTAACCATCCTCTTGTTCAGAGGTGATGTGCCAGACAAATGCCAACTAAATAAGCTTTTCAATTTTGTGTATGAAACTGCCTGATAAGGCCATCAGTTCTGCTGGACACCCCTCTCTCCCTGGAGAATGGTTTCACATGTCTGAGGGGTAAAGTCCCACCATTTATACCAGTTATGCCAGAATATGCCCCCAGCACCAGAACCATGTGTGTAGAGGCAGCCTTTCTCCCAGCTCTGCAAGTAGCATTACAACTTCATTCTGCACAGCCAAGGCACTCATTTGTTCAAAGTTCAGGGAGTCAAATGTGCTGCTCCATCTCAACACAGACGCTTTCTTCCACAGAAATAAATTTAGGAAGTTAAAAACTGCCATTTCCCACAAAACACTGCCTATGGTTTCACCATCTAGGCAGGAAAAATGTTCACTCGAGGGAGCTGAGAAAAGCCAGAAAGGTCCATCAACCCCTCACAGAGGTCTGCAACTTCAAACAGAGCCAAATATCAACAGCAGTCTGGCAGCATCCTCACAGCTCAAAATGGACTCGAACCAAAACTCCAGAGCTAAAACACATTAACTCTCTTTGTCCTGATGAGTCCGTGTCTGGAATTCAAAACAGGATTCAAATATGAGTTTACAAGTCTGACAGTTTATATAACTAATCAAACCAGTGCCTCTGACCTGAATTTCCTGAAAGCCACAGTCCAAACCTGCCCACTGAGCTCGGCAGCTCAGGTACAGCATGGATGTTGCAGGCGGTCATTGATCCCATTTGTCAGGAGGAAGCAAAAAAGTTTCTATAACACAGAGCAGCACTCAGCAGTAACCTGTTCTCTACATCTTTTTGCTTTCAAGAGCAGAAAAATTCACCAGAGTAGTTCAAAATTAGAAGAAGCTGTAAAGGGTCAAATGAAAAAAAAAAAGCCCACCCAGTATCACACCTCTACTTTCTTTAGTGAATCACAATGCACAGGGGATTTCTGTTGTCTTCCAAGTCTGACAACAGAGATTGGATTTATGCAAATTATAAAGTTAAAATAATTAGAGATAGGTCAAAGGTGTAAATCAAACAACCAAAGCTGACATGTCTAAAATTCTGCATGCTAAACAGCCAAGGTGTTTCAAGTCAAAACATTTAGTGGCGCTTATTTATAAAGAGAAAAATTTAAGGAGGGATTTGCTAAACTACCTGGTTGTTGAAATATTCTTTTCTCTGTATACTTTGCAGGTCTCAAAGGGGAAGACAACTCATTTGTATTTCTGGGGCACAGTTATCATTCATGGGGTTACAGGCAAAAAGTTTGGTTCCCTTCCCCACCTCTAATTTAAACACAGCAAGTAGAAATTATTTGGGATTAAAACGCTGCAGCAAAAGTAAAGTTGAAAAACAAACCCTGGAAAAACTAAGAGTAGGTATGTATTTGCTACACTGCCATTGCTTGTGTTTTGTGACACTGTTGTGGCTGAAATACAATGTTTGCAGCCTGCAACAAAACAACAGTAGGAGTCAAGTTCTGCACTTTCACACTGGTGCAAATCTACAGAGGCTGCACCAACAGCTACTCAAGAAATGGATAAACCACAGCTCCGCAAAGCAGTGCATCTCAGCCACCATCCTGCAGCACAGCAGAAAGGACAGTGAAAGCAAAGTCCCAGTTTAAGCAGAGGAATAAAAAACTGCAACCCTATTTTTTAAAAATTACAAGTGGTGTTTGCTTTCTGTGGAAAAGTCACTGTTCCCTGGAAGGGGCAGAAAAAAAACACAACACATTTTGCCTTGAAAATAAAACCACTTTTGCCCAAAGTGCCCTTTCATCAGTGTCCCACCCAGGAGCTCTTCAGAACAGCTGGATGAGTCCTGCCACAAACCAGGAGAACACCCAACAACTAGTTTGTGGGAAAAGTGAAGCACAGAAAAGGAAATGTATAAATTCCAGGAAACTTCACAGCACCAGATTAAATTTTTTCAGGTTTGGACTCAGACATTTAATGAAAGAAAAAAAATACTTTCTGGTGAACCAGTTATTTGCTGTTAAGTAAATGTGGTGATGACTTGCTTACATCTGTGTCCCTTGTTTTTTCAGAATTGTTTGGTCAATGTCCTATGACTAGATAGAGATAGAGTGGATATAAGAAGGGACACACACTTCCACTATGCATTTATGGGCATATTGTGGTCAATATGAAATAATTAACATCTCCCTTGGTTTGTTTATGAGTAGAGATTCATATCACATTAGATATCACATGGCAGAAAACAGATCCCTGCATGCTTCATGGTGAAATAAATTATCAACTGTATATTGACTTTTGCTAGCTAACATAGTAGATAAGTGAACAGATACATGCATCTTTTAGTTGTCTGAAGTTTTTGTCCCTGCACGTACCAGGTGAAGACGGGAGGGAAAACAGAGCCCAGGTTTACTTTCTGACTTCCTTTTTTCCCCACATCATGCGTGAATTATCAGTGACTGATAATGGCCTCCATCTCCTAGCAAAGAAATAGTGCCTCTTTCAAAACACTGAATTATTGGTACTCATAAGGTTTGCTCTCTTCCTTCTCACAGTATGACAGAATAATTTTACTCATACCTGATCCACTTTGTTTCTCCAGCTCCATTTCTTTTTTTCCCCTCATTCATCTCTCTTGTCTTCTTCTACTTAAAAAGTCATTTATTTGACACCATAGTTCATTAAAATGTTCCCTGCTTCAAAGCCCTTATAAAATAACATATTACATGTATTTCCTACTCTTTATATTAAATTATTTCAAGGCACTTTTTGTCTTATGGTTTTCAAGTGACCTCCAGCTTCCACTCTAAGATGATTCTCCTTGTGACTGAAGTCCATTTAACACAATAGGCACATATAGCAATTTAGGGAAATTACAGAAGAATTCTTGCAAATTCTCCATATCAGTAAGGGAGTGTTCCTGCTGGAGCAATGTGAAGGTGATCTGTGTTTCTTACAAACATCCTTTTTCATTTCCCTGGCATTGTAAGAATTTGGCTAGAATTCAGCTGTGCAAATGGTTCATAATTTATTAGTTACTTGATTAATGTAATGTCTTTTTGTTTAAATTATCTGTGAACAATTTACAATTTTCTCATTAATTATTTCAAATAATTTGACAAACAATTTCATTATTTATAAATACAAGCTTTCTGTTGGACTAAACAACTCCAAGCCCATTTGTGTCTTTTGGGGGCATTATTTTATAATTACAGCCATTATTCTAAGGCAGTAAAAGTCCACTTAAATGAAAATATCTCAAAAATATACCAATCAGCTCTGTTTGGAGATTCTTGATGTATATTTGGCATAAAAATTGAGTATTTAATTTAGATAGATAAAATTAATCTAATTGAATTTAGTTATCTCTCAAAAAAATAAAATACATCATTGATAAGGTAGAGGCATGTATTTAGAAGAACTATTTTTCCTTTTTCCAGCTTAAAGAAAGGCAGTTGAGAAGAAATATCATATAAGATACTTCAGGGATGCCACTCTTAAAATATTAAAGGTACTTTATTTACTACAGCAACATCCTTAGCAGCACTATAATAAAAGCTGTCTGTGTTTCTATTCTCTACCCCAACTTCAAACATTTTATGTATAGCACTCATAAAAATGTACTGCAATTTAAAATTTAGCTTGGAAATGAAACATAAGAGAGGGAAAAATTTCTTTAAATTTATTGATTTATTGATTGATTGATTTGTTTGTTTTACTATTTAGGTACCAAAATACTGTTATTCAGAAAATATTTGCAGATGTATAGAGGCAGCCTGCACCTCCCTCCTGGAGAGAAAGGCCATTTTTGTTTTCTTGGTCCCTTAAATCAACAGTTTTTCACTGATGTTTAAAGCGTAAACTTTTAAACATATTACTTAAAAGGCCTGAGTCAGATCTCTCCAAAATATGTTTGTTTTGGTTGGGCTTTTTTTGTTTGTCTGGGTTTTTTGTTTGTTTGGTCTTTTTTGTTTGGTTGGCTGTTTTGTTGGGTTTTTTTAAAGGAGAGACTTGAGTCTTTGACCATTTTCAGAATTTGACAGGATTAAATCCTGAGCAATCCTTCACCTGATGTTAGTTCTGGAGTCCTTGGAGGAGGAGGCTGGACCAGAAGACCCTCAAAGAACCCTTCCAAACTATATTATTCTAAGATGCTGTGAGTTTATGAACTCCAAGCTTTGATTCCAAGCTTAAACTACTATTCCACACTTGACCCTTTTTTTTCTTTTCTTTTTTCTATTTTTTAATGGAAGATGCCAGTATATCTTGAATAAGAAAACTTAGCTGACATTTTTCTTCTGCAAAAGTACAATTTTGATGACAAGATTTCCATTGTTCCCATAATAAACTCAGAATAAAGACTTGGTTTGTTGTGAGTTTTTTTTTTAACTTGAATAGTCTGTAGACTACCAGTTTACACTAGAACTAAAAGCTTTGAGTAGTTTGATTGAAAGAATTAATAACTGTTATTTCCTGAATGGAGACATTTGATTTACAATGCTTGTAGAACACTTGCCTTTTCTGAGGCACCTAAAATCCAAGATTCTAAGAGCCTTTGCTGACATTTATTTTTCTCTTCTAATACTTCTGTAAGAAAGGTGAGAAGTGAGGTTAAGAGAGACTCAAAATACACCAGTGAGAGACTTCATGACATTTCCAATCTCCTATTCTTCTGCTCTAGCTACTAGAATTATTCCCACACTCAGGTTCAGCACCTGCACTGGCATGATAAACCTTTGGAGCTACTGCAGTCCATCAAGCTAATGACACGCATTTTAGACAGTCCTTTTAACTAAGCCACCAACACTACCAAGGAGCCATTAGTTTACAGATGCAACAATTCAGGCAGCTTTATAAGGTCCCTAAATGTATATTTACATGATAAATGGTAATGGGCTGGTCACACACCCATCATGCAGCCACAGAAAGCAACAGCACAGCAGCCATTCCCAAGGCTTAGTGCAACTCCTCCATGTTGGGCACTACTAGCTGCAGATGGACCATTTTGCCACAAAGCCAACCCTGACGTTAGGTCTGTGCCAATAAATCATATCACTCTTAATGTTGTTCTACTTTAGCATTACATTTGAGCCAAATCTGTTTATATCAGGCAGTTTAGATCAGATCACTCTTACTGTCACTCTACACTATCACTGGTTGCCCACAGCTTTGTTGGAGAACTGTCAAGGTGTAGATAAAACCCAAGCAAACATGTTATTCGATAAGATAAGGTGACACAGCAGTGCAGGAATCCCTGTTTTGGGATTCAGTGCTTTGCTTGATTGTTTCTTTAATCTCTTGGCAGTTTCTTGGTGAAATGTGAGTCTGAGTTCCTCAACAGCAAAGTATGCTTACAGCTGCTGGTAAAGGCTAAGTCCTGTTCCAGGCCATTGCCTAAGAAGTTTCAGGTTCCTTTAGAAGCCTTGAGGGGAGAATGAATCAAGTCTAGAGCAAATATGACAGATGCATGTTTTCACTGTGGTTTCAATTAAGTCTTTAACTGGAAAAGGTGCTAGAATAGACTTGAGACTCAAAGTGCTTTTATGCCACCTGGCAATTCATTGTAGATCACCCAAGTCAGCATGGAACGACCAGCTTACAGAATTTCAGCTCACACTTCCCTATTTTCTTCCTTCCTTGACTTCCTACAGTGTATTTGCCCTCCTAATGGCCTCAGATATTTCAGACACTGAGGATCATGGACATCCAAACCCCACTTGCAATTCTCTCTTGCACAGAGATTCACTTTTTTATACATCCATTGCTCCTTTCTTATCTATTTGAAAGCCACCTCAACACTGTCCACTCTAATGCCAACTTAGAGATCTCCAGGGTACTCAAAAGCAAGATAGTTCCTCTATGAAACAGCTGCGTGTGTCCTGTAGAGATTCTAGAGCAAACACAGTCATGCCATGCCAATGTTGTTGTCCATACCAGCACTGATTTATGTAAGGCCCAAATAAAAGTCTTTCCAGACACCAAGGCATGCCCATGAAGTGTATTATATTTAAACAGGGTACTAGAGGGCAAAAATAGTATTTTTGATCTGTATAAATTATCATCTGAAGCAAAATGCACACATTGCATCTGAAATCCTTGAGGCAAAGGCTAAAGCTAAATGTGCTTTCTGGTATATCAGCCTTCTTCTCTCTTCTCTGTTCAAAAATGGCAAGTATGGAAATAAAATAAAATAAAAGGGTTCTCCGCTTGATACTAGGCAGTAAAAGGAGGACTATTGAGTCACAACAGATTGAAAAGCAAAAAGAAACTATGAAAACATGCAGAAGGGCTCTGTTCTCTTTCCAGTATGATGCCCAATTGAATAAATGGAGCTCTACACACCAGCTTACAATTCAGTCAGACTAGATACACCCAACCTAATGACTCAAAGAATAATCAGAACATTTACTTTATGGTCCATTTGCTGCAGTAACAATGCAACATTATCTAAATACAGTTCTTCCTGCAGGGGCCAGGAAGTATACACTGTTGACAGAATTTTAAACAAAAGGCAAAATGAAATTTCCACTAAACCTTCTCATATGCAGATCAGCTTGCATTCAACTCTGTAAAGGCTCAGTACTCGAGCCCTGATCCAACAAAACACTAAGCACATCCTAAAGACTAAGTGGTTTCAGCATTTGCAGCTTTTACAGTCTTCACATTTTTAAAGTTAAGCACATATTTAAATTATTTCAGAACAGAACCTTGTGCTGCTGCCTGTGACACAAGCAGTTTGAATGGCATCCCTTAGCATGTGTATTCAGAGAAGAAAGGGAAAAAAACATTGCAATGTATGATCCTCCTTTCCTGTTGTATTGTTAACACAATTCTTTATTGTTTCTAATTACCCAAAGAAAACTTCAAACTTCAAGCTGTCTGACATAAAACTGTCGCTTCCTGCAACAGTTACATTTTGTGAATGCTACAGTTGTGCAAACAGGCTTACTCTAAAATTCAGAAGATGCTGGAATATGTATATTTTAATATTGTTTTTTAAAATAGATAGATAGATAGATAGATAGATAGATAGATAGATAGATAGATAGATAGATAGATAGATAGATGGATGGATGTGAGGTCTGGCACTCACAGAGAGACCCGGTTTCTGTATCTGTCATTCCCTAATGACTACTTTTCTTTATCTTCAGGTGAGCTACACTCATTAAACTCCCCAGATCTTCACTTCTTCTACATTGCCATTGGGGAATAAGCACACAGAACTGGCTGGGTTGGGCTTTTTTCACATTTGTTAGCCAAATAGCCCCACTAACACTTGTGTTAACAGAGCTGTAGAGGTACTATGGAAGGGGAATGAGAAGTTGAAGGGAAGAAGCCAGCATCTCCTTAAATCAAGAGCTGCTGCTACAGGAGACAGTAAATGAAATCATAGTGTGAACATTTAGAAAACAGGCAGACTGTAAACAAGAGTAACTTTTATGGGCCAGACCCTGCTGGGTTTACTCATGTTGGAAGTCGTCTTGCCATTAAATATAACTGTGTGTGTGAATTAAGAAAGCAGTATTTGGATTTTTATTTATGTAGTCTCGTGTACAATAACCTTGCCTGGAAATGTATGTTTCTTTTTAAACACAGACCAAGTTTTACTGTTACAAGAGTGGTACTGCCTTCCCACTGCTCTTCTGCAAAACAAATACAGTGTCCTCTGGAAATACACTGTCTTTCATTTCAACTCTTCATTACTACATCTTCAGATTTTTTTTAATCTACAAGGCAAATCAGCAGGTTAGTGGTCATTACACACTACATTTCTATATCTTCCTGGGCTTAATTTAAAACATATATAGTGCTGTCCTGTGAATACATTGGGTTTCGATGTTCTAAATACATTTTTAGTGTAGATATTTGTTCCAACTCCGTTATTTTCATTTTCACCCTAAACAAAGTTTCCCTAGATCATGTCACTACTGCAGAGAAATACATTTTCCATTTTGCCTTGAAAGAAATGTGAAAAAGGAAAATGTTGATGACACAAGAAGCAATTTGAATCCCATGATAGAAAACACAGCCCTAGCAGACAATACACAGTTATAAATAATAGCATAAGAATGCTTGTCTTTTTTCTTTTTTTTTTTTAGCATAAGAGAAATGCAAGGTATACATTTTTAAACAAATATATGTTTCCTTTTGCCCTTTTCTTGGTTGTAAAAGGAAGGTGATAGAAGGCAAACTAATAGATGAGGAAAATACATACCTTGTCTATCATTCAGTAGATACAGAATTGGTTCTGGTTTTTAATAATGTGTATTGGTTCCAATTTTGTACAGGCAACATATAAAGGACGGACAACAGATAGAGGTCAGGCACTACTACAAGAAGTCATTTTCCTCAAGGTGTTTGGGTTCCCTTTGCTGTTATTCTCATTGTCGTTATCCTGTGTGCAGAATAGCAAAGGAAGCAGTATACCTTACTACTGTGA
Organism: Apus apus; assembly: GCF_020740795.1. Classification (NCBI taxonomy): domain Eukaryota; kingdom Metazoa; phylum Chordata; class Aves; order Apodiformes; family Apodidae; genus Apus; species Apus apus. The sequence goes on from NC_067287.1 coordinate 6,839,769, forward strand.
ATGTGTTGAGCTGTTTGTTTTAGGCTTTGCCACAAGTAAATCAGGTTTAGTAAGAGCGATTCACCAAGTACATATCCTTGCTTAAGTGGAATAGCAGTAGACAAGACTGTGGAGTCTCAGAGATGACAAAGCATACACTAAGTGTTATCCAAAATGATATTTTGTGTCCTGTGTGACTGCTGAAGCTTATTACATTGCTTTTGATGTAACAGGATGAATTTAAAACTTTTTGAAGTGCTGCCTTGTGACTGGCAAAACTACTTCTGACATGAAGCTGAAAGTTGCTGCTACTTAATGGCACTTTGGTGACCTTTCAGAACAGAAAGGATGGCCTTGATCCAAGTTACAGCACACAGACATCCATATCACTACTATCACATGAGCAGCTTCTGCTCTGCAGGAAAATGAGTTCAATCATTCTTGTGCGCAGGAATTTCCCAATCAGACCCATCTTTCAGATTCTCTGATCACAACGCAGCTATGTTTTCTCATTCCTTTTCTTGGTGTTACAGCTCAGAATGTAAGTTCCACAGCTAATGAAGTTTAAATGCACAGATGATGATGATGTACAGATCACTGGGCAATAATATTTTTTTCATCTAACTTCTTATGCAAATGACCATAGAGAAAAAACAGCTATTATTGCTTATGAGTATTATTGCCACCGAAGTACAACAGAAAGTGAATACAAACAAACAAACAAATGATCTAATCTGAAACAGATTCACAATCCAGCTTAATCAGGTCTTTTGAAAGGGTCTGCATTACTGAAGGAACTTCATTAAGAGTTGATTTTTAAGTCACACAATTTCTATGTTGCAGACAGGCCAGTTAAATATCAACAGAGAGCAATATTAAAAGAAGTTTAGACTTGCATTACAGACAATAGATACCTTCTTTGGCTGTCACTAACTGTCATATATGAAACTAAATTTGTGGGACAGAATGTAGCCACTGAACCTTTACCCATGTAACCATCAGATGAGAAAAAACATCCCCCCACATTCCCAGATAATCTATTAACTGAAATGTCTGTTGTATCTTTGAATATTAAAAAATTGCCCATTTCTTTTGAATTCCTTTGTGAGTTTTCCCAGATGTGTTCCCAGACTTAGCTGGTATACTCTGTGCTATTTGGCTGTTTCCTTCTCCGGGTGGGGGCCACATTTTCACAGTACATTGGGTAGGGACTGTAAAGCAGCCTCATTCTGTGTAATAAAAGCTATTATTCCTATAAATATTTCTAATGCATTGTTACCTGTAGAACATTGGAATATGCTGACAGCTCAAGTCTAGTCACCAATGTTGCAACAAAATATGCTTTACTTAACAATGAGTACACACATCAGGTCTTTTGCTTCTAGTTATCATCAACTATTTGCCACATCAGAAATAGGTGGGAAAAGAGGCAATTTGAAACAAAAAAAATACATATACTGACAGAAGTCAGCTCTTTAACAGCTGAGTTTATTTCTTTGAGAATTAATGGAAATAAATGTATAGGAGTGACATAACTGGAGAAGAGCTTATACAGTCTTTTTTTAATGGAGTCAATATCCCGTGTATATAGACTGGAAAATATGCAAAGGCATACAATACAGAAAACTGTGAACAGGCTGCCTACAAATCACTGGCTAGCAGTGACCATTAGGTCAGCTTATTAAAGATGAAAAATGGCTTGGCTTTGAAATAAAAGCCAGTTGCATCCTATCTAATATCTTGATGCGGCTGCAGGAATGCAGAAGCAAAATACAAAAGCCAAAGTACAACTACAAATACACAAGGAAACAGCAACATGAAAATACTTGCAAAGAACATTAGTCGTAAGTAGAGAGAGTTAGTCCAGGGAAACAAATCAAGTAACAGAAATGTTTTGTGCTCTTTTGGTTGAAACCTGCGTAGTGATCTACCTTTGAAACCAGAGTGGCAAGCAAGTGACAAACAACTGAAAAAGCAAATAAAGTGCCAGTCTCCACAGGGTAGCAGGAGGAAAGCCCAGGCTTATCTGAAGTTGGGCTGACTCCTCCATAATTGCATGACCAATCAAAAACAATAAACACCCATAAAACAACAGGTTTCTAAAAGCCTAATAGGCTTCTGAGCTCAGGGTTAGTTTTAGATTAACCTCAGAAAAGCTTTTGACAGAATCTCTTCTCATATAGTCAAACATGAGCTAAGGAGGTACAATGTTGATGAAGTTTTTTGTACAACTACTGAAAAATTTTGCACAGAACTGCTGGTTTACTGGCAAAAGGAAACGATGCATTGAGTAAAACTTCTATAAGAGCCTAAGCTGAGCTCAGAGCTATTCAGCATTTTTATGAATTACTTGAATGATGGAACAAAACACAGTAATTAAATTTGCAGATAATATCAAGGTAGAAGGATGCATGAAGATTGTGGAAGAAAGCACTAAAAATCTAAAAAAATTGAAGATACAAATAAGATACAATTCAGTGAAGACAAGTGCAACATGATGTATTTATGTAGAAATCATCAGTCACACAAATACAGCATGGGAACACCTAATTACAGAACAATTAATTAAGGGAGGGGGAGGGGAAATGTGAAGGATAAAGGATTACAAACTGAAGATAAGCCAGTATTTTTTCTAATAAAATTGCCCTCCTACTAGGGTGTGCAATGAAGATGTCACACACCGGACATATGAAATAGCCCTCAGCAGGCTACAGCCTGAGGCTGGAGCACTGTATGGAGTTTAATACCCAAACATCAAGAAAGATGTGAGTTAGTTGGGCAGCTGAGAGCAAAAAGAATGAACAAAGATTTAGAAAACCCATCCTGTGAGGAAAGGATGAGAGAACTGGGTTTGTTTGACTTAGCTCAAGGAGACACAACAACTGCCTTCAAGTAACAGGGACATTTCACAAGAAGTTACTCTTACTACCCACTCTGCTGATACGTTTAAATTGCAGCCACAGCTATTTTAGGAAAATCAGACAAACATTAGTCAGGAATGACTTGGCATAATTAAGCCCATCTTCAGGGGACTGAAGGATCACTGAGTCCCTTCCAATCTGATCTGCTAGCAAGCCCTTTTCTTCTCAGTGTTATTTTTAAAAATCTCCACTACAAGCATGCTTATTCTGCCCATGAAAATCTAAGAAAAACAGATCAAAATAATTTACTAACAAAAACTGTAGCAGCCAACCCTGAAAATCTTATCCAAGATTCTTTCTCCCAGCAAAGTGTTAAGAATTAAAATGCTCAGTTAGTCCAGCAGTGTTCAGTTTGCTTTAGTCATTATTTTGAGTCTGCTGCCTTTTAACTGCACTTAAGTCAAGTCAACCGAAGCATCCCTTTCCCTTCATTTTATGGCAGACAAAATGGGAAGACTCACCTCACTATCATTCATCTATTATGTTGTCCCATGTTAATTTCTCCTTAGCACTATCTTAAATACCCTCATGTTCACTTCTCCAAGAATTGTTTTTGTATTTCTTCATCAGTTTAGTTGCTCTCTTTAGGACCTTTTATATTATTTCATATGCCTTTTGAGAGGGAATGACTGAGATTGAACACTTTAATACAGGCAAAGGTGTACTGTAAATTCCTGTAATGACACTTGTTTTGTCTTAATACAATCTAACATCTCAATTTCTTTCTAGACTGCATTGAACTGCAGCCTTCTCTGTGCTGCTCCTTGCAATGAGCAGGTATTTTTCTCAGAGTTGTTACAGCTAATTTAGAACCTACCAGGTAGTATGATTAGTTCCAATTGTCCCTTCAGAACCAGTTACCATCAGCTGTCTAGCCTGAGGCTCACCTGTCATTTATTACTGAATGCTCGATTGCTGTTTGATCCTGCTGCATCCTTTCTATCTCCTCATAGCTAACAAGCCCCATGTAATTTCACCTTGCCAACAACAACAACAACAACAACAACAACAAAATACTATTTATTCCCTTTCCAGATTATTTTCACAAGTTCCAGTATGGGTCCTTATATTACTCAACTATTAATATTTTTCTCAAGTCCTTATTTCTCACCTTCCTAGAGCTCCCTAATCCACAAGAGAACATTCTTCTGCTGAGATTTTTATATGTATGTATTTTAGAGTGGTTTTATCCACATAAACTCTATTTACTATTCTAGTTACAAGATTTCCTCTCTTCAAGTAATGAAAATAAATCTAATTGGCTGCAAATATAATCTTTTTCTTAACAGGAACTATTTTGATTCATTCCTTGATAACAGTTTTATCAAAACCATCATGATCATAACTGAATGGTTTGAGTTGGAAGGGACCTTAGAGAACATCTAGTTCCAACCTCCGTGCTAGAAGCAGGGACACCTCCCAGTAGATCTGGTTGCTCAGAGCCCTATTCAGCCTGGCCTTGAACACTTCCAAGGAGGAGGCAGCCACATCTTCCCTGGGCAACCTGTTCCAGAGTTTCACCACCCTGACACTAAGGAATTTCCTCCTAATGTCTAACCTAAATCTCCCTCTTCCAGTTTTGATCCATTACCTCTTGTCCTCTCACTACAAGCCCTTGTAAAAAGACCCTCCCCAGCTTTCCTATAGCCCCTTCAGGTACTGGAAGGCCACTGTAAGGTTCCCCCAGGGCCTTCTCTTCTCCAGGCTGAACAGCCCCAAATGTCTCAGCCCCTCATAGGAGAGGTGCATATTCATGGCCCTTCTCTACACTTTCTCCATGAGGTCCATGTCTTTCTTATGCTGGGGATTTCAGAACTGGACCCAGTACTCCATGTGGGGTCTCATAAGAGTGGAATAGAGGGGCAGAATCATCTCCCTTGACCTGGTGGCCACACTTCCTTTGATGCAGGCCAGGACACAGGGCCATCTGGGCTGCAAGTGCACATTGCCAATTCACATTGAGATTCTTGTCCGCTATCACCCCTAAGCATAAAACTCCACACCAGCATGATCTCTACATTTCCTGAAGGTACTAGTCACAAGGCTGAGATTCATTTATTCAAACCATTTGTACTCCCTACATCTTCCCCTCTTCCCTTAATCTACTTGCTTTATCTTTATGCTTGCCTTTCATTTAGATTTTCAACTATTTGAGGATGGCTTTTACTCTTTTTTATATTTGGACAGTGTATAGCACAGTAGGACTGGAGCCCACACATACAAGAAGTACCTTAAAAAGACAATAGTGACTTATTGCATAGAAAGTGTTTCCAATAAAGTGATTTACTGCTTATCAAGTGCAAACAGACATTTCTATCTCTTCTGCTCAGATACTTCTCTGCTCAGCCCTGCTACTAATAAAAATAATACTTTTCTTTTCCAGTGATTTCCTAACATCAACACCTCACTGATCCAAAAGAATGCTATTCTCAGATTGAGTCTACTGGATATACAAGAAATTCATCTGAAGACCTCTGCTTGTACAGTCACCATTCTTAGTCTCAAGATGGTATCAATGCAGACATTAATTTTTCTTCTCTCCACTTTGGAGTAAGTATTCTCCTTTTCCCAAGAACTAACTCAGTGTAAAATGTTAGTAAATTCCATCATCTCAGTACATGTCACTTGTCAATAAAGTAAACTGCTTGTTTGCAGAAGTAAACGATGCTTTAAATATTTTTACCAAATAAAATGCTCTTTTACACAAATTAGCAAACAATCTTAGCTGATCAATTATTGACACAAAACACTGATAGGGATTGCACCTTGCCACAAAGCTATTTCAGACCACTGCCCATGACGGACAATTAGTTTATAAAATTACTATTTGGTGGTAAAAAAACCTACTACGGTAGATTATTACAAGTGCCTGTGTGACTATGCACAGATGTCCAGGGCATACCTGGAGGATGACAGGGAAATGAGTCGCTATCAAGGATTCCATTTTCACTTCCACAACTAGAATTGTGATCAGCAGAAAGCTGATCAACGATCAGCAAAGTAAGAGGGACACCTCATAGGAAGGGATGATGGAGGTCAGCTTGATGACAGAGGACAGATTCCAGGAGAGTTTCCACAGAAGCTGTATCTTCCTCAGGTTCAGGGAATGTTATGACTAAAGGAAAAGCCTAAAGCAAGCTACATGTCCTCACTTGTTGTAAGGATGCTTTCATTTAAGTGAATACTATGCTTTGAAGAAACTGTACAGTTTTTGCTCTCAGAGAAAGCAGAACTGCAAGGTCTGAGATTAAGACAGATTACCTGTCTATACTCCAGAAGAGGAAGAATGAAAACTTACTTTCTTCCTCAAGAGAAATGGTAGATGGAGGCTACCTCAGAGAACAGGATTCAACAACCTGGTAACTAACAGAAGCAGCATAGTCATTCTGCCAGTATCTGCCTTGTCATGTATGGAGATCTGAGCCTTCTTACCAAATCCTATTTGCCCATCTGTCAACCTCTGGAACACTTCAGCAGAAGGCAGCCTGAACATCCTCTTGCCTTAAAAAGAGGTCTGAGTTCATGCTTGTGTGAGCCATGCAGATCAGGCCTGGAAAGGGCTGAGCAGCTTGCAGACCAAGCTAGCAGCTATCCAAGCTTCGCTCTTCTTAAACACTCTCTGGGTTCATTAAGAACATCCAGAAATATCCTTATCTCTCTATAAAGGATAGACTGGAAACAGAAGCAGCAAATATGAGCTACAGAGCTCAAACAGTTTAAAATTATTTGCCTCCTATGGCAGAGATAGCTTTGGATGCTATTCTATAGTGCTACGAACAAAGCATCCACAGCAAGAGCTGGCAGTGGGCTTCCCTTGTGGGGGCCTGGAGGCTTGTAGTGCAATTGACTGTTATCATGTCAGGAGCAGACGTGGAACTCTGCTCAGCAGTGACAGTTACCAAATCTATTGTTCACTCTACAAGCTGGATCAGTGCCAGGACAAATCACTTTGCTTTTCATCTCTTAGTGTCTGCAGACCTTTCAAGTTTTATCCATCAGGCTATTGTGCAAGAAAGAAAAAAATGGCAGTGAAGAAGAAATGGAGTAACATCTAATGAAATGAGACCATCTCAAGATAGTGAAAGATTCCGGTAGTTACAACATTGAGTGTAGTCTTAAACTCTAGATCACTCTTACCAATAGGGTGGGAGCGATCCAGTTTCCCAACTATGTGGGAATAAGTTGGTTCAAAAACTGAGACACTTTGGGATTGTAGGTAATCAATTCTACCAAAGTTTCCTAAAAGCTTTGAACACAATGATTTCATGTAAGAATGTCAGTATTAAATGAATTTAAGAAAATTCACTCAAACAAGCAAAAAACAAATATAAAAATATATATAATTATATAATTTGACAAATGACTGATTGACAGACTGTTTATGGTCATACCTTAAAAACTAGAAGCTGGTTTTGGAAATTACTTCAAGAGATTATCTAGTCACACCTATTCCTACGTGACACCAATGGGTAACACTTAGCATCAACAGGTTCAGAAAGACTTAGTCATCGTTTATGAAGACACAGGTTTTCACACAAGTATTTCACATAATTTTCAGAATATCTTGTACTTCAATATCTGATGAAACATTATATTATTCTTCTACATAAAAAAACTACTGGGAAAATGGCCAACAACAGTTAAACATGGTACATCTTTATGTAAAGTCTCCACTAAGTTAAACTTGCAACTGATAATTCATGCAAAACCAAAAAGCTATCTCAAATAACTTCAATTCAATCTTCATTATAAATAAAAGATAAGTGCATGCCAGGTCTGTTCTTACACGTATTGTTTGTTTCACAAAAGGGTAAGTTAAAAGATGTTTGGAAATGCTGATGAGATGCCAGAGTCAAAACTGATGTGGCATTTTAATTCTAAGCCTCTGTTTTCAGAAATAGCAGCTTTGAACTTCACCTTCTGGGGAAAATTGCTCATGCCTATTCTCAACACACAGATAAATGATTCTTGTGGGAAAATTTCAAAAAAAGGCATGACCATATGTTTTAGTTAGCAAGTGTAGAAAGTGTGGGGGGCATTCAGCAACGTGCTCCCGTGTATTCATCAGGCCAGGGATCGAAGTTCCCACAGCAGCCCTTCCCCTCTCATCTATTCTTCTGCCCAAGGCAGGAAGGGAGCTACAAATGCAGTTTACAATCCCTCCTCAAGACATGATGCTAGATTTTTAAGCCAATGATACAACCTTGAAATTATGTGCACACTGTGGGTTATCAGTAAATTCGAGCTAGAGCTCAGGCTGAAGTCTGTACTTGATACACAGCATGCACATACTTTGTCTCAGCTGAACAGAGGAAGATCAAATAGGATCTTACATTAAAGTGAAAGACATAGCCACAGGTCACCTTATTCTTACTACTTATTGATTTAAATAGCAATAATATTCAACTTCCATGCAGAGTTTTCACCAGTAGCTGTCAAAATATTTTACAAAGGAAGTCAACAGTATTATCACCATTTTATAGTGGTGAAAACTGAAGTAAAGGGAAGTAAAGAGCTCTGTCAAGTCACCCAAAAAACAATGGACTGAAGGAAAAATGCACACAGATGGTGTGAATGGAAGGACAGAACACTACAAATGTAGTGTGTGGAAAAGAGGTGCTGAAGGAACACAAGGTCCTGAAAGAGTAAAAGGAAGAGAAAGGTAAGTGTAGAGACAAGGATCATACATAAGTACAGGCTCAGCCAGGAGAACAGATCTGAGTAGATGCAAAAGGAATTATCAGAGCAAGTGCAAAGGGGTGGCAAGAGGGACGTGAGAAAGAAAAATGTGAAAAGGAGCCCTTTGGTATGGACCATAAGTGGTCCTGAAAGGCCAGAAAAGACAAAGTTGTAGCAGGCTAGATAAAAACAGTGACATGTGTCAGCAAAAGTTGTGCTCAGGTGGTTTCTGACCTGTGTGACTCAAGCTTTTGGGGTTTTTTAACTTCAAGCTGACATTGATGCTGCAATCCACACTGAGGCTTTGCTTAGTGTGAAACAAAGGAGCCGATTTGCTTTTTATGTTTCTCTTCTGCTCTAGTTAAGATTTTTCTCCAGGGTAGTTTTCTTTTTTGCACTGACTTTTTTCTCTCTCCCATCACATTCTTTCCCCTATGCTGCTCTTCAGTACCAACTTCAATGTTCCTTCTCAGATTTTGTGAGAATCCTTCCCTCCCTGGATGGTACAGTGTTCATTTATTTACATTGATTTAAACTTTAGTTTGCACTAACAGATTTTTCTTCTCTTCTGCATCCCAAAGACCAGCACTTCTGCCCTTTATAACGATAATGGCATTTGTGGTGCTATGCATAAACCATCTAGACTTTCTGCCAGAATATTTTGTAGAGAAAAACAGAAAGACAGAGAATTCATCTATTTTAGATGCAAAAATAAGGGAAATTTTTTCTTACTCTCTATCACTGAATATGCCTGTGCATTCATACACTGATCTATATCAGTTTAGAAACGAACACAATATGAGACTAATCCCCTTGCATAGGAGCAGTTTTATTCATATTTGGCCATTTCTTCACTGCTGGAAAGCAATATTTAAGTGTAAGAACCTGTAATTGCAATTGCAGAGGTTGTTCGCAGTATATAAGCTTTCATGCTTTAAGCAGAACAGAAAAACATGAAACACACTCTACACTATGTATAAATACAAGTCAAAACTCTGAATCATCCATGATTCAGGACAAAAGCCTGTCCCCCTTGCTTGAAACTACAAACATCTGCTTTATCATAGTCACCTATAGAGGGCATTAAATATGAGCTTCACCATTTTGTCCTTCTCTCTCCTGTCCATGTGCAGATAACCAAAAGTTTGTATATTGATGGTGCTAAGTACATTTAATGCACATTGCACATTTAATGTGTTGACTTGTATGAGGGCTCTGCTGACTGTCAAGTCTGTGTGTCTCAGTACGTGAGAGTGAGTCTCTCTTCTCATGCGTTAAAAGTTTTAGGTGCTTTTGAAAACAGCTTTCTAAGCCACAAATCTCTGGATTTTCTTCCATACACCCTTTAGGAATCAGAAGCCAAAACTAGTAAGATGCTATTGGTTTTCAGTGTATTTCATATTTCTGATGTATCCTATTTTTAGAAGCTCAGCCTGATTGGATTTACAAATACAATAATAAAATTATGTACTACTAGCATGTGTAAAACAATGCATTCTTCAGAACATGTTTTTCTTCTGATATTTCTCAAGTATTATTGATATTTTTCTGATTAGTATCTCATGGCACCTTCTCAGTTTCTCTAAAATTGTCTTCCATATTGCAAATGTATGAGCATCAGACAATTCATCTCACTGTTTCCTTCTTGTCACCGTTTGACTCGGGTTCGACAACAATGCTCTCGATCCTCTTCCCCTCCCCCTCCCACCCAGGTAGGGAAGGAGAGAGAAAAAGAGTGTCACAGAGTATGTTTTCTACTGGCCACCCACATACCCTACATTTTTTAATTTGTTTTGGTCACAAATTAATTAAAGCTATTGTAAATTAATACTGACAGCCCTCTGCAATGCAATTTTACAAGCGGACTTTCTTCAGTGAAAAAAAATCATAAAAGGAAAATCTTTACACCCTTCTACAACAGATTTATGGATTGAAAGTCACTGGGTATGGTACTTTGTCAAGTATGTCTGTCACCAGACATGGGGGATAGTTGAGAAACACACTGAAACATTTTTGCACCTAATTCCTTGAAGAACCCTGGCTCCCCATCAAGATCCTATTCCAAAGGGTTGTCTTGGCTTTTAAGTAAGCTTCTTGACTGAAAAAAACCACCAAGCAGGGTTCTGTTCCTAGCTGCATAGCAGAGTCTTTACGTAACTTTGGACAATCCACATGCAACAGCCAATCAAGTAAATATTTGCTTTCATTCTTATATTTAAATTGAAAGATCCTGTATCTGTTTTTCACATTACTGGTGAACTGGCATTCCTGCTAAGCTCCCGTAAGAGCTCCAGGCTTGCTACAGTGCATCCCAAGTTAGCTGCTGCTTCACTAGTGAAACCTCTAAAAATATTTCTGTCACCTTTTGCATCACCTTCTTTACATCTCTCTCCAAGTGGTGTGTTGAAGAGTCAGCATTTAATATTGATAAAGCACAAAGGTTTTGGGTGAAGCTTACTCTGTAAATGAAAATATTATTCCAATCCTGGGAAAATTGTTCCTTGTATAATATGATAAAAGATGACTTAATTAATCACAGAGAAAAAAGAAAAACAAAACAAAACACAATGTAACAACACTATTCAGAAGCCAATGGCAGATAAAGCCTAGGACAGTTTCACTGAGACATCATCTGCATCTCCTGAGACTGCTTCACATCACTGCAGGCATTCTGAGGAGTAAAGTCATTACCTTCTTTACCTCAGAGAATCTATATCCAGAAAGTACACATTTTAACAAGAGTAAATAATCTTTTCTCACACAGTTCGTGCTATCAGGCTCTTTTATGGATGAGAAAGCAAACAGTAGTCCTTGTAAAATATCAAAGTAAAGTAGAAAACCAAAGCAGAGGAAGTACATCCTCAAATACATAATATTTTAAAAATTATATCAATACGGTTGACTGATTAGAGAAGAATATAAAATAATACATTCCTACATATAGATATTTGATGTGCAAAGAATCACTACATCAAAATCAGATCTTGTTTAACTTGGCTGCTGAAACTGCCATTGTCTTGCATTTTTTTTTTCTCAGAAGTCCTTGGACTTCTTTCATATAAAGCACTTTGGATGAAAGAAAAAGATTTACATTAAACAAATGCTTCCCAGATGTAACAAGAAATCAGACAAAATCCATACAATTTTAACTAAAATAATTCAATCAAATCTTTGACTGATATTGTCAGAAAATGCAATACTTCTGGCAAGCACATGTAACAAAATGCAGAACCCTTTTTAAATTTATATGCAGAAAAGAATATCAAGGTATTGCCAAAAAGTGTCACTTGCAATTTTTTATATCAAGACCTCAGGAATAGGCATCCAAACAATATATGCCTAAAGGTAATGAGCAGGAATGAATAACACAACTTCTGAAATAGTGCTTCGCTTTTACAGCTATCCCTGCGTTCTGTCTTCACCAGCACCAGGCACTTCTGACATACACATAAATAACCATTACAGTTTAATAAACGGTGCAGCATGAACTGCTTTCTTTTCTGCATATTTCACTACCAAATGGAGATCAGAAATTAAACTCTGCTTATATAATGGTTTAATTTAAGAACAAGGTATGGAAGATTGCCAGCTGCATCTGCTCATTAACAGGCTGGAACTCTCTCTGTTGGTTATCATTTCCTTCTCTTTCAAGAAATCCCAGGAGGTAATTCTTAGTGTGTTTGCTTTCTACTTCATTTGCGTGCCTCCCTCCATTGTAAAATCACTGTGCAATATGCATGGATGTTTGCCATATATTATTACCAGTATTTCCAGACCTTGTTTTTTAACTTATTGAAGTAATTAGTGAATCTCAACATAAAGCACACAAGAATATCTCTTCAGTTATACAGTTCTCAAAAATAGGAAGAGTCTGGATTTAATAAAACTCGGCAATTAAGGCTTGCCTGCTTGGAGTTGTGAAGACCAAGAAAGGAGCATTTTTTTAAATACTGAAAACAATATTTTTAATGAAAGAGCTTACATACAGGTCTAAAAATGAATCTACCTAGAGGACTTATGGTAGGATACATCTCACTGAGTCTGCAGTGCACAACAAAGGATGAGGAGAATGATGTATATTGCAATACTGTGCAAATCCAGGATATCCAAAATCACTTCATTACTGAATTACTTCCACTGATACTCACATTTGAAGCAACTCACATTCTAAAATAACTCAAAATGTTTTCAAAGTATTTTTTTTTCACCTAACCTCTATCTTTAGGCTCCCTCTTTAGACATTAAGGTCCCTTATTGACAGTCAATTAATTCACACAAAACATCTTAAAGGAAACTGAAAAAGGTATTTGGAATTATGCTTGTGTTTCTTATTTAGGAAATCAAAGACACAGACTGAAGACACAAAATTATTGAAAAATTATTTTTATAAATTACAGAAAAGTAAAAGGAAGACATTCCTTCAGCTGTATTAACAACACAGCTAAGCCTGAAAGAACTCATGTTTTGTCTGCAAAAATTCTGAATATTATTTTTTTTCAAATCTTCAAATACTGTGCAATAGATTTCAATCCATTAGAGGAAGATTTCACTTCAGATTCATAGCATTATATTTCAGTCTGCAGTACTTTCAAAACTGATTACTTTAATGGCATTTTAGATAATATACTCCAACTGTTTGGAACTACCTGTCTATATCTGTGTCACAACAAACTATCCTTTCTTCCTACATCAAGATTTCGTGACTTTTAATGGGAATCACAGGCTATTTCCATCATTCACACTTTTAGTCCTGTACTGGTTTTCCACCATTCAAGCTAATTAAGAAATTCTAGATATTTTCCCTGTTCTTACCAACTTGAACTTTACTTAAGTTGGTCCTTGGCTGATCTTTCAGTTCCACTGAGCAGAAAAGGGATTCACAAGAGGCTGTTTTCCTGAATTTAAACTTAGCAATAAGTCTACGACTCTTCCTAAGCAAGTAAGTCTATTATGCCAACACTAGCACTACATCCAAGTAAACACAGAGGCTTCTTGATTTCTCTGCTCATCCTGATCCAAGCCTACTTTATGACTACAAAGGAAGTATTCAGGTCCTAAGGATCAGAGAGACACTAAGAATCCCAAATCCCGCAAGTGCCAACTCTATGGCAGATCTTCACATTTTATTTATTCTTTCAGCTGTAAAATCTCTTGCTTCGGGACATGTGCCATCTACTCACACAAAGAGACTGGAAGGAACATACTTCATAATTGTCTATTATAGGGCAGTTTCCCAAATCCCAGCACACATATGTAACCCAGTTCTCCCCAGCCCACCAGGCAGGAGCCTGATGGGGGGCTACCTGTGTATTTGCTTCCTTGGCATATTGGAGAAACCAACAGTAGTACCACGGGGAAATACGAGAGAGGGAAGGGAAATCTACCATGTGGGTGCAGCACTGCAAGTGCTGCATCCCACTATCTCTGCAGTACCAGTGAGCCAGGGTGACAACAGAGATGGGCATTGCTGACCTGCCACCATCAGAGAACTGGGCCCAAAATTGTAACTGCTCATTATCACACACTTACAGTAGGTGTCACAGAGTTACAAGAGGTGACCTACTTACAGATTCTAGAAGTGACAGGTAAGGTTTGCTCTTCTTCAGGAGGTGAAATCTTCTGGGCCCTTGTGACTCAACAGCCACACACCTACAAAAGCATGTGGACAAGGTTCTGTGTTACTCAAGGTGTGCTTTGCTCACTTCTCATAAAACTCATTTGTCACAATATTCCTCCCACTTGCAAAATGCTCTAAAAGAAAATAAATTTCTCAAAACCTATACCATTTATTTTCCCCATGCAAAAAGACCAATATTCACCAGAGGTACCAAGATGCCGTTTCTCATCTTGTACATGTAGGAACTCCCTATCCAGACTATGTTCTTTTCTAGGGCTTCTTAGGAAGGCTCCTTCATGCACCTAAGCTGTAGCTGTCTGTATCTTCCATCTGAACTCAGCAATTAAATGGCTGGTAAATCTCTATTCCCTTTTACAGAAAACAGAATAATCCTTGTGACAACTGGAAAAAATTCTTCAAACTGGATAGGCAAAACTAATCAGAATTAGCCAAAATCACCATCAGAGAGGGAAGAGATCACCAGAAAAAATCCTTACCCTGCAGTCTGTGAGAAGGTACGTCTTCCCTTGTTCTGCGAATAAAAAGACCTGCTAGTGCTGCAATTTATATAGCTGTGCCTTTATCCAAGATTAATTATGCAATTTTGTGCTACATCCAGGCTCTGTGATTAGAGTGAATATTTTCAGATGCTACCTGGACCTTCCTTCCATGAGTTCAGCTCCAAGCATTGCATTCACTTCTACGTGTGCAGCTTGTAACTCCTGTGGCTGCAATACCAGAGGCAAGCACTTAGAATCCCAGCTTGAGACAGCACAGCTTTTGATGCTATTCAGCCATGTTCACTTTTTCATTTTTAGAAAACATTGTCAGGATGGCTGTGACAAGACAGCTTTGTCATCTCAGAGTTTACAGACCTCCTCCCTGCCTTTCCATCTGGCTTTTGGGCTAGCTTGTAGAATATCAGAAGTGTAGTCTCTTTGCCAGGTCTCTAGTCCCTATGTCATGAATATGGGAAAGAGCTGTTCATCTTACCAGCACCCTGTACTGCTGGTGATACTCAATTATTTTTATTCTGACTTATTTTTCTTTCTGAGCATCTTATGGCTAAATCTTAATATTTAAACTCCATATGACACATCCAAATCACAAAAGAATTTCCAACACAAGTATCAACCTCAAACTTTACTTACATACATAGTTAACATAGCTATGTATAAAAGCTAACAATGGGCACCGGGAAAACAAAATGTTTTACCTGTGCTTGGAACAGAAAATAATCTGAACTATTGGGAAAATTATCTTTGTAGACATCATGTAAAATGTATGAGGTGTTATAATCTAAATGGCTACTAATAAATTATACAGACATCTAGGAAACCCATGAGATCACCACAAAAATCAAAGGATTTTCCATCCAAAATAATTCCTAGGATTTAAGTTCCAGGTTGGATCCCAAATAGGAAAATATATTTTCCAGTACAGAACTGTGTTTTTTTCCTGGACCCTGCAGGCTCCCAAGACCTATAACATTTAGGACCAAAATCTTTTGAGAACACCACATTAGAATTAGACTTCATTCATGTTAAGCCACAGCCCTTATGTTCATCCTCAAATCTTACTGTTCTACTCCTAACCCTAATCTGGATCTGATTTTTCACAAAATACCTTAAGGGGTGGGCTGCTCCTAACCCTGTTGAATATTGTATATTTGAATACTTTGTAGGATTTTATTTTAGTCTTTCAATTACAGAAACCACAAAAGCATGTACATTTGATAGCTACTTTTAAAGCTGTAACCTCTACCAAGTGTTACTTAATACAGTAAAGATCAGACAAAATACACCTGAGGGATACCATCAAGCATTTTCACAGAAGGTCATCCTTTGACACCTTCCTGAATTGCAATGAAACCAGCTTCCTTTTGCTATTTTCACTACACTTACCACATGGTTAGTTTTGTCCTAAAGGAATTCACAAATGGGTGAGTTGATCAGCTACTGTTGTCATGCAGTACAGAAAGATTTACCTCGTCTCTCTCATTCTGTGCTAAAAGCACGAGCTGCTGAAGTGGCACCCGTGCCCTCCATGACCTGCACCAGCACGACCTGGAACAGAGGAATCCTGCAAACTCCAGGTGTCGGTGGCATCGCTGGCAAAGCCTGGGTGTAGAAGAACATCATTAAGCAACCAAGCTTTTTCCCCTCTGGTGTTGGTCAGAGCAAGAAACGATTCAAAACATACAAACCTAAATAAGTATTCTCCCTAATACAAGGTAGTGATTTTTTTTTCTTAGATTTTTGCTCTTCTGAAAGGACTTTATTTACCTTCCTCTGCTTATTTAGTGAAATTGCCTCTTAAGTGTATAAATTATAGTTACAAAGACAAAAGAAGAACAGTTCAGAAGCAAAAGGCTGTCAGCAAAATAGTGCTTTTAGAGGTTTTCATGGGTTTTTTGCTTTGGCATTACCATGTAATCTGGGGCTAATACATCTGGCATTACACTCAAAGGCATAATGCCAGAAGACCAGGGAGGAGCTGGTTCTCCTTTGACCCTTTTCCCTTCAGCTTTAGTGTTACACCCGATCTTCTGTCGGGGCCATGGAGTGGCAATGCTCCTGTCTCCAGCTCTGGGCACCAGAGACACAGCTGGTTCTTCCAGGAGGGTGAACTCCATAGCACAGCAACGGGGCCCGCGATTCCCTATGGCCTTCAGCAAACGGGTGGGATTAAAGATTTGCATTTTCTCTGAAGTGAGACCCACAAGCAGCTCGCTGGCAGCTAATGACACGATGGAGGCTGAGGGCAGTTTTGTCTGCAAAACTACGGGCAGAGGTAAAGGTTTTAAGCAAGTGTTTTCATGTAAGTACTTTTTATTGGAGCCTTTCATCTCTGGGGTGGCTGGAGATTGGCCTCTCTTCTAAAACAAAAAGGGGCTCGGTGGTTTTGGATACAGCCATTTATCCAGTCAGAAAAGGCCCAGCCTGGCGAGCTGAGCCCCGCTAACCACGCAAATGAGGATAAATCTCGTGATTCCTATCACCTTGCCACACGTTCTTCTCCTCCAGCTTGGAAGTACCTCAGAGCCACGAGCTCAGGCCGCACAACCAACACCTCCCGCTGACGCTCTGGCCCAGCCTGGAAACGCCGGGTCGGTGCTGGCCGGAAAGGCGTAACAAAGCACAGCAACTCCTCTGAGCCACGCACCGGGTCTCACACCGACCCGCAGCAGCTCAGGCGGCACGGCCGGGGCGCGGAGCAAGGCCCGGGGCAGGGCCCGCAGCAGGGCCCGCCATTTCCCGCCCAGCCCCGCCGAGCCCCGCGCAGTCCTCAGGCCGCCCCCTGGCGGCAGCAGCGGTTGCTGCGCCCGCCCGCGCCTGTCCCTGCTCCTCCGCCTGTCCCTGCTCCTCCGCCTGTCCCTGCTCCTCCGTCTGTCCGGGCCTTTTCCCGGCCTCGCTTCTCCCCCTTCCTCCGCCTTGTCAAAAGCAAACAACACAAGAACGCCCCGATCTTTCAACAGCCGGAGGTGCCGTCAGAGGCTGCAGAGCTGTCTGGGAGCAAAGGCAGCAGTTTGGGAGCGCGAAAGCAGCCTGCAGAAGGGGCTGCGGGCGGGGCGGGCTGCCACAGGCCCCTGCCACAGCTTCCTGCCTTTATTCCTTATACGCCTCCTGCTCTGGAGGGGGAGAAAGCAGAGAAAGGCTATTATATTATTTGTCGTCTCTTGTAATCAGTTTCCATCCGTTTTGAAATAGAAATCCAAACCAGAGAAAAGCGGCTTGCTGACCCGAGCGCGCGTGTCCCCTGCGAGGAGGGGTCTGCGGGGACCCTGCACCCAGCCCTGTCTAGGTTGTCCCACCAGGATTAGGATGGGCTTTGTCATTGCATTTGGCTTTTACACACTACGAAAAAATTGCTTCTGTTAGTTACTACACCAAGGTAGAACAGAAGACGTTCCTGTTTTATTTTCAGAGGAGATGGTTGCTGTCAGCCTTGAGTCACCTGCAACTCTCAGCATTCAGAATCAAAGTGCCACTACCAGAAGTTACTGGAGTGGTCTCACCTGCTCCCGTTTGGTTCCGAATGCCCCTCAAAACCTGCTAGTAATTTGTCACTTCGCATTCAACAGGCAAAACCAGTTGCAGTGCAGAGAGACCACACCTGGAGCCAGTGGGATGGAGCAGGTTTTCCCTGTCTGTGCTCAAACCTGGAGTGGGAGTGGCGTCACCTGGCACTGAGGATCAGTCTCTCATAGCAATGATCTGAATTTCTGCATGAGCTGGTGCCCGTGTGCATGCAAACACCATGGGGGATGGAGCAGCAGTGCAGTCACAGCTCTGGCTGCTGGCAGAACCCTGGCTGACACTACTGGTGTAGTCAAAGCCAGCAGTGAAAGTCAGCAATCTGTGAGGAGGCATAAAGCCAACATATCTTGCTTTCTGTGGTTGGTGAAGCTCTTATTTTCCTTCATGCTGAGAATTCTAGGGTTGCTCTCTGACAGAATTATGTGGTAGATCACCTGAGCATCTTTAAGAGGAGGATGGCTAGAGAAGCTCCAAAGTGTGACACGATTATCTTACAACCTCTGCAAAAGGCTGGTGTATCACAGGTGACCTAATGCCACATGTAGGCTACAGGTGCAGAAATGTCTCATAAGAATACACTGGAGGTTGTTTCAACTCCTACAACCTCAGAACACCACTGATAGTTCCACCTTGACTGTCTTATAACACATTTTGGTCCAGAAAACTATCCAATGCCATGCCAGGTCTTCCTAACATCAGTATGAAAAAGGCAGACTACACTTGCAACTCAAAGTGGGAAGGATCAGCCAGTTTCCAAAGGAAACAACTAATGGTATGAGGAAGCACTTTCTTCAGTTCTACTTTTTCTGTGTGAAGTAGGAGAGAAAGTGTTCCCTGTGCTATGGTTAGAAAAGCATCTCACAACAACGATGTCAATAGGAACACGGCTGTCACATCGAGGAGGGTCATATGCAGGTAACTTGTAAACAGAACCACAAACCTGGGTGCCAATGTTACAAGCACTACCATAAGCAGTTATCTTAAAGAGTTTTATACCAATACTCAGCTGTTAAACAATTAAGTCATTAGATCGAATTCAGCCTAACCAGGAATCTGGTTAGGGGTTTAGAACTGGAAGAGTAAAACCTTCTTGTGTTGGAGATTATTTTTTTAATAAAGAGCTTGTAGCTGAATGGTAAATAAGGTTTAGACCTGTTAGAAGATTAAGTGTTCTCCTCTGTTCCTAAGCTAATACTTAAAGCAATTAATAGTTCTCAAGGTCTGAACAGCAGGGATATGCATGAATTTTCTTAATTCCACCAGCTGAGAGATCTGAATGACTGAAGCCCTACGCTGTCACACAAACACTTATACAGCTTGCAGTGAGATAAAACAGCACTAGTATGGGATTACCCATCAGTGATCCATTTAGAAGAGTAATGCATCATAATATATTACAGCAGATAAAATGAGGTTTTAAAATCCATTTTAAAATCATCATTAGAATGGTATCTTTTCCAATTTTTTTTTTACTTTCATTTGCCTTCTTATTTAACTTCTCAGTTTAAATGGATAAAGTTTATGAAGAATTACGTTTATGAAGAATTAAGAAGCTACAAACCCGCTGATTTACTCCACATCTGCATTATATTTGTTGCTTCTCAGAACGATGAGGCTTATGGTGCATGGGGCATATGGTATGACATGTATAGGGACATATATTTCCATCCTGGAACCACAGGCATGAGCATGGGCACAACTTTGGTTGTTCCAGGTCAGGGTCCTGAGATAATTTTTCCCAACTTCTTCCTCCCACTCTCTCCAAACCAAGACTGAAATCCTATGTTTTCCTTCATCCCTGCATAAACTCTTTCCTTGGACCAAGATGGAAGATACGGATCAGCATCATGGCAAGTTGCTGTCAGCTGGGTGACTTTGTGCTGTGCCTTTTTTGGAAGTCAGCTGTAACAGAGTCCAGTGTAAACATGGTGCTCTCTGTGTGACACTGAGCTGCTTCATGGACCAGAAATGAGTCATGCAGCATAGCTGAACATAGCTTAGGAAGTTCCAGATGACATGGTGGTAAAAGCCATTTTGTTTCCCAACATTATTATTCTTGATAACATACCACCTTTAGAGTTTTTATAATAAGCCATTATTTAGCTTCCTAATCATTTGCAATAATCCAATGAATACCACTACCATCTGCAAATACAGATGCTGCTCCTGGCTGGTTGCTCTTCACTTGAAAGGTCTACTAGTCATTCTGCTCCAAGTGACCTACACGACGGGAATTGCTTTTTAGTTAAATTATACTTAAATGTATAACACTTGTATTTGCTTGATAACACTGTCCTGCAAGGTCCTAATATGGGCATGCAAGCCACTTCATTCTGACAGCATATTTTCATTGCACTTCAAAACACTTCTGCCCTCAAGAGCACAGATCTACTTGGTAAATTGTTCACAAGTAAAATAAAAATAGGATACCTGCAAAGTATCCAGCAGATTTTCTTACCAAGAATGTGCTAGTGAATACCTCTCATTTATACCTCTCATAATATCTTTACAGTTGTGTCCCATCTTATAAGGAGATTCTGATTTATTTTTCATTATTTTTGTCCTTGTAGAAAAGGAGCTTTAACATTTGAAGTAGGTGTTAATTTGCATTAGGATTTGTGTACTCATTCTGCCCAAATTATTATTCATACATAAAGAGTTGTAAGAGCTTTTTTAAATAGTAGGGTGTTGCAGCCCTCACTGTAGAACTTCTTGGTGTGTATTTTGTTCTCCCCATGGTGTAAGTTGCATGAGAAAAAAAATCATGCAGCATCATGTCAAGGCAGGCTTCTCAGTTCATTGAAAGATCATTTCACAAACCCATTCAGTCTGTCATAAATAGCTTGTCAGCTCTAAGACTCACTCTAAACATGTTCTTTCACATTTTCTCCAGGGAAAAGTTCTGTGCTATGCCTGGAACTAAGTTTTGCTATAAAAGGTGTTTTCACTGGAACACAGACAAAATGTATGTATTTGAATTTCTAGGATTATTTTTTTACATTGTGTTACTAAGGAACCCTATTGAATTTGTGTTCTGTTTTACTCTTTAGCTCAGCTTTTTATTTTCTTCTGTCTTTGCAAACCATTTCCCCGTATTCCACAGGAAATTAGAAAGAGGACTTTCCTGATTACTGTGATTTGTTTTCTGTAACCTTTGTTGAAAAGGGTAGGAGATAACAGCCTTCCTTTCCACACAGCTTCCAACAATGCTGTCATCCCATGGTTTAGGTTATGTGACCCACAACCAAAAAATCAAGATGAAAGATGAGCAATAATATGAAAATGTTACTCACCTGCATACAAAAAAATAAACATTTAAACGCTTTCACTGCCAATTTCAGACTAAGACTGCAATTGGAAGCACTTTTTCTCCTCAATTTCCTGATGGTTCTTAGGAACAAACTTGGAAAGAACAGTGATAGTATAAGTACTGCTTTGCAATTAATATGATTCTTTTCTTAACTGTAGTGTAAAAACAGAGTGACTTCCAGTTTACTTCCTGAATCTGAAAATATTGCACATATATGGCAGAAATGTAACTGTCTCTACAGTACTTTAATTTTATGCTAGGACTTGTTTCTCTACAACAGCTTGATAAGTTGATTGATTGGGTCAAATAATACTTAGAACTTGTAACACAACAATCTCTGCAACACAAAAATAGGAGGAAATGGAAGGTGTTGAGATTTTAATGTTTCTCCATGCCATAAATATCTTACTAACTAGCATTACTCATATTATTTACACATTTTCTTAAAACAGACCCCATCTTAAAACACACGCTTCTTTTCTTCTATTGAATATGCTAAAAAAAAAAAAAGCTGCATGTGAATTTATCAAATCAATATTCACCTTTTTTTCTTAAGCTATGAAAAATGTAATCTATTTCTGTTTGGGAATTATTACCAGGCAAGCTGATGCTTTGCTGGATGCTGTTAAGGCTTTTCCGTGCAGTATTGATTAGATTTAACATATTTATCCTTCATTCAAATAAGGGAAAATAATTTTTCTGCTATATATTTGACCTTGTGTAAGATAGCAATCTAATCAATATTAAAATTTATGTGATTATCTATTAAATATTCACCCAAGTATCAGAATAATAAGGTGACCAAGAAACGGTCTAGTATATAAACTGGAACAAACAAAGAATTACAAGCAGCTTCCTTGCAGTGTAATCGATCAAAGACAGTTGCACTTAAAGTTATGTGTGTGAATGCATACTGACAGGGTTCATTACTAGCACAGATCCAAAACATGAAATAGCCATTTCCCAATAAACTGCAATCTTTGCAGCTGATGACCACCTTCTCCAAGTTGGCTCATTCATTCTCCCCTTGGAACCCTCAAAAAGGTCAGGTCTTAGAGAAGGAACCATGTCCTTAGTAACCAACTACACTCTGAATGGCCACATCGTTGCTGTCACATCTAAGGAATTATTTTTGTCCTCCTAATCATACTACCAGTTAACTACTCGTGTGGTGATCGCTGCTTTAACCTCTTCACACTCTTTAAACTGCTGCCCTCCTACTGAAGTGGACAGGAAGGGAAAAGGATTTTCAGTGTAGACCTACAACACCTCTTTTTTTCCAAGCTTTACAAAACATGTCCTTAGGCTGAAGTTTCAAAACCACTCTGTAATTTTGAATTTTAAATCTTAAGGAAATGTTCTGTTTCCTCCTCCTTAGTATTTGATCCTTATCCACACAAAAACTGGAAGAGCTTTGCAGCCTTTTATTCTTTCTTACCCACTTCACAAGGAATTTGGTAAGGATGTAATTGCCAGAAACAGAATCAAACCATTAATAAGACTATATATCTCATGCTTCTACTGAAGGAATAACATGGGAGATTTGAGAATATTGAAAGAGCAGCAGAGTATGAAAATTGCCAGGGTGTTTTGTAGACTGCAGCAGCTTTGGAGATAGACTACAAGGATTTAAAAAAATCTCATTTAATTATTTCGCCTCCTGACATCGCTGTCACCTTCTATAAACAACTAAGTAAAGAAAGATGAACTAGAAAGGCAAACTAAAGCTTAATTAAGAAGGTATTTTTCTTTCTTTCCTGCTCAGGTCCATGCATGTATCTCATCCCTAGGATACAACAGACATTCTGTTTCCTTACTCCACTAACCACTGACACCATATTCCCTGAATAGATCACTGGAGATATATTCTTTTAAATATAATGTTTTTAAAACAGAATGACAGTCATCTTTATGACCTAGAAGTTACAAGCAACAAATTAGTTTTAGTAGGTGGAGCTGAGACAGAAACATACCACTGAATGTGTATGGAGGCCTGAAAGACAGGAGATATAATTATTATATCTGAATTACAACTGAAGCAGTGCAGTGACTGATAAGCTGGCAGATAATAGACTTCCAAGCAGAAGATCTGTAAAATATCAAAAGACTAAGAGAAATCTACCCCAAATATCTATGGCATCATATGAGAGACCAAGAAATACTTGAGTATTTAAAGATGCCTGTCACAAACTGAATATATAGTGCTGCCAATGAGTGGAATTTTCTGCATGTTTATGCATGGATAAATAACCAATTTAAAGTTGCATTATAGAAGATAATAACCAGGAGGAAAATTCATCATACAGTGTGTTAGGACCTGGCACATAAAGGGGATGCAGAACTTTCCTCCTTTGTATTGGTCTGTTAAAGCTCAATGTGTCTTGTGTAACCAGCACATACTGTTACATTTGCCTCTCATGCTGCTCTCACAAGGAGACCTGCATGACAAATGCACTACACAGAAGTGTTGTAGCTTTACAGGGCCAAGTCAGACAAGGAGTAGGCACTGGGTGCCAGTGGGTGAGCAGCTGCATGTTGAAATACACGAGTGGGGTGAGTCTTGAGCATCTGGAGCACCAGCAGCTCCATAGGGACAAATGTGCCTGCCATTCTGATTCAATTCTCATAGTTTTTAGCATTACAGGAAAGGTACTTTAACATTTCAAGTGGGTGTGAAATTGCTTTCACCTGGTGGTCAGTGAGTGACCATGGCCCTGGGGCCTCTGCTAGCTCCCAAGGCATCTGCTACCATCACCTGCTTCTACTTTTCTATGTTGTGTTTTTCTGTAGAGTCGTAAATAACTCACCCCGAGCTAAGGACTACTTGTCATTATTCCCTCTTAGAAATGGAAATTCACATAACAACAAGCATTAGCACACAATTGCACAAAGCTAAGCAAAACCTAGCTGTTCAGTAGGTAATGCCATTGCAACTTAGCAAACCAAAACAAAACTCCAGTCCAGGCACAGTCTGACAACCCTTAGCACAAAGCCCATGGCCTGCTACATGCAATGACAACACCCTGTGCACTGGGCTACAGGGCTGCATGTGCATGATGTATCCTCCACACTACAGAACAAAGTCCACATGCTTACATGTCTGAACAACATTTTTATGCTTTTGCCACTTCTAAACCACTTTCTCAACAGCAGCCAACCTCTCCATCACAAAGGACAAACTCAATGTCTTACAAATACCACTAGCAACCTTGCTGGACACATTAAACAGAAATGTACAGTCTGTAAATATGTTGAATATTAGAGCTGACTATCACCTGTCACATAACACTGTAAAGCTATTCAGGGAGGGAATTTCCGCGAAGAAAAGTGCCCAATATCTTGCAACATATAATTTGCATAACCAAGAGATGGCAGCACTCCATCAACCATTTGCCTGAAGCACTTACTTGAAAATGACAATGCATCTGTACCTCAGTGTATGAGCAACACTGCTAGACTAAAAACAATGGAATAACAACGGAGTGAGACCAGTGGTTATTACTGTACTGCTTTACAAAGGTCTGTAAAGATTAAATTAATTCACCAGTGACTTGAATTATTTTTTTACCCAGTTTTGGCTGAAAATAGGACATAGCAAGTTTTGTGGGTTTTTTTATTTGGTTGTCTCATAAATGCATCTTTTTTAAACATGTTTCATAAGATAATAAAATTACCTGAGTCCCCTTTCACCAAAACTTAAGAAGCATATATATATATATATTTTTATATATATATATATATATATATATACACTTCCATATAAAGCACTTTCTCAGACTTTTCTCAGCAGCTGGAAAAGTTCCTGATAATAATTTCAACAATCAAGTCACCTCTAAAAATTTAGTTATGTTTTATATCTACATATATATATATATATATATATATATACACACACACTGCTGATTGTCTCCTGCAGGCAGATTCTGACAGAAATTGGAGGAGTCACTATTTCCCAAAGGCGTTCAGTGTCCCACATCATCAGGCTCACAGGCACACAAGAGGTTTGCTAGGAATGATAATTAACCTCTTTTAACACATTCAGCACAATTTACTTTTACATTCTATGAACAGCCTATGGATTTCAGCCATGGTCTTTGAACAATGCTACATGGGAAATAGTAGTACAATTACATGGATGCTATGAGGTGATTAGGAAGCTGAGTAAAAGGCAGATGACAATGAACTGGGCTGAAAATGAAATTACTGAACTGAGATGTTGCTTGTGGATGAGTTATGAGAGCAGCATTATTTAATTTGGTGAGGACATTCACAACTGACTGAAGCCAACACTGGTTTCTGCCTCTGTTCCTTATTCCTAGAACTCATTTTTCTAAGGAAAAGACCAGGCTCAAACGATTTTGATTATATTTCAGAAAAACAGGTCACAAGTTGCATAATATCACTAAGGATCTTGCTATTTTTTGCATCTAACTATTATACTTGATTGAAAATATTTGTTTTCTCCTATTGCTACCCATTTCACTTCCGTGTCTCTCTAACTTCATTGATGTTACATCTAATTTAATACAATACACAAGGAGAATCAGACTTTTTTTTCATATAAAATATTTGTCATGAGTCTTTGGGGTTCTGTTTGGGTTTTTCTTGTTTTTCTTTCTTTTTAATGCAACCTTGTTCCTCCATGATATCTCTGTCTCTACTGAAAATATCCAACACTTTTGCATTCTTTCCAGGTATTTCTAATTATACATGCAATTAGCATTTTTAGAAGACCAGCAGGTGGATTCAGTTTTGTTTAACAGCTTAAGAAATACTGTGCAGCAAGAGTATCACTCAAAAAAAATTCCCACTATTCTATTAAAAGACACAAAGTGTAGACTCTAACTGGAAACTGAAACAGTGAGTATGTTTTTTCTCTGTCTTTTGTTCTAACATAATGTGTATATCTTAAAATACAACAGACTGCATGAGACTACAGCTATCATGAGAACAAGTCTAACTGATCATCTCTTCTATTTCCTAAAGCATAAGGCTGCAGCCTTAACCTTCTCCTCTTTCTCACACAAATTAATCTCACTGCCTGTAATGAGCTCCAGTGTCACTGGAAGGATATCCATGGCATTGTACATACTAGCTAGATCAAAACACTCCAAGGAACTGAACAAGTTCTCTGAAATACAGATTGGAAGCTAAGTTTTTCTGACTCAAACTATTTCTATTTATGTGCCTGGAGTCCCCATTCATTATTCGTTCAATACATTTTCAGAGGGTGACAAATGAAATCTCAAGAACCTATATTGCAAAGAATTTATAACAGCATGTTTCTTGAATTATGATTAACTCAACAGAAACCCTGTTTTATAAAAATATGCTTTGAAAGACCAGACAAAATTAAACACCATTCCTGGGGGTAAAAATTATTTTCTTTTTTGTCTCTCTGAGATGATCAGTTCTTCCAGAGCTACTTTTCCACCCACACTGTGATGTGGTTGTATCAGAATCAATAATCCATTTATAGATAGAAGGATGATTTTTTAACTCAGCAGTTAGTAGATTTCTACTCCTTTCAGTTGTATTTAGTATTCCTTTTAAGTTAGTGTTTTTGTCTCCTGATAGGAAACTTTAGATAACTACTTTGAAGATAATTCCCATATCAAGCTGAAAGTACAAAAGATAATTAAAGTTCCAAACTTTTTAAGTTCTGGCTTAGGGAAGATAGGACACCTCACTTCTCCCATTTGTTCCCAACACAGGGGCCTCAGGGTTGATCTGAAATACTGCTCTCTGGCTCTCTTGGTTTCTCTAGATTCATGCTTTCCACCCTGTAACTTTGCTTTGCAATCCTTTACTTGGTTCTCAGCCACAAGTTGCCCCACATCTGCTGGCCAACCAGTAACAGGTTTAATCTTTTCTTCTCTTTAAAGTCTTAATTAAGTTCCCCACTCCAAATCAACCCATTTGTAATGTGTGTTCTAAATGCTACGTTGCCTACGTGACTTAGGGATTGCTTTCCCGAATTTTTATTAAGAAAATATATAAAAACATGCCACAGTGAAATTTAATACAACCCTTTTTAAAATAAATTGATGGCATCTTGTAAGTTGTATTCCTACAATTTATTCAAAACAGTAAAAATCTCTCAATTAAAAAATGCTTCAGGGCAAAGGGAGGAGCACAGCAAGGTTCAGTTACAAACTTTCCAGCACTATGAATTCAGATTTAAATTTGGGGTTGAGCCTTCCTAGGTGCTTATGTCACATCTTATATCACAAGGTGCTGGTGTCATTATTTGGATCATTTAAAGGTATATGATGCTTTGATGTCTCTGAAGTTACTTCTGATCTACAACAGTTTAGAGACCATTGTGAGCTTCAGAGCATTATCTGAAGAAATTTGAGACCAGCATCAACTCAAATTAATAGGAATACACAGATGCTAAATGTGGATCACACATGCAGATTTGCCTGCTGAAGAACTAAGTGAATGGATAAGAAATATGTTTTTATTGTGTTTCATGCAGAAAAACATGTTTTCATTATTCTTATCCATGCCAAGACAAACACTATGCTGAAAGAGATACAGTATAAATTCCGAATTTTGAACTCACTCACCGAACAGGAAAAGTACAATCTAAAGCAAAACTGAATGGTATCTGAAGGGCATGAAAGCCAATAAACAGCATCTTGTTGGATCGGTAAAATACAATGGTTTTGGTGACAGAACTCAGCTGTGGCAGCCTGCACCACATCAAAACTAAGCTGAAGGAAATGTAGACAAAGTCAAATCATACTTGTCAGATTATCTCGGGGGGGGGGAAGTTGCTTTCATCCTGCTTTTATAATAACAAAAATTATGACGTTCTACCATAGGAGAGAGCCGAGAGCCACGGTTCGATCAGTACCTAATCCAAGACAGATTAAAAAGGCGACGGACTAATACAATCTTGAGAAGTTTCTCTGATCACCTGCAAAGTGATTTATCAGTTCCGTGAAGATAACCACGTTTAGAGTTAAATGTTCCAGCATTAACACCTAGATCTCAGCTCTTCTGTCTCACGTCGAAGACAACTGACTAGGAATTATCAATTTGCACTACTATCTACTATTTAAATACTGCGGTAGTGCGTTGTTTATCTTAACTTTCACAGGCAGGAGCTACCTGCTAGCAGACCCCTCCACAGGGCAACTCCTATCAATGAAAAATGCAGCCTATTAAAGAGGTAGAGACTTCTCTTTTTTTTTTTTTTTAAACGCACCAGGTTCAGCATCTCAGTGCAGGAAACTCCTGCCACAAGCCACGGGCAGGGCGTCCTTGCACTTGCCTGGTGTCTGCGCCTGTTATACCACAGTGAAAGCTGCGAAGTTCACTGAGAAGGAGCACGGGAGGATCTATCTCTGTGCACAGACTCATACGTCAGTTATTGTTGAGCCTGATAAACAATCATCTCCTGGTTAACAAAGCACACACCGAGTCCTATAGCTCACTTTCTGCATGATTTAACATTTCATAGATAAGCTCACCAGCCCACTCTACCCTGAGTAATGACTCAGATCTTCCTAAACACTTCGTTTAAGTTTGTTTACAGCAATGTCGCCTGCTGCATCGGGGGAGGAGGTGTCTGCGTTTCCTTTTTTTAATATATATATTTTTAAGCAAACACAACCGACAAAACTGTCAACTCTTTTTATTGTTTTCAACTTATATAAACAGAATTAAGCTGCAGGGAGTCTATTAATAAAGGCCTACACAACAAAACTATTCACAATCTGCAAGACATGTTTTAATCTCCTAGAAAAAAAAAATCAATTTTATTTAGAATAAACTAGTAGAGAATGGAGATAACTCCAGGGAATTAGTCTTTAAAGTATGATTGAGAAATATAGATTTTCTTCTCTGCAGGAGTATGATGTTGCAGTGCATATAGAATGGGCCATAACAATTGCACAAAGAGTTGTTTTAAAATGCCAGGCTTATTAACCCTATAGCTTTCTAGAAATAAGTACTTCTGATAGAAATTAAAAAAGCATAATTAGGGAGACAAATATATGGAAGAAAAACCTTAGAGCCTTTAATAAGTTCCACTACACTAATGAACCACACCACCAGATCCCAGGAGGTCAAAATATATTATGTGTGTCAACTCCAGCACAGAAGAACTAACCTTGTGCCCTTGTTTTCCATATCTATGGCATCTCCAAACTGTCACAAAGGGATGAACACAGAGGCTGAAGCTATATTAATACAAGTTAAATGACCACCTGGAATACAGCTGCCAAGACCTTCGCTCACAGATGGTGATGCTTTGTCTTGGAGGCTGAACCCTCCAAGACAAAGAACACAAATTCTGCTCTTGGTGATACCTGTACCGGGCTGCAGCTGAGTATGTCTTCATCAGCTACAGCAGAGGGAAGGAAGCTGCTTTTACCAAAGACAGAATTCAATGCATTTTCACTCCCATGTAGGCACTGCTGGGTTTTTAACATTTATAGCTTGGAGAAATCAGAATGACTTCAAGTCCCAACACTCTACATTTACTTGTTAACAGGGTCAGCACTTCACTTTCTACCTCTGGTTTATATTTCTGTTAGCCAGATAACTGAGACCTGAACTCTGTGCCTATTATTCCCACTGTGAAAATTTAAAGAACCTTTTGATTCACTGAGAAACAAAACAGCAGGAAGGCTGGAGGGCTTGCAAAACCACTTCTCAGCTCTTTATGCTCTTTAACTGTCTGTGCTCCAAGATCTTCATCAAGTATCTGTTAAAGCCTTCTCCTAACACTTAATTAGAGAAAATTATAATTTGTATTTTGCAGAAACTACAGAGCCACAACTGCAGTGACAGCTTAAGGTCACGTCTGGTAAGAAGGAGTATTTAGTGCAGTTCACTTAAATTTTCAAAAGACATTTAGCTTGCTTTTTTTAGACAAAGATACAACCCAAAAACCCAAGCCTGAATGCCTCATGACTCTCAGAAATTGGTGTTTAGCAGTCACCGTCACTTTGGGCAGAAGACCTCATATCTGAGCAGGGAGAAAAGTTCAGATCCAGAGCTGAGCTAAATTTTGCTACTTTCTTGTCTTTACCGAATTGAGATATATTCATGAATATTTAACAGTTAAAATGCTGCTATTACTGCACAAATATTCTTCCTTTCTATAAGTTGTTACATTCTGCCTCTGTTTATACTTTAATTTGATATTGCTCCAAAGCAAGCATTTTCTACTTTTGCAGAGAATTTCAATTTTCTAGCAGACCTAACCTGTCCTGCATCTGCAGAAACACTTGTTGGCCTTACTGATAGAGGAGCTTTTGCATCAAAGTTACACTAATCTACACTAAGCTAACCCTGGTGTAAATGACCTGCACTAGAATATAGTGAAGCTGATGCAGATGTGGCTTACATGGTTTGAAACCCAGATGACCCAGGTGTCTGTCACAAATTTCCATGGGAGGGTGTGATCTGGTGTAACTCTCACTCTGAGGGAGAGGGGGGAAGCTTGCACAGTTTCCATCAAAAGATATGGCAATGTTGTGCTTGTGGGTATGGATGCAGACAGACAGTTCTTCCATACACCTACACTTTTGAGTGAAGTTGGAAGCTGTGCAACAGCTCTGCTCTTAACCACACACCAGGCTCTCTGCTCACATTGTCGCTCTTGTGTTTCAACACCGGCTGCCTTCCGTCCTCCTCCTTCATCCCAACTCCCCCATTCTTTGTTGTAGGAAATAACAACCCAGACAACGGCAATGTCTCTTTTCCTTATTGGTAAACATTCTCTGGGCACATCTGCTGCGATGATGATAAGGCAGAGAGGCCTGCTCTCAAATGGGAAAAACAGAACGTCAGTTTACATAATGGCCAGAAAACAAGAAAAAGAATCTACCCACTCGAGCAGCAAGCCTGTTTCTATCTTGCTTCATTGTCTTCACAGGATTCTTATTGTGTTTATATTTAGAGACATGGGAAACTGTGCTAGCCATGCTACCCATTGTTACTTAACCTCAAACAACCTATATAATATGCTGTCCATTAAGGAACCTGAATATAGAGTCTAATCAAGGTGGTTAAACAAGATACAGGAAAATAAAGCTCAGTGCTTCCTCCTTGTTTGGGAAAAAACAAACAGGAAGGCTCCCTCTTCGACTCACCTCAGCAGAAAAGAGTGGAGGGCTTGGATTTGTTTTTACAGGCTCACAGAAGATTTTAGGTCCCCATTGTGCACCTGTTTGGCTTTTTCATCATTCATGCTGCCAATAAATAGGTAGAAACACTTCAGCAACTTATTTCTCAACTAGGAAACTTTTGTCTATCTTTAATTTCTAGGGACAGTGTTCACTAGCAAACTGTGTAAGACTGTGATGGAAGCCTATCTAAGATAGCACTGGCTGTGACACTGATAGTCAGCAAGTTGTTTTTGACAACATGTGAGAGTGTTGTGTCTGGGTAGGCTTGCTTGAATGCTGCATAACCAATACAACATTATAAAAAAACTTGAGTCCATGTATTTTATATTGAATTGAATATAACATTACTGATGAAAACAGAGCCTTGATTGTTAAGAATCCATGATTCCAACTCACAAACATCAGCATTGCAGAGGACTAACAGTGGCAACAGAGCCTGAAATTCTGAATGCAAAACCATTTCACTGGCAGAAAATATTTACAATGAGTCCTGGTTAAAAATATGGTAAATTTATTTAAACAGCAGGTTTCAGTCTCACTGTCTTCAGGAGTCACAATATATTGACCTGTCAAATCAGCCATGGATGACAATCCTTTAAACCTTTAAATTGAAATATTTCTATGGGTGGCTTTTGCCCCTTTCTGTGGTGTTCCCTCTTGTTACACATAATCATAGCATTCAAGATTCCTCAATAATTATTGTGGTTTCCTAAAGAAATGTTCAAACTTTGGACATTTAATTTCACATAAACTAATAACAGTCCCTCGTATACAGCAAAGAGAGACTGCTACCAGAAAGCAGTACAGATCTTTTCCTTATAATTATTTGCCCCGATCTATGTGAGGCTGTGAAGATGGCCTATCAGGGATGCCACAGACTATGGGACCCCCACACCAGAAAAGTATCTCTTTTAATAGATAAAGTGACTGTATGCAAGGTTGCTCAGTTGCTGTCCTTAGCAAACATATTTCCCTGGTGAGCATACTTCTTACTATCTGGTCTTGTCACTCAGTCAAAACCACATGAAATTGATGCAAAGACAGGGAGAGTTAAAAGGCTGTAGTTCTTTCTTACCTCTCCTTTCATTTTCCAATACCTCTGGAATCCTCCTGTGCAAAGATCATTGAATCATAGAACTATTCAGGTTGGAAAAGACTCTTGGGATCACCAAGTCCAACCATCATCCCTACTCTACAAAGTTCTCCCCTAAACCGTATCCACCAACCCCACATCCAAACGACCCTTAAACACACTCAGGGATGGTGACTCAACCACCTCCCTAGGCAGCCTATTCCAGTCTCTAACCACTCTTTCTGTGAATTTTTTTTTCCCTAATGTCTAGTCTAAACCTCCCCTGTTGGTGCTTTAAGCCATTCCCAGATCAACAGGAAAGCAGGAGGCATGCAAAAGGAACATCAGTCTCCAGGAGGAGACTGAAGGAAAAAGTGATCCAGCTTCCTACTCCTCAAACAAGGAGACAACCCTTTCCTGTTACAGTTTCCTTTCTCTGATTCTCAGGTTTCATAGGCATATGATACCCAGTAGGTCGTGGATTAAGTGCTGGAGATTAAGGCAAACTGACTTCTGGGAGAAAGACCGAAAGCTGGCCTCATCAGGCATGGCTGCAGTAGGATTTCAGTCAGTTTTTAAAATCAGAGTTTTACTCTGATTTCACATATTTTAATGACACTTTCTCCCCCACCCTTAGAGTCTTCCTTTCTTTCAGGTGGTGGCACTGCTGCACCATTTGTGGTACTCAGTACAGCTTCCTTTGCCAGATTTCAGAGTGTATCTTAACAAGTTATTAGAACAGTTTTCACTATCTCAGGCTGTCGGCTTTCCAGCTCCTGCATGATCCAAATGGCTCTCAGGGGATGTTACATTATGGTTGGTTTGTTATTGTTTGTTCCAGGCCAGTGCCACTAGACAAAAGCATTATAAAACTGGTGAGTGGTATTAATCACAATTTCTTAGGTGTCCATATCTGCCATGTCCCAGTTCTCATTTTCCCATTTTTTTGCTTAGCTTTCATTTTGTCCTGAAAGAACAATAAGGATGAGATGTACAGAGTACTTCACCATGTACAGGCTGAAATATTTCTGATGTTGAATACAAAAAGTCTGAGAGAAAAATAAGCGTTACCTCTCAGTGACTACATCTCTTTGTTAGGAATGACTGGATTAGTATCTGAGAGCTTCCTTGCAAACAGCCAGACTCCCACCAGCTTTGAGTATTTCAAGCCCCTAAATACAACTGAAGCTTAACTACTTATCCATTGTGTGTCTTCATATCTAACTTGACTTCAGCATACAATGCAGAATGTCCCCTGCTGTGCATCCCCCAAACAACCCCCTTTGAAAATAGTGTTTATTTCAATTCAGTTAATCCTTATCATTTCAAAACTCCAACGATTCTGAAATGCACTGAGATGTACCTCTTTGTCCCTGCGTTGAGAAAGAGGTATTCAGTCATATAGGGAGACGAAAGGAAATAGAGTAAATATAACTAATTTATTCAATTTCTGACCTTATTGATTGCAGGTCCAGTGGGCTTTAAAACCCATTAATCGAGGCAATAATAAGTAATCATAAGTAATGATAACTTTAGCCTTTTTCCCTCCTGGGTCTTTTCAGTACAATGAAGTGACCATTCAGCAGTATAAAAAAGCAAGCCTTTCAACTGAAAATCCACCAAAACAACTGAAGGACATCCCAAAATATGAAAATGAAAGAAGGAACAATCCTTTTGGTGGGATGGCTAAAGACAACTGGAATTTGTTAAGTGGACGATGATGAGCGTGGTAATTATTGACTGATCTAGCAACAATAACAACAAGCCTGCATTTACATAGTGCTTTACACCTTCAAAGTGCCGTGTAAACATTAACTAATTAATCTAGTCAGAAAAGCAACTGCTTCCAGTGTAATATCAAGCATATAGTCACAAGAGAGCAAGATATTAACTAAAGGATGTAATTTACTTGAAAATCTATTATCACAAATTATACTGATCTTTTTTCATCCTTTTTTTAAGTTATTCCCTCTGCAGTCTGGATTAAATTGCTCACGGCTTCTGGAAATTTAGTAAGTGAACACTTAATAGGAGGCTGATAGAAATGTCAGAGGTAATTGATGCTTTAACGGGCATGAAATCTGGAAAAGTACCCGGTCGGAATAGATTCACACTGGCCTTTGTTCAGGTACTAGGGTAAAGGCTCACCACGTTAGGGTCACTTCTTTAGACAAGCTTAGTAAATTGTGTACCGTGAATATTCTCTGCTTCCAAAACTCAGGGGGACAAAAGACCTATCAAACCAAATACAGCATTTCTCTCATTAACTCTACACATTGTATCGTTACCTACCTTTCTTTATTAACGTTTTTAAATTACTGTATTTTCAACTGAATTGTTCCATGTATCTTATTTTTTAATGATAATAAGTAGTTTGCATCATGCCACATCGAGAAAAAAAGTATTCTAGAAGTTAGGGCCATTCTATTTAAATTTTCCCCCCCGGCTTATATGGATACAAAAAAAGCTTCTGTTTCCATTCTTGGTTTGTCTCTTCCATTAAACGAGGCCTGATCTGATCTCTGAATCAGGTAAATCCTATTATTCCATTTCAGTCATGAATACAAAGGAAACATTCCATAATCTGTCCACGAGAATCCAATCCAGGTCTGTGTCTAAATGGAATACGCACACAACGATAACACATACATTGTGTGTTATCAGGAGGCAAAAATATCTTAATCTGTGAACGCTGTTTGGTGTAAACACTCTGTTTATCACCTCAGTGTGTTTGAAAGCTGCTTTTTTTTTTTTTTCTTCTTTTTAATAATTAAAGTTGGAAAAACACCAGCGAAACTGTTCAGCACAACAGACCTAAACACTCCTGTCTGCAAAGTCCCTGCCGTTTATTTAAAGTCAGCTTTCAAGTTCCTTTCCCTCTCTGTTAATGGCATGAAGTTCTGGCTGCTGCACTCACACTACCCACCCTCACATTAGCTCTTGTACTAGCCAGTAAGTAAAAACCATTGTAATACTGTCTGGCTTGTAAATGAGAAGAACAATAAGTAAAGTCTGAGCCTGACAGCCAGCAATCCATGGTGATTACGGAGAAAAGAGACTGCATTTTTTACTTGCTTTTTGTTATTGTTATTAAGGTCAGTGTCATCCATCAAGATGCGGAGTTATTTCTGACACAGTTTCAAAGGTCAATTGGTCATGTGCAACGACAAAAGAGATTCATGGAATAATGTACCCAAAAACTGGGGAATGTGTCTTTTCACTTTCTATTGTTATGCCCCTACTAATATTTCAATGCCAGGAATCAACAAAGAGAGAGATTTGAAAATACTCGTGAAGTAAACAACGAGAAGAAACGGCAAGGAACTCATTGATGTATAGTTTGAAAACCATGGAAATTCTCCTTCTAAGCTACCATTCCCTTTGTTCCAAATATTCAGTCGGTTTATAGCCAGGAGAAATATTTCATTGGTCTCCCTGTGCTACAAAGTGGCAGCCTGCTTAAAATGGCTTCTGGTCCTACTCCAATGAAAATTTAATAGCAAAACTCTGAGTATAACCTCTCATGCTACAATTCACTTGACTGGCACACTACGGTCTTTGTCCTTCCTTGTAGGAGTTTGCAGAGGGATCTTTTCCTGAGTTTTAATTTAGGGGAAGGCTTGGGCAAAGTCCACAGAGGTTTCATCACCAAACCTGCCACATTTCCACTGTAAGAACTGCTGAAATCAGTAATAAATGGGTGAAGACTGAATCCAACAACCAGCAGGACACTGAATGAAAAAATTCACTTTGACCCTCTACTGTGCAATGACTACACAAATACAAAGCTGCAGAACCTTCTGCCACCCTCATCCATCTCTCTTGATAGGAGAGCTGGAATATCAGTGCTTCCCATGTACTAGAGCCAGGCAGAGGAGAATTCTCCACGAGGCACGTGAAGCCAATGCAAGAGACCCTGAACTACTGTACTCCTCTCCTTTGTGGCAAAGAAACTTGCTGGCTGTTACTTTCTTGGTGTATAACTTAGGAAACAAGAACTCCTTCTCCTAATGGTTACAAAGCTGAGTTCTCTGGGCATAGAAACAGCATAATTCAGAGCTACAATCTGTTTCTCTTTTGAACTGACCTATCTGTAACATATATAGGCTTCTCAGCATACAAGCCCATACAGCACTTCTGAGAAATGAAACAGTAGCATTACCTCTCTGAATTTCTAGACAGAAATAAGCACGTAGCCAGGCTGTACAACAACTGTATTACCCACCTGTGGTGTGGATTGGTACCTTCCTGTGCCATTTAGCTCATTTCATTTGATAACAGCTTACTTGCAGGCCATGGATATAAGGTGAGTGCTCCTGGCGCTCATAGTCACTACTGATCAATTAATAGCAGTGTAGTACCATAGACTGGCATGGAAACGATATGGTAAGTAATTACCAAGTCAACACTTGCCTTTGCTTCATTTAATTTCGCAGCTTTACAATATTTGTCACATAGTAGTTCACAATTTAAGCTTAAACAGGTCCCATGAGTGGTAACAAAGTGTTCAGCATAAAACGCTGCAGTGAATTTTTTCTCACACCTACTGTTCGTGATATAAAAAGCAGAAAGCACGTATTGAAGGCTGCATTATACCATCAAATTTGGAGCACAGTAACTAAGAACAGTGTATGTGGAATCATGTACTTGGAAGTGGATCTAAGAGTCACAAGACAGTTGTAATTTCCCCATTTATGCTAAAGCTCATCAGTCTTAACCACATTGTGTCTTTACCAGCCCTGATTTACTAAACTAGTGATCTTTTGAATCAATAATATTATTCAGTTAGACACATTCAGTTTAGCAGGACCCAGCCAGATAGCATTAGGTCAGTTGTTAACAGCCTGTTAGGCCCCACTTTAGAGTCAATGACATACTAACAGATATCGATATTGACAAAACAGCTTCCAAAAGTAAAAACATTCATTATTCGACTGCAGAATAAAAGCAATCTTTAAAGAAATGAGGTTCTGAAAAGCTGAACACATTTGTGTCTTATCTTTGTCAAAGGCTCACTCCATTACCCATTAGGAGGGGCAGGCCTTACTTTTTCAAACATTGCACATGTCAGCCTGTCTCCCCCAACAAAACACCAATCTCTCTTTTGAGGAAGAATCCCATTTAAACACCCAAAGTCACAAGGGGGTTATTCTTCTGTATTCTCAGGATTTGGCCTTCCTAGATAAAACCAGTACTGTAAACTCAGCAGGAGATTAAGAAAAAGTTCTCAAAACCAATGGCTGAACTATTGTCCCTTGATAGCTCTCAAGTGTGGGCTCAAGATAAGGCCCTTCTCAGCAGTAATTTCTTTTTTCCTGCTTCTTCATCCTCCCACTGCCTTTTAGACAAACACACTGGGTTAATGCTTCCAATACCCTAATCTACAATATTAAAAAAATACTACAGAGCAGTTGCAAATTCTGTCATCTGTTTTCAGAGCTTTGGTAATGACCACATATTAGAGATAACAAATTTTAAAACACTATTTCCAGTTATTCTCTCAATTCCTCTGTTACATTATGATTCCTTCTATGAAAAATACTTAAAATACTAGTTTAATCAGTTACTTAATTTTACCTCTGAAGAGACAGAGATAGCCTGGGCCACTAAGACATATTGAGCAACTGAGGTGCACAATTTCATGTTTCACTCCCTGTACTTTTTTCTTGTAGACTCTTCAGAAAAATGCCAACGATCTGCGGCCACTAATGGGTCTTAATGGCCCTGACCTGCCTCTCCTGGGGCCCATTCCCCTGCCCCTGGGCCCAGGGGCTCCATTACAGTCCAGGCTTCCAGTGCTTGCCTGAACTATTTTGTAGGCATGTTTGCCTCCAGGTTTGCCTCCTGGCTGGACCTTGGTCCTAGATGGTAGGCAGCTTGCTGTCTGTGTGCATGCTTCAGATGTATGTTATAGATTGTCTTAAAGTCTTTGGCCTCACCTCCTGGTTGGACTTTGGACCCAAGTTGTAGCCTTGTCTCCACTCCTGTCCCTGGCCTTCTCCTTTCATTCCTGACAGGGCTTGCTGGATGGTCCCCAGACCCAGTTTGTTGGTTGTCTTGTCTGGGGCTGTTGATGGACCTTGTTACCAGCTCCTGGCTCTGACACCATGGTCAGACCCTGTGGGACTGTGCCAGGATCAGTGAGGGCACTGTCACCCCAGGCCCAGGTCACCCTCAGCACCAGGTGCACCTTCCCTTAGGTGTTACCATTCATTACAAGAATTATTCCTTACAAACTAACTCCCTATATCTCTATATACAATCAATGTATTTGTGCTGACATACAGATATGCTGGTCAGATATTTTTGTGACCAGAAATGATAGGCCTCTACCTGCCACCAAAAATCTAATCTCCATTCTTGCCAGTACTCTATGTCTGGTACCTCACTGTGCAACAGACTCTTCCTGTAAAAGCCACATCCTGCCCTATCACACGCTGTTGTAAAATTAGTCACCCCACTGATTTTAATGGTGTTATTTTTTCATTACCTGAACACCTGAGAGCAAAATTTGCTCCTGTATGACCTCAGTGTGTCAGTCTGTATTGACAAAGCTCCACTGACTGTTTGCCAAACATTACATTGATTTTTAACCTTGTTTTAAAGGCCTATAAGGTTGTGCATAATTTCATTGGTTGCCTATTAAACCGAATTGCTGACTCTAAGCTACTAATATCATTCCATTCTGATCTATTGATCATAGAAAAAATGCAGGCTAAAAATGTGTGCAACACTTGCTATAAATTTCTATATACCAGACACAAAATGCATTGCTGGTCAAGGTTACGAAAGCTAAATGAACATGCTTGTTTCAGTCTAAAGATCTCTATTCCTGATAACTATATCCTTACAGGCAAAAGACACTTTTGTATCACAGAAACATAGTAGTAATTTATTTTATTAGAAAGCACTTCAGAATGTATTTGTCTATGTGAACCCTTGTACATCTGAATGCTGAATGATGATGAATTATGTCACACTGATAAATTGTTTTCTTTGCAAGATGTAGCATAGCTTTTACAGACTGATACCAATTTAAGTAAAAAAGCACCTACATTGCAATTTAAAAGAGAAAATAGAGATATTCTGCAAGATAATTAGATAATCCCTGTAGTATTTTGCTGTAATTTTGTTTATGGCATATATAGTAAAGATGACCACGCATTCACATTCATAAATACCATAATTTTACAATTATTGCCATTGTGTTGTGAACAAAATATCACAAATAATATTAGAGCATTCCAGACAAGTACAGAATTCACTGAAATTACAGGAAAGATTGGCAGAATAAACACTTCCAGCCTTTCCAGGCTCTCTTGCTAAGTTTGTTTAAATAAGAGAGAAAATGGAGACACTAAAAACAAATGGAGAAGTCACAAGCCTGGAAGAACCCCCTTAACTGGACATTCCTTAGGCTTCCCCAATGTCCATTCAAATTTGCCCAAGCATTAGTACTAGCCTGTTGTTTGGTTGATCTTTTGGACA
Source organism: Apus apus (assembly GCF_020740795.1). Lineage (NCBI taxonomy): Eukaryota > Metazoa > Chordata > Aves > Apodiformes > Apodidae > Apus > Apus apus. The sequence goes on from NC_067287.1 coordinate 6,880,023, forward strand.
GGAGGTTCTCAGTTTACCATCCCTTATCAGCAATAGGGGCAGGAATCCCAGGCCTGTTTATTTCAAGCAAATCTATTCTCTCACACAAGAGAGAATAGGTTCCCAAGAGCATTTTCCATTTGCAGTTCTAGACAAAATGACACATTATTACTCACATTTCTAACCTCAATGTTTCCACCTCTCTTGACTCTTCCTTAGAGTTCACTCTGAATCTTTAAGGAATCTGCATCTACATTTTACCTGCTGATCAGTGAAGGCTCAGTCCCACACCTACTGTCAGTGCACAGCTTTGCCCCTTCATCTGTGTTCCTCCCTTGTGTTTCATATCTCTCAGTTCCCCTTTGCTTAATAAGTCCCTAATAAATCTCAACAGATTATTTGTAATCTCTATCTAGTAATCCATGCTGAGTACAATCTCTGTACTTATACACATTAAAGGATATTTCTGACATCTGTGTCCATGCTTTGGTATAAACACTCTGCTGTACCTGCTTGAATTTAGGACATGTTCCCATCTTTGCCATGGCTTGGATTGCTGCAGGCAGTTGTTATCTGGGAGAAAGGCATCACAACTCTGCTTCCTGCTGTTTCTGAGGATCTTAAAGGTGTTTTTCCAGCAGAAGGATTCTGTGATTCTGTGCCCAACAGTGCAGCAATGCCCACTGGGCCCAACTGGTGCCAGCCCTCGGCCAGCAATCCCAGCCCAGAACTGCACCAGGCATGGCACAGGCAGCTCTTCCCATGGCTGTGTTGTGTGACAGAGTCCAGGGAACAGACAGATGAACATCCAAAATAGGGATGTCTGGATAGCTAGAAAGAGCTTTCTATATTTCTACTGTTTCTCTCTTCTCTTGCTGATTTTATCTTCTACCTTTCCTCACTTTCTACCTCAGCTTTGGCCCTCACCCACAGCTGTTAAAATACCCTTCCTTTATTTATCTCACTTGTGCAGTTCCTTTCCCTTTACTTTCCACCATGCAGACTCATGCTTTTAACTGAGTTCACCTATTTTTTCCCTCTCAAATAATCCAGCTTTATTTTTTTGCCCTTAAATTGTTTCTTCAACCTGTATAACACCTGCCTTATGTCTACCTTACCTAGTTGCTTTGTAGGGTCCTCAGAGGATTTGAATTATGGTTGTGAGCATGATTATCATAAGAAAAAGCATGAAAATAATAATAAAATATGTTAATTGCTTATGATAAAGTATTATTCCAACAGATAGAATGAAATGTTACCACCCTATGGTTGTGTTTTACTCCCGAAGAAGACCAGAGCTTGGACAATGTGGATAAATGCAGATCCAGTCTGCAATTACAAAAAAAGCTTTCAATAACACTCCACAACTGTCACTTTTATTACCCAGCTCCCCCTCCCATAACACTACCTCATTTGTAGCCATGGTAAGATGCCAAATTGCTTTATTTCCAAAGTGTATGACTACATTTTTTAAAAGCCTTTGTGTGCAATATATTCCACAGTGCTTAGTCTCATTAGTATTGCCTCAGCATGCATGGATTCATGACCAGCATCCCTATTTCATATAGAGGCATCCTTTAAAGAAATGGAATGTTAGAGGGTCTATTCATCAATGTTATGATGCTGTATTTTTCATGCAATCTGTAAATAAGGTCAACAGGATAGGGATATTCCAGATGACAGAATCCCTAATAGTTTTTGAGGAGCAGCCTGTTTCCCTCTAAAAAGTCAATTTGCTTTTGACCCTTGCCTATTACAAAGTGTACTTGGTATAGCAGGGGCAAAGCCCAATTCCAGCAGTTTTCATGGCTTTGGGTAAATATTGTTAGGATGATGTATGCAAGACTAGACGCCCATAGGTAAAGAAGGAAAGTAATGAGGACTCTGGATCATTGTAAGTGGCATTGCTTGACTCTATTTTAGAGTCTCAAACATGATGAATTTGTAACTAAGATAGCACAGCAAGAGAGAATAAACAGCAACACTGGCCTTGTGAAAGCTATGATTTAGAGAGCCAAGAATGTAATTTCTGCTTCTACACATGAAAATTCAAATAGCTTAAGCTTCTTTCAAGACTTTGGACCCAATCCTGATTCCCAGGGAATCACTGACTTCAGTGAATGGAAGGTCAGACTTTCTTTCACAATAGAAGGATTTGTAGTTTCTCCTCCCTGCCTCTGCCAGCAGCTAATCAGAGCCTATTACAGAGAAAGGCACTGAGCTCAGGTCAAAGGTAGGAATGGGATCCAGGTCAGTATTGATTGAAAGTCATTGCAACTGAGCAACCAAGAAGTAAATTGGGGGGTGAAACTAGTTCCTTGTGGACAGCTGTCCTCTGTACAGAAGTCACCACCATAATAAGAGTGGCAAAAAAGGCAAGAAACAAAATCTAATTGGAAAAGAATACAGAGATGTGATATAGAGAAGCAGATACACAGGGAGTCAGATGAGGCAGGCGAAACCAGAGAATAAAAAACAATAAAATTAATTATAACTTATGACATAGTAGGGTTCTTGTTCATCTCTAATGACAATATCCAACAGCAAGCAGAGCAAATATTCAGGCCAATATTTTTTGTCTTAGCTAGACCACAGGAAACAAGAAGAAGAAAAACTAATTAACATGAAAAAAGTGAACGAATTAAAGTGACCAGAAAAGGACCAAATAAATTAGATGAGATTTTTTTTAATAACAAGAAGGACATAGTTCCACAGTCTCTCACACACCTGCTGTCTCTACTGTTTTTATAAAGCTCCCTCCCAGTTACTTGCATCCTGTAACTGTCCCTAAAGCAGAGGGCATAGGAACCAACAGGCTAACAAAAAATGGGTTAGCATTAATAACAAGAAAGGGTTGTGTTTCTGTTACTGAATTCTCATTGTACTAATCAGTTGGTCTATAGCAACTTGAGAAGTCTTTCAGGACACAACTTATTAACCAGTGTACATTGAATTTTTCTGTTATCTTAATCTACTTTTATTTGCTGTTCCTTTTGACAACGCTGTTTTCCTTTTCTCCTTCCTAGTCCAAAACCTCTTCCTCCTTAACTGAATGTAAGTCTTGTCTCTTTCTTTCAAGATTTTATCTCAAGGCTCAGACTCTGTCTGTGAGCCCATTCAAAACTGTTTATGTTCCTTTTGTTCTGAGGTACAGCCACATGTTCCAGGGACCATTCAGGTGGGGAACCTGCTGGGTCTTGGAGCCAGTTTGACTAGCATTTCCTTTCAACACCAAAGAAGCCACATAATCACTTTGTCACTTTCATGGCATCTATTTTACTGCATAGGACTTTCCCTTTCAGAGAAACCCCCTAATTCCTTAATTGCTGTCTACCAAAGACCACTTGTTTTGCAGTACTGATTAGCTTTGGAGTTTATATTACCCTTTGGCAGAGGAAGATTTTTATATGAAATTGACAGAATTTGTTTTACAAGATAAATCTCTCCCCTGTATCTTTGGCAGCAATTTCTCATACCTGTCAGTGCAGCCGGCTGAGTCTATTACCACCAACACCAGCAGATGAATATGGCCAAGCTGAGCCCTCAGTACACTACAGTGGAGAAAGGCACAGAGAGAATAGCTGACCTGCAGAGAAACTATTAGAGGCATTAGCAGAAGTTAGACACATTAGTGGTACCCTTAAATCCCTCTTTTTTCAGTGGATTTCAGGATTCCCACTGTGATTCACCCATTCCTTGTTCCTAAGCATCATGTAAGCACATCAGGCTTTCATACATACTTACAACACACTAATTAAGTCTTGTAATCTAATCTTAGCCAGTCTGCTAAGTAGTTTTACAAGAGACAGCAACTTTAGGCAGGGCCTGCAGACACCATCTCACTTTCATTCTCATAAGATCACTGCTGCTGGTACACCAAAATTAAGCAATTGTCCTACATAACCTTTTCCTACCTAATCTTTCCAGTGTGTGGGATATGATGCAGCTTCATATGCAAGAGGACCATAAAAGTGCTTAGTCCATGACTGAGATTTGAACCCACCTCCCTAGACACTTTCTGCCTTTTAGTACCATCATGTATTATCTCAATTCATCACATTGTAGTTTATGTTTACCAGAGGAATATAGGAATTTGTCCTATTCAGGATACTACTTCCTGGACAGCCAAACAACTGCTGGGCTGTTATCTGGCAGTTCTTCCAACTTTCATCATCTTCTGGGAGAGATTAACCATTCAGACAATCATAAAGAATAGTCTGTAACTTGTTAATGCTTTCATTCATTTGTAAGTATCAATAGCAAAGGAAAGTTGGCAAATCCAAGTTTACTCTAGCAGGAGATTTTGCTGAAGATAATATTCCCATGAAGTACAGGAATAATCAAAGAATCACAGAATCATTTGGGTTGGAAAAGACTTTTACGATTTTCAAGTCCAACCATAAATCTAGCATTGCAACTCCACCACTAAACCATGTCCCTAAGCACCACATCTACACATCTTTTAAGTACCTCCAGGGACAGTGAATTGGTCACTTATCTGGGCAACCTGTTCCAGTGCCTGACAACCCTTGCAGTGAAAAAATTTCTCCTAATATCTAATCTGAACCTTCCCTGGTGCAACTTGAGGCCATTTTCTCTTACTATTGGTTCTTACTTGGGAGTCCAACAGAGACCAACACCCACCTTACTACAACCTCCTTTCAGGCAGTTGTAGAGAGTGATATGGTCTCCCTTCAGAGCCTCCTGTTCTCCAGGATAAACAACCCCATTTTCCTCAGACACTCCTCGTGCCTTGTGCCCCAAATCCTTCACCAGCTTCTTTGCCCTCTGGACATGCTCCAGCACCTCGATGTCTTTCTTATATTGAGGGCCCAAAACTGAAGACAGTGCTTGAGGTGCAGGCTCACTGGTGCTGAGTACTGGGGACAAATGAGGCAGTATCTTCCATAGCTATGGCACTGGAAGGAGCCGGGAGTCCTGAATTCTACTGTGAGCTCCTCTGCCGTATTTTGGATAATTTTCTCAAATAAAATCACTTCCTTGAGCCTCAGTGTGTATTTAACAATCCTTCTGCACCTCCTAAAGTTCATGGTTAGGAGTACTAAACATTTCTATTATGAGTTGATTGGAACGAGCATGTATTGGTGTCAAACTCCCAAGCTTTGTTTTAAACTGTGCACTCAGCATTTTATCTGTAATCCAGTAAAATACAAAAAGTCTTTATTTTGTATGCCCTTTTAATGTTCTAACAGAAGAATATTTAAAAGTCTTATCCTGACAGTAGTTCAGTCTTTGTTGGCATCAGCATTAGGTTTCCTAATGTATCTCTTGGAAACCTTCCAAAGAAGAAAAGAAGGGGAGAGAAAGAGAAAAAGAGTGCAGAGAGGGGAGTGAAGAATAAAAGAGAGAAAGAAATTTTGATTTATGCTTTTTTTTTGTTTGGTTTTAATAACTTCTGTCTAACATAACACACAATGAACTGTAGGGTTTCAGCAGTCCATGCTGAAATATTATAAGCAGTTCAAATGGCTGTGGATTCTTCCCATCTGTCATTGACTGCAATTGAGCACTACAATAGAAAAGTGATATTAGTTTCAAACTACAAATAAATCACCAAGCCAAGTCTGTATCTCTAATCCTACCTACACCAGTGACCTTCCCATGGCCAGGACAAATAATTTTCTACAGGGAATTAATAAATTCATTCTTCATGCTAGCTCATTTGTAGTCTCCTTGTGGGGGAAAAAAAAAAAGTATCTCAGATACCTCATACTGAACCCACTACACTAATGTTTCAGACTTTGGCAATCTTAAGCTTCTCTCCACCACAGTCTAGCCAGAGTACTTGCATGCTTAATGTCTCTGAACCTGTCTACTTGGAATATTAGGGCTAAGACATTAGGTGTTATAGCCTGTCCATGAAGGATTAATGTAAGAAGAGGGAAAAATAATGGAATCTCACTCCATGGATCCACTCACATGGATAACAAATGGGGAGATATCTTTTCACAGGTAAAAAAGTGCAAAGACAACTTGTGCATCCTTTCAGCATCCTCTTCCAAGGTCTAAGCAGGTGCACTTACAGGAACAGTAAAATTCACTGAATACTGTAACATGAGCCAAGATCAAAGCTGCTTTTCTTTTCCACACAACTGATTCAGGCCAAGCTAGATTAATGTTTGAAGTTAGATTCATCCTGCTAAGATCTTCATGTCAGATGACAACCCTTACGTACAATCTTCATTCATAAATGAAAATGGTCTGATTAGTTCATATGTTACTTGTCTGAAGAAGGCAGCACTGAACAAACCTAGCAATTGGAACCTATTGGTAGACAAAAACAACAACTTCCTTCTTATTTTAAGAAAATCTCATCAATGGTTCAGAAAAGGGAAATGAAAAATGTTCCACACAGTGGGCTATAAAAACAAAGTATTTATGCCATATTGCCTTGCTCTAAGACGTGACTTTTAGAGTGGGAAACAAAGTTTCTCACAGATGACAACTAAATCACAGATATACAGCATATCTGAAAAAAAACCAACAGGCTTATGGCACCTATTGTGGCTGAAAATAGAAGTGCCCAGAAGTACAGGCCTTTTTAAAAAAAATTCTTTGTGACAAGATCCAAGGCCAAACAAGATTTTTGTGTTTGAATCTGGGAAAGAACTCAGGGTTCCCAGATCCACATCTTAAAAAAACTATTTGCCTTTGTTTGCTTCTTCTGAAAATGCTAATTTACACACACAAATTATTAGTGTGCACCTGTGTCTATACATATTTTGTGGGAGCAAATTTAGAGATTGCTTTCCCAAAGCTAACTAATGAATCCAAACTTGTAAGAAAGTTTCCACACAAAAGATACGTTTCTGAATATAAAGAATCACAATTTCTAATCAGTTTCATTGATGCCCAGTGTTTCTGGTTACCATAGTAACCACCACACACAATAAATGGTGTTTTGTTTAATCAGTCATGAGAAAGGAGTCTGGGCATGATGAATCAGGCTGAATCAGAAACAGTTTCCTTTGCTACCCTAACCAAAATTACTTCAGTGTAACTATAGGACAATTCAAATTAGCAAGACAGGATCAGGCCATGAAATTCAGAGCTCAATTCTGTTTTCAAACACTCCTCTCAGAAGCTGAGATGGAAGTTTTACTTCTGTTTTAAAGACAGGAGTTTATGTAGGATAGAATGTAGTTCAAGGTTCAGATTTTATCTTGCCTATAACTGTAGGTAGTTTGCATTGGGCTGAAGTCCATCAAGGACAATAGATGTTTGGAGCCAAACAGCTCAAAATAATGTCAGGCTCACATACCAACTAGAAAACACACATGAGAAAATAATTGTTCAATGCTAAATAGGGATAATGTCCCAGATTTAATAACAATGCAAAGAAAATTTCCTTACTCCCAGTTAAGGCTTTAAGGCATTGATGGCTGGAGTCTGCTTTGTACTAGTGGAAAAGAAATGTAATTAATATATAGTTATACATTTTTCAAAGAAAATAACAACAAATTCTGTAAACTGAGGGCACTGAGGAAGAGGGGGTTTCTGACAAAGCCATTCTTAGAAAATAAGTATAAAAGTAGCATTCAAGTGGCTAGTTTTAAACCAGTTGTAGGCTTGAGAAGGAGTACCTTTGATGTATAAAGATCAAAAAACATTTTTTCAGGTAATAAGATCTGTCTCAGATGGATTTCAGTAATATGAACATGTTTTCCATAGCATGGTAATAAAAATAAAACAATGCAATAAAATTACAACTGAGACTGAGTGAGTCACTCTTGAATTCTTAGTGGAAGGTCAAACAAACTTGCAGTTGGTGTTTACCGTTTTTAATGTAACAGTTATACACAGTGAAAAATTATAAAAGCAATGTGAGTAGTAAGACTTCAAATAATTTTGTGGCTGTGGTGACATCAAAACAAGCTTGATCAAGTGGCCTGTGATGTAACCTGAAGCAGTTTTTAAAGGAGCTTTGGGAATGTGAGTGGAGAAGAAACATAATGAAAAGCTTTTCTTTTTATCTCTCCTCCGTTCCTGCTCAGGCTATGCCATGTGCTTTATTCCCTGCTCTTTTTAATTGTCCCCTGTCTTCCTCTGATCTTCCCTGCTGAAGGCACTGAAAGCCCAATGCGAATGATACCACAGCCATTGCTATCACACTTTTACAACTAACCACATTTTTTTCAAGACTTTGGTTTTTTGTTTGTTTTGTGTTTTTTTTTTTTAAATTGGATATTTGGTCTCAGGATTTCCAAGCATTGCTGATTTCAATATATTAGAGAATGTCTCATTGCAAGTATTTTCTAGGTAGGTAAGATAAAAACAGAGTCCTGCTGTGAGACAGTGGCAGAAGTAGGAATAAGACCTGCAATTCTAACAGTGAGAACCCTTTCCACCCACTGCATAGGATCTTCCATAGTGGTTTATTAACTTCTAGGGCTCTTCTGTTCAAGGCAGGACAAGTGGGAGTAAGTGCCACCAAATGCTGTGCCAAAGTCAAAAACCAAGGAGAAATGCAAGAGCAGAAAAAATGCTTGTGCCTGTCAAAGTCATGTTCCTTGTGGATGGCACCTTAGTAATCACAGCACAATGAACTGCTTTATTTTAACATACTGTAGTGGGTTGCTTCCAGTGAGCAGCTACATGTCATGAAAGACTGTGCACAGTCAGAAAAATAGCCAAACATTTGCTTTTTTCTGGCTTTTGTTTAAATCCTGCTATGGCTCCCATTGGTATCAATCATGCAAACACAGGGAAACACCTGTATGTTTACTCATTTCATTTCATCTGTCTAGTTCAGTTACAGAACTGAATTTCCACTGCAGTCTTTGCTTTTCACCTAATTTTCCATCTGAGCTGGCAGAAGATCAAGAAGGTCAAATGATTTGCTCAGGGTCACATAATGAGTCAGAATCTTGAGCCCAGATTAAATCCAGGATACTCCCTGGCTCCAGCACACGAGACTTGTCTACTCAGTAAACCACACGACTTCCAGCTGTTTTCCCTCCTCACATGAACTGAATATGAGGAAGCTTGTAGAGAATCTGTCTTAAGCAGAAACTGAGCCAGCAGAATTCTTTCTGTAGTCAAGTGCTGGATTTAAAGTGGGAACTTTATCCAGAACTGGGGACTACCTAGTACTGCTCTTTTCATTTCTTATCCCCTTCAAATATCCATCCATTTTCTTTCTTGTGATTGTCCAAGAAATAAGGAAAGAATTTTTAAAATCTTTGTTATCACATGTAATCTCTGAAGACAGAAAAAAACAACTAAATAAAAATATTTAACCACAGGACATTTCCTGCAGGCACTGGAGTTCATGCTTTTATTCCTTCGATACAGAGACAAGCTGCATCATGGTTAGGTGAAATCACAACACAGGAGAAGCTTCATCTAGCTGAATTACAAGCAAGACTCAGTGTTTCAAATCATCACCACAGATACAAATGAAACTTCACAGCAGAGTTAGAAAGCTCATGCAGGTTACTGAGGGTTCCTGAAGGAAAAATTAAAAATATATGTAATGTCTACTGTGGTAAGGTGGGGGCATTAGGAATTTGCTGCTGCAGTTTGAAGGTCCCAATTTCTTGAACATCTTGTCTGAGTTAATAAGTTTGAGCTTTAATTAGGTAAGGGCTGAACTTGCATGGGAGACCACTATCATTCCAAAATAAAAGATAGGGAATCCAACACTACTTTACCATCAACACAACTTCTGCAGCAGCCTAGAGATCTAAGGTATATTTTATGTCATTCATCAATTACACTGTTAATTTACATTAAAAGGTATTCCTAGTACAAATGCTGCTGAATACCTTTGAAGAAAAATATCTATGTTAAAACAGAATACATGAGGGACACCTGGTTGTTCATCAGTGGTGTCAGCCTAGGTAAGCATTTGAATGCTATGCTGGTCACACCTTTATTGCTATTTAATGTTTTACAAGGCAATAGTGACTGGTGATCATGGAGAGGTTATGGAGTTTCCCATCTAAGAATAACAATTTATTTTATGGGATACAATAGTTACATGTATCTCACAACAGAATGTGTCACCAAGTCCTGTCAGTAGAAATAGTCAGATGTTTTGGCTAGTCTAGCTCTTATCACCTTGGCTCTGTCAGACCCTCACCTTTGATCCTGATAAACATTTGGCAAACTCTCCTTACAAAGCCATCTAAAGCCAAAGACCTAGGAACACTTCAGTACCTGCCTATAAGCTGGGCTGTACTCAGCCCTGAACTCATCAATCCTATCACCACCGTGATGCTCTTGTTACTAACTAAATCCTCAGAGAAGATGCACTTTTCTCTAGAGGAGGTACTCTGAATCCATTATAAGTGTTGCTCTCTGCATGGTGCTTGGTGTGCAACTTAACCTTGGTTTCCATCAGCTGTGAAACTGCCTCCTGCACTCTGGGAGTGCAGAGACTCTAGACTGCACCACTCTGCACAGACACAGCAAACCCACAGCTACAAAGAACGCCTCCAGTGCACTAAATATACAATTACCCAATGTGACCCTCCTCTAGGATCAGACCTGAGAGGCTGTGCCTTGTCACCTACCAAGGAGGTTATAACAATGCAGTACACTGAGTATGAAGGTGCTGACCCTTGGGGAATGCTGACAGTTCGGACCAAATCAGCACATGTTCTCTGAAACACAGACTGTCATGAGTGTATTAAACATGTCCTACCTTGCCATCCAACAGAATGATGAATAAATTTCAAGATAATTTCTTTTAATCGTATGTTACTACCCAGTCTGTGAACAAGATGATACACAATTTTTTTAATCCCCCTTTAGGGTAAAGACTGTGGTTGACAACTTCATTGCTTAGAAACCTCAGAACTTGACCATAATGAGGATGCTTGTTCATCTGTACTAGAACAAGAATACTTCGTATTGCCCACACAGGCCTCCAGAATGAATTCCCTCAAGCAGGAAAATGTGCTGTCTTCTCCACGTTTATGTTGCTCTTGTCTGGCTTTACTTTCTCTAAACCAAAGAAAGATCACTGTGCATACCTGTGTGTGTCTGTGTACCTCTCTGTGTTTGTGTATCCATGTACGGATCTATGCATATGTTTGTGTATTAAAGGCTTGACAGATGAATTCACTGTGTACAGACTTTCTCTCAGGGAATGTGCTGAGAGAGAAAATGAGCCTTGTATAACAGACATGATGGACCTGGCTTCACGCATGGTGGGAAGGGCCTCCTGGGATGAGTGTCATACCTGGGTCTCTCTAGAACACCCTGCCACATCTTCCACTCCTGGAGGATTCTAACATGGAGATATCCTACACCGGCTGCCAACAGACCCTCCTGTAAAAGTTACAAGATAAAATTCAACTTTGTCATTTCCTGGAAGTTCACAAAACCAAAGTGAACTCATAGGAAAGCTGTTGGAATTTAAAAGTTACAAGTATAAAAATACAAAACTCAGATCTGAGGCTGACAATGGCCCACTCAAAGATGCACAGACTCTCAATCATATAAAATTAAAATGAAGTAAAAGTTAATTTTCTGATTCCCCTCACAGTTTTCTCTGACCTAATTATTTTCAGTAGTACTACTCACACTCTCAGTGCAACATTTGCTTTGACAATCTGAACTTGTCTGAGCTGAAACTCCCATCATATTATTATCTATCAGATAAATTCATTTTTAAAAAACACCAGAGACAAGTACACTGATTAGGAGACACTTTCTATAGGCAACAAATATCTCAAATATGGAGAAGGGAAACACTATTTTGGTCAACAAATAGTTGGCCTGTTTTCCAAACACAGACAGCTCCTTAGCTATTATCAGAAACCCCAGATGGACAGAAAATTCAGTGGAAATTATACTTATTACATTGCTGCAGCTTAAATGTAAATTCAATGCACTAGTGGGCCATTTTACTTTGTTAGAGCTCTGCAAAGGTTTCTTAACTGTAAATAAAATCAACACCTAAATGTTCCAAATGCTTTTTCTTTTTAAATTAGTAACCATCTCTTCAGGGGAGCTAATTAATCAAGCAACACAAAGCAGAAGAATACACACTTATTTTGCTGCAGGATAAAAGCTCTTTAGATTTAATAAAAGTTATTCCCAGTTTATGCTGCATCAGAAAAGGAAGAGCAAGCCAGTTCTGATTGCCCTCCATCTGCTCTAGTGCTGCTAACTCTCAGGGTTTCATTGCACCTAACAACGTACAGCTTCGTGTTTTCCTTCAGGCCTCAGCTGCTGTAATTCTGGTGCAGCATGTGACCTTTCTGGAGGAAAGCTTGCCAGTGTGACTTGGGTGTATCCTACAGACACAAAAACAAGAAGTCAAATAAAAAGAACTTCGTAAGTATGGCAGCTTCAAATTTTCATGATTCAAGCAAATCTCATGAGGCGTTGCAGGCTGACTTACAGGCAAGGGAGAAGCTTATGCTTGTCATTGGCAATGCTGCTGGTTTTTTAGATAGAATAGCATCAGAAATCTACTTTGAGAAAATCTAACACTCACAGCTGACAGAGAGACAAGGTTCCTTGCCTTCCAGAATCCCCAGAATCCACAAAGTGAACAAATCTCCCTGTGGACACCCTTCCTCTTATCTGACCTGGCATTTCCACTCTTGCAGAAATGGATCTGGGGAGCTCGCACTGGCCCATCAGAGTCAGCCATACAGAAACTATGGAGTTTCTTTTTTAGAGTCAGGACACAACATTTCCTATTTCCTAGTAAAATATTTCTTGGAAGGTATAGATTTCAGGACAGTGTGGACCCAGGGATGTCCCTCTATTCTTCCTTCCTCTTCCAGATAGAGAGGATAATATATCTAACACTCTGCTGGACAACCTTACTTGCAGATACAAAGAATGTAATGAAACCCAAATCATTACTATTTCACTCCAGATTTTACAGAATACCCTTTGCCTCCACATGAAACTTTCATTATTAATGACTTCTTGTATCAAGCTCACAAAATTCAGTAGCAGTTTTGCCTGAGAGAGCTTTTCAGTTGTTCTCTAAATGAAATAACGTAAGTATTTTTAAGCGGCTGAGTTGCGCATCAAGAAACAAGAATTGTAAACAAGGAAGTACTTTGACTAGTGCAGAAGATTGATACAGCACCTGACAGCTTTCATTACGTAAATCTAATTTATTTCAGCAAACAAGTGACTGGAATCATGCATCATTTCTGAACGAGCTGACCCTCAGGTTTACATGGTTGGCTGATAGGGGTTTGAAAACAGGAAGCTCCAGCTGTAACATGAGTGACCCAGACAGCAAAAAGCTAGACACCAAACTAAATTGGAAGGCAGGAAGTCAAAGTTCATGCTCATACCACAAACAATACAAAAATAATAAAGTTCCTCTGAGATACATTTGGCAAAGCCAAATGTCATTGTTGAGGCATAAAATATAAAAGAACTGATAATATAAATGTTTATAGAAAAAGAGAGCAAAGAATTGTTGAAAAATGACAGTGTTCTGAGGAGCTACTCCATCTGCATACGTTTTCATAAACACTATATGGACACTGTCAACTGAACACTAACTCGAACAGGATGCCTAACTCCCCAAGGTTCTGTTAACTAGTCCATTTCAAAAGCTCTGGGTTTTGATTATCTTTATGCTTTGGTTTCCTAAACTTTGATTTTAGTTCCCTCTCAGATCCCAGGATGCTGCTAGAGTCCCTGCTCTGTTGGACATGTTTTTCTGGTCCTCTGACACTCGCTTGGAAAGAAATTTTTACTTCTCTAGGGACCTGCTTCTTGGCACTTTTGATCTCAACAGTCTTCTTGGGCTCACAGAAAGCCTTCACAGCCCACATCCAGAAAGATAGCACATCCTGTTTGCATCAGAGTTCCCCAACGATTTCCCCAGCATCTGTGTTGCTGTTACCTTATGGGACCCCATTTCCACAGAGACTGTATATAGAAAAGTATATCTGCCTACAGCAGAGTGAAGTTTTCATTTTAGGGACAGAATAAGCCAGTATGGAAGAACATCCAACACCTAACGTGGGTGGTAGCTCTGCAAGTCAGGAATAAAGCAGCTGAAGAAAACAGAATGCTGAGAGACTTTATCTGAGCAGCCAGAGCCACAATCTAGATCTACAGAGAACTCTGAAAGCAGGAGCTTGATTCTGCACCGGAGTTGCAGCTCTCAAAAGTTTCCTAATTCCACTCAAACTCAAATTTTCCTAATTCCACTCTGCAGGAAAGAATGGAAGGTTTTTATTTAATTTCATGTATATTTAATTTCTCTAGGAATATAACTCATCCCTAGGCTCCTGACAAAGTAATCTAATCACCAGCTACATATTCACTTTGACCACTCCTCATTCTTGTGTTCTGTAACCAACTCCCATTTCCTCTAATCTATCCCATAGCCTTGCACTCAAAAACTTGAAAGGTAATTTCTACCTCTCTCTCTCTCTCCAAAAAGAACTATTATCCTCATTATGTCTGTACAGTAAAAAAAAAAAAAAAGAAAAAAGAAAGGAAAAAAAAAGGCTGATATCAACCTCATCCTATATTTCCTATATAAAATACTTTTTCTCTACAGAACTACAGGCCCTCGAGTCTGCAGACCCAGAAGTTCTAATCTGCATTGTCAAACATCCACAATAAATCACAGCTGATCTAATACATTATTTTACCACACAAACAACACTGGTATTTTCCACAAATCTTGTTCACAGTCCTTTTTCTCTGAAGTTCCTTTTTCATCTTGTTTGCCTTTTTGCTTTCCAACTTCTGTTTATTCCCTTCCTTGCCTTATTGCAATGAGTCTCAAAAACATTCCATACCCTGTTAAAAGAGCAGGGAGCTTTCTAAAATCCTGCAGCCAGGCAGTGCTCAGCTCCCACATGCTCTCATGACTTACTGAAGCCAAGGAGGCTTCAGCACATACATACACAGTAGGTTTTGCCGTGTGTGTATTTAAGCATGTGGATACATTCTTCTAAATTGCAACATAAGGGAAAAGGAAAACTTTAACAGGAAAGACTGAAGTAAAATACAGAATTTAAAAAGAAGTTTCTTTTTTATTCAATACCTCTTTTCATCTTAGCTTTGGCAATTTCTGTTAATAAAATAGAGGTTTTAACATTTCAAACCCTAGAAAAGTACTGTTAATTCACCTGACAGCTACAGTACTGCAAACCACATGAACTCAGAAGCTTTCCAAAAGCTTTCTTTCTGCTAACAGCTACTGAATTACAGAGGCCATTATCACATGCCATCATTATTACTAACAATTTTACTCACAATAGATGTCAAAGCACTTTAAGGAAATGCAAAAACTACAATAATAATGAGTGAAGTTTCCTTTGTCACCACTATTTTGTAAATGCAAAATTAAGAGGCCCATAGGACAAGGTCTGCCCTTTGAAGATAAACTGGCATTTTGCATTCTGAAACTTTGTATACTAATCTTAAACTGATGGACCTATTCTTCAAAGGCAATTTTACTGCCACTATTTACTATTTATTTTGCTAGGACAACTACTGAACTGCACTGTTCTGTGATGCAATACCATGGTGGAGAAACACAAGGCAGCACTGAGCCAGTTTCAAATGTGAGATGAACTTGTACCTGCATGTCCATAGATCTGTAGTGAAAACACAGCTGTGCAAATCTGAAAACCAAACACAATATGCTTAACTGGATACTCAAAAACTAGCAATCATTCTAAAGCTCCAAGTGCTCAAGGTGATCTTAAAAGGTGAAACAAACTGAAGATCTAAAGTGAGAATTTTGTTCTCCCAGACTATGACTACATCATTTCACAGTATTAAGGCAAATGAATATGTTGGAAAATATATCAGTAAAGAATTCAGTGCAATTTGGTTCATCCTAATTAAATGCTGGCTTTGTATTTTTCCAAAATGTAATAGTAGAGACCCTATGTTTTTTGTGAAACTTTTCTGATATATTTACAGTGCTTTGAACCATTCTACACTTAGGATAAATAAGTCTACAGTCCTGGGGGATAAAATGAAAAGAACTGCCAAAATGGATAGATGGATTTAATGACATGTTTATTTTTACACTGCTTGGTGTTTTTAAGTTTTGCAACCTAAGTTGTGACATGGCTACAATTTGTTTCCTCACTCAAGTAATTTAAGTTGCAATACTATTTCCTGAATTTGCAATTTCAATTTGCTCATTTTCCTCCTCAGACTCATCTTTCCTCTTCATAAAGGTTTGCAGAATCAGTCAAATATGCCTTATCTATGTCCCAGATTAGAATTAATATAGTGTTCTGCTCCTTACCTACTTTAGAAGTGTTCAGGAAGGAAAAATAATTATTACTCTGTGTTTAATTGTGATAAGTTACTAAACATCTCTTCAGAAAAAATAACTAAAAGCTTCTTGTTGGATAAAATAGGAATTCTAATTCTAGTAGTTTCAGCATTTTCTAATTATGATTTTGCAGTTCTAGAGATTCGTACACACTGAGTGCATAGGACAAATAACTCAAAGGTTGATGTTGGTTGTAGCAACATTACACTGTAAAGTGTCTTGGTTCTGTACAGAGATAGGCATTACAGATCTATTTGCTATTAAATTTCTCTTGGAGGTTTGCAGCCATTGCATACAGTGCTCTATATGAATATAAATGTTTTATTGCCTCTCACACACGAGCAGGATGGCTTAGATATAATTCAGCATTAATGTATAGTTAAGGGCAGGCTTTTGCTCATATACATACAGACTAAGATACCACATACAGACAGTTACATGATACAGTATGATTTATGACCTCTCCTCAGGCGTGTACACACAGTCTGGTTTATTATTTATCCATATACATGCACATATATTTACATACACTTACTTTAGACCATTGGTGGCTGACAGCTTTTGTGATATTTCAAAAAAGCAATGAATGTTATTTCGATAGTACAAACTATCAAAACAAATCCCATCTTAAGAGCAAGTTCAGTGTGTGCAGCAGACAACTCCATCAGGCCACTCACAATTACTACTCCCTGCAGGCCTTGGGCCACTGGGTAGCAAGAACATTTCACCTGCACCCAGACTTTCTACCTCAACACCCACACTTTCTACCTCAACACCCACATCCTGGTATCTGAAAGCTCACGTAAGAAAGCTTTTGCCTCAGTCCTGCTCTAGTTGCTCCTCTGTAGTGTGTCCACTTCCCATGCAGGACAGTGCTGACAGGAAGACAGCCCCTCTCAAGATTCCTGAGGAAAATCACAAGTTTTTTTTCACAAGCCAGCATGATTTGAACCCAGCATCTTCAAAATTTGAAAAGATGCTTGTCTCTCACTTGACCAAACGGAGCAATTCAATAACTAGCAGATGTGCAAACAAGCTCTCAGTGCATTTTACTGATAAGTTCCCCAGTCTCCAAAAATGCTGCTCTCCATGAATTAGGATCACAGCTCTGCTACATGTAGCTTGAATAATAATATCAGGGAAACTGTAAAACTTACATACTTATATTTATAAATAGGTATTTGCAAGAGACCAGCAATAGATTTGCCTACTCAAAATAATCTTCCATGCACTGAACAACAACAGTACAAGTTTCAGGTGTGCATCTGTAGAAATCAGGATGAAAGTAAAATATGAGAGCATTTTTAATAAGCACCTTTGTCTGACATTTTCTCTTACATAAAATGAACAAACAGCCAAGCACTTATATGCTCCGCAGAATTTTTTGAAATTTTTGACCTCAAACAGTCTTCCTTATTTTATTTCTCTCTGTATCCTTCCCCATAATGAAACTGTGTAAACATTCAAAAACTAGTCTCTGTTAACTGCAGAAAACAGCACAGGTCTTGTATCTGAAGTGGAATGGACTATCCCTGGGCATATGTGCAACACAAAGCAGACTTCACAGCTGGCTTCAAATCCCAGTGAAGCCCACTCAAAAAATCAGAGGATGAGCAGAAATGTGAAGTACTAAGTATTTACAGCAATGCTTAGACAGCAGCAGCAGTATTTTATTTTGCTCTGATTTGAGAATGAAATGCTTTCAGTGGACAGAGTTTGGAGCTGCCTTTTTTCAAGGACAGGGAGAAGAGTTTTTTATAAGTCATTAAATCAGAGAAGCTAAGCACCCCAGGCATATAGGACAAGATCAGTTGTGTCCAACAACTCTTCTTCACATGTGCTGCATCCATCAAAGGAAGAGGAAGCCCAACCTGCCAAGCAAATGTTTTATATTGAGCTGGAGGGTTCCAAATGTCTCACAACAGTGTCAGATAAACAAAAGGAGACACGAGAAGGTGACAGAGAAGCTCTCACTCAAGTGTTGCTTCTTTTTCCAAGATGAGTGACAGACAAAGAACTTTCCCCTATTAACAACAAAAAGAAAGCTCAGACTACTCAAGCTAGACATCTATGTGAAATATCAATGTCATGAAAAATCTCTTCTAAGATAAAGTATATTTTGGGTGTAAACAGAAACCAAATCTAAATGTCATAAATTATGCTTCCAATGATAACTTTTAATGAGAAAATCAATACCACAGTAAGAACATTTCAGTAATTGCATTAAATATTAAACTCTACTGACCACAGAGATTGCCCACTTACCAATTTAATTTCTTTTCTTCTAGAAATAGATGTATCAGGTAGTTATTGATTGACCAATGGCAACTTGGAGCACCCTTAATAAATGTAATAAATACACATTTCATTTCATGCAAAATTACTATGAAAACAGATCTCCCCAGAACTGTGAGATGGCAAAATGAAAAAAACAATGCACAATCAGCAGAATATTTAGTCTATGACTTCTATTGATTTATGACACAGTTGGATAGCTGAAACTGCTACCTGCCTTAAAACAATCATAACTACAGAAAATCACCAGCCAGGGCCTGTCTCACCACCCCCATGAGGAAGCAGGGCAGGCTGAGGGATTGCTGGGGACACCCCAGAGAAGCAGGCAAGTGTGTGGTGGAGGCAGGGACCAAAGTCAGGCTGAGACATCAGTCCAAGAGTGGACCTGGCTTGTGGTTGGGTGACAAGGCTGGAGGCAGACACCTTGAAGCATCACCACTGCAAGGGCTGATGGCCCCAGGGGGGATGAACTAGAGTCCTGTACCATGGGTGGGGTGGGAGAGGTCCCACGGAGGCTGGTAGGGGCCATTAAGGGCTACTAATGCCCCCTGTGCCCTGACAGTAAGTCAGCAGGACCTACCTACTGAAACAGAAAGTACAGCGATGTTCACCTCAAGTAGCAAATTTGTATGACAAAGAGGAGCCAGCAGAGGACAGATTCAACTGTTGTGAGAAGATCCAGTCTGACAGACCTACAGTCTGGCAGTGGGAAAGTTGCTACATAAGTTTACAGGGTTTTTTTATTATTATTTTTTAAGAAAAATGGATTAAGGGAGAAGTCAGCCTGGGCAGATCCCGCAGCCCCATCAGAACCTGGGCAGAAATGGGAAGCTTGTAAAGGCCGAAGTGAGAGGAGTTAAAAAGCTGTTTTCTATATAATTGAATAATTAAATTGTTTCTTTAATGGGTATAAAAATTTTCCTAATTTAAAAAATATTTCTAGCACTTCCCTACTATTTTTAGTCTACTCACTTCAATAAAGTTACTGTAAATTTAAACCCATGTAAAACAGATATCAGACATTAGCATAAATGTTCTTGCTCTGTAAGTCAGCAAATTTCTCTACTAAAAGTGAGATTTCACAGTCAATTTAAGCTGATCTAAGACCGCACTGCTCCTGAACAGGGCCATCCAACTTCCTTTTATCTCCAGCTGCGTGTTCCCACCACTTCCCTTGTGTGGGCTCTGGAGATCATACAACCAAAGGATAAACAAGATCAGCTCACTGATCCTACTGAAACCTAACACTGAAAATGCTTCGTTTTCTGAAGAGTTGAAAACACCCTTTTCTGTGACAATCTACAGTTAACCCTTGCATAAATTTTTGGTGAAACTGCAGCATCAGACAGAAAAGTAATTGAAAAGTGAGTAAGAAGTAAGATAGTACAAAAAACCCGGCAGTCAGTCACAGGCAGTTAGAATATTTTAAAAGAGCAACTTTCATTATAGATTAGAAAACCCCCTATTCTACAGAGATCCTAATGATCAAGAAGAGAACAGTTAAAATTAAACACATTACAGCAAAGCACTCATTTTGAGAAAGGTACTTCAAATCTACAATTTCTTAGCTCACATGGGAAACACAATACAAGGAAAAAAAATCATTATGAAAATGTTGTTATTTTCTTTTTAATTTTTCTTTACTATTTTTCTAACTTGATTGCTTGGGGTTTTATTTTGCATTTTTAACCTGGTATTGGAGTTTTAAATTTGTGATGTTTTTATCAGGTATTTTTTTGCTAACCCTGCTTGTAAAACAATTAGGAAGATCTTCTTTCCCCCTTTCCAGTCTTCTGTGTTTGTTAGGTTTTATCTGTGTGGTATTGTGATAATAACCATACTGCTCCTTTCTGATGTTTATTTCTTGCTGCTTCTGGTTTTATCTACCATCTAATGTGTGTTGTAACAAGAGAAAGTGTATCTTTTATGGCAGCTAACGATACAGCAATAGAATAAAATGGAAAAAATAGGTTGATCTAATTAATTTATACCATTATCAAGAGGTTTAATGTTTAGAGAACCAGAGAACAGACAGGCAATATGGATAACTAACATAATCCTAGATTAAAATACATTAATTATGAATATCAGTATTCTGAATTTCAAAAAATCATCAACTCAGAAGTGTAATTGCTGGTTTTGGCCTTGTTCTGATGCTTGTATTTTAAAAACACACATTTTAAAAAACTAAACAGAGTGTTTGTAAGGACGATAAACTCCCTATATACAGGTGGAATCCCCCAAAATGAGTTATTAAGATTTTCCAAGTCTCCACAGGCAGTCGACAGTAAATTAAGGGCATCTATGAAGTCTGCTAAAATAAGATTTTTATTGCAGCTATAATTTTCATTACTTAGGCATACCAATTAAGACAAGTAAATATCTTTATTATAGGAATTGTGAAAAAACATCAAGCAGTAAGATTTGTTTGATACAGACCTAAACTGGATTTGAACTGGGGACTTAAAAGTCTTAGATAATGTGTTTAATTACTAATCTCTGTAATATTTGACTTCTTAATGAGTTATTCTTTTGTAGTGTTATTATTAACTGGATTATTAACAATTGCTTGTATGTGTAGCTTCACCTCTGTGGACTGATTTGTATTCTTAACACATTAGCAGCCATTCACACATTAAAAAAAAACACCCAGTATATAGAGATGATAGGAGTTCTATGCACACAGCAACAGGTAAGAGTGGTTCAGGATCAGTAGGAGTTGTATGCCCAAAACCCTACTTAACCACGAGGGTTTTGCATGGTACACTCCCAAATCAACAGCTGGGGCAAAACAAGATTATTTTCTAAAGAATGGGCAAGAGTCACCTGCACACAAGCAGGTTAAATTATTAAAAATGGGATGAGCCTTCTTTCATGTTGATTATGGCCAGAGAGGGAGATTTCCCAGTATCTCAGTAAAGTCACTAAATGTGGCAAGATGCTGAAACACTAACGGTTTCTATTCTGACCTTTTCTACTCTTTATCTTTTTGTCTGTTTTTTTTATCATGTAACCTCTTAGGGAAGGAAATATTGCCTCCTTTTATGTTGGGAAATTGCCCAGAACACTGCAGACACTACCCAAACAAAGAGTAAGTATAATAATAACAAATATAGGAGGAGGAGGTTTACTTGACCCTATATCAACAGCCCCCTAAACACTCCTATCGAACTTAATGGAATTGTAACCTGCTTAGTGCTTTAAGTAAAATTGCCCATAATTAATTGCACCAATATAATTAATGCTATCAAAATGAACAACAGATGCATTGCTATGCAAGCAAGACATAACTGAATTTTTTTTGGAGTCATATATGATACTTGATGTAGCCACTTAGAAATACATAAATACCTACCTTTTGGGTTGTCCTGAGATGGAGTTAAATAAATCCAGGGTTTCCTCTCAGTTCTGCTCCAGACTTCATAATCTTCAACATGACACTGTTGCTAGGTAAATCTCTGTGCCTCCATCTCATAATCTGTGAGACAAAGATAATGGTTTTCTTCTCAAGGCATTTGGACATACACATATAAAATGCAACCTAAGAGTTCAATACCATTAGCACACTTCTCTCCACTGAGAAAGGTCTCAAAGCAAAACTTTTCTCTTTGATCTTGTTGCTGTAACATGCCCTCTGCTAGTCCTCAACAACACATTTTAAGCAGTGTATGATAAAAAGGTCAATGTAATGAAATAAACTCTGCAAATAATTCATTTTTGCTAGATTTAATTATGATAAATCTTCTCTACTGTGATAACATTTTTTAACCTTTATAATTTCACAAAGTGCTTGTATCAGATTCTGCTAGTCCCTCATATTTCATGCCATGTAGTTCCATTTATCTCCCATCTATGAAATACAGCATGAGCATGACATTTCATATTTTAGAAACTTGCACCATTGCTCAAGGAACACTGCCTTCCTCTATCATTAATACCAACATTGTGATTCAGACCCATGGCTTCCAAGTCTTTTAGGTTAATTTATTGCAGTAATAAACCAATTTATCTATTTACTGCTAGTATTTTACATAACAATGTAAATATTTGAAAAACCTAATATCAAGACTTCAATTATCCTTAAAATTCAGTTAATACTTCCATTGTTTTACATTCATGATTTTGCCATCAGCTATTAAAATGTCAGCCTTGGGCACCCCACTGAGATTTGTTTAATTCTTGTGGATTCTTAAGGGTATTTGGTATATCAGATAGTAAAACAATCTTCGTAGTTATCAGAGTCTCTCCTCTTAATCAAGAGGGATTTTGCTATCTGTACTTTACACAGAAAGTGCATATCATTGAAGAACATAGTCTGTACAGGAAAATAAAGAAGCTGTAAGTATCTATATAAGGAGAGAATAGGTGAAAAATAAGCAACTGCTATTGAAAACACTGTCATAAATTAGCAAGCAGGTGCAGTGGTATCATAGGCCAAGGCTGTATTTGCAGCTCTGTTAGCAGTCTGTGGGTCTGTCTCCCCTCCTGCTAACCACAGAGCTTTTCTTGGGGAAAGCTATCTTCATAGTTCAGCACTCAGCATGTTTTTGATTTAGGTCCTGGGAAAAAGAGATTTGACTCCACATGACTGTTTCTCCCATGAGTCAGCTTTCAGTTTCATTTCTGATTCTGGACAGTACTGGTAACCATATTTTAAAAACTGACATAAAATGAATGAAGGTTCATTTTTTTAATTATTTGTTGGTTTTCTCACTGAAAAATGCTAAAATTTTAAGCATGTCTCCAATACTATAATGCTAATATTGACAATTCTTAATGGCCATACGCAGAAAATTTGAGAACAAGTTTCTCAGATCAAAATCACTGAAAGCTGGGTTTATGCTTTTGAAATACAATTTTTTTGCTACAAAGTGTGACCTTATAGGACAATCAGGACTGGTAGCATTAATGCTAATAATAAATGCAATTCTGAAGCCTTTAGTTAAGAAAACATAATGGAAACCCAGAATTACTCGGTTTGTGTCAAGCATGTTCAGTGGCAATTTAGCCTGAGTAAAGCTACCAAAAGTGTCTTAAAAAGCTGATTTAAAAAATGGAAAAAATCAGTGCAGTTTTATTCCCCTGAAGACCCTTTAAATAGAAGGCTTGATTAAGTGAAAGTTAGCTAATGACTGCAAAATATATCTTTCAAGAAAATACTGAGTCCGTAGTAAAATAACCTGGCAAGATCTTGAGAAATTTAACCTGTGGAAAATTCAAACAAGGGCCAATGGATAGATCAAGATTTCTCAATCACCCCAGTAGCACAGAAAACAGAAGCAAAACTACGAGTGAAGGAGACATTTGAAGGGCACTTGCACCTCTTCTTTACCACTAAGCTAGAGGATTGTTGTTTTGTTTGACAAACATTTCAAAACATGTGTTTCACCCACAACTTCTAAGACAAGAAATAAATGAGCTTGGTGTACAGTGAACAGGCAATTTGGTTACCAGGGAATCTCACTGCTTTCCCTGGTAGCCTATTTGGCTGGATGCATTAAGGACTAATTGTAATTGTGCATCTGTGGACACAATCCCAGTTGCTCTTTGGGAAATGTTCTGGGAAAATGCCTTGGCAAAGAGACTGCAGGACTAGTTTAGAAATGAAAGTTTTAAGTGTAGATGAAGAGCTGGAAACACATGTCCAAAATAATTATTCTGTAGCACTGTGAAATGTGTTAAAGGACATTTATCAGCACAATAAAATGTAAATACTAATAATGCATTTCTGTTAAGACAAAGGTATTTCACAGATACAAGTATAAAAGCACACTCCTCTTAAAAAAAAGCCAACTGCAGTTCCCAGGACTTCAGTCCCCTAGGCATACTCTCTTTGAGCACAGTTAATGCATATAAGGCTGTACCTCTCTGCGTTGCTTTAATGTTTAAGCCTGTTGCAAACGCCCAAACTGAATATATTTTAAATAAAAGATGTGTTTAAAGTAATCCTAAGTTTATAAATCCAAGCACTCAAAGTTACACGATGCCATAAAATTTAAGAAACCTAGAAAGTAAAGATTGTTAAACATACTGGATTTGTTTCTAACCCCGTACTCCCACCCATTGTACTCCACTCCTATCCATTAAAAAAATAATCTAAAATCTAGGGGAGCATCTATAACCTTATGATCATCATACAGAAATGCCATTATGTGGAACCTTGTAAAAATATTGTCAGCAGTACTTTACTGTACTCTACAGCTGACATTTCAGCCTGTCCCTTCTGCAATTAGTAGTCGCAGTAATAAGATTTTGAAGTTGAAATCACTTTAAAGGAGAAAAGCTGCTTTTTCATCCCTTTTTCAAAGCATACAATATGATTGGCAAAGAATCAGGAATAATAAGACAACTGGTTGACGTAAACCCCAGGAGGAACAGAGCAGCTTTTGTTCTGAGCTCTCATCAAAATCTTGGAAATCTTGCAATAGGAAACGTTGCTGGAAAGTAGGTTCTTATTCAGAGTTCTTACATGTCAGGCCTGTAATATCTGAAATCTTTTATCTGCTTCAATAATTGTTGTACACAGTGCCATTTGCTGCCTGTAGCTAAAACAGCTATACACCTCACTCTTTAGAATTTTCTTAACACAAAATATATATATATAAAAATTTCTCCATTAATGTATCATTGTTCTTGCTGTCCCACTGGAGCTGCCGGTTATTCTGATCGTTAATGCAACAATTGCTGCAAAGCACACAATAAACAATGCAAGCAGGAATACTATAGCTCATGGAACAAATGCCTTAAAAAAAAGCATACCTTAGAGCACTGTACACAAACAGATCACGCTTCCTAGACTGTATGTTAAATGTAACATTAAATGTGAAAAAGCCTTCTGTAGGTTAAAAACAAAGGTTGTAAAGTCGACATTACTGAGTCAGAAAAACTTACGGTTCAAAAAGCTGTAGTGTATCCACCAAAAAGACAAGCTGAGCTATTGTAAGCATTTAAAAAAACCCACATACCATTGGTCCTAAACTTACAAGCCTTCTCTGCATACAGGCAGCTTTGGTAGGCATGCCAGTGCTTTTGTAAAACTCAAAACTGTAAAAACGTTGTCAGTGAGGACCAGTGTCACCTCTTTAATTTTTTTTTTTATTTAAATAAGGGGGGGGGAATAAATTTACTTGTGGAGCATGCATCAGCTGTATACTTTGCTGTGCAAGTGCTCTCACCAAATCTGTTTTTAAGTGTGCATTGTCATGTAATTCGAGTTTCTTGGAGCTGATTCCTTCAGTTGATTCAGTCTAGTAGCTTAGAGGAGAGCACTCACTCCACAAAACTACTTGAGCTGCTGAGCTCTTGTTCCCACTGCATCCGCTTCTGTACAATGCTCAGATTACTTTTGGGGACATATCTCACAGACATGAAATCAGATGTTTTGTGTGGTACTGTGTATAATGCTTACAACCACACCAAAGGAACTCTAACTAAAGTACCAATCCATTCAGGTTGCAAGCAACGGTAAGAAAGCACTAGTTATTATTTTAGTTAGCTTTGCATATTCATCGCTGAAATTCTTCAGAATCTCAAGCAAATGGATCAGTTACACCAATCACCTCTTTTGTGGTCTCCATAAAAGTAAAGAAGTGGCTAGAGCTCAACTATCATACAGACCTGTAATGTGGTTCAAAGCATTCCTAGGTCAGAGTGTGGCAGAAAGGCATTATACAGTGAGAATACTGAGCTGGATATGTTTGCATAAGGAAGCAGATTGGTTTTGACTAGATGCCTCTTATGCCTTTGAAAAACAGAGGCAAAAAAAGCATCTTTTTGGAAGAAGGAAATGTTATTCTAACAAAGATTTCTCTGACAGAGAATTGATGGTGTGAAATTTGTTTCTACTATTGTTCAGAGAAAAAAACCCCACCAACATGAATATTTTTAATATAAATTACACCGAGAAATACTCAGCTCAAGGGGTAAGTCCAAAGCAGTTTTCATATAAAGTCAAAACCAAACAAAGGAAAGCCTTGAGGAAAGAACCAGAAAAGGTACCAGAGTAGTGTGTATTGATGTCACCAAGTGCCTTTTGATTACATCAATGAACAAAATATGCTATGAACCACAGAAACCAAGGTGCCATCTGTAGCAGCCCAATGGCATTTTCTCCTGTCCTGTGGTAGGTACCATGTTCAGGCTTTATTTTTAGAGATGAGTAAGGTCACGGGTCTGCAACTGCTAGAGGTAGGAAAGTAGAACCCACTTATTGCAGCTTTCTCTCCCATTGGAATCTCTACTCTCAAGAACACAGCAGACCTCATTTAAGCAAGACAATAGATTAAAGCTATATTAAAGATCAGCATTATTAGTTTGTATGTTTATAAAGTACAACATATTACCCATGTTCTTGTAAGATGTTGCTCTTTTTTTCTCTCATTTTTCCATTTCCAATTTCAGTTACAATCTCTTAATTTTGAAACATAAGACATGAGCCATCCCTCCTGACTGGTCATTGGCTGTATTCAAGTTGCCAAGTGTTCATAAAATGGTCACTGGTCACATGTGTGAGCTTTCATATAAAGTAACTTTCCATTAAAAAATATGTTTATAAAAGTCGTAGTCTAGCGTGTTCTTACAGACCTCTGAGAGATACCAACACCAGAAATAAAAGAAAACTTAAGTGGATCCCAGTTGGAGGTAAAAATCCATTTAACAATATAGATGTATTTGCTAAGTACTGGACGTTTAGAAAACATTTGGGTATAACGTGAGTTGTTTCTTCTGCTTTCAGAATGAAATGTTAGGTTGGAGGGGATTTTTCAGGATGGAGGACTGAGGGGGAGGAACAAGGGGAGACACGGGGTTTTATTGAGGAGCTGCGGTGTTGAGCAGTCAGTGGTAGGTGGATACTGCTTTGCAGAGAAATCCTGCCAGCTACAGCAAGAGGAAAAGGAAGATTACTTCTTTGTTTTCATTCTATTCACCCACACTTGTACCTGTGACACAGATGCACTGATTTCAGCTTTTTAGTTATTTTAGAAGCGCTACAGTGATGCCAGCTGGTAGAGCCAAGAGCTTTCAGTTAAACACAGAGAGAGGAGCATTGTATAAATAGAAGTCAGTTAAACAGTTCCCGAAATTAACTGGTGCTGTGTAGCCCAAGGCTGTAAGAAATCTTGACTGGGCCAGCAAACTTTCAAGCCTGCATCCTGCCTATCTTCCTGCCGTAGGGAGCCTTTGTGTGAGGCTCATTGTTACACAAAGCAGCTACTTCAGCAAAGGGATCGCTTCAGGAATTTAAGCCTGATTTGAGGGGATTATCAGAAGTCATTGTTTTGATGCTTCTTAATTTTCAGGGTTTAACAGGAGAGATGCTAACCCATGGTCCAGTTCATCAAACTATATTCTGAATTCATTGCTATTCATGTCAAGATAATTTACCATAAACTCTAAAATGGAGTTTTACAGAGTATATTAATTCATGCACTGGAAGTTTCTCCAGATCATTTACCCTCTGTTTAAACATAATCTCTTCTGCATTGAGTACTCATTAAGCATTCTAAATATCACCATAAAGATCTAAAGATCTGAATATTATTTGATGCTCAGTATTTATTGAAGGTATTTTCTTACCCAGTACTCAACTAATCACAATATACCAGAGCTAGCTGCAATTTTCAGGTCAGTGAATCAGAAGCCAAGATTTCTTACTGTTTTCCCTCATTGCTTCTGGGGAATAAGTGTTAAAGTTATGCTTAGGAATTACTCTGGATGGCTGACATCAATTTCTAAATCTCTGTGTCAACTTTTGTCAATTGAAAATCCTCAATCTGCAAAGCCCTGCTCTGCTTATTGGTCCTCATTATTTTTGAATTAATGATATTTTGGAGGGAATATCCCATGTTTCTTTTTAATGAGGAGCCTCAGAATTTTTCCCTAACCAACTGACAGGTAACTCTCCTCACAGGCAATGGTAGATAGGCACTATTAATACTAAAGTCATTCAGTTTGGAGTCTCTGCCTAAGCTACAAATTTATCCCCCTCTAGCTTGTTAACTTAGTCCAGGCAAACATTCCTTCCAAACATTTCTTTTTGGATTGCAGAGATTCTATGCTAAAAACAAAATACAAACTGAAGTAAAAGGTGTAGTATATTCTATCTATGAATTCATGGCTAGTAAAAGTTTTTCTGCCTTGATCAGTAAAAGAATAGTTCTTCACCAATTCATTAGAACTTCACTGTAGAAATGTATAGACTAATGATCTGAGGAGTCCATTTTTGCATGCCTACATGTATAGTCAATGTTCAGAAGCATGTTTAATTAAATCTTCAAACTAATGGCAAACCATCATCACCTGCATGTTGAGTCCTTTTCATTCCTCTCATCAGGGGCACTAAGTTGGGTTAAATTATTTGTTCTCCATGTCCAAAACTCTCCTTCAGTGTCTAAATGAGGGACCATTTCATGCTGTGTGATCTCAACTTCCCTTGATGACAGCTCTATCCTACTGGAACTATGAAACTGTCAACATCAAGAGCAAAATTTAGGTGTGCAGAAGACAGAAATGGCTCAGCAGCTATCCCACAAACTCTTTCAATAGAGGTCAACAACCTCAGCATCTATGGGAAAACCTGCAAAACTCAATATTTCCATCAAACAGCCCTAAATAATGTGGCTAAAAGTTTCTTCCTGGCTGGAAGTAAAAGAAAAATATTTTGTACACATTACAGTTTCAGAAAACGAGTAGATAGTACAGACACGAGAGACATGGAACAAGGCAACAGGTCACTTTGATCTAGCAGAGGTGAAAGCTGTGCGTGGTGAGCCTTTGACAAGTAATGCCTTGCAGTGTATGTGAGGCAAGTTTGCATCTCTGAGAGAAGGGTATTGCCACAGTCACTGTAAGGTAACTTGAGGTCACCTTCATCAACAGATCAAACCCAAAGATGTCTGTTTTTTTTTCTAATCCCCCCCCCTGCCACCTACCTAACTTAAGAAAGATAAATTTATAATGTCTGTTTCCTAACCTGACCCATACAATATGAGATCATCTAATATTCAAGGTTATCAAGGTTATATACATGTTATCTTCTTTTTAACCCACATTAAGCTGATGCAGCATTGGTTAAACAGCTTGCCTGGAGTCATCCAGCAGATGAAAGGTAGAGATATTAATAAAACCCTGGAGTCTCAACTGACAAGTTCTTGTAGGAAGGATCGGACTGTAGTTCCTCTCCAGGTAAATTAAAATGTTGTGGTTTATGTCAACAGAAATATGGGAATTTCCACACTGCATTAGATCCCAGCACATACTGTGCAGTATCCCTCATCTGACAGTGCACAGCAGTAAAAAAAAATCATCCTCTCCCACCTTGCCCAGCTGAAAAAATGCATTTTCACATTACTGGGAGGAAGATCTAATGGCTTGTCCCACTACTGTTAGTCTTGATCCTAGCAATATAATTCCACCACTTCCCTCAGATGGGTTCCAATTCCACACAATGAGCCAATTTTGGGAATGAAAACATCAGAAAAACTACCCTGCCAGAAACAGAAAGTGAATAGTCATCTATCCCTTCTCTGCCTGAATCTTTGCTTCCTATGCTTACTATGGAAGCAAATATTACTGGTTGTAAGAACTCTGGATATATACAATATTCATATAAGCATATTCTCCTTTCTGGAATCCCTTTGTACTTTTAGCTTCAGTGATCTAAAAACTGTAGCAGCACACACAACACGTCTGGCCAGTGACCTCCCTCTGCTACTGGTACTCAGGCACACCAGCTGTGTGGCTTCCTCAGCCAAAGGAGCAATAGGTCACCACTATTTTAAGTTCATTGACTATCCCCTTATTTTAGTCTTGTAAAATTAGAAGACAATAAGCTCCTCCTCTCTTTTCTCTAGGCCATTCATTATTTTATAATTTAGCCCCCTGTTATTCATGTTCATTCAAAACTAACAGTGTCACTCTGTTTTGCTCATGCCCTTGCCCTGAAACAGTCTCATGACCCCATCCTGGGTACCTCCCCTGACAAGGACAACCAAAGAAATATTTTGCTCATTTCAAAATGTACAGCATTTGCTCTTAGCATTTTCATTCATTTTCACAAATACAATATGCACTACAAGAGTTAGATTCTGTATCACTTTCCTGTTCATGAGTTGATTTAACCTCATGCGAAGTTGATATAAAACACAACTATTCTAGCAATGTAGAGTTTTGCATTTGTTATTTATCAATATAAATTATATTACCAAGTAAACAGGAAAAGAAAACCTGACCTATGAAAATACAACCATGTTAATTAAAACATACTGTCTGACTCTTACTAAATGATACATTTCTAAATATTTTAGAGGCATGCCTTTTCAAACAACTCTGGGGATTTGCAGTTGCCTACTGAGCTTTTCTTTTCTAGGTCACTTGTTAAATCTACCCCAGGTCAGCACTGACTGAAAATTATTAGTGTCTGGCAGCTGTTTTCTAGTCTACATGAAATGAATTAGTAGTTTCATTCCACTTCCTAATGGACAAGTGGCCCCATCTTACACTTGCAACTAAATTACACCCTGTTGATTACTGCAGGGAAAGAACTAAATAAACTCTTTTTATTCTGTAGGTAGGTTCCCATGGTTAGGAATGAGACTGGTGGGACCTAATATAGCACTACTCTACAAAAAAGAAAGCCCTCCAACTATGGAACTCCTGTAATCAGAACAGATAAAATGCTATTTTGGTGATTATTGTGGTCCTTGGAGGTTCTTTGTCATGTGGTTCGGTGGGGAATATGCTACAGGTTGTCTACTGTTACAGTTCAAAAGAGAATTGTCCCCTCCACAACATTTCACAGTTCAAAGGGAGGAGAGTGTGTGCAGGTATGTATGTGTGTATGGCTACTTGCATATGCATAGAAGAAACCAGAGGAATAACCCACAAAGTTTCCTGTTTCATAGTAGTAGAAATAAAATGGCTATGTGATATAGCTAAAATTATCTCTAAAATGTTTTAATAATAGCCTGGTGGACAAACAGATAAAAAGAATTTCTATATAATAGCAAGAGATGGAAATTGTAATATCATCCATGTTTCACTTTGATTCCTTGTGCTCTACTTGCAATAAGAATAGAGCAGGTTTTCCTGCCTTGAAAGCCTCCATTCTTACCCTTCCACAAGCATTGCATTCCTGTCTTTTTAGAGTAGACACAAGCACAAATGCACCAAGATGTATTAATAAAGAACTTCGTGACTGGGCATTCGTATTTAAAATATTTCTCACCCAAATAAAGTTTTAGTTAAGTCCATTATTTTCTCTACTTTCTCTTTTCTTTTTTCCTTGGACAATAAATAAGTCTCTGTGAATCTAGTACTATCCCTGTCCTTACTGAGCTAGGACAAATTCCCCCTATGGCTCCCATTTTCCTCTGTATTTTCATTTGTCATTCTGTTCAGCCTGCAGCAATTCAAACAGACCTGCTCCTTGACTGAGAAATCTTCACCTCCTCCTACCCACACAGATAAGGTTGCTTTTCTGTGACTTTGTGACAACTGAAAATAAAAAAGAGGGACTATCAACTTCATCTGTCACCATCTTTTCATGCTTTTGTCCCTCAATGCCCCTACTGTCTCTGTTCTTATTTGTTTGCTGCATCTGAACGTATTGTTCAGCTTTCCTTCTTTGCTACTCCTCACTCTCTTCACTGCTTAACCTAACTTCTTCTAAAGCAGCCTTCATTCCACAAATAAAAATCTGTCAACTTCAAGGTGATTTCTCCACCTTGAGAACAATACCAGGATCTGGGTTGTGCTTGGCTCCACACTCTTTCCATAATTCACCACATTACTATTTTGAAAAGCCAGATACACTTTCATAAGCCAGATGGGTAAGTTACACTGGCTCCTGAGATTACTTTGCTGTTATTAGCACTTGCAAGTAAATAATTGAGCTGATATTGATCTTTCCGTTATTTTGTGTATGGTATTTTCTGTTGGACAAGCTATTCTGGGATGGTTGTACATAGGACTTTATTTCATTGTTACATGTACAAGCATTGTATATACAGTCTTATTTTTACATATTTGCCTTTTATCCTTTGTCACCGAGATACCTGCTTTTAAAATTTTGTTCTGGGGGCCCTGCTCACAAGCTATCTCTCTGAGAAGGCATTTACTTGGTTTCCATGTAATGGATATTACAAAGAATCAAAAGTGAACTAACCAGTGTTTTGTTACCCAGAACTAAAAGTCTTTTCAGAAACTTTAGAACAAAGAATGGGCATGAGGCCAGTTAAACACTCACTGCCATTTCTTGTTCATCTGTCCCTGATTGGAGTGTAAGACGTTGCACAAGTTTGGCTTTGCAATCAGCGAGACATTATCTAGAAGTAGAGACAACCCGTTGTTCTTTATTACACTACTTCTATTTCATTGTGTACATACAGTTAATAATAACAGATAAAAATGCACATTAAAATTCTGTAGAGTGTTTAATATCAAAAGACACATTCTGGTAGCATCCAAGCTACCATTCCAATAATTTTAAAAAACAACAAATGTGGTTGTATTCCCTAGCATCTGTCATGACGCACTCAAAGTATTTGCTTTTAGACTGCAGCCTTTCCCTCAGTAGGGTACTGATTTAAAACCTGATTTCTAAGAATACAATTAAACTTTGCTTTTACCATGTCAGGCACTGACCTCCTCCTAACCTGTGCATTCTGGCTCTGTATGTTTACATTTTGCTTTTACTTGCCTCCTTTTGCCTTTGATTGCTACCTTTCTTATAGGAAACCACCTTCCACTGCCAGTAAGACAGACAGATGATGAAAAGGCTCCTCTGTCTCTTTGTTCATAAGATTTGAATTGTGTTTGACTGTTATTCAAAGACTAACACGTTGGTCATGACAGGCCGTTCTCAAATCTCTACAAGAGTGGTTCTTGCACAATCAGCCAGGATGAACAGCAGCACAGAATGTGTGATTTTATATGATACTGTGAGATCTGCATTTTCAAGGTACAAACACACTTCATACAAGCAGTACAGTTTGCTGTATTGGTCATCAGAGACTTGCTCAACAGCTCTGGCACAGATTCATTGCTTGGACACTAAAATCTGACATTTGTGGCTGAAAGTTGCTTCTCTCTTAGAGCACAATCAGCATTTTATGTACTACTCAATGCTACTTTGTTTTTAGGCACCAGAAGGGTACTTTCTCAACACTGATTTCCACCTCACATAAAATTGATCTTGCTACCCTAACAGCACCTGAAATCCTAAAGAAGGGGACATAAACTCTTTTGAATTTAGCAAAAATACATAGCACAGAAGTTAGACAAAGGCTCAGATCCTGTGATCATCAGGCATGTGATATTTCAACTTTCACAGACACTGCAGATCTCAAAGGAACGGAATCTCAGATCAGAACGTAGGTTAATGGGACTGAACTAGGGTCAACAAGTCCCAACAAGTCTGTCAAAGCAGTCAATAGCTTAACATTATCTTTTATTGGGTAACTGTTCCTAAAGCTTATTCCTCTGATAGTTAAAAACTTTGTCATGCCTTTACAATGTGTATTTATCAAATTACATGCAGTCATTGCTGTGCCAATACTGATCCAAGTATTTATTTTCTTTTTCAGATGTCTATTATCCTGCTTCTTTCTCCATTTTAACATCCATTCTGTGAACTAAGAGAAAGAAGCTTTCAGACTCCTCTTCCAGAAGCAGCATTCCATTCCACACTGCTCCCCAATCATCCTTCTTCGCACCTATTCCATTTTAACTCATTTTTCTTGTTAAGAACTGTAAAAAGTATTTCAGAAGACACCTTTCCAGTGCTCAGTTTGGCAGCAATGGTACATCTTTCTCCCATCATTATACCTTACTTGATACATTCAGTGAGCTAGGGCACCTCTTTCTCAGCTGCATATGAGAAATTCAGATTCATCTTGCAACTGGCTAGTATATTTATGTTTTTCTCCTTTCTTTCATGTCTGAGGATAACCCAGTTTCAACAGTGACGGCTCATTTTCCACCAGTAGTGAATTTCATTAACTTACTACTTCTTGCCCCAAAGTTAATGCAAAAAAGTGTAACTGGTTTCAACAGTGAACCTTGAAGAGCTCTACTGATTGCCTTCCTGCAGCCTACTGTTTCCCTTTCAGTGTCATCATTGTTATTTCCTTTTATAAACTTCCTCATCCATATTAGATACATTGTATTAATTCCTATACAGTCTACCACAAACTAAGCTCATCAACACTCAACATCATACTAAATGCTTTACTAAAGTCTAGGCAATTGGAGTCTATTTCCTTTGCCTAGAAAATTATCAGTGAAAGCTCTTAAGTGCTCTGTTACAATATACATTTATAAATTTGACTTCCTTTTTGCTCTATTTTCCATTTATGTCCACATTTTTAAATATCCTTCCCTCCAGAGGCTGATCTAAATCTTCACATTCTAATAAGACAACAAAAGCAATGGCAGCCCATGTTACTATTTTTAAATGTAGGCCATGCATTTGCCATTCAGAAATCACACGACTTTGTCCTGGTTTTAACAGACTTACTAAAAACTAACTGCTTCAAGACTTCTCAGTTAACAGTTGTTTCAGAATTTGATGGAGCTGATATGGTTCTTCCAATATGATCACATGGCCCATCTTGAGCTTTGCTTCCATGTCCAGGAGGGCAGTTTCCATTTCTACATACTCATTCATACTCATTCATACTCATTCATATCAGATGTTGTTGCCTTTATCCATTTATTCAACACCTCCAATGTTTTTTAAAGGTGAGGAAAATCTATAATTTATTTCTCTCCTCATCTAAA
Organism: Apus apus; assembly: GCF_020740795.1. Taxonomy (NCBI): domain Eukaryota; kingdom Metazoa; phylum Chordata; class Aves; order Apodiformes; family Apodidae; genus Apus; species Apus apus. Next base: position 6,915,340 of record NC_067287.1, read on the forward strand.
TTACACTGCTCCTTTGACTAGGCTTAGATCCTTTGTAGATCTTTATCAAAGCAGCAGAGAAGGACTGACAAGCTACTTCGTGGAAGGTAAGTATTCCACTTTTCACTACAAAACATGTAGAAAACTTTCTAAGACTGACTTGTAAGGTGCATGTTAAAAACAGATCAAGTTTTTTCTAATCCCCAAGTGCATTTTGACAGACTCCAGGAATTGAATAGTCTCTTTCTGAACTCAGTAAAATGTTACCCATTCTGCCTTGAAGACGATGCGAGAGTGAAGTGGTTGATTAGTTTGGTTTCAGTTTTAAACCACACGGCAATCAATCCTTCCCAAAAAACCTTTATGTTGGTGGAATAATTGTTATCAAGCAACTTTGCTTTAACATCTTCTTTGCTTAGAAAAGAAGAGGGAATAAAAAACACAGCTTTCAAACCACAGAGCAACCGTTGAAAACTTAAAACCACAATACCCAAGAACAGACAGCTTATGATTACCTAACACAGAATGTGGTTTAAACTGGGCATCGCACCAAGTTTTTCACAGAAACCCAAAGGAAAAATGGAGTATAAGTATCCATGGTAACAGTGACCCTTGCCTGGCACCTGAAGAGATTTTTCTAGAAAAAGACAGGTAGAAACATTTATCAGGGTCCTCAGAAGTAGCAAGGCTTCTTCCTGTTTTTAGAAGTTAAAAAAAAGATAAAATAGCACTTAGAACAGACTGTCCCAAACACAGACTGTAACAGAAATATTTTTAGAATTCCCCTCTTGTATGTTTTTCACAATATTCACTCAGTAGTGAAAAATAACCTGAGAAATATAGAACCATCTACCTAAAATAATGGCAAATTCCTAGAATAACAAATTAATTTATAAAGTGAGTATTTAAAGACTAAACTCTTTCTTCCCATGTTTAGTGGCACTGAACTCATGAATGAAGGAAGAGGATGGTAGGCTACAATTTTTAATGGAAAAAGTTTTAAATGTAAATTCACCTAAAGTGGAACCATCACTGCTAAATATTGAAGTTTCTATACTTGAATGGCATTTTTCTTACTTCTTCAGTAACACTTACTTACCTGTTCTCTGTTTGTATGTATGTTTGGGGAAGATTTTTTTAAAATGTACACTGATGCATAATAACTCAGTGTACTGAAGCATGAACAAACATGCACAGATGAACAAATACTCACGACAACTAGTATTCTGGATTCTTATCTTATGTGTTCAATAATATGGTGAGACAGTGAAAAAAAGAGAGCTGAAGCGAGTTTGGATGGTGAGCTCCTCTCTCCCTGGGAAGAAGGAACACAGCTATTTCATATTAAGATCCATGTACAAGCTAAATGCAGCTCTCTCATTCTTGTGAAAAAGGAAAAGGCAGGGTTAGATTTTTAATGCCCTTTATTTTCTAGTATGCTCATCTTCTACTCTTTATGCCCCTTAAGGATTCTGCCTCTCCTTCTCTTGTAGAGGTGAGAGCTCTGCAGTTCTTCGTGACAGACTGCTTCTGAGTCACCCAACCACAGATCTGAGCTGGACCAGGCATTAGCAAACTATCACTTCTCTGTCAAATCAGCCAGAGCACATGCCAGGATTTTTGTAAAGTCTTCATTCTGGCCATTATGGAAATTATGTGGATGATGCCTGGTTCAGCGTAAAGTTTGTCCAAAGTTGCCTGTTTCACTTTCTAAAAATTAATTTGAACCAGTAAGATGAAAGTTTGTCAGTTCAGTTGCAAGGGATCAGCTCTTTCTGTCATGTGGCTGAAGCAGTCTTTAAGCAATAAGAGATATCCTGAAAATTGAATTTACCTGCCCATTAGGCAGAAACAGATGTTCATTATCCCAACCATTCTTCAAGCAGTTCCCCTCCTTTATTAGAAGCTGGTCACCTAATGACTGAGAAGAAATCATACCATGTGACCTCAGTGATGATTTACAAAGATTAGGCCCCACATCCTACCTACCAAAACAGCATGAGCAAATATCATTATTCATAACCAACCAGCTCAAAATAATAACATTGGCAATTAATGAACAGAGAAAGGAACCATAAATATTCCTACATCTCTCTATCTACATCCTTATATTTGACTGTAAATAAATGGTTATAGCATGTGGTATATGTGTATTTACTTACAATATTTAAGCAAGTCCAAGGGCTTGACTGCAGCACTGAAAATTTGGCAGCATTTAATGGAGAATTTTTGGTTGTTTTTGAAATGCTGGTTCATGTTTTCAAGAGACATCAAACTAACAGTTACTAAGTAAATGCTATCAGTTACGCTTCCTAAGTAGGAAGCACTGACTCAAAAATATAAACCCTGTCTTACTTCTGCACCTCCTGATAGAAAATAAAGGCCATATCTCAATGACACATGGCAAACCTGGCTTCCAGCATTAAAAAAGTGTTTTGAAATAGTTGGAAGAGAGATCCAAAAGAAGCAATAGGAATGCCTATCAATGATTTTGGGTGACCTCCCTACTTGCTGAACAACAGATTCAGTCATGAATTTTGAGAGGAAGCAGAGACAGGAGCAATCCATGGCATGCAGATTCAAAAACAAGCATCCAAGCTGCGGTTCAGCACCCATATGTAATGACTTTACTTCAAAGCTGTTGCAATAAAACTAAAGCATTTGTGAGCTTCAGCCTGCTAAACTGAACTAAACAGGAAGAGTTGCTACTCCTACCCTGCTTTCATTGCCACTTTTTAGACACAAAGCAAGTGGGCAAATGAGCTAAATAAATTATTTCAGCAACCTGTGAAAAATCAATTCCTGTTACCACATCCAAAGAAAGGAATTAGAAGAAATGTCTGGAGATTATTTAAAAAGCATACTGTACTACATCCCAAGCACACAGTTCCACCGACACCATTTCAACAAAAGATTGATCAAAAATTGTCAGGGCGGAAACATAACATCAAAATGCTATTTCTATTATGTAGAGCAAACAGGCTTAATGTACTTAAACACAAGTGGATGTATTTTGATGCAGCAGGTCTGGGCACTGTCAGCAGCAGAAGTATCAGGACATGGTCTGATGGACCTATTTTGAGTCATAGGAAAATTCAGGCTGGAAGGCACCTCTGGATTCAAAGCCAGACCAGGTCGCTCAGGGCCTGTTCAGCCTGTTAGTCTCCGAGCAGCTATTTTCTGTTTACACTTGCAGGAGAAGCAACACACAGTCCCAGATATAACTGCATCTCTAAAGCTTTGTAGTAAGAAATCATGAAACTGTGAAAGTGCATGCATTTATACATGAGTACCTGGACTAGATTTTCTCATTTTATCCATATGCTCTTAAAACAGGAATACAACATGTTCTTAGCATGGGTCCAGAGAAGCAAATCCTGTCCCTCGGAAACCAAACTGAACTGTGAACAAGTTTCTAGTGGAATTTTAGGGCATAAAAGAACATAATAAGAACCACAGCTCATAGCTGAATATATCTGAATGCTATGAAAGTCAAAATCCTACCTGGCTATAGTAAAGAAAATAGTTGTGATATAATTAGGTAGGTTTTAGTTTGCTTTCATAATTCTGATCTGACCACAATTCTGGAAAAATTCAACATGTCTCCAGAAGTGTTCTGCTATATAATCATCAAAGATAAAACCTTCAGCTTCAGTGATATGCAAATGAAGACATGTTTGTTAACAGGATTAACGAAGTTGTTCAAAGCATCTTTTTAGTCTACTCTGCTTCCAAACAAACAATAAACTGTCCGCATGCAGTGAGATTTGCTAACCCATAAACATAGCCAAATGGAGGAAGAAGATCAGAACCTTAATGAGTTTTTTTCCCTTTGAATTTTAGCTGATCAGTGTCACCAATAATTTCAACAGGCTCTAAAATAAGCACTTTCTGTCTTCAAAGTGCCTTGCAAACATCAACCAATTAATCCCTACAACTCTCCTCTGAGGTAGGTAAGTAGGTATTGTTATCCCCATTTTACAGTTGGGTGAACACAGTCAGAGGGTTAAGTGATTTGCTGCAGGCCACAGATGGAGGTGGGATTAAAACACAAGAGTGACTATGATTCCTTTTAGAGGCCAGCACTTTTTTTTTCCTGCTGACTTTTCTGTTCTGACTTTAGACATCCTGGCCTTGTGGCAAAACTTATAGGAAACAAAATAAATTCTCCTTGTTAAAAGCAAGGAACCATGAAGAAATCTGTCTTTTATGCCACTCTTTATAACATGTTTGTTGCCTTTTACTGATGTAAGGCTTTTCCTTTAATTTTGTTTTGATATTAAAGTGTCATTTCTTTCATACAGGGACCTACTCCTGAGGTAATGTAGCATACTACCGACTGAAAGATATGTCCTGCTCCTTTACAGACTTTGTCTTTCTGCCTCCAAATCAGTAAATTTAGGTGACACCCTGCCCATAAGGTGACAGACACTGTCCTACCAGGATGAGTGTAACAGTTGGTGTGCTTGTTCCATTGCAGGCAGAAAGAAATGGAGACAGGGAGCTTTGAGAACCAAGAGCAAAGAAAGCCATTAACTGAAACCCAACTCCAGCAAACCGCTTGCAACCATTCTAACAGGAGTAAGATTGATACCTTTCCCACTTCAACAGAAAGATCAGATAGAAAAGGCAGAGTATACCCTTTTCCTCTCTATGTATACAACTTCAGGCCACTTCAAGACCCATTCATCATGAAGTCAATCCAATATATTGCAATAAACACATGAGTTTTATAAGGAAACCACTTTTCATCTGCAGGCAAGCAAGTCCACAACATCAGTTCCCTGGAGTATTTCTTAGAATAGGAAAATCTACTATTCAAAGCTAAGGTCTTACAAACCTTGAGTCCGTTTTCTGTTATTTTTTTCAGAAGACATTTTCCCCCATTTCAGAAGCTTTCTAGTGCAAGAATTGACATGTACAGAGAAAATCAGTGAATATATTAAAATTATTTACTCACTACGGTATAGTGCAGTAATTTCAGCCATATTGCTGGTTGTTTTTTAAAGACACAATCATTTATGTGTCCTGAGAGGTTAGCTCCATTAATGTTAAAAAATAAGGAACAGTATATTAACACACCACTGTAATTATTACACTATGGTGGTATTAATTTATTACCTATACTTGGGATCATATCTCCTTTGTGTTTGTTGTCATACACAGACAATGTTGTCATCAAACTTTTATTAGCTTGAAGTTTACTTTGTTAATGACACTTGTGAAACCTTCAGATTAAGTAATTTAACATAGCTAAATAAAATGCATTTTATTTTTCTACTTTAATGGATACTGAATCAGAAGGGTATTTTTTTTTCCTATTAGAAAGGTTTATTAGAAACAATGTTGCTCTTGCATGACCAGCACTTATGTGTCTTTTTAGAAAAAAAAATAAATGTTAATGATTCACAACCTGAGGAATTGTATTGTTAGCATAAGAGTATAAGAACATGTAGGATTTCGAGTCTCAGAGGGCATGTTTTCAGTAACAAACATATGTATTACATGGGTTAGGAAGGGTCTGATTCTCACAGTAATTCTGTAACCAGAAAAAGTTGTAATGCAAAACATAAGCTTGGAAATTGCTATTTGCTAGCTTTGTCTTAAGAAGATTTGTAGCTAACTCTGATTTACACGCTCTGCAGAAACAGTTTCCTTCTTTTATCACTTTGGAAATCATTAACTTGCCCTGGATGGTCCTCCATGCAACAAAGGAAGTTTTCAAGTGTTTTTTTCTGATAGGAGAAACAAAAGAGATTGTAGATAACAAAATAGCAGTGTGAATGACAGTTTTAGAGAAGTGTCATCCAAATGAGTTTCAGGGACACCTCATCAGATAGGATATCAATCTCCAGATTTCCCACCACTCAGCACTACCATGCTTCAGGGCTCATCCATGGAGCTGGATCATTCCTCAGTTCCAAATTTCTTATGTTATCTATGAACACAAAACACTGAGTCACTGTCCCCTATCCCATCAATTAAAGAAATCAATTTTCATACAGTACACTTTCTTGTTACAGGTCTATCTGCACAGTAAAATGGAGGTGTGATAACACTTGCTTACTTGGGCTGTAATTACACTTGCAGTTCTGTGCATCGATACCCACATGTCAATGCACCCCATGACACCCACTCCAATAAATAACTAACCAATTCTCAAACTTGTCCAGTTCAAGTACACATACATATTTTTCTTGCTCATTTGCAACCATTGCCACAAACCACCTGCACTATAAGCATATTTTAATGCCCTGCGTTGCACACATAGATAAGGAGCAGCGTTAAATCTTCTGTGCCCCTCTGAGATGAGAATATGTTCTCCATAAAAGTACATGTCAACCATATGAATTTTTGGTAACGTAGGATCAATTTTTTTCTAAAAATTAATTTCCTTTATATGCTGCTGTGTCCCAATCAGGTTTTTAGCACCTGTCCAATATGCACGTTTCTGAAAATCTGGTTCATATGTTTGTAGTTCAGCAGACTGGAGAGCCTCTCCGGCAGCACAACCCTTGCTGAAAACTGCACAAAACTGCTGGTGCCATGAGCTGGGCATCCTCTGTAAGTGAAAACATGAAAGATGTTTACACTGACATAATCCTACTCATCCGTATAGAAAAATCCCTCGTATTCTCATTTATCCATCTGGTCATCTAATACTAGGCTGCAGGTTACTTGGGGCATGTATTTTCCTATTTTATGTCTATAAAGTAGTGAACACATCACAGGTTCTGTGGAAAATAAGGAATTAACTACAATTTTGTCAAACTTATTATTAAAGAAGTTCAGCAAGGTAAAATTATTGTAACATATGCATTAGTATCTAAAAATAGGGATAGAGTAGAAGACTTTTTCTCAGTGTTATTAATCACAACCAAACTCCTACTCACTGTAGTGCATGAGGAGTTCTGGAGCTTTTAGGGGAAGGGTGAGAATGACTCTTTTCAAATACCTGGAAATAATATTTACATCTAAAACTGGTAACTAACTCAGAGTACGTAAACTGGTAATAGGGCCATTTAAGAATAAAACTTTTGTCAAACTTTCATTTTATTCATCTCTTAAGGCTAATTTGAGCATATCTTTATTACATAAAGAATGTCCTTCCTTCTTCTTTCCACTCCAAATTCCATCACTAACAAGTAAGCCTGTATCACCCAATCAGTTACTCCCAATATAGTTACTATGGTGTGAGTTGTGAAACTGGGGGCGGGGGGTGACTACACACTATCAAAATCTTTTCTGCAAGTAGTTTACCTGAATCACAGAATCACAGAATCATCCTGGTTGGGAGGGACCTTGAAGATCATCAAGCCCAACCATAACCTAAGTCCCCTAACATAACCTAATTTACCCATCCAGTGCTTAAAACATGTCACTGAGCACTATATCTACATTTCTTTTAAAAACTTCCAGGGATGGTGACTCCACCACCTCCCTGGGCAGTCTGTTCCACTGTCCAATAACTCTTTTGGTAAAGAAATTATTTTAATATCCAGTCTAAACCTATCCTGGCGCAGTTTCAGGCCATTTCTTCTCATCCTGTCACTACTCACTTGAGAGAAGAGGCCAGCTCCCACCTCCCTACAACCTCCTTTCAGGTAGTTGTAGACAGCAATGAGGTCTCCCTTCAGCCGCCTCTACTTCAAAATAAACAATCCCAGTTCCCTCAGCCTCTCCTCATAGGGCTTATTCTCCAGCCCTTTCACCAGCTTGGTAGCTCTCATCTGCATGAATATCAACAGTACTGAGGCTCCAGAGGCAATTGTAAAGGAAATCCACAATTCTGTTTTATTTTTCTTTATATTTGGGGTTTCCCTTGCAAAGCTACTTTATGATTGCTATTTTTATCCTACATACACAATTTCAGGTTTTTATCTTCTCTTTTTTTTAATTATCTAACTACTTGAAACAGATAACTACTAAAGATATTCACCTCTCCCATTAAAACAAACAAACAAACAAACCCCACCTGATTACCAAGCTGGAGAATAAGGAGAAATACAAATTCCTAATATTAGTGGGCAAATAAAGAGCTCATTGTTTTCTGTTTTTAGATGCCAAGACACAGAGTGTGCAGATCCATGGTTTTTAATGAAGTTGGCAGCACCATTATTTCGACAATGTTTTATTTTCTTCCTGATTTCTATTGTTTCCTTAACACATTTCTTGCAGTTTTCCAAAGCTTTCTGGAACAATGAGCCATCATCATATCTCAGACATGCTGATGAAGCACCTGCAGGTCCTCAGCAGATTTCTCACCCAAAACCACGGACGCCAGAGGAGCTCAGCAGGCAACCTGGGGCAGCCCACTCACCTTGCAGCCCCGGAAAGGTCTGCAGAATCTCTCAGCCCTCAGTAAGGACCATCCCCATGCTTCCTGCTACTCCCAGTACACCCTTCTCCTCAGCAAGGGTGAGACAGCTCTGAGGACTGAGTTGACTGTATTTTGAAGGGTATGCAGGACCTCTCCTCCTCCATCACGATTCCTGGGCTTCACTCGGAGCTCGCCTGGGGTACCCATGGCAACACGGGGCCCCACAACACACTTCAAAGAACTTTCTTGAGGGGAAATTCAAAAACGCGCCTGCATGAATACATCAGTCAGAGGGTAACAAATGCCCCTGTGAGGAGCACCGCCCCCGCGGGCACCGTGGGGCAAGTGCAGTGCCCATGCCCCGGCGCTGCAGACAAAGAGCGGTCCGAGGAGCCGCCCGGAGCCCGCGGGGGTGCGCGGTGACACCGCCGGGGAGGAGCCAGGCGGGGGCTGCCCCCGGGGGCGGGGGGGCAGACGGGGAACTTATAAGAGCCGCGTCCCGCCAGAGGAACCGGGGCGTGTGTTTGGTGCAGCTCGAGTGACGGCGCTGGGAGAGGCGCGGCGGCGGCAACAACAACTCGAGAGCCCAGGACCGTTAGATGGCTCAGAGCATGGACAACAGCCTCGACAGCCTGGATGTAAGTGCTGGGAGCGGAGCCGGCCGGCGTGGCCGCTGCTGCCCCTGCCCGCTGCTCGACGTGGGGACAGTCCCTGCTCCCCGCCGCGCTCGCCCAAGTACCCGCTGTTTGCAAACAAAGGTGCCCTCGGCAGACAGGGCGGGCAGGGAGCTCCAGGGCCGGGGGCAAGACGGGGGGGACCAGGGGCCGGGCGCCTGGCTGCCTCCTGCTTCCCAGCCCGCCTAACTGCCAGGGCCCTTGGGGCGCAAATAGTCAGGGCTCGGTCCTGACCTCTTGCCGCTCCTGAGTTTGGGACCTGGCTACATCTGCAGCCACTTGCTGGACACCCGCTCCTTTCCTCGGGCTTTGCTGCTTGGCCGTCAGTTGCAGTGACATGTGGCGCCTTTGTGGGCTGAAAAAGGCTGGCAGAGCAGTTAGAGCCGCGGGAACGATGAGGAGGGAAACAAGCGAGGAAGCCTGGAGTGATCTGGCTCCAAGGAATGGCATCCCTCTGCCCCGGTGCCCGCCCTGACCTCAGGCCGACGGCGTGCCGGAGCGGCTGCAGCTCCCGGCGCTGCCCTCCGCCCGAACCGGGGCGGCCGCCCCATCTTCCCCAGGCCGCCCTGCTGCCACAGGGTTTTGAGGGCAGTTAGGACCAAAAGCGAGATCTCTGGCGAGTTCCAACTCTTATCCACAGTTAATGCCCGCGTGGAGCTGGTGCGTCCCTGTGTAAAGTGCAGCGGGACCCCCGGGGCGCGTCCTGCGCCGGTGGTCGGGGGTAGGGGTACGGCAGGCACGGAAACCGCTCAAAACCTGAGGAATCAGAACATAGCCAGGTGGCACTCGCCCGCCTGCTCTGCTCTTCAGCGTGGTGGCCAAAACCGTTGGTGGTTTCCTGATATGCTTTCATGCCCTCACCAGAATTTCGCTTCCTTTTTCCACTGCTGTACTTGGTTCAGCAGACTCGCTCCAGCCCAGACCGTCACCCCCTGCCCCTCCACAGCAGAGGGCAGGGAACAAAAGGAGGGGAGCGTGGCTGGTCGTGATGACCCTCTATGGGCTTTGAGTTCCCCTGCATAAGGTCACCTCTGTCTTTCTTTTCTTTATGGGCTTTGGGTTGCTTTTTTTCTTGTCTCCGTGTGTGGAGCTGTCAATTGCTTCTCAGCAGGGAATTCTTGCTATTATTTATCCTTTATTACATCAGCGAAGGGGACCATCTCTATTTCTCCTTGACCCCCTATCCTTAAAGAGAAGGGTACTTTGGAGCAGCAGAGTTACTGTCTAAGTGTAATTTTTTGTTTACCTCTGTTGTAATAATAATAATAATAATAATAATAATAATAATAATAATAATAATAATAATAATAATAATTGCAGACCAACCTCTTCCAGTGTGATGCATCTAATCGGAGCACTGAAGTGTCCAAAATAAGTTTTTTAGCTTGTTCTCATTTGCTATATATATATATTTATTTATTTATTTAAACCCGGTATTTTTCCATCTGGTTTTCAAAAAGTTTGCCTATTCATGATGACAGAGACTGTTTAGGAAACTCTTCACACAATGTCATATGAAGTGAGCTTCTGCAGAGGAGCTAACATCTAACTTTTTATTTTATCTTTTTTTCAGCTGTCCTCCGGGTTAATCATTGAATTTTCTGATAATAGCACGGATGAGATTGGTTCAGCTGACTATGGAGACTACGGAGAGCCATGCTTCCAGCATGAGAATGCCGATTTCAACCGGATCTTCTTGCCAACAATCTACTCCATCATCTTCCTAACAGGAATAATCGGCAATGGATTGGTTATTGTTGTTATGGGCTACCAGAAGAAACAAAGAAGCATGACTGACAAATACAGGCTGCACCTCTCTGTGGCTGATCTCCTTTTTGTCATCACCTTGCCGTTCTGGTCTGTGGATGCAGCCATAAGCTGGTACTTTGGGAATGTTCTGTGTAAGGCAGTTCATGTCATTTACACAGTCAACCTCTATAGCAGTGTCTTGATTTTGGCCTTTATAAGCTTAGATCGTTACCTGGCAATAGTCCACGCTACCAACAGCCAGCGACCGCGAAAGCTGTTGGCTGAGAAGGTGGTGTATGTGGGTGTGTGGCTACCAGCTGTGCTTTTGACAGTGCCTGATATAATCTTTGCCAGTACTAGTGAAGTAGAAGGAAAGTATCTCTGTGATCGCATGTACCCTCATGAAAACTGGCTGATTTCTTTCAGATTTCAGCACATCTTGGTCGGACTTGTCTTGCCTGGTCTAATAATTCTGACGTGCTACTGTATTATTATATCTAAGCTGTCACATTCCAAAGGCCACCAGAAGCGCAAAGCCTTGAAGACAACAGTTATCCTCATCCTCGCCTTCTTTGCCTGCTGGCTGCCATATTATATTGGCATCAGCATCGACACATTCATCTTGCTGGGAGTCATCAGACCCAGCTGCAGCTTGGAGACAATAGTGCATAAATGGATCTCCATCACTGAAGCCCTGGCTTTCTTCCACTGTTGCCTGAACCCAATTCTATATGCTTTCCTTGGTGCCAAGTTCAAAACATCAGCACAAAACGCCTTGACATCAGTTAGCAGAGGATCAAGCCTCAAGATCCTTTCAAAAAGCAAACGTGGGGGACATTCTTCTGTTTCTACAGAGTCCGAGTCTTCAAGTTTCCATTCCAGCTAACGCTGCTCCTTGCCATCATTTTATAAACTGACACTTTAAAGTTGTGCAAGGCTTCAGAAAAACAAGACTGACCATAATGTACAGATTTATTTACAGTTGGAATTTTATATTGTTTCTCTTAGTCTCTGTGAAGTTTAATTGACTTATTTATATGAAAAAAAACTTTCATATTGATGACAAAGTGTCTAGGCAGGTCCTGTGGACAAGTGGTTAGTTCACACAAGTTAGAGTGCTTGTCTGTATGTATAGATATGTGAACTAAACACTTCTGGATTGTAGCAAGTGACTGTTACAAGTTTAGGAAATATTTCTCTGTTGTTTATATGTACATGTTTTCAGTGTTGCTGTTAAATTCTTTAAGGTTTTGGCTGGAGATTTTTACTGTACTACAAGATGTTTGGTTTACAATAGCTTAACTCTGCTGTAGAAATGGCACTTACAACCAAAGCCTCCTCTGTTACATGCTAGGGTTTTTTTCCCCCATTCTCAGTAATAATGGTTTGCAAAATTTTCTGTTCAAGCTAAATAAAAGTATATGGCAAAGTTATTTTGAGTGGTATTTTTATTTCTGGTTAAATGTCTTTCTCAATGCACAAGAATTCCATGGAAAATTGCAGCGCTCTTGTATGAAAAATAAGTTTCCATACATACTGATTATTCATTTGACACCTGTGAGTTCTAAGTCATTTGCTTTTTTTCACCAGGATATATTTACTCCAGTTAACATATTTAGAATGATCAACCACCACTTTAAAAAAAGATCTTTTTGAGGGCAAAATATCTAGAAATCTATTTCAGCAATTGCTAAAGCTTACAGCCTCTTATTGCTTGTGACTAACTAATTCTAAATTTCTTCTGCCTTTTGCTGTTCTTCTAAATTGAGTTTCACATGTTAATAACAATCAAAAGTAGTTGAATCAAAGCCATTTTGCTATTTAATAGTGCATTTGGACTAGAAACAGCTATTGGTTTATGTCCCTTGTGGAAGGTGTTTTTTTCTCTATGGAGCTTTACCTATCCTGACTACATTCAGGTTTTCTTAATAGTATATAATCTTCTTAACATTCTTTTTAAAAATACAGAATGTGTACTAGTTCTTTTACAATATACTTTTGGTGGGAACCATCCAGACTAGAATTTCCAATAAGTGATGTTGAAATCTGATTTATCCAAGCTAGTCATGTCTTCATGTCAGTTCAGTGCATTCAAAAGTAATGAATAGGACAAAAGTAATGAGAGGACAAAGTTATTGAGAATCTTTGTACGTTTTTTTCTTCAAACAAACAAACAAACAAACAAACACACAACTGTTTGGAAGTCAAAAAAGCAAAAAAATAAGCAATACCTGTTAGTCATACAGAACTGAAACAAGCAATGTGGCTATTTCATTATATTACCCAGAAAGAATCACCCCAGTGATTTTGTGGAGCATGTACCACTCTGTTAGCCTACACATTGAACTGTATCTTTTAGATATTTTCATAAACACAAGACCTTTCTGTTTGCAACTTCCCTCCCTCTCTCTAGTCTGCAGGTTTCAACCTGGGCTACATCCTGCACACTTTTTTCCTTGCAATGGCAGTAGTAGCCACCTGATGCTGTGTTGAGCAGATGCAGTTTGCTGAACAAGCACAAAACTAATGTGCCAGATTTTTATTTTTTTTTTTAATTTCGAGCAATTTAGTTACTTGAATGAGCTCAATGAGGAATCCAACAAACATTACAAAAGTGCAAGACGCTGTCACCTGGAGCCAGGCAAAAGGAGAAAAAAGTGAGGAAGCCAGTCCCTACTTTTAGCAACTAAACTTTAAGATGAGTTAAACTCTTAATGTATGTCTTCACTCAAGATAACATAAATTAACAATAGGAATAGATGCATCCCCAAGAAACTAAAGGTCTCACTTCCATCAAGCTTTTCCTTGTTAGCCCAGTTGAGAAATGAGGGAAGTGTAGTATAGGAGCAGAACTTGTTAAATGGTTTATTTTTGTTGCTCATTTGTGTGTTTTCTTAATTTAGTGAGGGTTTTCCCGTGAAGAGTTTGTTGTTCTAAACCATTCTGATTTCCACCCCAGCCCAATCAATCACTGTGATTTAATTGCACTTATAAAATACTTACTGGCTATCAACACACTGCTGCTTATTCGTTGAGGATATGTTTAGAGCACTCTAGCATTAACTTAGATTATTCCCATTATACTTCACAGTCAGCCAACTGTTACCTCAAGCAGAGTTAGCAGGGAAGAGGGTGCAAGACAGAATAAACTCAGCAGTCCATGTTACTACCAAAGACCACTAGAAGGACAATTAAAAATAAACACAACAAACCAAACCAAAACCAAACAAACAAAGGAAAAAAACAACAAACAAACAAAACCCAAACCCACCAAACCCACACAACAAAGCATTTCTGTAGAAAATAAATGACAAAAAGTAAAACATAACCTACACCCCAGAGGGATGTGACCTTTTAATAATTTTATAAATTAATTTTATAAAACTGCTGTTGTTGTTTTCAGAAGAATTAGTGAAACTATGGACAGGACATCTTGAAAAGGAGTTGCAAGATCACTGGGGTTTTGCTCCAGCAAGGAAAATTAGTCGAAAGCCACATGTATTTCTTTTAAATAAATATTCATATAACATACATTTGTACCACTTACAGAGCAAATATTAGCCAACTGAGTTAAGCTGTCATGATGAAACATAATAAGAAATTAAGCCAGTTCTGTCCTTTTACCTCTGATAAGTCAGACCAAATCAGGCAAATTTCTCAAAGCCATGCAGCTATTCCAAATATACCAAGTTGGTAAAAATGATTAATTTATTCCTCTTTAACACAAAATATCATCTTTATGATGATTTTTGTTGAGGCTGAGACTTTTTTATGTCTTTGTGAATCAAAAGTAGTCCCAGTAAATGCGTTTCTCAAAGTGTAAATTTAGTGATAAAGGTGAATAGGCCTGATTTTGTAATTTATGCATTGCACAAGTCCACATACATCAAGAACTTTCCAAATTCTTCAAATAGACTTTCCAAGCATTTTTCCAAATTATTCCTCTCTAGTGTACAGAAAAATGATAACGACATTCTTCAAGATCTACACAATGCATAGTCTCAGCATTTTCTTGATGTCATAAAATAATAGTTGTGCCCAAGTAATTTTAAATATGCAACTCAAGATCTGGAACAGAAAACAAATGTGAGTACCTGAGAGTATTGGTTACAAACCAGGTAAAAATGTTACATGGTAATTTAAAAGTTTTACACGTATTTACAAAGACATTAAATACAGTACAATGTATTTACAAAGACTCTTTTCACAGAATTCAGGCACTAAGTATTTTTTCCATGGTTGTTACAATGTGTTAACACCAATGCTGGACTAAAACATGGATATTCACCTAATACTATAAAGCACACATTCTGAGTGCTTAAGATTAGTTAGAAATCCTTGGATCATGCAAGGCCAAACCAATAACAGAACATGGACATGAACTTACTTTTGCTTCCTCTGAAATGATGTTTGGAGGTAAAGTTAGAACACTTAAAAGAGTGGGATAAAATTACATTATAATCCATTATTTTCACTCTGTCTATGCAGGTTGCACAGAGTTCACATTAGAGGAGTATGTGAAAAGATGAGTGGTGGCAGTGAGGGTGTCAGAGCTAAGGTTTGTAGGCTACAGAAGGCAGTCAGTAAGGTGCAGTTTCTTGCTTTTTTCTCGGCTACTCTCATGACACAATCATTATAGGGGGGGTTCAACTTCTATGCATATACATAAATCAAAACAAAATCACCCTGAAAATAAAACGGAAGTAGCAGTAATAACATGGAGCCATTCATACAAATGAATGGTTTATCTTGTGATGGTTGAGCTCTAGTTGGACAATGTACAAAGTGACCACCTCTAAATGTTTGGCTGAAAAGGCCATTTTTTATATTGTTTGGGAAAGGAAACAGCATGACGAGGAAGTACTTCCTTGATCCAGGCATGCCTCCAAAATCCCCTAACAATGGAGTATTCTCATATTCTCATAGTGCTGAAACTTAGGAAACACTTAAGCAGATAGGGCACCAGAGTTTTTGCTCAAAGGATGCCACTCCCTCACTTTATGTTTTGAAAGACCTATACAGACTCTTTTTCACAGCCATAAATCATCTGTCAATTGAAATTACTCGAGCACTAGGATTTTTTCTTATAAAGAAGGCACCAGTTTCTTAAAATCCTTTCTCTTTTTGCAACAAATTTTCTGTCACTGATTAACCTGTAACAGGATGAAGTTTAAAGATCATTTGTTTTATCATAAACTCTGTTACTGTACTGTCTTCTCACCATTATAGTGCTAACAGGACATAGAATAAAACAATGTTATACTTACTGTTTTTGAAAACACATTTTGATAGCAGTTGATTCTAAGCATACTTCGCATTTATGTTTTTTTTTAACATAAATATATTTAACTCTATAGATTATAAGCATAATTTTCAGTTGATACATGTGATCCAGACTACAGCACAGCTACTAGTGACTTCAGAAGAGTCATTACAGATATAGTAGGCATTGATTAAAATTACTGTTTTCTTAAAAGGATGGGCAGCTTCAGTGACAAACTCCCACAGAATTCAGAGAGAGCAGGGTACCTAAAGAATTATGCTTCCTAAAGTGTAAAACCTTGTAGCCCACATCAATTACAAATGAAGATGATGAGTTCCTCTGATTTCAGCTGCAGCCAGAGATCCAAAGGAAATTAAACCTTTCAGTATGGAGCAGGTGGAATTGTTCTGCTGGATGCAACAGAAATAAATCTTCAGCAAAATGGTTTTCTCTTACTGAAGGCATGCAAAATTTGCATACTCAGCTATCAAGAGTCTGACGGTAATTTGTCTTCAGTGGCACAGTGTGTGAAAGAAATAAAAGTCAACATTTAAAATATCCTTCTCTTCTGGAATTCACACCAGGAATAGATTCTCACCACACAAACCCATCAAACCAAGTAGAAATTATAAGGGATTTTTTGAAGGGTTACACTGTGACGAGTTCTTTGCCTTCTGTTTTGGTTTGCTTTGGGTTTGGGGTTTTTTTACTGTTGATGCTGCCTTTTGTTTCTACCACCCTTTTCTCACAGCTTCTATTCTACTTGACTTTTCCTTTACAAATATACCTTTACAGAATTTTTAATGGTGCTGCCCTGTTAAGACTATGCACAACATCCTAGACAAGTAAAAAAAAAGTAAAGAGAGACTGTTCAAAGAAAAAATGCAGCCTTCACAACAGTTTCTATGTCTTCTTCTGTGCATTTCCCTTCCAACATCTGCTTTTCTTTAGCCGAAAGATAAATGACTTCTATATTGTATGAAAAGTTTAGACTCAAAGGTTGATTTTGTTCTCAAGTTTCTTAATGTGCAAACACAGCACACATTTGTTTACTTTCTTGGTTCTTTCCTATTCATCACACTAATCGGGCAGCTTTCCTAAAGAGAGGTCTGGACAAGAAAGGCTGAGGGGGCCCCTTACCTGCTTGTCAGTGTCATCACTGATGCCTACATGGCTACAAGAACATGGGCTGTCCATAAATTTGCTCTCCCTACTGATACACTCTGCCAGACCAGACAGCAACAATTGTCACTGGTAATACTCCTAATGTATCACCTTGCCAAAGGTGAACATAACACTCCTCTACAGACATAACACAAAATAATCCTGAAGAGTTCCAACAGAACATCTTTCCTTAACTCTGCTTTCACAACTACTTAACTTCTTATTGGACATTCCTCTTACACCTTTCTTATGGCCTTTCAATACTGCCCCCTTTTAGGCTAATATTTACTATCTTTTCCTTGGGGAAAAGATCTAATATTTAAAACAATTTTTAAAGCATTCATCCTGCCAATCCTGTCTACATGACTTCATCAAGGAGAGAAATGTTGGTATACTTGGCAGTAGAAGACGAAACTGGAACCTCAAGTTTCCACACATCAACTCTGTCTCTAAAATCTGTGGAAGGTAAGATAATACTTCTGTTTTTTTATAGACATGTTTTAATGTGACAGCACTAGATGCGTCTTGTCAATATTAGGTTCATTGCAAGCCTGAAATCTATTGTCTCTGCTCTTTGAGGGAGGAATTACACCTTCTATACAAATAAGTGCACTGTTGGAACTCAGTACAGGAATGCATTGGTAAAAGAAGCTAGACTCTAACATGAATAAAAGGAAAGAAGGGATAAATAAAAGGAAAGAAGGGAAACAAGGGCATGGCTGCCTGTTAGATTTAATTTGACAGCAAAGTAGACTGCATGAGTTCTTGCCCTCCCTTACCCCTTAGTAATTGCTATCTTCCTTTCCATGGCCTTTCAGGCCATGCCCTGCAGCCCCCTTGTTGCCTTTCTCTCCAACCCCATTGTGGTGAATATTTACCAGCACTATCCTGCAGGGAACTGGGCACTAATAATGCACTGACACAAGGTGACTGAGCTGATCTAGTAATCAGCAGGACCAAAAAGGATAGTCTCACACCTCACTGTCCCCTTCCTTTTCTCCTTTACTCTTAACTATGCACACAAATCAACTTCTGCTGCTGCTGTGACTACTTGGCCAGTCAGTTCAGCTCTCCGAGACAGAGTTTCACAGGAATTTCAAGCAATCTAACTTCCTCTGCTGGGAAGGTCTTCAGCTTCCCTCCCTCCCTTCCTCTTCTAATCCTTTCATTTGATATCCCTAATATTCTGCAATTCTTATTCCTGTGGACCTGTCTCCTGCTGTGCACTATCTATTGAATCAGTCACACTTTCTTTTGACAGACTTAATTGGCCAAATAGATAGACCGTATCTATTTTTTTGTAAATTTATTTTATACCATTTTAATTAAGTTAGTCAGCTCAGAAAGAGGGCTAACTACATCCAAGATAAAGTAAACAGTCAGGCACATGGCTCAGCAAAGAATAAAAGTAATAGAGACTGTTTTGTACATTTTCTTTCAGCAGCAATGAGCTCCTAATTTGACTCCCTGTATTTGTTAAGCCCACCAGCCACAGAAAATGAAACAACAAAGTGAACAGATTTCAGCCAGCATAGTAAACTGAATTGGCTCAATTAGAAATTAAAAGCCAGAGTAATTGCAAGAGCAAGGGTAGGATCATGCACCCAGGATCTGCCAGGAAAGCAAGGAAATGGGACTCTGTCTTTTGGGAGCAGCAAGCTGTTAGACCAGTTTAGCTATCTTGTACAAATTTCTTTAAGTAGACAGGCAAACTGTTAAACAAACATAAACCAGTTGTCAGGTAGAGGGTAAGAGTTTGAAAAAGTATGGAGTGAATAGATGCTCCTTTTTAAGGGAAGTGAGCCCTCCTTAGCTGTTGACTACATGAGCATAGTCCCGCAGAGGACTTTTCCCAAAAACAAGGCTCAAGAATGAGGTCTTTAATAGGAGTATTTAAAACAAAAATTATCTGCAATTGCATGATTTATCATGTTCTTAATTATAACCTATATTGCTCATCAGATTTAATGTAGCTATTTGTTAAGACACACTGTAAATTACCATTCATACATACTGTCCACAGGACTTTTTGAATGTGATGGATGCTTGTGTGACTTTTAAAAGCAGAATCCTTAAAAAGTACAGAGTGAGTTTTCCCCTCTTTAATAATCAGTAAAAAATGCCAAAGTGTTTAGTTTAAGTATTACGTTGTGACTGTCTCCTTATAATTAACCTATGAATTAAGGAAAGAAGAAATTGCCTATTGGTATGAAATCTGCTTAGGAAAAACCATTAGATCTCTGCTTCAGGTGTAAACTTAGTTCCGGTAAAGAAATGAAGTCAGCCCAGTCATGTTGAAGCCAAACTAAGTATGTTCAGATTGCACAGTCTGGACGTGTGGAGCTATACGGCTCAGAATTCTAATACTCTGCGATGAAGAGGAGAGCCTGGCAACTGCATGAATATTCAGTGCAGTATATGCTAATCCAAAAACCTAACCAAACTTCAGCCTACAGAATAAACAGTCAACGGAGTAATGAATCCTTGAATCTGCTCACTCTTGCTTCTTCCTACCAGCAAATACAGAGGGATTATTAAGAAACTCTGCCCCCTCATGAGGCACTTTGTGGGGACTCTGTAATAAAAACTGTGACAGGTGAAGGATGCAAGATCCTTTGTCTGTGATATTTAAGAGCCATTCTGCTACCCAGGTGTTTGAACAAGATCCTTTTCGTTCATTCACCGGTTTCAGTAACAATTAAATATCAGAACAAAGATTTTAGTATATTTAGAATACTTTCAGTTTCTAAAGGTAATCCATTTTAAAATCCTCTGTTCTTAGTGCCACACACTTTTCTTTATATGGACTCTTTCAGTTGCCAGTCAAACTGGGGCTCATTATATCCTCTGTAAGTCATGCCCTGCAAGGAAAATGAAGGTACATTTGCCTGAACTGGGACATGGTATTGAAATGCTGAGGTTACACTGACTGACCTGCCAGTGGTACCGTTTGGTGGTATCAGCCGAGTTCAGAAATGAATGCAGCCAGAGAAGCAGCTGTGATTACCTGTCCCTTTATTCATCCTGACTGTCCTGGCCACTGGTCTATGGAATTACTCTCTCTGACTCACTGAATATTTATTTATGTAAAGTTAAACATTTTCAAAAGGACTCACAAGACAAAATCACTCCACCAAATACAATAGGATGGCGATTAAGCACCCTCCCAAGAGAGAGTGCACTCTCTAAGACTGCAAGGAAACCCGAGCTTTTGGACCGATGTCTCTTGACAAGGGACATTGTTTTTGCAAGAGGGCTCCTCCTCCTGCTCCTCATGTCATGTATAGGATTAAGTGTGCGTCTGAAAAAAGCACCTATAGCATTGTCCTTTGAAAAAAGCTGAGAAGTGCTTTGTTTATGACTTCTCCTGAGGGTTAGGCAGATCATACTTTGTCGTTTAGCACTATCAAGTCTGAAAGGGTTCTGTGCATTAGCAGCAGTAGAGGTTTAGGTACTTAGATCTGCTGGAAATTGACAAAAGCTCTCTAAGATTTATGTTTTGATTTAAGTGCCTACACCGTTTGTAGAAATGTAAATTTGTCTTGTAAATCTAGCTGTCAGTAAGTGGAGTCTAGAACACTACTGAATTCTGTCCCTTATTAGCAAAACTGAGCTGTAGGTGATATTCATACACCAGTAATTCAAGCTGTACACCAGAAATAATACAGCTACAGTATGTTTTCCTCCTTGTTCTTGTCACAAACTCCATAAATGAATGGACAGTTCATCCTAATGAGCTCTTCAACCACTGAGGTACACTTAATCCTGAAGCAGCAAAACCTGATAATAACTCTCAGCTGCTTGAAATGGAATTATTTTCTGATCACTGGACTTAATCCAGCAAAAGGTCAGTAGAAATAAAAAAATGCTGTCAGCTCAGGACTTAATGATATATTCTTACCTCTGTAGGCCCATGATTTCTTTAGCTACCTAAGAGGTTATGTCAATCCCAATGTCTCCCAGTTTTATGAATGCAACCATAAGCCCCTTCTAAACTAGATTATACAGTATTATTGTAACTCTAAATCAAGGGAAAGGCCCATAATTTTTTCTAATTGGAAAGGCTAAGTTAATTATAATTATTTTCTTTCCACATGCTTTCTATTTGTTCCATTACATTACAATAGGCAGTCAGGGTTCATGGAATAGAAACAGTTAATTGTTTATGACTTGGAAAAGATGAGAAATTAATTCACATATGCTGGTGAAGCCACACTTCAGCCACACTCCTTTTGTTCCTGAACTGCAGATATCTTTAATATACAGTTAGTGGTTGCACAAGTAATTTAAAGTAGCTGAAAAGACCAGCTAACTGAATAGCTTATGCTGTTGTAACATTAAAAAAATATCTTATTCCATCCAAAATAGGCATTTGATAAAACAAACTGCCATGAAAAAGCAACTAATTTGAGATTTACAAGACAGAGGGCACAAAGTGGAAAATGGTTAAAGCATTCAATATCCCAGTGTGATTTTGCACTGAATTAACATAAACTGACATTGCCTCTCAAGTGATTTTTGTCAGTAAACTCATTTTGCCTTATTAAAATAATTGTTGTACCCAAGTTATTTTTGTTTTTCAAAGCTAAGTACCTTTCCAAATATTAAATAGGCCAAATCTATATTCTGTAGAGCTTTGCTTAATCCAATGTTTAATTATTTATTAGATATCAAATGTATAACATCTGTGTAGGAAGGCTGACATATGTGAGGACCTTTGACTTTGATATACAAAAACTGTCTGCTGAGTTAGGAATCTCTATAAATTAATTAGATAAACATGAATATAGCATGTATATTCTTCTTTGCATCCCTAGAGTTGATGACTATGATAATACAAAATAAAACCCCCGCAAAAACAAAAGACTGAATGTATGAATCTTTGTCTTTGAATTAAGAAGGTTACACTTCATGCCTGTGTAACTTTTTAGCAGATGCCTTTCACAGTTTTAAGGATTCACTGTCTAAAGGTTAATTCTTCTCTCTTCTCTTTAGAGACTGTTTCTGAGACCGTCAATATTACAGAGAATTACACCAGTGTAACTACATAGATTTTGGTTCATTGGTATAAATTTTGAAGGCAAGACCTCAAGTAAGAAGATTCTTACTGAAAGATTTATTGTTTGTCTTCTTCATTCATACATGCAAGCATACAGGCATACACACACAAATCCAGCTGATTATACTTTGGGTTGTACTCTTACATTTTGATAGGAAAATTTCCATTTCATTTCTCTCCTTATCTGCACTTTTGAGTTGGAATTCCTCTCAAACTTGCTTCTCCTGCTGCTTGCCATCCCACTATATAATAAAAAATATTTTTTCCTAACACTACCTAGAAAGCAGAGCCCACTGCCTATATAAAAGTTATTTCTTTTTCTCAGCTAGATACCAAATGTAGTCTTTTATCAAGATAAGGGAAGGGTCACAGTTGATCTTCTAGTGAAAGCACAGAGCATTCTCTCCACAATATATATTTTTTCCCCCTCTAGAGATCTCTCAGTAGAGATCCACACTTTTGATTTATGATTTAAGCTATGACTTTGTAACAGAAAGAGTAGTTTGTAGGTAAGCATTCAAGGTGATAAATCTTGCTATTCTCACCACTGAAAGGTATAATCTTCCAAATAAGGCTGCATATAGCAGTATATCCAAGGAAACCAGAGAAGCAGGCATGTGCCAACAGCATCAAATAGCATTCTTTGCCTGAGTAGGGTCCATAGTGACATGCATGCAAAAGAACTCTTGCTTTTTCAAAAAGCAATCCTGAATAAAAACTCTTCTTATTCAAGATAGAAGCCTTAAGGAACATCCTGCATGTTAACAAACATCTTCAGATAATGCCTAGTTTGATGCTCATTTCCTAGTTATTCACAGACTCTCTTAAATGGAGCTCTTTCACTTCTGTAGCTTAGCCTAAGGAAATCCTGCAAGAACAATGTGTGCCTGAAATACACACAGGTTTCCCAAATGGTAGCAAGACCCATTGATGCTGCTTCAGATAGCACCAAGACAGCAAGTTATAATACAAGATAAACAAGCTTGTTTGTATAGGATTGATTTGGGTTCAAGATTTTTTCTTTCAACTTGTAATACATTATGTAAAGTGTCCTTCAATGAAGAAGATCTTTAGCTGCCAAAATACGTTACCTCCTAAAGTATGTCAGTTGAGAGAATTTCAAAACCACGTATGGAATTGCTTACTCCCCAAATCAGAATTTTCATTTACTCAGAGTAAAGAAGCCTGGAATCTCCTTGAAGATGTTGAAGGTCTAGTAATGGAAAGAGAAGCCCTAAATACTCTATTTCTAAAACCAGACACCATGGCAACGACAGAGTTTTATTAAAGTTTATTTATTGCTATAGAAGGTGCCTGATTTGATGCTCCTGAGTCTGCACAATCTGTACACATTTACAGAAAAACTGCAGCACTGAGGATGTTACAACTTTCCTGGGAGTACCTTTGTAAACAAGGGAAAATCCTTAGGACCCCAAGATTACCCAGCTTTCCTGCTGAGGCTGTCAACAGACTGAAAGTGATTCCAGTATATGGACATCTTCCTATTGTACAGAACACTTAGACCATTACTTTATTTCAAGACAGCTAACACGTGATGGACAGCTTTCAACTATTTCCAAGACAGATTACTTCTGGATTTCAAGGAGAAATAGCTCTTTATCCCACTAGAAGATTTCTGAGCTAATCTTCCTCTTTCTTCTTTATTTCTATAGCATTACCTAGTGTCTTCTCCAGTCACAGTGTGGTTAAAGCTGTTGCTAGTACTTTTCTAGTCAGAGCATCCCTAATGAGTTTTTATGCTACTGCATTTCTTGTTCTCTTGCTGCCCTTAGTGCAGAGTTTCCACAACAAGGAGGGTACATAATATTTTTGTACTCATAGCAGGTTATGCATCACACAGCACTACACGTGTTGGTGGATATACCTGATTATCTTGATCAGCCAAGCGACTCCTAAAACACCTTGAAGTCTAGATTATTTTTTTCTAGTTTATTTTTGAAAACACATTCTTTCTCTGTTGAGAAGCTTAAATCCCGTGCTTCTAGGAAAGCTGTATTTTTACTCATGTAAGACAGGAAGCAAAGCATGCCTAGTATGTACACAAAAGAGACAAAGTAAAATACATTTTCTACAAAAATAGGAAAAGATTTATGACACTAACTGTAGCCACAAGAAATGAAAAATAGCAGTCTATCCAATAACTGGGGTTTACAGGCAAACAGTTATCAATACAGATGTATAATTTATAAGTAAATGTAAGATATAGTGAAGATTATATGCATAAAATGGATCCTATTATAATAATTGTCATTAAAATAATTAAGAATCAAGCTTTTGCTACAGAACAGAATGGTTCAATGGAAGTACCACCTTCCTGCAGTCTTAGAAAAGGCAGAACTAAGGTACAATGTTTCCTCTAGTAAATCTTATAATACGCAGTCATCCCAGTTCCAGACCCTCACTCATCTTCTTAAACAGAAAAAAAGAACATTAGACTGGACCTTTATTCAAACACCTGCTAAAATCAGTGGAGACTCACTGGATTGATACACTTTGGATCAGGATACTGCTGCAGGTTCTCTTGCACACTGACTGTCTCAATTTTTTTCTACTTTCATCACAGCTACCTAAGTAATTTGAATTATTTTTTTGTGTCAGATAGCTGGGGCTTTTCAGAAGAGTCATTACAGTGGACCCTGTGTGGTTAACTGATGTGCCGAGCAAGAGTGATATATTGAAAAGTGAAGTATCAGGCAGGAAAGCTAAAACAATGAGTTACTCAGAAAACACCATGTTGGAATACACCATTTTCTTTGCCTTTTTATATATAAAAATGTTTCTGAGCTTATTTGTTCAAATTCCAAGATGTATCCAACTGTATACTCGACTTCAAAATCTCACATCTCCAGTTACAAGCCAGTTATATTACAAAGAGCAATGCTTGTTTACCCATCAGGCACTTTTAAGCACATCTTTGGATGTTGTTGCTGTTGGTTTTTTATAGAGTTGAGCTATTTGTCCTAAGTGGGAAAAAAAAATAAAATGGCATCTGTATGTAATTTCTATGCTCACTTGGCACCACTACCTCCTTTTGATGACAGTCTGTACTGTTTCCCTTTCTTCTAGTCACTCCAGCTGCAGGACCCAGATGTCAAACTCAGGAACGTATTTTTTCCCCAGCAATGATATCAGATTCTGTTGTTGGCATCTCCGCTGGTGGCTGTTCTGAAGCTGCCTGTGTGCAGCTTTTTAATTTTAAACTGCAGACAGTATTTTTTATTTATATGTCAAAACCTTTTCAGTTTCCTTAACTATAGGAACTCAACATTATATATTTATCAAATACACAAACAGAAAGATTCCAGTATTTATTATATTGGTTTTATGACAACTGTCATGCTTCTCAAACCAGAAACTGGGAGGCAAGAAGAAAGCTTCCAAAAGTGCTAATGAGACATCAAAAGTAGTTGCTTACTTTAAATAACTGATCAAAATGAAGAAAAGGTGACTATAAAGCTGAATGTCAAGAGTAAAGAGTAAGGTAGAAAGGAAAAGGTGAAAAAAAAAAAATTAAAAAGGAATGAAAAGCAAAGAGATGAGGGGAGAATAAAATATGTTAGAACTGTCTAAAAACATTCTGCCATCATGTCTCTCAAAAGTGAAGTTCTTTAAAGAAGAACCAAGGGAAAAAACTTTCCAATTAAGACTTCTGCAATTTTCTCTTTTTCTCTCTCCTAGCTTCATGTTTTCCTCCTGGGAACTTTTTCCTGCAGTATTTGGTTCTCCATCACATAGACAAGTTATTTGTCTCTGAGGGGCTTTGCTGTAGCTTACTCACATACAATGACTGATTTGGAGTTCTGAATGAGTCAAGCAGCTTGCATCCTCCCACAGCACCGGATAGCACCTGTGTGCTTACTCTGCTGCAGTCTACGTGACAAATTAATTTTCCTGTCCATAGATCCCTTAAAGAAAGCGCATTCCACTCCCCCTGCACTAATAAACATAATTTTGAGACAGCTTCTACCTTACATAAGTAAATTTTACAAGTCACTTTACACTGATACACATATAGTTGCCAGGACAGCTTATGAAGACAAAAGAGTTGCACATTAACAAACTGCTTTAATCAAGAAACTAACCAGTGTGAGGTTAGAATAGCTAACTTGCAGGCTAAGAGAAGGGAGGATAATGGCTGACCCGTTAATGACATAAAGGAATGGGAAGTGATGAGTAACCCCAGTCAGGTAGACAGACAGTCTGGGAAGTTCAGAGAAAAGAAAATATTAATACTTAGCAGCATTTGTATTATCTTGAGAGCCCACCTGATTTCTGTCTCAATATGTTTGTTGGATGTTGAACACTGAATTGATAAACTGCATGTCACTCACATTATACAAATTGAAGAAATATGACCAAAAGTTTAAAGATTCAAATTAAAAAATCTTAAGCTTAAAAGCTTAAAAAAGCTTGAAATCCAGAAACATAAAATGTTTACCAGGATTCAGACATTTAATCAATTAATCTATTATATTTATTTTGCTGTTCAGTCTAGCAATGTGTCAACACCATGATTCCTAGTCATCACTAACATATGTTTATGGGCATCACAGGTATGGAATGGGTTCTATATGAGGAATAAAAACAAATACAAGAGTCTACAGCAACTAGACAGATAGATAGACCAATCAGGCCAGTATTAGGATACATAGATGGGAGAGCATACAATCAGGCTGACATAAAAACTAGGAGACATCAGATTAAAGACCACCACAGGGAGGTATTTCTTCATCCTATATAGTTAACCTGAAGAACTAAATTATGCTGAAAGTTTATAGTGGTACAAAAAGTGATATAACAAAATTAATGGAAGAAAATCCAGCATGGGCAATTAAATGGCTGTATTTGGCTTAAGAAGGTCCTGCTCTGAAAATTACTGAAGGCTGGGAGAGCATTTTGGAGAACTATTGCTACAGGCTTACTGCCTTATTTTCTTTCCTGTATTCTGATGCTGGTCAGTGCCAAGACGTCGAGTCACTGATTCAGACAAACTTCTGATCTGACCCAGTGAAGTTGTTCTAATGTTCAGCTTTTGGAATTTGAAAAGTCCTGCTGAAATCAGCGGGATATTTAAGGTCTTCTGCATTACAGGTCTGAACAGCTAGCATTTTGTAGGAACAATCAAGAGGAAAAGTAACTTACTTGAAGAGAGAAAGGAATTGAAAGTGTATTGTACAATATTGTAACTCCAGAAACAGAGCACTTCATGAAACCAGAGAGGCTTAAAAAGTTAATAATGTAAAAACTGGGTTTGTGAATTCAGTGAGAGAGGATGAAACAATTTCATGAGAAAGCACAGAAAGCAGGAAGACAGTTCAGCTTCAGATTTGGCACTAGATGGAAAGCTAATGAAGCTGAGACTGATGCCAGAACCCCCCTCCTGCAGTGGGACTGTGGCATGATTGCTGTGCTCCAGTTATGGACAATTGCCATCAGGGAGTTTATTTATTTGGACTTATTTGAACTGCCCAGATTCAGCAACTATGTCTCAGTTTCAGCACCAATAAATTCAGCACCTCTAAAAGAAATGTCCAGATGTGCACCTTCAATCACAAGCCATTTCTAAAAATGCATTCTCAGCTATTTAGGAACATGAAAAAGCCTCAATTACAACAGTTATCACAGGTGAGACTAATACATAGCTACAGACTGTGGGAGCACAGTGTCTATAGCCAACAGCACAGGGAAGAAGACAGATACAATATTCAGTATAAGGGGAACCCAGTATGAAAGGCTGGTATGAGAAGATAGACTCCAATACTTTGGTCCTGAAGGTGAAAACAAAGAATAACATTAAGAGTACTGGCAAGACCAGAGATGTAGAGATAGGAGACATTTTACCCCAGGTAAAAAAGCACTGTAGACTTCAGTCATGACAAGCACATTGTACTTACAAAAATATTCTACTTCAGCAGCATGACAATTTCTAATTATTCTTATAGTTCTTCCTACAAATTTAAGGATATTATGTGCTATTTGTGATCAAAGTGTTAGGAACAATCAGGTACACTTGCAAGTGTAAAAACTGAAAATGTTAGGACACAAATGGAAAAAGGAAAGCTATTTTGTATATAGAAGTCAAAACTGTAACATTAGCACAAGTAAGATTAGAGATAGCATACAAAGACAACGCATTTAGAAGTGCTAAGGTAATTATCACAATCTTCCATTTACTATTATTTTAGATACAGCAAGATTTTATAGAAGTGAGAGAAGGCAAAAGAAAAACAAGCTTGCCTATACGTAAGTAGCCAAGCCAGCTTGGTTATGAATTTGACCTCCTGCACCTCTGACCTTAGTAAGTGGAATTTGTTTCCTTCGACATCTATTGCCCAACTACTTCTTCAAATTGTGTAAACACCAGGTGTTCAAAACAGTGGAAGCCTTTTTTGTCATCATAATACCAGGAGAACATGCTTGACCTAATGACAGCTTTCTGCACACACACAGGCACAAAAGCATAAACTATTCTCTCCATCCTTCTGTCCCTTTCAGCTTAATGATTTTAAAGGGGCTTCAAGAGATGACAACTCATTGTCTCTTTAAACAAAAAGTGGCATTCAAAGTCTACAGCAGGAAGCAGCCCCTCAGCTTTTCAAGGGTATATTTTGGAAGAAATTCAGGCAAAATAATATTTTTATTTAACAAGCAATAATGATTTACCTTGAACAAAGAGCTAATTTAGAGGTCTTTGGCCAGGATAAAAGATAAAGTGGGAAGCAACACAACTTAAGCTTCTACCATTACTTTTGGAAGAAGTAAAAGGCATAATTAATATTATTGTTCATAAAAGAAAGAAGAAGTCAACAAGCTCACAGCTCAAACAGGTCTCTCAATGAAGGGTGTAAATCCATTGATTATCATATCAGGAATCCACAACCAGAATATCAGGAACTCTGGGAATGCAGGAAGGAAGTACATAGACTATTCACCTTTAGGAAGACACATGGCAGAAAAAGCTGGCTAGCTAAACAACTAATGGGCATATCCCCTGTTTTTCAACTTCAGAAAATCCTCCATAATTATGTGTACAAGACTTCTTGGCTGAGACTGGGACCTGGCTGAACTCCATAATGAGAACACAGCTGAAAGGAGTCTAAGTCCTATGAGAAGAACCAGAATGCACTCAACATAAGAAAAATTGGCGTATAGCCTGCAGGTGCAGGTGGAAATGATGTGAAAGAAATCCTGGAAACTAAGACAAGGTTTTGTATGCCTCTTCTAAGATCTGAAACTAAATCAGGAAAAGAATACCTTTGGCCATCCCTGGCTTTTTGTAATCACCTTGTTTGCATTGTGCTTTATCTTCCAGATGACTATCAGGCAGAATTGAACATATAAGAAACTTAACCACCTCAGCAGCTGGAAGACAGTCTGTCACAGAAAAGAGTGACTTTTCTTTTAGGCCCTAAAGGGAAAGAGATCACTTTCAGCGTACCAACAAATCCTGGAAGAGGACTCTGGGAATTGCTCCACAGTTCTCCCTTCTAATTTACCAGTCTTCAGCAGCACAGATTGTACAGTGATGTGCCTAGGATTCTTGAAAGGTAGATAATAGTCAAGGCAACTTCATATTAAACAAGCCAGTTTCAATATCAGAACATGTACTGGCAGAAAAGAGAGCTAGTCTTGTATGTTGATACAAAATGCATCAGCAGTGTTACCTGTTGTTACTATTATAACCTCTCATAAAAAGGAGAAAAGCTTTACAAATTTCGTAAGCCTGTACATAGATTGCTATCTCCAGGAGAGACCTTATGTCATATCTTGTCCCAACACCAAAGCCCAGGGGAGTGCAGATAAATCATGACCTAGACAGTGGCCAAAGACAACAGAACATTGCCTGCTAACAATGTGTGAGCTTTTCCACTAACTAATGAAAAATTTGACTCCTAGAGACTTTGTGTTCATCACGTCCACTGGAGGTGCACAATTCAAAGTCATATTTACATGCCTTGAACCAAAACTTTCCAGTGAAGGGAATGGTTCCCAAAACTAAGCAGGTCTTCTGTGGTATGACAAAACAAACCTCCACCTTTTGAAGGATAGATCCTAACATTTGGAATTGTTTCCAAGCACATAAGATCTGACAGAAATAAAATCAAGATGTGTTGTTGTATATACACCACGCTCTGCACTTCAGAGGAGACTGTTACATATTGACCATGAGCATTAAAGAGTTTGGAGTCACAGAACAGACTGTGGAGTTTGTAAAACATTTCACCTGCCAGCTACCAAAAGAAGGATAGAAAATAACTTACTATTTTTTAGAATTTGAACTGACATAGAATTGTTCTAGTAACAGCAGTTAGGCATAGGAAACACTAAGAGGGTAGAGCAAAATGGGGAAGGTAGAAAATTAAGTATTTCAGCACAGTTCTACAATTAAATAGATTTGAAGCAACCAGAATTGTCTAAAAGGGAAACATCACTATCACAGCAAACGGAATAGGGACCAAAAAAACCCCAGTATTGCTTTTTTCTTTACTTTTTTATTATGCTCTTGGAAAAATTACCCAAGCACTTTTTCAGCTGACAGTCAAGCAAAATATAATTAGACATAGTCAAGTAAATTTGATATGTGAAAATACAATGATATTTTCTTCCTCTTTCAGCAACTTCTTGCAGACAACTGAATACTCACATTGAGGAAGGAACACTGCCTATTGCTAATATGCACAGATTTCAGGTCTGTCTTTTTCAGTCACTAACTTAGAGCTATGAAGAGGCTTACATTTCTCTAACTTTTAATGCCACCTAATTCATGACACGTTATGCAATTTGTTTACAGCAGATAGTAAAAGGAATAATTTTAAATAAAAGCAGAACCAATAAGCTGATAATTTATTTTACACAGCTTTCAAATTTATCAGGGTACTAGCATTCTACAGAACAGAAATACAAAATTATTATACAAGTAATCATCACCTGGTCAGCATCCAGCCAATGAAGGAATGTTCTTCATTATCAGTATTCAGAATTGAAGTCTTCTTGCAATATCTTTGTGACAATGGCTTTTTGCCAATATTAGAGAAACAGTTCTTGTTTCACAGTATCATAAGGACACTAAGATCTAGTGATGAGTTGCACTTGGCAAAATATACAACTGATAGAGAATTAAGAAAAAGGACAGCTTCTTAGCTTGAGAGAAATCTTAGTGAATACGACACTATTGCTTTAGCTAAATTAGCAGGTCAGCTGTAACAAGCTAAAAACATTATGGAAAACCACAAACTGCTTTATGTTCACTAAAATTTTGTCTATAGTCTGTTCACTAGCTGAGACTAACTCAGGCTTTCTAGACTTTTTGGCAATGAAAACAACGTCTGTAGGGCAGATGTCTGGTGGAAATAGAGACAAAACCAATATGACTGAAGTAATCATGCCAGATGTCCAGGGAAAGTAATTACTCAAAATAAAATTAATTGAGAGGGGATACAGATCTTAAGGCACTGGTTACCCTTAGCCATACACACCCTAGCAATACTTACAGAGGTGAGAATAGTAAGAATTTTAAAAGTGAAACTCTCTATGTTGGTCAGTAGCTTTCATCTCATAAAAATTATTTTACAGCAATCAGAGTTCAGTGTGTTTTATACCTTTTATAAAACTGCTATTGTTAAGGAACATCATGCATCACCTGATCCAGAACAATTCAGTTTGTTCAGAATAAATCATTCTTTTAACATGCACAGAAAAATCTTAGCTCCTCCATCCTTGTATGTCTACTGTAAATCAAGTACATTCAATGTGCAGTGTTATGAATCAATTAAATCTACAACCTTTTTATTTACACAGGAACACTCAGCACAGAAATGCTTAATGCATTAACACTACACAATACTTACTCTCCTCACCTCCTGCTGATATTAGGAGTACTGAGCTACAGAGGAATTGTCCTTTCAAAATATCTACTTACATATTAAACATATTTTGCAGGTACAGATATGATTAGAATAGAGATTTCTGGTGCTGCATATACAATTATGCTGTGTGCAAATGCTAGCATTCACAAACAATTACAATTCCTACTTTGAAAACCAATTTAGATATTTGGTTCTTTGTTATGATATATATTGGCAAACCAGACCAATATATGTCATTCTACCACTTCCATAATAAAAATGTAGAGTATGAGTAATGTAAGATATTATTTCTCAGCAGTAGATTTTCAGTTGGACTTTTGCAATAACGAGTGACCAGTGCTAATCATAAGTCTTGTTCTCTACTTCACAGCACAACTGTATTCCATTTTGGTAGGACACTTCACAGTCAAAAAGTGGAGCTTTGTAAACATCTACATTCATCATTACTAAAACTAAAATGTATTCACTAACAAAGGCATTTAATAATCAACACTTGTTTGAGAATCACTTTGTTACAGGGAACATTTCAGCAGGACTTCAACCATGTTTCTTTTGAAATTTTAGAAGATATCTGCCTTTGAAAGTATTTCAGACAAATTAGTTATGGAGGAAGAAGGATTGATAATGCCAAACAACAAACTTTCTACAAAGTTCACATAACTGAGTCTTTAAAAATACAGAGCTTGTACCTTCCATATGATAGGAGAGTCACTGAATTTTTTGGATTATGTTGTGAAAGCAATCAAAGCACGTTTAGCTTTATTTTGGTTTGTTAGAACTACAAAGGAAGAAGGAATAAACAGCAATTTGCAAGGAGATGGAAAACAAGGCAATATAAATAGGAAAAATAGTTACACTTAATGAGATTTGTTTTCATTGGAACTGCTGCAGGGTTTCACTTTCAAACTACAGAGTTATCTACTTTCATTTGATTAGAGACAATGCTATGCAATCTGAGTTGCTTTGATTGTCTCACCAAATAAAAGATCAAGTGCGTCGCACTTAGAGAAAACATTCAATTTAAGGAAATGAAAGAACAAAGAAAGAATCCAGTTACTTTAAATACAAATGTGAAGACAATTAAATTAAAGATAGTAAATCACAGCCTGGCAAGAATGCTGGTAAAGAAATTCTGTTCTGACACAAATCCACAAGGATTTAGTAAAACTCACAGGATTACTTTGGAAGAGCATAGTTGTGGCTTTGTTTATACTAAATTCTCTATCTCAATAATTAGGTTTTTTCTTCTTAGAAGTTGCTTCTAAACTTTCCCTTTATTGTCGTTTTCCATCACCAACCTTCAGCCACCCAGTGGCTAATGACTTTTCCATCTCTCCCTGTGCCACAGAAGTGCTTGCTACCTTTTCTCCTTCAAACTGTTTAACATAATTAAGTAATTTCAATTTTCAAAGCAATTATTTCCAAATGGAATGCAGTTTGACATTTGCTGCTTCTACTTCATGTCTTCTTCCATCTTGCATTCTCAAACGCTTGTCAACTGATACAATGAGATCTTCCCCCTTCACAGAAGCCCTGCCTTGCTTGTACTTCTCTACTCAGACCCCCATAGCCACAGCCTTATGGATGTGCTGGTGCCACCCATATGTTGCACCATGTTATTGCATCCATAAGTGTGCATTCCTTCGCCATCTAACTATTACCTATGTCTTAGAAAAACTTTCATTTCCAATTAAAAGCCATCCATATCTTGTATTATAAAAGAAAAACTGTAGTTATACTACAGAGGCACATTGCTTTAAATATCTTAGTAAGCAATGATAAAATCTAAAGCACTCCTAGATAGTTAGCCAGAATGCAAAAACTGCACAGATAGCAGGTTCCTACTAGATTTCATGATTCAACACAACCTCTCACTCATTCCAAATGTGGGGGTCAATTCTCTATCTGTAGAGATGGCCAGGTTACACCATTAATCTTCCATGTAGCTTAGACATGTACAGAAATAAAATTTAAGAACTTAATAAGGACTTCAGAACAGGGTTCAAAATACCAAATATTAATTACAATCAGTGTTTTCTTGGTGTGAAGACAACAAAATGTGACTTAAAACTGTATCTAGTTATCAAGGGCTCAGCCTTGGAGGATAAATGTTCAGCTATAGACTTGAGAAGCAGAGTCTTCGGGAACAGAATCTAGCAAACATTGGCCACAAATTTGGAACACATCCAGTGGAATCTGATGGTCATTCCATGCTAGCTGCACCTAAGTATCTCTGTCTCAAAGCATACCACCTCTAGCTGGGATTGCATGGTATGTGGCACCAGTATTGACTCTGCACTCCTTGTGTGTCTGAGTTCCTCCCAAAAAACAAAGGAATCACTTTGTGAAGCAGCATGGAGGCTACCTAGGGAAAAAAAATATATTCTTTTCACAAATATATTGTGTTTCTAGCAGCAATGATGCTACAACTATGATAGTCTGTGTACAGATATTTTTTAAGCTTTCTAGAGACAGTTTATATTTTTATTAAACAAAACAATATATTTGACAGTTGCTTTAGTTCAGGCCTAAATAAGAACTCACACCCCAGAAAACCCAGCTGTTATTCCACTTAAGTTCTGTGTCTAGTAAAAGAAATTACTTCTTCACACAAGCCTTTACTCAGTTTATGTTCTTATATTTGCTATTTCCAACGGCTGTAAATTAACAGAGTTCACACATTAAGTGTGTGGTTACTTTTAATGCACTAAAGGATAGGTTGTTGACTTCATCTTTTATTTCACTTTTAAATACTTTTTTGTGTGTGCACCTCTAATACTACAAGCTCTTTCCTTTGCTAAGAAAGTAAGCCTACTGTCAGTGGTAACAGGTTAATTCAAGTGTATCTTTTACCAGGATTCCCAGGCCCTAATAACCATTAATTCCTGCATTCATAATAAAAACAGTGTGAGATGGCTGTGTTCTCACATATCAAACAAAACTTCAAGACAGCCCAGTTAAATTACATGCCAAAATACAATTTGATCTAGCACTAGCCATTTTCTAAGTCTTTCCCAATCATCAACATAGCTGTTCAGGACATACCACATTAAATGCTAAACAGCACTACCAAAGTGTTTGATTTAAATTGCATTTTCTGTGTTTTGAGACAACTTTGGTGATCTTAAAGGAAGAGGTTGAATGATACAAAGAATTTTTTAAAACAGTTAGCCAAACCTTAATGTGTTTCTTTAAAACAGCATATGGTATAGTCATTACTTAAAGGCAGGTTCTCAGCAGTACACATCTTTCACTAGAGGGAAACTGGGGACCCATCTGCTCATATCTATTAAATTTTCAATACAATTTCAAACATTTGCAGAATGAATGACACTTTCAAACACGGCAGGATTTCTATAACATAGGTGAAAAACAGGAATATGATTTCACCTTAACCAAAATAATCTTTAATTTTGTCAGAGAAAAGAAAAAAGGGAATAAACAGCTGCAGTACTGAATCACGTTAAACACAATGGCAGGGCTGTGTAATACAGGCTCCATGTTATAAAGCTTTCTTTTTTTCCTTTAAACTAAGGAATGTGCAAATGGCAATCACTCTGGCTCAACAGAAAAGCACTTTACAGCACACCCAAAAATGTGGAGGTGATCTCTTTTATTGGGGCAACTAAAAATATAAAGAAGTCTTTGAGAAATTTTATTTTAATTTGTTGTATAAGAGCTTGTGAGCAGTAAAAAAAGAAAATCAAAGGGTTGCCCTGTGTGGTGCCTCTTGGTAAAATAACCAGCTTTGAAGTTTTTCTTTGGATAACACAAGACACTGGGTTAAGTAAGGGGCACCTCCATAGGATTTACTCCCGTTTGACACTGCACTGACAAACATATGTAAATTTTATACCAAACTAAATGTGAAAACATGTTATTATACTAAACAATCCTATAAACACTATGGTTGTTCCCTAAGTAACAACACAGCTGAGAAAAAGACAGAGGAAAACACAGGAGAGGAAAATCGAGGAAAATCTAGGGGGGAAAATGACAAAATTAAAGAAAAACGAGCCACTGATCTATCAATATTCTTAAACTGGCCACTCCCCAGCTGGAGCAATATATCACAGTTCAACAAGTCATCAGCTATGACAACTTAGACAGCAAAGGATCTGTACCTTGTACAGAGTAAATGAAATCAGATTTGCTCTTAATCTGATAGCCATTGTATTTTGACAGTTAAATATGTTTATGTAAAGAAATGCATCCCAATTCATGATAGATAAAATGCTTGCTATGACTGAAAATCTGTTCATCTGTAATCTTATATGGGTTTGGTGGTTTTTTTTTTTGTCTAACATGAGGAAGAAAATTAGAGGGGGGAGGAGAAAGAAACAAACAGAAGAAAACGATCAACAGTAAAATGAGAAATAGTACTGAGCTCCTCATGGCAGCATCTTGAGTACAGGATTACAAACATACATGCAACCTCAGACTTTTCTACAGAATTTTTAAACTGAACAAATTCTACCTTGCATCATAGCTTTCCATAGCAACCTTGCAATAAAAATCTGCATACACAGGAATGGCATCCTGATTAAAGCTAAGGCCTTGCCTAAACCTTCTCATACAAATAAGATACAATACATATTTGAAGTAGAATTACTTTAAAAATTCCAAAAAACCAAACCCTCTACACCTGGACATTCCTATTCCTGAATAAAACCAACCCAGTGTGGCAATTGCAAGAGAATCCTCAGAAATAATTTAAATATAGTTAATGGTTTCCTCCTGTATGTGTGAACCTTCTGAAAAAATTAGCACAGCTCCTCCTACATTGTTCAGACAGCTCAGTGAACATGACATATTTTTGTTCTTTGTTCAGATGAAGGCACAGAACATTTGCAAAGGCTATGACTTCTTGGTGCTGGTCTGGTCAGTTTCCTCCTGGTACTTCCATAAAACCTCATTACTGGAATGAGCAAACTCTAGCTTTTGCCTCACGTATGTTTATTGCCAGCTGACTCTACTTTATCACCACAATATACTGACTGGCCAATTATATTAAATTAATTTAAAAATTCAGTTTTGTGATAGCAAATGAAAATTACTATTTACATTTCTGATCAAATTTTGCCACTGGAATATGGTATAGTAGTTAAAATACACTGTGGCTGCCAAACAAAGTAAGCTCAAACAAGACAGCACAAAATTCCTCAAATTAATCTAGGGGATTTTCAAATTATATGTAGGAATTATACCATGCCAAACTGAAGGCAAACATAAGAGGGAGTCAATAAAGAAAAAAAAATTGAGGCATTAAATAATATTTATGGAATTTAAGGAAACCTCACCAAAATGAACAAGATTTGTTTCAAAGGCATTTTTTGTGATGTCCAAGTGAAAAGAATTAAATGTGCTTGGAAATCCAGACAAAATTAAATAGCTCAGTGTTGGTCTGTAAAAGTTAGGTTAACAATTGACAACTCAATCTTCAAATCAGGTACTGAAGGTGGCATTTTGGAGTTTCAAACACACAACCAGGAGACCAGAGAAGGTTAGTAAAAGGCACAGAATTTCAGAATTGAACACGGGCTCTCAGCTTTGAATGTTGTCTCCTGACATCAAGGAAAAACTACTGATGCATAAAAATATACAGCAGTACTGCAGCTAATCTACTGCAGTAACCATTCATTTTGATATGGGATGGAATTCTCAAGCTGAAGCAGATCACTGATGAACAATTTTGTACAATAAAGATCATACCACAATAGTTAAAAAACTGAGGATACTTTCAGTCCTCAGCCAGAGAGCCACATCTTTTGATAACATTCTACTTGTTGAGTGAAGATTTTAATGAAAACAGTATTTCAGAACTTACTTCCTTTGTGAGCATGTGTCCTCACCTTAACCTTATTTTAACATTGTTTTTTGTGTGGGCGTTTATTGTATTGTAGAGTATGGCAAATCTGATAAGAGAAAGCAAAGACTGAGCTCAGTCTTATAGTATCAGAATGGCTGAAATAATCACATATCCTGGAAAACCTGGGAATTTCTGATCCTACTTTCAGACATAGAATGGATACATAGTTTTTGATTATATAAAATTCTCTTGCAGTCAAACACAAAGCTAAACTTCAGTTTTATTCTCTGCTGAACAATAAACATGGCTCATTTCCTGGGCTTTGGGAGAAAAACTGTTTCTTGCACAACCCAGTGAACTGAGAATAATAGGAATGATATGCTTGATGACAGCAGCAGCATAGAATATAAAAAATAGCCCAGAAGACTGTACTTTTGAATTAAAGTATGAATGTCATAGGGACCACACACAGGATGTTTGATCCTAAATGATTTGCTTCTTTCAGTGCCCCACAAGCTACAGCTGTAACTGTCACAACAGACATTCTAACTTGCTTCTAAAAGATCACAGTAGTTACTAAAAGACAACAAAAACCCGTAATTTACATTCTGGTTTCAAACTGAAACAAAATTATTTTCTTTATCTACATTTCATTACAGCTTCTTTTCATGCCTCATGATGCAAAAAAGTGTAATTGTCTTGGTCTGTTAACTCATAGGCATTTTTCAGACATAATAAAATATTACTCCCAGCTCTTTGGGTACTTTTTGCAAAGAGATTTTCCTAATCTTTGCTCTCCCCATAAAATATCATCCAATTATGTGACTGATAAAAGATTTGTGCTGCTTCTACCTGAGACTGTTAGTATCATTCCTGAAATTCAAAAGCAGTCGGCTGCTGCAGAACAGTGGCCTTAACACAACAGGATAAGAATATTCTTGGAGGGTGTATTAAATCCCTAACATCCCATCAGTCTCATGTACAATAATGACTGCACAATTACTATGAATACATTAAGCCCATTGATACTACTCGCTAGATTCCTACACATACCAAAGAAGACTGAAAAACTTGATGTGAGCAGAGATCCCAGCAGCATGCACAACACAAATTTTTCACTGTAGAAAAATAATTCAAACTTCTAATGGATGCAAAAGTCTGTAGGCACCTACAGCTCTTTTGGAGTTCTTACAATGACCAGTCAGATTGACATATATCTTCTTTAATCTCATCATTTAAAAAAACGAGACCCTATCATTAATAAATTATGGTTTGAAACAGGTTCTGTTTTACAGGCAATCCTTTTCAAAATTATTCATAATATACTATCCAATGCTTTTGGTAACTGTCAAAAATTGGCTTCATATCAGACAGAATATTGGTCTGATTTAATACATAATTTCCTGTTTGGACATTTAACTAATTCCAGTATTTTCTTTAGGGTTTGAGTTTTCACTAAGAAAGCATATTGCAATGGTCTCCAGTGAAGGCTGTTCCACTGCTCGTTTCCTGAATCTGCTCTTGACTTCTGAGAGAATTAACCATTTAGTTCAGTGAGCTGCTAACCCTTAAAGTGGTCAAGATGTCCATCTTCACAACTATTTACTTCACAACTCTGGCAATACAATTTAGTTGGAGTCATTTGAAAGCTTATTTCGTAAGAGCAAAGACTCCAAATTTCCAAATGGTTAATAACTGAAAATTCTGATCAATATCTCTGCATGTAAAAATGAATACTCCATATCTGTCAGTGAGGGAGAAAAGAGACTTGGACAACACACA
This sequence comes from Apus apus, assembly GCF_020740795.1. Taxonomy (NCBI): domain Eukaryota; kingdom Metazoa; phylum Chordata; class Aves; order Apodiformes; family Apodidae; genus Apus; species Apus apus. Next base: position 6,955,026 of record NC_067287.1, read on the forward strand.
ATAAATTTAAGCTCTTTTGGAAACAGCAAGGCTTCTTAGGACTCAGCTCATTAATTTTCCCTGGGAGATATGCAATTGAAGTTCAGTGAGAGTTAAACACTTGACTCCCTTAGGTTCTTTAAAACCCCAGATGAAGTGTTATTTAACTAATTCCCACACTAATAGAAATTAGTCATTTGGCACACCCATGCAATCTAATTGCTGGTCAATAGAATAGATTCAGTCCCCAGCACAGCACTTAATGACGTCATTAGAGGAGCTCATGGGTCCTGCCCCGCTGGGCTAATGGCAGCAGAGTTTAGTGGCCTGAAAGCCATTGCCCAGAGCTCCACACAAGCGAAGCTCTTGCACTGGAGGATGCCCCTCATTACCTGCAGTACAGTTATGTTTATGCATTCAGCTTTCCTCCCGCACCTTTTCCAGAAGCATGCATATTCTACACATTAGAAGTATTTTATTCTTTGGGTGTGACCATCTTCACATGTTTGATTAAATCAGTGAAATTACGTCCCTCTCTGACATGTATGAAATAAAATTACACATCTCTGGAGAGATTCACTCTTGAATAGCTAAGAGTTTTTCTCTCCTTTCCTACTCTGTTCTCGCTCTTTCATTCCAAGCGTCCTCGCTCTGCTGCCAGATATTTCTAAACTGGTAAGATCACTCTCCCCCCTCCTCCTCTCTTTCTTCCTTTCTCTCCTTCCCTCCGCCCGTCGGTGGGTTTCAATGGGCTCCTGCAGTTACTCAGGCGGACAGCATTCCGTTGCCAGGCAACTCCCTGAGAAGAAGCACATGCTGCTGCTGCACAGACAGAGCCTGCCCGTCTGCTCCAGTGCTGCTGTGGCCTAATTTCTACTTCTGTTGTGTTAGATACAAAAGGGAACATCTCCAGAGTAGAGGGTTAGGGAGTACTGAATTATCTGCACTTTTTTGTTGTTTGTTTTTCCCTGCTCTCCTGATTGGGTGCATCCCCTTCCATCTCAGGGCCTCCAGAAGTCATGCATGTCTAATCTGCATGCCTGCGTTCGGGACTGTTCACTGGGCTTTGTAGAATATTGACAATTTTCTGTTAGCTTTTGGCTGAGTTAACAGTATTTACGGAGATCCCTTGAGCTTTCCTGTAGCTCTCCCTTAAGGGCAGGTTTACATGTAAATTCTCAAGACCTCATCTTTTTCTACCTGACTCTCTATTGCCTGGGTGTTTGGGTTTTTTTAAAGGCTTCTTTTGGAATGCAAGCACAGCCTTTCTTATTTTTCCTCCTTTCACTGTGCTTTCCTGAGAACAAAGAGCAGCAAACTAAGAAACTCCTTTGGTTTTTCCACAGTCTGAAGAAAGATCACTGCCTTATCCAGGGATTTAGTTTTGGACTGCCTAAACTTCTCAAAAGGCAAGCCCATAGGAATTCAGATTTTTTTGGTTTGAACTCAGCTCTGCAATCACAATCCTTCACTGTCTATTACAGACAGTATGATCATTGGGTAAAAAACAGCAGACAGAGATAGAAGTAAGTTTCCTTAGATTTATTACTAGCTTCCTTAAATTTGTTAACATGCTTTTAATATGAAGGTTGTTTATATTAGTTGCCTTTTGTCAGTTCTGGTACCAACTCAGCAGCTCACTCAACCTGCAAGTAAATATGAACCTCAGAGACAAGATGCACTGTATTCAGTCTGACAGTCTAATATTGCTCTGGTGCTCTGGGTATTCCTCCGATCCTCCTCTCTCTTCTGGACCAAGTCTGAAGTCCCAGCCCTAATCTACAAATCCCTAATTTGGTTAGTGTGCATCTACTTTAAGGGCAGCCAAGAATCTTCATCCACTGATGCCTAGAGTCAGCACTTCACTACAAATTTCTGCCAGCATAGCTACGTCAACACAAACTGTGAAAAACATGCAACCTCCAGCTGACACTGCTGTACCAGTCAACACCTGGTTTGGCCTCATTTATGCCATTGGGGCAGCACATCTGTCAGCTCAGTTTGTGCCTTCAGAAATGTGTTGAAATCAAGCAGGTAAAAACCACAGCAACATGGAAAAACATGGAAATGGCAGATGCCCTGTAACAGGTAAGATCAGAGCCAGTGTATATGAACACATTACAAGAAAGAGTCTGGAACACAAAGATCCAATAGCTCTGTAGAATAAAGGTCCTAGACCAGATGTTTCCATTCTTCCCAGTGTCACTGTACTTCAGAAATTGCAGCCACTTTTTGTTCCAGTATACTTCAGGTGTGTAGTACTGTGGGTAAGATTCTGTCTTTTTCTTTTGCTTATTTCCTACACAAAGGATCAGAACTGTTGAACTGTGTGGTAACCACAGCTCTGCAACACTAAATGAAAATGGAGTGGCAAAATCTCATACTTTTGGAGCAAAACGAGATTTTATTCCCTGAGAGTTTCACGTGCTAGGCAATCACCACATTATTTACAAAATATTTTGAGACCTTCTGGAAAGAAAGGTGCTATAAATGGGCAGAACAATAGTTAGTACTTGAATGAGTCACACATATATGACTTTCAGTGTTATACAACTCCTAAAACATCCCTCCTCCCCAAATACACTCTGTATAAGATGAAACATGTGGGACTTCTCTTCCTCAAACCCACAACTTAATAGCACTAAAGAAACAACAAAATGTTTGAGCATTACATTAAAACATTACACTCCTATTTGAAATCAATCTAAAAGGGAAAATAAGGCCCCAGAACTACTTATGGCCACGGCAAAGCTAATGAAAAAATAATAATTAGGTCATTCCTTGCCAAACAGGCAAAGAACTGGTAAACAGCACAATTCACAGTACAGATACCTATTTCTCACTGTCCAGAGGCAGCCTATGTGTTTTTCTATGTATTTTCAGATCTTACATCAATTCAAGATGACACTACAGTTTGGCCCACAGCCAGAAAGTGGCAAGTGAAATAATGTTCCAGTACTTGCACTGTGAACACACAGCTGGCTTCAAAGGGAAATGGACTAATCCTACTTCATTTCCCTTCTTCAGTATGTGTTTAAAGAGCTTTGGTGCGCTGAAGGAAATCGACCAGAATTCATTAGTTCCCTTCTGATTCAGCTCATTGCTGTTGGAAAGGGAAACAGGTCAGGATTGCAGGATCCCACTCAATTTCCTTTTGAAGCAGAATTTAAGCCAATTCCGCTCTCAGTTGTACATGCACAGATCTTCACTAATGATGCATCTATTTAAATGCAATACCTTTTTTTTATGAAAAGACAATCTATTTGACTTTGTATCATCAAGAACTTTTGCCTGAGAGCATTGCTGAGAAACAAACTCAGAAAATCATGATAGGAACTTCTAGATAAAGATACAGAAGAAAAGGAAGGGCGGGAGAGGGGGGACACGGAATAGATTAAACTGAAACTAGGAAAATAGCCCAATAGGAAAATATCACAATAGGAAGGAAAAAAGCAGAATAATTTTATAAATATATCATATACACTTTTTGCCATTTAATGGAAAATGAGAGCCAACTAAAACACTGATTGTAAAAACTAAAGCAAATCCTAGGGATAATTTTGATCTTGTTTGGAGGTGGTTTTGGAAATGTAGACATGAAGCTTAATCACTTGCTCTGACAGAACATTTTTCTTCTCATTCGAAATCAGATATCTCTATTTCTCTCTTCAGAGCTCATGTCATCATTTTATCAGTATTCTCAGGGTTACTGGAAGCAATAGGATTTCAAATTATTCCAGGCTATATCCTGTTCAGGTTAAAACCATTGCTTTTGAGACAATAGTAAGCCAGAACCATAAATCTCCCAAAGCAAACCTACAATTGACCACCTAAGCAGAAAGTGGTTGGTGACAAACAAAGCAGACAGAAGAAAGCCACAGGGTTCATGATAGCACCATGGCTTTGCTGAATTAAATCAGCACAATATGTAAAAATCACTTTTGTAACTGTCATGAAGACAAAGAAGTATTATTGCTGTAATGAACTGTCTCTTAAGCTTGAACAGTGATAATGTAAATGGTGAACATCCTTATGAATTTTGCTTTCCAATTAATTACAAATCCATGAGCTCTGAGCAGTATCTTGCACAGGAAACACAGAATCAACCAAAAAGCCTTTAAAATACCAACACTGTGTCTGAGAAGAGATGAGTTATTCCAAAAACCTTAAGTTTTAGAAGGTTTTCTTGCCTAAAGTTGTAGGGGTGTCTGAGGAGCTCTATGTGACAATTTTAAAATTTTATTCCTTACCAGCTAGGTGCAGAAATATCATGCAGACACAATTTATGTCCTGCACTAACAGCTTTTCAGAACAGGAAAATGAAGGACAATTAGAGAGCAAGTAATGGCTCAATGATTCTGTAGAACACTGTACCACCTACAGAGTTAGTTAAAACGAGATTATTTTCCTTTGCTATTTCCTTTCCTATGCCAAACTCAGTTTACAGATTTAACTTCTATCACTACCTCATAATTTAAAATGTTATTCAACCTTCTCTTGAAAAAGTTATATGACAATTTATAATTTAGGAAGGCTGAAAGCCTCATATAGAAGCACTAGGATAGGAAGAGCAGTAAATACAGATAATCTGTTCTCTTTGCATGTACAACTTATTTTCTCACTCCAAAAACAAAGGCTGAATGTCCCATCCCTCTTTAGCTGTACTGAATAGATATTGTGAATGGATATTGTACAGGAAGAAATCAGTCACCACTTGTAGATAACATCACAAACAAATAAATTCATGAAACAAAAGCATTTCACAGCTCAAACATTCAAAGTCAAAACTAGTTCATTAGGCTTTTTTCTCACTTTTGTTGTTTAATATGCTTCAGCTTCAAAGTACAAGATAGTAGGTAATACAAAGGCAACTCTAGCTCAATCAGCTCAGCAAGTATAACTAACTATTTTTTTTTAATCTTTTCTGGTTTGCTGCATTTAGGTTTCTGTTATTATTATTGTTTGCTACACTGATTACACAAAAGATTTCTCTTTTGTATTCCCTTTACAAAATCTACATTCTCCTTTCCCCACCTGCTCAGTTTTGCTGTCTCTCATAAAGATCCATTTCTTTTTGTTCAAGATGTACCTGCACATGACTTGAACTTCACTTGATGTCACCTCAGAATTCAAATCCCTCAAATTTGAGATAAATTATTCTGAATAAAACTATATTCTACATACATACAAGCCATTAACAAATATAAGAATTTTGTTTTTACTGTAAGAAACACTTCAGCTTGTAAAATATATTCCAGCAAAACCTTCTCTTGTTTTCTAATGTAAAGAGCCATACATTGCTTTTCTGAAAATAAAAATGAAGTGCAGAATGAGAAATGTAGTTCTCATTACCATAACCCATAACCCACCCAACCATGGAGATAGAGTTATTATTTGCAAATGGGGGCTAGGGTATGTAAGAAGAATTGGGTTCTTGAAGACATAACAGGAAACAAAAACATCCTTTGATTTATATCAGAGATGTCTCCTAGGCTTCAAATGGGAGGCAGTGCAATACTGAGGGAGAGAGATTAAATACTGTGGCAACAGGTAGAACATAGTGACAGAGGAAGACTTACCCTTACTGCCATTTTTTGACAGGTACCAAATGACCATGTCTGTCTGCAAGCAGACAGACACTGTGGAGACTGACACAGGCTGCCCAGTGAGGAACGAAAGGGAAAGGAAAGCGAGCAGAGAGCCCGGAAATGTCAAGTCCTCCCACTATGCACTGCACATAGTGCAAATGCTTCTGCAATCTACCCTGGACAACAAAGGCACTGTATGTTGCTTGAGCAACTCATCCTTCTACTTGTGCACAAGTAGGAATGGAGGGACAGGGATCATGTATGCCACATAACTTTTGGTAATAGGTACCCTGAAAATACATGATGGTTGCTTCAAATTACAGACAGATACACCACCTATATTAATCAACTGTAACTCCTAGTTCTAACACCTTTTTTAGACAGCACAAACTATGAAGAGTTAGATTTGATATCTACAAACTTTCTTACTAAGAGGTTTAACCTATGACTTGTCAATATTACCCCATCTCCTTGATTCTTCAAATATAAACTATCACAACCACTAGTAATTCAACATTCCCTTTAAATAATACAGCCTCCTAAGCATGAGGTTCAGAATTTTGACATTACATAAAGAAGACACTTACTTCTCAATTAATTGACAAATGCACTTGCTCTAGTAATTGTGCCCAAACCAAGAAAAATGAGAGGGTCTGTTTTAGTAGGTAGCCCAGCAGCTAAACTGTAAGTGAAAAAAGGATGTTTTAAAAACTTCCTCTTCTGTTCAACCTTGGATTAAGCAGCTGTCTATTTACCAGGGATTTAGGAAGACTACAAATATAACCCAGCCTATTATTATGCATTAAAAAGTGAGCTTTCTGTATGGGAATATCCTCACTTGCTTCACTGTCCCAGTTCAAAATATATCATGTGTAGCTACTGAGAAATGTATAGAAATCAATCCACTACAACTATTAGAAAATGTTCTGTTTAACACTAACCAGTCCAGCTGGCTGCTTTGCTTTCTCATCAGTCTTTGTAGCTTCCTTGAGTTGTTTTCTAAGCTCTTCCTTTGGCTGGTCATGTTTACAGCACTAGAAGAGGAAGAAACAAAGCAATTGTAAGGCTTGTTAAGAAGTAGTTCATGCACTATTAAAGGTGACCTTCCCAGTTCCAGTTCTATTTGTTCTTCCTCCTCTCCAAAGTGGGTCAAATCTTTCAATTTAAAATCTGAGAGATCTTCAACAGTCAGGTCTCTAAGAAAAGCCTTCAAAGCTAGGTCCTGAGATGTCCTGACCTTCTGAAAAGCTTAGAGCCACATTCTAAGAAAGTGACAAAGGATTTGGTGTAAACTCAGGTTATCAGAGATGCTACTGAGGACAGCCAGTCCCTACTCACTGGTAGAAAAGACTGCTGACCCTGGCTTGCTGTTAGATATTCATTAAGGAAAACTTGCGGATCCTCAGATTCTTCACCCACATGATCTTCTCTAATTTTTTTTTCTGTAGCTTGACCCTTCCAGTGATAAAATCTTGAACCTAGTTCTTGAATGCTCAGCTCTGCTAACTCTTCCTCCTCAAGGAAGGCAGCTGAGGTTTTGACTTTGTGCTAGTGTCTGTCTGAATTTGACAACTGAAAAAAGGGCACCCCAGTCTTTATTAGCAGAATAACTACAACAAAGGCAAAATCACTGCAAGCCTAGATAACTAATCCAGCAAATTTCAAAGATGTACATTTTAAGTGTATTGCATAAGGTGTAACTTACTATCTTTTATATCTTATTTTCCAGTTAGACAGGTTGAAGCCTACAGATTGCGGAATCTGGAATGCCACTACAAAAATATGAAAAACGAACAGACAGACCTCAACAATCACCTAGTTAAATCATACATGGCAGCCAAGCAAAATTAACAGGAATGTCCTCAACAATCCAAAAAAAGGAGTAATGTATCAAGGTGTGAGAAATAGAATCTTTATTAAAAAAACCCACCCTGCTGTCAGGCAATAAATGTAGTCATTCTGAATGAAGGGCAGTTAAAACAAAAACCTGTTATCATGTAGAATTGGATTTTCATTTGCAAAAAGGAAACGGGATATGCCATCCTCTTTATCTGTTTCTGGCCATGAACTATATACTGATCATTTAATGTCATATAAAAAGCAGCAAAATGTAGAGGGGAAATCCCCACAGCAGGATAAAGAACTAAATGAGCAGTTCTGTATGCACTCCCATCAATCCTGAACTCCATAATGCTTATAAATACCCACAAGTTTAGCTCTGCAGACTACAGGAGAGAGGAAGTACAGCAGTGAAAAACAGCTGCGGTTTGAACGGTGTGCAGGTCTTACTGGTGCTCCCAAAATGTACCAGGCTGCAGGTACAGGGACCACTTCATTGCTGAGAATTGAAAATGGACATCATATTCTTCCTCCTCCCTCTAGAAGAAAGTAACAAAACACATTTCTAGAACTCAGGTTTGCATCACATAAAACCACAATTTGTTAGATTTGCCAAGTGAAGTGTTCAAAATGAAAGTCCAAATCATACAGAGATGTGATAGACTTGGGACTGTATGTAATCCCACTACCTGAAAATTAGAGGAACTGGAATTTCTAAGTAGGCCTTCCTGAAAATCTCAGTTCTATAGAAACTAACTTCAATACAAAATGCTCCATTTATCAATCTGTTCTGATCAAATATAAGATTGATACTATTTCATACTGACATGTGGGAGCCATCCATAAAGTACCACCTGTACAAACATTTAAATGATGAAAGCATGTTTTTAGTTTTGCCCCTAAATGAAAACGACCATCCTCCTTTTGTCCAGAATTCAGGAAAAATGCCTCTAAACTGAGAACAAATATAAGCAAAGAAAAAACCTTCCCAAATGAAAGGTTAAAAATTAAAATAAATCTAGAAGAAAGAGTACAACCTTCATAACAGAATAAACAAATTGCTGAATATCTGACAAAATCCCCTATCAAATTAATATACCTTTTTTTTTTTTTTTTTGATGGTGAAGACAAAGGCTGAAGTCAGACCTAATTCAAATGGCACCACCCTACTGAGATGGAATTATCTCAGTTTACAGAAGAGATTTGATCCTAACAGTGTCTGCCTGAACCTCTCTGGTACAGAAAAACTTGAGCTTAATGACAGAGTGTGCAGATGACCCATATTACCTTTTGGCTAAGTACTACTTTTCACAAGCTTTAGTAGTTTATCATCACTGTATGGTAATGATGACTTTTCTCAGACACAAAGAACTGTGGTTTTTATCAATGGCTCATGCCAAATCCAAGTCCTTAAAAGAAATCAGTCCAAAGCAGGTGCACAGAGCTGTCAGACCTTGAAATCTGTTTTGAAACCAACCACCTGTTAGTGTAATTGTGTAGCTGTTTTTCCTGGCTTATGGGATTTTAGTTCAGCTGTTGTTCTCATGCTAACGCTTATTTCCTCTAGGAATCACTCTGTCCACTTACACTAACCTACCCATTTCTTTGTGACTATCTTCACAGTCTGATTGGATGTATACATGCAGAATGTCTGGTGTAGCACCCTTAATCGATAGCACACTCTGTTTACAAAATGGCTCATGACTGCCGGAGGAAAAAATCTCTGCAAAATAGTATGTAACATTCTCTGTGTCACATTTTGTCAGCTAGATGACTCGTCTCTGTTTCTTGTTTGTTTCAGGCAGCAACAAAGAACATTTACTCTTACTGGATGATCTCAAAGATCAGATTTACTGTCGGTGGCTGAGTCACATTCTACTGGTAACAGTGTGCTGTTCCTGCTGCTGAAATAGTCTTGAGTCAGGATTCCCATTAAAACCTTTTGTTTCTAAAGGTTTAGAACTTCACCAGAAGTTGACTGTGAGCTAGAGGATAAGAAAGCTACTCTCAGCTCAGAGGAACATTTACTCAAAAGATTCTGAAAGAAACAATCTGCCTACATATGAAACAAAAGTGTAAAAATTATCATCAGAAGGACAACGGCTTAAGATGCTTTTTGTAAATGAGAAATGGCACGTGAGAAACGACAATGCACTTGCGCTTAAGGTGCCAGACAGAACTGCAGTCCCTTTATTCTCCGGATTGCTGTTATCAGCACCCTTTGGCCATAAGCCACCCCAGAAAAAGAACAGGACACTTGGGTGAGAACAATAGCTGAGCTGTTAGTGAAATGTCTCCTGCAACAGCCAGTCCCAATCATCCCGCAGCTCCACACTGCCCTCCAAGGAGGGCCTTCAAAAAAGTTACGACGTTTCCCTCAGTTTCCCTCCGACAGGAGATAATTCCTTGGGAGTAAACACATAAAGCAAGTAAGAAAAATATAGCTGACATAAACTTGAAAATATTCACAAGATATTTCATGACATAAAACCAGTAAAATATAAATTACAAAGATTAAATATTTCGTGTGTTCTTATTCATGTGCAGATAACTGCCATCCAAATGCCTTTTTCAAGCATCATATAAAGGAAACAATAAACAATTTATGGGTAATAGCTTATAAATACATGCAGTACTGTATGTCCAATGGGCACAGATATTTCATTGTGTAAGACATGATTACTAGGTTTATGCATGATATGAAATGCGAGTTGTTTGCAGCTATTTAAAATCATTTTGGGACACAGTAACTGTTGACAAGATATATCCTACGTAAATGTATTGCCCATCCCTGACTGTAGAGCATGTTGTCTTGTGTTTATCAGAAGGGACCCTTTTAAAATGCGCTGAGAAACTCAATTGTTATCATGGTCTCAACTTGAAAAGACTACACCTTTGTATAGAGTTCTGTTAAAAGAAATCCTGCTGCTTATCATAAGCACGTACTTCCCCAAAGTTCCTGTTTTTTTAGAAGTTTTATTAATTGCAAATGTTGTTTACTAGAGGAAAACCGTGATTGAAGCTCTAAAACAAAGGGAATAGTTGTAACTTTAATCCTTTCAATAAGTCTTTGTTTCCCATTGACTAAAAACTTCCCAAAGGAAGTAAAGCTGCGAAAATCCAGGAAGGAATTAGATTGGCCAAATTCTGTTCCTAGTTGGATTTAGATGCAAAAGCTTTGTTACTCATTGTACAAATGCTTGAGTAAAAAAAGAATGATTAATTACAAAAATGCATTTTTGCCAAGATTGAAAATTATTAATAGAAGAGCTTTCCCTATCACAGAATGCACACTATGAACTTACATAGCTTAAATAAATAAAAAAATAAAATATTAATTTTTTAGCTGCTGCTGCATTTTTTTCTGTGGCGTGGCTTTTTCTCTTTTTTGTTATCTAAAAGGAAATGGATACTGGCCTGACAATCATAAAAGAACCTAGATAAGCAAACAAATATGGAAAGGAAAAATCAAATGCAACCTCTTAAATTAAGCTTGCTTTGCAGCATCCAGAGTAAGAGAGATCTTCAAAATCCCTTTCCATGACAACGAGTAATTGCACACTGGAAAGTGAACTATTGTGGCAATAAAGCTGAATTCCCTGAAGACCTTTCAGAGACCCTACCAATTTGTTTTGTATTTTTTCCACATGCTCCTTTGTACCACTTCATGATCTCCAGGTTTTAACTAGCCAAACATGTAGAAACTATGTAAATATATTAGCACATATTCTACAGGCCAGAGGTCCTTTTAATTTCTTACCTCCTTCCCACCAACATGGTGTATATTTTAACTGGTCATTTCTTGATCAATACTACACTGGAAGATTAAAGAGTATTTGAGCCACCATTTTTGTGAAGTGCTACATAAGGACAGATTATGGAAGGTGCTGACAACTTTCAACTTCTCATGGTTTCAGTGGAAGTGTTTAGCATATTGTGGCACACAGCCCTTAAGTAGAGTCAGCACTGTATTCCAACAGAAGTATGTCCAAGGTTTGGCCAAGCTTGGCTGGACCACTGAGTCAGAAAGGCTACACTGTGAGTTCCAGTAGCCAACAGTGGGCAACAAAATGCTGTGGTTAACACCAAATCCAGGCTCTGAACTGCTAGCTCAGCCCATCCAGAAGAGAGGCTGACTGGGGGTGTTTAGCCCCAGCAGAACCAAATGCCTTTGGATTCCTAATGAGACATATTTATGACTCTGCTATGGAAACACCCATATAACATTTGTAATACAAATACATAAATGACCAAATTTTGGAAATAGCTTCAGTTTAAGATATTCTAGGTGTTAATGACTAATTTTCAAGGATATATTTGATATCATTATTCTCAGTGACTTAAAATTTTCTTTAAGATTTTCCTGCATGTTAATAGAGTACATCCCTAAAATCACTAACAAGTGTTTTGATTAGATCAAATTATAACAGGAGAATGAGGAGATGGAGAAGGAGACAGAGAAGGAGAGGGAGAAGGAGAAGGAAGGAGAAGGAGGGAAGAGGGAAGAGAGGAGGAGAGGGTATGAGAGGAGAAGGAGAGGAGAGGAGAGGAGAGGAGAGGAGAGCAGAGCAGAGCAGAGAAGAGAAGAGAAGAGAAGAGAAGAGAAGAGAAGAGAAGAGAAGAGAAGAGAAGAGAAGAGAAGAGAAGAGAAGACCCAGATTTCTGTATTCCACTTTTAATCACTACAGCTGACAACCCCCTCCCTCCCTTTAAGACAGAAAAGCCCGTTTTAATTTAAACTACAAACTGTTGACCAGGCCTCAGCTTGGCTTTGCAATTCGCTATATGCCTGAGGGATAAATTATTTAGCATTAGCACATGGTATGTCATGTCTTGTTACTTAAGTGGAACATGGCTTCCATCCAGCTGTACCCCCGGGACCCCCCCATTGGCTGCGGGTGATGTCATTTCCATTTGGTAATCCTCAGAGAAGGCCCAGGGGACAGTGCTGGCCGCCCAGCAGGTCCCCCAGCCCCTCTGCCTCCCACCCTGGCCTCGCACCAGCTTTGCTCCTACTTATCACTGTAAGGTTCACTGCAGGTACTGCCCCCATTACACAATTTTCAATAATAGTGCAATGAAACAGAAGGTGCAGCAGATGAGCTACATCATCCGCACGTGGCGTTTTGTGCTCTCAGCAGAGGATTTCTTATAAATTCAGTAAGATGGATACGACAAAATACATTTTTGCACCAGATTCAAATTAAACTGAGAATTTTGAGAGGTTTATTGAATCAAGTATGAAAGAATTGGTAACTATGCCTAAAATTAATGTACCTATTTTCAGTGTATTGTAGGAATTTGTTCCAAAAACCTATTTTTGAACCGCAAGATAAATGGATTCTGGACAAATTATCTGAGAGCATAAACTCTTGAAAATGTTTCTTCTGAAAGTTTGGCAATAGAACAATTAGCTAGAGTACCTTTTAAATGGCCATATTTTGTTTTCAGCTAGACCTTCTTGATATAAAAAGGGTTTTTCCATCAGAACTACCTTCAGGCTATTTGCCACAGAGGAAATGCTTGTGCTATTCACTGTTGGAAGGTGCTCAGCTTAAAAAAAATAAAGGCTTAAGAGGGTTGGTTTGTTTTGATTGAATTTCACAGCAAAGTCAGTGAAATGCTGAGAACTACAGAGCACTCTGTGGTAGAGATGGTACTGTCTGCTCCGTGGTGAGGCACAGATTTGCATCTGTGCGTCAGTTAAGGTTCAGCAGTGGTTCTGCTCAGCCTTGTGTTCTGACAGGTAACAGTAAAGACGCAACTGACACACTGTATGAAAACCACGTGTTTTGTTACTTGTGTATTAGCTTTTAAGTACACCTCCTTATACTCTGCTACCAGAACTTTTTGTTTCTTGTGGTGAGGAGGTATGAAAACTTGACTGTGATTTGCCTTCTCTGTTACTGGATCTTAATTCTTTACAACAACGTTTTGCATGGGAAGCAAGAACTTTGTGAAAGCTTTGTGGTCTTCCAGTGAAGTGCATAATTCTCTGAGACAGTGGCAGAAGGGGAACTTTGCAAGGGGATTCCCACGAGAAGAGATGCTGAACCAATGCAGCGCGAAATGCTGTTAAATAAACAACTGTAGGACAGGAAATGAAGAACTCTAATCGATACCGCAAGGGGCATTATGTAGTCAAATGTGAACATTTAGAAGTGCAATTTAAATCAGGACAGCTAACTGCTTCTTCTCATCCTGCACACAATAAACAAGCTGCGGCCACAGGATTCAAAACCTGCTTGCAACTTTGATTTCTGTCATTTGCAAACCGGCACCTGCAGCAAGGCCCAGCCTCAGTACCGGGGCACTGATTTTAGCACCCAGCTGGAAGGAAACACCTGGATTTCCACCGGTGTTAGCTCTCCCCCAGCTACCGGACCTTTTCAGCCAGCTAATAATAAACAGTGGGATTAGAAGGGGGATAGGAGAATGAACCGCTACCAGGGGAAGGGCCGCCAAGGCAAGTTTGCCGGCGAAAACGGAACGAAATGGCAGGTTGGCTCGGCTGCCAAGCTGAGCCGGACACCAACCAGCCCCCTCACGGCCCAACAAACACCTCAGTTACCTCAGGCCGCCAGGCGCCCGGCGGCCCCCGCTGCCCCGCCTCAGGGGCGCGGCCCAGGGCGGGGCCGGCTTCCAGGCGAACGGCCGCTGCGGGGAGAAGGAGCGGGAGGAGGAGGAGCGGGAGGAGGAGGAGGAACAAGAGGAGGAGGAGGAGGAGGAGCGGGAGCGGGGCGGAGGGGCCCGGCGCCGGCCGTTGGCCCCTGGCAGCTCTCGCGATAGGAGAGGCCGGCAAGGGGCGGGCGCGGCGCTCTCGCGAGAGGCGGGCGCGCGGAAGCGGCCTGGCGTGCGGGGCCGGGCCGGGCCGGGCGGTGCGGGGCTGCAGCAGGATGCCGAGCGCCGCCGGCCGCGGCCGGGGGCAGGGCCAGGGCCAGGGCCAGGGCCAGGACCGCTGCCCGGAAAGCGAAGAGTCGTCGTCGGCCGATGTGGGTCTCCGCAGGGAGGGGTTGGGCGCGGCGCGGAGGCGGCCCGTGCCGAGGCGGGGGGGACGGGCCCGGTCCGGCCTAGCGCGGCGCGGGAGCCGCCCGTGGGGCCGGTGCTGAGCGGGCGGCTGGCGGCGGCCCCTGGGGGCGTGGGGAGGCCGGGCCCGAGGGCAGAGGTGCCGTTTGGTCCGTCCGTGCTTCACTGAAGAGCTGTGCCCGTGTCCGGTCACTCCTCGTGTCCCCAGCCCCCCCCCGGAGACTGATCTCCGCCTGTGCGGGTGGAGGGGGCCCGGCTAGAGCCAGGGAAACAGCCCAGCCCTGACCCAGAGCCCTTTTGCAGCCTCCTACAGGAACACCTGGGCTTCTGCTCCGTGGGAGGCCGCTTCTGCAGGGTCACCACTGGCCTGGCAGGTGTTCGTGTCGCATACCTGAAGGTCACAGATCAGGGCTGAAACATTGTAGGCTGGTATTCCTTTAAGAAGAAGAAGAAAAAAATTAACGATCATCAGATAATTTTGTTATAAAATCAGTTTTACTTGTTGAAAGGCCAAAAATGCATTGGGAGTAAGGAATTCTGAGTACAGGTGGCTGCTGTAAAGTTATACATCAGCCTTGATTCATCAAAAGCAGAGAAAGGAAGACACCCCCTGTCCCCAGTAAATGTCCGTATGATGACTAGAATAAAAATTAAAAATGAGTGGAAGTGAGTGGGCTTATTTGGGAAACTAGAATTGTGGTCTCTTGGAAAACAAATCCTGCTGGGTCATACCCAACAGGTTTTGCTTGTAGCCAGGCAAGCTTGCTTTGGCTGTCATAATGACATGTGATCTGCTGGACTTTTGAGTGTGCCTAAGTATAGGAAGGAAATTCTTAGCCATGGATCTACTTCTGTTGCACTCAAATTTCTTCTCAGGAGTAGGCTTTTTACAGAGATGTTCACACTAACTTCTGATCCTAATGTGTGTTTGCTGTTGATTTTTCTTACAGAGCACAATTCTCTCACTTATGTGTTTCTTAAGAGTCTACAACACAATTTCTTTAATATTATAGCTAATTGTATTTCCTCAGGTGACTCTGTAATGATTTTGTTCATCTTTTTGTGTATGCTTCTTTGATATGTGTTTCTCACCTCCACTTTAGGATTATGCTAAGGAAAGATATGGAGTGTCATCCATGATACAATCCCAAGAGAAACCAGGTCAGTTAAAAACTGAAAAAAGTTTTTTAAAAAGAGGGCAGGGGGGAAGGCAAGTTATATAATTGATATCTTGAGTACTTGTTTGAGAAATCATTTACCAAACTTCCATATTCAGATCTTTCTGTCATTCTTTCCCTTTATTTGAATACATTTGTCACTTGTGAGGCTGCATTGGGAGTGCTGTGTCCAGTTTTGAGCTTTCCAGTGCAAAGAAGATACTAACATTTTGGAGCCAGTTCAGTGGAGAGCTACTGAATAGCTCAAGGGACTGAAGCACAGGATCTCTGAGGAGAGGCTGAGGGAGCTGGGCTTGTTCGGTCTGGAGAAGACAAAGCTGGGGAGTGATCTCATTACTGTTTAAAGCTACATAATGAGAGGGTGTAGGGAGGGTGTCAGGAAGGTAAAGCTGGACTCTTGAAGGTGTGTGGTAAATGTACAGGAGGTCATGGACACAAGTTGGAACACAGGAAATTATTAGAAGAAAAAAAAAGTTATGAGTGTGGTTGAATATTGGATCTGCGTCCAGAGAGGTTACAGAGTATCAGTCTTTGCCCTTGCCTGGACCACACCCTTCACAGCTGGTTAGTTTTTGTTTCTATTCATCACTGCAAGCTTGGTTTTTAAAAAATTAAATTACTATTATTTATAATTACTGAGTACTGATTTCAGGTTTTTTTCTTTTTTTGGAGTAAGTTCTGCTATGGCTTGCTGCAGCAGTGCTCTCTCTCATGAGAAGGATATCTGTCTGCTTTTGCAGCCTTCATTACTTCTGCATATGACCACCAAGTCCATTAATATATATTAACATTTATGGCTTTTATCATTAGTTACACCACTGTGAATTCAGGTAATCCTCATTTTATACTGATGGGGAATTGGGATTCAGAAAGATTTGTCAGCTAGAGAACAATGCCCTAGGCCGACTTCCCAAGAAATATTAATCTTCATATTATTCAGTGCATGAAACAGGAATGAGGAAAGATAATAGGCTGGCTTCTTGTAACTTCTTCATAGTGAAATGTAAAAAAGGAACATAATCTGTGATAGGTGATTTTTTTTTCTCCTCTGAATAGTTGGTTTGTGTGACCTCCCTTAGGAAGGGAAATGCAGAATGTAGGGAAGAGGAGGAGCCACAAAACAATTACAGGTTGAAACCAGCTTAAGAGGAACATTATGTCAAGGATGTAACAGGACAAGAAAATCACTAGAGACTGTATTAACAGTCATTAAATGAAATATATACTAGCTGTCGAAGAAAGGGAACTGAAGTTGAAATCACACTGTAAGCCAACTCAACTGCTGGCTACTGTGGGTCTCACTCTTTGTGATGCTGGGTCTTGTGCTGATCCATTTCAATGTGCTAGTAATAACAACTTGTTTAGCCAGCTTAGCAAAGTGAAAGAAGTTGTCTTAGGGCACTGATGGCTGCTGGAAGGGGCAGGAACACAGCTGACCACAGTTAATGTAACCACATAACAACCCATAAATCGATGTGCAGTCTCAATCTAAAAGGTATAATAATAAGAAAAAGGAACTTCTCCAAATTAGCTTCTGGCTGCTTAACCTGCACTGCTGACTGTAGGGTGAAAGATTTCACTGGTGGATCTCTTCTCCCTACACTCTTCTGCAGTGGTGTTTGGCTCACTAGAGTTTCTGCAAGCTGTGTTTGCTCTGCCAGCTGCATTCACACCCCGTAGCAAACAACTGTGTAGGAGACCCAGCCTGGCAGACTGAGATGGTGGATCAAGTGCTACTCTCCTGGAGAAGGTCTACCCTGCCAACTCTCTCGTATTCAAAAGAAGCACTCAAAAATACTATGGAGAAAAAAAAAATATATCTTGAGAAGGAAAATGGCAAAAGCTAAAGGAAACCTGAAAAGCATTGAGTACTGTACTTAGGTCCATTGTCCTCTTTACTCTTTCTTTAAAAAAAAGGTGTCAGCCAACGTATGGACAAGCTTGAGTAGGTTTTCCATTTGGCCTAAAATGCAACCTACAAGACTGCTGCTGTTCTGTTTTATAGAAGATGGTTATCCAGAACACCCAAATCAGGTTAACATTAAAATCCAAAATGCCTATAATAAAAAAGTTCAAGATCAGCCTAGTCACTTACTTGAAACTAATGCCCTCTTTTTTAAGGATTCAGTAGTTCCTGCCAGGGAGAGCTCTCATGAAAGGACTCACTGGAGGGTGAAATGATCACTCAACATCAGTACTGTGTATCTGCTTTCCCCAAAGTATTCTTGCATTGAGTGTCTTGGAGGAGCTGCTGCTTGGGGCAGGGGGTGGCAGGGAAGCACAAATGTGCGCATTCCCATCTGTCTGTACTCTATTAATTGTGGTTTTTTTCTGAAGTCTGTGTGGATACATGCCATTTCTAAGTCAGAATAATGAATTGTGGTGTGACATGTGCAGATCCACATACCGTCTGGTCACTGGAGCCAGCAGACAATACAGACAGCACAGACCTGGGTAGGAGCTCCGTTGGACATCTGCAGCACAGTTACTTTAAGGCTTGCTGTAGTAGCTGCACTGTCCTGAAGATAGCAGCTGGACATGGGAAGTTAAAAGCTTAGAGTGATCAGAGCAAATTACTCTCCCTTTCAGAGGGACAGGCAAGGTCCTTTTACCTTGCCCATAGATTTGTGTTCCTCTGCAGGCCAACTAAAAGTCTTTTCACATGTTCAGAAAGTTGTTGCATAGATGCGCTACCCTGCCCTGCTGGTCTCACACACACCTGTGCCTTCATGTCTTTCCTGGCTGCTTAAGGCTGTGATTGCCAGTAAAACTCCATCTGCCTTTCTCTTTCTCCCTTCAGTCCTGTTACTTTCATGTCCGCTCCCTGGAAGCTGCTTTCATCTTATACTGCTTTTGGCTTTCTGGGTTTTTTATTAATTTATCTTCTTTTCTTCAAATTTATCCAACATTGTAAAGATGCTGGCACTTCACAGAGATGGCAGAAATATTGATCATACTGTTGAGAACTCCATGATGCAAGATAAATGAACTTGGCAAGCAGGCTGTTGTGACAGGCAGGGAATGAAGGTCTGGGGGTACAAAAGTGATTTGGTCTTGCATAACTCACACAGCCTTTTGAGTTTTTATCTTCTCCTCCCTTATTTAGAAGATACCAGAGTTCTGAAAGATAAGGTTATTTAGTATGTTGGAAAGAAAAGATTGTGCTACACATGAAGGGAATGAAAAAAATAGTTTCCCCTTAAACAAAATGTCAATGAAAGTGAGATAGCATGGATACTTAATTGGGGCTGGAAGTGTAATTTCAGACATACAGAATGTTTTGTTTGAACTAGGTTTAAAATCTTTGTTCCCTTATCTTAACTGCAACTGTAGCACAGTTTAAAACATTTTTTATTTGTGCATTATTTAATTTAATTATCTGTAAGGGTTTATGTGGCAAGAAGATAGAAAATATAATATAGGTTGCATTTCTGAAAGAAAAAGTAGGTGGTAGTCTGAAGAGTATTGTGTAAGGGACCTTAAAGGTGAAAGCAAGAAGCTTAATGTTTATTATGGAAGAGAGAGAAATGAACTGAAATGAATTCCAGGTGAAATGGGAATATAGAGGAAAGATTTGAATTACCATAAGCTGGTTGGACAAGCAAACATGAGTGACAAAGACTAATGATTGATTACACTAGCAAAGGTAGACCTACTGGCACTTTAGAAATGAGAGGAAAAGAAGACTAAGTTTGGGAATTGTTGAAGGAGGGAAACTGTCAAAAAGTATTCTTGGAGAACTGGCTCTAGGTGGCCTTGCTTGAGCAGGGGGTTGGACCAGATGACCTCCAGATGTCCCTTCCAAACTCACCCATGCTGTGGTTCTGTGTTCTGCTGTTGGAAAAACTGAGTTTATGATGTCTCTTTGGATATTCTTTTATTACCTTTCTAATGAAAGATGAAGAAGTTTTTAATAATTTGTACCATATAAAAAAATTGTTAAAGGTGTCTTGTTTAGTCTTGATGAAACATGAACCATTGTGTATCCAAATACTTTAAAAAATATTGATCTCATGCAGATGGTTCCTGAAACACTGAGGATCCATAAAAAGTGTATCACCTCATTCTGTCTTTACGTTTGTGCCTGGAAAATGTCTTAAGTTTCTAATAATACAGTTTTAAGTTGACTGAGGTAATTTTAACTGAATATCAAACTCTTAGAAATTCTGAAGCTTATGGGTTGTGCTGGTTGTGTTTCCTGTAGTACTGATCAACTTTGAACACTAGAGTTATTGGCAAGTGCTAACATCTTCATTCCCCTTTCTCCCTTCCCTAGTACACAAGTGTACACACACACACAATTATTAATATCTTTGAGTCAATTTCCTATCACATTTCTCTGTGCACCTTCATTCTGTTCTGGTTTTGACTTGTTTCTCTGAAGAAAAAGCTACATTGCCCTGAGAATCAGCTGAGAAACATTTTCAGCCCCCTGAAATTTCCTGTGCAGAATAATAGGCTTGCGAGGCAAACTGACTAGTACTTGGAGATGGAGGGAAGGAGTCCAGAATGGCAGATGGTAACCTGGGATAGGCAGACTTTGGAATTCTGGCAGGAAAAGTCTAGAGTGGACGTGTCTTAGTATTTGAAACTGATGAAAGGCAGAGGAAATTTGCTTATGTTACAAATCATAGAATCATTTAATAGAATCATAGATTATCTAGACTTAGAAGAGACCTTTAAGCATCTGTATCTCCCTGGAAGAGTGTTTTTATCAAATAAGCAGGGTTTTTAACCACATAGAAACTGTAAATGGGTAAGTGTATCTGTTGGAACTGTTGAGGTTCTCTGCAATGCTACGTATATCCTCTAACTGATTTGTAGCTACTATAGAAAATCAGTGTTTGAGACCATGCAAAAATACATTGACCAAAAATCTATGAAAAAACCAAGTGCATTTGAAGGACTAGTGACATGCAGTCAGCATATTGGCAGTTTATGGTGATTGTATACAATTTTCAAAGTCCTGATTTGTTTATAGATATTCTCATTGATAATGTTTGTTTTTTTCCTTTATTATACAGAATCTGTCCTGTCAAAGCCATGCATTTCTATTTTTATTTAGCTTTCTTGGGTACATAGAATTTGAAGTGTTCTTTCTGATGAATTCTGGCTCCTGCAGTGACAGCAGTGTTGAATCAAGTTCTCTCTTCAAAGAGATTTTACTGATTTTACACAGTAATAACTCTTGTTGCTCCAAAATGCTGTTGTTTTTATAAAAATAAATCTTTTAATTTCTAACACTCATTTTCTGTGATTTCTTTCTTGTCTTTGCTTTAAACAATAATTATTTTACTGTGATACCTTACTTAGGGAGGTACAGAGAATAGTCATGTCACCTTTGAGTATTTTGCTGTGTTCGAAGTACAAACTTTCACATCACACAGTGGAGCAGAGCAGACATCCCTTAGCTAGCAGAAATCCAGAGTAATAAGTGCAGGCAGTGCAGTGCAACACAATGAAATCCTATAAAAAATAGCGTAGTCATGCTGGGTCCTGCCATCCGTGAACTACAATAAGTCTTGCTTTTGTTGTAGTGAAATTTGACCCTTCTATAAAAGTAAAACAATAAGCTTGAACCAATTTAAAACTACTTGCTCAAGTACAAATCACTGAGAAAGGAAATGGGATCCTGTGTGTTTTCAGTACAGCTATTACGCTGTAGATAAAAAAAAGAATGTTTTAGATTTATTACTAAATTTTGTCAATGATAGAAAATGTATTTGGAATTTAAAGTGAAAAATGTTTTGCTTCAAAAAAACAAAACCATTTTAAAATGTGGGTTTTTTCTGTACTTCAGATAGAGTTTTGATTCGAGTAAAAGACTTGACAGTGGAGAAAGCTGATGAAGTGGTTTGGGTTCGTGGCAGAATTCATACAAGCAGAGCTAAAGGTGAGATGCCTCCTGGGTTTTTATTTTTATTTCCTGATATTGTTAGTATAGCCTGCATGTTTATTGTGTTTTCATGGTTATGTCTTGCTTACAAGAAAACTTTGCCACCTGGTTACTGAGTGTTCCCTTTGGTTATTTTCTTTTTTTTTTTTCAACCTCTTTTCCTAAGAGGGAAAAAGGAAGTCTTGTTTTCAGCTGGTTGGAAATGGGTTATTACTATTACACTATAGTAAAAGTCTGTTTTGGTTTTATCATATTACTAAATAACTTGTGGGCAATTGTAAATAATAATAATTTAAAAGTACTATAATCATTCTGCTTTAGGAGTTTTAACAGTTGTAGATAAAACATTCACAAGCTCCTACTGTAAATGTACTTTTATTATAAATGTATCAGTTAGGCCATGTTTATTCTGCATATGAGTAATTTCACTATACCTTTTCTTTGACAGGAAACAAAAATCTGTGCTAAAAATCTCAGAATTTTTACTTTCAGTTACCAGTATCTGATTATACCCATTTGAACTTAAAATAAGAAACATCATCTTTCTTTAATAAGAACCTTTTATAGGTTCTCAGCAGTAGGGGCTGTTGTACTTGGCTTTCTGGCAGCCATATTTCTTCCCTGGCATTAGTCCTCTCTGGAGATCAGTTTGCCATATGCAAGCTTAAATAGACTTTGGCCTTTCCAGTTGACATCAGATGCTGACAACTGTTGTACTGGTTTCAGTTATGTTTGGCAGCTCTGTAGTGAGATATAAATACCTTGGCTTCACAAGAATTGAAAGAAAAGAGCATAAAGAAATTATCTTCACAAATTAAACCTAACAGTAGTATTAGATTTGGGAATAATGCAAATCTGGGGCAAGGATCCAGTAGATAATATTGTCACATATTCATGTCTCTCTTTGAAGCTTTGTTTTCTTAAAAAATGCCCCTCTTAATGAATGTCTGTACTGCCAGCAGTTAAAATAGGGAACTACTTGTAAATACATGCCTATAATATACGTATTATCTCGTATTAGAATATTTAAATTTAGGGAGTCCTCTGTGATTTCCTCAATTGTTCTGTACTGTGATCTTACATGGAAGTCTCTCTTTGCTGTGTGTAGAAATCATCAGCCCCAAAAGCTGTGAAAGCCTTGGTCTTTACAACTTAAAGTTATTCAAACAAGAGACGCTCTTATCTAATTCAAATGTTACTATCACTATGCAAATCAGAGCATCCTTATGGCTTTTTCTTTTGCAGCTGTAGGAAGAGTTCAGACTGTTAACAGAATTTAGTATATTACAGACAGGTGTGTATGCAGACACTTAAAATAAAGTTCAGTGGTTGTTTTATATACCATGTCTTGCGTAACACATGTATTTCCTTCAGTCAGAGTAATGTGTTTGTAACCTGGCAATATTCACTTGCAAGAAGCTGTTTGTCATCCTTCATCTTTGACCTCAGGAAAGAATGAAAGCAAAAGGAGTTGATGATGAGCATGATGTGTTCTCAATTTATTGATTGTGCTTCTTTCTCCCTCTTGGTCTGACAATACAGAACAATTCCGACATCAGGGAATGCTGCTAGGGATGGCGTATGCTTGTTTACTTAAGCTTTGTGGGACAGCATCTTACAAGAAAAGCAAATGTTTAAGAGTAAGAAGTAGTATTAGCCTTTCCCACACACATTGTGGTGCTATTCCTGCCATTAGGGAAAGGAAAGTCTTGCAGGAAACAGGAAAATCTTGCACAAAAATAGCTTTAGTTTTTCCCAGAAACTTAAATTTGACTCCTAAACAGCCAGCATATCCTTGGTTTAACCCTGTCTGATTCTGACCAATAAACCAAAAAAAAATAATCAATGCGAACAACTGCTGAATCCAGCTGTTTTGAGTAGTAAGCCACTCATGAGGCTTGATGGAAATTAACTGAAGGATGTATGAAGAATGGGGTGTTGGAAATTTCTGTGGGTTGTACTAAAATTAAAGTGCTTGGGGCCCTGTGGTTTTTATCATAGGTTGACTAAATGTTATTTCTGGCCTTATTTTAAAGCCAGCCTAAGCCACTGATCACGTTTATCGTTGAGAAGCAGTTGGGAAATCAGTCTGGGTTCTGCCAGGCAGCTGGGAATTGCACAGTATGTTAGACCTGAACTGGGTTTTGATTTATGAATGCAAAGATTTATAAAACATCAAAATAGTAGATCTGAAAATAAGAGTACCAGCAAGAGCAGCTTAAATACTGAGCCAAATTTTATAATAAACCATATAAAGTTTTCTCTTTGCTGACAGATGTCTGTAACTAGCAATGTATTAGTCTGTATGACCAGACATTTTTTACTCTTTATGCAAATTCCTTCCTTAACATCCTTTCCTCTCATAAGGTACTTACATCCACAAAAGGAAGTGGATTCCTGTTTTATTTGATGTGCTTACTTTGATGGGGTTCTCTGTGTGGTGACTTCTCTTATTTGTTCAATGACTGGAAGTTCTTTGCGTTAGACTTGGTCAGACCTTTTAAACCATATTTGTTTTTAAACTTTTCATCCTTTTAGGCATGTGTGGCACCGTTTAGGTGTATTTTATGGAAACTTGGAGTGGTTCAATGTGAATAAAGTTGGTACTACAGTTTTCACTTAAGTACTATTTTAATGCTATTTTGAAACACACAGAGAACATCCTCTAATCCCAATTTTTTTCTCATTCTGATGCTTTAATTTTTGCATCTCTTGATCTGGAAAGCATCTAATAAAGAACTAGATTTGATTATGGCTTGTCTTTTTGATACTTTATTTTGCATGCCTACGGCTCTTTTGGGAAAAGTTTGATTTGATCACTTATCTTCTGTGTGATTAAAAATAATTATATTCTACAAAACATCTTCTTTCCTCATGAGAACAACTACTGTTACTCATGACAAAAAGATTTGAGTCCTTTTATAGTGCAGATATTGATCAGACCTCTAGTGTTAGGGATTAAATGTAACTGCCAAACTTTAGCTTCTGATTAGTATGATAGCAGATCTCTCAATTTATTTCACTACCTTCTTAAATATTTACTAGTTGAATGACATTGTATCTGTCTTCAGCTGTGTATTTTTTGTTTGAACAACACATCATTGCTGAAACTCTGATCGTATTTTGCTAGAATTGTGACTGAAAAGGACTTTTCTAGAAATACTGTATCAAACTAGATTGTAAGTAAGAAATATTGAGATGTCAAAGGTGTGAGATATGCTTAGTTTATCCAAAGAAACTCAGCATTTTGTGTCCTATGGAAAAATTTTACTTAATTTATTGCCTTGCTGGATCTGAAACACAGGCATATATACTACTGAAGGCTCTATTCAATTTCTAAAGCCTGTGCTTTTCTAATTTATATCTGTGGCTTAATGTTTGCCTGTAAGAAATACATACATCCATACCATAATAGCTTCTTTACCTAGATGTTGCAGCCTCTGGAAATCGGAAATAGCTGTACTCTGTTTTCTGAAAATATGGAATTAATTTTGTTGCCTTTCTGAAATCACAATCATAGGATTATGTTAGTTATATCCAATAATTAAAATGTTAATTTTTAATAATATTTTGTACTAGTTTTATGTGTTTGTTTTTTTCCCTGTCAGATTGTGTGTCAAATACACTGTTTAAATTATCTGCAGCTGTGTGTCAGGAATGGTAATTACATAATTACAAATGAAAACTGCAACTGACTTTTCAGTATCAGTGTTCGAGTTGGGTATATGTTGATTTTAATGTTTTATAGTCTAAATCAACAGTAGCTGTGAAATAGTTATAACAAAGCTTCTGGTTTCCTATTCTCAGCATTTGTATGGAAATTTTACAATGTTATGAGTCAGAACCCAGAATTAAAATTATATTGATGCATTTTATCAGATACTGGTACAAAAATGATGAGTTTGTTTTTAATTTCTTACTCTGAGGAGTAAGTATTTAAAATTATATTTCCTTAAATCTAAGTGAAGGAATAAATTATTATTACAGATGTGAAGAGAAATATGAAATTATTATAACTCACCTAAACAGATTAGAAAAAGCTCTGTTGACTTGGAAATACTAATTTTAAAAGTCAGCAAAGTGCATTATGTTTTTTTGTATGTTATTATTAATTCCTATTAATTTCATTTTCCCTAAGCTGTTCATGAATAAATTGCTTGTACAGGAATTTTTACTTGGATCTTCTAGGTTCTTGTCATTCACCAGAATCAATACTCCTTTTGTTCCCCTTCATTCTGAATGTGTGTATTATAGAATGAATATTGTTGATTTAGTCCCTGTGGTGCAAAATCAAGCGTATTTCTCTCTGAGTAGCTTTGTGAAGTGCAGTCTACAGCTTTAATTTGAGAGGATGAGAAAAAACTTCTTTTTTAAGAGTGAAGCAGTGAGCAAAGCAATGAGGAAAAGTATTATTTACTTCTTGCAGTTGAAAACCAAGTATTTAAAATGCGATGATTTCTAGTTTTTTCCAAGATATGATTTATCTTGGAAGGCTTATTGTTATTTTAAGAAAATGTCCACTCACATGTTTATAGATGTAAGGCAGAATTATTTGATTTACCTCAATGTTTGGTGTGATATGTATGCACTTGCAGAGCTGACTAGTTTGATGTAGCTATTTGGAAGGGCAGGGAGGCCTGAGAATGAGATAGACACGCCTCCTCTTTCCCCTTAAAAATCTCAGCTTGATATTAAAGTAGTGAAGCATTTTTTCTCATTCACAAAGACCTTAAGTAACTTGTCCTTAATACACCTGTGTTGTTTTTCTTTGTATTCAGGGAAGCAGTGTTTCTTAGTCCTGCGTCAGCAGCAGTTTAATATCCAGGCTCTAGTGGCTGTGGGACAGCATGCAAGCAAGCAGATGGTAAAGTTTGCTGCCAAGTAAGTAAGCAATTATATCCTGTTGTCAGAGTAAACAATGGTGGGAACCAGGACTCCCAGGGGTTGGGACAATTTTCACACATTAACATCAATGCTTCATTTGTTTTAAAATGTAGTTATTTAAATTGTCAGCTCACTATTGCCTTGAATACATGACACTGACAAAAGATAAAATAGAGAACAGGCTTGAAATTCATTCTGAACTGCTGAAGCAGCATTCTCTCGCCATAGACAACCAACATTTGCTTTCAAGCTGGCTAACAAAAAGTCTGGCAAGCTGAGCTTAGTGGGACACTTCATTTTGTGTGTGGTGTTTGTGTGTGTCTGCACATGTTCAGGGTTTTTCTTCTACAAGGTGTGCCATGTATTACTACATTTTATAGCTAGAAGTAGTGTGAAGAAGTCCCACATTGCAAGTGGCTTACTGAGTTGAAGAAATTTAGTGTCTTCTGTGTACCAAACTAATCTTTCTTGCAACTTATTTTTGTCACTAGAATGTTTAATGAGGGATTTAAGTTACTTTTTAAAATATTGGGGGCAGGCATAGTAGTACGACTTACAATTAAACAAGTGTTTGCAGCAGTTTAAATTCAGTTACTTGTTTTTTTTTTTTCTTAAAGACAAAAAAGTTACCTTCCCTTGCTACTTTCCTCAGGAGTGTGCTTTCAGATTGTTCAGTCCTAAATGTGCTTGCATGACAAAAGTGTTCTTGTAGTAAAACTTTTAATCATGTAGATTTGCTTGTTCACACATATAAATGGGGATCAATTCAGTGCAATAATATGTTTAACGTGGCACTCGAGTTGCTTCTGTGTAGTTCTTGGCACTACTCTCATGGCTGGGAAGGGAGCCCCCACTAATTAGCTGCAAAAGCGCTGCAGCCTTCAACCTTCAATATGTTAGGGAGAGGAGGGATTCATTATAGTATAGACTTCCAGAAGCCAAGTTAAGAAGGTTAGGATAATGCTTCTGCTGATGAGGTTCAAGGCCACTGGAAAACAGAACCAGCAGTGTTTGTTGGTTGGCGGTGCTTAGTGTTGGCAGTGCCAGTGTGAAGCATGGTGTTTTACAGGTGTTTAGGAGCCAAAGTGAAGTGTTCTGTTTCTTCATTAAATAGTTTGTTCTCTCCAGAGCTTAGGATCTTTGAAAAGAATTAAGTGTATAATCTGCTTGCTCCCCAGTTCATATCTCTAACCTACCAACAGTCTGCCTGTACTCTTGACGAACTTGCACTACAGAATGGTGAAACAGCTCTTGAAAGTTGTGATGCTCACTCTCCTTTTCTCCAGTTCTCTACACTGTTCTCTTCAAAGTTCTCTCTTTTTCAGTTTTCTTCATGATTCTTTCCTCCACAACTGAATTTCTTACGTTTCATGAGCAACAGAGCCCAGTGTTTAGAAGCTTATAAGAGGGAAGTTGGTCTTTACTCTTTCTTTCCATGTGCTGGTTCTGCCACTTGTTTTAATTCACTAATCTTTTTTCCCCTGGTTAGTTGTTTGTTAGGGTAGTGATTTAAACTAGGTCATGGAGGTCCAGAGCTAACAAGGACTGGTGAATGGTGGAAAAGAGTATCTAGCAAGAGTAGAAGAGGCTGTGGTGCATTGACCCTGGCTGGATGCCAGGTTCCCACCAAAGCTGCCCCCTCTTCAGCTGGACAAGGGAGAAAAAATATAATGACAGAATTGTGGGTTGAGATAAGGACAGTGAAATCACTCACCAGTTACCATCATGGGCAAAACAGGCTCCACTGGGGGCAATTAATTTTATCAGAGTTGGGTCATGAGAACTAAAATAAAGTCCTAAAACACCTTACCCCTACCCCTGCCTTCTTCCTGAGCTCAAATTACTTTGCTCCTGATTTCTCTACTTACCCCCTGCTACCAAAACCTTGCCACACAAATCCAATATAAGGGCAAAGCTCCCTTCTCTTCTGGCAGCAGTGAGCTGTTAGATTGGATGGAACCTTATCCTGGGGTTATTTCCAACTCCCTAGTATCTCTCCACTTTTTTGATGTGACAGACCTGATTTGCTCAGATTAGCCAGACTCATGATGTTTGTACTGTGTTTTGACTTGTCATTCTCTTCCTTTTTGTGATTACATTTGCTAGCAAAATCCTGATACTTCAACCTCTCTAATTTATAGCCTGCTTGTTATACTCATTTGTGCTTCTGAAAAGCTTACATTCTTATCTTCATCATGGTCTTTGAATGATAGAACTTTGTCTGCTACAGCCTTCTGAGCTTCCTTTGAGGGTTTTCTTTTGGATTTTTTTTAACACCATTAGTGCAATCTTCTTATGATTCCCTCCCACCAACAAACCTATTTTCTTAATATCACTTTTTCCAATGTATTATCTTCTTCTAAAGTTTTGTCTGATATCATCATTGCAGCCGCCTCTTGTCTTTCAGAGGCTGCTGCTGTTCCCAGACTCCTAAGTGCACTTGTGGTCACTGTGTCAGTTCCTGTGACTGAAGCACAGAAACGGTACCTGCCTTGTTTCCAGACACTTCCCTGCTAGTTTTCATCTGCTGTGTAATAATGCCATTATTACTAGCAGATGAGGCTGGTCTTAGGTGTCTAAAAATAACGACACTGTTTCTGTGTTTCTCAGTGTCAGTTTTCATCATCTCCTCTTGTTTCTTACACATTAAATGAGGAAATTCAAATTTATTGAAGAAAACATTTACATTAAATTATTAAATTTTTAAAATAAACTTTTTCACTGTTTGCACATAAACTTTATTTTTAATGTGCTACTTCCTCATATTTTGATAATGGGTCCAAAACTTTCGTTATAATAGTTTGTGACGTTCTGGATCTTGAATTTTTAATGAGAACTGATTAAATAATGAGCAATTTTTGCACATTTTTTCATAAATAATAAACAAACCAGTTCCTCTCTTAGATATTGGCACATGGAAACCAAGAACTTTCATAACCTTCTGTGGTCTAGCAACATTCATGTAATAAGTATCTCCATTATTGTAAGAATGTGAGTTCTTTTTAGTGAAAGATACTTAATACTGCTTTAACTCAGTTATACAAAAAATATCTGTGAGTTTAACTATGAAAAGTTTCTAGTTGGACTTTAAAACCTACATAACCAACAACATAGAGCCAGTTGAAATACTGGATTGACAGCTGTGAAGTTTTTCTTGTATCTCTCATCATAAAAAAGAATTCATCTAAGTTCTGCAAGAGATGCTGTAAAAGAGGAGTTAATTGTCTCTTTCAGACAGTGGAGGTGCCAAGCAGTGCAATTAGTAATTTATCGATCTGCTTTTTTAAAAAAGTAGTATTGGGTGTGGTTGGTTTTGGGTTTCTGAGCCTTTTCACGCCCTGCTACCATAGCCATGTGATACATCAGTTGGGAGAGGTGGTTAACAGCTTCTAATTTAGCTGCCCAAGCAATGTGTCCTTGCTCAGGAAGTAACTTGATGTCTCTTTGTAGTAGGCTAGAGAATAAAAACCCGGAAAGATTTAAAATTTGGGAAAAAAAAAAAAAAATCGATGGGTAAACCTGTGTGAAAATAATTCAGTGTAGAAAAATATACATACATTTAACAGCTAGATAAATTGGTAATACCAGGAAAACTGCTGGATGTTGCAGAAATAGTTAGTGATCTGAAAGAAAATGTCAAATAGCAGCTGGTAAGTTTACTGGTGACAAAGAAATGGCAATGGTAAACTGGGGATTAGGAGTATATAGTAACCAGAGTTCATGTAATCACTTCATGTTCTTCAGTGTGAACTTGAACCTGTGTGAACACTAGTTCAGATTTTGTGTGTGTGTGTTCAGGATTAATATGTAGGAAACTAAATAATGAGAAATGTGGGATCATGATAGATAACTGATTTAACAGGAGTCCATTCTTTTCTCTTGCCTACTATGCTAGGAGATCTCTTGATCTTGAGTTTTGAAAAGGAGGAATAAAATGCCATTAATGTAATACATGCCAGTCATTAGACTATTTCTGGAATATTTTGTCCACTTGTTTTTGTGTCTGAATATCAAATTGGAAAAGGTTGATGGTGAAGCTGCAAGATGAAATGATAGGCAGTCAGGCAAATCTACCTTCCTGTGAGACTAAAGAAGACTATTCTATCCAAGAGATTTAGTAAGTAATTTAAATCCTCGTCTGATAGTACCTGCTCAAGAAGATTTTCTGCCAAGAGACAGAACTTTGCAGACACAAAGGTATTAGAAGAGGCAACGAACAGATGGTAACACTAGGTACATTTGGAAATGGAGAATAAGAATTTTTTCAAAGTAAACTCTGTTGCCTTCAGTTTTTACTGACATTCAAATAAGGGATCATTGATTATTATATTTTATGACAATTACTTAATATGTTTAGATTTAATAATGTATTAATATAATAATTTCTTCAATCTGCTTATGGGAAACAGTGTTAGGGGAAAAAAGAAGAGGTCTGTAAACATATAGATGTTTTCATTAAGTAAAACATTTTCTATTTAAAGACTATAAATAACCAATTCTTCAGACTTTGGGTGAATAAAATGTTGATTGTGATTCACTTAAGGAGGCCCACATGGGGTATAGCTTGCAACATAAGGCTGTTGATTAAAGATGTTGTCATACAGATGGCAATAATGCAATTCTGTGGTTGAAAGAGAAAGTCTTGGCTAATAGACATGCAGATAATTAAAAGGGACATAAGGCATCTAGTGGACATTTTAGTAATCGTAGTCTGGATTTTTTGGAAGGAACATTACATATAAAGAAGCAGTTCGCTATACAGAGGCTCTTTTTTAGCATTGGACTTAATGAATCTATTACTAAAATATCTTCAGCCTGGAGAAGAGAAGGCTCCGGGGAGACCTTAGGAGCACCTTCCAGTGCCTGAAGGGGCTACAGGAAAGCTGGGGAGGGGCTTTTGACAAGGGCTTGTAGTGAGAGGACAAGTGGTAATGGATCAAAATTGGAGGAGGGGTTATTTAGACATTAGGAGGAAATTCCTTAGTGTGAGCGTGGTGAGACACTGGAACAGGTTGCCCAGAGAAGTTGTGGAAGCCCCATCCCTGGACATGTTCAGGAGTAGGTTGGATGGGGCCCTGAACAACTTGACCTAATGGGAAGTGTCCCTGCCCTTGCAGGGGAGTTGGAACTAGATGGTCTTTAAGGTCCCTTCCAATTCAAACCGTTCTATGATTCTTCAAGGATTAACCAATATAAATATGTTATCTGTCTTTTCTCAATGCATCATGCATCCTAATTTAGTTTCTAGTCCTTTGTAATATTAATTGGAGATGGAAATGTTGTCTTTAATGGAAATGGGGATAGCTTTGGTGTGCTTTTCTGCTACTAGTTCACTTTTTTTTTGTTCGGGGCTTTTTTTGTTACATAGGAGAATTTTATTAAAAAATCACCCAGATGACTTAGTGCTGTTGCTGCAGAGAGCACTTTGCTGTAGTTACCAGCATTTAATGAAGACATCTTGTTTCTTACTGTAACTTGAACTGAAATTACCATTTTAGTAACATTCTTGGAATTACCTGTTGAGATCAAAGGAGCACCTTCTAGGTTTCTGTAGTTTACGTTTGATCCACTATGTTAGGGACTTGAGACTTTTCCAGCACTAGACCTTGCTGAGCATAGTTCAAGCAGAGCTCAAAGCATGAGCTTTTACTTCCACACCAGATTAGAAACATAGTCTGAATGAGCAAAGCATGTTTTTTAACTATTAAGTGAAAGTTTAGAGTAGACAATGAACTTTGTAAATACAAAGATGGTCATATGCAGCAGAGAACTTGGTAGTGCTTTTGTGTGCCCAGGCAATTACATGCCTATTTGGATACAGGGATCTACATAAGTAGGAAGTGAGTTGAAATGTGTCTTAAAATTATGGCAAATTTAATGAATAAGGGATGTTACTGTTTTAAAGTGTGTTCCACACCAAGAAACATACCGTTTTAGTTGCAGCTCCAGTTTAGAGAGAGAAGAAGCACGTTTAATTGCAACTGCAAAGTTTTAAAGTTCCATTATGTAAGTTTGCAAAGCAATAGTACAGCTACAATGATGTAAAAGTCAGTTTCTTTCTGTATTTTTAAGCTGACACCATTTTGCATGTCTTGAATTCCGTGCGTGTTCTCATCAAAGCTCTGTAATGACTTCACTAACACCAGTTCTCAGCCATGGGTCAGTGATCTGATTGTGAATCCATCACACAATGCATTTACATGTAACTGTTATTTTCTTCTACACAGTGCAGAGAATTTGCTTCATTAAGTTTAAGATGTTTTTTTTTATTTGCAATTATTAGTGAGAGAGCTTTTATTCAGCAGATTAGAAACATATTTTCAATGAAGACACTGCTGTTGGTGTCATTAGAGTGTTTTCTGGGCATGTGCCAAAATGTTGACAGGAAAAATAGAGGAGAACTGCCTAATGGGAAAAAAAGTTAATATAAGAGTAAAACTTTTATTTTTTTGAACATTCACTTCTTTGAAAAACAAAGAGAATATATAGTTATGCCTAACATCGTTTTAGCATGATACATCATCTGTGTGTTTTTGATCATCACATTCTCTTGCATGCAAAGGGTTGTATTGCCAACTCAGTCTTTTTAAGGAGTTTTAAACAGAACCATTTGTAAGAGTTTGTATTTCAAAGCACTTAAGTGTCATTTCTCCTTGTCTTTCTGAAGTTCGTTGTCTCCTCTTAATAGTAGAGATGAATGGAGGCTCACCCTTAAGTAAATTAATTAATTCTGATTTAAAGTCTTCTATTGACCTCTGCTTTGTACAAATTTAGTCATTTGTTCATTATGCTAACTTGAGCAACTGTAGCTCTTTTAAAGTGCAAATGTACCAGAACAACATATTATTCCTGAATGTTTTGCCGTTTTTGGAGTTATCTAATGGTTAAGCAAGTCAAGCATATGAAGCACTGTGATCTGTATAACTTTTAGAGCAGCTGCCAGTGAGTTCTGTTACCTGAAACTATTTCCATCGAATAAATAGTGTAATTAACTAAAATGCTTACATTTGGCTTTTTAAAGTAACTTGTAATTTACTGATAGTGATGCTGCTGGGTTTTGAGAATGTTGATGCTTGAATTTTCCACTGTTACTTTAATATAATTCTGTTTATCTAAATGTGGTAATTTCTATTAAAAATTCTGTTGGATAATTTACATTTGAACTCAGCTTTAGAAAGTTTGTCCCAGGTTAGACCAAAGATCCATCTCACTTTTTTTTTTAGGGCTGATATGGATGCTTCACTAATAGTAGAAAGCAGGGCAAGCAAGCAACACTTGATGATTTGTTTCCAGCTGCTGCTGAGTCCACACCACTAGGGCTTCATCAGAGAAGAAAGCTAAGCTTCCCTTATCAACTAAAAAGAGAAGCTTAATTGTGAGAGAATGTCCAAACAAAGATATTTCTAAAGAGAAATTTATCAATCCTAGTAAATTTCTTGTGTGGTTTTACTGTAGCTATACAAAAAGACTGCAGAGCTAGAATGCCTAGATTTTGTTCATATATCGTATGCATATTCTGTGCATATAAATATTTATCTCACTGCCCTTCAATTCAGCTGTGTGGGTTTTGTGGGTTGGGTTTTTTGGGGCTTGGAGAGGGGTCTTAAAAAAAAAAAAAGCCAACCTTCCAAACTTGAAGACTGTTATTTGCTCTTTGCTTTACCAAGATGAGTAGTGGCCAGCTTGTCCAATGACATCCTTGATCACCTCTTAGTATTTGCAGCTAAATTGTGGGCCTGTTATTTTCCTGCATTCTAAGAGCTTATGGGGTTGAGTGATGTATATAAAAGTGCTTTCCAGCCTTCTCAAGAAGGCCTTAGAAGTGAAAGCTGAAGTTAATGGTAACATTTATTTTTCATTAAAATAAATTTTTCCTGATATTAGGCCTTTTATAAAGAGGTTAACAAAGAGACAGAGTGAAAATATATTTCCAGTAGGGCTGAGATTGTAGAAAATTACTGGTTTAAAAAACAGTGCCCTAATTTTTTAAATAAAAATCGCTTATACAAATTCTTTTCTCTAGACGCTTTTGTTCTTGTTTGCTTATAGCACACATAATTTATATCATATTTTGGGAAGACTTTCAAGATGTTATATGGTGTTTTAATGTACTATTAGTGACTGTTACTGGAGAGCAATTAAGATGTCCCCTGTCATAGAGAAATGACACACAGGCATCTTGTATCTTTCAGTAACAAGTCATGTAGTTTAAACAAGCTCAATCAGTTTTGATTTTGCCCTGCGGATCTAGGACTTCCTTTGAATTTGTTGTTCTGCTTGTTAAGACACATCTTGCAGATAATTGCATCAGCTGACACATGCAAGAGTGTATGTGGCCTAGAAAAAGAACTATGCAACTTGTCAGTTTTTGTATACACACACAAAGAGCAAGCCAGCACTAAGCTTAATCGTATTTCTTTCCCTCCCAAGTCTTCCATCCCAGTTTCAGTTTATTGTGGTTGGGAACATTTTAGCCAACTCCTTCGTTACTCAATTAGGTATAAAATAAGTAACTTCACCTAAATCCTTATCTCTGTTCTA
The DNA here is from genome assembly GCF_020740795.1 of Apus apus. Taxonomy (NCBI): domain Eukaryota; kingdom Metazoa; phylum Chordata; class Aves; order Apodiformes; family Apodidae; genus Apus; species Apus apus. The sequence continues at coordinate 6,989,957 of NC_067287.1, forward strand.
TTGTTCCAGCAGTTCATACACTGGAACTGGTGCTCAGTAGTGAGTCTGGTGCAGTGTGCAATGAAATGTAGTGAGCATCCTATCCTATCTTTATTGGCAGCATCAACAAGGAGAGCATTGTGGATGTGGAAGGTGTTGTGAGGAAAGCACATCAGAAGATTGGAGGTTGTACTCAGCAAGATGTTGAGCTTCACGTTCAAAGGGTAAATTTTCAAGCATATGGAGCACTGGTTAATTGTTGAGAGATTCTCTGTCTAAGTTGTCTACCTACATACATAAACTTTGTCAGTAAGCAGTCCCACACCAGTGGAAAAAACTGCTTTAAACTACAGATTTCAGTGTATCATACATCAATGTGAAACATTTCTGGTTTTAAAGAGATTTGATTTTTAGAATTTCCTGTGTTTATCTGCCATTTGAATTACATTAGCAAGTAAAATAACATATCTCACTAGAATAATTTTTCTTGGAATACTTGTAATTCTAGTTTTGATTCCTAACTGCAGCAGATATTGTCATAAGTCTGCCTCTTTTTAAGTGCAACTCAGAAGTTTCTTCTTTATCAGTAAGTTACAATCTTCCCCTCAGTACAATGGGGTGGAATTCATAACTCTCAGTGCAAGTAAAGCACTGGTTTAACAGTATGGAAGCTCCTGAAATCGAGAATTCCTGTAGCTTGTGCTGCAGGGTTGGAGGAAGTGCAACTTTGTAATTTGTTTAAATAGAATGCATATTTAAACCTTTATGTAATATCCTTTCCTTCTAAAGCTTTTCAACCAAACTCTATGCATACAATACAGTGAAATACAGGCACCTTGAATTTAATGGCTATTATAGCCATAAGGTAAATTTTAACTAACAGTGCTAGGGAAGGTCTGAAGAAACATGTTTTAATAGATGTGCAAATTATCAGACAGTCGATTTTTCTGAAAAAAAATATAAAATTCACTGTATCTGTGACTAGATTGTGAGGCAAGGCAAGGTGTTTTTCATTCTCTGATTGTATTTTAGGTATCTCAAATTTTCAAAAGGAAATGGTTCATTCAGATGAAATCAGATGATAAGTGAAAAAATGCATTAACAATGAGAAGAACAGGCTGATCTTGCTAAAACCTAAAATTCTCTGAAATCTAGTAGTTTCAGACCTGGCATTCCTGCCAGTAGGCTTGTCTCTCAGGCAGTGTGTATTTGCTCAACCTCTTTCCCAGAAAAAAACCAAGATATTTTAAGCTTTCAAAAAGAAAATAGGAGCTAAGCACTTGCAGTATTGTCATGAGAATACACCCATGTATCTCAAGTATTTGAACAAAATCACAGTATTACAGCTAACAGCCTATGCAAACACTGTTTCATGTTATGCCAGAAATACCCTTTTGTAAATCACACCTCCTTTTGAGCTGAGTCTCATGCTATTTCTGTTCCTTTTCAATTTCAGATCTACGTGATCAGCTCAGCTGAACCCCGACTCCCCTTACAGCTGGATGATGCTGTTCGGCCAGAAGTGGAGGGAGAGGAGGTGAAAACTTTGCATCCTCTAATACTTTTTATTATCTCTGTAATTCAACAAAATAATGAAAGCAAGGCAACTAAGTGCAGTGATTTTGGCAGCTTGTGAGGCTTAAATTTTACTTCCTTTGTGTCATCTAGAACTGTGTTAGAAATACCAGCTTTGGTATCTGCTGAAGTGCAGTAGAAGGTCAAAACCCAGAGGGTTTGCAGTCTTGTGTGTGTGTCTTCTGGATCCTCATAGTTGGGTTCTCCCTGTGACCTCTGGGAAAAGTTGCACCTTAAGCTTTGCTACATTGCCAATATGCTGTATGTTCTTTCTAGAATCATCTGAACTTAGAATTAGCCCTTGGCTTTTAGCCAATGTTTTTCTCCATTGATTTTGTTTTGTTGCCTTTGTTTGTTGTTTGTTTATTATTTTTAAGAGGTGTATGTATTAATTTTATATCTTTGCATAACTCTTCAGGATGGAAGAGCTACTGTAAACCAAGATACAAGACTGGACAACAGAGTAATTGATCTGAGGGTAAGGAACACGCTGTGTTGCATGCTTGCCTGCAAGTGTTTTTTCTTCACATTTCTAATCCATGAAGCAACAAAAGTCATGGGTTTGGTAGAAGTGTGCTGTTTACCAGAGGAAAAATAAACAACATATTTTTCTGTTTTTGAGTGGCACTGTGAAAACAGGGTTTTAAAATCCTAAATGTTCACCTTTGCTTACATCAATCACATACTTAGTAGTTTAAAGGTGAACATTTAGGATTTGGCAAGTGGCCATGTACATCTGGGCTGTTTATTTACAAAAGTCACAGGTGACTCAGTAGGGACAATTTAAAGATAACATTCCTTCTGAAATGATACCCAAAAACTGTAGTAAGAGCTTGATTTTTAAGTATTAAGATGGAAGCTTCGAGTTTAATGTGTAATTGAGATGCTGTAATGCATGTCTCAGAAGTGAAATTGTGGAACACCAAGATACCAAGTCTCATTTTCTTTGTCTCTTCCACAGCATTATTTTTTTTTTTTTCCTGAAACACCTTTCTTTGTGCAGGTCATACAGACACAGCTTGCATGAATTCTTATGCTTCCCAAATACTCTTTATAATCAGCAGCAAAAAGCTATCTACTAAATAACTTGCAGAACTTTTCTTCTTTTTCAATGAAATGGCAACTAAGTGTGTAACTAACTAATTGCTCATATTGAAATGAGTCTTTCTGGTCTTTTCCCATATTTGGCTCTCCATTGCATGAAGATTGTGCTTACCTCATTTTTATACTGCCTCTAAAGTTCTAATAATGGCAGTTTCTCAGTGAATCAATCTATGGAAAGTAGGGAAATAATACTAAAAAGTCAGATATTTACTGGAAAATTTGGAAAAGTTCTGGCACTGATATGCTTGAAGTGTTTGAATATCTGATCTCCTTATTTCAGCAACTAAAACTACTTGTTCACATTGTTTTATTTGGACCAAAGTGAATTGCTTTTCACTTGATGTTATGTATAATTCTAAAAAACTTAAATGAGGGATTACTTTTCAGGATACTCGGTATCTTATCATATTGGTCTTATGTGTCTTAAATTAAGCCATTGATGAGAAGAATTCTATACTACTGGTTGAAGGATCATCAGCTTATGGTTAGTGGTAAGGCAGTGTACTAAATTGAAGGGAGAACTCAGAGGTGCTTGAAGTGCAGCTTTTACTTGAACTTCTGGTGAAGAAAAATCCTCAAGAGCACTCCATAGAACCTTAAGAAAATCTGTTAAATTAATGGAATGCCTGTATAATAAGCTGGAAAGAGCCATGAACCCTGAAGAGAAAAGACAATACAAAGGGAAATAACAGTTAAAAATACTAGCTGAAGATAATGGCATGAAAGTATCTTTGGCTGTAGTTCAGATGAGGGCATCTGGAGTAACACCTAAGGAGGTATATAATAATGGGAAAAAGAAGGAAGACTTTAATGCCAGAATAAACTCAAGAGATGGAACAGAAAGGGGTGGGCTGAAATTCTTCTGTCCCTGTACACATTGTGTCATCAAACAGGACTCTTCCAATACTTCTTGTCTATCTCTGCCAGTATAGTAATAGAGCTTTAGTTGTCGGTGTTCTGCCTGGCCAGTACAGCTGGTAGCTACATGGATGCTGCTATAACCTTTCCTAACTTACATGTCCTGACACTGTCAATGCACCATTTATTCAGCAATGTTCAGCACCTTGTGTTGAGGTCTGAACTTAGCTGCCTTCTACAGAAGCTATTTTTCTCCTTAGCTCCAACAGCTGCTATGGTGTGGTGCTAAACAGCTACTTCATGCTGAACTGGAATTCAGGTTAACTTTTTACAAAATTAATGGATGAAATGCCAGATCTCAGTATTTCAGCACCTTATGTCTCAGCCCCTGCATGCAGCTGTGGCTGCCTGTAACCTGGCCACAGCTTTCCCTTGATTAGGCTTAGGTATCAGTCTTGCCTTCCTCCCATGTATGGGAAAAGTTTTTGTCTCTGCTGTGTCACATTTCTGTGTGTCTCTTCTGTTGCACATTTCATTATTTGCTTCAGAACAAAAGCAGACTAATTTGTAAACAGTAGGCTCATGTTGATTCATAAGTTTGCTTTGTTTGTTCTGAAGGAGCTGTGTTTGTGCAGAAGATTCTAAATAATTATGTGTTACTGTCACCTGTTCTTTTAAAGGCAGAGCTGAATAAGCAAAAAAGGTATTTAATGGAGAAAGGGGAAATCCCAGTGAGGATACATGGAGCTTACATGTATGTGTACATCCTAAGCGCTGAATGCAGTGGAATCACAAGTGCAGGGACATGAAAGCAGTTTGTCCTTCAAAATAACTAAAAAAAAAAAATAATTCCCAAAAAGCAGTAACTGATTTTCAGTGATTTGGTTGCATAGATTGGAGCTGTAGTGCCAGTGGGACTTCAGAGAGCCCCATGTGTTTCAAATGCACTGCCTAAGTAGGCATGTTCTAAGGAGGATTAGAAGACATGATGTATTAAAAGCTCAGAGATACCTGAAACCATTGTTAGCCCCTGTTCTGGCCTTCTAGGAAAACCAAAACATGGGCAGCAGGGAAGAAATGTTAACAGTATAATTCTAACAGAGATGCTGTGATGATCTGTTCCACAAGTATCGAAGGAAGTCCAACCACAGGTATATATACCACCTAGTTCTGGTTTCCTCAGTGCCCCAGTTTTTTAAGGAAGAAGGAGGTCATTGAACATCTTTTTCATGAGAAATACTATTTAAAAAAAAAAAAGATTTAACAAACTAAATGCATAGATCTTGCTTAGAATCAGACTAAAAAAAGTCCCTCGTATGGAATAAAAATTATTTTTGTCCGTTTAAATACAGTAGTTAAGTTTAAAGTACTTAAAGTTTAAAGTAGTTAAGTAGTTGAACTAATTTTAAGTAGTGATTAACCAATGAGTTCATTGGATAGGGCCAAGTTGTGATCAAGTACAGCTGTGAAACTCACTTATTGTATGAATGAACAGGACTGGATTTCCAAAAATGGCATCACTCCACCTAGCTCGGAAGTGTACCAAGGAGAGTTTGATTATGGTTCAGTAGAAGAACTGCAATTAATAATAAGGAAATTATATTACTGGAGGTATAATATGCAAAGTATTCTACAAAGATTACAAGACTTCCATTCTTGTGTACATGTGAAAATATGCTGAGTAGTGCACTGTACTATTAACAGTCTTACATTTTGGTTGCTGTCAAATATCTTCCAGAGGTGTCTGGTAATTTTTTTCAGGTTAGGGGTGGGGTAAGTATGTAAATGCTAAGATCCCAAGCTGATGCTGTAGTTGTTATTCAGATTTATGGAGGGAAAATTGTGATTATTTAGGGTGGAGGGGTTTTAAAAATCCTTTCCAAGGAGTGATGACTGAAGAAAAATGCATCTAGTCTTGATGGGTTAACTCATAAAATCCAGAGCACAAACATGTGGAGATGAGAGAGGTGAAGAAGGAAGAATAGTCCTTGTATAGACCAAATTTTCATTCGCATAACCACAGATGACCCATGAGGAAACTGCAGTTGACCTAAGCATCTATTTTTCATAATATCTTAATGAAAGTCAAACCATTTGATTCTAGAGATGTTTGGTTTACCATTCTTTTATCAGAACAATTACAAAAAGGCAAGTTGGAGCGCTGTTTGTGGTTTTAAATCTTTCTTGTCTGCTGTTCTTAACTGAAGTATTCAGTGATGTGTGTAGATGTCTCATGTCTGTAAAAAACCCTACAGAAACCGTATTTCATTAAAATCTGTAGCAGATGAAAACAATTAAGTGAAAGCAAGTAAAACTATTTTGAGACTTGCTTCTTAGTTTGTCTTCCTCTGAAGAAAATAAGCAATTCAAGTTCATTCAGGTTTTTTTTCCAAATATTACTTAAGTTATATGCATTTTGCACTCCTGATGCTATGATTTTCTCTGCTAATGCACAGGTCATTGAGACCAAAGCACAGGGTCAATATTATCCTGTTGAAACTGCTCAGGGTAGAGCATAAACATTAAACTGTACCTTTAGTAGCTTATGGATGTCTCACTATATGATGATCTAGCTGAACACTGATCTTAATGCAGTTTTTTTCCAAATACTTTATTACTTCAAGCTTAATTTCGTTGTGTTTGATTCAGTTTATTCATTGCAGAAGCTGTGTTTTTCCTGACTAAATTCAAGCTGTAATGAACAAGCAGATGTACAGTTTATTTTATTGCGGATTGTGACTTGGTAATTAAGACATAACACAATCTCAGCCATTTAGACAACAAATGGCATGTTCTTGTCTTCTTATTATTCTTTTAATAAAAGTTTACTTCAGTGACTTGGGTTAAAAATTGTTATTTAACATAAACCCTATTTCTTAGTAAAAACCTTTATTTCTCATATGCACAGTAGAGGAATTGCAAAATTATTTACATTATTTAAAAGTTACGTTACTTAAATGAATATAGATTACATGATTTCCCCTTTTTTATTTAGCCTACTTTATGTATTTAGTGATTGTTCATGGTGCAAGATAGGTGCTGAGAGGAGACAAACAAAAGCATAACTAAGGTGAGAGTGGAACAAATTCTACTGCTGACATGAGAGTAAAAAGAAAAGTTCACAACCTCGCACGTCTGTACCTCAGTCACACTTCTTTGAGATACGATCACTTAAGGTCTTAACTGCCCTCAATTCTACTGAAACACATTTGTTGATCTCTGGCAACTTACATGGCTGTTACTTTAACACTACTGTTTGTGCAGAATGAGAAGTGAGAATTGTTTTTTATAATTTTGCTTCTGGTGTTAAAATATGCTCTGTTCTATTTTTATTAATATTGTCCTTTGTGACATTTAAATAATAAACACACAGGTGAAGTCTGAGTGGGGTCTTGACTGAAACTAAATGTTAGCTAAACATTTTTTTCTGCTGTCTGTAACAAAGGAGATTATTGAAAATAGAGGATTTTCCTGTGAAATCAACTCTGCGGGTTGAGTTAAAGCATTAACACTGTTAACTGCAGCAGCATTTAAGTGGCATGTTTGCTTAACTTCTGAGGAGTATTAACTGTCTTTGCCCTAGTCTCAGATAAGATAGTTTGTCAGTAGGTATGTGGAATAGTTAATATTAGAGTAAATAGTACAGGAAAAGAATGCCATGGCAAAATCTGCCAAGTTTTGCTCCATCTGTAGATACAGAATCATCTTTAAAATCTTGGAAAGTTGTGGTGGCACACAAAACTTTATCAGTAATTCATTTGACTCTACTGCACATTGACAGTTGCAGTTGTTTAGGAACTTATCTCAAATGTCTTGTTGGTCGGTTTAATTCTTACAAGGAGACTTCAGTGTCACAAAATTCTCAACAGTTATCCTTGTTGGCAGTCTCTGAATGAATGGGCACTGAGACTCAGCTGTTTGGTAGAAAGAAGAGTGGTGTTGTCAGATACAATTTGAGGTATGGAGAATTGCTGCTAGTTCTTTCCTTGGTCTGTAGTTGAATAAAAGCTTCAGTATCCAGATCTATGAATTTGGCAGCTTTCATAAATACTATTTTTAAAGCATAGTTTATCATTATTGATTGGTCTCTTTTCCCTAGTAACAAGACACAGGACAAGAGGAAATGGTCTCAAGTTGCACCAGGGGAGATTAGATATTAGAAGAAACTTATTCACCTAAAGGGTGATTAAACACTGGAACAGGCTGCCCAGGGAGGTGGTTGAATCACCACCCCTGGATGTGTTTAAAAGACATATAGCTGTGGTGCTGAGGGACACAGTTAAAGCACTGGACTTGGTAGAGTTAGGTTGATGGTTGATATTGTTAGGTTGTGGTTGAACTCTATGATCTTGAAGGTCTTTCCCAACCAGAATGATTCTGTGATTATGGATGAGATTAGGAAGACAGAGTCTTTGCTCTGCATCCTCACTGAATCCAGAAGTTACTACCTGACAAACTATTGTTAGAGAAGAACTGTGTTAGATATTAACTGGCTGTATGTCTGTGCACACTTTCAGGTCTCAAGTAATTGCTTTCAGATAGGGTTTAGCAACCATTTTTCTTTTTCCTAGGAATCTATAATTTAAGACTACACCTGCTCTGGCATGAAACTGTTGTTGGTTCATCAGAAGGGGAGAGGAGGCATTGTTACTATCCTGCTTTAAATAAACATTACACAATTTGTCTTTTAGCAATTAAAAAAAAGGTCTAGTTTACAAAAAACAGTATTGGTGAACTCAAATGTGACTGTTTAAGTTGACACCTCTTGGAAAATGTCTTGGTAAAGAAAATAAATAAATGAACCCCTTTAAATCATCCTGTTGCTTTGATGAAACACTGTTAAATGCTGCCCAGAACTCACACTAAGCCTTAGCATGTGTCTGACTGTGGGAGACCTGTATAAAAAAGTGAAAAAGTTTGAGGGTACTTTTGTAACTGTTGTTCAAAACCTCATTTCCTTAATTTTGAAAGTAGAGGGAGTAGGGGTTGTGGTTACTGCTATCAGACAGTGAGAGCTGCTAGCTATTACTTACTAGTCTCAGCCACTAACAGTCCTGATATATATTATTGATCAGCTGAAACCGGAAATAACTACAAATTACTGGACATGTGGGGTGTTACTACTGTTTACTTTTCGGGTTTTTTTTCAGGAAAGTGAGCTCTTTGTCTTGCAGAGATGATGGTTGTAGCTTTATTTCAGTGTATCTACTGCTTAAATTTGGGCGCTTATATAATTTGTTTTGGTTGGGGTTTTTTGTTTTGTGGTTTGGTAGGAGTCATGTGAAAAAGCCCACAAGGCTCTTCTTACCCTAACTGAAAAGTTGGGTACCTTTCAGAAAGGAGAAGTAAACAGTGCTATGACGCAGATAGTTGTAAAGAACTGTTCTTTTGGTTGTCTGGAAGAAGGCGTTAGGTTTTATGCATACTTCTAGGCTGCTAACTGTCAGGTCTTACAGACTGCAAGCACAAAATCAGATACGGGTTCAGTGCTGACGTGGTACAGTGTTTTCAGCTTTTTCTAAGGGTTTTTTTTTCTTCACACTAAAGCCCAAGAGTGTTACAGGGGCTTTTACTGTAGGTATTTGCTAACTAGATAAGTAGCTTAACTGTGTCATGTACATAACCAAAAATATGATCATTTCAGCTACATATACTTTTGTTTTCAACTAGATACACTTTTGGAGTAAATTTTGAAAAGACAGAAGAACTGCAGTTCATATGATGAGGTTTTATGTGGACTGTTTTAAATGCTGGGAGTTTAGACCTTGGTTTTGGGATGGTTTTATGGCAGTGTTGTACATGGTTAATATGTGGCTGTGTTTTTGTAAGAGTAACATTGCATTTGGGCCTTTAATAGACACAAACATTTCTACCTTATGTTATTGAGGGCTTTGCTTTTATCATGCACTGCATATTACTGCAGCTGTTCTAGTTCCATTTGCTGAAAGCTTTTTAATAGGTTTAGTGTTTTCATAAAACTTCTTTCTATAAAACCTTTATTTGCAGAAGCACATCTCATATATCAGTGATTCTTTAAATGCAGATTTGACCATAGTGCCTCTTTTATAACTAAATATGCCATAAATTGAAATGACGAGGTTCTCTTGTTTCCTTTGCTGTTTCTTTTTGTGTAATAAACAATTACCCATTTGCACTTTTCTGTGTTTAGGCAAATACAATAATCAGGTGTTCCTTAGAGAACTTCCAGGTGTCCAGAAAAAGTAATAGAGTCAGGGGAAAAAAAAATAATAACTTAGGATTCATTATTTTATCTTCTTGTAGACCTCCACTAGTCAAGCAATCTTCTGCCTTCAGTCTGGTATTTGTCAGCTTTTCCGAGAAACTCTTATTCGCAAGGGATTTGTGGAAATTCAGACTCCCAAAATCATTTCAGGTATTGTATATGCAATCCAACAGCTGCAGGTCTGCTTCTTTTGTAGTTGCTCAGCATCCTGTCTGTCAAAATTTTAATAAGTTTTTATTTTAAAAGTTCTATTTCTAATTTAGATGCAATGTAGCAAACTTCTAGCAGGTATCAAAGTTGTACTTTGCTTTTCTCCTGACTTTGGATGTTAAAAGAATGACAAGACAAATACTATATATACCCTGATATATTTACACTGCAGTGCATTTGAAGTTTTTATTTGGTTAAATACAGATGTCTGATCATATGCATTGTTGTTCAAATCAGCATTCTCAATCTTGAGCACTGCCTGTTTCATTCCTAGTATCTAAAAAAACCATCAACCACTGTAATTTAGATTAAAAGCAGCTTTCATCATAAAGAAGTTACAACAAACATATCATGATGTAAAAGATGATGCCATTATATACAGTATGTCACTTCTTTAGCTTATGGCTGACTAGAAGGTGGTAGGTCATTTTTCTGGAAGTGTGGCATAACAGCTTCAGCCTGGCTAAAAGTCTGGAAGTGTATATTTTGCTTCTAGTCCTGTTGTTGATCTGCTGTATTCTTTTCTAAAAGTCAACTGGCTTGATTTACTGATGGATGTTTTAATTCCATTTTATTGGTGTTCTCTGAGGTTTTGTTGATGTCACCAAGACATGGCATGGAAAATGTAGGGCAGAGTATTTGTATTACACATTGTATGTCATTCATTATATGCATACATTTTGCCTACTGAATTTTATACTTCTGTGTTTATATTTTTGAAGACAGCTCTTGATTGAGATAGAAAAAGTGTTCTAGCAAAACACTTTTAAGCAACATACTTTCAACATGGAAAGTATCGTTGAACTATAATATTAAATAACTTTTTTCCTGCAGACACAGTTGAAACAGTATGAAGTACTAAAGACTCCCAAGTAGTTTATTTTTGTAAGACCTTTGAGGAAGTGTGCTATTCTTACTGTGCAGTGTACCATTGAAAGCAAGCAAGCAAGCATCCTATTGTTTGAATGAGATCGTATTTTGTAAAAATAACTTGAGTTAAGTTGATGCCATCCTTATGAAACTTCCAATTTAAACATCATAGCTGTTCTAAGATTTGAGATTTTGAAAGTTAACTTGTATTCAAAAACAACTGTAAATATTCACTGAAACCATTTCAGTGGGAGTAGTGGTAATGACAGAAAAGAAACATTAATCTCAGCAGAATGGTTAGTAACAATAGTAATTAGTACTTTACCTAGAGTTATTGTAACCTTAGAACTTTCCAAGATCATTAACTAGTCTTTCACTCTGGCATGCTTTTGTTAGCAAGTTAGGCAAATCTAAGTCTCATATCACACACTGGGAAATGGAAAGGTAAAGTGACTCAGCTGGTAGTTTTGGTAGGCAGTTTGCAGTATGAGATTTAAATGCGTGTGTTCTTGGTTCTTGTTCTCTCAAGGTAACCTGTGAAAACCACCTCAAGCTGAGAAAAAGCTTTATACCTTTGCAGATGTCCTCTGGTAAATCTAGTTGTGTCTGAGAGGCACATTTATGCCTCCAGTTAAGAGAGGATGGTCCTGGCAAAACAGGATATGCGCTTTCATCTCAGTCTTTGCAGTTAACCCCTGGAAGCCTATGTCCCTGATAAACATGGGTTTCCAGAGACATGTTGGGCTGCAAGTGGATGTGGTGCTACAAGTATGCTTTTTCTGCTGTTCTCAGTCTAAGGTGGAGGACAGCTGGGAATAGTAACATTTTAAACTAAATTTGCAGATTTGCCAGACAATGTGTGACAGCGCTGAGCTGCAAATCTTCCCTCAGTATTAATGGATGCAAATGTATCTTTTGCCTCTAATATGCTTTGAAAAAAAATCTCCCTCAGATCTCTAGGTGTAAGACCAGTAGCCTGTCTACCTCTGATGTATTTACCTTTTTATTTAATAATTACTGCAAGCATTTGCTTTCCAGCTGCCAGTGAAGGAGGAGCCAATGTGTTTACAGTATCATACTTCAAAAGCAGTGCCTACCTGGCTCAGTCCCCACAGCTGTACAAGCAGATGTGTATATGTGCTGACTTTGAAAAGGTTTTTTGCATTGGGCCAGGTAAGATAAGCATCGGTTTATCCTAAGTGTGAAGTGTGCAGTAATAGCTTTTAGCAGGTGTGGTACAAATAAGATAACATGCAGACTGAAAGCTCTTAAGGGTTTTACTTAATACAGTTTCTCTTACTGAACACAAATTTCAGTTGGAGCAACAAATGAGAATAAAGTTGACAGAGAAGTTGCTGGAACAAAACTAAAATGCTGAGATAAGGGTGCAGTACTCTTCTCCAGTACCTGCTGTTCTGTGAGGAGAAAGAATAGAGTTGCATTGGAAATTGATAATGAAGTTAGAAAAACATGGCACAACACTGTGATTACTGGAGCTGTGGTTTCCTATTAACCATACCAAGTAGTTGCCTTTAGTTGCCCAGTGATAAGCAGTGAAAATAGGCAGGCTTATGCGCTTCACATTGCATATTGCCATATATTTATCCCTTGCTTTTGTATATGTACCACACAGCTTTATTCAGAAAACACATATTGTTAACTGGGCTATCAATAAATAATAAAAATTAATAAATTCCCAGTCTCATGCTTTCTCAAAAGCTTATAGGACATGGCCCCTTTACGTGGTAATACAGCATTTATTTTCTAAGACCTCAAAGACAGGTTTAAAGACAAGTAAGCTGGAAATGCTGGAAAAGAAGTCAATAACAGCTTAGAAAGTAAAAGTTTAAAAAAGGAAATAATTCAGAATATCTTAAGTTTCTTGTTAATTACTAACAAATGAGTCATGGGTTGTAAGAAGACATGTTTATACTAGCCTCCTATATCTGAAAAAAACCCCAACAAAACGGAACACACACGTGCAGAAGTCTATTTCCTCTGAAAAAAAGCGGTTTTCAAATCTGAAAGTTCCTGTGTGCCTGAAAGCTTGTCTGTTTCTCCCACTTCTGTCTGTTGGTCTAACAAGAGATACTGCCTCTCTACAAGTCTTGTCTGTCTTGTATCCTTTGAGCACCACAGCTAAAATAATGCTGTCACTGTTGTTATAAGGGATGCTCTGAGGCAGCTAGTTTTCTTTTTGTTTTCCAGTGAGTATTGTCATGTCTAAACACAGCATTGTGTGCCTGGTCCAAAGGCTGATGTGATTGATTGTCAGTGTTATTCTTCAAAATGGAGTGATAATTTCAGATCAGTTAGAATTTCTGTTGTTTAATTTTACAGTATTTAGAGCTGAGGACTCCAATACACACAGACACTTGACAGAGTTTGTTGGTCTGGATATTGAAATGGCTTTTAACTATCACTATCATGAAGTGGTAGATGAGATTGCAGATACCTTGGTGCAGATATTCAAGGGACTTCAGGAAAGGTAACGAGAGCATTTTCCATTTCATGAGCAACTTCATATGTTTGAGATCTCTCACACTGCGGCATGAAATGGGTGAGCATTTCATCCTCAGCTTGCCAAGTAATTAATAATCTGATTTACAACAGAACTTCAAAACAGGCATTTTTGCTTTGCTTCTACCTGTTTCTTTGTGCCTGACTTTTGAAGTTCATGCAAACCATATGCCAGTAAACTGTCTGCTTTTATCCCAATTTGCATCTTCTAGAGTATGCTAGTTTGCACAGAGAAACCTTGTTGTTTACTGTTGAATGGACTTCCTAACAGAAAAGATCCATCATTGATTTTATATGTCCTTTTTTGCAAATACAGGTAGACTGATAGTTCTGTTTTGAAATGAATCTTAATATTTACTTAGTTTTTCTGTATCAAATTTATTGTAACAGCCTGCATCTCTGCCGTGGCAAAAGCAAACAGAATTTTCCATTATTCACAATCCAATTCATTTAAAAGGCAGGGCAGAAGTTTAGGAAGTGGTTTTTATTTACTTACAAATTAGACAGCCATGCCAGCAGAAATGCAAATCTTTTCATCTGTCTAGAAGGAAATTTCTCTTTCATATTTTAAATAAGATATTACTTAAATCAGAGAACTCAGGTAAATATTACAAATCAAGGGGATGATTCCTGCATGTCTTTGCTGTGAAAACTTGGCCTAGTCAATTATTTCTTACTAAAGGAATAAACCAGAAGTAAAAGTAAAATACTACCATGTATAATTGAAGTAGATTCATTAACTTACATGGAACATTTAATCAAGATTGTACAGAATTTCTCTCCAGAAGTGGCTTTAAAATAGTTTTTTATGTTGCGAGAGGGACCCCTTGTGGCAAAATTACAATTGCAGAATCATTGCTAAATGCAAGAAGAGTACATTTCTTGACTGTTCTGTATTTTGCATCTGTTCTTGCTTCCTCATGCACAGATTCCAAACTGAAATTCAGACAGTAAACAAGCAGTTCCCTTGTGAGCCATTTAAGTTTTTGGAGCCAACTCTGAGGCTGGAATACCGTGAAGGTGTGGCCATGCTTAGAGAAGCTGGTGTTGAGATGGGTGATGAAGAAGATCTGAGGTATTTTGGAAGTACACAAATGTGTCAGAGTCTTGTGGGAGGGGAAGTGTCAGTTTTGTACTCTGCAACTGACAGCCCTCAAGAAGGAAACACAAGCTTTTAGAGGAATAAACAGAACTCATATCCAGATGCCTTGACAAATACATGAAAGGATATGAAAACAGAACTTTCTTCTAATGTAAACTATAGGTACAAAGTCTAAAATTTAAAAGAAAATAACTTAAAACACAAAGTGAAAGTAACTTGAACCTTCTACCTGTAAGAAATGTTTGTTTTCCTAGCAATTGCAGTCCTTCAAGTGAATTTTCACATGGTTTTGAATAGGATTAAACAAAAAGTTTCTTCAGTCTTAAGGTCTTTTCAGTTACAGCTTCTCCTTTCTTCGTTCCACCTCAGGAAAATGATAAAGCAGTCATGATTGCATTCTCATTGATTGACTTAAAGATGGGTTTAATTAAACTTCTTTGAAGACAGTTCCCTTTCTTTCCCATAATATATCCAGTACCATTAGGATAATGTGGGATTTTACAGTTAAATAATTGTTTAAGAAATTAAGAAATTTCATTCTTAAGAATTTGATAGAGAAAAACAATTTTCTCAGCAACTTCTTATGGTTTTTCTCACTGATGGTGCCTAAGAAGAAATGGCTGCATAAGGTATATGCTGATAGGAGTAAGAGCACACAATTCTTCAGTTATCAGAATATGGGAGCTGAGAAATAATTATAGTAACAGCAAGAATAGGTATTAGTTAATTTAAAGGATCTTTAGGACCAACAGAAAATATTTAGAAGCAGAAAGAAATATACTTTATTTCTGAAATTTGACTGTACTATAGAAAACATTCAGAAACAAGTAGTAGATTTTCTGAAGGGTGGGGTGCAGCAGATCTGTAGCTTGAAATCTTTTTAGCTTTAAGGGGTATATAATGCATACAGGTTTAAATTACTTAATTTTAATGGTGATAATCTTTTTCAGCACACCTAATGAAAAGCTGCTGGGACGCCTAGTAAAGGAAAAGGTAACAGTTATTTTAAAATAAAGAAATTTAATCTGAAACCTGATACGGAGTCATTGGGCTGGTATGGGGCCATACCAGCTGGTATGGGCTGGAAGGGCCTCCTTCATGTCAAATAACTTTTTACACACTGAGAATGCAGGATCTCAGATCATGCAGAAGTTCTGATATTTGTGATTAGCATAGGCAGTTTTTACTTGTCTGACTGCATTCCCATTTTGCTGCTGCTTATTTACTTACTGTAGTTTAAATTATTCTGTGTAGGGATAACTTGACAAAGTAAATATTTATATGATCCTGCTGTAACAATATGTAATTCTGATAACAAGATTAGGTCTCCTATAGATAGAAGATGAGATCCTTGGCAAAAAAACCCTGTTACTACAGCAAGACATTTTACTGCTACATGTTTGTAAGTTTACAGTAGTAGTATTGGAAAAGTGAAAAATAATGCACCACTTTTATTGACAACTGTTATTTTTAAGATAATACTGTCAAATTTGTGGAAAGTTGTTGGGATATCTTTTAAAACTTTATTTCGAAGATTTACTGGTTATGTCTTCCTCTTGTAGTTTGTTCTTTACATAATTTTCTGTTGTACTAACTTTTAAATTACCTTATTTCAGTATGACACGGACTTCTATATTCTTGACAAATATCCTCTTGCTGTGAGGCCTTTTTATACAATGCCAGACCCACTAAACCCTGTAAGTAAAATTCTTTATTGTTGTCATTGGGATTTTTTTTGTAGTTTAAATTATTCTGTGTAGGGATAACTTGACAAAATAGATAAAGTATTTTTATGATCCCACTGTAACAATGTGTAATTCTGATAACAAGATTAGGTCAGTGTTGCATGACTTGTAAAATGTTCACAGTTACTCTTCAGTGGTGAAAACATACCAGAAAGAAACAAATTAGCTAAAAATTGTGAGGGCTTTATGAGGACATCTCCATGGTCAGAACACTACTGCCATCACTGAAGAGGCAAAAATATTCTCCCAGGACAACAGACAATTTAACAGAAAATGTGGGTGTTTTTCATTATTAGAAATTTCTCAGTTTATTTCTAAATCCAGGGTAAATATCTTTAGAGCATTTTTGCTGGGATAACTACATGCAAGTTTAATGGTTTTTCAAAGGGCGTGTGGATGAACATTTTTATTTCATCTTCAGTCAAATGAGAGGAGCCAAAGGGCTGTAATTCCCAGGCAGACTCTCCAGATACGTTGCACTCTCACTGCACAACTTGGGATATCAAAAGTGAAGTTACTGAGGGGCATGTTTTTCACCCAAAGATAGAGCAACTGTTGGTAGGAAATAAACCCATCTTTGTTTTTCCAGAAAAACTCCAACTCTTATGATATGTTCATGAGAGGGGAAGAGATCTTGTCTGGAGCTCAGAGAATTCATGATCCTCAGCTGCTGACAGAAAGGGCCAAGCATCACTGCATCGGTAACAAGTCAAACAACGTTAAGCTGAATTTGAAGGAATATAGTTCATGACTGGATTTGTTTCCTTTAGAGGAAGAATTTGGGGGAGAATTAGTTACATGGCAGTATGGTTAAAATCAGAGTATTGTTTCATGCTTAATGTTTGTTAATCCATGTAATTCTGTTCAACCACTTTAGTCCAGAGTGGTGGTATTGAGAAACTAGTTAGTTTCCCAGCAACACCTTGATGAAAAGGAATTGTTTCCAAGGAGTTTAGAGAAATGTAATGCAGGAAATGCCTTCAACAAAACGAGGCTGGTCAAACAAGTCTCATTCAGGCATGCCTCTCTGTACTCTCACAGACTTTTTACAGAGGACTGTAGCAGAGTTTTGGTTGGATGCCTTTTTAAACCTTGAACTGAGAGGAAACAAGCAAGCAGTGACCCTTGGTGAAAGTTAAAGAAAAAAAAAAAAAGACTCAGCAGGAACAAGGCCAGCTAATAGTAGAAGGGTGAAAGAGTAAATTAGGGTGGTGATCATGGGAGTAAAGTGTAGATTAAAGTTATGCTTTTGGTGAATGGCAAAAAAGGAGTAGCTCCCACTGTAGCAAGATGGAAAGATAGTATAATCTTTGCTTTCTCACTGCTGTTCATTCAAGAAGTCACCATTTTCCATAAATTACAATAAACAGTTGGGCCTGGCTTTTACTCAGTTCTAGAATTTCTTCCCTGCTTAAGTTATTAACAAAATTACAAAACAAAAGTTACAGTTGTAATTTCTAGATAGTTCTGGATAATTCATATTTAATGATATTCATATTTAGGATATGCATATTAAGGATATTCATATTTAACTCTACTGTTAGTTTGTAAGTTAAATAGGTAATTTTTTTATTGTGCTTGCAGTCCTCCAGTTACTTGTATGTTTGGCTAGGGGTTCATTAAGCAGGTGACAAACATACCTGTTTCCTCTCTAGATTTGGAGAAAATAAAGGCTTATATTGATTCATTTCGTTTTGGTGCACCTCCCCATGCAGGTGGTGGAATAGGTAAGTACCTGTATTTTATTTTGTTCTGTATTAGCCTAAGTTTAATTTAAACTGCTCAATCTCAAGCAAAGTTCAATTCAATAATCAGAATAGTAACCTTCTTAGGTAAATTTGTGGGGCTGCTTATCCTGGAGGATTTAAGGAAAGAAACTAAAATGTAAGGATCGTCATAAAATAAAATAAATAGACAATATTAATGGCATAGTCTGACAAGTTTGAAAAGTTGGTGATCACAAGAAAAAATGCTGATTTATTAGCCAGACACATCACTTTAATATTTCACCCATGAGAAAAATTTAAGGAAGCAAGGAAGTTCTGTGTTATGTATGGATTTATCATAACCTACTAATGCCAGAAGCCACCAGTCTCTTAGTGCACTTGAAGGTGTTCTGCAGGGAGGAGAAATGAGTGATTGCTTCTGCCTTATTCAGGGATTTGACTGATCAGTTTGGCTGATGCACATTGTTTCTGCCAAGGTATTGCAGCTTTGTGTCTTGGGTGTGAGTATTTTACATATTAAAATGAAAAAAGGTAGGTTTTAGGCATCTTAATGATAACAATTTACAGTTATGCAAATGGCTTTCATTAGCAGGATGAAACCTGTTCATACATATGGAAGAAGGACACTTTGTAGGTCATGATCAGTAAACACAATTATTTCCTTGAGTCAGTCTTCATTTGCCTTACTTGTATAAAAGTATATTTGGTTCATTCTTGGCATGTTCTCAGAACAACTTCCTGAGTATGCCTTCAGTAAATGCATCAGATATGCAATGTGCTGTTGAGACAGCTGGTTTGAAATGCCTACAGGATGTAAGCGTGGGTGACTTGTGAGCAGAGGAGAGATGTAGCATTTGTAGATGATCCCATCATTTAGGCCAGTTAGAACAGACATCAAGGAAGCAGAAGCCACACCTCTTCTGCAGGGTAAGTGCTCTTCCTGGCACATCCCAGAGGTCAGGCCAAGTACCAGCCAAACAGAAGATGCTGTGAGAATGAACACTGGTTTCTGGCTGCTTCAGATGGAAACCTTAGCATAGAAGGGCAGTGTGTGAAAACCAGGATATGCATCTGGGCTTCATCTCAACATGGCTGGGATGCACATGGAGACCCATGGATTAGGAAGTTCTTCTGTCTTCCACAATACACACACAACCTCTGAGACTTCAGGAAGAACACAGTGACCATTTACACGGTTAATCTATGTTTTGAGAAGGGTTTGGGATAAAATTCTCCAGCTGTCAGTTTTTACTGTTGTTGCTTATGGCACTAAATGTCTCTGACCCTGAAGCTGATAAGACTGCTCTGGACTATACTTCTGGTCTTGTATTCAAGATACAGTTCTCCTGTTTACCCACTTCCTGTTTCACTTTTCTACACCGTCTTTCTTGAAAGTCCCGAGTGAGTCAGAGCAGGACTGAGTGTCTAGTACCATTGCTTATTGATTCATGTTCCACAGGAGTCTGTGTCCTGGCAGGAGGCACTCTCAATCCTGAATTTTTGGTTCTCGCTCCTTTCTGCAGTCAGCCGTAATAATGCGTTCATCTCAGTCCTTGCTCACAATGCCATGTGAGGCTGGCTGTAGGGATAAAGTACCTTTGGCTTCTAAAGAAGAGAAAAAGACTGTGTTGATGTTTTTTGTTTTTTTTTTTAATTTATTGTAGGGCTGGAAAGAGTAACCATGCTGTACCTCGGGCTGCACAACGTTCGTCAGACCTCCATGTTCCCACGGGATCCCAAGCGCCTGACACCTTAACACGAGTGGGTTTTGAAAGTTTGAGGTGATTTGTCCTGCAAACATGATGTGATGGCAAGCATAGCCCCTGCTACGGATGAACCTGTATTGATTTGAGCATTATAATATGCAATAAAAAAACCCACCTCATTTTCTAAAGTGCCACAATATTTTTTTTATCCTTCGCTTTTTATTTAAAAGAAAATCTTTGAACAGGTCAAGAATCTTTGTATTGGCAACAGTGCACATTTTAATGAAGATGTGATACTTTGAGTTAGTATTCTAGTATCACATTAAATTGTATCATGTTTCTTAACATTTTAATAAATTACATAATTTTAACTTATGTCAGTGAGATGGAATATTCTGAAGTACAGAATTGGCTCAAAGCTAAAATAACTGGATGCTTGCAATTTAAAATCAGGAGGAAAACAGCCAGTTGTTAATTTACATGAGTGACAGGTAGAGAAGCAGGTGAGAAGAGCTACATTCTTAACAAAAAGTCTTCATATGAAATTGTGAAAACAGATTGCAATAAATCTCTCAAAGTAAATCAGAAACAGTATCTGTTTTTCTGACTTTTGCTTTGTATCCTCACAAATAATAATGAATCCATTTGGGTTGGTTGGTTGTTTTTTCTTAATGATACATAAAGTTTAAATTGATTTTCTTTCTATATTCCCTTTTTTTGAAAGTTGCATAGATGCCATGGGCCTGTTCTTTATTTTATGTTACTGTTTGAAAATGGATAGAAGGTTACACACACTCATGGAATATGCAAAGAATATATAGTATTCTCAGAAAATAATTGGATGGTGGGTTTGAGAGCAGGTCCTGTGTTTTCCTGCCTGACCCAGCCTCTAGGATAACAACAAATCAGCAAGGATTTAATGTATCCATGACCAATGAAAGAAAAGCAAACAATGTAAGCCAATCTGTTTCAGTTTTTTTGTCCTTTATAAATGCTTTGAACAACACAACTGCTGTACATTTAGAGAAATTGCGTGTTTCTGTATGTCACAGGACTTCTGAAATTCTTTCCAAACATCCTTTTTCTCAAATGAATCACCTACTTGAACCTCCTCAATCTGCAGTGATGCACAAATCTACTTCTCTTCCTCTTCCAACCCAAAGGATGTGCCCTGCATTTGGAGAGGAACTAGTGTATTACAAAATTCCTTTTCTGGACTGCAGCTGATAGTTGTTTTTCAAATGTAAAACATTTTTTAAGTGTGGATGCCAAAGAGCAAAGGACTAAATTCCTTACTTGGGCACTGCACTAGAGTTACTGTAATATTTATAAATATTTGCAATTCCCTGACTTAATTTTTGCTTAACATTTTTCCTGGTAAAGCATTGAGTAGGAGGTATGGGTTAGATAGTCTGCATTATTGTTGCTACCTTGATTTTTAAATGTCAGAGAAGTCACATATTGGTTAAGCTACAGAAAGGTCAGTGAGGCTGTGTATAAATTGTGTAGAATTTCACAAAAGGGCAAATCATCTTTTGCAGCTGCCACTGAACAAGACTTAATTTTAATATTTTGTGACAAGAGTTCTCCATTTGAAAACAATCATACTGAAGGTCAGTTAGGTAAAGTACTGGAAATGTAAAAGTTAAACTTTGTTTACAAGTCACACGATTCAAGGCATAACAGACTTTGCAGCTTTGCTTATCAGTCTGTTGTAATTAATTCACCATGGGATCTTCCCAAAATTATTAACTTTAAAATCTTAACAGTGTACCCAACTGTACTTTACAAAGCTCAGAGGATTATGTACACAGCTTATCATCACAGACTTAGTACTGATGAATCCAAGTTTCAGTTGTTCAGCTAAGCCAACTGGAATTAATTAAATTTAATTACTTTTGTTCAAATGGAACTGGTAATGTATTCCACATCAGAAGCGTATCCTTCTAATACATAGCAAAATTACTGACTTACATTTCAGGCCAACAAAGAGAAAAATCTGAGAACTGTTTCTTGCCCTAGATTTGGCAGCAAGTTTTGTGCATACATGCCTGTAACAACTCTGCTTATCCAGTTCTGTTAAGAGTTATTCGAGCTTAAGTTCTAGTTGGATTTATTCACAAGAAGAAAAATTCAGATGGAGACTCTGATCCTTTTTTATGCCATATCCTTTCATGCAGTTTTTCTTAGCTAACTGAGAACAATTATGATCATAAATCAAAATGCAAAATGCATTTGTCCTGAACGTAATCTTAACAGGATACCTTGGTGGGAGCTGGGCATTGTTAGAATTTTGTTCAAAACCTTGCAAATACTAATTTCAGAACTTCATGTTGCTTTGATAAGTAGTTCTGGAGAAGTCAAACCTGTATAGTCCTTTATTTCCAGGAACTTGCAGAAAGTTTAGCATTTTAAATGGAGTCCACTTCTTCACCAGTTAAAATTATTTTGGGTTTTTTTTCTCTCATGATACTACAAATGATAGTTACAATCATGCAGTTTTTTAAACTAGAGAACTGTAAAAGATATTGGTAAGGAATAGCCAGGGAGCCATCTGCTCAAAACAAACACAAAGCCACAGTTTGCTTCTGAAGTTTAACTACAGCATTTTCCTGTGAAAACTCCTCTGTGTTCACTGAGCTGTCTGAATTTGCCCAGCAGGAAAGACAACTCAGGCTGTTCTTTTTGGAAGCAGAGCAGTCGGGTTCCCCATGGCTGCACACACACGTTGGGGGGTTAGCCCCGGTGGGCAGCTGAGCACCACACAGCTCTGCTCCTTGCCCAGTGTGACAGGGGAAGAGGAAAGAAGGAGTAAAAAGCAGAAAAACTTGGAAAACTTTGGGCTTCCACCTCTGGCCAGTCAATTTGAGGTGTATTGTTCACCTCCACGTGAAAGCAAACTGTGGCCTGCTCTCTGCTGCCAAAGGGACAGAGAGGGGAGCCCATTGGTGTAGTATCCATTGTGCCACACTGCTTGGCTGCCTTGGACTCCAGATCATACTGGGGTTCCAGCATATCCTGTACAGTGGCATGATTTCATTCGGGCCACAAGAGTCCACTGTTCACCTACACAACTCCTCCCATACATCCTGCAGCCAACAATGGGTCAGCCCCCTTAGAGCATCTTCCCATGTACCACAAAGAACCTAGAAAAATGAGAGAGCCTGGAAAACCAGCACATTTTTTATTGACAGCCATCCCTAGAGTACACAACTTGCCCAAACAGATTTGAATGATTTACTGTTCCTTGTTTGGGTATTATCAATATCTGCATGTAGGGTGGAGAATTTTTTTGTTGTTTTTTTTTTGTAGAAACAAATTATGGAAAACCAGCAGGAATTATCTAGGGTGAATTATTATTTTTTTCAAAATAAACAAGCCTCACAAACAACTTGTGTTTGTGTACATTTTTGCTAGTGTGATCTCACAAAAGATGGGAGTTATATTAACTGCAAGTTTTTAAAAAGTTACCAAGTTAATTCTGCTGCTTTCTTAGGATTTAAAAGAGCATGTAAACATGATAAATTATAAACAGTTGGGCAGTTTTTCTTTTACTTTGCCACCTCTTTAACCCTTGGCCATCTTCAAAAAGAAAAAAAACAACAAAAATACCCCTCAAAAGGCTTTAATTATGTACCAAAGCACAACAATCTGCCTTAAACTAATACCAACTTTCAAAAAAGACTAACCCAGCCAGAACCTCTGACCTCTGCAATGAGAAGTGAGCAAACCACGTGAAGCTGAATCTTATTATTATTTGGCAAGCCAAACTGCCAGGCAGCCTTTACCATTTTACAATTAGAGCTCTTGTGATATGGTAAGTCCACTGTCACGTAAAAAGAACAAGTGCTGCTGCTGGGCGATTTTTAAAGGGTTTCAGATCTGGGGTGTGTGTGTGTGTGTGTGTGGGAAGTCAGCCCTTTGCCTTAATTACAGTAAAAATTTGCAGCTTAGGCAGAAATTAATGACTTTGCAGGTGGCAGAGCGAAATCTAAGCAGTTTTTCATGGGTGTTGAAGTGGTTCCTGCTGGCAGGCACCGGGTGCCACCAGCTGCCAGGCGGCAGCGGCTGTCAGCCCCGGCATCCTTGGCAAATGTTTCCCCCCGCCATCCCACCCGTTAACACCGCGTCACGACCGAGGAGCCAAGCGTCCCGACTTGAGGCCGGCCCCTCGCCGGGCTTGATTCCCACCTTTTCCACCCGAGGCTGGTCCTTCAGACCGCAGCCTGCCCCGCGGGCCTCGCCGACGGGGAGCTGCCCAGGAGGCCTCCTGCACACGCTGCGGGGCCTTGCAGGGCTCCAAGCCCATGCTGAAGCCACCCGCGACAGACGTGCACGGTCCTCCACCACAGGCTGGGAGTCCTCCACAGCCCTGACACCAACCAACCAGCCCCACAGCGCTAGAGAAACCCGAGCGGGGGGCTGGGGAGCGGGGTGCTGGCGGCCGCCCCGCAGCCCGGGTACCCCCAGGCTTCCCCAGCTGCCGGAGGGGAGGAGCTCGCCCTCTGCAAACCCCCGCACAGCTCCCGGCAGCCGGAACCCGCCGCCCCGCGCCCGGTGGCGGGAAAACGCCCGTGAGGGACAGCGGGCGGGGGGCGGGGCCGGGCGGGGCGGCGGCCGCTGATTGGCTGGGGCGGCGGCGCGCGCGGGGTGCGCCGTGGCGGGAAGGGCTGCGGGGCCGGGGCGGCGGGGATGGACCTGGCGGCGGCGGCGGGGGGTGCGGGAGCGGGGCAGCAGCAGCACCAGCAGCTCCGCGATGAGGTGGCCGAGAAGTGCCAGAAGCTGTTCCAGGACTTCTTGGAGGAGTGAGTGTGAGAGGGGCCGGGCCGGGCCGGGCCTGGCGGCGGGCGAGCGAGCGAGCGAGCGGGGCCCTCGGGAGGCGGCGGGGCCGCCATTTGGCGCGGGTCGGATCCTGTCAGCGCCTCTCGGCCCCGATCGCTCGTGTTTCAGTCAGAAAAGCTCCCACATCGCCTGGGCTCGCTGCTGAGGCCCCGCTCTGCTGCGGGGCGTCTGTCTGGGTCGGCAAAACGCTTCCCGAGAAGCTTTCGGCGGGGTTTCCTGAGGTGCGTTTGGCCCCTTTTAACAGAGTTTCGTGGCAGCCGGGTTGAAAGCCCCTCTCGCGGCTTCCTGGTTACGCCTGAATACGTCCGAGCCCCCACGTTTTGTCTCCTGTGGGACCCTTCAGCAGCAAGCCGGGGAACTGTTTCCGTCAGCCTGAGGAACACGAAACAAGCCCCATTTTGCTGGTGCAGACTCATGGTTGAGCTGTTAATAAAAGGTCGTGGGCCAAGCCGGCTGCGCGAAATGCAGATCCGTTGTCTCCGTGCTGGGGTGCTCGTGGAACAGGTTGTAGCAGGAGGGGCAAAAGGAGAAGTTTTGTTGGAAAAGGTGTTTGCAGGGGCCTGTGGGGTGCCGCCGTTCCCTTGCACGCTCCTGGATGTGCGTGTGAGCCTTTCTTTTCTCTCCCGAATTTGGAAGTATTCGGTCGCTGCCTTGGTCTGTAACAGCTGTGAAGAGTTTTCCTGAATCGCTTCCAGGTTCCAGAACAGCGATGGGGAGGTCAGATACCTGCGCGATGCCGAGGAGCTGATTCGGCCGGAGCGAAACACCTTGACCGTGAGCTTTGAAGATTTGGAGCAGTTCAATCAGCAGCTCTCTACCACCATCCAGGAGGAATTTTACAGGTAAAGGGTAGAGATTACCTCAGAGATGAGCAATGCTGCAGTCTCAGGTCCACAGGATCTTACATAGTATGTAAAAAGTGAGAGGTTTATCTGATTTCCGTGTCCTGAAAACACGTTTAAGGTTTTGATTATTTTTTTTTTTACTGGGTCAAAACATTTCTTAATGGTTTCCTCTCTGGAAGCCATTAGTTAACTAGACAGTTGCAGATTAGTTTAGTTAAATTAGTTAACTAGGTCGGTATGGCAATACAGAATAAACCCTGGAACTTCTTGCTCTGAAAATATTATATTTAGCCAGAGGCTTGTTTTGAGGCACTGCTCCCTAATATAAGGGTAGAACTGTCATCAAATGAGATGTAAGGGTAGAAGTGTCATCAAATGAGATGTCAGTTTTCAGACAATAAAGCAAATGACATTATTTTGCCGTAATCTCATAGTTAGCATCTTTAGATTGCCTTTCTTACATAATGTGGCAGTAAAAGCCAGAACGTGGAAATGTGTGAGACAAGCCTTTGATGTAGTCTGAAGCACAGAAGGCATTTTGATATCTCCTAAAAGTTTTGAACTTATTTTCCCTGTTTCAGGGTTTACCCTTACCTCTGCCGAGCAGTAAAGACCTTTGCCAGAGACCATGGAAATGTTCCTTCAAACAAGGACTTTTATGTTGCATTCCAAGATCTACCTACCAGACACAAGTAAGATGATTATTAATTCCCAAAACTTGTGCTTTATTACTATTGGGGAAAAAAGTATCAAAGCATACAGAACATGTTTTGGATATCTAGTGTGATGTGTACAAGTGACCAGTACAATTGTGATTTGGATATTACAATTGGATATTGGATTGTGAAATGTCCTGATCTTGTGCAGGATGTTTTTTATAACAGCTTTTCCTTTGTGAATCATACTCAGGTTCATCATATTCCACAATCAAATATTACTTCTCTAATTAAAAAAAAATGTATCTAAGAGTATGAAGCACCAGTACAATGACTTTTGCATTGGTTTGACATTTAGTATTAACCTAAAAGTTGATGTAAAATTATAATATTTTCTAGTAACTTTGTTTCTTCTGTCTGTTACAACTGTAGTCACGGGCTGATTGAAACTATGTTCCGTCATAGTATTTGGATAGGACCTGAAGATGTCAACTGAAGAATTTAATCCTTTTGAATTTCTGTTTTAAACAGAATTAGAGAACTGACATCAGCAAAAATTGGCTCCCTGATGCGTATCAGTGGACAGGTGGTACGAACCCACCCAGTCCATCCTGAGCTTGTAAGTGGAACCTTCTTGTGCCTCGACTGCCAGACAGTGATTAAGGATGTGGAGCAGCAGTTTAAATACACACAGCCAAACATCTGCAGGAACCCGGTCTGTGCCAATAGAAGGAGATTCCTGCTGGACACAAACAAATCAAGATTTGTTGATTTCCAAAAGGTACAGTGGTGAGCTTAGTGGACAATGGCAGTGATGTTCCTGTGGTAGCTGAAAGGTGGTGTTTGTACAGCTACACGTTGAAGATGGTTTATTTTGGTTCTGTCAACATCAAGAAGAGATCTCAAGAAAAGGCACTGGGATTTCTGCAGGTAGTTTCTATCTGTGGAAAACCTATGCTTAAGGGGTGGGAAATTATGAAAAGTATAAAAGCAGTTTTGTTGTGTGATGTTGATTGTCTAAGTAAGCCACTGAAAACACACATCTTTGAGCCATTTTTAGTCTGATGTTGCAGGTCCACCATGTATAGCTCTTTTATAGGAGTGACAAACAGTGTCTTGTATCTGCAGTGTGCTGCTCTTCCAGATGGATTTACTCCACGAAATCTGCAGCACTTCAACATCCTGCAGGAGTATTTTGTGTCAGTCAGACTAACTGGGCTCTTCAGGTTGCTTTTCCCAGCCCTCAGAACCGTCATTGTGACCCCCTGTGTATCCTCTGGAGTTTCTCCTTAGATACAGATCAGCGAAGGGATTTTTGGTTATTTGTCTTAGCGCGAGAGGAATTCCACGACTGACGTGGATGGCAGGAATCAAGTGCTTCTTACTATATTCGTTTTCAGCTTAGCTTGTGAAGCAGTAGCAAGTGTGGTGGCATCCACTAGGTGTGTTCAGTGTTCCCTCCCTGCCCAGGTTCGGATTCAGGAGACGCAGGCGGAGCTGCCGCGCGGCAGCATTCCCCGCAGCGTGGAGGTCATCCTGCGGGCGGAAGCGGTGGAGTCTGCTCAGGCAGGGGACAAATGTGACTTCACAGGGTCGCTGATTGTCGTGCCTGATGTGTCCCAGCTCTCAACGCCAGGTTTGTTGCTACCGCTCCTGACCTCCGTGAGATGTCCTTCCCGCTGGTTCCGGGAACTGCAGTCCTGACTCCCGCTCTCGCCGCAGGGGTGCGCGCAGAAACCGGCTCCCGGGTGAGCGGGACGGAGGGCTACGAGACCGAAGGCATCCGAGGACTTCGTGCCCTTGGAGTCAGAGAGCTGTCATATAAGCTAGTCTTTCTAGCTTGTTACGTTGCACCAACAAATCCACGGGTGAGTCTGGGAAGATAAATAGGTGTAAAAGGGTTGATGAGTTCTGCTCTTTATGGTTTTACCTCGAATTAGGGAGCAGGAATGATTAAAGCTTGAAGTAGCATGTGTACCACCTTCTTGTGCACTTCACTGGCTTTATATTCTGACTGGATTTATAGACCAGTTTTTTCTCCTCTTTATTGTTCATAGCAGTTTTCACAAGTGTGATTATTTGCCAGTGTTACCAATTTATTCTAAAGAGCTAGCTGGTCCATTTATTTCCACTCAGCTTTCCACCAGCATTTCCTTTTTTGTAGTTTTGTAGCTCCCTATCTGCAGTACTCACATTCAGTAGTGACCAGGTTATTACTTTTATTTCCTTTGTTTAGTTTGGTGGAAAAGAGCTCCGAGATGAAGAGCAGACTGCAGAAAGCATTAAAAATCAAATGTCTGTGAAAGAGTGGGAAAAAGTTTTTGAAATGAGCCAAGATAAGAACCTTTACCATAATCTGTGTACCAGCCTCTTCCCCACCATCCATGGTAAGAGTCCAGTTGTTGTCTCAGAGAGGAAAGATTTCACTTGTGAAAACATTGATTCTTTTTGCTGTTTGTGTAGTGCCATTTTGGAAAGGCTTGAAAACCTTATGCCAACTACCACAAAGTCTCCCCTCCAGCACTGGTTATGCTAGAAAAGGAGAATATTCCTAAGTACTGGCAGTGTTTAATCATTAAGGCCTGCAAGACTTGTCAAAATGATTGGTTTTGCTGCTGGGTGGTCTACTACTAAAGCCCACATGTGACAGTTGGAGATAAGCTCTATTTTATATGGGCTTCCTTTGAAAGATTTAAGAGTTCAAAATATTTTAATGCTGTTATGCATGCAGGTGTATTTTTTGCAGTAGTTTCTGGCTCAGAGATAGTTTGAGGACTTAATTTGGTTATGTCTGAGAAGTTTGATCAGCTGAATTTGGTTCATATTCTGAGCCACTGTAGCATAAAGGAGTTAATCCACTTTCTGAGTTGTTTTTCCGTGAAACTGTATCAAGCACCTAAATGCAGTTTTAGTGGGTGTTTAGCAAATAGGTACGTTTTGAGCAGATGTGCCCAAATGCTCTAAAATTCTAGTGGGCTGAAGTTTTTGTTTTAAAAAGGAAAAATGTTTTCTTTGAATTTTTAGTTGAGTGTCTTTTCTGGGACAGGTAATGATGAAGTGAAACGTGGGGTCCTGCTGATGCTTTTTGGAGGAGTTCCTAAGACTACTTCAGAAGGCACTTCATTGCGTGGGGACATCAATGTTTGTGTTGTTGGTGATCCAAGTACAGCTAAGAGTCAATTTCTAAAGTAAGTATCTCATTAAAACTCAGTATTTAAATATTGTCCAGGGTGAGTAGAGTTACAAATGTGTACTGTGCCTTTTCTATGTTAAACAGAGGAAAGGGAAGTAAAATATTTAACAATATTTTCCAGGAATTGTTTAAATGTGGTTGAAGTATTTGAACTAGGCTGAAGCAAACTCAAGCCCCTGTGGTAATGACAAAGAATGATTTTTTTTGTTCTTTAGGTAGTTATGAAAATACGAATTTACAAATATTTTCAAAAGGCATTGAATATTAAAAATAAAACATTTATTGCACATCTTAAAATATCAGAGATTAAATAATTATTTCCTTCCCCCTGTTTTTAGCTTAGATACTTTGGACAGATAGACAACAATCAGTCCTGAAAAATAATTATTAAATAATTTTTTTTTGGTGGTGCATCTTTTATGATAATGCTTTTTTACTGCCAATTCTATTTAATATGGTTTTATTTTGTCATGCTGTTCATTTACCTTGTTCTACATGAAGCTGAGGTCCTTGCAGCATACACTGCAGCTCAGAAATGCAGAGGCACCACAAGGGCTGCCTTGGCTGCCTCCTGCTAAGGAGCCATTTGTTCCCTTGTGCTGCCATTTACCCGACCCATAAGGAGCTGTCTTAGCTTGTGAAGTCAGCAGAAAACTTGTGGGAGGAGGTCTGGATTGCTTTTTCTGCTGGTGTACAGACCTGTGCTAGACTGCAGTTAGGTAAAGATTAATTTCCAAAGCTTGCTCAAACATTGTTAGAGGTGAGAGGACCTACCTAAATATTAATTGCTTCCTGAGGGAAGGAGCAAGTCCTAGCCTGTGAGGCTGAAAGCAGCACTGCAGCACAGTTATCTTGTTTCTGCAGGTTTTCATCTCACTTCTTATGTTCATCCTTCGCTGTTACTTGTCTCCACAGGCATGTGGATGAGTTCAGTCCTCGTGCTGTGTACACCAGTGGAAAAGCCTCCAGTGCTGCTGGTCTGACAGCGGCTGTTGTGAAAGATGAAGAGTCTCATGAATTTGTCATTGAAGCTGGAGCACTGATGCTGGCAGATAATGTGAGTCCAGGAACTAGAGAGGTTTCTGCACCCCTGGAATGGTTTTGATTAGTGACAAGGAGCCCCAAACTGTCTAAACGATGCATTTTTTTTCCAATGGTGATTGAATTTGCGTGACTTATAGGTTTTTATTCTTCTGCTGCAGGGGGTTTGTTGCATTGATGAATTTGACAAAATGGACGTGCGGGACCAAGTAGCCATTCATGAGGCCATGGAGCAGCAGACTATATCCATTACTAAAGCAGGAGTAAAGGTAGCTTCTCCTAGTCCCCTTGTTGGGTAGTCTGTAGGACTGCCTGACTTTCTTACATGTCCCAGGCTAGTGTCATCTGTCAGATTTTCATGTTAGCTCTGCAGCTGTCTGCCACTGTGGCAGCACAGAGATCACTTGCCTGCAGAGTTTCTGTGCCACATACCCAAAAAAGATCAGAAATGTTACTGAAAATAGAAAAAGAGAGAGTAATGTACAGGAAACAGGAATCTAACCTTGACGTAACCTCAAAAGAGGGCATAGATTTGTGTGTATTTATAGAAGTAAAGTGTGTATTTGCACTGTTAAAACATTTTTAAGAGCTTGTTTCAGTATTTTTGGCAAAAGTGTG
Organism: Apus apus; assembly: GCF_020740795.1. Classification (NCBI taxonomy): domain Eukaryota; kingdom Metazoa; phylum Chordata; class Aves; order Apodiformes; family Apodidae; genus Apus; species Apus apus. The sequence continues at coordinate 7,020,792 of NC_067287.1, forward strand.
GCTGTTAAAGTATTGATTCATCAAGCTGTGTTGTGGGGTGGAGACCTGGTTAGAAAGGGCTGGTTAGAAGAGTCTGGGTTCTTTTGAGAAGCAATTGTAATACCTCCACTGAAACTCCATCTAAAAGGTGTTACACTGGCCCATTCAAATAGCAATGAGTTGGTTTAGCAAGTGGTCACAGATAAAATTTTCTTTTTTCCTTAATTTCTGTTTTTTTCTCCATTGTCAGGCTACCCTGAATGCCAGGACCTCCATTCTAGCTGCAGCAAACCCAGTTGGGGGACGCTACGACAGATCCAAGTCACTGAAACAGAATATAAACCTGTCAGCTCCCATCATGTCTCGCTTTGATCTCTTCTTCATCCTTGTGGACGAATGCAATGAGGTAATTTTAAGGAACTGTAGAGTAATTTATGTCAGAAAAGACCTCTGGAGGTTCTAGTCTAACCTCCATGATCAAAAGAGGTCACTGAGAACAGGTTGCTAAGGCCTTGACCTGGTGAGTTTTCAGTATCTCCAAGGATGAAGATTTTGCAACCTCTCTAGGTCCCTACTGCGATGTTTGACAATCATGTGTTTAAAAAGTAATAACAACAATTTTTATATCCGATCAGGATTTCTTATGGTTCAGTTTGTGTTGGTTGCCTCCTCTCAATCTGCACTTCTAAGAGCAATCTGGCTCCGTCACATCTCTACTTGCCCATGAGGCACTTACTTTCTTTTCAAGCTGAACAGACCCAGCTATTGCAGCCTCTCCTCATACATCATATGCTCGGGTCGGTCCTCTGACCTTGGTGGCTCCCTTCAATTTTAGGTGAAGCAGATCTCACGAGAGTGTCTTGCTTCTGCTTTTCTTCTCTGTCTGCAGAGTTAAAAGCTGGTAGTACAAATTCGAACATGCTCTGCTGAATACAAGGATTCTGCCTTTTCATCTTGTTAGGGATTTGACCTGCACACTTGACACCATTAGTCATTTTTACAAATTGCTGGTCACTGAGGCTAAGACTGCTACCACCTGTCTGTGTGGCATTTGCCTTGGGAACGCATGAGATACAGAGATTAATGTTGGCTCAGTACTGTTCTCTCCACTGTTCTGCTCAGAGTCATTATCCAATTGAGAAGGGACTGATGAAAGAGACAGAGTAGGCTGAAAAGGAGGAAAGCAGTTCCCATGCTGCAAAGTGTTGCTTTCTTCCTGTTCTATGGCTAACTTGTAACCCAGGAGAGTTCCAAGACATTATAAATCCTGAACCTGCCTTTATGCCTTCTCTGTGGTGTTTTGCTACATTAAAAGACTTCCAAGGCATTCTGCTGGATCTTCTGGCAGGGAGTCTGGCTTCTGGATAGTTCAGCTCTGCCATGAGGAGTGCAAGTGAGGGAGGGGAATGGGAAGAATAATATAGCTGTTTGTTGGGGTTGTTTTTTTTTTTTAATATATTTGGCTGTTGTGCAAGTGATGTGACAGAGCAACAATATCCCAGGTTACAGATTATGCCATCGCCCGACGCATAGTGGATCTGCACTCCAGAGCAGAAGAATCTGTTGATCGTGTTTATTCATTAGATGACATCAGGAGGTATCTGCTGTTTGCAAGACAGTTTAAACCAAAGGTAATTCTGCTTTCCTGGATAAGTTGTTCTGTATGAGGAGGTCCATAGGAACAGGCACTCTTTAGCAGGCTTTTTTTCCATCAAGGACAATTAGTGTGGTGTTCTCTCAAGAAGGGAGCTGTAAACTTAGTTACTACCTAGAAACAGCACATTTTGGAGCTATGTTCTTTTTCTTTTTTTTTTTTTTAGCTCCAGAATCCCAGCCAGCCCAGTTGATAATGTTACAATCCATAGTCTTTAACTGCTTTGGTGGCAGTTCTTAACCTCTGTCAAGAACAGTTGAGGGGTTGTTTCATAGCACTCTCATACCTCAAGGGCATGGGTTATTCAACATGACTGCTGCAGGGATTTTTGCATTTTATTGACTCACTGCTTAATCAAACTGCTTGTTTGCCTTTCTTTTAAAAGGGTATTGTTCCTCGACATTTCTTTACCCTCTTTGTGGTAAAATACAGAACATGGGAAACTGCTCCAAGTACAAATTTTTGTGGTCCATCCAAATAGCAGCTTGGATTGGCTGTGTATGTGGTTTTTCAGAAGCTTTTCTAATGCAGTTCTTCTAAAGAGAATGAGATGATGCCCTTCCTTAGAGTCTTGAAAATTCCCATTTCATTTCCATGTGGTGGGGAGTTTGTTTTCCAGCTGGATTTGTGTATGTACAGATAGACTCAGGCTAAAAAGTGCATATACAAAGCTGTGTAGTCAGTGTTAGTACATGGAGTGTATGCTTGTGTGTGTGTTTGCATGCAGAATGAAAGGTAAATAAACATGGAGCTATCTAGCAGAGACTGACATGAGTTACGCCAGGAAGCAAGTTGGTGGAACAGAAAAAGAGCAATGATCAAAAGTCTGCTGTAGAATTGTTGGTGGGTTGGTCAATGTACTTACTGTAATGTTGTTACTGTAGTCATTATCACAATATAATTTTAACATAACAGGTTTGTGATATTCAGTTTGTGAACAGCATAGAATATTTCAGAGAAAAGCAGCAGCTAGTACGTAGAACTGGGAACTGCAAATCTTCTGCAAGAAGAATCAACTTTAATACTCTTAATGTGGCAAACTGTCATACTGTCTTATGTCACAAAGATATCCAAGGAGTCCGAGGACTTCATCGTGGAGCAGTACAAACGACTGCGGCAGCGGGATGGCTCTGGAGTGGCAAAGTCATCCTGGAGAATCACGGTGCGGCAGCTGGAAAGCATGATTCGGCTGTCGGAAGCCATGGCCCGCATGCACTGCTGTGATGAGGTATCAGCTTCTGGCTGGAAGCTTGTAGAAGTGCTTATGTAAAGGTTATGGGAGTTCTGGCTTTGCTGTTTGGCTATGGTATTGTACGTGTTTAAATCCGGTGGGTGAGGAGGAGGAGGAGAGCTGGGGTCATGTTTGCAGTTGTGATGTGGCCATACTTGGTCTGAATTTGTGTGCCAGAAATACTGGTTTTCAGGTATGTCTTGTAGAATGGAGCTCAGCTGGTCCAAACTGAGGATGTGCATGTTTTTGCATTGCAGTTGTATCACTCTCAGCCTATTTCCTGTCAAATCATGACAACCACGTAGAACAGTCGTCTATCAGTATCAGCCAGGGCAGTTGGTGATGTCTCTCTTAGTCTTGAGTAGTTTATAATCTCTCACAGCTCTCTTCCATCTGCAGTCTAAAAAGCCAAAGGTCATCAAAGTATGTGAGCCTCCCTAAGAGTACCTGCATTTGTGATCTGAGCTCCTCACATCAACCAAGGTTGAAATGTATGCTTTGTTACTGCTATTAACTATAGTATGACTACTATCCATCTACTCCCTGCTTTAAAACTCTGCAGGCCTTTTAAATTGTTGATTAGGGGCTATGTGACGCGTGAAGTGACAGAAAAATTGCTGGTTGTGTGAGGGCACCCATTGGGTTATTTTCAATCAAATTCAACTTAAAAAGAAATAGCTTTTAGATAGCTAGAGAAGGTTTTTCTAGTTTTTGCTTTTCAATTCCAGAGGACAGTCTCATTAATCTGATTTTTTTTTTTTTTTTAATATTGTTTCTGTTCTTTCTCTGCTGATCTTCAAAATGTTCTTGGCTTAAGTAAAAAATTGCTAAAGCCTGAAAGATTCTTCAGGCTGCTTATTCCCTCCATAACCTTGTGTGAACTTAGAGTACTTGTAGTGAGACATAATTTGACTTGCAGAGTCATAACTGCTTAGGACTAATCAGGTGAGATGGGTAGAAAGACCTAGAGTCAGAGGTGAGTTTCTGGAACTATTAGGAAAAAAAGCTTTTAACACTAGAAAAATGACCAGGCCTATTTAGTACTTAGTTTTTCAAATCTTTCTCAGGTTCATCCGAAACATGTGAAGGAAGCTTTCAGGCTTTTAAATAAGTCCATCATTAGAGTTGAGACTCCTGACATCAATTTAGACCAAGATGATGAACAGCAGATGGAGGATCAAGAGGACCAAGATGGAGTTAATGGTAAATTACTTGTGGTGGATTTTTTCAAAGGGGAAAATACTTCCAACCTTTCCAGCTTACCTTGTTTGAGTATATGCTTCTCTTCAATTTCTCACCTATTTCTCATTTAATAAGGTCTAGGAATTTTGACTCCTGCTAACTCTCTTACTTCAGTCTCCTTGTGGGTTCACTCACCCCTTTCATCAATTCAATGCTTTTCAGTGGCTCAGAGTATTAAAAGGTGTTACAGATTTAAACCTGGGCATGTGCCCAAACAGGTGAGGCAGAAGCTCCAGCTGGGGTCAATGGTCTTGTGAACGGGATCAACGGCCATTCTGAGGACATGAGCAAGGATGCTGCACCCAGAGCTTCTCTTAGATTGGGCTTCTCTGAATATCGACGAATTTCTAATCTCCTGGTGCTGCACCTCAGGAAAGCAGAGGAAGGTAAGAATTTCTTTCTTAAAAAGGCAGCAGACCCAGTTCAGGAAGCAACTGTTACTACGTGTCATGCTGTTGCACTTGGGATTTTCTGTGCTTGTTAGGTCAGGTGTGAAGCAGTACCCGTGTGGCTGTAGTACATTTGATGATACAAATGTGACTTGTTGGACTTTCTAGTGCTTGTAGTTTAGTCATTTGTTGAAGCCTGGTAAATCAAGGAACATGTCAACAGAGGAGCTCCAGAAAAGGATTTGTAGCATATGCTGGTGTGACCTAGCTAGAGCAGTCAGCAGCAATGAAGCTGTAGCAGTGTAGCTTGACTGTATGCCAGCAACCCCAGGCTAAAGATTATACGTAACCAGTATCTGCCAAATGGTTGCATCATTTCTTGGGGAGATGAAACATTTCAGTTGCAAGGAGACTACTCCTGTCATGAAATGCAGCAGTTGTCTCATAGCATACATGAATGCTACAGAGTTTTTGGAAGGGTGTGAAGATGGCAATATCTGTTCAAAGTGTCCAGTACATGTAGAAAGATGACTTCTTTGTGTGACAGTAGGGTTTTTTTGCCCTTACTTAGAGGAAAGTTGTATGCTTTTTCTTGAAGCTTTTTCTTGAAGCTGAAGGCTGATGTGGTTGCTAGGCTGCTCATTTAATTTGTGAGCCACTTGTATATATAGAACTGAAAGCTTCATTCTTCATCTAAGTATCTCCAGTTCGACTGTGATACATCCATGTATCCTGCACAAATGATGATTTAAGAAATAGAATTATGTGTCTTAAACATCTTAAAAAGCATGTTTGCTCAGCATTGTAAATGTTAGCATACACATTCTTTTACAGTTTGAATGATATCTTTGTGCAATTTATTTTCTTTGCAGAAGAGGATGATTCGTCATTAAAAAAGAGTGAACTTATTAATTGGTATCTAAAAGAAATTGAATCTGAAATAGAATCTGAAGAAGAGCTAATAAATAAAAAGAAGATCATCGAGCGAGTCATTCACCGACTTACACATTATGTATGTATAGAGATGTGTGGAGAGTGAAAAAGGTTTTAACTTACATAGTGCATTGATTAATTTTTAATAGATACATTCCTACTTTGAGAAATATGTTTTGTGCTTTCATGTTATTGACTGATGGAGTATAAAAGCCTTCTTTGTTTTAAAACCTGCTGTAGAGAAAACACCGAAACAGAGATATGTACAAGTAAAAGTTCAGAGTGCCCTATTGTGCCCCTATAAACATTTGTTTTCTATACTTCTGTAGTTAAACATAAAGTTACAGAAATACAAAAAATGCTCTGTTCAATGGATAGTTTTAAGTCATGGGGGCACTAGGGCAGTACGAAAATATAACATACTTCTTTTAAAGATACAAACCCACTATATTGAAGTGTTCCTAGAAAGCATGCATCATGTAAGAGATTTTCATTGAAAGTAACTGTTAAGATTAGGAAGCTGGTAAAGAGGGAGTTAACAATTAAAAGGGTTAAATAATTCATCAATAAGATGTGTTAACCAGCATAAACAAGAGATGCCTTTCAAAAAGAACAAGTAAACCTTTCTGTTCTTGTTTGAATACAAATTTTTATGTATTGCAGGACCACATTCTGATAGAGCTGTCCCAGTCAGGACTGAAAGGATCCAGAGAAGAGGAGACTTTTGATGAAGATCCATACCTGGTTGTCAACCCAAACTATCTGCTGGAAGACTAGGGGCTGAGAAATGGATAGTAGAGCTGACTAGTTACATGTTGGAAAGTGCATTCTTTTCTTGCAGGGGCTGCTGCACAGCTAATGTCTTAAACTCCTATGAATGCTTTACTGTGGAATGCACCAATGTGTGGTTAGTAATACATGATTGCTCATTTACACTGGGCATACCTGGAGCATTTTTACAGAAATGACATACCTGTATTAGTTCCATTACTAATTCTGGGTTTCAATGCCATCATCCTGATGCAGAAGAGAATCATTCACTAGTTCTTTTCAGTATCAAACTCTGTAGATGCTTCTGTTTTAAATGAGAGGAATTTTGCATTGTTCTTCTATTACATTTAGTAGTCTTCTTATGCTATAAGTTTTTACTGTTTTTCTTATTAACATAAATAAAAGATCATTACATGTCTGGAGATGTCTGGGGGTGGATTTGTTGTCCCTTATATGTGGGATTGTTATTTTCTATGCTTGTGTTTTGGGGCTGAAAAAACAGTGATCTAAATATTTTAACGTCTTAAGAAACATCAAATTTCCTAGATGCCAGTTTTTCTAGCTTCTAGTAATCAATAATGAGAAACTCTGACTGCTTCTCTTTCTTTTTAGATGGACTAAGGAGGTGTATGCCCTTGTTGTATATGTAAAATAGAAAATTGAAAATAGCCAAGCCCAAAGCAAGGCTTTAAGTCAGGAGGTCAGAAACCCCCATCCTGATGACATGTCTTGACTTGTAAGTGAATTGAAAACTGCCATCATTCGTGAGGGATTTTTAAGACTATATTTGTAAACTTGTTTGTAGATTTTTCTGTAAGAAAAAATTGCTTAGTTTTCTGTTGTTCTCAATTATTTGTTGTATGCCATGAGATTATTAAATAATCTATTGAGAATTAAAAATATCTGACTAATTGTCAGCCTGATACCAGCACCTAAGAAACATTTGTAATAGCATGAAAGATACCAAAGCCATATGTTTTAGGTGTAAATAGTGTGAAATAACATTTCCAAAGCAGGTCTGGAAGTGGAGCTGGTTTGTAAGACAGTCATCTTTTTCCTGTTAGTCTCCCAGTTTTGGAGAGGTGTGCCTTGGTCTAACTTAAGCATTTATTAGTGTAGGTAACAGTTATATTTAAGGAATATTTGTCACCAACACCACTAGCACTGGGCACTAACTTCTCTCCATTAATTTATTTCATAAACTGCATCTTGGCAAATACTACATTTCATTAAAAATTGGGTCCCATCTGCAGCAACAGTTTTGTGTTACTCTATATTGTTCCTCTGCTTTCAAAATGAGAACAGGAAGATGTTTGTACTTTGTCTTATGCTTTCCCCCTCACCTCCACCTCGTCTTTGTTTGACAGTATATTCTTCACATGGGAGAAAGATGTTTTCTGCTTCTCCTTCCCCCGTTGTATGTGCTTTGTTGTCTAGGAGGAGTGTTAATACTAAGGTGATAACTGAGTTTTAATACTGCTCTACTGAAAAAAAGCAGCAGGTGGTGCTGTACACTTCCTATTCGAAATTGTTATTCAAACTTAAGGGGGAAAAGAAAAGAACAAGAGGAGTGCATTGTTCAGCACAATGTTTCAGCAAGCTTTTCAAGGCTTCCTAAAAAAAAGTGACATGGGAATCGAAAAGGTCAAAGTACACAAATTACAACCACTGTGTAAGCTCTAAGGTTGGCTATTTGAGTAACAGCAAATGTTAAGAGATGTTTTCTTTTCTAATTTAAATATTATATTGCCTGACAGAGTAATAACTTTTGCCCAGATTATTCCAAATATATAGACAAAAAGCTGGTTATTAAAGGGAATAAACTCTGAGATGAAACTGGCTTTTCAGTATAGTTACATAGAATTTCTGTTTAGTTGATTCAAACATATTCTCTATTTAGGCAGCAAATGTTCTCACCTCCTCGCTTTTGGTGTATTTAAATGTAGAGAAGTTGAATTACCTCTTTCCTGTGGCAGTTCAGATAGGTGATCTCTGGGTCCACCCTGCTGAGAGCTCAGGGTGTTTTCAGGGCTGAGGGAAGGAGTACTTTGGAAAGCAGTAAAAATGTTATTCAAATTCTTTGATGTTACTGGGGATGAGGACGTACGTTACTGCTGCTGCCTGAATTAATGTGGGTAAGATACTACATCTCAGATTTCCTTCATGCACCCCAGAATTAAAGCACAATCGTACCTTTTTCTCTCCTGCACACCCTGAGCTGTGCTGGTACCCAGCTAGCTCTGCTCTTGTTCTTCTCTGCATCCAGAGCTGGGCTGGGGTTCCTCTTAAGCCAAGAAAGGCCAAGAGGAGATGAAAAGCATTGTCCATGGATTTTACCTTCCTTGGAAATGGAGGCAGTATTGGCAAATGTCAACTGATGTCCAAGCATAAAGGAGAACCAGAGCACCTTGGAAAACATTTCCACATGGCCTTTCCCCAACCAATTGTTTGACTGTTTTTTGTATTTGTCCATTTGTTTGCTCATCTATTGATTGAAAGGCCTGATTTGTTATCATTCTAGTGCCAGCTAGTTCTGGGCACGTTTATCTGTGTAGTAGATAGTCTCAGTTAAATATTACTTCCACTGTAGTATAAATAGCAGGGAATAACTGTTTTCTGAAGAGGGGGCAGAAATGGAGCTGATTTGTAGGACAGTTGTCTTCTTCCTGTTTGTCTCTCCCAGCCTTGGGATAGACAGGGAATTTGCTCAGAATTTTATTGCCATTGCTGGACCTCTACCCAGCAAGTCAGTAAATAGACTGCATCTGCAGAACCAAGTCCTACCCAGGGAAGATCAGAGCCCTGCAGTGGCTGAAGCCCCTGACTACCTGTGCCAACAGGATCTTGTGGCTCTTGAGCTGCCCCACTACTTCTCCCAGCTCCGTGAGAATGGGGTGACACACTACAAAGTCTTCCTGCCTTGGGGACACATTCTGCCAACGGGGGATGCCAGGAAGCCGGATGAAGCTCAAGTGCAGTGTTACCAGGAGTTGCTCAAGACCTTGGTTGCTGCAGACATCAGGCCAGTGGTTGTTCTGCATCAGCAGCGTGTCCCTGGCGCCGTGGCCATGCAGATCGCGGGTAGGAAATCCAGGTCTTTCGTGGACCTGTTTGTGGAATACGCAGAGTTCAGCTTCTGTGCGTTTGGAGACCTGGTTGATGTGTGGCTCACCTTCAGCCACCTGCCAGAGGTCCTTAACAGCCTGCCTTACCATCACCCCCTCTACCAAGCCCAGGCCCTGGCTGCTGCTCATGAAAGAGCTTACACCCTCTACCGCGGGAAATACTCACCAGCAGGTAAGGAGACTGGGGAGAGGGATTTTTTTTATATGGTATTTTCACAGATACTTTGTGATGGAATTAAATGACAACTGCTACATGCAGTCCCTGTGGGAATGTGCTCTCAGTGCTCTCAGGGAAGTATTAAATAGATAAATTAATCTGAGCAGCAGAAACCAGTTCTTCCAGCATTATGATAGTTTTATATGCTTTTTCTCAAAGGGGTGTTTTCCACGTACTCTTAATCTAAAGACCAGCAGGTGCCCCCGATGAACTGTAGCTTCATACTGTTCATATACCAAACCTTAAATTTGTATAATAGAAGTGGGACTGAGACATAGGAAGACTCTTTGATTCCTGCCCAGTTATCTCTTTTTTAAAGCCTTAATACTTATTTCAACATCACTGAAAACTGGGATTGCAATTGCCACTGCTTCAGTGAGGAGAGGAAGACTGTGCCATCAGTCAGGGGCTGTGCTGTGATCTCTTACGTGTGATGGGTGAGGGCTTTTTCATTAAGGCATCCTGTGTTCCCAAGAAATACAGCTTTAGAGGTCCAGACCTAGCTGAAGAATCGGGTCAAATTCAACTCTCAGGTCTCCAGCCAAAAGGTGGAAATCTTCGTAAATGTATTGAAAAAATCTACTTAAACAAAGCTGATCATGGTTTAAAATGACATTTCCCATTTAATCAAAAGGAAATTATTTTACTTAAAAAAGTTAATTGAAATAGTTAAAGCAACATGAAACAAGGTATTTATTTCTTAGTGTAAAATGAAATTTAATTATCTCTATCGGGTACAAATTAAAATGACTCTGATCCAGTCATGTTCTGGTTTTTTTCTATCTGCAGTGTCCTTGGTTTGACTTTCCTCATTGCAGACACTGGGATTTTAAAGTAATTAAATCTTAACTCTACCTGTATTACCCAGAGCAAGAGAGTTTCACTTCTATGATGGGTACCTGAGATTTTCTAAGCAGCTGCCCTCTTGGGTCTGTCTTCTTTGGGCTTGGAGTTTTTCCGTCCCAGGCAGACAACCAGTAGAGCTTTCTGAGTAACTTTTTTATTTCAAATTTTAAATTAACTTACTTATTTTGAACTCTTGCTTTTGTCAGGAATACTTAGCAGTGCAGTTCACACTATCTGGTGATAGCCCCTAGAAGTTGCCTGGCTTCCTTGTCACCTTGCCCATCCCCAAAAGTTCTCAGCATCCCAGGATCTCAGCAGCATCCAGCACAGAATGAATTTAAAAGTTAACCACTGTAGAACCACTACAAAGGCACGAAAATTAGAGCTATTACTTACATTTATGCCACTGGACATTCTGATCCACCTTCCTGCTAGGAATGGTGCTGTGTATGAGCAGTCATGATGACAAGATGTATTGACAAAGACTCCTTGAATCCTTCCTTTGAGTTTCTACCTTCTTCATCTCTCCAATGAAATCATAGTGGGTATTCTGAATTCAGCTACCCAGGACACTGTCTAATGTTCCTCATCTTCAAAAATTTCCAACTGATTTTAAAATAATGGAACTTTTTGATTTGCCTTTAACATAAAATCACTTCTAATTTGTCCTTAACGTGCTACCAAGAGGCTGCCTCTTCTCTTTTCAAGGTGGAAAGCTGTCCATTGCTTTAGGAATGGGTCAGGTCTTGGAAAGTGAGTCATCAGAATTGCTTTCAGTTTTTCTTCAGGTAACACCTTAATAGAAATTATTTCCAAAATCATATTAATTTTATTCAATTTACTTTGATTTTTATGTATGGGATCAAGTGACTTGTTACAAGTTAAATAACATTTTAGCAAGTTAACCAACTGACCAATTAGATAAATTTTACTCTTTTGTTTGGTCTGATTATGTGAAGCTTGCTGATTTAAAAAATTACTTCAGCATCCTTCCTTGGCTAGTAAGCACTGGCCAAGAGATATGGCAATATATTTGCTCTCATAATTGGCAATTTTAGCAATACACATGTTTAGATTATAAGGTGTCTGCAAAAAGTGCACCCATTGTCACTTCCTTTGCAAGTCTACTTAATGCACCACCAAAGAAACAGATACCTTAAGTAACTGGTATTTTAAAAATCTGCTTATTATGTTAAAACACAGACTGAGCTGTGCTTAAAGTGATCTAGTTGCACAGGGATGGCACAACTTGAGAAAACATAATTTCTACAAAGATGATGACACCCTTTCTGTAAAGACCAAGCTCTCTGTTGGTAGCTGTCTTCACATAGAGGATGTTGATGTAGGATACAGTGAACAAATGCAGGTTTTTTCTTGTATTCAAAATCCTTCAAACTTTAATAATGGAGTAAGCAGTGTTGTAGTCATGACATTTCAATGATATAAGCAAGGTGTGGTTTGTAGGGAGAGGAAATATGTGGTATTAGATGAGCTGACTAAACTAGAAGAAAACCTTGGACTGAAAAATAAACTGAACGCTTATCAGTTTTTTTCCAGCTTTATCAGCTGGTTTAATAAAAGCATATGGTCTATTCCCTTGACTTCTGGTGGGGTAATACTTGTAGTTCAGATTCATCAAAGATTTTTGAAGTGGACTTTCCCCAAAGGATTATTGATAATGCCTGCCTAAGCCATATGGTTGCAAAGGTTCCTCTGTCTGATTAATCATAGACACTCTTACTAATAAAAAAGTCAACTGTAAATCATTAATATTAAATGCATAAAATGCACCTAGAATTTATTTTACCTGTTTAAGTTTTACTTTGTTTAGAAGGAGAGATTGAAACTGCATCTTCCCATACAGTATCCAATTTGTACTAATTTGATATATATATTTATGTATCTCAACATTCTGTGATATTGTCCAGGGCATCCATGTAGTCATATGGCTTCTAACTCCAGCAATGTATCCTTATCAAGCATTTAATTATTTTTAATAATTTTTAATGTAATACCTGCAAAAAATACATTTTACTCTAGGATTATTCTTTTCCCCTTTTTCTTCCAGGATTCAGTAGACTTTCTGTCTCTCAGCCTTCAGTACTCTTGTGGAAATGAAACAGATTTCTACAAGAAATGGAATGAATTCCAGGTAACATGATGCACAGTGTTGAAATTACAGTATCAGGCAACAGACCATAAGTAAAAAGGGGAATTCCACGTTTCTTGATGCATGTCTAAATAGTTCTGATTTGCTTTGAGAGCTCGGACAACCCCTACACTAGGAAACAGCTGCATAGTGCTCACTTATTTCTCTGTTGTTATTCTGACTTTGAAACAGGTGTTTGAAAGTGCTGGAAAGGATCATCTTGGTCAGTGCTCATGACTGATGGATTCATTAACGACTGGAATGGCATAATGCTTTCTTTTGTCCAGTACTGAAAAATCTCTTGCATCTTAAGTGCTTGATAAGCTGTTAGGTTAATATCTGTACACTAAGATACTATTTTATTCCAGGGTGGGTTCTGCGACTGCAACTGGTAGTGAACTTCTTTCTTAAAATCCTGAAGATGAGAGTTATCTAGCAACTAGGTAGCAGAGTGAGGAGCTATCTTTGTGGCTTATTCTCTTTAGGGTCCCAACATGCTGCAGTTACTCAAAGAATCTGGAATGGGCCATTTATGGCAACAGATTCTTACCAAACAAGCTTTCGAAAAAGCTTTCCTTGTGCCTTTTCAATGATGAGTTGAACACTGAAGGTTTTGAAGTTTTATGCTTTAATTTGCACTGTGCTTTTTTTGGATCAGAGAAAAATAGTGGGTGGTATTTAATGCTTACTCTGTTGATTTATTACTTTAACTTTGAATAACTTTATCACCAATTGTCAATGTTCTAAGCATTTCTTATTCTGTGTTAAAAGCAACAGATGCCAAGAGCATGGTTTTCCTAGCTAGCTGATGCTTCTTTTCATGCAAGTCTCTGACTTCTGTTTTTGCAGAATGTCTGGAAGAACACAGAGATCTTGATTTTCAGTTTAAAGTTAATTGATTGTGGTTCCAAGGAAGAGAATCTTGTCACACCGGTAGCTGCCATTGTCACTGGTGAGTCACATGTTTCAAAAAGGAGAGGTTTTTTTAGCTAAGCTCTGCATGGCAAATTATAGAGGAAATTCAAAATAGTCCAGTCCAGGCTGCTACTATTAGATGAAATAACTTTATGGTTTCTTTCATAGCTGCCTTGGAAAGTTAAGGGTAGATGGTGAGTGTTGAGGGAGGGGAAGCAGGAAATCTTTCCCAAAACTTTCAGTCATTTTTGTCAGCATCAAGTTGCACCAGGGGAGGTTCAGATTGGATGTTAGGAAAAATGTATTTACCAAAAAGGAATGTCAGGCATTGGAACAGGCTGTGTAGGGAGATGCTGGAGTCATCATCCCTGGAGGAATTTCAGAGATCTGTAGATGTGGCACTTAAGGACATGGTTTAGCGGTTGACTTGGCAGTGTGAGTTTTACTGTTGGACTTGATGATCTTAATGGTCTTTTCTGACCTAAATGATTCTATGATTCTGTATAATTTCGTAACATGCAGTTGTAAATATCTAATGAAAACCAACATATGTGAGCTGAGAAAAATATGAGAAGCACCTTGTTTCTAAAGGTGTAGTTATATGTACAAGTAGTGTCATATCATCTAAATTGTGACTAAGTCCATCACTTCCCATTTGTTTGTTTTCAGCTATTAATAAAGAAGAGACACGTATGATTGGATATGATGTTAATGAGTTCTTGGACTTCTCAGCACCTCATGTTTTAAGGTACAGCTTTTGCCCCTTAAATCAGTTACTATAACAAAATTGTGTCCTCTCGAAACCTCTGTGGGGGCAGACACAAGGTGGTTTTAGTGGTGAAGTCTGCTGTTAGTTACTGAAAGGACTGGAAAGGAGTTCCCTTCTGCTGAGCCCAGTCACTTGCTGTTATGGGCCGTCTTCTGTCCTACTATTACAGGCGATGTAATCTCTTCCAGTCTCACATCCTTTGTAGCCCAAATTCCACTTTCAGTTCCATGTGCAGTTAGCTCTGTGCACTCCACCTTCATCTGCTAGGTGGATGGCAGCAGGCTGGATCATTAAGGTGACAAAGGAACTATACCCTAAGTGGCTTATGTGAGTGGAATGAGAAGCAAACAGTTCTTTTATTCCCCAGGTTGGCAAGTTCTTTGGCACTGGTACCCACCTCAGATATTTTAACTACTTTTTATTCTATTTCCAGCAAAACAAATATTCTACAGGAGAACTCAGATGCTGTTCCTGCCCCTCGCTCCTCCTATCAAACAGTTTGGGAAATGTTTGCTAAACAATCTGAACTGGAGAGGGATTATTTCCTGCAAGATGTTTTCCCAAGTGGTTTCCTCTGGGGCATATCCACAGGTGCCTTTAACATTGAAGGAGCTTGGGCAGAGGATGGGAAAGGAGAGAGCATCTGGGATCACTTTGGGCATGCAGGTCATGTCCACATGAACCAAACAGCAGATGTGGCATGTGACAGCTACTATAAAACCAGCTATGACATTTACCTACTTAGGGGTCTTAATCCCCAACTGTACAAATTTTCATTATCCTGGCCTAGAATTTTTCCTACTGGCACCAACAAGACCATCAACTTCAATGGTGTTGCTTATTACAAACAATTAATTAACCAATTGCTAGACCTTAACATTGAGCCCATGGTGACTCTGTTCCACTGGGACCTCCCGCAAGCTCTTCAGGTTCTTGGTGGCTGGCAGAATGACAGTATCATAGATGCTTTTGTCAACTATGCAGACTTTTGCTTTTCCACTTTTGGGGATCGTGTCAAGTTCTGGATTACTTTCCATGAGCCTTGGGTTATCAGCTACGCTGGGTATGGCACTGGAAAGCATCCTCCAGGAATCACTGACCCAGGAGTAGCATCTTACAAGGTATAACTAGAATTCTTCAGCTGCTATTGTTCTGTTTTCCTGTGATGGTTGTGTACTTTAACTATGTTCAAGCCCGATGTGGCCTCTGAGACAAGTATTTGCTTTTCGGATTTATGATACTTGCAAAAAAAGGGTTACTTAAGGGGTGCTAGATGCTTTTATTTTTCTGTTCTGAAAGCTGGTGTTGATGGGTAGCCAGGTTCTTCTGCTTATTCCAAAACCTACTTGCAGTCTCTGGGTATCATTATTTGTTCTGCCAAGGTTTCTTCTTTTGGATGGAGATGACATTCTCAATGCTTAAGAGTTCTTGTGCAAAGCAGTGTGGCACACACATTCCTCTGCTTTCTGCCCCCAGGTGGCTCACACAATTCTCAAGGCTCATGCCAAGGTCTGGCACCTGTACAATGACAAATACCGTTCTCGGCAACTGGGAAAGGTGGGGCTGGTGCTGAACTCAGATTGGGCTGAACCCAAGACTCCAACCAACTCTGAGGACGTGAGGGCATCTGAGAGGTACCTGCAGTTCATGCTTGGCTGGTTTGCTCACCCTATATTTGTTAATGGTGATTACCCTGATATCTTGAAGGCTCGGATCCAGGAAGTAAACCAGCAGTGCTCCACAACAGTTGCACAGCTGCCCCTGTTTACAGAGGAGGAGAAATCCTGGGTGAAAGGGACTGCAGATTTTTTTGGTCTTTCCCATTACACTTCTCACTTGGTCAGTGCTGTGACCAACAGGACCTGCACACCAGGTTATGAGAGCATCGGGAACTTCTCCTTGCACGTAGACCCTTCTTGGCCACAGACTGCCTCTTCTTGGGTCCATGTGGTTCCTTGGGGATTGAGACGGCTGCTGAAGTTTGTGTCCCAGGAATATACAGGGACAAAGATCCCAATTTACATAGCAGGAAATGGTGTGCCCACAGAAGACACAGGGGATCTAATTAACGACACTCTGCGAGTGGATTATTTCCACCAGTACATCAATGAGGCTCTAAAAGGTATGGAGAAATTTGTATGTATGTATGTATGTATGTATGTATGTATTTATTTATTTATTTTAGATAATGGCAGCTAGTTATTCTATCTCTTCCATGGTGGTTAACTTTAAAACATCACCACTTGCATAGTGATACGAGGTCAGCTGCTTGCTCTGTATGTAGTGTGACCTCATATACTTCAGCCTGTCTGGTGTCCAGATGTGGAACTCTCCATTCTGCTTACATATGGGACTAGATTTTTTACTTGTACAATTATTGTAGCCTGGACCCTAATGTCAGTCCCTGTGAGACCAGTGTTTATATACTGGAGCTCCTCAGAAGATCTGTCTGCAACTAGACTCTTGCCTGTGGAGATCTTGTAGATCAGGACTGAACTGGCTAAGCAGCTCTAACTAGCAGCATCCTTCTGGTGATAATTTTTAGGGAGATATTTATATCTCAGTCGTTTTGAGCAAGGTTCAGGATATGCTTATATCTTTGCAAACTGTTATCAGCTGACATAAAAATAATATTAGAGACTGAAGTTCTGGACAGGTAGAGAGATTTGAGATTTCAAATAAAGAGCTGACTGATACTCTCTTGAGATACATAAGCCAGGATTGTCAGGAAAATTTTATTTTATGCTGTATTAAATGGGCTGGTGATGAGTGTACAGCATTTGATCTTCTTGACCTAGTTCTCAGCATACTGACTGGAGTGTTAAAAGAGCTACAGAAAGCACAGTTTAGCATTGCTGTTATGGCTCAGCAGAAGTAGAGAAGATGGACTGAATTTGGGAAGTGAACTTCTCTGGAAGGAGGGAGATGTAGTTCTTTTTTGTAGGCAATGTGGGGAAGGATGCTGGACTTGACTCTGCTCATATTGGATATGCTGTGGTCGGGGAATATAGGCAAGCACTAAATACATGTAATATTTCAGTTTAAGCATAGTGTTAAATTTGAAAATGCACCGTATGCCTAAACGGATGAATTGTGCTTGAAAAACAAGAACACAAGGAAAAGGATACCAGTGGCACAAGTGTCCTGCACTCAGATTTGTCTTGATTAAATATTTCTTTTCTCATGCATTTTATTTGACCAGCTCCTATTACAGCGCTGGCTGCTTTTCTTGCCAGACACTCTTAATTTTGCATGGGTTTTTTTTTTGCCTAAAGACCATTGGTAGATGTTTGGCTTCTCACAATGTTACCTTCTCTTGTGGTGCTTAGTTGTGCTGTGCTTTGTTATGAAGATGCTCACACAAGTAACAGTGTCTTGTACTGTTTCTGTGACAGCGGTAAAACTAGACGCAGTTGATGTTCGGTCGTATATTGCCCGATCCCTGGTTGATGGCTTTGAAGGCCCAATGGGGTACAGCCTAAAATTTGGGCTGCATCATGTGAATTTTGAAGATAGCAACCGACCGAGGACTCCCAAGTCATCTGCTTATTTCTATTCTAGTGTTATTGAAAAAAATGGTTTCCCATCCAAAGTCTTGGACGGATTTTCTCCACCAGTGGTGTTTGACCTGCCTGTACCATCAAAGTTGCCAGATTTGCCAGCATCAGAAGTTCCCTCCAAGGCAAAGGTTGTCTGGCAGAAGTTTTCATCTCAAAAAGCCTTTGAAAGGGACATGTACTTTTATGGAACATTCCCAGAGGACTTTACATGGGGTGTGTCTTCCTCTGCCTACCAGATAGAGGGAGGTTGGGATGCTGATGGCAAAGGGCCCAGCATTTGGGATAACTTCACCCATGTCCCAGGAAATATAAAGAATAATGAGAATGGAGATATAGCTTGTGATAGCTACAACAAGGTGGAGCAAGATATTTACCTGCTGAGAGCCTTAGGGGTGAAGAACTATCATTTCTCCCTCTCCTGGTCTCGAATTTTCCCCAGTGGAAGGAACAACTCAATAAACAGCCATGGAGTTGACTATTACAACCGTCTCATTGATGGACTGGTTGCAAACAACATCACTCCGATTGTCACTCTCTACCACTGGGACCTGCCACAAGCTCTCCAGGGCATTGGTGGCTGGGAGAGCAACACACTGATTGACCTGTTTGATAGTTTTGCGGACTTCTGTTTCCAGACCTTTGGGGACAGAGTGAAGTTCTGGATTACATTCAACGAGCCCCAAGTCATTGCCTGGGGTGGCTATGGCTCTGGGGCTTTTCCACCCAGTGTCAAAGACCCTGGCAGTGCTCCCTACAGGGTTGCCCACATCTTATTGAAAGCTCATGCCAGGGTCTACCACACATATGATGACAAATACAGAGCGAGTCAGGGAGGGGTCATTGCCCTGTGTCCCAACATCGACTGGGTTGAGCCAAAGACACCAAGTGACCCCAGGGACATCGAAGCTGCAGACAGATACCTGCAGTTTTTGGTGGGGTGGTTTACACACCCCATTTTCAAAAATGGGGACTACCCAGAGGTCATGAAGTGGAAAGTTGGGAACAGGAGTGAGCTCCAGAACCTGCCGTCGTCTCGCCTACCGGTTTTCACAGCAGAAGAGCGTGAATACATCAGGGGCACAGCAGATGTTTTCTGCTTCAACACCTACACTTCCAAAATTGTAACCCATGCAACAACCCGCTTGAAGCCCTTCTCTTATGAGCATGACCGAGAAGTTTTAACAAAGGTTGACAGCTCCTGGCCTTCCTCAGCTATTCCTGAGCACCGCGCCGTGGCCTGGGGGCTGAGAAGGCTACTGAACTGGATCAAAGAAGAATATGGAAATCCCCCAATATACATAATGAAGAATGGGGTGGGGAGAAAGACCAAATCTGATGTTGATGACAATGCCAGGATATTTTATTATAAAACATATATTGATGAAGCTTTAAAAGGTACCAGTGTTTTCTTTTGTTCTGTTGGTGTTGTGGGTCTCCTTCCTAGATTTCTGTTTACTTTACTCCTCTGAAGAGTACTTTTTAAAGTGCTTGTTATCAGGCTTTTAAATATTCTGAATACAATATAAACATAGTGTTTCTTTTTATGATCTCCTTTCCTGGCTGTTTGTACTTTGTATCCTCCAACTATGAAGAATCTCTTAAAGATCTTCATTAACCAGTGCCAGCTTTATGATCCAGAAGTGTCTTTATACTTGCATGGGAATTCCCTGTGGTTCGTTTAGTGTGTGAATTATACCACTGATGCTCTTCCATTTGTTTCTGGTCTTTCAGCTTACAAGTTGGATGGTGTTAATCTGAGAGGATACAACGCTTGGTCTCTTATGGATAACTTTGAATGGTTGAATGGTTATGATCCAAGATTTGGATTGCACCAGGTTGATTTTGACAATCCCAACAGGCCAAGAACCCCAAAGCGCTCTGCCGTGTACTATGCAGGAGTCATCCGCAATAATGGGATCCCATTGCCAAAGGAAGATGAATTTCTATATGGAGAGTTTCCAGAGAACTTCTGGTGGAGTGTAGCAACTGCAGCATATCAGGTGAGGAAACCAAGGTGGACTCTTAAAGTATCTGGGGACAATTAATTCATTTTGGATGAGACACCTACAGATATTGTAACATTAGGTTTTACTGTCATTGAGGGTTAGTGTAACAGTCACTGTGAAAGTGAGGAACTTGGAAATATTTAAGGGGGTGGTTATGCCACAGGAATTGAGACAGCAGCATGGGCTTCACAAGAGCCAGCCAACATGGAGCAGCAGGTGAACTGAAACAATGCCTGTTCTGTGACACTGTGCTTTGCTAATACATCTTGCCTAGGCACCCAAGAGGTCTTACTAGATTGGAACAGCAAAACCACTGCTATTTCTAGTCTTAAGATGATAAGTCAAAATATTGTGTGGTGCCACAAAGACTTCTTTGCTAGGCCAAGACATGAATTTGGGCTTTACTAAGTTTCCCCCCGTCTTCAATTACAGATTGAGGGAGGATGGAGAGCAGATGGGAAAGGACTTAGCATTTGGGACAAATATGCTCACACTCCCTTGAAAATCAGCAATGATGACACTGGAGATGTAGCTTGTGACAGCTACCACAAGATTGAGGAGGATGTGGAAATGCTGAAAAACCTCAGGGTGTCTCACTATCGCTTTTCAATCTCCTGGTCCCGTGTTCTCCCAGATGGAACCACCAAATACATCAATGAAATGGGACTGAACTACTATGAAAGGCTTATCGATGCTCTTCTGGCAGCTAACATAAAGCCTCAGGTAACTAAAAGCAGTAGCTTTCAGGTAACTAAAAAACAGCAGAACCCAAGTATGATGCTCAGTGTGTGTTGCCATCCACCCACTCCTTCACAGAGAAATTGTTCTTCATTGTGTTGTGCAAGGAAATATGTTTTTTGCACAAGCAAATGAACTGGGAATATAGTGCTGTGTTAGACATGACTACCTGGGAAGATCACAGTAACCTTATTGTTGGCTGTTTCCAATTACCTGCTCATCCTTTATGTGCTTGGAAGTGGATTCCACAAGCACCTACACAGTCTTCTTTCCAGAGACTGAGGTGGGGCTGACCAACCTACAGTTCCCAGGATTCTCCTTCTTGCCTTTCTTGGAGATTGGTGTAATATTCTTTTCCCAGGAGTCCAGAAACTCCACTGATCAGCATGGTTTGTCAGAAATGATGGACAGTGACCTCACCACAGCATCAATCACTCTTTCAGAACTGTTGAGTTAATCTGAATTGTTCCCATAGGCATGTAGCTTGAGCAAACTTGTGCCTTCATGGCATTCCTCTAGACTGGTCCAACAGATGTAGCAGCCCAAATGGGTGTCCTGTATTTCATCTGAGAGTCAGTGCACAGCAGTTCTTCTCTGATGTGTTCTTGATACCACAAGGTGATGATGGTTGGTAAAAGCTTCATTTTCACCATCAGGCAGTCCCTAGAGTTTGAGTCATTTCCCCATATCCTAAAGAAACTGAAACACTGGTATTTCATTTGAGTGCATGAGTGATCACTACAAACTCAAACACCATTAGGAACAGGCAGCTGCAGATCCAAGCATGGTTTATTTATGTTCATAAATGAGGCTGGGTTACCATCCTTATTTCCTAAAGTAAGAGTCACTGGTTGAGTCCTTTCTCTTGCTGTCTTTCCCCACAGGTAACTCTCTACCATTGGGACCTCCCACAGGCACTGCAGAATGTTGGTGGGTGGGAGAATGATACTATAGTTCAGAGGTTTAAGGAATATGCTGAGCTCCTTTTCCAGAGATTGGGAGATAAGGTGAAATTTTGGATAACCCTCAATGAACCCTACAACACTGCATATCTTGGCTATGGTGTTGGCACAGCTGCTCCAGGTAGGACTCCTGGGCATGACCTCAGAGACTTCATGGCAGTGTAGGCACAACTCTGTGTTAAGCTGCTGCAGACTGGATGCCAGGGGCACGCAAAGGTAGAGCAAGGAAACAGAAGTTGTGGTGGGGATGGATGGGGCTTGGACTGCTGTGGTGTGGTGAATGGCCCTTCTCTCACTCTCCCTGTCCTCACCAAGACCCATCTTCCTTCCACTCCTCTAATCCCCTCCCCTGCAACCTCCAGTTGCACTTGCTGTCTGGAGCAGACCCCAGACCAGTTCCAGGGACCATGGAGAAGGGTTAGGGCTGGAGGAGAGTCAAGCTCAGCTGGCTCAGGGAAAGGAGTGATGGGAGCTGGCCTCAACACACAGCTTTCTGCTTTGCACCCTGGCAGCAGCAGCCTGTTGCCAGGGCTGGCAGTGCCACACAGGCAGCTCCTGAGCCAGTGTGTGTCCCACTGAAGGGGGAGGAAGGACGGATGCTGGGTCCTGCACAGCCTGCCCACTACAGCTGCACCTCCATCTGTCTCTGCTGAAGCACAATTTCAGGCACCAGGCGCTGCATGTTTGTTAATTTACTAACAAGCAGTTCTGGGTGTCCTTGGATGTGTGTTCCTAGCCTCCTGCTGGGAAGCAGCTGATGAGAAAGAAAGCTGGGAACTGCTGCTCCATGGGCTGTGCTGTCCCTGTCCCTGCAGGTGTCTCTGTTCGGCCTGGGCGAGCCCCCTACGTGGTGGGGCACAACTTGATAAAGGCCCACGCCGAGGCCTGGCACCTCTACAACGAGACCTACCGGGCAAAACAGGGAGGAATTATCTCCATCACCATCAACTCTGACTGGGCAGAACCAAGGAACCCACACAGCCAGGAGGACATCAACGCTGCCAGACAATACTTGCAGGTACAGAAACACCAGTCACAGCCCTCCCTGCTGCTCCTAAGTTTGTTCATCGTGGCACCCCCTCTCTGGGAGCTGGAGGTGCACAGAACCCGGGCTGGCATCTTGCTAAAAGAAAAGGATGAGCCAGAGGCATCACTGCAAGGGAACATATCACCCTTTTCTGGTGGCTAATCAAGTGTGCAACAGAAACAAGACAAATGTGGTTGCAGTGACAAAAGCTTATGAAATTACTGCCATTGTATGGGCACCCCTGGGTGTCTTCATGTGCCTGTTCGTTACACATTCAGGTACTACCTATAAAGCAGAGGAGAAATGGGTAAATCTGTTGCTTTGATACGTAGTTTATCCTTCTCCCTAATTATTTCCTGGCTTAGTTTCTTCTAGGTTGGTTTGCTCACCCCATCTTCAAAAATGGTGATTATAATGAAGTGATGAAAAAGAGGATTCGGGAACGCAGTCTGGCACAGGGTCTGAGCCAGTCCCGGTAAGAGCCCAGGCACACACCTGCTCCTGTTGTACTTGCTGTGCTGAAACCTGCTTTTCTGCTAGAAGTGCTAAATTTCAGTGATTCTGTTGCAAAGCCACTGTAAAAATCTTACTGAATCCTCACAGGGGAACTCTGGTGTGCATTTTGCCTGTTCCCTGTCTTTACCTCTCTTACAAACTGAATTTCTTAATGTAACCTATCTTTGGGGTACTAAGTTGGCAGCTCAGAGTGATACAGTAAATGCTCTGCTTTAGACACCTCATGACCATGGTAAATGTGTTTTAACTTTTCTTAAAACTATGTACTGAACTCAAGCACTGAGAATTCATTGGTCTCTCTGAATTATGTTTCTTATTTTCCATTCCCATTATTCTTAGCATTATTGTGGTAACAGTTTTGAATGGTTTTCCTTTTCTCTTGCTTTTTAGGCACATACAGGGAAAACACTTTTTTCCCCTCTTCACCTTAATACAAATTCAATGGGGTATATTTGATCTGGGGCTATTCCTCATCGTTCCTCTCTGAAAATGCAAAAGACCTTGTTTTGAAACGAGGGGATAGTGTGTGCTCTGCAGCAGAGGCAGGTGTCCTCAAGATTTGTGTTATTGCTTTTGTATGTGGCTAAAGCTGCATTCTTAGGCACTTTATTTGACACATTATTTCTTCTCTGGCAGTTGCTGCCAATAATAAGAGCAAAGTCACGTGCATTGCTTTACGAGAGAACGTGCCTAAGCATCTCAAGCTGGGGAGAAGTCTTGTTCTCAATGTAAGACTTCGAACTCTCAAGCATCATCAAATTGCCGGGAGCAATTTGCTGAAAATGCCTTTTCAGCAGGGGTTGCCTAGGGACATAACTCCCAGGAGAGTTTACCCTGGGTGTTCCTGACTCTGTTTCTTACTCTGTGTAGAGAGTGTACGGCTGCAGATCCCAAAGGTGGATGTTCTTCCCTTTGGAAGGGAACCAAGCACTTTGGGATTAAATGGTAAAGTCATTTAATCTGCTTCTCTGGGTGGGGACAGGAACCCCTGGATGTCACTGGCTGCTGAGAGGCACCGTTTCATACTCTCTTCTGTCAGAGCTAATCATGTTCTTGCAGGATGGTGGGCTGAGACAGGTCACTCATGAATACTGCGGCTCTAGGTTTCCACAGGGGTGTGGTGAGCACGTGGCAACCAAAATGTTGACAGTTCCTCCCAGTGCACTCCTGACTGGGCAAACACTGTTTCTTGTCTTACAAAGCAGGATGATAGTCAAACTTCTTGTTTGACCATGAGCAGGACCTCTAGCCATCAGGCGTCTTTTTTTCTGGTCAGTTCTTTTCATCTCTTGGAGAACGTTAGAGCAGGCAGCATGAATTGCATATTCTAGCAAAAGCTTAATTTATGCAACAGGACTAGGGGTAGTAGGGGGGTAGAAGAAGAGAAAATATGGAGAAGACTTACGTTTTGAGGAGTTTATGCTTTTTTTCTGTTTTCTGTTGCAGGCTTCCAGAATTTACTGAAAGTGAAAAGCAAAGAATTAAAGGCACATATGACTACTTTGGTCTAAATCATTATACTACAGTTTTAACATACAACATAAACTATCCTGCTGGCATTCTGTCATATGACTCTGACAGGTGAGAGATGAATCTAAATTATTGGCCAAGTAAAATATGCACACCTGGAGCCTGGGCCGAGTGAGCAGTGTAAACTGCTAGCAAACAAAGCCATGACATAGGTATTTTAAGCTGTTATAACCAACACTGGGGAAAATACTCCCAAACAGTACCAAGCAGCCCTTTTTTTACAGGCCTGATAATAAATATGAATGGTAAAAACAGAACAAAAAACTTAAGAGGATCTACTAAAGGAAGGAATCTGCACTCCCAGTGGTTTAGGATCAGCTGTAAACAGTATTTATTGTAATTCCTCATCTACAGCCTGCAGTCTGAACTGCCAGATAATCCTGGTTTATGGATACTGCTCCATTTGCTGTTAAACAGTTGTTAGTTCCCTCACCACATTGACTAGATGTCAGAGTTCAAAGCCTGAATAGTTACATCACTTCATGGTTTAAGTCAAGATTTTTATGTAGGTACCAGTTTCTTTCCCCAGCTTCAAAAGGTAAACAATAGGAGCTTACTAGTTTTTTGGATGAGAATGAAGGTAATGGTGGGACCACAGACGGGGGTGAACACAGGCTGTTTTCTGAAACGTTTCCAGAGATCAGATATGAAATTATTACGACTCCCCTTTGCTGCTGCACCCCTTGACCAGTGTGTCCTCCTCCGCAGGGGTGTAGCGTCAGTAACTGACCGCAGCTGGCTGAACTCTGGTTCCTTCTGGCTAAAGGTGACGCCCTTTGGTTTCCGAAAGATCCTGAGGTGGATAAAGGAAGAGTACAACAACCCTCCCATTTATGTGACTGAAAACGGGGTCTCGGAAAGGGGAGCCGTGGACTTCAATGACACTTGGCGCACGCATTACTATCGGAGCTACATTAACGAGGCACTGAAAGGTAAGCGTGATTATTTACATCTGATCATCCCAATCTCCAGAGAGCCGCAATGTTTTGACACAAGACCGATGGCTATAAAGCAAGTTGTGAGGAGCTGAAAGACCCCTGCCATCACGGTACAAGTTACACACACGAGATTCACTCTGTATTCATTTCTGAGAGCCTTTGGGTTTGGCAGAGCTGCCCAAGGATAGCCACAGCTTTGCAGGGAAAGGATTTCTAAAGGAAGAGATAAAGGCAGATCTAAATTATCCAACTCTGGGTTTAGTACATCTTCCTTGTACAGCTGCATCTGGCAGGAGCAGGAACTACTATTTGATAAATACCTATTTTGACTTCTAGTTGTCTTTAAAATAAATGTGTCTTTTAAAGAACAGAAAACAAACCTGAAACTGGTTTCAGTTACAGCAGTGACCAAGCAACATCAGGGAAGGGCTTTTTCAGTTTGCTTCTCTGACCTACTGGGAGCTAGCTGCTGGCCAGACGTTCTGACCATGCTCATTTACTGCCTTTTAGCAGTGAGGCCCCACAAGCATTTGTTTATACCAGGGTTGTGAGTTGATGGTTCCTGTGTTTACTGGACAAAAGCTTTGATTTTGTTTTTTTGAGCACCTCTTGTCACCCAGCTGCACAACTGACCTGTTCTGTCTCGTCCTGGTAACAGCCGTTGTGCTTGATGGCGTTGACTTACGAGGCTACACCGCCTGGACACTGATGGACAACTTTGAGTGGGCAGTGGGATTTGATGAAAGGTTTGGGTTCTATCATGTGAATTTCACAGCTCCCGACTTGCCACGGCGCCCCAAGGCCTCAGCCAGGTATTACTCTCAGATCATAAACTGCAATGGGTTTCCAGACCCAGCAACGGGCCCACATCCCTGTCTGGAACTGGAGCCTGAAGGTAAGCAATGCAGCAGAAATCATGTTCATCTGCACCCGATTCTAATCTCCAAAGGTTTCCGTATGATCTTTAAAGACTCCCATTTTCTGCACTAGTTTTTTAAGGGCTCCAGTAGTGCACTGACTAATCATCAAGCTTCCTTATAACTGAAGGTACTGCTGTGGCATTATGTCACTTCTGTATGTAAAACCAGAATAGTAGGCTTGTGCAATAGCACCTTGGGGCATGCTTGTCTCCAAAAGAAACCCAATTCCCTTCTACTTTTCTCTGAGTACCAGGGCTTCCTTAGATGTTTTCCAAGCCACACACATTCACTATTCCCACATCATTTTTTCTGACCAGTTTTTAATACTTTATACAAATTGGTGTTTTGGTGAAGCCTTTGGAAATATTCTTTTGTCACAGATGTTTGCTGAACTGGAGGAGTGGGTTTAACAGCAACTACTGTTAAGTCTGGGGCTTTGGGGATTGACCATGGCTGTCGGACAACTCCTGGAGTCTCAAGAGTAGCACTTTTAGCCTTGGTTGTGCCTTTACCCTGAGCTAGAATTGTGTGAATTGCTGATCTACAGAATTACAGCTCCTGCCGAAGTACTGCCCAGCAACAGTGAAAGCCTTGCAAGGCAGGAAGGGCCACACACACCAGCACAGGGCAATGCTCACCCCAGGCTCTGGACTAACACTTTCTTATTGTTTTCTCAGGGACAGTGACACCCACAGAGGCCACCCCAGGACTGGCTGACAGTGTTCACTTTCTGGGATTAGATTTATCATCACAAAGTGCAGAAATAGCACTGTATGTGCTCTTTGCTCTTTCTGGAGTTGGAGCGTTGGGCTTGGCTCTTTTTGCATATAGGTATGGAGAATTATCCAAAAGATCCTGTAAGTTATCACACATGCAGCTTAGTAAAATGTAAAGATTCCATTTGATAAAGTGTGTGTTTGGTTTTGTTTTTATAAGAATTAAAAAAAAAGAAAAAAGAAAAAAGCCTAGAAAAAAGCACTAGGAAAAGAAACTGTTTCTCATCTAAACAGTGTTCCTACCTAGAAAGGCTGGACCAGATGCTCACTGAGGTTCCTTCCAACCTGGCATTCTATGATATGGGAAACCAAGTATGGGTACTACTGCAACCATGTCTTGCCTTAGAGACAGCTCCCCAGTAAAGGAAAATTTTTGTCTCTGTGAACTGCCTTCTCTTCTGCCCAGGCATGAGTGGGTTCATTTCTCAAAGAAAAAGGTAAAATTACTTGTTCCTATCTGCATAAGGATTCTGACCTTGTTATTGCTTCATCATCTCCCCTTGGTTGATACAGCCCCTTCAAAGGATCTGAGAGCATCCTTAAGAAGCTTCTTTGTGTTTTACGGCAAGTTAGTGTCCATACTGGTTTAAACTCATCTCAGATGATGTACTATTCTAGTGCAACTACTGCAATGTTTTTTTCCCTCCTTTCCTTATAAATTATTTAAAAAATAATGGAAGTAGTACTATGCCTTCACATTTGAGCAGAGTACAATAATACTTAATTAAATTTCCTTTAAATAGGAATCTGAAGCAGTGCAGAACACCCATAATATTTAGGTCTCTAACAATGAGATGTGTTGATAACTTTCCTCCAAAAGAAAACCTTCCATTTTTATGTCATGAACAGTCTTCTTTTTTCTTCCTATATCATAGGCTGGTCCCAAAATGCTATTTCAGATGTGTTTTACCAGATTTTAATATGAACAACTCCCCAGTAAGGAAATTTAAACTGAAACAAAAAGTTTGTCTGCTATATTTTCTATTTCAGTGTGTGATCCTAACTGCTTGCTTCCTTGTGACTAAACTACTTCAGAGGAACTTCACAGAGAAGGCAGTTATGTTTTCTGGAAAATAGTTTATTGAGTGCTTGGGAAATTAAAAACTACAAGGTTTTGCTTGCAGTTGCAGAAGCAAGAAAAAAGTTAAACATAAATTAGTTACCTGATTTGCTACTTATAGTGCTTCTGAAACCCTCATTTTAATCAGTCATTTCCTACCATGACCTTTATATTAATATCTGGCCCTTAAATTTATGTAGCAGAATATTTATAGATTAAAAAGTGCCTTTCTCTGGCAGTAGGGTAATGATTACGAAAGCTGATGGAAATTTTCAGTCTTTGCTTCTAGGCCTCAGCTACACCCCACTTGCTTTTTCTGACTTAAAGAGACTTTATTCCATACTTCACTGGAGAAATAAGAATTTTAAGTAAGTCAGTCACTGTAGAATAAGCCCCACTTGTCCATAATCTTTAGTTGACTTAAATCAAATAAGGAAAAAAAAAAAAAGAAAGAAAAAGCCAGAGACAGTGATTATTGCAGTTACTCAAAACTACATTTGTTGTGTAGAATTTCCATTCCAAGTATTGTTTTCATCTTCTCCATCATCTTGAGTCCTCAGTCTATATATTTTTCCTTCTTTTTTGAAGTCTTCCCCCCGCTTTTCCACTACTCGTTTCCTGACTGCTTGCCTAGGGTACAAAAGACAGTGAGGTTTGAAAGTTTCCCCTGGTAATAATTACTTACTGCATTCACTTCTTGTGTAAATCATGCATCCTTCCTTAACTCTTATCCCCAGTAATAGTAATCTTTAGCCCTTTGTTTCCTTGGGAAGCAATAACCAACTGAAAATGTCATTTAGCAAATGGACAAACTGACAATCTCATTTGCCCTGGAAAACACCTGACCTTGAAAAGGGTTACAGTGGCTCTCCAGGTACAAGGGAGCTCTCTCATTCTCAAACCATTACTAAACCTTGTCAAAATCAGATCTCAGTTGCTTGGGTTTCTTGTACCACAGTACCATAACAATCTGACATCTAATTTTTAAAATTTTCATCTTCCAAATGGTATCAGCTCAGGGGAAACCCACATTTATAGTTACAGCTGAATTCTCTATTCCTATGGGACTGCAAGGCAATGCTTTTTCTGCTCTGTAACAGGAAGCTGAAGCAAACAATAAGGAGTTACCTAATCACACATATAAAAAACAAGCATCCAGTCAGAGCTGCCACTTAGTTTACCAGCCACCAGGTTATCCCTTTTACACAGAGGGAAGGGTGGTGGCCAGAAACTGCAAGGAGAGGGCAGCAGTTAAAGACAGATACAGTTCAGTTCCCCACTACGTGATGGAAACAACTCCTGCAACTACTCTGAGAAACAGCTGCCATGAACAGTTGTGGTTACCTGCTCTGCTCAATGCTGCCAGATGTCGAAGGATGTGAATGGTCTTGCTGATGAGCTGATCTCACAGCAGACTGTGAGGGGGGTGGACTTGAAAACAGGAAGTTGCTAATAAATCTCCAAACGGCTAAGAGAGGATACAGTATGGTGCCCAAGAACTTCCACAGATCACCGCCTGAAGCCTGAACAACAGAAGTAGCAGGTCTTCCTGCCTGGTGAGAAACACAAAGCAAAGTTGTCAGGTATTGAAGTCATGCTCCTGTAGACAGAGTATTTTGTACATAATTTAGAAGCAGCTCAATAGACACAAGAGAACTCCTTTGGTTACATATTAAAATATCTATACCACCATTTATCGGCTTCAGAAAAAGTCCTCCAAATCAGTCCTGACAAAAGTGAAACTTATTTTTCAATCTCTCCTAGACACAGAAAAGACCAAAATTCAAGCCAATTATCATGGCTGACTAATAGCAGATATACAGCTACAGTACAGCTGTTTGCAAGGAAGCAAAACCCAGACAACTCAAAGCCCAACACCTACCGGCAGCAACACGACTGAAGCACTTGGTGCTAACTCTAGTTCCAGTAATTTCTTTCCATAATCTTCTTTGGTAAACTCCCTTCTGGGAAACATTGTCGCCAGTGAAAAATTGCCATAAGCATTACCAACTGTCTGTGAAAAGAAAAACATTGGCACCTGTTCATTTTCAAACAACTGCAGGTTTGCCAACTGAGTGTACCTTGCCATAGTGACCTGAGAGTTCTAATACAATCGATCATCTTCATATAAAGAAAGGAAGGGTTTTTCATATCCTACTATGTCTAGCTAATGACAAAGGCAGTTGGTGGCACTGGAAAAGGCTGCTACCAACACCCCCTTCAAACAAACAAAAAAAGCAGCTTATGACATTTCCACCATGATCAACAACTAGCTGATGATACACCAAGTTGTAATCAGCATGTAACTGAGAAAACGAAGCACCAGTTTACCTGTGCAGCAAACTGCCTCGCCTCTTCCAGCCGTGCTTCAGAGGGGAACTGGTTAGTAAAGGAAGATCCATCTGGGAGGCGGAATTGAATCCTGGCTATTGCACTGCAGGACATGGAGCAGGGTCAGTCAGTGTATGCACAGTTACAAGCAGGACACAACTGAAAAGAGACTGGCTCTTCCTTCACTTCTCAGATATGTATATATGTATATATATGTATCAGTAAGATCCCCTCTCGGTCTTCTCTTCTCTAGGCTAAACAGTGCCAGGTCACTCAGCCTTTCCTCATAGGACAGGTGTTCCCATCCCTTAATCATCCTTGTAGTCTCCATTGGACACTCTCAAATAAATCCCTGTCCCTCTTGAACTGAGGAGCCCAGAACTGGACACAATACTCCAGAATCCAAGCCAACTGTGCACCCAGCCAAACAACTGGGTTGGCACTGTGCTCCCAGCTCAGTTCTGACTTCATCTCATCATTTTGTCTAGTCATTATCTATCACATTCTCACCTTATCTAGTTCCCCACCTAGCCCCGTTATATGTGGTATTTAAAGACAGAAAAAGCTCTTCTCTAACTAAAATACCACACAAAGAAAGGTTGTTAGTGTTTCATAATCAGGAATGACAAAAGGATGAAAGTTATCAGAGAACATAATATTAATGTAAATAACTACAAATAAATAATAAAGAAAGTCAACTTTTTTATGTCACTTTAAGCAGTTAAAAAAGGCATCAATTACTAGATTAGGATGTGTATTAAATCTCTTCAAAATTGACAAAGCTTTATTTACCTCTGTCCCCAAAAATATACACTTCTTTCTCTACAGGAACTCACCTTCGCTCCCGTTGAGCTGCTTCTTTTCTGGCCTCTATTTCAGCCTGTTTAGCCTGGAGAGCTGCAGCTTTTGCAGCTTCTGCTTCTTCCTTTGATTTTGCAAAGCGAGCTGCTCTCTCAGCACGATCCTGTGAAAGGACCAAGCAGAAACCTTAGTTTTTATCATTAATTGGAGCTTAATATTCAGTTCATTCAGAGTTGCGACCTACACTCAGTACCCAGCAAGGGGGAAAAGACAGTAGTGCTGCAAAGAATTCTGTGGTGCCAGACTGCACCATCTGGTGTCATTAGCCATGGTGACACTTTTCAGTGAGTCACTTTCATAGTTGTTCATAGCTGATCTTCCCATGCATGTTTTACACTCCAATGAAGAGAAAGGGAAAACTGTTATGACAAGTTACACCATTACAGTTCTAAGTGTTCTAGGCCAAAATCTAGTAAGGAGGCATTTCAGTTGTTACAAATTGTATATATATATGTACACAGATAAATACAAACTTAGAAAAAAATCCTCGCCATCACTTAGAGATCAGTGTTCTCCTGCATGTTCCACAATTAATCATCCCCTTGCTTCTGTTCCAGAACTATGCTTAAATTGCAATTCTTTCTATGGTAATTCTCCACTTGATTCAAGCAGCACGACAGAAAAGTGGGTATATTCATTCAGATAGAAAAGATCATCATTAATACAAATGCAGAAGCTTCATTTTATACACAGAAAAGGCTACATAAACTCCAAACACATTAATTCTTACAATGGCCCTTGTGAGAGAGAGGCAGCAAGCTACCTTACCATTGCAATCTGTTGTCTGATCCGCTCTCTAGCAGCCTTCTCTTCTGCCTTTTCCCTGTTCCTCTCCTCTAACATGCGTTTTGTCAGTTCTTCCTCCTGCCGCCTTTTGTACTCCAACATTTCTTTACCAGTTTTTCTCCGTTCAATTTCTTTCTTAATTTCTCTCTGAATAACAAGAGAGACAAACACTGGAACCATGAAATTGCCTTGGATAAGAGTAAGACAAGACTGAAGTCCACTTGCTTAAAAAGGAATTAAACATTTAACCAAATAACAGTATAAAACTTTGCAAGTGGTTTTACATTTTTGTGTTACCTGTTCTTCCTCTTTCCTTTTCTCTTCTCGTCTTTCTTCAAGTTTTTTTGTTATTCTAGATTTAAGAATAAAATTAAGTCTTAAAATGGTAGTATCTGTTATTAAAATTTTAAAATGTTAATGAAGCATTTGCAAACAGAAGAAGGGAAGACATGAAAAGGGACGTAAAAAATCTAGGTTAGCACTTTATCACCCCAGTTTCAAGTGCTTTCAGTTCAATGTTTTAAGTTCTTCAAAATTTTTGCAAGCACATTGTATTCAAGTTATATCAAAGGAGAACATCTTTAGTTTTCCAGACTAATTTAAATTTAAAAGTAATTTAAAAGCAGTTTTTACATTAACCCTAGTATTGTCACAGACATCTAAAGAAAAAGAAGACCACATAAATGTTTGCCAAATGATAACAGCACCAAAAATCCTTTAATTAAGCCTGTTTGTTCAAAACCTCCCCAAACAACAAAACTGCCTCCTGAGAAACAATTACAATACATTAGCAACTTAGCAAAAGACCTACCTTTCTACTTTGAGTGTAAGATCATTCACAGGCTGAGCATCACTCACTTGTTCATCTGAAGAATTAGTAGCTTCCTGGCTTGCTTGACCTGAATTTGCTCCATCTTTGAGTAATTTACAAGAAAGCAATGCATAGGAGAAAAATAAAAGGTGTGTTTCTTCTAATTAAAAAAATTACTAAGCTCACTGACAGCCATAATTTGCACCTACTAGGTCCCAAGGAGATATGAGATATGAGGGTCTGCTATTTAGACTTCCTCCTGCCCCCCCAGTTTGGTTTCAGGTTACTAACCCAAAGAAACTTAAAATGTAATCCTGTTTCAAGAAACTATACACAATGTTTATTGTATTGTGAACTTTCAGTTTCTCACTCATTAAAACTAAGCAGAATGACAAATTATCCTTCCCTCTAGACTTGCAAGAAGCATTCTGGGGTACCCAAGTTTTTCCTCAACAAGTCCACTCAATATATTGCCTTTTATGTACCATCATACAGCAACTTCAGCAAATGAAAACTATTTCAAAAGCTAATCAGCTAGTGTTTGTGTAAAAATACCAAACATTACCAGCAGGAGCTCTTATTGTCTCAGATGTAACAGCCCTTGGAGAGTCACAAAACTCTTCTGCTCTGGATTGTGTATTTTCTGGAGCACCATCAGACTGAGAGGAGGGACAGGGAGCAGATGACTGACTGCCATTTTCCAAAGGCTGCCCTTTTACTGTGTGCATCTAGGAAATGGGGGAATAAAACCAAGACTATGAAACTGCTGGTATTTTCCACAGGTTCAAAGGTCAAGACAAATATTTTTGGAGAATCAGCACTATTTAAAAGACAAAACTAATTATCACACATGGCTGAGTATGATGCAATTTTTTCCTAATCTTAATCTTACACTTGAAATCAAAGTGATAAAACTACCTACATGTATGTTATGTTCCATAGCATAATTTTCTAAATCCACATTAAACAAACAATATTAAAAAAACACGTATGAACTGAAAGAGTAATTGGTATGTCATTCCAGTTTAGAGTTTGTGACATATTTCTTTAATACTGTAGGTGTCATACAGATGATCTAAAACAATCTATGAAACAAAAAATAACATAGTATTTCTACATAGTGCTTTCCATCATGTTCGTTTTGTGTCCTCAATTTCAGTTAGCAGGCTGTGCTCTCAGAGAACCAGTAATTCATCCTTCCCCAAGGCACATGCTAAGGGCCAGGGACATCTCCTGTCCTGAGCACATGATTGAAACGATGCAGTCTCTTGGCAAAAGTGTTACCTGTTTAACTTTATGGATTCTGGTAACAAGCTCTTCAACAGAAACACTGCCAGCAACTACTTCCAAAGGGATCCCATTGTCTCCTATAAAAAAACTGGATGGAACGCACACTACAGGATCTGCACAGCAACAGTTAAGGGCAATAAATGACAGAAGTTTATGAAGTAATTTTAAAAGGAAAAGCAGAAGTCCTTCCTACAGAAGTTTATGGAGCAATATTCTATCTCCACCTAGTTGCCCATAGTCAGTGTCAAGGGAGGAAGAAAAAAAAGACATTCACAATAATACTGGAAAACATTATCTACAACTGATAGTATTTCTTCTTTTCTTTGAAATAGTTTATGCCAAAATATTTTTCTCCTACACACATATCTGAGAACTGATTATGCTTTGACTTGGAAGCTTTTGTTTTAGTGTGAGACAACATCTTATGTAGACAATAATGAAGTCTTTACAGCGTTAAAAAAATCCAAATTAAGGTTCTGGATTCCCTTTCAGTACCTCTAAGGTACTGAATTTCACAGCATCACACGGAATTCCTGACCTATGTGCAGTGACCTACTTAAGGTAGGCAGATATTTACTTAACTTCATACCTGTGTATAACAGAATCCAGTCCGCTACTTGTTCTTTCTCCCCTGAACTCCAGTGAGTAATTTAAAGCATTGCTTCTTTGTTTTCTAATACTGATTATTTTGCTTACATAAAGCTTTGCATAATTTTCTATTTGGAGAATTACCTAGAATTAACATTAAAAATAACCCAACTTGTTTACTTTCTCTAAGAACTGACAGTAAGTTGAATACACAGACAGTATCTTCTTAACTACACAGTTTATTGCATATTTTTGTGCCAGATGTATTTCTAATAATATTGCTTGGAAATATTTGTCTTAAGAACAGTGTTAACTTGTAAAGAGCAATTACCTGTATTCATAATGTAGCATCTGAACTGATCTCAAAGGATACAAATTTGAGAAAACTGGAGGCATGCTTCACTGTTTGAAAGAAAAGATTCTTTTAGGAGGAGCAATCACTTTGGAACAACTTCAGATTCTCTTTCATCATAAATAACTGTCCCACACAGAAAACTATTTAAATACCTGAAAGAACACTTCAAGCAAATTTGCACTGCATCTTCTCATTAACATTTTGCATAAGTGTCAACATGGTGATAAGCCCTGGTTATCACAGTTGACTACATAGGATTTAAGGAAACAGAGCTAAGAAGCAAATCAGGAAAAAGACATCTAGTCTATTGAGTGCAAATAATACAGTAAGTAAAATAAAACATCTGTAAAAGATTTAAAATACCACCATTTTGGGAAATCTCAATGTACTTTCTGCACATGGATTAGAACACTTAAACATAACAAAAATAGCAGAGTAATTTCCCCAGGAACTTCAATGCTTCTCTATTCCATGTGTTACAATAGAGACAAACATATTTTCTCTAGGGCTTTACAGATTTTTATCTTTGTGAATTCACGAGAGTTTTTCAATTCATGATGTAACTTGGCAAATTAAGAACTGCCTCAAGATTGTTTGCATTTTGTTTCCAGCTTTTTTACATAACTTTTGTGTCTCTTCCTGTTGCCCTGGGGACAGCCTTCAGCATTCTTTTACTAGCACTGAAATACACAATGAATATTCTGAAGAACACAACAGTAAATTTTTAAATTCTGAATTTTCTCAGGCTCTAGTGGCTTCAGGAGTACTGAATTCACTTATGCTCTGGAACCTTGAATTTAAACTAGCTGCAAGGACTTCAAAAGCCTCTTACTCTCGTCATCATCAATGGAAGATTGTATAAGAGACAGAATTAGAATAGGATCAAACCTTTTTGTGTCGATTTTAATAGCAACAAAACCATCTGAGGCAGCTTCAGTCACTTTCTCATCTTCCCACCTTGCAGCCATCTCAGCAGATTGTTCATCCTCACCTGCAAGATACAGCACACGTGTGAAGCTAAACCAACCACAAATTGCTGTTTCTGGTGGAATTTTAGCTTTGCTTCAGTTGCTTGAAATCACCTTTGGAAGACACTCTTGTGATTACTTTCAAGTCAGTTTATTATTTATTTTTTTAATAATCTGGAGACAATTCACTCCAGCTGATTAGGCTCCCTAACATACCAAAACACCCTCCCAAGGCAACAAACTTGTAGTTTTCACAGTCACTGAACTGCACAGTGAGCCGGTCCGTGGGAGCAGAAGGGTCTGAACCACGCAGATGGAACAGTGATAGAGGAACTGGAGGTGATGGTGAGTCTGCAGCCTGGCTCGATTGCATCATCTAATTACACAACCACCGAAGGGCCTCATTTTCATGTCACAAGGAGCATGCTTACACTTCAGTGTTGTGCTCCTACTCTCAAAATACACAAGAAGATCCCAGAGAGGATACCACTGCTTCTCCCTGACTTTGTGTGACCTGCCAACATGCTAAAACTATCCACTGCTTACTCCTCATTATAAATTTAATTACATATCGGTACACCAGCTGCTAACAGGTAAAACTACATTTTTCAGCCCTTGTAAATACATAATTCAGCAGACAAGATTTCACAGTCTGATGGTGTTAAAAAACCCCACAAACCCAGAAACACTCATTTGCAGGATTGTTTGTAACTTAGTTTTGTATTCCAGTTCCTAACATGAACAGTAACAGCAAGACAGTAGGAAAAGGAGTGAGGAGCACAGAGGAACCAGAGTAACAGCAGAACAGGAGCTACTTAAGTAAGAGAAACTGAAAAGTTGTTTTAGGGCCACAGATTCAAAAGTGTTATTTTAATCAGAAGAAACACTTTTGTCTTCCAAAGCACCGGTTTAGTGAGGATGTGTGTTAGTAACTTTCTAATGAATCCTAACCATCCTTCAACAAGTAAATTGGCCTGCAATTTGTTTATCTTCAATCTGCATTAATTCCTAGCAGCTTGGAATCAACTGTACTCTTGAAGAATTTGAGTCACAAGTATAGAAGTACAGTAGTCCATTATTCAATGACAACAACAAACCATTTGTTTGTTTCATCCCAGTTGCCATTTCATGCACTATTTTTCACTTGATAAAGATCAGGAGTTATACATGTAGTCCCTGGGGAAGCACTGGCTGCCTTAAGGCCAGAACTCGCTGGCCACAATGTTTGTCTGAGACACATCTAACAAAAATACACCAATTTTGTAAAAGCGTTTTCCAACCGTATGTATTGATCTCTCCCTGCAAGTACTGAGCCAAGTATGAAAGTATTAATCTCTATTACTATTATTCTACATAAGCTAATAAATATTTAGGATATTTTATGGGGGAACCTCTCCTCTTCCTTGAAGTGCAGTGCTTCCAGCTGCGACCAATGGAAGCAGCTGTTCTGCCAAGAGTGGTTTGGCCTCCTCCCCCATTTCCAAATGCTCAGAGACAGACAGCTGCCTCACACACACTTTCTCAAAAGGACATGTGCTCATCCGATTATACTACTAAAAATATCTAAATACTTGCCTAACACCAACTTTTCCATACAAACAACTGCTGTAGAAAAAGAATGCTGAAAGACACAAACAGCTCAGAAGGTGTCCACAGTACAGTCTCCGAGACATGTGACCCATGAATGAAAATGCTGGTCACTCACATTTTATACAGATCGATGCCATGAAACACAAGTTTAATATTGTGACTACCCACAGAATAGTTGCTTATTCTCCTACATTTTTTTGTTTTGATGACCCTTTCTCACTTGGGGATTAAGGTTCATTTATTATAATACTGTAGTAGTAATTACATCCTCAAACCTTCCAGGTCACAGGAAAAGCATCAGAAAAGGCAGGAGGTCAAGCTGAACAGACCTCGACATAATTCATCATTCTGCTAAACACTGAGCTATCACAACTGCCTCAGAATCCTAGTTCCTAAGACGCTCAGATTTCTTATGTTCCTCAAACAAAAGCACAGCTTCATTTCACTTACTGGAAAGACCTGTACATAATTCAAAGTCACACTTGCTCGTCTCTTAAATTTGGTCAGGTAAATTTACATATCTATATAGGAAAAACTTAACCATAATTCCTCAAGTGATTCAGGTAACAGAAAGAGACTCTTCTTCCACAACAATTTAGTTCCTGTATGAGGAACTTACTCAAAACCATCACAGGTTGCCAAAGGACTAATTCCCCTATTCCTCAGCACACAGTCAGCACACTTCTTCTTCAGAAGAAAGATAAGCCTAGCTGACTTCTCAATGTCCAACATTTCGTAACTTCTCAGTAAGAGTAAGGATTGTCCATTCTGGAAATAAAGAAAACCAGGACATTAGCTTCTTCACCTCCTCCTCCTTTGTATACTTTCACATATTCAGCTTCAAAAGTGTTTTGATACAGCTTGGCTACAAAACACTAACAAACAGTTTGTTGACTGCAAACCAGTGCTTTGCAAAAAAATAATCTAAAACCAAAGTTATTAATAAAGTAAGGAGTCTTTCTACAAATATTACTGAAAAGAGACACAAAGACACCAGATGGAAGTTCCCTCCATTTTTTCACTTTGGAGAAGGACTTTTTATGAGTAGCCTGGTATTTTCATGATCAGAACATGTTTAACTTTTGGAAAGAATAATCTTAAATACCTCAGTCAGAACAGCGGAGTTATCTGACAGGGTTTCATATCAAATGAACAATTAACATTAGATTAATGAAAGGAGTTTTTTTAACTCTGCAGGCTAGAAAATTACCGACAGAAGAGATACCAACGAGATACCACAGATATTCACCAGACTTGTTTCAGTATCACAAATAACTTCTCCCTTGGCAGCAGCAGAACCTACTTGCCATCGTTTGATGCCACAAAGTAACTTGTCTGCTTCCTAAACAGAACTTCCTTGCTCAACGCCTAGAGAAGCCTGTAATGTAACATCTCACTTTAATATTTTAAATCAGTTTGCAAGGCACACACACTTCATCTCTCATGCTCCCTGGAGACTATGGAGCAATCCCCTTCATTGGAACTTCCTGTGATTTCACCAGGATCTTTAATATGCTTACACAACTGCAGCACCAGAACATGCCATGAAGGTTTTGAAACTGAGCTAAGAAATGTTAGGATTATGGCTGCAAACAAGAATGTTAAAGAAAAAAACTGGTTGAACAACATGAAATTGCAGTCATAAACACCACCTCACTGTTAAGATAAATAGCCACATTATTCCTTACTTGACTGGAAAATATTCTAGAATCAGAAAGAATAATCCTGTTCATTTTCTATCGCCTGTTTAGAGGAGTGCATGAAGAGGGAGAGAGGGACAGACAGATGGTAGCAGAAACCAAAGAGAGATGGACCTACTAGAATTCACTAATTTTTTGCCAAGGCTGCATCTAATAGCTGTCCTCCACAGTGGCCATCTTAAAATTACAGTTAATTTATATTTTCAGTTTCACTAATTTTTCCTTTATTGATTTTTTTGGCCCCATATACATTATTGGACAAAGTGTACAAAACAAACCAGAAACACTGACCACTTCTGAAAGTATTGTTTTCCTGCTCAGAAAGCTGCTTTCAAATGCTTGTCTCTAGTGTCCATGGGCAAAGCATGTAGTGCTAAGACTCAAAGCTACCATCACCACCAGCTATGCAGTTTTAAACATGGATCTACCCAAAATACAAACCCCATAAAACCAGACTATTATTTCAGCACTCAGCATTGTTCAAACACAACCTGCTTCCACACATCATGAGAAAGTGTTTTCTTGGGCTTCCCAGCAGGCATAACAGAACTGCTTCGCAACCAGCTCCATCACAGGTCAGCAGCCCTGATTCCACTGCTACTGGGGTAGACCAGAAATTGGCAGAACTCTCCAAAACTTTCATTTTTACAATGTGGCTACCCTAAGTAACACTCCTCCAGTATGCTACAATGTCAAAACTCAGTTCCATCCCTGCAATCATAAGTTTATCTCCACTCTGTACATCTACACATTCCTACATCCAACTTGACAATATTGACATCTAAAAAAAATGTCCAGCTTTGCATACAATTTTAGTTTAATAAAAAATACTGGAGATTAGTAACAAACTGCTTCAATGTGGGTCCCCTCCAGTGAATCCTTCTGAAAGAGACTGCTCCAATATGGGTCACCTGTGGGGTTACAAGTCCCACCAGCAAAACTTCTTCAAGGGTCCTGACAGAAGCCTGTTCCAGCATGGGCTCTCCATGGGCACAGGCATCCACCTGCTCCAGCATGGGGTCTTCCATGGGCTGCAGGTGGATATTTGCTCCACCACTAACCTCCGTGGGTTGCAGGGGGACAGCCTGCTTCACCATGGTCTTCACTCTCCTTCAGCACCTGTAGCCATCTCTTGTTCTTCAAGGGCTGTTTTTCTCACACATTCTCACACCTCTGTCCCAGCTGCTGCTGCACTGCAGGTTTTTTTCCATCCCTCTTAAATGTATTATCACAGAGGTGCTACCACCATCACTGATGTGCTCAGCTTTGGCCAGTGGCAGATCTGTCTTGGAGCTGGCTGGCATTGGCTCTGTTGGACACAGGGGAGGCCTCTGGCATCTCACAGAGGCTGCCCCTGTCAACCCCCTCGCTACAAAAACCTTGCCACGCAAACCCAATACAAATAATCTGAAACACCCAAGAAATTTAGTAGACAACTTTTAACCCTGAGTAAGGATTTGAGGGAAAGATCAGCCCTTAACCAAGTCACAGCAATGTTAGGTTTCACAGGTGAAGATGTGAAGTGTTGCTAAACACTTGCCTGTGTCAGAAGTATCTTGCTGTCTACCACCTGGCTTTCCATTTGCTTTTATACAACATGCTATGATCATCTGATTATTGACTATGAGGGCAGAGAGCTACCAGGTAGGCACTGTAGGTAAACACACTAAAGCATGTTTATGAAAAAAAAGGATAAAAATCCAATCGTAAAAGGCTTTCACATCGTGGCACCCACCTGCCATCGTGATTCCTGAGCTTTAAAATGCTGCCTTAAAGTCTGCATACTCTACCCCATCCTTTCCTCCAGCAGCAACATGCTGTGGGCTGAGATCTTGACTTCTAGCAGTATGCCTACTATCCAGTAGAAAATGCTATTTTCCGTGTATAAGAAGAGTTGTGTCGACAAAGGAACTTAACCACACTTTACTTCTCTGTTCACATCCTTTGGGAGTGAACTTCTTGGAGCTAAGCAAATCCCATGGTTCAATAAGTCTTAAGGGAACAACACTGGCCACACATTCAGTGTGGTTGTTTTTTTCATGAGATGTCTAAAATACTTCAAGCCACAAGCACTTAAGGCAACAGTATAAACAAAAGAAGCACCTTATACACATCCATCAGAACACAAGAAGAAAGCTGAAGAGCCTGTCTAATGTCCTCCTCTCCCTTTACCCGTTCTGTTTTTCCAGACAGAAAGGAAACATATAAAAAAAAAAGACAAAGTGAGTTTCTACAGGTTTCTTCAATTACCATTCAGTTACAGAACCAACAGTATAGGGAACTCGAAAGGAAAAGGACACTGTAGACAAGGAGTTAAGCAAATAACTGCAGTAAGAAGTAAACGCAGGGTCGTGCGAGGATGTAGCGAAGGGAAAAGCAAAACAACCTAGCAACTCATTCCGTGCTCAGAGCAGGCCGCAGCGCCACGCTACACCGCAGCAAGGGCGAGCCGGGGCTGGGACGCCGCCGCAGCGTGCCCGGCACCGCCGGGACTCGTCCTGACACAGCAGAAATCCCGACCCGGCGGGAGGGGGAGGCGGGGAAGCAACAGCTGGCGACGGCGCTGCGGAGCCTCCGGCCAGCGCCGCCCGGGGCCGAGCGGGGCAGCGGCCGCGCCGGCTGACAGGCCGCGGGCAGGCTGGGCCCGGCCGGCGGGGCAGGCAGCGGCACTCCCCGGCACAGCCGCAACCGCCCTCGGCTGGGGGGGCCGCCGCAGCCCGGAGCCGTCCCGGCCGGCCTCGCAGCCAGCCCAGCGGCCCGTCGGAGCGGCGGCGGCTGCCTCCGGCCCCCTGCGCTGTGCCAGGGCGGGCGATGCCTGGCGCCCAGCACCGCTCCCCCCGCCCCGCCCCGCCCCGGCCCGGCCGGGCCGTACCTGAGACGAAGACGACGAAGACCGAGCTGTGCTGCTTGGCGGCGGCGATGGCAGCCGGGATGGAGCCGCCGAACCACCGCATCGCGCCGCTGCCCCGGGCGCCGCCGCCGCCGCTCCCGGCCCCGCCCCGCCTGCCGCCCCAACGGCCGGGCGCGCGCCTGCGCCCGCGGCCCCGCCCCGCCGCCCGATTGGCCCGTGCCCGCGGGCGCACGCGGGGGCGGGCGGCAGGGGCTCCCCCGCCGGGCGCCATCTTGCAGCCGGCGGGCCTGGCGGGCTGCCTGGGCAGCGCTTCCCCGTGCGCCGGGCCCGCCGCGAAACGGCTGCGGGCGGCGGCTGGAGCAGAGGGGTTCGCGCCTCTGGAGCGCCCCTCGGGCACCCCGGGGCCTGCGGGGCCGGGATAGTCGCAGTTAACCCTAGGCCCAGCATCCACCCTGGGGGTGCCAAGGGTGCGATGAGAGAAAAATGGTGGCGGAGGTGACTGACGGAAGTCCACACGAAGTGTGTTAAAAGTAGACAATGTGGCGTGCACGGGTCCCCTGTGAGTGGCAGGGTCTGAGGCCGGGACCATCCGTGCTCCCCGGTGAGCTGGGCTGTGTGAGGGACCGTGACTGGGGCAGCAGAGGCCGTACAGCTTCACTGGGGGCACAGCCATCAAAGGCAGACGGTCTCTCGGATGTGTATTTACAGTAACAAGGACAGGACAATTTCAAGTACTGTGATCATAACGTTTTGGAAAAAAATCCTGCACTTAGGTTTTTGTGAAACACCATTAGGACAGTGACTTGAGTATTCTGGGTAACTTCCTGAGGCAGGTGCCGTCAAATACCGAAAGGCTAAAAAAGACAGTCAGCCTGGAAAGCTTCTCACTGTTGTATTTGTGTAGCTTGGTGCAACCTGGAGTTTAATTACAAAAGTCACTGGATAATGACAATCTACAAAGCTGTGGTGAAGAGAGGCAAATCAGTGTTGACAGCAGTATGCAAAAGGTTTTATCTCTGTGAAGATGCAGCATGTGGAAAACTCTCCCAGTAATCCTGCTCACTGGGTAAGCTTTGCATACACCTATGGTGCTTCTTAAATTTTCTTAAAGCAGTAACTGTCAGAATACTATAGCTTTTATGCTGAGATGGTATTATTTTTTTGTATTTTCTTTCTTGATGGTACAAAAGATTTAACTAAAATACCAAAGGTTGAATGGTATTAAACTATACATTTTTTTTGACATTAACAAAAAAGACGTATCTGTTGCCCATGTGCAGAGGAAGAGGTTAGGTTGTAATGTGTGTTCAGTATGTTAAGCTCTCTGAAGAATTTAGATGTGTTATGCCAGTTCTTGCAGCATTCCCAACACCTGTAGTTTGCATTTACTGAGCCCTATTTGAAACCCTAAGGTGGAAGGTAAAGAGTTGGACACCATATTTTTGGGG
The DNA here is from genome assembly GCF_020740795.1 of Apus apus. Classification (NCBI taxonomy): domain Eukaryota; kingdom Metazoa; phylum Chordata; class Aves; order Apodiformes; family Apodidae; genus Apus; species Apus apus. The sequence goes on from NC_067287.1 coordinate 7,064,624, forward strand.
GAATTATAAGATTTTCAAAAATTTCTACACCAAGCAAGGAAGAAATGTTGTTTAAACATAAAAACATGGGAAGGCTTACTAATGACTGGAAAGGTAGCTTTTGTGAGGGTGTACAATCTTTTGCATAATCAGGAACTATTTATATTATGTTCTCTGATAATTACAATTTTAAAGTATAATTCTCTAACTGTATGGTCAGTGAGTTGCTGCTGTTGCATGTACCTCTGCTGTTATAATTGATCTGAGACCCTGTAGAGCAGATCTACCTGGAAAACAGGGTCTCAATTTGTAGGCCTAGGAAAAGGGAGGGCTAACTAGTAAGAAAAAAGTTTTATTAGGAAAGAAGAAAAATAATTTGATAGCTGAAGCATTACCCAGAGTTCAGTTCCTTGGTGTTGTGCCAAGTCCCTAGCTGACTTTGGCAAATGTTGGATGTGTGTTACTACATTTATTACTTTTGTGGCAATGTCATCTAGTTTGTTAAAATGAATACACAAAACCAAATGAGCAATCAGTATGGAAGACAATGCAAGACAGTAACTTGTATTTTAAGAGATTAATTCCCACCCAAACAACACAGATCTACTTGGGTTAAAAAGGAAAATATATTAGTGAATTACTTTTTTAAATTGCATTCTTGCTTCACACTAATCATTGGTTCATTAACAAATCAAAGTATCAGTTTAAGCCAAGTAAAAAGGTGACAAATTTGAGTAAGTAGGGAGACAAGCCCTGGTGTATTTCCTGGTTTGTATAAGTCAATGTGATAAGACTGTCAAAGCACACTTAGTAATGCTGTTTCTTGGAGTAACTAGTTTGGAAACCATCCAAAGGGCAAGGCTGTGCTGCATCCCTGCCTCCCTAATTAACCCTCCCACTACTGCAAAAATTAAGGTATTAGAAAGAAGAAGAATGCCAGTTTCTCCTCTCTGAAATTCAAACCAAGGTCCTCTGTAATTCAAATATGATGTGTAATATTGCTGCTTTTTCTTAAGTTAGCTGTCAAGTAATTTTGGGGCTGTAACTGATATCACTTGCGGCTGAAGCTAGTCCAGATTGCAGCCAGATTCTAGCCTGCCTTCCAGCTCTGTTGCCCCGGTCTGAAAAATGTCATTACTGTCAGCACAGTGAATGATCATCTATCCTAATTCAGATTCTCAGTTAACTGCAGCATGGGAGCTGAATTAAGAATAAACCTCACTGCTAAGCGTTATCCACAGCAGCACAGTTTATTTTTGTAATTTATACCAGTTTTAAAAGCATACAACTATCAGCAACGTACAGATACTCCTAGCTCTTTGGTTTACAGCGCTAGTCTTACCTGACATTCAGGTTTTTCTTCAGAAGTGCAGAAACAGTTCATTGCAGTTGCATGCATCCCGTATCATGACTAGGCTTTTGTGCTTTACCCACAAGACTTAAAAATGAAAAAAAAATAAAAGAGCAGCAAACACTAGTGTTTGTGCCCTGGACCAAATGTTAATGCTTCTTAATAATCTCTTGAGCAAGATCCACTTTCAACCTGACAAATTTTGACAATGGAAAACATCACAAAACGTCAGGGAGTTACCAGTGGGATAAAAAACAAACCTTGCAAACCAGGGGCTGCCAAACAGTCAGGTCTCAATGCCAGCCCTACAGGCCTAAATACACAAGGGGGACACAACTAAAAGTAGGCTTATATATGTTGTAAAAGGAACATAACTGGATATATTTTAAAGTCAGACAAGAGGCAACTTCATTTATACAGAAGTTTTCAAATGTGAATAGTGACTTTGGTCTCAGGTTTCAGAATAAGAAAATTTAAAGGGACTTAATTTTCAGAATGTTTTGGAAATTGGGCCCTTTTGAGTGTTATGATCTACTCCTGAGAAATAAGGCTTCCAAAGTGAAATCACATTGACATTGTGCACTTTATGTTTATACTTGTTTACATTAATAGCCAAAAATACCATAAACATACTAAATGTGAATAGGACATTGAATAGAGGCAGCACCTCAACCTTCTTGAAGACTTGAGCTGTAGAAACACTAAAGGGATTGAAGTAAGTCCTTTTTCAGCTGGAAATACATTAAAATTCCAGCTACAGTAATATTTTATGACCTGTACCATAAAAGTGGTTGGATTAATTTTCTCCAAATTCCATATAAACATGCTTTGTTTCAGGGCTAAATACAGGAATTTACCACCTGCACCAGTTTTCTATGGAAAAAATGTTATGGCGCTGAAATAAAGATTAATAAAATAACCTAGTTGCAACTTTAGTTACAACTGCCTTTCAGACATCCAAACAAGTTAGTACAAGATTAGCTCAAAACAACAAACTTGTCAAATGTGAAGTTTTAAGGAACAAATGAGTGTCCTAGTGTGAGAACATAACTATTGTTTCCACCTTAAGAGGGAAGTGGTTTGTGTTACTAGATAGGAAAAGGATTTAAAGCTATTTCAGTAGCGCAAGGGGAAAAAAAAAAAGTCATATTGTGAAAAGCATGTTGCATATTGAAATACGTTATCCAATTCATCAAGCTAAACAATTATTTTTGTGTTTTAACAAAACTGAACTCCCATCTACCTACCACTGCTCTGTACCACCTGGATATTAAAACACAATGTGTGCTCTACAGAAAGGCCAGCAGGATTAGAGATAGCTGCAGGTAGGAACACTTAAGCATTACAGCACAGTATTGCTCATTTCATTCTTTGCAGATATTCTGCTTTTCTTTTTTAATAAGTGTATATGTGTGAGTGAAAGAAAGGGATCTCACATTATCCCATTACCACTGTTTCACTTTATACCAATCCAGTCTTACTAAAACATGAGGCTGTAGTTCGGCAGCTATGTGGAGACTGCGATTACATTCCCAGGCATGCTGTTACCATGATTGAGTGTTCCCAGAGTATGGAGCTTGCATTTGTTTTCTTAATTTTTAATTAATTTTCACTGTAATATCATAAATAACACTGAATCTTGTTACACATGAATATAACTGCATTAATTGAAAAGTAAATAGCAGCCTTCAGTGGAGTAGGTAATAGCCAGATTTGTTTGGCTTTTATGGTTATTATTCCAGTGCTTGTTCCTCAGCCTTTATAGTTATGACATGTTCCCAACCAAATGAAACATATTAAGTTACTGCAGTATCATTTAAGTCCCCACCTAATTACTTTTGCTGCTATTTGCTTTAAAAATAGCTTTCATGTTAAATGACAGGAAGCTCAAATATACTAGAGTACTGGAAGATTTGTTGAGAACACTTGAGCATGCTAGTTTTACATACCATAAAGTGTATTTATTTGCTTTCTAAAACATGATCCAAATCTACGGAACAAATATAGTTCCAAGGTTTTTGTATGCAGTCCCTAGGCTTATGCGTTTTAAGGAACTGAAAGGGGCCGAAGTGTAAAAGCCAGGAAGGTACACATGGTATTGTTTAGATGAGTTTATACCCTACACTAGAGACAGTATGAAATAGCTCAACATCAGAAATTAACAAGACTGTAAAGCAGAAATATTTAAATTCTGTGCACATTGTAAACATCAGAGGCCTCTGATGCTTCCACAATCCTGTTAATTTTACCTGTGTGGCTCCTATTGGCATGTCCAGATCAAAAAACTGTAACTGCCTGTTTAGCACAGAGGAAGACTTACTAAGAAAGGGTGATGTGCCTGTAGTAGTTGTAGGTAAGTATCAGATTAAGGACTAGAATTGAGCTGGTTTATTAAATGCCCAAATCTTTTCTTCTAGGGCAATTTGTTGATAAGAAATAGATTTTTGCTGGGCGTTGTTCCTCCCCTTCTTTTGTGTGGATTGCTGGTATTCTTCATGCTTATCTTTCTCAGTTAATTTTATTCTCTCTGGTTATTATGAGGAAAGTTTATCAAATTAAGCAAATGATGCAGCATCCTTTGGAGATTAACTTGATGTTAATTTAGTTGTTCTGTCACTCAGAGTAGATGGAAGTTCTCAGATATTGACTACTCACATACATCTATGGAAAACCTTGTCCTCGTGTCTTATCCACAGTAGGCAGCTGCTTCTCTGTGTTATGACATCTGTCATTACAGACCTTAAATCTATTAACTACTTTTACAGGATTAAAACCATAATCTTAAACTAGCACTGGAAGTCAGCAACAGGCAGTGATGGAACCTGTGCGTTAGTAATGTTATCTCTGTGCTATGCAGAGGAGAGGAATATTATAATCTGCATTAACTGGGTTTATCATAATTTTTGGGTTGGGGTGCAGTATATTAGAGCAATCCAACCTGAGGAGGAAGAATTATATGCCCTCATTCCAGTAGTATACTCAGTCAAGTAGCAGCTTAAGACCTGCAATGCCAAGTACCATCCTTTTAGAAAAGGAGACAGGGACATGAAGTAGATTTGTCAGGCTTGAAGCTGAACATTTTCCCCTTTGTTTTAGAAGAATATCTGGGTGTAAATCTACCTTTATGCACATAAAAACCTGTCATCACAGCACTTTGCTGAATCAAAGCCCATATACCTAATTTATTAGGCTACACTATTCCCAGAGTATTTTTCTCCCAAATACTTTGATTCATCACATGAAGGATTGAAGAACTGAACATGGATACAATTGTTCTTGCCACTTCAAGTGTTTGTTAGGGATAGGATTTTTTGTCTACAAGCTGAAAATTAATGCTGGTGTAGGCACCTAAACTCTTCGCTTTTCCTCCGTAAAATGTTTCTAAACATAACATTTACCCCAAGTTTCCACTTACAGAAGTTACAAGTGCATCTTTTAGAAAGCAACAGCTTCAAGAAGGGAACAAGTAGTTGCTCATTTACACAGCAAATTAGTGCCTATGCTAAAGATAAAAAAAACACAGGAGCAGTCCTTTATGGTCTCTGATCAATTTCTGTCTTTTTTACTCATATAGGGAAACATTTAAAAATTATGAAGGGCAGGATAACAAATAAATGCTTAAAAAAGATGAACATCAGTAGTGGTTCTTTGAGAAATTCTAGTATTTGTGTTATTTTGAAGTTTTTTTTCACACATTTGAAGGAATCCAAACTATTAATATATTTTTCATCCAGGTTTTAGAAGACTCCCAGAAATTTAAACTGAAAAAGTGCACTGAAAAAGTTTGTGTTTGTAAACATTTATTTTCTTGAACTGAAAAAGGCTTGCATCAGCACACATTGTACAGCCTTGCAAATTACACAAATTGAAAAAAGTTTGTTTCATTTATGTGCAATGAATCTTTAATGTCCAGTGAGCATCTGTAAATGATGAAAACTTAAACCATTAAAAAGGTTTCCAGCACTTATCAAACACAATTATCATAGCGTGAAAAGGAAGAGAAAGAGATCCATACTGGTGGGAACACAATTAAAGTGCAAACATTTTGTCACTTGTGAAGATACAGTTTAGTTTCTTCACATTTTTGCTAAAAAGAAGAAATATTAAAATGTGATTCAGTGAACATTCTTTGTAACCTATTCATATTCCCCTTTAAATAATGATTAAACTCGCTGGATCAGAAGCAAATCCTTCAAGGGTACAACATCCTTGTTACTTCTTTTGACATTGCTCAAATGAATCTCAAAAGAAAATTACCATCTAAGGAGTTAAGTTATTAAAATTATGGGGTTTTTTCTTTAAAAAAAAAAACAAACAACAAAAGAAAACACAAGGGATAAAGAACAGGTTTAACTTGAAGATCTGGGATAGTTTGCTAGAAAATGAGTGTAATTCCTTGAAAGTGGTTCTCTTTTCCCCTCCACCAATCCTCAGGTTCCTGCCTTGGAATGGACAGCTGTGTGCTGGCTGTGAAAAGGGATTATAAAATACAAATCTGAATATGGATTTTTATGAACGTTTGCTGTACAATAAAACTTTGGATCTGATACAAGAATTCAAAAATATAAAACAAAACTACTATAAAAGTAGGGGATATTTCAACAGCATTCCTTGTAGACAGCTGCCTGTCTCAAAGATGATTTCTTGCTATTGTCTGGGATTAACTCTGTATTTTTTTTCTTCATCTTGCTGGATCACTGGGTTATTTATTCTTCAATGGCTAATGTCATAAGACAACACATCCCAGGAGTCTCTATGAAGAGTGCAGAAACCCCACAACATCAAGCCAACTGAGGAGAGGACATGGAAGTAGTAAAGGCTGAGCATCCACTGATGTAACTACTACTGAGAACTAGCCCTTTCCAGAACATGGAAGTCGTAGTGCTTCTTGCTCGTTCTCAGCCTGAACTTGTTCACTGAGGTACTACTTTGTTTCTTCAATGCATTCTGAGCAGCAGACATCGTAGGGAAAGTAGCTAGAACCGTGTAGGTGGAAGCCAAGTCACTGGGTTTGGATGGCTCAGTGTTCACGCTGCTGTGGTAACGACGATGGTTCTGCTGCTGTGTTTGTAGACACGGTGAATCCCTTAGCCACCGAATCTTGGCACCAACTTTTAAAAGTTCTCCAAATAGTTTTTCTGCTTCCATACAAGTTATGCCTTCTGGCAGTTCAGTAATTTCTAGAACTTTTCCCACAACTGAAACAAGAGCAAAATTGAATCTCAATCGGTCATTGTAGTTAGAGATACAATAAACATGAAGGAAAATGAGTTATTTCATACGAATCTCCCATTGGCTGATACCACACACACAGACATTCCATTTCTGGTATTCTAGGGAGCCTTTTGCTCTCACATTTAGCACTGCTTACAGCTACAAACATAGAAATAAAAGATAAGAATACAGAGGGCCCTCAAAATAGCGAGGGGAAAATAATCAACACCTAATTTTGTAGCAGGTTTGTGAACTCACTATAGCATCCCACTGGCTTTGCCTGTTAACTCCTCACACATCACCATGCTAAAAATCTAGCCTGTCTTCTGTCAAAAAAATCCTCTCCAGTAAATTGTTAGAAAAAGCTGATCTGTTAACTTTCTGCAGAGTTGACAGTAGGTAAAACTTGCAACAAAAATTCTTTCCAGTATAGATATGAAGACAGATAATACCAGGTTTTATTTAATTGGTATCTTTACCAACTCCAAGGAGATAATTCGTAAATCTCATACATCCCTCAAATCCATGTGCTTATTTATATTAGAAGGGAAAAAAAACCAAACACTAATTTGTGGTTTACATTTGATTTCACATTTTATGCAAATAAAAGGAAGCACAGGTATGTCAATTTAAGAATATTTAACGTAACAATATAATAGAATTTATGTCCAGTTCAGTGAAAAACTTACTATTCCTTTTAATACTGTCCAATCTCACTCTTCTCTGGTCTTTCCTCTAGCCTTCAAAACTACATTTTTCTCATTTAACCTCACCCTTCCCCTCTCAATAAATCAAGTCTTCCTCTCCAGCTCTGTGTTTCCAGTATTTGCCATGTCCATTTCTGTCCAGTTCATCTTCATTCTGGCCCTTTTCTCACCTGTGCTCTTCTTGTTACATTCCCAGCCCATCACCATCATTAATTTTTCTGGACCACTGCAAGCAATCAGCAAATCCGTACCTGGTTCTCCTGCACCAAGATCGGCTGAAGCAGCCTTCTTTGCTGGTTTCTTTCCCCTGTTTCCATGTCTGTTTCCAGGCTGACAAGGAAAGATTGACATAAGATACGTACTTTAATGACAATACACCATTATCTTAAAACTTGTAGGTTAGCTCAGTGAAAAATGGTGCAGAGGAATGTCTGGAAAATCACATGCTCTACCACAGTACAGAAAAGATTTTAATGTCTAATTTTAGTCTTGGAGTTTAGCGGTCCTGCAGTCAGGCACATTGAGTCCTTGTCTTCAGAAGAAAGGGAGGAAAAGATGAAAAAAACCCCAACCAAACACCAATCTTAAATCTTCTTGGAAGGACACCCTTCCACCCCCTCCCCAATCCATCAAATATTCTCTCTGATCTTGGGTAGAACTCAAGAAGGTAGAGGTAGGGTTGTCTGTGTGTTTTTCCCAAAAATTAAATAGCTGGCAGAACTTTTTAGCTTGGCTAACACTATAATAATTTAATTTTGTTTTTCTTGTATGAAACAAACCCACCCTTTGTTTAGAAATACCCACATTATTTTCTTTTTCCATTATTGTTATTCAAATAAAAGAAAATCCTTTTAGCAAACATTGTGTTTTTTGGAACTGCTGGCAAATTAAAAAAATCCGTAATCTACACTGTGCCTAAAGCAAAATTTCAGGAGAATGTTTCTTTGTTTTTTAAATACAAAAAGCAAGAACAATGGGAAGTAGTACAGAAGTGTTACTGGAGAGCAAGCACCTTCCACACAATTTCTTTTCTAATGCAATAACATTCTCCTGTTCATGGTGGTTATAACGGTAGTTTTGATTTTTTCCAGTATTGCTGGGATTTTATTCTCTTTAATACCTGTTGGCTTGTTACTTGTCCACGTAATAAAGATGGTGGATTGTATTGCAGGGGTTGGCCAAGCAATGGGTATCTGGCATCTCCTTAAAGAGAAAGGTAATTAGAAGGCTTTTTGTTATGGTAAATCTTCCTCCAAGTTCCTCTTATGATGTCTATCTTACACAGAAGCGAGCAGAACAGCTATGCACAAAGTAGTGTATTTGGCTAGGCTAACAAAATAAGATTTGGGATTAAAGTAAGCCAGTCATACTGATCACAAGCTGAAAAGGTACAAGCTTTCTTGCAGTTAAGAACTACACTGAAAACCACAAAGTTTTTCTTCATTGCAGCCTTATCTAAATCCTCTTATTTCAAAATGAGCTTAATAAGGTGGAAACTCCTCTCGTACTTAATGATTTTCATGGTTATATCCCTGATTAGAGGCAGGTACATCTTCACATTCCTATTTGCTCCAAGGATCCACAAAGACAATGGAATAGAAGTTTTTAGTAATCACAGAAGATTAAGACAGTCGAGAGTGATACTTTGTAACAGGCAACCTGGAATTTTTACAACATCAGAATGCAAAGCAATGAAAAGATTATGTAGCAGATAAGACAAGGACAGACAAGGAAATAATAATTTATTTTATCAATAAGACAGAGAATTTTCTGTAAGTTTTGCTTTAAAGTAAATCTTTCAGTAAAACAGACTGATCAGTTTTGAGTTTGGGAACTATACCAGGATGTCTTGGCTCACTGACAAGGATTTTTTTACAATTTGGTTTTAAAATGTTATCAACTATCACATCTCAGTGAAAACTCCCTATTTTCTGTTTTTCTGTTAACATGGCAGCAGAGTACTGATATTCTTCAGGGAATTATTTCTGTCTTTGAGTGGATACTCAAAGTAATTGAAGTAGCAATACTACTGGCTAGGGGCTCTAATCCATCACACTAGTTTTTCTACAAAGGAATAGAGAATTCTTACTCAGGCAGTGGTTTGATTCAGTGTATCATCAGCTAATAACTATATCCTTTCCCCCAGCTAGTTCCATACTGTTTATCTTTGTTGCTCTAAAAGTATATCCTTTGTGACAGGACATGTCAAGTTTTGATTTATGGTTAAAACTTGAAGCTTCTTTATATCAAACATCTTATTAATATTTTCAATGCTGAAATGGGGAGTTTCACACACGAGGAAGCTAGTTGGTTACAGAAGCTCTCACAATAACAAGATCAAAAGCTTCTGAGAACGCAGGGGACATCATCAGTGCAGAAAGTTAAGGTGAAATTTTATATGATCCTTGAGTGGGTAATGTGATGTTCCTACTTCAATAGCATTACTACTAAAGTGAGCCACAGTTTGTAAGAAAATCCTCCCTTGTATTTTGAAACATTCAAATAGAAAAACATACATATGTTTTAGTTAACTAAAACTATACCTTGTCCAGGGACAAAAGGTCTAGAAAACTGGGACACAATAGAAAGAGGTGTTAATGTGGGACGGATGTTCTTCATGTTTGATAGCTGCGCTGGTGCTGGTGACTGGGCCGGTGAGGTGACAGGACTACCTAGTTGAGGACTATGCTGCAACTGGAATAAACAAGTTAGTGTTTTTAAAAGTACCTACTTGAACAAGGCAAACAACACCTACAGTATTCAAAGACTGAAGTTAAAATAGCTATAACGAGTATTACCAGAGTGAATTTTTATTCCCCAAAAAGAACTTCTGGAAAAACATGCAAAGATGCAATTTATGCACATATTAAGTCATCCTGAAATACAAAAAACCCTCATACCTGTGCAGCACTGTCTAAAGTGCTAAGTTCTGTGGACTTCTGCCCCCTTTGATGATCACAGTAATATTTATTCTGTTTCCACTGTGGAGGTGAATGGTTCCGAGGCTGAGGATTGCTAGGTATATTTAGCTGCATCATTACTACTCCCCCACCTGGTGGTGGTGCTACTGCTACAAGACAAGAAATCAGTAGGATACAGTTCATCATACGTATCAATTTTCATTTTAGCAGAACAGACTTGCATTAAAAACAAAACAAAACAGGGAAACAACATAATCAATGTTTTGCTAAATAAGTTGCTGAACTGCAGAAAACCAGAGCAGTATCTTCTGCAATTACATTCCCACTAACAGATTCATCTCTTAGGGCTTCTCAGAACTAGGAGATAGTGGAATCACCAAAACTCAATATTGAGAATACTTTTGAAATAAATACTTCTTTTTTACTGTATTCAACATCCACTGTAGTTACTGTCAGAGCAATGTGTTCAAGAATGTGTGATATTAAGCAAAAACATGCTTCACTTAAAAATATAAGATACCTAGTTAGTTTTAAATTATACAGCAATATGGACTCAAAATGTTTTCTCTGATATGATGAGATACCTGGGAAAGACCTGGAATCAATCTCCAGGGCAAAATGACCCTAATTTCCAAATTCTGTACAGAAACATTTTTCTAGACAGAGACTGCACGTGGATCCCCATGTCCTATACCACGTGGCTGCTGCAGTAGTTACAGCCATGCCGCAGTCTGGGGAGAACAGCTCAACAGCCAGCACTGTTCCCTGGAGGAGTTGTGATGAGAGGCTGTCTAAGAGACAAGCTGTCTTTCCCCTTGACCTGGCTCTGTCCCAAGTAATTTATATAATGTCCTGTTTACTCATAAATGGTTATTTGCCATTTCCTTCTCTGCTCTACCCACTGTTTACAGCATTTCTCAGAAACCACAATTAAAACGCATGTTTTAAACATAATTTAATCATCCACTTTTAAGGTGGGACACTACAGTCTTCTCTATTTACTACCTACATCATAGCATCAGTTAGGAACAGTCACATATAGATTATAAAACGCATTCTTTTATTCTAAAAAACGAGCTATTGTTTTCACTGTCCCTGGCCTCCACAAAAAGAAACATGGCTCCATCAAAAAGCCAACCAAATAATGTGGAATAATAAACTCAAAATACTAAAACTATATTAGCTTTTGTAAACTGGATTCTGAAGTATTTACTATATTGATATTTACAAAAATAATGAAGTAATACTAGCCATGTTTTCACATCTGTTTTTCATGGCAAAAGATTCTAGCCATGTGTTACAGATTGAAATGGAAGCATCAGATATCTGGCCAACTTGAGCAGAGGATACGTACTTTAGAGTCCCTGCAAGAGCCAGGCTGCAAATATTTCTATTTTTTTGCATAGCAAAATCAAATAAAACTCTGTTTATGGTTATCTACTACATATTCACAATAACAGATAGCACAACAGTTTCTAAGTGGTAAAGCCGCTTGGAACTTGACATATATATTCCCTATATGTAAATCTGAGATGTACCAGACAAACATCTAGATACATGCTACAGTTTACACAAAATGCTTTAATTTTAATATTTTATGCATGTATTCATAAGTATTATAAATACACTTATTTACACTTCACTGTTTTATAATGTATTTTTTATTCTGCAGCACTCTTAGCATATTCTTTTGAATTATCTCTGTGAGAACTGAACGCCCAGAAAAATCCATGCTTATCTTTCTTTTAGAACCATTTCTAAGAACATATTACAAACTGGAAATGCTATTTAAACTGCAAAACAAAACTCTGTACACCCAGAAGAACTTGTTCTTTCTACTACTTCTAGTTCCACAGCATTTCAGGAAATGAAAATAAATTGAATTTTTTTCCTATACAAGCATCCTGACAAAGTGAAGTGTAATATAATGCATAAAGTGAGTTTGCAGACGTTTTATCTCATGGGTGTCAAAACCCATGAGAAGGGAAACCCAGAAGAAACCCTCGAGTTTTGCAGTCTAGTCCTCTGTAACTTTTTCAAATGAAAAGAAACAACTCCACAAAATATGCTGTCATCATCTCAGTACCACTGAAAAACATGCTTTTCTATATTCTCTCAAAATCTGTTCTCCCTGTGTCACAGAGGGCTTCTTTGCCATCCCCCAAATTTTTTTAAGTCACAGTTGAACAGGTTAGAATTAGACCTTCAAAACTGCATAAAATCATCACTATCAGGATAGATTAGGAGGATAGAACAAACTACTGAGACTGATTTTAGACATCATGAAAAGACAGTCTTCCAGAATTAAAGCCAAACAAACTTGAAGCAAAATGCAAACAAACCTAAACCTGCCCATGGACTCTAATACTCTAATGCTAATCCAGCTATCTTGCCACTTAACTGCATGTTATCTATTTACTAATAAACAGGCTCTAAAACTATCTTCAAAGATAAATGTTTGTAAGAAACACCAAATCTATAGTGGAATCTAGGTCACTGACCTAGGGTTGTTTAATATATTGCTTGCTTGCAGAATACTGAGACAGCAGTATTTGAGATTACCCCTTTTTGGGCAACCAAATCTCTAATGTATAAAATTCCCTACTGGTGAAATACAGTACCACTATAGTCACAGGATTGTTCTTTAATCTCCTTTGGAGGTTAACCCGAGTACTCTTAATTTCCTGACCAGTCCATCAATTTTATGGTTGGAAATTCAGCATTTTTAGGTGTATGGGTATTAGCATTTATAGTATTTCAAGAATAGGACAAGCTCTGTGTCACCATTGTTTTCACAAGCCATGGAGGCTTTCATATATAAAAATATACATACACCTTCTAAAAATTACCCAAATATTTAGTAGATGAAAACATTCTGAGCCTGATTTAAGTGCTTCTGTTAAGTGACACAGATCTGCTGAAGGCTGCCTCCAGGCTGCCCCCCTGAAGTTGGCTACTGTTTCATCTAAGTTTCAAGTTGTCATTTTAAAAGTTACAATAATAGCAATTCAAATGAAGAATTATGAAAAAAAGTATTTGCAGAGATAGCACTCAAGTTGCAGTTGTTCTAGGAGTTAGCCATGAAATCAGTCTGATAAATTTACAACAGATTTCTAGACAGAATGGCTTAGATGAAAATGCCCATAAAATATACCTTTTATTGGCTGCATGATGGAAAGGCCAGTGGGCGAACTTTTACATGATGAGGGTGGAGACACTATGCTGTAGTGTACAATGGAAGCAGCCTGTTGTGGCTTTGACTTTGATGAAGGTGGCAATAATGTAGGAGGTGATGGCTTCTGACTTGAATGGTTGCTATAAACTATGAAAGTAAAAGCAGTAAATAAGGCTATCATTAAAAAAAAAAAAAACCAAAACACCCCACAAAGCTTTGGAGTATTTCATTTCGCTTTTCAGCGGGTCAAAAAGCTACCTCTCCTCTCTGCCCAAACCCAGAACTCTGAAGAGTTTACTTCTCAAGAACTCTTAAGAAAACAGATACTCCTTTTCCATTAAGTGAGATCTAGAATGCTTCTTGAGTAAAAAATCCAAGTATGCTGCTTCCAAAATGTACCTTGCTCGTTTTATCAAACATTAACCCAAATCTCAAAATGTTCAGAGTCATGTAGTTCTTCAGGAAAAGATGAAAGTCATTCTGTTGACAACTTATAGTTCCCATATCTGTCTCGACACTCAAGCAAACATGCAAGGCATTACAATGTATGTTACTGCAAGTAACTTGAGAGCTTTAGGTGATAAACAAATTGAGATGTCAAGTTAACCTGCCTCCAATGTAATTTCAAAAATGGAACACAGAAGAAAATATAATACAGTAGTTAATTCTAAATCAAACCGTTATTATAAAAAAATCCAATCACCCAGCATAATAAAAGCTACACATTATTTAAGTCTTTCAGTTAAAAACTTTATTCCCCTAACCTGCACACTGCTGTCCTTGAAGCTGCTGTGTGTTGCAGGGTGAGGTTGTTCTAGGAAACTGTATCTGCTCTGATCCAGGGGGCTGCAAATATCCTACTGATGAACTGTAACAATAAAAAAAAAAAGAACATGACTAACAGGCACTTATGCTACATATTTATTTAACCATGACTGTTGCACTTGCCGTCTACATATATTGACAAATCACTGAGATTTTATTAAATTTCGAATCAGTAAAATTCTCACCTACTGCCAAATCTACTCATTCTTCCAAAGACTGATGTTTCACGCTGCTTCCTTGAGAAAAACTTATGCCCTGCATACATTAAGCAGCTGTTTTTGTGTCTATAGCAGGGTATCGCTATAAAGACATCTAGAATAATAATAAAAAGATGGTTTGTTGTCCTTACCAATGAAGCAGAATTAGGTCTCAGTTAAATGATTACCACAGAACCTGACACAAGGGTTCAGATGAAATCACTCATCTGGAGGCTGGCCCCATGCTGCTCAGCTGGCTCATTAGCACTCCAAAGCAGCACACCTCTGCTTCAGTGTAAACTAACACAGCTGAAAGGGCTGATTGCCCTTCCATGGCTTTACCAAATAGGGCGTATAGGGAAAGGAAGATGTCTCCTGGAGATAAACAACCTTTCACTTGTCATATGTAGGAAAAGGATAACTGTAAAAAGCTTATTTATACCATGTATTTTTCAGGGCATTCAGGGGAAAAGCAGGTAACAGAGAGGCAAATTCTCTCACACCACTAACTGATCATACTGCCAGAGCCAGAATATCAAGTTGGTGGACCATAATCAGAATGGTGCCTATAGAATCCTGTATTTAATTTCTGTACTAACAGATAAAGTGTACATTCTGAGGGAAGGAGAAAAAAGTATTTTAGTATTTCATATTGTGGAAAAAAAAGAGGTGCCATCTGTTGGATTTACCATTGTTACTTACGTTGTCACACAAAGTTTGTTCCATCCTTTGTCCCAAAGTTCAATTACATAATTTTAAATCAAAGATTCCCTTCCATTAAAGGACAAAAAGCTCAATGAAATCTAAAGCAGATTTGATAGCTGCATGGGCTGTGTGTTCTCACACAGCTTCTCATCTGTCTACTGATTATAGTTTTCAAGAATGACCTGTAGGTTAGAGACTATTTCATTACTGCAGAACAGCATTCTGTGTTCCTTGTCAAAGTGCTGCAACAAAACTATTTTGATAAAAGCAAGATACAGTCATTAGCTGCTAACCTGCTCCAAATTCCTAACCAATGTTTCCCTGTGCAAAAAAAAGGGACATTATAAATGACACAGAAGATCAAGCAACAAAATTTACTTCAGAAAGTCTGGGATTATGTCTACCTAGGACTTCACTAAACCTCAAATATAACTAGAGAAGGATAAAAAGAATCTTCAGTTGCAAAGAACAAGAATTCAGATTTAAGCAGATGAAACCTCGCAGCAATGACAAAAATACTACTTAAGTCTCTGCACTTAGGAAAGGATGAGGTATTTTTAAATGATGCACATTTGTAAGTTCCAAAAACAAAAAGAAAAATTTGTAACCAGCTTTAATCCTAATTCTTTTAGGTGTCTGCCTGTTTCCTCACAAATACTCCATTAAATTGTATTGGGGACACAGATGTATACACAGGGAGGTATGTAGATGTATACCAATTTGCTGTTACCAAGGCAGGTAAAAAAAAAGTTCTTTATCAAGCAAAAACCAAGCATAGAAACAAGTTCCTTATACTTATTTCATAGCCAGCTTTGTGCCAGCAGGCCTTGTCAGCAACAAAGTAAACTAAGCTTCTTCCAGACAAAGCTCAGAAAAAATAAGTCAGTCTTTTTCTGGGATTCAGGTTATCTTTTTTTCTACACCTTAAAGTAGTATCTTTGACAAAACCAGTGAATAAGGATACCCATCTTAAATGTTGCTGCAAAAAGGCATTAATACTGAACACACTGGTGTTTCAGGTACAAGAAAAGAAACAGAGAATGCTTAAGATTCAGAACTGTAGAAAAGTATTGCTGAAAGTGATAAGGAAACAATGTTTTCCAGTCCAACAAGTATGTCCCGATTCAAGCAGTACTGGTTGTTTTAGTTAACTGCATAAAAGCAACAACAAATAAAGTATCTGTAAGTCTGCCTTTAAAATACATTTTAATATATGCAGTATTATAGAGGATCATGTTCATTACTACACTGTAATTAAGCCTAGTTGCTGAGAAATCAAGTAAATGAATTAAACTCACCTTAAATTATTTTGTTGACCTGATGGAATGACACTGTAGTAAACTGGCATTCCTGTTGTGGGCAATCCTTGATTTGACTGACTGGGAATTATAACAGGCTGTTGATATGTCTGCTGGGGCACTGCTTGGGAACCTTGAGGCACCGAAACCTAAAATTGAGAACACATGAAGATTTCCCTCTGCAGACAGTGCCTCTTGCCCATTGCCTAGTTAATATAAGACTTTTTAAAAGAAACAGAAAGATCTTCTCATTTAAATTGTGGGTTCATGTGTTGTTTCATGTTTGTTTTTTTGTTGTTGTTGTTTTGTTTGTTTGTTTAAATTCCTGTTCCTGAAGTCACCTTGGCCACTTGCTTGTACTACTAGTACTGGTCATCATCACTTAAACACACAGAAGAGTGATTGGAAAGATATGAATAAATTACCCACCTGATAAGATGGCACTGAAGGATACGGAACAATCACACCTTGAATTTGATTCCCAACATTGTTGTGTTGGCCACTGACTAGATTTTGATTCTGAGAGTGCTGGACTCCAACTAAACCCTGGTAGTTTTGCTGCTGGTTAGGCAAAACCTGGTAACCTGAAATTATAAATTTAAATCTTATTTTGAAATAATGAACACATTTTATACACAGTTGCCTATGTGAAAATGTATGTGTAGTGTTTTCCCGTGGCTTTTAAAATCTGTCAACTTTGTAAGAATTGAACTTACCATGCATTTAAAAAGAAGCCAACATTAAAATTAACAGTTTTATTCCTTTGGATCCAGCATGAAATACTATACACACTATTTGCAATGGTGCTCTCACATGCTTGCAATATTTATTTACACTCTAGGTGATTTACATGCATTAACACCTTGATTTGATGGGTGAAAGCTGAAAGCATTTGAATAAAGCATGCTAGATAGTATCAAAACCAATTAATTGCCCATTGTTATGAACAAGGCCATTCTAAGTTCTTTAGTTTAGAAATTCTAGTTATGCTAAATTCTACTAGGAAGTATCTCAGGTGCCCTAGGGATAAAAGCATCCTGACAATGATTGAAAACTGAATCATACTTAGAGAAAATTTGTTTAAGTCATGTGTGCAAATCTTTTCTCAAAGGGCAATTTCTACTGAAATCTGTAATGCTAAAAACAACTGGGAACTGAGAAAAATCTTCCAGGTAAAAAAAAAAAACCTATGTATGTATGCAAGGGAAGACATTTTATATTCAAAGATATCTTGAGAAAAATGGAGAAAGATTTTCATATTCACCCTTCTACAGTGCCTCTACAACACTTTATTATTGCTTTAAGTGGTATTGTCTGTTCTGTCAAAGACGGACTAAAATACCCCAAAACCAGAGCATTTATTAGGTCCAACATTAACTCCAGTTCTTTTTTTTGTTTGTTTGTTTATTTTTAAAAAACATATAGTAGGTAACTGCTACCATGACCAACACACATGCACAACACAAGTAAAGTTCTTTTTGTCATGTTCTGTTATACAGGTATATGCTACTTACCACATCAGAAAAACCCCCTAACTATCAGTGTTTCTGAGACAAAGCCAGCTATCACTCCACAATAACAAAACTGGGCTTGTCAACATGCACTGACAGCAAGAAGAGTCTGCATTTTACTTGGACACACATTCACATTCTACTGAAATAAATTCCCCATGCTCCCTACCTTGGTATGGAACTATAACAAAGCAAATACAGCTGCAAAACTCACTTTTTTTTTTTTAAACTGTGTTTAAAAATTATATTATTCTGAAAATAATTAGTTAACACAAAACACCTTTTAAAAACAAAGCCCACCAATGTTCATTGATTACCTACATACAGCATATAAGGAACATGGTGAATTAAATCTCAGCTGTCTCTATAAAATTGCAACAATGAAGACTAAAAAAATACAATATAATCAAATATTGCTTCAGAAAATTAAAGGGAAGAAGCTTCAGTTAGTTAAAGTGAAGAGAGTTATTAGAAACACAACAGGTATTTTCAGAGTAGTATACAAAACTTCAGAACAATGCATTCTTGAATCAATTAGTAATTAAGAGTTTTTGATAACTTTTAAGTTTGAACGCTGCACAAAAATCCATCTCATATCTGTAATCAGCAAAGTGCTTAAATGTGCTTTGTTACAAAATGACATATGGCAGAATGAGAAGTTTCAGCATAGGACAGATACAATCAATACACCTGCAATCTAAACCCCTAATTTCCCACAAATTGCGATGTGGCTGCGAGTACTTTTCAGCTTTTTCTGGCACTTCTAGAGGCAGACGTAATCCATTTTGCAAGCAGACAGAACTGGAACAACATAAATTGACTGCCAAGAAAGTTCCCCACAGTGCTACAAAGAATGCTCTATTTTTAGCCTCACAATTTCACCTCTGCATAGAGAGTGGTCTGGCAGAAATGCAGCACTCAGCAGAAAACCCACACCTGCCAGAGCAGAGTCTCATTAGACAGAAACACTCTGAAAGAGTAGATAAAAAAGCATGTTCTTAATATTTACATAATTAAAAAGAAATCACTGTTAATGTACAGAAATACATTTTCTGAGTAACACATTACAACTGTGAAACAGCCTTTATTCAAGAACAGAAAAGCAAGTACCATCACTTGGTTAACAAGCTATGAATATAGCTTGATTACAAGTACTACAACTGTTACTACAAGTCTATTAGTTTGATCACTGGTGAAGCAGAAGCTAGCTGAACATCAGCTGTTGTTCCTACAGTCACTGTAGTTAAGATCTTTAACCAACCTTCTGTTAGGTCTCATGGTAACTGGGCCCTCATTATCATGGCAATGGGAAACACCTTGTTCTTAAATAGTTTTCTTCTCCCAACATCTTTTGGACAACCAAAGTGTTCCTATCAAAAGTGAAGGCCCCCGATTATTTCACCTGAAACCCCTTTAAAAAGGAAGCCAGGAAGCAGCTGAAAAAGAGACCGGTTCACTGTGAGAAATGTAGACCTCTCAGACAGTGTTACGGCCCCGAATCCAACAGCTCATCAATAAAGTCAGGCCACTCCACAATATTAAACCAAAAGTGGCTTCTGTTGCCACACTTTCAGAAACAGTCATCTTTTATCTAAATTTGTGTTTGGAAAGTTATTTCATAGTTAGTAACCACTATAAAATAAAGCCCATAACTTTTATGTCATACAGGATTTGTTAATTCTTTTTTTTTGACCAGACATGCTGCTATCATAGCCAAGTAACATGCTGCCTTTTGTCTCAAAAACAGCCATCGCTAATAAGCATCAACCATTCTGGATGTAGCTTTTTGTCAACACTGACATTCAAGGCTTAAGATACATCTAAAAGAGAGAATTTCAAAATACACCATCTCACAAGCAGTTAACAGAACAGAAAACATAACATGGAACCTTCCATTTCTAGAATACTGATTCAAATTTGCCTATAAAGCAGTAAATGAGAGCTAGCAATGGCTAGGTACCAATTTCCAGATTGTCAGTTAAACACTAATTACACAGTTGCTAGTGAAAGACTTCCCTCTACCATTAGTGCTACAATGTGTCAAGCAACTAAACAGGACTGAATGGGAGTATTGGCGGGAGCACTCCTTCACTACTTGAACATGATCTCTTGATGTCAAGGTTACAGGTACAAGGTACATTAGCAAAATAATAAAGAAGCTGTCTGCACAGCTTGCTTATCTTATTTCTTCCAGGACACAGAGGGAGATATTAGCTGCTGATGCTTTTCACTTTGTCCACGTTACAGGCAGTGAAATTCAGTTGAAATGTAAACAGCTAAAAACAAAGAAACTTACTTACCATATAGCAACCGATTCCTCTCTTTGCATCTTGGTGCTGCTGCACCATCACCCCATGCTTTCCAATTCAGATTGTTTTGTTTAGCTAGGTACATATACTGGCACTCTCCCATTTGGAGTTTGTGTGCTATTCACATTGGGAGTCCCCGTAAATGGAGAAGCAATCCCAGTTGAGCCTCAGACTTTTTTTGCTATTAAGTAGTCTGGGTATTAAAACTTCTGAGGAAGGAAAGCAGGTTGTGTCATAGAGTTGGATAACACATTTTTAACACTAGTGGATAAAAGCAAGTTGCTGAAAAGAATAATTTGTTTTCCTTTGAAAAAAATGTCAATATACTTTCACTTCTGAAGAGTGAAAGGTGGTGATCGATTTTGCAGTAGGCAGGTAACTAACAGCATTTTAAAATTATCTGACAACCCTACCACAAGTGGGCATCACATCTTGATTCTGCAATGGAACAATCCCAGGTAAATTTGTGAACTGAACCCTGAATAACAACTTCAAGTGTTGCTGCTGGAGCAATTCCTAGAAGGACTGCAGAAGAGGGAGCCAATTCTCTTACAGACTACTTAAAATAATAGCTAAAAAGAACTCCTCTTGATATTTATAAAAGCTTAGTATTTTATCCTATTTCTGTAGAGCAAAACATAGGTGAGGGCAGGGGGAGGAATAAAAAAACCCCTTCTTCCTGAAGGAAACTCAAAAGGATATCAAGTCTAACAAACTTAACTAAAACATGGTATAAAAGCCTGTTTTTTAAGGATTTCTGCCTCCAAACATCAAGGGTTACTTCTGAAAATTTTGACTGAGTCAAGATACTACTTAGAAGTAAACTTGTTCCAGGAATCCAAATCTTATTGAAGAATTCATAACAATACTTTTAAGTACAGATTATCAAAATGATGGTAGCTCCAGCTACAATTTGTAAGGAATAAAAAAGACAACAGGAATGAAAGGAGGCAGAAATACAGCTTATTAGCATTCACAGAGGTAACTCAGAAACAGCAGAGAAATCTTTACTAAAAACAGGAGGAGCAGAACACTGATTCTAACCACATCAATCTCATTATATATTCTATTCAACACCCAGATACCTGATAGCAGTCTTTTCATGTCACTACATCTCCAATTAGTATCTTTTGTTTAGAACTTTCAGTTACAGTACATCCCTGCAATGTGACATCATTTATAGGTACTAATTCATCTTTGCAAATTACTAAACAGTTAGCAAATAAGCTACACGTTTTTTAAATTACTCAGTTCTAAATTTAAAAAAAAAATAAAAATCCTATAAGTAAAAAGAGTGAGCCACTCATAGTAATGGCTCAGATCTTCATGACAATTGACTCAAATTCTTTCACCTTAACTAAGTTACACTTTGGATCCCATATCCCCTATGTCACTTGAAATTATACAGCAAAATAAGTTTCAAAAACAAACCCAGGAGAAAACACACATGGGGGTGTTCTAATGAAATGTTGAAAAGGTTGAACAAACCTGTCTGCTGCCCAGGCTGTGCCAAGGGTTGGTTTTGCTGCGTGTTGTAATGGACAGAAACAGGTCGGTACTGTGGACTGGAGTGCGGGTACTGACTGGGGCTACAGTAACAAGCTGGCATCTGAAAACAAACAACTGAAAAGATTCACTACCAGCAAGTTTGTAGAAGGCAAACATCTAACCGCTTAAAGAACTACATGATAAAAGATAACTTATTACAAAGATGCAAGTAATATTAAATGGTTTAGCAATTAAAAAAAATACTTATACTACATAAATTTCCTCTTTAACAACTGATTTCTTCTACTTTGACTGTAGAAGTAATAATTCCCAATTTCTACAAATAAACATTTGAGACACTAGAAGACTATGACAAATATGAGTTTTACCAGCTACAGGTAAATATAAAAACTTGTGATTACTGCTCCTCAATTAAATGGAAATAGTTAATTTCAAAGCATGTAAGCCAGAATAAAAAAGCAACCCTAGAAAAATGCAATTTATTAACTATTTAAAGCAGCAATAACAGGGAGGTCCACACCATATAAAAAGCTAATAAATAGAACAGCATGATCAGTTTTTAAATACAACTTTTGGGAGGATGAAAACAGAGCCATTGTACCTGTGGCACAGGTTGCTGCATATATCCCTGCTGCTGGAGTACTTGCTGGTTGCCAGGGTGGCTAGATGGTGAATAGCCTGGGGCAGAAACTGGTTGGCCAGAGGGTGGTGGAGGTGCAGCAGCTGTGATGATATAACCAGGCTGCTGTGGGGGCTGCAGGACTACAGTGGACTGGAACATAGCAGCATGAGGTTCAGTGGGGTCAGCAGGGGGCTGGCGGGCAAGACTCATATGGCTAAACTGTGATCCTAGGTTGTCTTGCTGTAATAGTTAAAAAAAGGAAAAATCACATTCACAAATGCACATTCAAGGAAAAAAGAAAATAGCCAAATATCTCATTAAGTTTCAGATATGCATGTCTCAAATTACTGTGTATTAGCAACATGAGCCAAAGAACAATAGGAAAGAACAAGATGGAGCACAGTAATAAATTATCTTCAGAGCCGACAGCAGGAGAGAACGTTCAGAGACCACTCATTTCACTGCAAACATTCCAGTTTTTGGATTAAGTCAGCCTCTACCTATTTTACAGTAAAAGATTTAAACTGTCAAAAATAAAGTCTGAATTGGTGCCACTAACATTTTCTGATTGGACTTCAAAGCCTGAATGAAAACATCTACCCCAGTTAAAAGAGCAGAAGGCATTATTAGTATTGCTAAAGTAATTTTTTAAGAGCTTAGGTTAACGAGGCTCTAGTGCTGTACTGTAATTCCGTTAACTTGGTATTACACTACATGTAAGGGTTACTTGAGATCAAGCTAAAAACATTAATGGCTGCAAAACATTTATTCTAGTGGTTTATTAATATCTGAAACTCTGATACTTGTTGCCCTGAGCACTGCAAGATTCTGAGAAATCTGAAGCTCCTGTTACTGTAACCTCAAGCTTTTTTTTTTTTACACAAGCAATTCAGCATCAAATTGTCAACATCCTGGAAATTAGAAGTGATCACTAGTACTGTATCTTTTTGCTAAACAGGAAGATTTGGTTTACTCTTCAAAAGTGGACTCTCCAAACATGGAGGAACATTAAAAATATTTGAAGACCATCTTAGATGATCCTGAAGAAGACAGAATTAATGAAGAAAAAGTGCAATCTATCTTTTATCAATTAGATGATGTGTTCACATTTTTTGATGACATTTTGTATTTCCCAGGCTTAACGATGTTCTTAATACCACTGGAAATACAAATTGATGAATATGAACTTTATTTAATATACCTTTACATCTTAAAAAGCCCTATTTTCATTAGATGAACTATCTTAACTTCACCTTTGGCCTTCCTTCTGTGAAGTTGCCTATTAATGCAGCTGGAATGCTTTTCTACACATTTTACATTCTGTTTTTCATAATACCTAGTTTAGAGAGGAGATACTGATGTTCAGTTATGAGTTAATATTACCACTAAAAAAGTCCAAGGAATAAACCCAAGCAATACACATTTTTTTCTGTTACACTACCAATGTGAGTAAATGCTGATTGGGTCACTTTGTCCTACAATGATATGTACAGTACAAGCATGATTAACCACTGAAACAGGGTATTATCACTGAACAGATAAAGCAGACTTTCTTGGTACCAACTACAGATGTCATGCATTTAGTTTTCACTATGTTACCTAAGTTACCATCAACAGGAATAAACTTTTGCAACTGCCAGCACACTTAGTATTTCAACCCATTTCCTGAAGGTGAAATGCTTTGAAATTATTATGAATCTGGAAGTTTTATTCTCTGCTTTAACAACCACATGCCTAACAATGACTGTGAATTCTAGCAGACACCCAAGCTAGCAGCTACTAACAGCAGTTCAGTCACATGCTAAACTCACGTAGGAAGCTCACAATGGTTAATTAACCATTCTTATTTCATTAAGAAGGAGGTAAGTTGTACTGACAACAGTCCACATGTATTCAAATGCTCTAACATAACAGAAGACACAACATTGCTAACAACAAAACACCCTCCATGAAGAGCAATTCCTTTTAGAATTGTACACCTGAAGTACAGGTAGTTACAATATAGTTTTAATTATATGCAGGCTACTGAATTAAGATAAAACTGTATCTATCATTATTATAAGACATTTATGATTAATGTTGAAAATAGTAACCAAATAACAATTCTGAAAACATACTAAAATAGCTATTGTGTAGCACTGTGGTGGGCTGGCCCTGGCTCATAGGTGCCCACCCAAGCTGCTCTGTAACTTCCCCATCCTTAATGCAGGAGAAAACAAGATGACAAGCTCGTGAAAAGTAGGGGGAGACGGCTCATCAATTAATAACACAAGCAAAATAGACCTGACTTGGGGAAGATTAGTTTATTTCTGATTAATAAAATAGCAGGATGAGAAATAAAAAGCAAAACTAGCTTCCCCCAGGCCCCTTACTTCTTCCGAGGCTAAACTTGACTCCCAATTGTTTTACCCTCCCCCAGGTGTCACAGGGGGATGGGGAATTGGGGTTGTGGTTGGCTCATAACACTTCATCTCCACTGCTCCTTCTTCCTCACACTCTTCCCTGCTCCAGCATAGGGTCCCATCCATGGAATATAGTCTTTCATAGAATCATAGAATGGTTTGGGTTGGAAGGGACCTTAAAGATCATGTAACTCCAACCACCCTGCTGTGGACAGAACAACTCCCACTGGACCAGACTGCTCAAAGCTTCATCTAACCTGGCAGCAAACACTTCCAGGGATGGGAAATCCACAACTTCCCTGGGCAACCTGTGCCAGTTTCATGAACCTCTTTAACCCAAGTCCTTCCCACAGGCTACTGTTCTTCACTAACTGCTTCAGCATGGGTCCTGCTAATTTCTCAGACTGATGACTCAGCATTGGGCAGCGCAGGGTTAGTCTTGAAGCCACCTGAAATTGGCTTTGTCTGACTTAGGGACAACTCCTGGTCTCTTGTCACAGAAGCCAGCCCTGCAGCCCCCCCGCTACCAAAGCCTTGCCACATAAACCCAATGCAAACACGGACTCATTGGATTATCAGAGCAGCATGGGGAGTTGGCATGCCTCTATTTTTGACAAGGACTCTAGCTTGGACTCTGCCTTGGATAACTCTTCTCCTTTAACTAGGTTTCAGTTTCAGTTTGTATGAGCTTTTTTTTTTTATTTGTTTTGGTTTTTACACACTAAAGACTAAGAAATGTAATTTACAGCTTCTGTTTATTAAACAGGGGATGCTAGTGAAGTGGAAGTGTTAAAGAGTTCTGGAAAAGAGGCTAGAAAAAGGTCACCTTAAAAAGCCAGAAGAAGCTGATCCCTCAAAATGTATTAGAGGGTTCAGCAAGAGGAGCAGACAGAAAGAAACAACAAGAAAGAATGGAATGAGGTTAATCCAGAGACATCAAAAGATTCTGACTGGCTAACAAAAAAAGTAGAATTGAAAGGCTTTTCCTTTGCAGAAGGAAGTAATATATATCTAAACACAGATATAGCCATAGTTGTACACATTTTTGCTGAACTTGAAATAAACATGTTAAAAACTCAGGAACTCTTTTCTCCCACTCAGGTAATATTTTACTGTGATTGAGAAGCTAGCCAGTCATTACACTGCTATCACACACATCAATAACCAAGCAAAGGTCAGCATCCACTAAAGATTAACCCATACAGAGAGGAGATGAACAGAAGATATAATACCACAGAATATTGCTGTGTGGAGGAGACTGGCAGGAGCGGGGGTGGATAAGAGACTGCAGAGTACTGAACAGGCTGGGAAGAAGGCTGCAGAGGCCGCAGAGGCTGAAGAAATAACAGGTTTATAAACATGGTTAACATCAGAGTAAGAGAAGCGAAAACAAAGTCTTTTGTAATAGAAAAAAAGCAACTATGTTCCATTACCAGAAAGGGGGGGGACACTTCTTTTTAAGCTCAAGACTGCATAGAATTAAAACTATTTTCAATACCTTAGTCTCCCAGCAGAAATACATTATATTAGCTGTAAGTCAGCAAACTGCTTCTATTTAACATTGACTGTTTACTGACTGACTGTTTTACACATTACTTTCACTTATTCAACAATAATATTTTTTTTTTCTAGATTGGGGTTATTTAAACATTAGAGAGGTATTGTTTTTTATAATATTTTGGGCAGGTTCAACTCCAGTATCCATTGAGAAGGCAATCATAGAAGTAGTAAAGAATTTAAGAACACTGCAAATAACCATATGAGATAGGGAAAAAAAGTACAACTGAGCCTTTTTCAAAACAGACCATCTCTACTGTGGCATATGCAGGTATCATGAACAGAAGATTTAACCAGAGAAAATTAACAAGATAAAGGTTTAGATGAAGTTCTATAAATAACTTTTTTATAAAACTGGAGAATTTCATTATAACACAGGAGAACATGGTAGCTTGGTGCCTGAAATAGCTTCTGTGAAAAGAGGTAGAACCCTTCCTTCTCCTGACCATACATGCTCTTAGCTTTTTTCTTCTTCTTCAAGGGCTGAGGTAATCTTTAATCTGACCTATTTTACTAAATTCCTCTTGTACAAGACAAGGATAAAATACTTCAGTGTGCAGTTTTATGAGTAAGACAAAGTGCTACTAAAGAGACATTCATACTCTACAGTCCTAAGCTACCTCTTTTGTGCCACAAGCTCTGCTTGTGCAGTACAGCCCAAAAATTCATCTGACTGAAAAATAACCTTAAGACAAGGAGACAAAGATTTCAGCTGGATTAACTCCAGATTGCTGACTATATTACTGTTAATGCCAGGGGTAACCACATAGTGTCACTAGGGATGAAGGCAGAGCCTCCTCTATCTAGGCTTGGTACGTTCTTGATATGGAATGTTTTCACGCTGAAGTAACTTCTATAGATTTAATAAAAGGCTGCCTACCATGTTCAGTCATTAGCAGAATGGATAGTTCTGAGGACTGGAAGGGGCGGGAAGTCCAGTTACCCCCACCTGTAGCTATCACTTCTTAATCTATGCTTCAGCAGAACAAACCTGACAATCCCTTGTTATCAGACAGCAAGGACAGGATCAGTCATCAACACAAGCATCACGTATTTGACCTGTGCACCTGTGAGAGGATGTGATTAGCTGCTGGCTGCTGCTGAGGGGCGGCAGGAAGAGGTGGCTGTTGCGGAGGTCCAGGCACTTGGGTCCTAACAGGTTGCTGAGGCATAGGAGGATTGTACACAACTGGAGTGCCATCGGGATTAAGGAATGGCTGACCTGAAAAGGTGAAAGAACAAATACAACCACATGACCACCAGCTGCTTCATCTAAATTTTGAGAAAACAAAGACAAAAGTATTTGCAGTAGGCCAAACAAATAAAATAGTAACATTTGAAAATACATTAAGTCATACTGTTTTATATGAAAGATTAATGCCAAATCTACGTGACATTTATAATAGCAATGATTAAAGAGGCCTCAGTTGACAAACTATGTGCAGTTAAAAATCAAAACATTTAAGGTAAACAAAGATACCCCAGTCTTCACTTAGTGAACAGAAATATTTTGCCATATCCTGCTTGTCTTATTTTGAATTAAGTGGATTGAAAAGGGAGGAGTAATAAAGGAAAATGCTATTAAAAAAACCCCCCACACTATTTCAAGGACCTTTTAAAAGATAATTAGTCTCCTTTAATCAGTCTGAACACCAGTGAGAACACAGGAGAGCCTAAAAGCAAGTATTTTAAAATATATATCTATAAAGCAGCAGCTGCAATGGTACTCCCATAACTACTAATGCGATTACTCTTAAAGGACTCTCTTCCCCTATTTGTAGATGAATTAGCTTTTAGCTTTCAAAATAAATAATGTAGTATAAATTTCCTATTTAATAATTTGCAACTTCAATATTACACTAGTGAACTAATGAAAAATATAAACTACTTAAAAGAAAATTATGAACAAACAGATCTATTTTGGTGCTTGGGTTGGGAAAAAAGGAAAATAAATCAAAGAAGAAGCAGAGTAGCTAGCAAGGACTTATGTCTAGCTGCTTAATGACAAGTGGCTTGCATTGTCTTGTTTTGATGCTTAAGATCCAAATTCTGATGTAGATTTTTCTCTCTTCTGATTTAAATGTTTTTTTTTGTCTAAGAGTATTTCCAGAAAGGTATAAACTGCAACTAAAACCTTTGCACCCTGGCCAGGGTCCTGTCAAAGTAGACTAAAGCTCCTTCAGACTTTATTGCATCATATTTAAATGCAACTGGCCAACATAAAAGTGTAAAAGTTACTGGAGAGAGGACTAAGGCAATTAATGCAAGATAGAGACAGGAAGCATTAAGAGACTTGGAAAAATAAGCTACATACTATGCAGCTGGACTGCAGGTGATCAAGCTATAATTGAGATTAGCTTAACAGATTTCTCTTTAATGGTTAAGAATTGGGAAAGTTCACATAAATATGGAGTAATTTCTACCACTTTCTGGTAATCACAGGAGCTTAACTTGTGTCCTGTAGTAGCTGAATAAGAATTGTCTTTTCCTAATTACCCTCTTCAAATACTAAGAAGGGCTCTGTTGACCCAAGGTCACAAGATCTTTTGTCAGAAAGGCTGAGAAACTACTCTGTGGTTTATAAACTCTGAATGTCATTTGGAACAACAAACCCAGATGAACAATTACAGAATAAGATTATTTGAGTACATAGAAAGTCTAAAGTTTATCTGAACCTGGATATTGCATGTTCTGGAAGTGTACTTTATTTTCTATTAGATACTAAAATAATTTTATCTTATGAAAGACGATTAATGACTGGTGTAAATGCATTAAAAATGGATATAACGTAGGAAGAATCACAGTTTGAAAAATCAAGCTAATTTTCAGGAATGTCAGGTAATCTACAAGTCTGCTGCCTTTTCTGAGGGGGGTGCAAGAACAGGAGGCTTTCAGGTGAAAAATTTTCACAATCACATTTATTTCTCTGCCCTTTCCTGTTGATATGTCAAATTCCCATCAATGTAACAAGGAAAATGACCAACAGTACAGGAGGAAGAAAGTTAATTTAAGTCACATGCAAAAAGTCACAGCAAAAAAAAAATCTTTAAAATTAAATAAAAATCTTTTGAAAATCATTATATTTTAATGTGATACATAAAAGTAAATTAACATTTTCAGGATTTCTAAACTTCTAAAGTAAAAGTATGCCCAGTGAAGGCTAACTAGTCATTTAATCCAGAGAAGCAGTTATACATCTCCTTACATCTGTTGTGAAGTGTTAATTTCCTAATACTTACTAAAAATATCAGTATTGGCCAATTACACCAATTTTTATTCAATCCTGTATTAAACTGAAAAGCAAATTAGAAATAGCATGTAACCTCATGCCAAATTCTTCCACTTGCATGGAGTCAGTGTCATGAGCATAGAGACACAAGAATATGTTGCGACAAAGAAAATGAAGGATGATAAATTCTTTCAAGTCAATATGAACACTTCTTCAGGCTCCCACCCCTCACTGAATCTGTTTATAGTACCACTGGGAAAGACCTTTACCTCTCCCAGAAAAAGCAGAAACAGTTAAGTTACTTAGCATTCTGGATAATAAATCATAGGATTTTCATATTCTGTGCAAGTCACTCATTAAAATCTTACATGTAAGTTAAAACTCTATTAGATAAAATCAAGTTCACTTATTCCTTTGATCCTAGAGTCATGCTCTCTTTTAAAATTAAGTGCACTGAACAAACACAACCACAGAAAACAAACAAACAAAAAAATAAAAGGCAATACTGACATTCAGTCTTATGTAAACACTTGTGCATTTTTCTCCAAGTTCTCAATTGTAATAAAAACATCCAGAAGCGTGTACCAACCTGTTTGAGGGTTGATCAGCACACTGCCAGGCGGTATGCCTGCCGCTTCCAAGGGAAGCAAAAAGAAGCTAGTGCTAGTAGGTGCCACTTGCCCACTTATGCCACCATCAAAGGAAAGAGAGTTACTAGTGCTGACGGTTGGATAGACGGCAGGCGTGCCATGAGAAGGCTGGCTTAGAGCTGGCACTGGAAGAGGCTGCTGGGTGTGAGAAAGAGAACCCGTGGATGACCCTACACTACTAGAAGACTCTGAACCTAGGAAAGGAGTAATGAGAAATTGTTTTTACCTAGAGACAGAAACATCATGCTCACTTAAAATACATAATTGTAAACGCTTACCCTTAAAGCTCAGCATTAAGTACATTATTAAACAGTGGCCTTTTCAATGAACTCCCCCTTCATCTCCCCTGGAATACCATTACAAGATTCCTTCTGTGAACCAAAGGTCAATTCAGCACTGCTTTGCAATGTAAAGTGAGGCTTTCATATCCAGCTGATTTTCTGGGCAGAACATACATGCCTGGGCATATGCACGTGTTAATGTTCAGTTCATCTGCAACTCATTTAATGCAGGCACACATGGACTGGATACATGGAAGCCATGCACACACACAGCCTACAGCTGTTGCACAGGTGGGCCATAGTGTGGCATGGATGCAGGGGGCCCACTGTCCCACCAGACACCCAAGCTAAACTCATATGCTCTGGAGACAGCCTGTGTGCAAGCAATGACCATTTTCATTTTACTACCAGATGTCAGAGATCTCTTCTGACTCATATGCTGGACAAATTGCTGAATACTAAAAATGCCCAAACTGTTTTTTACCTCCTCTGAACCATTTCCAGACTGAAATCAAGAATACAGCTGGAAAAAATGACAGTAATACAGTAGCCTTAGCCTAGTGTTTTATGCAACAACTCAAAGTTCAAAAAGAGTATGAAATAGCTGATTGAGAGCAATCATCGTTTTACAGATATGAATGACTATAAACGTTGCAAGGCAGTGGAGAACCAGACCCTGAGCTTTCTGAAAGCCAATGCATGCAGCTAAAAGCAATATTCCAGAAGTCCAATATTGAGAGAGGTCTGTGGAACTGCACTGTTCCTACATTTGTTTGTCATGCTTTTTAAGACTTTGCTATGATACTTGCAATACTTGGGAACAGCATATAGTTGTTTAAATTTAAGAACACTTCATTAGCAGCCTCTACACAATCTAGAAGAGAAAGCAAAACTCAAAAAGGGTTATGACAAACTGATGTACTGTTTGAAGTTACTTTGCAGTCCTTCATAGAAATTTTTAATTGTAGCCTTTTCACCTGTGTTTATGATAAAGGTAGTACAGCTGGAAGCACTTGCTGATGCTGACTATTAACCTTTTTTCTATTGCTAGACAAAGTGGAATACAAAGCAATTACTTATAAACTGGGCAAAATAGCATAACCCAGCTCTGTGTAACAGTCTTCACCTGACTAGAGTTACTTTGATTAGATTTGTTTACAAGTGTATCCACTTCTAGTTTATGTAGAGAAATTAGGCTGAATCCATTATAATTAAAGCCAATTACATCCTTGATCAAAACAAACAGAACCAATCTCGACACACGCAAAATCACCACAACCTGTAACTGCAGTGAAGCAACAACCATCAAGACAGGCATTCTGAACGTTCAATGTTAGCTCTCAGAATGCCAAAATAAACTCTCCCAACAAAATTTTAAGAATCCATTCGTGTTCTTGCAACTTATAAAACCGTTCTAAAAATGTGTTTTATATATACACTGTTGTCAGGTTGTAGTTTCTTTTCAAGCTGTGCCAAACAGTATTACTACAGTGTTAAATTAAATAATATGATGGTCCAATTTTACAGCATGTACCTTGGCATGGTTTTTTTGATACAATGGACAAAGAGAATTTATAACTAGTTTACTGCATCAAGATATAGAAGTGTGGTGATACACCTATAAAATAGTGGTAGTTTAAGGAAATGCCAAAAATTTCAACACATCCTCATGAGAAACAAGTTATTTATAAATAACATTAAAGCCAAGCTTAATACAGGCAAGTAGTTACATTTTACTTTTTTACAGTTCTACTTGAAATTCTGAAGTAGTGCATCCATAGCCCACCCATATATCACATGCCTCACAATTCTCCAATAAACATTAACTATTGGATCAAATTACGTTGGCATTTGGACCAAAAATATTTACTAAATTGCATTTTTGACCACATAAGATTTATATCCATATTTTCCAAGGTTTGGTTTTGACATTCATTACAAGTTAACACTCCTTTGAAACCTAGAATCCTATAGAAGTATTTTCTCCAGCATTTCTGAATCTTAGACAGTACTTTGTTCCACTGATCTGATTTTTCTGCTTTCTAAAAATTTAGTTTAAATTTAATAGTGGCACTGATTAGTAAAACTATAAATATAACTAACAATTTATAGACTTTAACACTGTTCTTTCCTAGCTAGTAGGACAGCAGTGCCCAGTGCAGCTTTGCACACTGAAACTCGAGTTAAACTCTGCATTTTTAAATTTTGAATTAAGTACTTATGTTAATGTTTTCAAATCCTTTGTATGAAAGGAAATGCATTTAGCTTAAAGCCATCTATAATGCACTTTCAAAGTCTACTTCCAAAGTCAAGAGGCTTCATTTAATTTGAGTTTTAGCCCCTCAAGGCAGTTGCACACTGGAGGGCAAGGTCTGCAATCACTCTGTGCAGCACCCAGAGGCAGCTGCATGCAGGGAGCACCTCTGCATATGTACACAGCACACACCAAGTGTCAACCCATTAGGTACTTCACTACTATGTAACTATGTACTTATACAGATTTTTATTATACCTGTCTTAGACAGCCTGCCTGTGCTTTTGCTGCTTCCAGAGCTGTCTCCTCTTGTCAGAACTGATATCCCACTGAAGCTGCTGGCTTTGGTTACAGCTGGCTTCAGGTTGCGGAAGGAGCTGTCGGAGTCGGTGCTGCTCCAGGGACGGGGCTCACAATACTTCAGCTCATTCTCAGTACTGCTCTGATGGCTGTTGGCAGATCTCCCTGATGCTTCCTTATTGATTCTGTAAGTTATAAACTCAACTTTTAGCACAAGCATCAATTGCAAAATAAGAAAAAAAAGGTGAAATGCATGCAGGATACTTTGGGATTTTATTTTTTTTTATAGAAAGCATCAAATACCTAAGTATCTGTCGTCTTTGTTGTGTACTATTAGTTTCTTCCTCCTGGATTCTGTTGATATTTTAATAAGATAGCTTAATATTTATCAAGAAAATAGAAAAATGAAACAGAATGAAACTACACATTTTCTTACCTTTTATCAGTGAAATAATTCTCTTGAGGACACAGGGACTGAGGGGCAGAGAAGTGTAGAAATTAATATAAATGGCATCTAGAAGCCCTGCTACAGCACAGTAACAAAATGTGTTGCAATTTGGAGTCTTTTGTATTATATATGGACTTTTACAGCAACCTTTTTATATTAAGCTGCATGAAAACCTCTTTGGTGGATAATTTCGATGTTATGTGATAAAAAAGGACAATATAAAAAGGCCCATCTGCAGGAAATAGAAGTTGGCATTAGAATAGTTGCAGTGCTGACCATTTCATTTATAGCAGTGTTTCTGAAGTTACAGTTCTTCCAGCTGATGTGTGACTTCCCAAGTCTGTTACCACCACCTGAGTTGCCTTGTCGTCTGCTTGAAAGTGTGAAGTAGATGACAACACTGGCTACTGCAATAATTGCACCGAATTCTTTGGGTACAAGTACATACATGCTAAAGAGCAGACAGAATATACAATCAAAAGGGCTATTATTATTCACTTCAATCCTTGGCTCTGACTTTCAACATTTGGTACAAAGCTTCTAAGGGTGCAACACAAGGTAAGTGAGTATGCAAAAGGAAAAGGTAATTTTATATCCAAAACTCATTCTTTGTGTTCATAACTATGATGAACAAAAAAAGTGCCTCTTGGAAAATATTCGGACATAGCAAATTAGCCTCTTAGAGGTCATCACTCTTTCTTCAGAACAAGTATCTGGTTTTGGATGTGTAAGAGCTACATATAGATGTCTGAAAAAGGAGGTTATTGGAAGTAACACATTTTTTAAGACATGTGTTCTGTTTCACTCAATATAATTACATAGAACCACTACTTTTGACTGAGTTACAGTTTACAATATTGTTCTCCTTGATAAGTCCAGTCAAGAGAGACTAGACTTCTAGATTTCTGACTGAAATTACACATACGTGAATCCAAATAATTTACTGTCACTAGCAGAAGGTGTGTTTGATACAGACACAAGTGAGAAAAAGACGTTTTGTTTGGGGTTTTTTGTTTGTTCATTAAATAATCACTGTTCTCAGTAACAGCTGCAATGATTACAGTACCAAAGCTCTGTAACTTATATTTCCATAAGGGGCAAAATAATGTATTGAAATAGGTAATGCTAGATAATGCACCAAAATAATTCTAGAAGGGTGCTTGAGTATCATACAGTAGTGACTGGAGAAAACAGAACGTGTATTGGCGACTTCATTATAATCTAAAACTCACTCAGAACACACCAATGACTCCCGACTCCTCAGCCCCCTTCAGATACTTATTTACAAGAAACTTTCTGTATCTTTTAAGAAAAAACATGTGTGTTTGTGTGTGAAGTATTGATACAAAGCACCGTAAGATTTTCTTTGATACATACATCTTGTGCAAATATTCTCTCTCTAGCTCTCTGATATTCCTCTTCACGTTCTTCTATGGATTTACTTCTTCTGTCATCTTTTAATCGTATTCTCATCTAAATTAAGTGATACAGCGTCAGTTTCTAGAGGAATATAGTATAAATACACAGTCAAATAGAACAAGTGGGAGGAAATAGCCCAGATGCATTTACCTGGTTGTCATCTTTGTCTAAACTAGAGTTATCTCTTTTAAGGATGTACCGCTTCTGGAAGTCGTCACTCTTCTCATCCTTTATGTGTTCACAAAACTTTTGGTCAGGTCTGTGAAAAGTCATTAGAAAGAAAAGACTGATGGCTTTGTAAACGTAAACTAAGCGCAGTGGAACAAACTGAAATATACTAGAAATTAATTTTCAATATACTTAATATTCTAACTGTAGTGATAGATTTTGGTTGTCCAGGCAATGGAAAAGGTACCAAAACCATAAGATGATGCATGCCCCTGACAAGTCCTGTTCCTGAGACTAAACAAACCTGCTTTTAAAATCTCTTCCTCCTTCAAAGCTTTTGCTTCAATTTCCAATTAAGGTGGCAAGCAAACCATATGCCCTTGAGGAATCAGAAGTGCTCTTGAATCCAAACTGGTGCCATGCAATGGATACTGGGCATGCATGGAAGTGAAGAGGTGCTTTCTGCTAGAGCTGTAATACCTCAGAATTCATTTCAAGGGAAACAGAAGATAAGAAGATAGAGGAGAAAGCATTGGAACTTAAAAAATTCTAAAACAAAATTAAGTAGAAATAAGCAAGAGAAGAATAGTACAATGCAGGCAAGCAAGAGCTTCATAAGATCACAGTGAGAGGATGAAGCAACAGTTTATATATATTGTTTTGATATTTTACCTCCTTTCTAAAAGAAAATGAGTTACCTGCAAACTCTTGTCAATAATAGATATTAAGTACCTAGACAATAAAACTACTACTATTGTAAGAGAAGTTCTCAAACAATCAGGGAATATTTGCCTAATAAAGGATAAAACATATGTATACGCCTCTATTTCTGTTTCTTTATTCATTAGCCAGTACACCAGTATAAAGTCAGATGATCCTTTTCTAGAGAACAGCCAAGCCTAACTATCAGTTACTGGATGCCCAAACATAATTAGCAGGCATTTCAGAGAACCTTTAGACTGTCTTACCTCTTTCTTTTAAAGGTCCCTGAATTTACTGCCCTGCAATCACCAACTTCCCACTCCACTGAGACGTCCCAGTATGCACTGGGTTGTTGATGTCAGTAACATCACTGATCGGTGATGGAGCCGGGAATCTGCCTATGAGGAAAAGGTAAGTTTGGTTTTATTCAACATGGAGCAGATCTCCAAGGTTTTCCTTCTAAATTCTTATTTTATATCCAAAGTGATTTAAAATAAGAATACTGAAAACATTAAGAATCTTAATGTCTGCAGGTTAGATGAAATGCCTGCTAATTAGTAACTACACCTATAGGGGGCTTCCAGAGGCCATAAGCTATTTAAAATCGTTCTAGGAAAAAAAAAAACAACATAAAAATTGAGAAATATTCTTTTAATAGTTCTTATTCCACACTTTAAGTGCCAGATTCAAGCTTCAGTCTAGAGTTACTGGTAGATGCAAAGGCAACAGATTTGAAATGTATGACTT
This sequence comes from Apus apus, assembly GCF_020740795.1. NCBI lineage: Eukaryota > Metazoa > Chordata > Aves > Apodiformes > Apodidae > Apus > Apus apus. Next base: position 7,101,104 of record NC_067287.1, read on the forward strand.
TACAAGTCAATTTAGATAGAGAATGTATAGCCAAAGCAAAACCACATACATGAATATGTAAGTTATTTAACACATGTTTAGGCTCAATGTATTTTTCTAGAAACTTTTGAAGAGGAAACTTTACTTCAGTGAAATGTCAGTGTGGTACATTATTTCAGTTCTACTGACTAAAATTAGGATTTTTTTTCTCTCAAAGCCAAGGAGAGGATACATAGAGATTGGGATTAGGTTACAGCTCCTACATCCTCCTATTTTCATGTTCAAATCATAGAATACTTAAAAAAACACCCCAACAAAAACGGTGTCAGGCAAATATACTTTAAATTAAAACTAGCAACCAGGCAGTATAAATACACCAACACAAGTCCTTTGTCTTTCTGAGAGAGAATGAGGAGACAGAGCAAGTGCAGAGGACAGAGAGAACAGCTGAGTCCTTTGAATGAAAACTGCAACTACACAGGGTTGGGAGCTGTGGTGGCCCCAGTGCTACTGCTCCTGTAAGACGGATTTGCCAAGTGGTTTCCCAGTGGAGCAGCATGCCGTGACTCATCACCCAGGTTGACACTTCCACTGATCAGATGCCCATCCACCCTATTACATTTATGGTTTAAGGTCATGCGAGATCTGTAGGCCACATTATTCCAATAAAATACTTCTATGTCTGAATTTTCCCAGTAGATTTTTACAGTACAGAAGCCAAAGTTGTGCAAGTCTTGTCCCCCTCCATTCACCAAATCAGAAATGACCCTGTTCGAAGTTGAGGGCTAGTTCTGCTTTCCAAAATAAACAAAGAATGCACTTTGTACACTTGACTGGTGTAAATCTTTAAACAGATAAATAGTTGATATAAATTCATATTTCATGGAAACAAAGTTCACAATGCATCTCCGCAAGGAAAGCAACAAAAACTCTGAATTTAAAATAACATCCTTTTTTTTCCCCCAAAAAAAGTTTAAACATGAGACAGATCACATTATGAGACAGCACTGGAACACAAACAGTAGAGACCTTGCAATTACATCTCCTTGCTGCATAGTTCCCAATGAGCAGATAGAGCCCTGCTGCTGTATCATTGCATTTTATACCTCAGGTGTTACATCTACGCACCAAGTTTTTTTCAAGACGTTTACACTTACATTCTTGTATTGCTAGTTTTATTTACTATGACTGACTTCCCACTCTGGTCCACATTGTGCTCTAATCCAAAGTAAGCAGCTACCCTGTGCAACAGCATTCTATGGTATGATGTCATGGGGGGAAACTTTTTTCTTGGAATTCTGGAAGAAAGGAAAAGTAGCTTTATTAAGTAAACAGGAACACTCTTGAATTCTCTTTTCCTATAAGAGTACAGTACTTACTCATTATTACCAATGAAATCTAAAATTTCCTGTTCTAATTTCAGCAGCATCATTCTGTCCCTGAAAATAAAAACACAGCAACTCACATATGAGGAACTCCAATAACTGCAATTGTATTCATTTTAAGAGTACACAAATAAAATCTATGATCAAGGAAAAATTGCAATCTGTAAGTAGGACCAGTAGGCATCAAATGCAACATTTTTAGGACAAAGTATTCATTTTTCACTAAGCTATAGGTTATTGAACCTGCCTAATGAAACGTGCCATTCTTAACTCAGAAATCAAAGATCCTCCAAGTGATCTCTACCCAGGAGGCTTAAGAGAAAGTAGAGTCATTGCGAAGACAGTCTCAAGAAGGAGGAAAAGCAGTGACTAGGTTGTTTCTTGTTAGCTAGCATGGGCAGTAAGATTTGCAGAGGCCTGAACTGGCCTGTGGATCGTGAAGCACCTCATGGGATCACAGAGACACAGAGCATCAAGCACTGCTGATGGGAGGCACTGCTACACCATGCTATCAACTAAGTGGTTAAGAGCTGGCACACACTGCAATGTGATGAGATGCTAAGAGAAGATGAAAAAGCTAAAACTCAAGGTGATAAAAGTTACCAATGATATTAGCTGAAACACCATAAAACAAAAGTCTTGAAATGCTTATGCCAGTTCCCATAAATCATTAACATGCAAGGAAACTAACTGTCCCACAGTTCATAATTTCTGCGCATCAGATAACTAAGCTTCCCAGTCATTGCAAATGCAAACCCACCTTCACCTACAATTCCTTATGCTTTATGACTTTAAACAGGAACAACCGAGAGTCTAGCAGAGGTCTCTGCTTGCTGATTTTACTCTATAGGACAAAATAGTGTTGGCCCTTTATTACAGTTCCATTACATCTTTTGTCAAATAAAACAGAATTCAAATACATTCTCACACTGGAAAGCATCAATAGAATAGAAATTAATAATAGCAGTTAAATAGCTTTTGCACAGTTCCACAGAGTTCAATTTCTTGCCTTGTATGTACAGCCATAGACCTAGCACAAAGCCCCATGGAGGAAATGATGAATAGACAAGAGAAGACAGCAACAGTCTCCAAACCCCAACTTGCATTACATCAGACCTGGTTTCTGATTTGCAGAAGATGTACATCTCTAAAAGTTCCTTTGTCAGATTAAAGTAAGAGAAGGCAGTTTAGTCTCTAACAAGCAGGTGCTACAAGAGTACAAGTTCTAGAGACATAGTGTAAGAGTCTCTTCAGGGACAGGCCTGCACACAGACAGAACTCATCATTTGCTTATTAAACATTACAAGCTTTAAAACCATTCTGATGTCCTAAAACCTCTGTTCACGTAACACAAATTACAGTGGTGCTTCAGACAGTCTGTGCAACAAAACCTCATCCTAAATAACTAACATACAGTGTTAGCTGAGTAAGAGAGGGGACCAAACACAACACCAAAAAAACCAAAACCAGGTGGTGTTACACCTCAGACAGTGACAAAGAAAAACACAAAGTTGACACTACTGATGCTTACCTGGGATTGTTTTTTAATGTATTTACTAAAAATTCATGGAGATCTATGCCAGTGGAATCCGTGTATTCTTGGCTAGAATCTAAGCATGGGGCGGGGGGGGGGAGAGAGCAAAATTACACTTTAATACTAAATATCAATACTGTAACAATTACTGCTGAGCATGGTATTTACAGATAAATACTCTATGTAAACTATTGGTCAAGTTATTCCCAAAATTAAACACTTCCACTTTCCAGGGAAAAGGCTCACAAAAAACCCCCACACAAAACAACAAACAAAAAACAAAACACCAAAACCAACCCCAACAAACAAAAACCAACCCAACAGCACCTCCCTCATTCCCTTAATGCAAGCATAATAGAGAGGCAAAACCTTCAGTTCCACTGCCATGTTATTAACATATTGCTGCATATGTTGAAACAGTATCTCCCCTTGAGTCACCTGGTTTCTCAACATGCTACCCTGCAGACCTGTATACACTTCTGTGGACCAGCAGCTGATCTACAGAATTTCAGGATGTTGCCTGAAGAAATACTGTCATTCAGAGTGCAATGGTTTGAGCTTCACAAATGTTATTTTGTAATACTAAAACATCCTTGTTTGACTTCATTTTCACAACAACGTTTGCAAGTCTTCAAAAAGAAGTCTCACAACCTTGTCTCCTTTCTCATTTCAGTGAAAAAGTATTCAAAGCTACATTTTGTTCTCTAAAATCTGTCACTGAAATAAATTATTTAGCACCAAATCTTCCCTTAGATGAGCACCTTCCAGAGTTCCAGGTCGTAGAAGCAAAAGGTAGAGGTGTTTTAATTGTATTTTTGAAGATAGATTTCTTCCCAAGAACTACTTATATGTCAGCCTAGTCTCAAGTTAGGCACAGCTCAAACTTATGCCTAGATCCTAGCTGTCCCAGGTCTTTGTGTGGTCAGTACAGAGAGCAGCCATTGCAAATTAGCTCCTGTTAGCAAGGAGGGAACTACTGCACAAAGAGGGGCAAGATTCAGTGCAGACTCACTCTATGCAGGCTTTTTCACAAGAAGCAGCAGTGCCAGCAGAGAAGCCTCTTGCCATAGTGTGAAACTGGGTGCCCAGTGTGTCCAGTCTTCAAAAATGAGACCTACATTTTTCCTGGAGAGAAATCTAAGCACACCTGAGGACAGGGACTCTCTAGTTCCCTAAGGAAGAATGACAGTGGGATTCTCTACCTGCAGAGCTCATAATGCTATCAGTTGTGCCCTTACATTATTGAGAGAGTATAAATGAAGCCAAGGAAGTCTGAACATCCATGGTTTGGGATTACTTTTGAATCTGATGAGGGGAAAGGGGAAAAAAAAGTATGCCTGTTAAAACAACTGTAATATTGAATAATTATTTACTGTAATTATCTTAATTTGCAAGTGAGCAATAATTTTGTTATAATTACTAATACTGATGCTTAAGTTCCATAATTTTCTATTTTGGCACATGCTAAATTGGGAAGTAATTAACCTCCAGAGGAGGTACTAGATGAATTTAAAACAGCTTCCTCTACCTTATGCATTTTGTCACTTTGCTCTCAGCTCCTCATCATTACTTAAAAAGTTGAGTGGTTTGTTTGTTTGTAGGGGGTGTGTTTTGGTTTTTTGGTTGATTGTTTTTTTGTTAATTTGTTGTTCTGGTTTGGTTTTATTTTTTCGTTTTGTGGGGTTTTTTGCATGGGGCAGGGGGGAAGGTGGCCAGGTTGGGGTTGGGTTTTTCTTTTTTTTTTTTTAATTTTATAAGGTTTGCATGTACTTTTAACAGCTGAGCAAGTTAACTCTGTGTCGGGTGAGCTCTTTCTGGCTTGGTGGGCCCATGACACTCTGAAAGAACACCGTAGTTTTTTTAAGGTATAATTTCAAAGACTAAGATTTATAAAGACATTTAAGTTCTCCATCCCGGTCCTTTTCTATTTTGTAAGTACCTAGGTGCCAGCTGGGACAAGATGCACTCAAATGCCACATGAAGGCCTTACAGAATTGAAAGACACAAGATAGACAAGTTCTACCTTTCCCAAAAAGAATTCTAGCTTTAAAGATATTTCCTACCCAATGGTTGACCTAAGATGTTTAGATAAACATTCCAGATCCTTTAATAAACGCAGGAGTTGTACCATGATTTGCCAGTTTAAGTGCATAAAGTCTTCTACCTTGAGGAGGCACTAGGAAACATGGACAGACACACTTAGGTCTTTAATTTTGCAGTTCTATTCCATGTTAAAAAACCAAATATTTTCAGCGGATAGAATGGATCCTCAATGCAGAATCCAAGAGTCAAAACACAGTACCTGTCATTTTTACTTGTATAGTTCTACCCTTGCTCTATAACGTTAGAAAAAATTCTAGATATTATCAAATGTAAAATAAACAAACAAGAACATGGACTTCTATTGAATAAAGATCAGAAAGGTACAAAGGTAGTTGTCATTCTCACTGAAGTTTCACAAAAACCTGTAGCCAAGTTTAGGAATAAGAGAAATTCTACTGACTAGAAAAGTCAGTATTCCAAAGAACCCTTGGACACAACTGAGGGCAACACAGCTGCACTTGTGCTGATCTGCACAGCTAGACAGGCAAGCAGGAGAAAGCATTTGCTGGAGTAGTGCTTGATGAAGCCTGGAAGGCACTGTATCACCTGGGACCAGTGCATTCTCCAGCTCAGAGATGTCTGATCTACTTGCTTAATTTGCTAGCAAAAAAGTAATATTTATGCAATGATGTTCTGGAAGCAAGCTGAATTTTCTATAAATATTATTTATCTACACAGTACATTCAAAAGCGTAATTGCAGACAGCAAACCTCTTGATAACATTTTTCTGGACAGTTTATCACCGGATTTCTCTTTTTCTGTTTCATCTTTTGCAGGCTTTTCCTCTTTTTCAAAAGACTGTGACAACTGGATCTGAATTTTCTCCTGTCAAAAGTAAAAATCTGTCATCATGGAAATTATTTCAAACAATACCTGCACATTAACTCTTTTGTACTATATTACCTGCAAAACAAAGAAGTATCAAGGAAAATAACTGCCTTCATGTTTTCTGATCCCACATATAGTACGTGACCACTAAATAAAATTATTTATCAGCAAATCAGAAACTAGAGAAGACACAGAAAGTACCATACACATTTTAGAATTTACACACACTTCCAAATGTAAATGCTATTTCAAAATGAATCCAAAATACCTTGATATACATACAAAAATATACCAGTGTTTCAGATGTATAAATTTTACCGAGCTTCTAAACTTCAGTAATGCATCATCCACAATGCTTTTCCCCCCCATTCTTCACAATACTTGACTATAAAGCTTGTTTCAGGTTTCAATTCCATTTAGACAAAGAAGAAAAAAAACAAACACAAAGGTTTTAAATCAAGACAGACCAGTGTTCCCAGATCTACAAAAAAGGAAAATATTTACAGTACAATATATCAAGGAAAGTTTGCAAACCTTACTGTCATCCAGGCTTAGATTCTTAACTTTCCGTGTATTTTGTTACAATGGCTTTGTGTGCAATCATCTCAAAATCCGTGTTTTTATACAAGTAGGTGAAGTATCATAAAACTTGTTTCCCAAATACAGCAAAAAAAAGTTTCCCTTTGAAATTACAGTGACATAACGGTCCCCTGAATAGTGGAAAACTAATTTTTCGTGCTTCTTTACTTTTAACAAGATTGTCAGTGAAGACTAACATATTTCAGACAGCAAAAACAGAGCAGGTAGGGCAAAATAGACACCCTATGTGTCTGAATGACTCCAAGAGGAGGAAAGGCAAAGTTGTGTAAGAGCAAGACTCCCCTATTACCTTTTAACTCCCTCAAATGTTGGTTTTGCTTGCCAGATGCCAACTGAGTTGATGCTGTTACCAAGAACATCTGATCCTTCCCAACCCAAAGAACACATCCTCATCCATTCTTGCCTATCACTCTTCTGTCCTGCACCCAATCCTTTCCACCAAAGTTCTCACTCTTCCTTCAAATCCATTCTTACCCATAGACAGGCACCTGCTCTAAGCTTCTCCTCACATGTCGTTCCATAGACTTGATCTGACTCATGTAAGCTGGCCAGAGTTAAATATAGCCAGGATTCACCCAGGCTAAAGACTGTTTCACATGCAAACGTATCCTTGCACAACCTGCAGTAATGCTCCTCCCTGCCACAGCACAAACTGCTCCCCCTGCCTTGGCTCCTTCAGAGCCGGGCAATGGGAACCCCACACCCGTGAGGTTACATGGTTAAAAAATTATTTCAGTATGCATTTTTGGAATAACAGGTTTTTGAAATGAAGGGAAAAAAAAAAATCAGTTAACAGTTTTATCAGCTCTCTTTCATTATTATTTTTTCCCCCACATTAAATGTTCTAATTAAACTTAATACACATACATCCTGCAAAACAGCATTACAAGTGTGAAGACTCCTCCGTTTCCATGACACTATGTATGCCTAAGTCTGATAAAAAATCATTACCAATAATGAACTCTTTTGTATAATTCTTTCCTAGTCTTGAGAATCCATTGGGCTACAAACCTTAAAGAATCCAAACCAAATCTTTGCATTCCTCACCTCATAAAACCTGAATATAATTCAAAGAGCAGTTCATTTATCACCACAAAGTGCATTACACCTACTGTTCACCTGGCAGCTGCATAACAGTTGACAAGGAAACAATCATGGTTTTTGTCTTACTAAGAAATAATTTCTCAATTGGATCCACCAATGTTATTCAGTTAACTAAGGAGATTTTCATAGCCTGATTTCCCTTCACTAGAAAATCGGTTGACTACATACATACTCTACACTCAAAGTAAAAGCATACAGCAATAGTTTAGTCAAATTATTTCAGAAAGTACTCATTTTCATACCTCTCTCCCCAACGAGAGCTAAAAAGGGAATATGCATCTGAACAGCCAGTTCTTCTACTACCACCAATTCTACTTCAAAGTGTGATACAACAGAACTGTGTATCAAAGGGCACTTTCTTGTGAGATTTCATGCTATAAAAACTGCAGCATCTAATTAAATATGACCTACTTGACTGGAAAGCTGCTGAAAAATCTTTCAGCTTCTATTCCCCTGAAATTCTTTTAATCCCACTCTGTTTGTAGTGGGTCTCTGCTGGCATGCTGATTTAACAGACTCCTCACTCTAACTCAGATCACTCTCTGAAGTCCTCATTGTAGCAGCAGAAATTGTCACCAAATGCCGATTAAACAAGGAAAAGCCAAACAAAAAGCACCCTCCCCCCCTCCCAAACCCCATAAAAATCCAATCAACTTCTCCAGCTTAAAACACTTGAGAAAAAGGCAGGAGCCAGGAAGCATTACAGAATATTACTCAAAGGCCCTAAGTCCTGGGGTCCTGGCTTTTGACCAGCCATCTCTAAAACCAACAATCACCTGAATTTACACAAGTTAGTATAAACTAACATTACAAAACCTGGCCTTCTCCCTCCACTCCTCCTCCTTTGTGTTGTTTTATGTTGCCAAAAAAATAAATAAATCCATCTTGTGAAGGTTTACTCATTACCCATAATAACAGTCATGCATGTGGAAACAGCCCTTCCTTAAAGAGTTGGAATGGAGCATCCTTTGCTATTGTCAGTACTTTGTATTAGAGCATACAGGATCAGAACAACTCTAGCACCCAACTTTTACACAAAGAAAGGCAGGAGAATATAGTTAGTGTATTTACAAAGATAAAATATCAAATAAATCAGTTACTTTCCTCCTTCTGTGATAAATCGATAACTTTCATAGCACCTTTTAGTAAAGAGCTGCCAGTGGTTTTTAGTAATCAAGGCTTAAAAATCTGTAAGCTTTTGCTTAGGCTTTTCAGTAAGGAACAGTATCTTTTTTCATGTTGCAATTCCTCAAGAAAACAAGCATATTAGACAAACTGATCTGTGTGACACTGTCTGGTCTGTCAACCTCTCTTGCAGCCTTCTGAGAAGAAGCTGCCAGCGGTGGCAGCAGAGACTTGCTAAGTGCCTTCTACACCTGCACAAGCCCCAAGTTTTACCTTGCTAAGAGCTGCTGTACACACTGGTGTGGAAGGGGTGGCTGACAGTCACAGGCAAGACCACAGAGTTGTCCCACACCAGTTCCTAGGCAAGTAAGTTTATTTTTAATCCTATTGAGGCAAACACTTACTAATCATTAAAAATTGGATTCTTCCAATTGGCAACAATTTCATTCTTCCTAACTACTAAAATCCATTTTAAGTATGAAGACAAAACTGGAAGCTATTTGTCAGTTGCAATCACTGAGACAGCAGAGCAATGACTTTTCCGGCAAGGGGAAGCCATGACAGCCAGAGGGCTGTGCAAGACAGGCCACTGGACCTCCCACACATCCCAAGCACAATTAATGCTTCTAAGTGCAGGGCTTGACGCAGCCAGCAGCTGATAGGTGCTTACAGAATATATCTTCCATGCCATTCTCAAAAATTCTTTAAGAAAGAAAGCAAAGTAGGTGTAGAAATTGCCTGTTGAGTTGTTACAGAGGCTCATGGAAGACCCATCAGTGCCCCATAGGATGTACACTCCAGTATCAGAACTTGTAACAAATTCCTACTTCTAACTCTTCTCTTTCAACATGTATTTCTTCAGTCTACAGAGAGGAATTAAATTTATTCTTTCCATCATTTGCACAGTTATTGGGATTCATAACCCATTTTTTCTAGATAACTGTTTCTAAGGAAAACTCACAGTTTCAGTTTTGTTTCTTAATCTACAATCTGGTCTACGGTATTCCTTCCGTATTAACTTAGGTTGTAACACAAATTCACCCTGTAGGACTGGCTTTTACATCTCTTCTACTACTGCAATACTTCCTTTTAAGAAGTACCTTGCAGCTAAGGATAGATTCCCAGAGGACACAGTAACAAATGCCATTTGCAGAGAATGCTTATTATAAGTGTCTGACTTTAAACCATTAAATACATGGTGCTGCATAGCACTGAAGGTTTTTAAAATCCTAACATATGTAATTAGACCCAGTGACTGAAAAAACACAGGAACACTAGGTTTTGTTTTAAATTCTTTTAAGTATTTTTACATATTTTTCCCAGCATTTAGGAACTTCTTTAGCTGTGTTTTATCATCTTAACAGATTAGTCTTCAGACATACCTCAGGCATGTGCTAACAGAACTACCAGCACTTATTACTAATACGCAAGAATTCAGTTAAAACACACCAACTTACGATTGTTTACATTTTCTAAATATAAAAAGCCAATAAATTAAGCTGCATATTAATCAACATCTTTGTTTTACTGATGGCAGACAGCAGTTAAAAAGTTTAAGACTGCCTCAACTGCACTGTAACACTAGAAAGTTAAAACAACAAAATCCCTCTTCCTGTTGCCCAGTTATCAACCATTATAGTTCAGAAAAACAAAGCAGCAAATTCTTCATCTAATGTTGTCAGCTCAATTAAAGCTGTATTAGAAAAAAGATTAAAATCATACTGTGTCTGCATATTAAAAGAGTACCCAAAATATTGACTCTTGAACAATAAGTTACTTCAAATTGCTTCAGATACTTCAGTAACGTGATTTTTACCTGGAGGTCCTGTGATATTTCAGCTGTAGGAGGTGGTGGATATTCTTCACATACAGCAAGGCTCCGAACTAACTTTAACTTTGTGTTTGACTAAAGGAAAGTATGTAAAAATATGGCTTATCAAAAATTAGATAAATAAACCATAAGCTGTCATTTTCCCCTTTCATTTTATGTAAAACAAAATGGCTGAATGCTGCATTTTTTAATATTTTCAATAGAATAAATTATCTCCTTTAGGAAGAAAATACCCAAGCAATTGCAGCTTTTTGAAGGCACTGTCAGCACAATAGAGCACATCTAACGAAAAGTAAATAAAAATCTTTGGGAAAGTGTTTCTCTCCATAACAATAAAAAGCCACCAAAAATATAAAGGCAAACCACAAAAGCAGACAACTAGGCAAGACAAAAAAATCAACAGAATAAAACAAAGCTTCAATGCCAAAAAATAAAACTAAAGGCACTTTTCACAAAGTAACAAAGCTTCATCAAGCATGAAGGGCTTCCTTAGCATGCCAGCACACAAGTCTACTGTACCTTTGACCTTTTTGCTGTCTGTCCAAAAGACTGCACTGGCCGCTGAATGATAGGCACAACAGAAAAGGTTGATATTAAACTCAAGAGTACAATTTTATTAATGCAAAACTCTGTACAGGAGAAAGTTTTAATGGTTATTACTGACATGATGGTCAAATCTGTGAAAGGAACAGCAGGTGCTTTTGGCTGAAGGATTATATGCTCTCCCATTTTCATTGTGCTTGTCCTTGATTTCTCTTCTTCATTTATAAAAAACATATTACAGGAATTTAACAGAAAGCAATATTCTTGTTCAGTAAGATATAAGCAGTTTACTCTCTCAGCTGTCTCCTACATTTTAAATTCTTGTGTCCTAATTTCCTTGGCAACTTGGCATGGTTTTTTACATTTTTTCTTCCTATTCCTGAAAGCTACCAAGAAAAATTATATAAAAGAAAAAAAGCATTGCCTCTCTGAGGGGAACCCATAAAACATACGTTTGTTTTTTTTTTTTCATCCAGAAGCATGAAAGTAGACTTTAGAATTGGCTATTTGTCAATTTTTTAAATTTAATTTAGTAACTTATTATGCATTAGTTTGCTCTTTCTCTTCCCATATCCCTTCTTCTATAACTATTGTTTCTTTAAAAAAAAAGGCATTACCAGAATTTTGCTGCACTAAGCATGACTGAAAGGTACATTTGAATCAAGTTTTTAAGTAACTGCATACTTAAAACTAACTTAACCCTCTGTGGCAGTTACACAGAAATAGAAGCACTTACAGTGACATAACAATTTGTCCTGGTTTCACTGTAGAAATAAAACTGATGAATAGATAAGCCTTTCAACAGAACTGGTTTTACTGAGCATAGGTATAATATTTGTAAGGAAAAAGTAACACCGGTACTGTAATTTCAAACGTTGTTTAATGGGCAATATTTCCTCCTTTAAGAAAGGGGTATCCTTTCAGGGGGAAACTAACAAAAAAATCTGTATGCAGGGGGGTGGATCTAGATGATCTTTAAGGTCCTTTCCAAACCATTCTGATTCTACGACTGAAAACTACATGAAGACAGCCCTCCCTTAGGAGCAGATGCCTATCAGGTGCCTGAATTTCTCAGCAGGACATACATATTGCTAAAAAGAACACCTATCCTAGAGTAAAGGGCTCTGTCACACAAAGGCAGAACCTCTGCTCACTCGCTCTCATTTTCCTCGAGTCCCAAATGTCTTTTTTGGATGTTGTGCCAGCTCAGCTGAAGTGCACAGAAGGGGAGCTCATTTAAGCTCTTTTCACTATACAACAGGATTTTAAATAGCAGCACTGAAAACTAACTCAAATTCATCATCAGTTTTTTAAAGGAAGCTTGCTGAGATTTTGAGCAGCAAAGACAGTTCAAATGTTCTCATACCTGGAATAATACAGAGACTTTCAAGCTTTGCTGGTACCTGCAAAATACTTTTTTCTTTCTATCAGCTATGCTGAAAGCATATATTGCATATTGAAAGCTGGTACTCTGCATATCCCTGGCAAAGCTTCTATTATCCCAAGCTACTAAATTTTCAAGAACTGGATGGTTTCCCAGCCTCATATCTATTACTGCAGCATCAATTATCTTAGGTGGGTTCAAATCAAATGGTGTAAACTTAAAACCAAATCAGCACTGGAGCCCTCAGCTCACTGTCAAAACAACAGGCAAAAAAACCTACACTTGGGTAGTTGTTTAACTTTTGCAAAATTTTGGAAGCTGTGAAGCCAGTAGGTATCTGAAAAGACTATGCAGAAGCAAACATCCAAACCCACCATTGGTGGGGTCGGGGGAAATCAACTTCACTCTACAGGACATAAGACATTTTGAACCAAACCATTTCTGATACTATTAACCAAAACTTTACACATAATTTACCAAAGACAAGAATCAATTATTTTAAGAGTGATTTACAAAATAAAAACAGGTAAGAGACGGTTCCTGCTTCCCAGCAACAGTATAATAATTCAATGTAACTAATATCTGTACAAAGCACTTCTCTTTCTCACCTTACCTCAGTAGAGTCTCAGGAACCCATTGCAGCCAAAATCTAAGTATGTTTGTTCATGCGAGATAAAGTGAAGCAAAGGCTTCAAAATTTGAGATCTTGAAATTATCTAGTAAAAAAATTTGAATTATTTGTAAGAATGTTCAGAACAAATGTGGGTTCCAGATTTCAATCAAAACAGGACAAGTTTGATGATCCATTCCTTTAAATGTTTTGTGCATGTTGTAGCTCATCTTACATTTTGCTTGCGGAATCACAGTTCTGCTTCCAGGTTGGAAAGCCAACCCAAGTGACACTGTCTATTACGCTGCAGTTTAAATATATAAATATATATTTTTAAGATAGATGTTTGCAATATATGAGGAATAAGTTAATCAAAGCAATATAATGTATTCAGGGCTGTAAAACTGAGGTATTTTAATACCATGGAGCTCTATTTCATGAGCATCTGACAGTAACACTGAGGAGAGCTGGGGGGTCACCGTAGGAGGGAGATTCTCCCTTGACTGAAATCACACAAACCTCAAAGCTACCTAAGTATCATGCCAACCGTCATATGAAGACTTGTTATCTAGAAACAACTTCTAAAACCTTAGGCATGGATTCCTTACTTCCCTGCATGACTTTAAGGAAGTCAAAACCTAAAATACAATCCCCCCCTCATCCAGCTGTAACTGTGTTTAATTTCCAAGTACAAAATAAAAAAAGGAATTAAGATGGTTTATCAAACACAAATCATCATATTCAGGCTTTCAGTAGGAGTATTTTACTGTTGGTTTTTTTCCCTAATCTCCTCCACAGATCATGTATATTAAACAAAGATCTGGAGCTGTTACAACTCTCCTCTACCATCACCATGCTGTGTGAAGAAGCTGGATAAAAGCAGGTCAGGCACAAGATGGCAAACTCAGAAGCGTGAGAGGTTGTGTGAGAAGGTACTGTATTTCTGAAGTGCTGTTTAGACATTTCAGAGGACAGGCATGACATGACACACCTGAACAAAGAATGTTCTAAGGACATTCAATTTTCTACCTTTCTACTAAATTAAGTCCCAATTTTCAAAGCAGACAAGGGCTTGAGTCCTAACAACCATAGATAGCTTCCTAATACTGAAAAAACAGCATGGTCTATGGTTACTCAATGTCCTGTGTTCGTGAGCAGTGACAGCAATTTTCCATGATGTAGTTGAGGATGACTGATGGAAAAATAGTTTCACCATCAGACACAGGCATTTTCAACAGTTCTAAAGTAACTAAACAGAATTTGCCTGATCATTTATCTATTAAAAAGCATTAAGTCACACATTTTAGAGACAAAGACAGGTAAATCCTGACAAGGATTTACCAAAACAGCTGGGGAGGGGGCAAAAGAAGTCTTCAGAGAACTCGAGCTGTGGAACAGAGAGATAAAATGAAGGTTTATGCTAACGGGGAGGGGAGAAACTTGGGGAAAGAGACAACTTGTTGCTCAGTAAAAAAAAATAATTCCTCCAAAGGACAAGGATATCTGCATATATTGCACAAATCTAAAACAGAATTGCACTCACTTCATACAACGTTTGCCTTGCTCATATCATACGGTGGATGCAAACAACCGATGCATTCCTGCATCTGCCTCCATCCTTCCATGAGGCTTTTTTTGGTGGTGGCATTTTGGTTTTACTCTCCCCAGCTTGAAAGTTCTTTTACTGATACGTAGTGATACGCAGCTTTCTTTCTTTGTCATCATCCCATCAAGGATCTTATGATCTACTTATTAATGGTTATTTTTCAGTGCAGAGATGACAGTATTTTAGACTAACATTCTTCTTCCCCCCAACCTCCATAACACATGGGCTGGAGAATAAGAACAAATCTCCTTTCCTGGATTACACATCAGCCAACGTGAATTGTTATAGAAATTTTAAAATATATTTTTGTTTAAAAAACCAACACCAAAGCCAACTTCCTAATTGTGAATAAGGGTACTATCCTGAAACATAAACATAGGCTGTTAATTCAAATTTTTGTCAATATTTCCTGGCATGTTAACTCTGTAACAGCAGCTCTTACAGCAGAAGTATTGCCTGTCCCACCACCCAGTGACCAAGGCAACAAACTTCTACCTAATTCCAGAATTAGTATTTTCTCACCTGACCTGGGTAAGATTAACAGGTGGTAGACAACAGAGACTGATGAAGCAAACCTTTTTGATTACAACACGCATCTGACTTCTATAAAAGTACCTTTCATAAAATGCCTCTTATTTCCTGCCATATTTAAATGCCACTTGGTCACTTCAAGATATGCAATTAAAAAATCTTCCCTAATAATCTCTGTATCAACTATCCTACTCTTGTATCACTTAAAGAAGTTGACAGTGCTAGCCATGTACTCCAAGATATTTTTCTCCTTCACACTGTACCTCCAACAGTGTATGCAGCAGCAAATAGGTTACAAATGCACAGCATTTCAAGATAATGTAGAATGTAGAGCCACAGATAGATTTTAAAATACAATCACCAGTTTCTGAAACTGTGAAGATCCAGAAACATACCAGAGTATGACAGGTTTAGACAGAGGAAAGATCATAGCCAGTTTCTTACTTGGCTGTAAATAAATTAGAAACCAAGTGATAACAATACTCAGGAATATTACTGTAGTTTGCTAATAGGTATGAAACCTATCAAGCAGTTAGCTACTAGCTAGGAAAGCCAAAACCAAACCCCATAAAACCCCCACCCACCTGTGATAAACTCAATTAGTTAACAGAAATCAACAAATTCCAGTAAGCTTCTGATCTTCTCTAATACTTCTCAGCAAATCCTTTAGGTTTTTTTTCCACCACTAAAGTAACATTAAACCTGCAATTAATGAGTAAGTAGCACACCCAGTGAAATTTTACTAGTCAAACCACTTAATAATCCATTAGTTTAAGACTTGCTGGCTACTCTACCATTCCCAGGTAGAGATAATATTTATAAATTTTTGTTTTACATTTCAGCATAAGACATGCATTCAGTGAAAAAGTCTCAAATATATATTTGTACTTACACTAGCAGTTACCACAGTGCAAGTGACATTAACTTTTACTGACGTGAATTGCTGCAAAGGGCTTACATTAGCAAGGTTCCCCTTTGTAATTGTCTTCCTACCACTCTAGAAATCAACACACTGCCTACGAAATTTTTAATTACACTACTCATGTAACAGCAACGATTGAGACTCCTGAACACATCAACACTAAACAAAAATGACAGCAAAGATGTCTGTATCAAACAGCCTTCATTACACAGTTGTTCAGTTCATTGTGCATATGCTAGATAATTATTTCAGCCATCAGCTATTACTTCTGTACAAGAACGAAACAAAGCAACTAACCCCCTCAGCCATCAACAGATCCACTGCTCTAGGCTAGGTCTGACTATACAGAAACACTTGGCTGCAGGAAAGCAGATTTGCCACTTGAGTCTCATGTAAGTTTCCACACTAAAATCTGTTGAATGAGAAAATGTGAATGAGATTCTTCCAAGTTACTAAACTGTATGAAAAAAAATAAATCTTGAATTAATTTTTAAGGCTTACTACTGGGATATTCCATTGATTAAAAACAAACAAACAAACAAACAGCCCCGCTATAACATCTACCAGCTTTCAGTAGCAGTTATTTCTCCTATGTTGCAAGAGAAGTTATTTCATTTTAAGCACTTGTTTTTTCAATAAAATTATGTATTTACACTGATGCCAACCTTAATAAAGCCAGCAGATACTGAAGTGTAAAACCGTTGTTATTACAGTAGTCTACAAGATTTAATTGGAAGCAATTTAACATAGCAGATAGAGCTTACTTCACTTGGTGGAGTACTGAGTTGTTAGTCATGAACAAAATTACTCCCAAAAGAACTTTTTACTCAATTCTCAGTAAGAAGAATCTAATAAGGTACTGTCCTGTTTTTGCAACCCACAGAGAATACTACTATACTCCATGTTCCAATCAGGATTTTTATCACAAAATATTTTATTATTAACCCAGACACAAAATTCCTATAGAAAACTAGTTTTTGTCAAACACAAGCTTCTGTTTTCTCTTTGAAATTTGCCCCATTTTCTGCATTATGCCAGAAAATCTCAGTTGCTTTCATTAATGCCTCACCTTGTCTAAGGCACTTACAGGCTTCAATGATCAAGTGGGCAGCCCCAGCCAAGAGTCTTTCAGGACTCTTGAGCATAAACACCAATTGCACAACTAAGCCTTAGAGGTATTAAATGCTTTGCCATAAATTCTTAACCCATCCTTTTAACACAGGATGTTTTCACATTCCCTCTCTTCTCACTTGAGATTTGATGCCACAGTTTCTTTAAAGGTACATCTCCCACCTTGCAAAGGCTGCTCATTTTTATGCATCAACTTTTCAGTCTTCGCATGAGGGCTGCCTAAGCTCTCCTACCTCATAAATCACCTACCAACATTGTCAAGACTTGAGGAACAGAGGAAAAGGGAAGCCAGTGGGAGTACTGGCTGGCAGCCAAGATGGGATGACAGCTCACCAGCTTACTCTACCATTGATGTAGGGAGAAAGAGGGTGGACCTTCTGCTGGTGGCTAGGGCAAGACCTGGACCTCCTGGCGTCAGGAGCTCTGCTATCTTGATTCCTCTGACACCTGGGGACTTGGATTACCTACCTCTGATTACTTCAGCCTTATGCAGTGCAGCTCTGCTGTCAAAGTTACACCTGAGCCTCCTGTAAGTTGCACACAGCTCGGGAGCCCTAGACTGGTCACCCTTCCTCAGGGCAGGCATACTGAGCTGTGCCGCAGTGCTCTGTTCATACAAGCACCACTCAACATTTTCATGTCTTGATCAAAACACACTATTACCATACAGTGTATTCCTAACACAGTCCAGTCTCTGAAACTCAGTCAGTATTTAGCAACAGCAAAACACAGCTCAAGTGCCAAGTTTTTTCCCCTGTTCTACTACAATGAAAAGACTCAACTTCATATACGCACTCAAAAAACTACAAATGTGGACAAAATAGTTGATTCCCATGAAAGCCACTCACCTACTTCACACAATCAAAAATTACTGACTCCCATACTTAAATTAATATGACCAGAGAAATGGGACAAAGAAGGGAAGCAATAATCATCCTCCTTGCTTCCCGAACAGTCAAGTTTTTCCCACCTGAACCAAAGAAACATGCAAAAGGATAAGGAAAAAGAACAAAACCCAGACTTATTTAACATGATGCACTAGTGAAAAATAAAGTGAACAGCTTCTTACCGGCATGTTGTTTTTGCCATCAGGACAATTTTCATCCTTTTCAGCTTGAATCTGCTCCTGACTTCCTGATTTTATAAGGTTTTCAACTGGGTCTGTATCTTCAAATTCAGCTTCTGAACCCTTCATTGTATCAGTTTCATCTTTTACAGTAAGAATATCAGACATCCTCATTAGAAAAGGTTATTTTAAAATTCTACAAGAAATATGGAACCTTTAGGACAAAGAAAAAGGGGATCACTGAGTAATTTAAAATTAATTTTAAAAAATTAATATATCCAAACAGCTACTCAAAATAAATATGATTTTGCTACAAAAAGGATTTCCTTTCCTATTATATTTTCCTCCTTTCTTCTATCAGAGGGAGTGAACACTTCAACCACTTCTAACAAAAGGCTCACAACAACTACAGCTATACAAACAAGAACTAAGAGCTACACTACAAAATAACGCTTGCAGATTTTACCCCCTTTTCTTTTTTCTTCTTTTAAACAAACACCTGAGCATTCAGATACTCCAAATCAAACTAGCTTCCAACAGAAACAAGGGAAGCTTTTTCCATTTGTAGGAAAAAGAGAATTACATACAGATTTACTCTAAACAGATTGAAAGTAAATATATTAAATAATCTTAAAGCATCAAGTACGCAAACTTTCATAAATTTCATTAAAATTCATGTTTCCTAGTTTCCAGGTAAAAACTGGACAAGTCTAGAGTGCAGGAATTATCTTACCTACTAAATGTAGCAAAACTAGTCTTAATAAAATTAAACACTCTCAAAAGCAATAACAAAAAGAAAGAGGTAGATTTGGTAATCAAGATTATAAAAACCATTATCAGTAACTAATATGTTATAATAACTTATCATAATTTTAAGTACTATATAAAGTACCTCCGTAACTAATATGTTATAATAACTTATCATAATTTTAAGTACTATATAAAGTACCTCCAATTATTAAAGCTATAACAGAACAACCCCACCTTTCCCTAAGAAATACAACTTCTTGTCATTACTCAGCTACAGAGCAAGATGCAAACCCAAAAATTTTGCATTTCTTATAAGAAACAAAGAAAAAGATCTGAATGCTTAAAGAAAACAAGAAATAATCCAGTAACATTAAAGAAAAGTCTAAGTATCTGATTTATTACCTGATATGTCCTACAGTTTGGGGATTGTGGTCTCCCACAAAAATAAAATAAAATAATCCAAAGTTGCTTTTCACAGTTGTCAACCAAGATGTCAGTTGTAATGAACCATCTGGAATCTGGCAGGAGGAGTCCCATGTCCTTATCCCCAGTGTAGAGTCCTGAACAGAACTATGTTGTCTTGAATCAGCAAGAACATCCCTTTTGAATGCCTAAAAATCAAAGGAAATACATGATACTTTTATTTGGGGTGGGAGGAGAAAGGGAACATGATGACCTGCAAAAACTTAAATAGGCATTTTAAGAAAAAAAACCAAAAACCAAAAAACCCACAAAGAAACCAGAATTTGTCATATTTATTCCTTCTACCTGCTTTATCTAACACTAATAATGTTTTTCATTAGACTTCCAAGATATTTCTGTAGTAAGAGAGTTAACAAGTAGTCATAATAAATATTTTGTTGACATTCCTAGGGAAACTATTCCATAAACAAGCAAGTATCTTCCAGAAGAGTCTGAAAAGACAGTGAGATACACAGACCAGCAGGTGTGGAGGAGTAGTAGGCCATAAGAGCTCACAAATCCCTGTTAGCATAACAGCATTTTTCTCTTTGTCATAGCTAATCATCTAACAGCATAATACATAATCCATATTTTAGGCAACTTGAATTACACAAGACAATTTTATTCAAAGTAATTTCCCCTGAATGAGGATTTACAAATTCCTACAAAACTGACAATGTACCATCCTCCCTTTTTTCAGATGTGCTTTTCTGAGAAACAAGCAGTATCACCACCCACAAGGAAGCATGCATTTGAAGTGGCAGGCAACAACAGCCATCTATTAGCAAAGAAAATGTAACCTATGAACACAGCTAAAATATCCTAAAGCAAAGAACACAAATAACTGTCTTTCAAATCTGTGAAACACACTGAAATTAAACAGCTAAAAAGATTCTCTGTATTGCATTCCTCAAACACGTTTCTCCTGACTAGTCAGAGGCTTATTAAAAACAGTACAAATAACAATTGACAATGTTCTGTCACCTTGGTTGAGCTCCTGTTACTTCCACGCTAGTAACATGATAATTAATAATGTTTCAGGAAAACAAACAAGTGAAAAATATCAAATTATTTGAAATTAAATTAAGAAACAAATGAGACATTTACCCTATGGTTATAAACACCAAGTTTAATTGATGTAGGTGAAAAATCTGCACTAAACCGTTCTCTTTCAAAATGAAGAGTTGTGCTATATGAAGGAAGAAAGGATGAAAAGGCAAGACCTTACATCAACTGTAAAACCAGCAGAAAGCAACACTTTAGGAGATACATACACATAAAGAAGGAACAACATACTTGCCCCCAAATAAACCCTGCTCAAGAGATTTGGGTTAAATGAATTCTAAATTATCACTTAAACACTGTGTAGCATGAAACACCTCTAAGTGCTACAATATCTCTAATTCATCGTAAACAGTTACAACTCTGAACCACTCCCTCGGTACAACAGAGAAGAATGCAGTGGCATTAAACAGGAGCACCATGGCCCTCAGACTTCCAGGTTTCCTTGCAGGTGGGATTAAAACCTGGCTACACTTACATTTCTAGATCTCAAAAAGCATACAATTTGATAAGAGCTATGAGATACTATACACACTGACTTAAATTTTGCTGCAAAGAAACATGGAAAATAAAGGCAAGGGATGGGCTATGATTTAATCCTCTAAAAGACCCTATTTACTGAATCGAATGGAAGGAAAGGACTACAGATGATAGAAAAAAATTGGAAATAAAAAGGTGCAGAAATGCAACAAGGGACACACAGGTACTGTTCGGTTGTTGAGTTTGTTTTTCCAGACAATCCAGATGGTGATTTAAGACTTATGAAGAAGCTCAGATTAACAGTCTTTACTGTAAACAAAGAATAGAGATGCTGTTTGTTTTTGTTAACTGACACATGATTTGCATTGTATTCAGAGAAATGTTAAAAAATTATAACAGGTTGAAAACAAAGTCCAGTTTCAAAGATATTCTTTGAAATTAAGTATAATTTAATTCCTACTCCCTATGCAAGTCACAAATGTAGTAACTGTAATCAACATCTTAAGTTTTTTCTTTAATTCAATCAATTCACTAAGAGCTCCTGTTCAGCATACTCAGAGAAACTTCTGCTGCAAACATATGTGCTTGCCCATGCTAACCCAGAAAACTGATGTACAAGAAAAAAGTCCTTATATTTTGTGCAACAACCTAACTGCAAGTGATTTTATAACTTGTTATGAACAGATTTTTCACCTGCAGACACATTTAAAGCCTGCAGATTTTGTGCTTTGCAACCAACAGGAAAAGGGACAGAAGCAAAAAGCTGTGTAGTTTCAATTCACAAGAAACAATGTCTATTTTTTGGTTTCACAGAATGTATCTATTTTGAGTCAACTGAAATCACTATATGCACACACACAAGTAAGTGACAAACCCTTGCTACACATTACACATAATAGAAAGACAAATTTTTTCTTACCAAACAACAACAAAAAAGGCGTTTTTTTAAAAGTAATGATAGCCATAGATTCAGTTAATTTGGCAATGTAACCCTGTGTTTGTGACTCACAGTACTGAGTGTCTAGTACTTGGGTAACATTCCATCCCTGAAGTTTTCTTTAATTCAGACAATTTTAATAGCTGAGATAACTTGGTTCTAGTTTCTAAACTTGCACAGATGGGATCAAAAGAGACTTAAGGAATATTATGTGCTGCAGACACTGGGACACACACACACACAACAGACCACAGTCCATCCTTATGAATCCTACCTCTTTCACCTCCCCAAATATTTGGATGTACATTTCTTGAGTCCCCTGCAGGACAGAAAAAAGGAGAGGAAACCAAGAAGCCAGATCTCAGGATTTGCTCTATTGTTTGGAGAGAAAATAGGTCCTAGTAAGCAAACTGGTTAAGTGGATTTACACCAAATCCCCACACGGGCCACAGACTCTGTGGCAATATAGATCAATACAGTTTAGCAGATTTTCCTAAGAGGAACATGATACATCTGGCCTAAAACTATCTAAACAGTTCAAAGGACTGAGTATTGCCAAACATTACCTGGTTTTGCACTTAAAACAAACAGCTAGCAACAGGTCTTACGAAAAAAGCCTTCCAATTTTAGTATCTTTTATGGATAACAAGAACAGGCACCTACTTTCACAGACAAGTACATGGACTTGTATGTAAGACGGGAGACTAACATGTAATATTTACCTTCCTTAACCTTCTGGACTGCTGTCCCCATCTGAAAAACTCCCTGTTGAAATGTATGCTCTTCCTTCTTCATCATACCGGTTACACTAAATCACCACCATTCAATCTAAATTCCATACAAGCATATAGTTTTCAAACAGGAGACCGTAAAAACTTAAAACTGCTTTCTTCTTCACAACCAAATGATAGAAGAGACTACATCAACCAAAACCATTGCTGAGTTTTATGACAGAAGCCTCCCAAACCATGATACATGGGAAACCACTGGGTCCTTTGTTTTCAGGTTCTGACTTGAAAAATCATCACATGCAAACCCACTATATTGACTTGTAACGAGCAAGGATATTTCTGGGAACAGGATCTACTCAACTTAATCCAATTTCTCTAATGCGATTCAAGACTTCCATCTCCTTTTTGTTGGCAATGTAGATGGAGATAGGAAGCTTTGCTCTGCCCTTGATAGAAGAAGTAGATGCTTTTTCTTTTGAAAAGAAGGTAAAAGACAGAAGGTGATTAATTTCTTTGATAAAGCTATTATTGATATAATTGCTGTCAAAAAGACCCCAGGGACAGCTGTCAAAATAACTGGTAACAATCAAATTCAGGGCAGGAAATTGGATTAGAAGGGGGGAGTGAAAAATCTGCATTAAACACATCAAGTGGACACATTTGTCTGTGGAAAGGTAAAATTAAAAATTATTTCTTAAACAAGCTTCTCTTCACAAGGTATTTCAAAATAATTTTTGCACAGGTTTAAAGAGCATCCCCTGGTTGTGGACAACAGCTGCCTACCTCATTTTTTTACTACAATTACAAGCAGTTTACCCCCTAACTTTACTGTCAAAATCAGTCACGCCCAATCCAAGTGAGGCTGACTGCAAGTAATTTAGCCATCTCCAGGCTGTACGCAGTAGTGCCTTGTCTTAGCTCTCAACATTGCTCTAGTTCCATGTAAAGCTGTACTTCTCTTCACAAGTTGCTTTAATTTTATTAGCCAAGCATTAAAGGCCAGAACTTAATTATCCATCTGTACTCTCCCTGAAACCAGATTAAGTTTATGGGGAAAAGTACAGAGAAACACATACTTGGTGTAGTATATACTTATGTTAGAGTTTAAAGGAAAGAAAACAAAACCAATCAATGTATTAAAATTTAAATCAGGAAGCAGCAGTAGCTGTTTGTCTATCCCAGCACTGTAGTTCCTGGTAACACAAATCTTCCTTATTTTTTTTTTTTTTGAAAAAGGTCAGGACCTTCCCTAGACAAAAAGATCTTTGAAGACTGTTACATAAAAGACTTGCCACAACAAGAGCTTTTCCAGCTATTTTTCACCTCAATTATTTTAGGAAACATTTAAACTCAATATAAACATATTTATATTAGCATCATAACCTCAGGGTTCCTGTGATTAGAACAAACACCAACCCTCCCAATGAACCAACAGTAGTCACAAAAAGTTACATATTTTTTTGTTAGGATGAAAGGGGAAAATGTTTATGCCTTAAGCTGCAAGATACTGATCAAAATTATCTCATTCTTACATTAACAAAAACTATGGGTAAAACCAAGCAAATTATTACATCCAGCTACTGCTTAGTTCTTGAGGACCACTATTGACACAGTTCTCAGAAACAATTAATTTTGGCAAGTTAGACTAATGCCTCAGACAGCTACATCAACAAAGAACTCACTGCTGTCAAAAAAGGGAGGTCTTGCTTCTTCCTTCTCCCTCTAGCCTCTGCCCCTAAGCCTGTGAAATGTGGCTCCACCTCCACACTCCCATCAGTTCTAGTGCTTGCTGAGCTGTTCCATGGTGTGATTGATTCAAGAAGTGACTGAAAACCATAAAGCTGTATGCTAGGGTCGTTTTTGCTGGGCTGCTGAGCTGTGCTGGTGCACAGGAAGTTGATGCGAGCACTAGCCAGCTTGAAGAAAGCAGCAAGAGGGACTGAGAAATAGCTTTACCTCCCTCTTTTTGCAGTGGTGACTTCTCTATCAGCTCTGCCCCAGTAGTCAACAGCACCCAGGGATTCAAAGACTTGAAATCTACCACACAGGTTTTACAAAAACGAAGCAGTAGATCTTAAGATCACCATTCATTTAGCAGAAAATTCAAAGCAGCTCTGTATAGTTATGAGAGAGAGAAACCGGAATTATGAAGAGGCAGCTGTTCCCTTTTACTGAAAAAGCCAACACACACATAACATGTATAAAGCATGTGCACAGTGTTGTCTTATGTCTGAAGTTTGAAACTCATTAAACAACTAACTAGGGAGGCAAAGAACCTTGGCCTCCTTATGGAACTATGATATTGTCCAGGTCTGATCTTAATAGCATAGCATTTAAATGAGAAATTAGCCCATGTTCAAAGCATGAAATAAAAAAATTCCCCAATCTTGTTGACATTTATATACTGGAAAATGCTGTACAAATTAATTCATGCTGCCTTGACTCAAATACACAAAGATTTATGCTTTTGCCAATGATAAAATTATGTACACAGGTTTTAAAGGTACACATTAATCAATTAACAACTGAATGCCCATTTACTGCATTAGCATTAGAAGATACTTCTAATTTTATTTAATTTATTAAGGTATTTAGTAAACAGATTTTCAAAGAAATAGCATGATGATAAATCAGAATACAAAAGAATAATATGCAGTTACTCTACCTCTTCCAAAATTAAGAACTGAATGCATCCCACTGTCTATGTAAGTTATGTCCTACTACCTACTGAGTACAGTCTTCATTAAAAAATTAACTGGACATAAATAGCAGAAGAAAACTGCAGACTTTCTTGGGAAAACTCCCTCCAAAGGTCTCACTTTTTTTTTTAGCTGAAGAAGGAGAGGCAGGGGAAGAAAATTTCTGAAACAGACTTCATGATAGTTAACAAAAATTTATTTTTTTATATTGTCTCACTGGCAAGCATCTGCACAGGGTAATGAATGTTGGCAAACAAAAGCCATTTTAGCCTATTACAGCATTAGCCTTTCAACACATAAATAGAAAAGCATTAGGTTAGTGGAAAACACATTTGTTGAATGGCTAAGCCCATCCTCCCCCAAAGAACGTGCCTGTCTAAAGGCACGAGGAAAGCACTATGTAGAAATGCTTATGAAATACAACATGACATATTTCAGTTTTTGCTAGCATAGTTCTGTTGGCCTGGGAGGTGAGAAATGAATGCCCTTCTCACATGACATTGCTGCACCAGCAAAAGCTCTGTAGAAACAACTATGCTGACTGAAGAGTTTGTTGGCTTAGCTTAGATCATTCAGAGAAACCTAACTGACAGCAGAAAAACTCCTCCCGTCTCTTAAGCCGTTTGGGCTCTGGGAGCTCCACGGCAGATTTACAGAGTTTTATATCTGTGTCCCACACCAGCACCCTCCCCCAGCTTCAAGACATTTCATCTTCCAAGTAATCCCCAACTCCTCACTTTCTACCCTGATTTTGTTTATATTGTATACTCACCCATCATCCTTCATCAGGCCCTTTTGTCATCTTGCAGATTTTTCCCCCCCCCCAAAATTTTCACTCATTTTCAACTATATATTTAGAAAGCCTCCAAAAACTCCATGAAACATACTCTGATTCCTCATAGCACAAACCTCTGCACCATCATAAAGTTCAGAAAGTCACTCAGATCAAGGACACAAAACCTGTTTTTATCTGTCAAACAGAAGTAATCATTTAAAGTAACTTAAGAAGAACCACCACCTTAGATAATTCCCTGAAGCTAGACTTCTAGCTTCTGTACATCATTTGGTAGCTTAAAAACCTACTGAGTATAAAAATCAGAATTTTAAAATTGTCTACCTAACAAATATCAATCCTTTAGCATTGTATTTTTGTATGTTTATAACAAAGCCACAGCAGTTCTGATGTCTGCTTAGTGTAAAAACTTGAAAAAATATAAAAGACCATTGATCCTCATTAAATCAATTGTAATTATTTTTAAAAACCAGCCAAACAAAATTACTTGTTACCTCAACAAAGTATTTGGTCCACAATACAAAAGACAGCCATTAACATGCTGCATAGAGAAAAATAATTTATGTAGCCTACTGTAAAAAAGCCAACTCTTCCTGCTTTGATTTGAAACCAAGATTTGAACTGACAAAAAATCTTTATAAAAAAAATAATCTTAGTTACAGTTCCTCATTAAAATAGAGATAACAGTAACACTTAAAAATGTACATATTGGACATTTTCCAGTTTTTCCACCTAGGGAAATGGTCTTGATTTGGCAGACGATACTTATAGTGGTTTTCCAATCTCAGAACAAGTAGATTATTCATTAAATTAAAATTAGCAAGAATGCCACTATTAAACATAAGAAAAGGCCTGTTTAAAGTCCATGTTTAAAGAAAGAAGAGGTTTAGGGATGCTGATGATCTGTTAATTGATTGATTAGGCCTAAATTGATTTTTGTGGGGGAAAAAAAGGATGACCAAATGCAAACTGCAATTTCTCTATAGACATTTTCTTCTTCTCTCAGGCAGTATTTAAGTATCCTGTTTCAGAACTTGCATACCTGCATCATATTGGCATTCTGCCTCATTATGCAGTCACTGAAGATGTGCTTCCCATAATACCTCACACCAGGCTCAGTGTGCTTCTTCAGAGAGCAAGCTGTGCAGCCACGCTGATCCCTTGGTGTCCACAGCTCTGCCGGAGCAGGCAGCTGAGGCACTTGCTGAAGCCTCCCAGACAACAGCAAATCAACAGCTGGGCACTGTCAGTGACAGCAACCACCAACCTGGCCGAGCCTGGATTGAGCTCCTTGATAGCAATTCACAAGCAACTGATGCAAAAGGCTCTGAAGCTGTCCATGTGCTACAAAATGGCTGTACAGATTTTCATCACTTTTGCCATTAACAGACCACTCTCAAAACAGAAGTTTATACCAGACTGAAAGAAATTTTGATGTGACACACAAGTATGACAAAGACATTCATACTGTAAAAACACTAATTTCCTTTCTAAATATTTTAATTTCTTCAGTTTGGCATTGAGACCACAACTTAAAGCAGCATCAGTAAGTTAGTTCACAGTGCCAGCAGATAAACACAGTTGTCATCAGCAGTATCAAGGCATGTAACCACTATCAGAACTCACATAATGAAGAAAAACATTTTGTGAACAGAGGCAGAAAAAAAGCCAGTTATGATATGCTAATTATCATGCTTTCAAAAATCAGTATCCAGACTAGAAGTCTATAATTTTCTTGCTTGTGAGAAATTGCTATCACTACCCCATCTGCAGCATTTCCACAGTGCCTATTAGTACTACTTCAGAATATTATCCATCTTCTGTACTTCTCTAACAACCACTCTAACCCAGCATACCAAGTAAGGCTGGAAGGCAAATGGAGCAGTATTTTCAATTTGGGGGCTCCAGAGAGAAAGATACAATGGTAGGAATCTATAATTCCTGATCAGTAGGAGGATCAGGACCCTCTATTTTTAAGTGACAAGATTAAAAAAATAGATAAATATATATACACACATATACATACATACTCAAACACACATTTCTGTAATATTTATTATTTCCCATGCTTATTATGACAAAAATCACCATAGGAAGATCTAGACTTGTCACAGACCACAGCAGTCTCAGTACCAAAATATCCTTTTGCAAACAAAGTATGTATAAAATATATTTAGGTATTGAGACTGTTACAGTCTAGTACAGGTCTAAATCTTCCTATGCTAGTTAACTTCCCTGTGCTTCATCTTTAAAGCCTCCACTGTTAATGGCTGCATATGGCAGTGGCCACGCTCCATGCATGTTGGCTGTCATACCTGACCAGCAAGATCCTAGGGGAAAAAAAAACAACACAACCCTTTTTCTTTAGCTGAAGATGGCAGCTCTTGAAATATCTAGGTTTTTATTGTGCATGGCAGGTTCAGAGTAACTGTTGGCTATCCCACTTCTCTACTCAACAGTTACCTGCCTATACTAATATGCACACGAGCTATTCCTGTTGTTCTACCCCAGGCTATGGCTTCAGGTATGCAGACAACACTTCTTTTGATCTGGATGTTGCTGCACTCTCACACGTGTTGCTCCATCAACACACCCAATTAGCTCTCAGACAGGTCTGTAACAACTCCCAGGAAACATATACAAAAGGCATAGTTCCCTGAGGCCCTTCATATTTTCAGAGATTTCACCTCTTTCATCTGGTCTGCAATGGGAGCATTACTCATCACGGCAGAGACCCCTAGAGAAGTTCTGTATTTAGTTCATTCCTTGCTTCCAAGAAAGCACAAACCCTCAAATAGTGTAATTTCATTCCATTGCACCAGAAGCACAATTTAGACAGAATAGCAATCAAGCTCAACCAAATATCTTTCTCTGATCACTTAATTCTTGTTACAAGATGTAAAATATATCCTAAATCTTACTAGCATAAATGAAACAATTTTACTGCTGTTTAGAAACTAGTCACCAATTAGCTATGGTTACCAGATAACAACAGTGTTGTCCAAGCTCTAAATACAGTAGATTTTAAGCTAAAATTCTAATTTAAACAATCCCAAAACACAGACTGTGCAAAGCTAGTCTTAAAGACTAAATGCAATTCCATTTCAAATGCCTTCTGGACAACAGACACCAAATGACCAAGTGTCTGTCTGGTAGGTCCATTTGCAGGGCTGATTGCTGATGAAAGACTTACTGTTAATTAAAAGGTCTAGAGTAACAGTATAAAAACAAACCAATAAAAATACTTCTGGCAATCTACCAGAAAAAGAGAAACTTATCTGTGGGTGTAAATAGACTTTTGGTGTTACCTGGAGTAGAAAACTTCTGAACAATTAAATAAAAATAACATTCACATGATCAGACTTTTCAAAGAAAAAATAAAAACAACAACTAAACAAACATAGTGTGTCTCCAAGTTAAAAGGTTTTTGGGACCAGGTAAAGAAGAAGCTGAAAAATATTCTGTCCAATTTTTCCCCTCTTGAAACACGCTGCTCTAATCCCTAGTTTATTTCAAGGAGCAAGGAGGACTCAGCAGAAATAAAATTCTAGTAGATGATCCTATAGTTGAGGTAGTCATTCACTTAATTAATTATGGTCATTAAAGTCATGCTTAGTAGAAGAAAACAACAAACCAAACCCCAACTCTTTTTCTCTTCCCCTGGAAAGCACATTAGAGCACATTTTAGAGGGCCATATTTCTCATTTTCTGAGAGCTACATCATTATGTAACATAAGGGGGGGGGAAAGACTACCAGCAGAAACCGTAGCCGGTCTGCATAATCTGGAATAAGAACCACCCAGATTACATTCAACCACAGATTAATTTTTGAGATATAGAGAAAACACTGCTGCTTAATTAACTAAACAGAGCGTGGCTTCTGCAGTTCAAGCAAACAACTGAGAGATGCCCCATGCCAAACAAAGAAGTGAATATATCATAAAGCCAGACTTAAGATCAGTTACTTTGTTTTGACAGTTACCTCTTTTATCACTCATCTTTCCTTCAACCCCCAGCTGTTTCTATTTCTGAACATTCTCATTCAGTATTACGTCTTAAAAATGGGTCTATAAGCCTTTCAAGACCTTTACATTTTCTCTACAAATTACCTATCTAACCTACTTCACTGTTAGTAAAAATAAAATAAAATTAAAGGAATTGTAAATTTTGTCTCAGGATGATAAATTCATGCAAGCCTAATGAACACACCATGTCTAGTTTTGAATTAATATATTTATATTAACCTTTTCCTGACCTGTAATTTAAATTCAGACTGTTCCAGACATTCAGTTTTTATGCAGTCTCACCCATATGCCAGGCATTTGCTAAGCAGAAAATTAAGCTACTCACTTGCAACTTGGAGTTTAAGGTCATCTCATCAACTCCCCGAAAGCAAAAACTGTAGTATCCTCTCAGCTACATGAGGCTCATTGTGGTTTGTTGTTTTAATGAAACAGTAGCAGTCTGAGCAAAAAATAGCATCTCTGATAATTCTCCTCTGAGCTTCCCCATAAGTGACCCAGTAAGTGGACTAACATAGCAGGCCAGGCACATGAAAGTGCCAGATGCTGAACAGAAAGTTACTTAAATCTCAGTATCTGCTTATTTACCAACACTCAGAACTCGTGTTGTCCCAGTGGATATTTTTTTTTCCATTTTTCTCTCAATTTTTTCTTTTTCCCCTAGGAAAATGTGGTCTCCATAAGGTATGTGATAAATAATCATTCTTTAGAATGAATATACTTATTTCGAAGCCATGCTGTCCAAAACCCATGAGCAATTCCCATAGAGTTGTCACACCCAGCAAGGATGTGGAATGTTGAGGGGATGCAAAATCAATCTTTTTTTCACTAAACACACTATCAAGCAACCTGTAAGGCTAAGTTTTTGTACATTCCAGTAAAAAGTCACAACGATCACAATTTTTTCAGATCAATGAGAATAGAGAAATGTAAGACACTGTTTATGCTAAACAAGGATTCTTTTCTGCAAAGGAACAGCTGAAATAGAAGTTCCCAAATAACAATGCCTACCCCCAAAATAACAAAAACCCAAACAATAAACCTTCTCTCATGTTTGTAAAATTCCACATTTGGGTAGCACAACAACTTGTGTTATCATCCTAAGGAATTCTAAACAACTATGAACATGGGTACAGGGCTTCAGTGCCAGGTGCCTAGAAGCAAGACAAGACAGTCAAGGGGGAGGCTCCAGCTGGAATCAGGATGGCCATATCAGCTGTAACCCCACATTTCTCAAATTACTTCAGTTGTCCTCGTTTTTTCCCACAACTTAACATTTACTATGTTGCTAGTTACCAGGTGCCTAGATTAAACACCCTTAAGTTCACTACAAGCCAAAACCAGACAGTTCTTGAAGATAACGATACTACTCCAGCCTTCTGGAAAACCTTTGATTTCTCAGAAGTCCTTTTGTTCTCTCTCCATAGCTCTATATACTCTTAAAACATTGCAATCTGGTAGTAATGGCAGACAGCATGCTTTCTTGTAACAAGGCAGGTACAAAGAAACACCTCAGAAATCACGGAACTTCTCACCTCATCAGATCCAATCCTCCAGTACTTCAGAGGCAAAAGACTAACAAATGCATTAACTTAAACCGAGAGACATAAGAGTCTTAAGTATTTTTCCAGAGTGAAGTTTGACTACAGTTTGCTAATTTTAACAGAAGTCTTCACTGCTCCCCAGAACTCAGAATCTGAAACTCAACAGGTCAAATAGTGACGAGTTTTCTCAGAGCTGGGATTTGTTACCTTCCACCCACTCAGTAACAGTGAGAGCTGAAGTTGGGAGACTTCTGTTAGCTGTGGCATTAGCAGTTCCAAGGACTTTGTTCACACCACCCCTGCTCCTGCCACAAATTTGGCTAATGTCAACTTTGTAAACACAAAGATCTTTTTAAATCCCAGAGTGTTTCACGTTAAACAAGATCCGATTCTCATGTAAAGGTCACAAAAATGGGGGAGGAAGAAAGGAGAGAGGAAAGAGATGGGGAGGAGTGACAGAGAGGGACCCTAAGAACATCAAGAGTCATGTGACTTTTACTTTGTTGCATATCTGTAAAATCAAGGATCAATACTCAAATGAGATAATATAATGGCATTATTTGACCCTAAAGGGACTTTAAGGGAAATCAGTGTAATATATTTTACTAGTTTAAAAACAAAAAAAACAACCAACAAAAAATTAACGTCTTTTTATTATTTTTTAACAACTAGGGTTGGGACCTGGAGTAGACACTTGAGATGCATCCTGCAACAATTCAGGTAAGATAGTAGGCTTTGCTAGATAAACAAAAGCTTTTTCATAGATGCACCATTAATGTTCAGGATGTTGCTAGGGCAACAGCAGACTGTAACAAACATTTCTGAATAATGAGCAGGTGGCAATATAGGAAGATCTTTAACTCCAGACTGAATTATTCATATGTGCTCCCAAATAGTGAGATTTATAAAAGCAATAGCCTTACTCCATCACCACAAATGGAAATACTATATATCCTGTCTATAATATTTATTAGAGTTCTAAACATGCATCTCTGGATTGCTTTAATATAATATGTAAGTGTCATGGTTTAACTCAGGGTCAGCAATTACCAATGACAACAATGCTCTCAATCCTCTCTCCCTCCCAACTGAATAGGGAAAGGAGAGAGAATACGGAGTGAGAATTTCCAGACTGAAAACTAGACAGATTTGATACTAATGATAAAAGAAAATATATATACAAATATATACAAATGTACAGGATTGTGCAAAACCCCTATCACCTCACCCCCAGCAGCTCCCAGGGCATCTCCTGAGCCGTGAGCAGGTCTGAAATGTCCCAGAGCTGCTGGAGAGAGCAGCAGAGAGACAGGAGCTGAGGGGAGAGCTGTGAGGGGCAGGGATGCACAGGCCTGGGGATCAGTGGTGATGGACAGATGGCAGTCCTCCCTGGACACCAGCCATGAACAGAAAAGAAGCAAAACGGGCTTGATTTCCATGATCCCTGAATTTATACCAAGATTTATGTATATATGGATGGAATAATTTGTCTGGTCAATTTTGCCATCTGTCTAGTCCACTCCTCCCAACAGGAAGGTTGTAGATATGACTCTTATGCTCCTTCAGTGTCTGAAGCAGAAAATCCAGCAAGTAGAGAAAAGTGTCCTTGGTCTCTTGGGAACATCTATAAACATTCAGGTGTTATCAGTCTACTAGCTGGAAAACTTGCTGATAGTTTCAGCAAGTGTGCTGCTTAAAAGAGAGTTCACTAAAGGAAAAAAAAAAAAAAAATCAGTAAAAAGAGAACTGGCTTCATCCTGACTCAAACCAGGACAGCAAGGCAAGATCACTGGTCTGGACTAAGAAGGCTCATGGCTCTAGCACACAAAGTTATAAGCAGTTATTTTGCATAAAACACTGTTACACAACCTAAAAGAACAGTTTTTTCCTAAGCCAAACCTAAATCTAATTTTCTGTCTTCTCTTTGTACTGGCTCAACAATAATTCCAGAAGGACAGGAACAAATTTTGGCAATTACGAAGTATGGACCAAACTAACTGAGAAGAACTGGACACACATAATCCACCACGCACACCCGTAGCAGGAAGTTTGTCATGTACAAAATGCTACAGGTGGGAAGCCTTATACACAGCCTAGGGATAGTCTATTACTGCACTTGAAAAGCAAAGGCAGCAAGACGTGGCAAGATTTTTGTTAATCTGGAATTTTCAACCCTAGTAAGTCAATACATTACCAAAACTTCAGAACTAGCAAATTCCTTCATTTGGCTTTATAACCAAGTCTCTGATTAGCTGGTCAGCAATGACTTGAGGATACAGACTAGGCCAGCTGTAACATTCTTCTTTTGCTAAATAGGACAGTTAACTATTTTCACTTATTCTGCAACTGAACTGTTCCTCCTTGTGAGTTCACTGAGACACTGTAATAAGAGATAAAAAAAGCTAACAAAAAATCCCCCACACCTGTCCCACCATTTGGTGCTTTTTGTCACAGATCTCAGATTTGTTTTAAACGCCAATGAAATATTTAAGTCTGTAGTTACTTTCAGCAAAATTCCTGATTTCTAGATATTAACATAGTCTATGTACTGAGATATAAATTAGTATGTCACAAGATGACTGTATATTAATCTGTAACTACAAAGCTGTTTTACAAAGCTGACTTTATCAAAAGAAGTTGCAAAATCACAGTAGAAGGTGGACAATATAATGATTTTATATTGTTTTGATAAATACTCAAGTCTCCATGAAGTCACTCTGTGCAAGAAAGACACTGAGGGTGCTGGAATGCGTCCAAAGAGCAGCAAAAAAGCTGGTGAAGGGTCTGGAGCACAAGTCTTGCAAGGAGCAGCTGAGGGAACTGGGGTCCTTCAGTCTGGAGAAAAGGAGGCTGAAGGGAGACCTTATCACTCTCTACAACTGCCTGAAAGGAGGCTGGAGCAACAAGGGCATCGATCTGTTCTCCCAGGTAACAAGCAATAGGACAAGAAGAAATGGCCTCAAGTTGCCCAGTGAATGGTTAGCTTGGATATTAGGAGAAATTTCTTCACCAAAAGGGTTGTCAGATGCTGGATCAGGCTGCCCAGGTAAGTGGTGGAGTCAGCATCCCTGAAGTGATTTAAAAGACATGTAGATGTGGTGCATAGGGACACTGCTTAGTGGTGGGGCTTGGCAGTGTTAGGTTTACGGTTAGACTCAATCTTAAAGGTCCTTCCCAATCTGAATGACTCTGTGATTTACTAAGTGCAATTGTTTCAGTTTAGCTGATTTTCAAGTTACACTTCAATCTATCTTGTCATCCTGAATGACAGCTGTACAGATCTGAATATCCCACAGACAGCTAGAACTAGTTTTTAACCTGAAGTTCATCCAGTGAAGTCTCACAAGTTAGTTGACATCTAGTCAAGTTTCACCAGCAAAACCTTCCATGTCAGCAAAGCTTCTTGAATTACATAATAGCTAAAAACCAGTTTTCTGTGGAACCCACAATTCAAGAACAACGTTCATTGGAGACAGTCTAACTTGCAGAAGACTAGACTACCTAATTCTTATAGCAAGTCTTCCTGCATTGTTTCTAAATGAGCTACTGTCCTCTGCAGCAGCTTCAGTCTAAATGGCGTTGAAGACTAAGTACCGAGCAGTGCCCTGCAATGCAGTTGAATTTTAACTTCCTGGCCAGAGGGAGGTCAGAACTCAATTGCTTCACTAATACAATGGCCTCATCCAATAGTTGTTTAAGGATGATTTTTATTTCTAAACTGAAGATTCTGGTAACAAAGGAAATTAAAATCAGCATCTTGCTACTTCCTGATGAACGCTTGTAAGCACAACATCAGAAGAACAGCAGCTTAACTGTCTGGACCCAAGCACAAGGGAAATGGAGAGCTGGTTCTTCCTTTTCACAACTGAAAAACAAACAAACAAACAAACATGGAGTACCGTTTTCTGCCACCATGGTATTCATACCTTTCAAAGATATTTCATCTTCTTAATAAGTAGAGGGTTCAGTCAAGGAAGTAATGCTAACTTTTGCCCTAAGTACCAATTATTTTTGTGATGGTATATCCTCCTCTTTCATGATATAATCAATGAAACAAGACACTATGCATCAAAGAAATTTAGCACGCTAAAAGACTCTCTCTCTTTAGAGGGGAGGGACAAGTGAACTTAAAGATTTGTTTCATGGCATGATGGATTTTTTTAAATTAAAAAGGTATGAATATATATATATATATGAACAAGTACTGCCACCAGTAAGCTTTTATTTTGAAGGATCTCTGTAACTCATATTTTTAAGTTTTTCATCTAAACTAATACATTAGATAGTGCATTAGAACTTTATTTGAAAAGTTTTCCAGAAAACTGATTGAGAGACAAGTATAAAGATATGAGTGACATGAAAAATAAGCACCCGTTTTCTTCATAAACACCTCAACCATTGCACGATCAAGTACTTGCAAATTGCTTCAAAATGCAAATACCAAATACACCTTTCCCTAGCTGAACACAGGCATACACAAGTTTCAGGTCAGAAAGGCTTTGACAGGTGAAAAGAATAGGAAAGGAGACCTTGCTGAAAATCAGATTTTTTGCATTTTAAGGGTGCTTATTAACAACCTTTGCCTATCACACTCGGGAAGTGTGAACACATCAGAAGGTCAGTGCTACAGTCATTCTCTGTGATGCCAAATGTCAGATAAGGAAAGGAGATAGTTTAAAGAGACAGCAAACTTTAATACTGCTGTATTACTAAGTCAGTCCTTAAGAATCTTATTCATATAGTCAGAATATTCAAAGAAGGATTATTAATAATTAATAGAAGTGCTATTAATAATTATTAGAATCCTGCATTTCTCTGACCAAAAGGCATTACAGGCAATCCAGGACAGGGACTTTGATATAGCCTAAGGCAACAACAATCCAGGGGCTGAGGATAATCAAACTGTCTTTGATGTATTATTTTAATATATATTATTGTAACTGGTGTATCTGTGTAAGGAAAGATGTTGATTAACTTTGTGTAGATTGAACAATGTTACACGTATGTATTGCATAAGAAATCTTCTAAAATACATATGGTACTTGCCGTCACTACAGATTCCCTAAGGCAGAGGGAGAAGGGCTAGAAAGGAAGGAGAGCCCTTTAAAAGGAATAACCACAAATTTAGATTGGGAATAAATGCAGAGGAAGCCAGTACAAACAAAACAAACAACAACACCTGCAAAAAACAGACTGAGCAACTAAAAGGTAAGCCTTGGAAGTCAAGAAACAGAAGTTACCAGTCCAAGTCAGAACTTGCTAACAAAAAGTTCATTATCCATATAAATAGAAAAAGAGCAACAAAAAAACCCTACTGTAGCACATCTGAAATTTAATTTGAAAAAGCACAGTTAAAACAAAAACAAGATTCACGATGTAAATGATGAAGACAGCAAATGCATTAACTACAGAAAATTAGAACAGCCTCATCAGATCAGAAGCCCCAAAGCAGGTATTTCTTTTTTACAAAAATAAATGGAGTAGGCCTATCTATTTGAATTACGTGTGGCATTCTACAGGAAACTTATAAAGTAGTGACAGTGGAGATTAAGAAAAATTACTGTAGTAATTAAATGGCTTACTAACAAAAGGTACTACAACAAGAAGTACATTTAAAAGAGGGGACAAATGGATGTGGCAGTGATGGGGAAAATACGTGAGAGGGTTAGCAATGTAGCTTTGTTTCATTTCTACATGAGACAAAATACTAACATCTTTGGATCACAAATGTTGGAGGTACCACCAGCAGATGCAAAAATACGATCTTAAGGACACTGATAACCATAATGGCTGTAAGGACAGGAATTTTTAAACCAAGTAGTCATCCAACAGAACCAAGATGGAAGACAGCCAATCATAAACAGAGTACTGATTTGTGACTAAACTCATAATGCAATGTAGCCTTGAAAAAGGTAAATGCAGTAAGATGTACCTGCTATCCTGAGTTACTCTCAGGAAAGCTACAGAAAAGTAAATGCTATTCTAAGTAAGCCCTGGTGAGACCGTATATAGAAGATGCTATTTGCACTCGTTAAAACTTGCATGGAAATCTTAATTTCATTCTAAAAACAAAGCAGTTGAAGACGAGACTGAAAAAGACCATCTAACTTATTCAAAAGACAGAAAGGACAGGTCTTTATTAGATGGTACATGCGGCTGTAGGAGAGAACAGCTACTTAAGCTGGAGGAAAATGTTGCCATAAAACTATGTGTCTATAAATTTGCCAGTGTCACCCAGGCTGCAGGCCAGGAGGCATCACAGAACCAGATTTCACAACTGCTACCCAGCAGGAAAGAAGACAGCTAGCAATTTAATTAAGATAAAGTCTGACACAGGGATTCTTTTCTGTAGTAAGAACGGACTGGAGTAAATGACCCAGAGAGCTTCTCCTTTCAGTCTTCAGTGACTGCAGTGAGCAGTGCTTCATGCAGTGAGCAGTGCTTGAAGCTGCATATTTGTCCACAAACATTCCATTATTTTATTGATAATTACTGCTATTTAAACCAGAGTACCTGGATGGCCTAGATTCAGCAGGAATCAACTGAAAAATTTTTGCTCAAATTTATTTCAATTAGCCTGGTAAGAAGCCTTCTTAGGATCAGCAAGGATTTTTCCTTCAAATTAAAATAAACCACAGAAAGTTTACTTACTTCTACTGTATTTTTAAAAATTACAAAGAATAATTTAAAATAATTTCCTTGTCCCTCTGTAATTTTCTATGGAAGTCTATCCTATAACATCAAACATGAGAGAGAATCCATCTTTCTTCTTTATAATAGTTATGCCTACCTTTGACCTGTATATAGTACATGGGCATTCTGAATCCAAACATAACTTCAAAGTTTTAGAATCACTGCCATTATAACCATGTAACTGCAGTATTTGCAGATATGAATAAAATATGAATACAGAAAACAACTACTGCAAACCTAAGAGTCCTGAGGTTAATAAGTTGTGAGTGGTATTATAGCAGGATGCCTGTTAACTCGATGCATGAGGACTTTCTTATTTGTCAAATCAAGAGTTAGTCAGCTGCCCAGATACAGATGTCTGGTCTGTGCAGATATGACAGATATACAGGAGACTGCTGTCTCTCTGGAGCAGCATGGGGAGACAAGATGTTTAGCCAGATAGCTAAAAAGCCCATCAGATCACTCTGATCTCAGTCAAGCAACAGGCCTTAGAATTGTCACCACTGATCTAAAACATGCCCAAAATCACACTGTCTGATCAGAGCTGAAAAATCTTTTCAGGGTCTCCTACGCCCAGTTATTCCACATGTCAAAAATAGGCTAATGTTAAGCAGGAACCTGTTTAGCCCATACTTTGTTGCATACCGGAAGACATGAGAGTTACTCAGAATGCCTACACATTTACATTACACATTGTAATTTTAAGCCTTCACACTGCTGCAGACCAAGGAAGACAGACAAATCCAGTTTCTAACATTGCCCAATATTTCAAGAGAAAAGGCCAGATGAAAAGTTGATTGTATTTTAGGCTGGGACAGCTTTCACTACTATTTTGATATACAAGTCTTGATAAGGACTTCTGCTCCTTTACTTTGCAAATGAAACTTCAGTGTCAGTAAAGACAAGATTAAGTAGCAACTGATGAGCGATCATCATGCCTAATGATGAAGAGCCAACTGTTGGACTATCATACGTTGCAATAATTGGGTTAGCCCAGTAATTAATTTATTTTGTTCATATTAGTGCTTTAAGAACTTAGTCTATGGGTACTGTTCAGAACTCAGAAATCTTAGTCAAAACATGATATTACTTACACTGGATGAAGACTCTTCTGTATTTAAATCATTTACTAGTTAAGCTCAGTCTGGAGTCAGCTGCTTCTCCCAGTAACAAGAACGTCCACATAAATACAGGTATTCCATTCTAGAGCCGTTATTTGAAAACAGAGAGGGAAACAGGACTGTGTAGTGTTACCACACAAATCACTGGGTTGAAAATAATAGCACTTTCATAAATTAACACAACAGTTTGTATGAAAGATATGTATCCTTTTACTACACCACAAGCCTAACCAGAAGGCATTAGTATTCCTGTGGTGGCCTCCATAAAGTCACTTAATAGCTTTGCATGTCCCCTTACTCCTCTCCCCATCCATACCACAAGGACACCACCTCAGAGCAACACTGGTACTGGCTTGAGGTACAGCTTTAAATCCTTGAAAGAGCACTTTATTCTTCCATGACAATAACATGCAACGAAACACATGCCTAGAATCCTTTTTAGGGATTATTTGCAATCAATATACACTAAAGATCTCTTCGATGTGCTTAAAACAAAAGGAGACCATAACACCTAAATTAATAACTTGAAATCTTCAAGGCAAATAAAAAAAATCAAAGACCCATTACTGTCAATTCTAACCATAGAACTACTATCAGCAGATAGTGCGAGTATCCAAGTATCCATTTTACCACAGTTTCTTCCACTGAAGTATATGCTGCAGTCATTAACACAAGAAAATTAGTCAGCTTCCCTTGTTTTTTTCCTTGTAAAGCTGTTAGGCAAAAGTTCTTGATTGGGAATATTCTGGATAAGGATGCACAACTCAAAAAGACAAGCCAAGTTGTATTTTGAGTCAAGGTACTGACTTTCTATGTAGCTATGCTAGTCAATCAAACTACTTTTAAGGGAAGACAAATACTGGCAAGGGTTCAGTTCTTGTTTTAAGTTATGGAATAAATTCAATGTATTAGCAAATAAAGGGATAAAAAAAACTAATTCTGGCAGTAAATTTTAGTCTTTAAACACCTACAAAGCACAATGAGCCCGAAATATAGCTTTTCATTCAAAAGACAGAGGGATTTACAATGCTCTAAAGTAAACAGGCTTTTTACCATACCTTCTGTTGAAAAGCTCCAAATCAAACTGTGATAAACATGGAAAAGAATTCCCCACAAATGGATTTACTAGTTTTACTACTGCATCACCTGGACATAAGAAATGAATATTTGATCAAAGCCTAAGTTGTAACGGTCAACATTTTCCAGTGCCTCTCCAAACTCATATTGTATCTCCACAAGAACATCTAAAATACTTCTGAGCTCACTTAGAACACAAAAACAGACAGAAATCTTCTTGTGGATCCAGCATGCCAGTCAATGATGCAATTGCTCCCAGCTACTCACCACCAGCAGGTTTTTAGACCCAAAGCTCTGACATCAGAAAGGACTATGAGAACACTCCTCAATCTGCTGTTGGCAGAAGCACCCAAATTAGTTTAAATTTCACTCATCAGCTGCACACCAACAGCCTTTCTAGACTTAGCCATGCTAAAGCAGTCACTGATCTCACTTCCAGTCACCATTTCCTCCATCTGCCAGTTAAACTGCTCCTGTGAGCCTCCCTGTACATGCTTCAATTTGACAGAATGAATAAAAGACCTACATCTTACACAGCTGAAAGTGAAATGCTGAGAAACCCCTCACAATAACAGCTCATTTAGCAGATCAGAGGGAGTGACAGAAGGTGAGAGCAAAAACCTATGGATATGTCAGTATGATGGCCTCTTTCACAAAGACAGATATTTGCAAGGAGCTCATCTATCTATACGCTGGTTCACCATAACGAAGTAAAATGGCTCAGCTGGACACAAACAGAAAGCTGTTACATCTCACTTAGCTGCTAACTTACTTCTTCAAGTGTGATAGGTTAATGACACCTTCTACTTTTATGCCTTCTAGAGGTTATTTTTTTACTTAGTAAGGCAAGTTATCCAAAACCATGCTTTCAAAATAAGGGAGCAACTATGCTATGCTATTTACTCAGTTTTAATGTTATTTAAGATGTTCGTCCTGACAAGTTTCAGCCTTCAGACCTTTCTGTACACATGACTGGACAAAGACCTTCCATAAAAGGAAGTACAAATTTGCTAACAAATAAAATTGGGGAGGGGACAGAGAAGAAAGTTCAGAGTGTTAAAAAAAAAAAAGGGACAAATTCCCATTCAAGAATTGATGTTTGGAAGGATATAGAAGGACACAACTTAGCAGCAGATGAACAAAGACACGTGAACAATGCAGTATATAAATGTTTATGCAGAAACCAATAGCTGCAGAAAGATAATTCCCCCTCCCCTTCTAGAAATCCAAGACAAAGAATAGAAAAGAAACTCTTGAAAAAGCATCCCACAGTCATGTATTTCAAATCTGCAGTTTGCTTCAGTAGCCTGGATACAAACACAATAATAAAATATTCTCAGAAACTTCAATTCTATATATTGGAGAAGAGTTCATGTAAAATGACACACTGACAGGATTGTCATAATACATACATTAAACTGCAGGAGACCAACTTATGCACAAGAGTAGCAGCAGAGGCTGTTCTGTAATTAAGGCTGCCAAGCTTCCATTCCATAAATCTGGTTTCAGACACTACTTCCTCTAAAGCACTCCTTCAAAAATGTACGAAATCAAAATAAGATTATAGGTAGGCTGGAGGTACCATTTTCTCAACATTATTTAATCACAATCTGCTGCTGATTTATGATGTCTTAGAACTAGAGCTTCCCAATATTGCTTTCAAAAATCTCTAATCATTGTTATACAGTGTATCAGGCCACCAACTCCAAGAAAAGCCAACAAAGAAACATATAAAACCTACTTTAACAGGCTTGCATACATGCTACCTACCATCCAGAGTAAGTACCATATTAAGGTATTCACACATTCTCCTTGCCTAAAGAGTACAATGTGAATTACCTTATTATTCAGGTCTTGCATTGCCTAACGACTCATCTTTCCATTACTAAAAGGCTGAATTTGGAATGCAGCTTTAACAAAAGCCCTTGGGTGATTCCTATCCAGCCATTACTAGGTGGAATGTATGTGGGAGAACTGCGGCTAAAAGATCAACTGGGCTCCCGAATCCCATCACTTCTGCATTTCTTCCAAGCTCCTGCTGCCAGGATTATGGAATGCTCTACCACTTCTGTGAAAGCTGCTCAGGTGTTACACCTGTGAATTATGGTATTTGTTTATTTTCTGGCTTTGCTTAACCCTCTTCCTATCTACGAAAGAAGAAGAATTAGGGTATGCTGGGAAATTTCAGAATATACACACTTTAATACTAATTTTAATAGCAATCAGTAATCAGGACATTCAAAGTTCTTTGTCTTTTTTTTTTTTTTAATGCAGGCAATAGAAGAAGTTAATGCATTGAGTTGTCCAGCTCACCAAAAAAGAACAACGACGTCAAAACATACTGAAACCTTTCAAAAAAATTCAATGTATGCTACATTGCAGCACATTCAGATTTTATACTGCTTTATTATCTGACAACTCACTCTGTATGAAGTTGCTGTCAAAAGCCCCATTTTCCCCAAAGAGACCAAAAAAATGCAACTGTATCAACTACTTTTAAGAGCCTAGAATATTTGAAACTTCCAATGTATCATGGTATTTAAAAGGATGTGACACTACATCTTGGGCAAATTAAGTCTGGGAGAAGTAAACATGTGAAAATGGTGATAAAAATATATATGAACTTAAATTAACCTAGGCTACAGGAACAAATTGACAGCACCTTTCAACTGAATAAAGCACAAAACCACATTATTTGTGTTTCATACCCAGAGCTATACCTCAAGCACTTCACCTAGAACATCCAGCTAGTTGGAAAACAGTTTCACAGACAGACTTTAAGTACTATAAAATAAGGCTATAATGTAAGGCAAAAACACTGAAACATATGAAATCAAAACAAAAATCTTAATCCAAGTTAAAGGAAGAAAGCAAGTACAGACAGAATTATGCTTAAGACAAGAAAGAGGAAAGTAGTAGTATCTATCTCCTCAGATTTTTCTTTATTCCTCCATACACACACGGGAATAAAATACAATCAAAGAACCACTGCAACAGGTTTACATAATTCACCCCTCCCAAATCTTTATCAAAAAGTCTCTGGAAAACAGCTACCAAACCTAACTTAGTACACCCCTTAAAATTTCTGGTATTTAGTCAAACTCATTTTTACTCCTGGGGAAAGTAGTAGTTGATCTTGATAGAAATTTACAGTTCTGTAAAATAAACAGTGACCTAGAATAGTGAGCAATGCAGTTACCAGTACTACATTTCTGACCTTCCAAGATTTAAACGACACAGTAAGTCTTCATGTTATCTTTACAACTGAAGATTTTTTCATTTAATTGAATAGCACAAGCTATAAATTACAGATTTTTTACAAAATAGTCAAACCCTCAACATGATAGTACTTACTGTAAAACAAATGCTCAGGACTAGCTGCCTGCCAGTAATATTATCACTGTAACAAACAAATGGGAGGCTGTTGAAGAAAACGTGTTTCCATTGCCATCTTACTCCTGAATAACATTTAGTTTGAATAAAACCTTTTGAAAAACAATTTCAGAGCTTCACTTTTTCTTGCTTTCACTTCAACAATCAAGTTATTCCTAATCCAATAGGAAATACCATGCTGTAAGATGGTTGTAATCATGTCTTCTACTTAGTACTCAACCAAAAAGCAAGTACGATACTCCTTGTAGAAGACAAGACATGAGAAAGTAACCCTGCTGAAAATTGCAAGTTAATGCCTGAAGGCAAAAAGGCTACTATCAGACACTCTGTATGAGGAAAAGAAACCAAACACATTCCCTATTTTGCATTAGGCACATAAGCTCTTTCTAATTTCAGGCTAATGAAAAAGAGCATCA
Organism: Apus apus; assembly: GCF_020740795.1. Lineage (NCBI taxonomy): Eukaryota > Metazoa > Chordata > Aves > Apodiformes > Apodidae > Apus > Apus apus. Next base: position 7,145,566 of record NC_067287.1, read on the forward strand.
AGATTTAAAATTAAAACACTTTAAAAACCACTCCAAAACACAACATGCTTTTGTAGATTATACTACCTGACAATGCACCCTAAACGAAGTATTCATCACTCAATTTGGGGTTTTGCCATCATCTCCCTAATCCAGCATTCTACAGAGATCAGACAAACCCACCAATACGTATCTTGCGCTACAGGCTTAATTATGAAAAACAGAGTTTGTGCAAATCTCTTATCGTTGATAATCTAAATTCCTCTTAGGTATAGCTGTTTCTTACATTGGCTCTTACTTCTTTTTTTGTCTCATTTTGTCTCGCTCTACCTGAAACCCTTCGTAAGTGCTGAAGACTCATTTAAAAACGTTACTAAAAGAGACTGTAAAAACCAGGCTGTGACACAGTTTGCTCTCGATTCTACTTACACACTGGATTACAGCACACTGGATCCTAACCACATGCAGAACTGTCCGACATGCACCAGAAAAAAAGCATAATAAAAAGACCCCCTTCCATTACCATCACAGGCAGCACGAATATATCCTTTCCCCCCAGGAAATATTAAGGGGAGGTCTGAGTAAGAACCCGCGGCAGTCGGTAGGAGCGCAGCCCGCCTGCGGGCAACTACAGCCAAGCCGAGGGGCCAGGGGCGAAAAACCCACCCCTGCGACCCTGGGCACCCCGCCGGAAGGGCTGGGAGCGCTCCGAGGGCCGCCACCCGGCTCCCGACCCCCGGCTCCCTCCCAGAGCGCTTCCCCAGGGCCCCACACCCTCCGGGGCAGCGGGACAGACCCCCGGCAGGGCGGGGGCGGCGCAGAGCTGCGGCAAGGCCGCGGGCGCAGCCCCGGGGCCGAGCGGCGGCCCCCACGGCGGGGCGGGGCGCCGCAGGAGCGGAGCTCCGTGCCGTGCCGCGCCGTGCCCTGCTCCGCCGGCCGGCCCTGCCTATATTAGGGAAGGGACACGGGCCGGGCCTTTCCCCGCCGGACCGGGACGTGCAGGTGCGGCCGCCCGGGCCCAACGGCCGCGGCGCGCGCCCCGCCCCTCCCCCCGCGCGGGCCCGCCCGCCCCGCCGGCTGCCCCCCCCCCCCCCCCCCCCCCCGCTCTCCGCACTGCGGGCGCGGCCGAGCCCCCCCCTCGCCTCTTCCCCCCGCGCTGCTCAGCCGAGTGCGCAGTCCCGCCCGCCCGCCCTTCCGCGGGGCCGCCTCCCCCGGCGGAGCGGCAGGGCCCTTACCGCGGCAGCGCGGCCGGCAGGCTGGGGCCGGCGCGGCGGCGGCGGCGGCAGCGGGCTCACGCACGAGGGGCGCTTAACCCCATCGCCAGCCCCGACAGCCGCCCGGGTTCCTCCTGCTGCCGCGGCGGGGAGAAAGGCCCGCCCCGCCGCGCCGCCGCCGCCAGTGGCCGCGCGGAGCGCTGGTGATTAACGGCCGCGAGGGCCAATGAGCGGCGCGCGCCCCCTCCGGCGCGGCCGGTGACTGGGGCCTCGCGGCGCTGCTGCCGCCGCCAGCCCGCCCAGAGGGCAGCGGCCAATCGCAGCGCGCCGCTGCGCTGACAGACAGCCAGGGCCACCAATGGGAGCTCGGCCTCGGCGCGGACACCGGCCCGGTAGCCCCCGCCCCTTGCGGGCAGCGGGGCCACGGGCGGCGCGCAGGGACCGCCGCTGCGGCCGGTGACAGCCTGGCCCTGCCCTCCTGGGCCCCTGCCCCGGCGGCCCTCCCGTGACCGTGGTGCGTCTCCGCAGGTCTGCAGCTGCCTGGCACGCGGTCCGCGCCGAGCAGCAGCACCCCAACCCGTCCCGGCGCTCCCCGCCAGCCGCAAGCACGGCCCGCTCCCCTCAGCGGCCCGCGCAGGGCAGCCCGGGAGCTGTAGTCCCGCTCGGCCGCGCAGCCCTTCGCCCCGCGGGCCTGCCGCCCCGCTCCCAGCCCTCAGCAGCCAGCGGGCGGCACCGCCAGGGCTCCCGCTCCTGCCCCTTGACGCCCCCGCTGCGCCTGCCGCCCTCCCCTCCCAAGCCAGCCCGCCGCTCGCGGAGCGGCCCGCGCCGGCAGGTGACCGCGCCGCTTTTCTTCCCCCGTGTCCGGCTCCCTCCGCCCGCCCTCCCGCCCCCGAGCGCCTCGCCGGCGAAGGAGGGGCGGGCAGGAACGCGCCGTTTAACTCGCTCCCGGGGAGGCGGACCGGGGCTGGGGGGGGGGGGGGAGGATGCGGATACGGGAAGGGAAAAACGGCCCCGGGGCCCAGCATCCCCTCGCGCGCGGGGCGGGAAGCGCGCGGGTTGCTGCGCCTGCGCGGGCTGCTGCGCGTGCGAGCTCCTCCGTGGCCCTGCGTCACTTCCGGGCGGCGGTTTGAGCCCGGAGCCCGCCAAGGTGCGCGGTGGGCCGGGGCCGTCAGCGGCCCCTCGGGGCAGCGGGGGGCAGGAGGGGCCGTTCCCGGCCTGTTCCCTGCCGTGTCGCCGCGGCGTGAGGCGCGGTGGCCGGGGAGGGGGCGGCCTCGGACCCCCCTGCGGGTGGGGCTGGGATCGCGGCCTGGCCCCGCGGAGCAGCGCGGTGTGACGCCCTGAGGGGCTGCGCTTGGGGGTGCCCGAGGTGGGGCTGGCTCGTTAGAAAGGGCTGAGCTTCTAGGTGACTCTCGTTCTTCCTCAGTCCGTGTTTGTGGCAGAAGCTTCTCGCTAGTGCAGCTCGCCCTGGCTGCTGGGTTGTGGCAGCCCCTTCTCAGGTAGTTCTGCTGTTGCAGGACGCTGCTGAGTCCAGGAAATGGCGTAAGTAAAAAAAAAAAAAAAAAAATTCGCCCCTAGGCAGGTATTGAAGTGCCTGTTTTCCTCAAGCCTAGTGCACTGGCTTGTAGAAAAACTGTCGTGTGCTGCAGAGCGTTGTGATGTCCCGTGTTCGGTCTGACTGCTTTTTTTTTCTTGTAATATTTTTTTTTAAATCCTGTATTCTAATGACTTGGGTAGTTTCTCAGTTTTGCATTGTTTCACCAGTGGAAAAATGATCCCATGATACAGCCGAGTTCCCATGATTTCCTTAGTGACCTGTGAAAACAAAATATTGGGTATATATTATGATAGCAGCTTGTGTTTATAAATGGCTATTGCAGAATTTAAGGGGGCCTTGAAGTTGTCCTGGGCCTTTTACTCAGCCTTCCAATAATGAAACATACCTCCTGGGGTGGTATCCTCAACAAGCTGGGTCTCAGTACATACTTCTGGAAAGATGAGTGTCTGTAGTGAAATGCAGCACTGACAGAAATAATTCAGATTAAGGTTGGTTTGCTATTTGATTTTACTAGTATTTTCAGTGTTCTTATCACCCAGTAGTTACCTTTCTAGATCATTTGTAAATTCATGGAACAAAGAGGAGTTGGAGCAGATTAGTTTGAAATATTTCTGAACAATCTGTTTGCTTGTATTAAAGACAAGTTTCTGTGCATTTTTTCATACAAGTTTTCTTAAAAGTCTGACAGATTTTCTCCAAGTTTTCTTGCAATTAGAATTACTGTACAAATATGTTGATAAAACATATTAATTTTGAAAAATAGTGGAAACTGGAGTGCATCATCTAGTTACGGGTATATTGTTGTAGATATTCTTCAAAGAAACTTCACCAGACTTGAAAGATAAGACTCACCTTTACAAAAGATGTGTTGACTGCCACTAAAGGGGTGCCTTTATGCTGGTGTTCACAAGTTCTACATTTCATAATTTTTGCTGATTATTTTTTATGCCCTATAAATGAGCGATGCTGTAGTTCCATCAATATTCCCTGTTCCTGCTTTTAAAAGTTGGGATCGTGTATGACTAGCTAGTCCTGAGGCACTAAAGCAGTTTTAGATGTAAAGTACAGGATTTAGTAATTCAGGTATTTCATCCTTGATTTCCTTTAAAATACTTGAGAAAATACTGTACAGGTTTTCTTTGTATTTTTTTTACTCATAAAACTTCTGAGTGAATCATAGAATGGTTTGGGTTGGAAGGGAGCTTAAAAGATCATCCAGTTTCAACCCCTCTGCATGGGCAGGGACACCTCTCTCTAGACCAGGTTGCTCAAAGTCCCATCCATCCTGGCCTGGAACACTTCCAGGAATGGGGCAGCCACAGTTTCTCTGGGCAACCTGTTCCAGTGTCTCACCACCCTCACAGTGAAGAATTCCTTTCTAATGTCTGAAATAAATCTCCCTTCTTTTGGTTTGAAGTTGTTCCCACATGTCCTGTCACTCCATGTCCTTTTTACAAGTTCCTCCCCAGCTTTCCTGGAGCCCCTTCAGGTCCTGGAAGGCTGGTATAAGGTCTCCCTGGAGCTTTCTCTTCTCCAGGCTGTGATAAGCTAGATCTTTATACCCATCTTTTTATGTCTATTTTGTGTGAGAAAACTGAAGTCCTAGAGATGTGGCAAGGTTGATGGGGTGAGTATTACAACATATTAAGGACACATAAACAAATGAAACATTCTGATTGAAGAAAACGTGCTGATCTTTCTCTTAGAGCTTCCAAATGTGCAGTGGATAGGGCAGCAGGCAGACTGGTCTGCTATGCTGACTTCATTTGTTTTTTAAAGGCTGTTTGTATTTGTTGACATTACTGCAGTGGTGCATGTAATTGATCTGCCTCAAAACAACATACAAATCCCCACAACTGCCAAAGTCATTACACACAAGGCATTGATTCTCAGTATAATTATTACATTAACAAATCAATAAAAGGCAATTTGCTGGAATTTTTTCCTCTGCCCTTGTTTTTTCACTGTTCGTGCTAATTTTCTACACAACCAAAACAAATCTTTCATAGGGCCTGTACATATTTCCTCGTGCCTTCTGTAGCTTTTGGTATCTTAAAATATTGCTGCAGGTATGAACATAGACTGAATATGGACTTTTATCACTGCTGTGTATTCAGGAATCATGACAGAGATCTTAGAATATTCAGGGTATGGTTCTTTGATTGATTATTAAGGGGTGTATGTTTGCAATAACTGAAGTAAACTTACTGAATCAATCTGTTTTACCTCCTCACCTGTACTCTGTGACATTAGAAGGAAACTGTTGCAAACTCTGCTTTATTATGTTGATTACTTCAATCATTTGCATTGTCCCCAGATCTATCTTACTTTGTAACCAGTCAGTGTAAAAATACAGGTTACTAGTCCTGCAGATCTTTGAAGTGAATGACTGTTTAGTTCAGCACATTTCTAATGCTGAATAGAATATAGAATAGTTCATCTCGCCAAATCATATCTGACTTCCTCTGAGTTGCTTTGGAGATCTGACAGGATTAAAAAAATCTGAGTGCAACATGTTCAGAATTTTTAGGTCAAACCTGGTGGTGCAGTATCTACTGTTAACAATACAAGGAGCGTATTTTGGCTGAAATTCTTTGTTCCTGTGATCTTTAAGGTAATTCTGCTCTTCACATGGGCCAAAACAATTAAGTCAAGGCTTGGATGTAATGGTTTTTGCTTTCCTCATGCTTAATTGACACACTGCTACTGGGACTTTTAACTATTTGTTTAAAGTAAATTGAAGTTATAAGAGAACAAAAGCTAGTATTTCTTTGACTCTCTCCCATTGGACAAAAATTAATGAAGCATCCATGTTTTAAGTCTGAAGCACAGTATGAGAATTTTCATTTATTAATTCTGTGGCTTAAGATTGTTTTGGATGGGAATTAATTTTTTTTTTTTTTTTTTCCCCAAAAGGGCATGTTTTGCTCTTTTTTTCCTGATTTGATTTTTACATCATCTGCATTATTTTGTGCTTCTAAGGAGGATTCTCAAGAATTGAGAAGAGTTTTGTAGATATCAAATATTTCAAGATGGAGCTTTATTCTGTAACATATTGCAAACCTGTTGTTTGACTAAGACGTTTTGTTTCTGTTTCCCTTAGGTTCAACATGGCTAATACACTTCAGAAAACACCTACAGTTAAAGCTTCTCCTTCAGAAAATGTTGATGCTAAGTTGTCCTTTCTACCTGAAAGACTGAGGAAGAAACTGCTTCCTTTCCAAGAGGAAGGCATTATATTTGCACTTCAGAGAAGTGGCAGGTAAAATCCTTATTGTATCATATGCTAAAAACAATTATTTTAGGTAAAAGTAAATTAACTTTTACAAAGGCTATGGAATACCAACAGCTCTTAGGAGAGTTTTATTACAGAATTTTTTCTTAAACTAGAAGATAAGGTTGTTTCAAATGATGGGTGGTTTTGTTTTTTCCCCTGAGGATGAAGAAATGTTTAATGATGTGTTATGCAAAGGAGGATTGTAGTATAAAAGACCTCCTCACATAAGAGGAGGTTTGATGTCTGTAGGACCATCCTTTTTGTCATGCTAATGGAGAATTCTTAAATAAGTTAATTCACATTTGTTTCGTTAGTTCTTAATGGTGTGGTAGAGCTGTTAAGAGAATGACTAACAGATCTTGATGCATCTGTGTGGTATTCTATTTTAGACTTGGTACAATTCTGGCATGTAATCAGGGTGTTCTGGAACTCGCTGAGCTGCAACAGCAGAGCAGAAAAAGCCTTGCAGGGTGCTCAGTTAGCAAGTGCAGCAACTGATAGAGCAGAGAACTGATAGAGGTACTATGAAGTACCTGATAAATAAAAAAAATAGTTTATGCAGCAGAGAAATATTTTGCTGAGTAAGAGCTTGTTACTAAGTTACAGGAGCAAAAGAGGGAAGGGGAATGCTGTTTCCACACAGAAACTTTAGAAAATTTAGACAATTGCAACCTAAAGCCGTGTGGTTACTGTATGTTGCTTGTTTAGAAAGCAATGACATTTTAGAGGTCTTGCACAAATGGAATTATTTTAGCTTAAGTTTTAGATTAAGTTAGTTTCTGATTTTTTCATTATCTTGCTCAGTACAGGAGGCCCAAGGGGATTGGTTGCTTGCTAATATTTCTGATTTTTTAGAAGAAATGTGCATCTCCTTTTCTAAAGATGAAAAATTGGAAAGGAATTGTTTCAGTTGCAATTACATGCAACTTGTGATCAACTAAAATTTCCTCTGAAGTTTTTAGCTTAAATTCTCTTCATTTGGCAAAAAAACTTTAGCAATTATAACGTTGTTGTCTTCAGGGAATGAAGCAAGCCATCTATTTTATGCTGCCAGACTAGGCAGCAGAGTAGAAAGATGAGACCAGCCATTAATGTGCAAGCCTAAGAGTTAAAAAGCTTTATGCTGTATTGGATTTAACTTATCTTTGAAGTGCACTTGGGAATAGGTACTTAAGGATGGAAACTATGCCTAGTCTTCATTTATAACCTCAAACAGTGTGCAGAAAAAATGGGTGCGCACAAATTCTGTAAGTTACTTTTAAAAGCAGGATTAATGCATAGTTATATGTGGTTTAAACTGTCTTGTAATAGAAAGCAACAAACTTATCCCTTCCAGGAACATAAGCTCTAAGCAATGGGTTTAGGAAATATTTTGGGTTGTTAGGGTCAGTTGTGTGTACACTGTTGGGAGGTGGAGGTGAGGAATTATCTCTGCTCTTTGCATGCTGGGTATAGTTTGGGCAGATACAGCCAAATGCCCTTTTCCTAAGAGCACAGGTTAGTCTCATGACAAGTGAAGAAGCATGAATGGAAAACCTTGCAGATGTCATCTTACTGACTGAGTTTAGTTGTTCTGAGCAGCAGAGTGTAATTTTCAGACCTAATTTATTCTTCCATGTTAAGTGTGCAGGAGGAGGCTGACTTGAGAATGAAGGTCTAAACAATACTGAGAAGTCATCAGCTAATGCTCAGGTGTTAGTGAAGAGGAGGTGGCAGTGTTGAAGCACAGTACTCTAGCAAAAGTGGTAGAAGTTTGAGCAAAATACCCAGGCTGCAGAGATATAAGGGCACATGGCTTGATTGTATGAATAAGGGTTATATTCAGTCTCTTGAGCCCCCTCTCTTTGGATATTGATGATTTCTACTGTTGCTGTTCACTAACATAATACTTGGAAGTTCACAATCTCTTTCAACTGTGTATTCTTTTTTTACATCCTCTCCTTATAGAAGCATGTGATGTCTGTCTTGTGTTACAAACAATTTGTTCACCTGAATAATCTGTAAAAGTTAGAAGTATGCTAATTTTTGAAAGTTAGCTCTCTTGCTACTGGGTAACGTATAAACCATATCACTAAATGCTTTATCAAGTTTTATAATAAAAGCTATCAGCAGGTGATCTGCAAACATCATTATTTAGCTTTGCCTTGTTGACAGTATCTGAAAAAGATGCCTTCAAACACACAGATATCTCTTGTGGGTGTTGTTTTTTTTTTGTAATGGTGACAGAACAGGTTGTTTAAGCTCTCTTGCTTGTGGATGTGAAAGAGGACTTGGAAATATTTACCACTCATGAAATAAGCTTTTCCATTACAATTGTATGCTCAAACCATTTTACTGGGGTCATCTAGTTTCCTGCTGTGTTTACTTCTCACTTTCTTAAACATAAAGTTCAATTGTATGAATATCGTATTTTACTGGAAGGGGGAAATATTTTTTTTAATTTAAATTTATCTAAATATTGTAATGTTTATTGATAATTTACTAGGATCTGTATTTTAATCTTGTGTTGATTTACAGATAAATTTTGCTTTTCAATGGTACCTGTATAAGTTTTAGAGGGTAATACACTAATTTCTATTCATATCTTCTGGAGCATGTGATTTTTAGCTTCCCATACATACTGGCTTAATCTTTAGTGAGTATAGACACAGTAGAAAAGAAGTAAATGGGAATGGGTAGTAGTAACATGATGGTGCAATGTTCATATCTGGCATTAAGACTTACCAGTTTTAAGGAAAAGGTATTTGTTTTGTTAGACAGTAATTTTCTAGAGTTAGAAAAAGTTGCATACTCTTTAATGATGTTTTGGATAGTAGGCTACAGAGCATCACTGCAGTAGTGAGCTCATTAGAGAATGGAGTGCAAGTGTCTCCTATTAAAATAACTAGTCGGTTGGCTGCACTTCAAAACAGTACATTTTTTTTTTTGACAGTGTCTCTGATCTCTAGCAAGTTACCCAGGAGAAACATGTAGTTAATTCTTCATTAATTCAAGTAGATGTTTAATTCAAAGACTTAAACAGTTTTTATAGAAATTAATTCCCCTCCGCTCCCCTCCCAAAGTAGACTGGAAAAACAGAGGTTCAAATTAAATTTATTTAAAGCTTATGAACCCAGCTAAAAGGTTCTAGCTCCAGTTCCTTGCTGAGAAGGTAGAGTATATACAGTCAGCTGAAGTTTTAGTAGTTGAGTCACATAATCAAGCATAATGCTCTTGGGCAGGAGCAAATAGAAATGTTTACAATTCTCAGGCACAGTATAGTCCTTTATAGGGCCAGGAATTTCTGATGTAAGTAATATTATTGGGAAAATTTCTACACAAATTTCTTCACAAATTTCTTTAATTTTCTAGGATGGTAGTATTGAGTGATGAGAATGCGCAGAAATTGTGTAGGTGTCTCTACATCACAGTAGACTAACATGCTGTCTATTAATCTTTCTCCTTCTGTGTAATGTCATTGTTTCTTTCTGTCTTGTATTGCATTTTTAAGTTACCAGAACTTTTGTTTTAATTTGATTTTTGTCTTTACTATTTTTTCATCCATGATTACTGATTGATTTGCTTTTTCAGTGTATTTCTTATCTTAAGTTTCTTATCTTTGATAGTAGCTATGAATAAGAAAATTTCAGAGGAGAAAATTGATTTTTCTTCCTTTTTCATTTTGAAACACTAAGCCTAGGTGCATGTTTGCATATCTGTTACTGTCTGTGTCTAATTTTTCTGTCCTTTGTTTGAAAGGTCATAGGTTTCTACAAGTCTGTGGTGTGATTAAATACAAGACTGACTGCTTTTTATCATTGTCTGAAATAATATCTTTTTTTCAGAATCAGCTACATAGTTTAAGCTGACACTTATTAAAAAATATGTTAGAGGTTAATGATGGATTGTCCCCTGTATTATTTTTCGGCATTTCTCTTCTGGGAGTTGTGGAGTTGTTAAATTTAAGTTAAATTTTGCTTTATTGTTTCACTCTCTCGTAAGTCCTCACTACACTAGAGCCTATTAGTTTACTAAAGCTCTTAGTTTAACTTAAGCAAGTAGCATAAAACTTTTTTTTATGCAGTGAAAACATTACATTTTTCTTCCTTTAATTAATTGGTAACAGAAATAGTCGGTGTGGAGAGTTTGTATTTTATCATGCTATAGCTATTTGGTAATTATCAGTGTATTATGTTTGATCAGTATTTGTGGATAACATTGGTAAGAATTTTTCTACAAGTTTTATTCATATTAAAGCCATTCTGTTCTGAGTATGTTGCTGTAGATCTTAGGAAGCATTCTGACTATTGCCTTGTAAGCACATAACAGATACCTACAATTGTTAAATGCTGCAGGTAAAGATGTAGAACTAGTGTGAGTACCAAACAGAATATCCTTTAATGACTCCAAATGTTGTAATATCATTGTTGTTGAGACTGGAGTTAATCTGAATTCTTGTTAGTAAACTTGTGACCTATTTGATTTGAAGATGGAGAGTTCAGAGATTTGCATAAAGATAAGTTCAAAAACCAGATGAGATGACATTTATCATAATCTCTTTTGGGAAGTTTACTTATTTTCTCTGTTTTTGTCACACTGATTTTGATAGATGCTAAGGTAATAAAATTCATATGGTAGGAAATTAAATTCCTTTTACATTTTTGTTTTAGTGATGTTTAGGAATATTTCTATGAATTTTATTTTTATTTTAATTTTTACTTGGTGACTGGAAGCATCAAGTGTCATCAACAAATGTCTCCATTATTTGCAGATCTTCACATCAGAGATAACTGGGAATAAAAACAGTGGTTACTTTTTAATGTGATTTCTGTCTCTAGTCTCAGTAGATAGAGATTAGATAGTCTGAAATAGGTGTTTCAAACAAGGCATAGGTCTCTAGCTAGAGTAAGAAGGAAATCTTTTATACCAACATACTCAGCAGCTCATTTTAGATACATGGAATTATGGAATTATTTTTTTTTTTTTGAGTCCTTAAACCCTGTATCATAATAGATGAGCGGTTGTTTCTAGTCTTAGAAAACGAAGCTGAAAAGTAATCCTTGGGGAAAAAAATTGAATACGTATTTAATATACAGAGGATCAAACAGTTAGGGTAATACATTTCAGCAATTAAATGTGGAAGAGCTCTGCAACTACTGTCTTTAAAGAAAGGTTTATTTTTTTAAAGACACTGTGTAATGTTTGCAAGTACATTTCACATCTGAGAAGTGCCAAAGGAGAGAGAGATGATTAAATGAGGATGCTAGCTCACAGAATGAGGTTCAGATGCAGGAAGTATGAATGAGAGGTTGAGCCAAATTCTGCAGAGCTTTCATGGCTAGGGAGGCTTGTTTGGAAGTGATGCTGGAAGAACTGGGAAGCAATTCAGATGAAACAAAAAATGCGTTGTCAGTAAGTGAATGTGGAATGTCATTCAGGAGAGGAACTGTGTGGGATTAAAAAAATCTTAAGAACACAAAAAAGCAAAGGGAGTAGTCTGAGAAATTACCTGATCTTAAATGTGGACTTGTAGCAGCAGGAATAGAGAAGAAAATACAGATTTTTAGAAATGTATTACAGAATTTGTTAGAATAGAAGAGAAGAATGAAGTGAGATAAGGACTACAAGTGTAGGTAATAGGTTGTCAACAGTGATGGAGAGAGGGGAAATGAGTTTAGTGTTAGCTGAGCACAGTGAAGGTTTGCGGCAGGACATCCACAATGAAAAATTGTTGTGTTTAAGTATAAGCATTAGTGAGAGTAGAATGAGAGTGTTCAGTTTTGAGTATGTGAGACATGTTGCTTTAATGTGAGTGAGAAAAAGTAAGGACTTAAAACAAGTGTGAGTCAAATTCTGACAGACAGTGGAAGTTGGAAGGAGAGGAGGAACATGGGCAGAAAAGTAGCCTGAAGCTAGCTGGATAAACAATTTAAATTAACCTGTTTTATGTCCTTGGTCTGTGTTGAAGGGGGAACGAGTTAAAGTAGAGGAGATAAATCAACAGAGAAAAGGTCAGAATTACTTAGATCAGAGATATATGTCAGAAAAAATGGGATATTCAGTCAACAACTGAATGGATGATTGTTTTTGAAGTATTTGGAAGTTACAAAAGTATTCTGAAGTATTGATATGGACAAGTAACCAAGCCTAAGAGAGAAACGTACACTTTTTTGAGAGTTTGGGATACTGGAGCAAAAAGCCACTGAATGTGGGAACTGTTGAAAATGGAGAGACTACTGATAAGACACTTTTCTAGGTAAATCTTTTCCCTGTTGCCTGATTCAGCTAACTTTAAAGGAAGAGAGCAGTTCAGCAGCTCTTGCAGTGCATCTTATTGCAGGGGGAGGGTCACTTGGGAAAGGAGACTTTATCAGAAAAGTAGTGATAAATACCTAAATTTCACTGAAGTCATTAGAGTACATACTAAGGAAGAACTACTATTGATCACAAGTATTTCAGTCCCGCCGATTAATACTGAGGTGAAGTTTTGTAGCCGAGATTGTCAGTAGTTGAAATTAGTTTGTTAATTCCAACTGTTTGAATTAACTGAAGTAATTTTTTCTTGCATTGAGTCAGCTGGTGAACCAGTTTGTCTCTGAAGCCAGTGACTGAATGGGTACAGAGTTTTCAGTATCACTATTAGGTCTCTTCTTGTTTAGAATTTTTATCAGTTGACCATTCAGTTACTGTATTCTAAAAACCTATTGAAGTGTCAGAGCTTAACCTTCAACTGGACCACTTTGACACGTTATTCCACACATCTTTGTCAGAAGTATAATACCAGAATATGTTGGCAAATGTGCTCTCATAGCTTGCAAATCTTAATGAAACATTTTAGAGGATTTTTTCAGGTACATATTGAGGAGTGTTGGAGAAAAGCATAGGACAGCACAACCATTCTCCTCTGCACTCCTTTAGAGAATTATTAACACTGTAGATATGGCAAGATAGTGCATCTTACATTAGCTTGAGGATTGTTTTTTTATTTTTTATTTATTTAAAATACCTAGTGTAGTTCAAGAGCAATGGTGTCATCTAGCTTAAATCTTCTGGGGCTCTATTTTTGGTTCAACAACCTGGATTATTTTTGCAAGGAAGTCAGCTCTCTTTGTTCTAGTTTTAGGACTGTGTGCTGTGATTACTGACACACAAATGTAATAGTTGCTTGCGCAGTTTTGTATAAAAATGTACTAAGTTCAGATTCCTTAAATAACCCTTGGTTAAGATGTTAGTGCTAAAGTGTTGGCTTGTGAGTAGGAGGTAAATTATATGTTGTAGCGTTATATAAAACTGACTCACATGAGTAGGTGAGAATCCCAAGAATATCAGGACACCCACACTAGTGAAATAAAGATGCGAGCTTCCTCTGTACAACATGTTCCAAAGGCTGTATTAGCAAAAACATTTAATTTGTTTGAATAGTAACAAAAATTTTCAGTGATTTAAGAAAAGAGGTGCTGCTGCTTTCTCTGTTTGTCTTGAAAATGCATTTAAAATGAAGGAGTTCATTCTGAAAAAGTTACCTGTGGCTCTGACTATTTTTCTGGATAAACAGCTGTTGAAGATTAATCAAGAAGTTAAATAATCCCCACAAGCAAGCAGTAGGTGGATTGCTATACCCCTTTAGCTTTTAATCCTCTATGCAAAGAAGCAGAACCATTTAGCTTAGAGAGGATATTATTGCAAAATATTTCTGCACTCACAAGAAACCTCTAGCAGTGGCTGTAGGACTTAGTAAGATTCTCGACTTTGGATATAAATCAGTGTGTTGTTAATCAGTATTCTTGAAAGAGCGATGTTCGAAGTGATACTCTCTTTGCAGAGATGCCTTGCTGAAGTACCCATGATTAATATAGGAAACTTGGACTGTATTGTTTGCTTGGTTAATATTGCTAACATTTCTAAAGTGGTAGCTGTCTGAATGTAGTCCAGGCACATAGAAACAATTTATCTTAATTTAAAACCTTTTTTCTTCCTGAAGCATATTTTATGAAACTGTTTTAAAAAAACAAACACTTTCTGACACTATTTTCATGTGGCTATATGACATATGCCACCTAAGCTTAGCCTCAGTTTCCTTCTGCTTTTCCAATCGACTCATCTGCATAATATTTTAAAGGTCTGCTTCTGCTTTGTGAAGTTGGTTCCAGTCTTCTTGACATCAACACAACTCGGAGCTCTTTCTGTGCCCTTTGAAGTTTGAAAAATCACACTCTTGTCTTTCCAGAGGCAGAACCTTCCTGACCAGAGCTTTCATAGGGGTAGATTTTGGGTTTCTTCCTTAGTTCTGTCACCTGTTTTTTGTTAAATTCTAGTTTCTCTCCAAGGTTTGCTGTGGTAACAATCTGTTACGTAACGTATAACATAATGTAGTAAGTGCACCTTTGCTTGGTGTTTGATACATTTACAAGACTGTTCAGATAGTGTGTGCTAACTTGTTAGTATCTGGTTCTGGTATTCTGACCTATTCAGCTTTGTGTGATCCCTTAAATTATTTGGGGCTTGTTGGTTTTGTAACATTTAGAAGAAAGTTTCAAAGTGATGGGTTTTGTGGACAACCTCAGGTGCTTGCATTTGTTATCTTTTGTGTGAGCATCAACAATAAGGTTTTGGAACTATGTGCAGCTGAGGTGAACCAACACAGTAGACTTCTTGCTTTCTTCTGTGCACATTAACTTCCTGGGATACTTTTATCACACAAAGCTTTCTGGTTTGCTCTTTGTTCTTACATTTTGGTGAAAAATGTAGTTTTATTTTAAAGCTAATACATCTCAAAATGAAAGGGTTGTTAAATCCTAGTAGAAACCAGACTGAGTAGTTCCCTTCTATTTATGAAAGATGCTGTTGTGTCCAAAGCCCATTGCTAACCCTACAACTGCAAAAGGGTTATGAATAGTGGGAAGATTCTAGCAGCATATGCAGTGCATCCCAATTAAGTTCTGATGCTTTCTGTTAGGAAAAGATAGCAGATTTCCTTGATAAATTGGCAGAGATGCAAATGCTAGCCACAGGATTCACTATGAAGAAGGGAAACATTTAAAAATTAAATGGGAAAGAATCTGAAAGAATTTGCCATTTACTATGGTGCTTTTTGCATGGTTGGCCTTTGCTGCTGAGGGTAACTGAGATATCTAAAATGATTTTTTCCCTGCTTTTCTGAAACTTTTGACCATGTGGGCTGAGCTTGTAACAGGATATGAAACTGCGTATCTGAGCTCTGATTTATATTCTTGGATAGAGCTATTATTAAAGGTGTCGTATGAACAGATGGGAAATGAATGATGAAGCTCAGATTGGGTAACTACCAGTTGAGAGGAAATGACTAATTGAACTTCAGAGAACAAGAAGTCTGTCTTCTTGCAGTCAAAATACATGAAACAAAAATACATATTTGTCCTTTCAATGTAGCTGAAGATCCATTTCTTCTGCCTTGACAGCGTGGAGCCTTTATGTTCGTGTTGGCAGCTTGTCTGATTTCAATAACATAGAACATACTGAAGTTTGTTTTAAATAGGGCTGCATATTTTTAAGGTTATATAAAGCAAAATGTAAAGTAGTGCTTTTTAATAGCTTGGTGCAACTATTAGATACCTTATGAGTTCTGGGCAATCTGGGCTATAATGATGGGGAAGTTTTTTACCTTTCAAATCTGATTGTGATTATAAAGTGGGAACACTTAACACTTGATTATTTCCCTCTTGGTACTGCAGGATAAGCTATTTTTCATTGCCCTAGAGTCTAATGAAAATATTTTGGGCTTCTCATGTTTTGTAACTACATTAAGCAGACATCTTCAAGGTTATTATTCTAAAGCTGTGAAAGCTACAGAGAATGAATGCTCTAAAATGCATTAGGTCATAACATAATTTGAATATCCTCAGTTTCCACTTCCATTACTTTTACTAACTTCTACCTGTATCATAAACTCATCTTGTGTGTCATGTCAAACTTTGATCAAATGTAAGTGTCAATAATGTTAATTAATTGGCATAAATCAGGCAATTTTAAAACTGTAGCACTTCAGAAATTTGAGTGTGAGCAGCGTGGATGAAAGCAGTGATTCATGTTGCTAACTATATCATGACAGAGGACTTAAATTCAGATACTCTAACTGGAGCTTTAAAAACAATTTTGTGCACCTCTTTCATATCAATCTGATACATCTAGTAAAATGTTTAAATTACTAAAAAAATGTATGGATTGCAAGTACAGGAAGAATATTCAAGTTACTTATGATAAAGCTATTTCGTCACTGAGTGGGAGAAGAGAATGAATACTTAACAAATACCAAAATATCACTATAGGTATGTAACTTTTAAGCATATGGGTGCTTCTGTGGAATCTACTTGGATTGATACTGCAGGAACAAGGAGGATAAAACTTCTCTTGATCACTTTTCCATTATTATTCTTTAAGAGTGGTTATGTTATGAATAAAACAATGGCAATCACTTTGTGGTTCCATTCATTTATTAGCAACAATATGCTGAGTTTCTATAAATGCCTAAAAGGCAGCAATTTTGTTGCTGCTATGCAAGAACTTTCACTTCAGACACATTAAGTGGAAGTTAATAGACGTGAAACCAGAAGATACTCTATAGCAGCAAAGGTTCTATGTGCACAGTCTGAAAATGAGTGCAAGAAGAAAAGCAGAACTTCCTCTTTAGCAGATACTCAAGTCATCAAAGTTTAAGTGGCTACAGATCACTCTAATGAAAAAAACCCTCTTTTATGGAGAAAACATCTGTTTCTGTGGTTGACATATTTTTAAGGCTATTTCTTTTAATTGCTATCCAGCTTCTATTTGTCAAAGCACCCTACATTTCTTCGTTTTAGCTTGGTATCCTGAAAAAAGAGAATTAAGGTCCAAATAATTAGTTCACATATGCCACAGAACGACACAATAAGATCTTAAGTATTCTCACTATGATTCCTGCGTGTCTGTCCTGGTTTGAGCCAGGATGAAGTCAATTTTGTTTTTACTGATTATTTTTTTCTTCAGTGAACTGTCTTTTAAGCAGCACACAAGTTTTCCAGCGAGTGGATGCTCAGTGTTTATACAAACTGCTGGGAGACCAAGGACACTTTGCTTTGCTTGTTGAATCTACTGTTTCAGATACTGAAGGAGCAGAAGAGTCTTATCTACAACCCTCCTATAGGGATGAGCAGACTAGACAGACAGCAAAGTTGGCAAATGAAAGTATTCCATTCCATATATCCATATATATATACTCCATATGGTCCATATGTATACACTTTTGATATAAATTCAGGGATCACGGAAGTCAACTTCCTTCTTCTTTGTCCCTTTTCTTATTCTTTGTCCTTTACCTTCTTCCATCCATGGCTGGTGTCCAGAGAGGACTCCATCTCTCCATCACCACTGATCCCCAGGCCTGTGCATCCCTGCCCCTCACAGCTCTTCCCTCAGCTCCTGTCTCTCTCTGCTGCTCTCTCTGGCAGCTCCGGGACATTTCAGACCTGCTCATAGCTCAGGAAATGCCCTGGAAGTTGCTGGGGGTGAGGGGAGGGGACATTCCTGCACATACTTGTATATATTTGTACATATTTCTTTTATCATTAGTATTTAATTAAAGCTGTTTAGTTTAGTTTTCAATCTGGAAAGTGTCTCTGTATTATGTTTTCTTTCTCTGCTTGGGTGAGAGGAGAGGATTGAGAGCATTGTTGTCACTGGTTTAAGTGTCAATCCTGAGTCAAACTGTGACAGTGTCTAAACTGGCATAATTAACATCTACTAAAATGTAAGTTTGTATGCTGAGAAATACTGTATTTTTTCAGCACAGGGTGGCAAGAAACACTTGTATTTCTGTCCTTTTTAAGAAAACCATGTTTTCTTAATACCAGATGCTATTTGGATGCAGTGTGCTCTCAGATATCGTTGGTTTTGTTTATTTGCTCTGATATCCTCATATTAAATATACTATATTGTTGAAGAAGGTGCTTGGTTTATTCTGGAAGGCTAATTGCTAGTCTTACTCATTTTCTACATTTGTGTAAGGAGTTTAAAAAACCCTGTGTTAAAAAATCATGATTCATGTACTGAAAGCAGTTTGCCTCTGAAAGAATCTGCAAAAAGACTTGTTTTGTAAACTTTAGTTCTAACAATAATGAATAAATAAATTAGTCTTTGAAGTGAGCAAAACCTGACATTTTAAAATTAAAATTGTGTATTAGTTGTCTGCAAATAAATCTCTTTGCCCAGCTGCAAATCACAAGCATTAAGGCCCCACAGTCATGTGCTACCACTAAAAAGAATTCTTTTCCTACCTTTTTTCCTTTGTAAATCTGCTTTTTTATGTTATGTTTTCTTCCTTTGTTTTCATTGCTCATAACAATTTGGGAGGGGAGTGTAGTTACAAAGCTATTCCAAGTAGATAATTTGTTATTTGTAAAAAATTAAGATGTATTTTGAATTATTTTTTTAATGTTAGTTGAAATAAACTGATGAAATTGGTACACATGGACATGTATACTGGCATATCAAGTGAGCAAACAGTGGAATCCCATTATTTCACAGAATATCAAACACTTATCTCACATACCGTGGCTGAGAAGTGCCAGTGTGCCTTTTCTGCTGAGAATTCTGTTTTGACCACAGAAATGTCCATTTTGGCCCCATGGCAAGATACATATTATTAGACAAAATAAAACCTCTAAGTTGATGCTGCTGCTACAAGCATTAATCGTTGGTGTAAAGTGTCTGGGTTTTGTGCACAAAATATTTCTGTTATGGTTTTGGGTAGCTACACTAACATCAGAGTACCTAACACTAAAAAAGCAGTTCTTTATTACTTAAAATTATCTGTATCAAAATACAAAATATTTATACCTTGGTGCATTAAATTTCAGTATAGACACAGACCTCGAAGATGGTTTCCTTTTTTTTGTGGAAGGAACATTGCATTTGAGTTGCAGAGTGCAGTGGTTGCATATCTAGTTATGTGCCATGGGAGTAGGAGAAGTTTCAGTTTCTTTACAAGATGCAGTGGCTGGGAACAGAATATGAAAAAAATCATCAGAGCAATTTGTCAAGAGTAGTTTGTGTTCATGACTGAAAGCTACAGGGAATAGTAAGTGAAAAGCACAAAGCAGAAGGATACTTTACTCAGGGGGAAAACAAGCAGAACGGCCTGTGATGTTTGTTCTCTTGAAATATTTCATATTATCTGACACTTGACACTTTTCTCTGTCAGTAACATTTCTACATCCTCCAAAAGTGATGGAGTGCAGAGAGCTGTCAGTCTGTTGGTGTCACGTGGTTCAACCAACAGCCCTCACTGCTGTATTGCTCAATGACTGGTTCAACTAAGCCCACGCCCTTTATTGGCACTACAGTACTGACTGTACTCTCCAGTTTGCTTTTTATGACAATTTAGAAAACTATGCGGTTCTTGAAAAACTTCCCAGATTGCTTGGTTCCTGGAGAGTTCATCTAATTGCCAGTGATTTAACTGCAGCCCGAGCAGGTATTGCTATCAGACTTTGACAGTTCTTACAAAATTGCGCATATTCACACTTTGCACCTGTTTCAGATCTTGCCTCAGAACTCCCTGCATTGATTCTGTCAGAAGATATTTAGTAAATCTGTATCTTCATGCAGTCCAGGGTTGCTATAGGAGAAAAGGGAACTTGAAGTCATCATCTTGCTGTAGGATTTACAGGGAAAAGGTTGTCTATGCCCTTTTCCTATCTTCACAGTTTTTGCTTGGCCTCATACCTTCCTCTGAATTTATTAGTGTGTATATGTTTTGTCTGCTACGTAGCAGAGGTAGAACAAGCTCTTGTAATTCTTTAGAGAATTCTTTTGATTTGGATAGGCTTGTAGGTTTGGTTTGGGGTTGTTTTTTGTTTTTTTGTTTTTTTTTCCAGCTTGGAAGAGTTTGTCAAGTAGTGGAGGCAGAAGTTTGTGAAACAGTCGAGAACTGATTTTGTAAATTGGCTGAAGTTACACATTTGGAAAGATGCAGCATCTTTAATGGCTTAACTAAATGTTTATCAAATAATTTCCTTTGTCCTTCATCAAGGATTTGATGAAGAGGCTTGCATGAGCTAGAAATGCTTAAGTTCCCCAGACCCTAGTTGAGTTAAGAATGTACATACTAAATAACTGAAAACTTAAGAAATTAATATCAAATATGGCATTTAATGTTTAGAAAATGTAAATATGCTGGACAGAATTTGCTAGTTTTGATTGAGGACTTGGAGTTGTCATTGTCTTGACGTGGAGTAGCATTAAGTGACTCCAAAATGGGGAAAAAATCAGCTTTGTTTTCTAAAACTCTAGCTGGTAAATTGGTGAGGGAGAGGGAGTTTCTATTTCTATTTCAAAACAAATGTGGTAGCTCTGGAGAGCAGCTTTTTAAAATCAATTTGACATGTAAAGTATCCTTAATCGTGAACCACCAAAAAACTCAGTTTCTGAAAAACAGAAAGTTGAAGATGCATTGCTTTCCTTGAAGATGTCTCCTAAGATTACAGTGAATGTAGGACTAGACCAAAGCATCAATTCAGTTTTACAATGCAAGTTACTCAGTAATGCTAACAAGCCAAATATATGTTTTTAGAATAACTGGTATACTTATTTTCAAATTCATACCACATTTACTATTTGTGGTTGATAGCTATACTAATGAAGTCTACCTTTTTAATTTCATTGATTCAGTAAGTCCATAGCTTAAAATTTTAGTAAACAGTTTACAAATTTTGGTAGATGTTATATTTACTATTAATTTTTGGTTTTTCCCCACCCCTCTCTCTTCTCATTTCTTATTTAGGTGTATGATTGCTGATGAGGTAAGTGATGTTCCTGTTCCTTTAACACCATTTTTCTTCTTACAATGTGCTTCATGCAGATGTGACTTTTTTAGTTTGAGAAATGTGGGCAGAAAGAAGTAATGAAAGAAGCCTCATTTCTGTGATATTCCACAAATGTTCTGAAAATATCAAATTAGGAAAAAAATAACACTTGTCGTAAGGTTAAAAGAATGTGTGAGAAAACTTAGAAGGTTGCTTTTAGTTGTATTTAGGTAGGTTAAATCTGTATTGTTAAATCTTAAAAATACTAACTTTAGTACTTGATAATTGCATAGATAGATATTTTTAGGATTAGGAGACATTCCTGGCCAAAATAAGTGGATTTTGAACAGATATGACTTCCAATACTACTTTTCTTAAATTCACTGATCAAGTAGTAATAGTGAAATTCATTACTTTCATACATTTGAAAATTTATGTTTTATTCCGAATGAGGGAAAGTTGAGTCTGGCATTTCTTCCTGCAGGTAAAAGATTTTTGTAATAAAAAACGTTCTTGTCAGTATAAAAACTTACTGAAAAAGAGGTAATGTTTGGGGATTGATCTAGTCTCCCAATTCTAATTTGGGTTTTCTTGAAACACAGAGGGAGAGGGGGAGAGAAAGAGATTGACTACTGGGATTAAAGCTTTTCCTCATAGTATAAAAATCTCATTGTAGCTGGAGATAAGCTACCCTGGCATAGAATGTGAAATTTCTGGAAGCTCTGGAGAATACAAAAGCATTCAGGAAGGAGAAAAGCTTGGGAAAAATTGAAATATCAGCAGTAGCTGTTTGTTTATTAAAGCAAAGTTTTTAATTCTTACCTTGAAAGAAAAAATAAACTGTATAATGTATATTAGCAATAAAAAGTACTATAAGATGTATTTATTCCAAAGTACATAATGTATATTTAAAAATGACAACACGTCTAGTACTGGAGGAGGTATTGTGCAGTGGTGTGTATCTTGTGCTTTTTGACATAAAATTAAAATAGGAAGAAAATGTTGGTAAAACATCAGTATTGTGAATTTGTACACAAAAGAAGTTGTGTATGCAAACTAGAGATCGTGTAATTACTGTACAATTACTGTATAATTAACTGGATTATTAAATTATTTAAGGATTAAAGTGCAATAACAATAGTATAATTATAAAAGGTGCTCTAAAAATATGTTGCCATTCTCTCTTGGAGTGGGGATAGACAACATTTTCCCCAAAAAATTTCAGGTTTTCCATTTCATCCACTTCCATGACTGAAGAGATGTGTTTAAATCAAAACCCAAGACCGTAATGTTTTCTACAGTTCTTTTCTCTCACATTCTTCCAATCTAGACTAGTGATCAGATATATGGGATTTAGACTCAGTTATGGGTATGCTGCTGCCAAGAGAGCTGCCTTTTATTCCCTGCTCATTTCAGCTCAGTTGCCTGTATCATGACCAGAGACTGGGCAGTCTTGAGTTATGGAGACAACTGTGCAACAAACTAAAATTAATTTATTTCTATATTTTTACTTCCCTGGATTTGTTTTCAGCTGGCTTGAGTCCTGTTGGTGACACAAGAGGGGCTTGCAAGAAAATTGTAATGAGAACTTGGCAGTATTAATTAAAAACTTAGTATCACAGTAGTTCTCTGATTATTTTTCTTTCTAGTAATACTAGAAATATGTTTTCTTCTATACCTGAGACATCTCTGGTGTTATCATTACATCAAATCAGCAGATCAACTCAAATATGCACTGGACTCTGTGGGAAAACCTGAACAGAATATTGTAAGGCCAGTCTCTGCTTTAGTGCTTAGCGGGAATCTGGCTTGCCACGTAAACAAGCAGGGAAAATAGCTGCATTCTTTGATTAAAATATTGAGGGCTTTATTTTTTTAAACAAAACCCTAAGTTCTGGATCTTATATTTATCTGTTCCGATCTATATTCATAACTGATCAGATGGGAACATAACTACCTTGACAATATGAAGCAAGTACTTTCTTGTTAAATATGTATCTATGTGTTGTATCTTTACCCTTCACTTAGTCTTTAAATCTGAATTCTCCACTAGGTGGGTGTCACAGGATGAAGAGAAACTATTAGCTAGGGTGAAAGAAAGTAGTAGTTTCTTTTCATTGACTTACTGGGTCAAAAGCAGAGTTCTTCATATAAGTCCTCTTTTGTTCTTCAGTTGCCTATTCAGCTTAGGACAAAGTTGTAATTTTTATGTTAAGAAGATAGCCTGTATTTTTCTTTCCTATGAATAGTTTTTTAAAAATGTTTTTGATACCTTAACAAGTTAAAGAGTTTGATTTTGTAGTCTAGCCTACTAAGGTCCTGAATAGAAAATCTTCTGATGGATATGCATCTCTTAGTTTTAATGAACTAACCAGATATAACATATGCATTAATCCTTTTAAAGAAAAGAATCTTCTTTCATAAAAGATTATTTGTGCTAACAAATTGACAAAGAAATAGTTACTATGTAACTAGCCCTTTGGCTCTGTTTCCTTTATCTGGTTCTATCTTTGCAGAATATTTTCATCTCTTCTGAGTGGGATAGCTTTCTGAACAGATACTTCTGTTTAATTTTTTCTTTCTTTTTTTTTTTTTCCCAGATGGGGCTAGGTAAAACAATTCAAGCAATTGCCATTTCCTACTACTATAAAAACGAATGGCCTCTCTTAATTGTAGTGCCTTCATCTCTGAGATACCCTTGGGTTGATGAGATGGAGAAGTGGATTCCAGAACTCTCTCCAGATGATATTATCATAATTCAGAACAAAACTGATACTGGGTGAGTAAAGTTCATTATTCTTCTATAGAAAGGCTTATTCAACCCCCTCTACTCAAGCAGGGCCACTTGGAGCTGATTGCCTAGGTCTGTGTTCAGGTGGGTTTTTTTAATATCTCCAAGGATGGACACCCTGCAACCTCTCTGGGCAACCTGTTCCAGTCCTCAGTCACCCCTGCAGTAAAAAAGTGTTTCCTGATATTCAGAGGACACCACCTATGTCTCAGTTCGTGTTTGTTGCCTCTGGTCCTGTCACTGGGCACAACAGAGAGGAGCCTGGCTCCATCTTTGTTGCACCTGCCTTGCAGGTAGTTCTATACATTAATGAGATCCCCCCTGAACCTTCTTATCGCTGGACTAAACTGTCCCAAGTCAGCTTTTCCTCACAAGAGAGCTGCTGCAAATACTACACCTTAGTCGGCCCCCTGTTGTACTCCTTCCAGTACATCCATGTCTCTTGTGCTGAGGAGCCCAGAAATGGAGACACACAGCACTCCAGGTGTGGCCTCACCAATGCTGAGTGCAGGGGAAGGATCACTGCAGGCAGTGCTTTGTCTAACACAGCTGAGGACACCATTCACCTTCTTTGCTGCAAAGACACATTGCTGGCTCAGGATCAACTTGGTGTCCAGCAGGATCCTCACCCAGGTCCTTTTCTGCTAAGCTGCTTTCCAGCTGGGTGGCCACCTGCATGTGCCAGTGCTCGGGGTTGTTCCTCCCCAAGTGTAGGACTGTGCACTTCTCCTTACTGAACTTCATGATGTTCCTGTCAGCCCGTATCTCCAGCCTGTTGAGGTCCCTCTGGATGGCAGCATGACCCTCTGCTGTGTCAGCCACTCCTCCTGGTGTTGTATTATTATGAGTAATGAGTCATCTTCTTTGAAACCTTTGGAGAGGTCTGGATTTTGCAAAGTAGCAAAGGGCTTGTCTGCTGAAAATTAGATTACTTCAGCGTGTCTCAAATTGAATATATACAGTTCTTTCTCGACTCTGGTGAGTTAGCTTGTATTCATCAGCTTCTGTGAAACGTTCTGAATGCATTTTTGGAAAACTACTGGTATGCATTATGAAATAAGGAAGTCATTGCTGTTAAAATTCTATTTAGCGCACTGAGAAAATTTGTGAGTTAGAATAAGTATTCTCTAAATAACTGAAAAGGTCACAATGACCTAGGTTTTCTATCTTTAGACTTAGTAGCATGAGTTCATCAGAGAGAGACTAGAAGTCTTATGTATTATTAGAATAACTCTCCAATTACACTAAATTGCAAGGGTATTTTTCAGTCTGTATTACTGTAAATGGCTTGGTTGATTTCATGCTAATGTCTAGATGTTGTTCGAAAACTTCTGGATAAGAAAGACTGATCTTCATGTTGTCTGGGGGGTATTAGAGAGTGACTTGACTGCCCACATGTGCAAATGAGACAGTAGCTTAGAACTTTCCTTGTGGTAACAAGATCAATTCAACTGAAAATGCATTTTAAAAGCTTAATCAATGGGGTAGTTCCTACTGATAGTAAAAGATTAAGATGTGATATGGGAACTGAAGTAAGGATCCAGTGAGCCTTGTTTTTCTTTTTTTAAGCTATTTAGCTAAAATGCACATACGTTTAGAGTGCTGAACGTAGAAAGGAGAAATGTGGAATAAGGGAAATGATGGCAAAAGTAAATGGCAGAGTTCTGTTAATTTTATCTTGTAAGATTTTTAAAAGGACTAGACCTAAGCCATTATCACTTACTTCTATTAAACAACATGGGAAGAGGAAGACTTGGGTTTCTGCTTGTTTAATTCCCAGGAAGACTCCTAGCTATAAGTGAGGTAGCTGTTGAATAGTTATTATTTTAACATTAAGAAGTGTTTTATGCATTTGCAAATGCAAAAATACAGCTGCCAAACTTGGTTTAGCATTTTGTTAAACTCTGATTCCATATGTTCAGCTTTTTTTTCTCTCAGTTCCATAGTTTGCTTTTCTTCAAAACGTCACCAATGAAATTTACTGCTTGAATGTTGTTTGACTTCTGAATTTAAATAGGCTTAAATATACTTAGGCATAAGTTTAGGTTCTTACAGCTTCTAACTAAATTTGAAATGGGATGTTTCTTGAATAATTGGTTCTGCTAATAACCAAAATTTGTAATTTTTTTTTAATCCACCCTTCACAAAGGGGTAGGGGAAATTCTTGTTTTCCTGGTTGCTACATTAATCTATGCAGTAGCAGCCAATCTGTAGTGCATTGGCCACAGTGCTAGTGCTCAAAGCCTTGCCTCTCCTTCCATTTCCAGAAATAAGAATGTGTATGTACTTTGTCCCTCTTAAATACTGAAGAAAATGTCAATTTAGTAGTTTTTTTTTCTATGTTGCTCCTGGGGAACAAATAAAAATCATGACAGCAGAGTGGTAGTGTTTAACAGATGGGTAGACCAGCTACGAATCTCATTCTGGTAGCTTGTTTGTCTAAGAACTTTAAGAGTTCCTGTGCTGCTAAAAGGCTCCAGGAGGGCCACAGTGCACTCTAGTGATTTTAAAATCAGTTCATGGCTTGAGCTTATATATGTTTTTAAATTTATTGTAAGAAGTTTCATTGCAACTAAATGCCAGTTTTTCATCTTGTACCTTGGTGTTTCCCTGCATCTAGCTTTTCATTTTCTTCATATGATGTTCAGGCAAAAAAGCTGGATAGACAGCTCAGATAAAAGAAATTTTTATTCAGGTGGTGAGGTTCAGCCCAGACTGTACTTCCACAGCACCCAAACAGTCTAATTGGTGGTCTTAAGCTGCTGGCGAGGCGACTGCTTTGTACACAGAGCAGGAGGTACATTATTAGTTCAAGTGTCTGGGTGCTGTGCACAAACTGTGCTTCTAATGATCTGACTTGTGTGACTTTTTATTCAGAAAGTGGGTTTGTCCCATGCGCTACTCCTGGAAAAGAGCACAAATTGAAGCAATGCAATCAGATACAAGAACTTTCTTTTAAATGTAATGTATTTCTTCTGAAAATGGTTATGAACAGCCTGACAGCCCACTAATGAATCAATCTAAAGGGTGGTGTATGTACCTTCTTAAAAAAAATCAGTTTGATATAATTCCTTTGCTGTATCAGTTTGCTGACAATGAAAATTTACTAAGAAAACTTCTGGATTTTCTCTTCTAGGAGAATATCAACCAGCAAAGTGACAATTCTGGGGTATGGCCTGTTAACATCTGATGCACAGACTTTAGTAGACACTTTGTACAGGCAGAACTTTAAAGTAGTTGTGATTGATGAATCGCACTATATGAAATCTAGAAATGCCACCCGCAGCAAGATTCTGTTGCCAATTGTGCAGAATGCTGTTAGAGCTGTTCTTCTCACTGGAACTCCTGCACTAGGAAGACCTGAAGAGGTAACTGATATGTTGTTGGTCTCTTTTTGTTTTATCATTAAGGATTGTTACTAGTAATAAATGAACAATTTTGGAGTTTTCTTGAATATGCACAATTACATGCATGATGACATCAAACAGTGCACTAGCTGCATTAGGAAGCAGAAGTATAAGCAACTTAATGTCTCTGAGCTTCTTATATTGATGTTTTACATCCATGTATGAAAAAGGGCTTGGTGTATTATGAGCGTTTGTTTGAAACTTTAAATCAAATATTTATATCTATGGGTGTGGGTTATGAAACTTCCTGCACAGGTACCAAAGACATTGGAACAAACCTTGGAAGACAAAATTAAGTTAGAAAGTGTTACAGTTTTTTATACAGGACATTGATGCCAAGACCAGTAAGCAACATTGCTAAAGGTCTTCAAAGGAAATTCCACACAAGCCGTCCTTGATCACAGTAACGGTCAAAATTCATGAAGAAATGGAAAAAAAAATTGACACATTTTTATGGTGGTACCAGAGTTCTGTTGTGGCTTAATAGGGCAGTGTGTAAAAAGCATTGCATCTCTTTAATCAGTTTTATAAACAGAATCTTTCTATGAAGTCTTTAAATGGAACAGGTATAGAAAATGAAAAGCATTATTCATTTATATTTATGTACATTTATAGCAAGTCATTACAGGCAGTTTCTTGTTTGGCCTAGATCTGTGTCAAAATAGCAGTATTTCAATTAGGCAAATAAATTGCTTCTGGGTTTGTTTTTTATTGTTTTTCCTTAGTAATGCTTTTTGGTTTTCTAACTCTGTCTTGAAAGAACCGTGTGAAGATAAAAAGCAGGCTGTAGTAACTGTCTTTTTAGGAGAGGTCACTAGCATGTGATTAGGTAATATGAAAGCTTAAATGGCAGAAGTGACATACAGTAGATGTAAGAGCATAGCAGGGAAATACATTTAGGAGGGAGCTTTCCATGTTACTGTCATATCTCCACTACCCCTCAGCAGCATGTCTTGGATCTAGTAGTGATCTTGGACCCCAGAAAACTTAGACAGTAAACCAGCTTGTAAAGCAGGATTCTTTCTGACTAAGGTTATTTAAACTGGGATTTACCTCCTGTTACTCAGCCAGGAAGAAAGGTGTGAAATTTCTGGTCTGTATTGACATTGTGTATTTTTTGAAGTAAAACTGAAGAATAAGTAGGTTTTTCGTGTATTTTTAAGAAGAAGACTATTCATGGAATACCTGCACTGAAGTTTTACAGAAGCCTGGCAAATGACAAAAATTGTATATTTAGGAATAACATCTTCTCATCTGTGTTTTCTTGTTCAGTGTAAGTCTTTTCAGCATTGCATTACTGTGTGCAGCGTGCTCTGTTCTTGGAAGGCTTCCCACAGCTATCCTGTCTCAAGACAAATCCACATTCTTATAGAATGTCTTGCATCTGTGTCAAGCTGTGCATTTTTTGTGCAACTGTTGAATGTAAACTTAACACAATAATAATATAATAATTATTTCTGAAGTCTTACATTTGCAGACAGTTTTTCATTATCACTGTTTTTTGGTACAGCTTTTCATGCAGATTGAGGCACTTTTTCCAAGAAGATTTGGAACTTGGACTGAATATGCCAAAAAATACTGCGATGCTCGTGTCAGGTATTAATGTACTTGCTCATTTATTTTTCTACAAGTATCTTTGATTTTTCTTATCATGTGAAGTGAGAGACTCAGTAAGCAGTACCTCTATTGATTTGTGAAACCATCTTGCTTGGAAACCTGGGTCCAGATACCATCTTCTCCATCAGAGAGAATTGGGAGAAGGATTAAATTGACAGGGCACTTTGAGGACAAAATTGGAGGCTATTAAAGTTTCAAATAAAGTTTAAGTGCCAGCATTCTGTTAAATACAATTATTTAGAAGTTTACTGTTGTTAGTATAAAGTGTATAGGTTTTGCCTTTAGAGCTGGAGTTTCATCTACAGCTCAAGCTTAGGAGTTTCTGATTCACACAGTCTTATGCTCATATCATCTAATAATTTATCTCTCTCTTATGGGATCCAGTCTTTTTTGCTGTCCCACCATTTTTGGGTGTAAAATAAAAAGTCCAATCTCAGTGTTTTACAGATTAATTGAGTAAATGTAAAGCTATGAAACTCCCAAAAGCACAGTAGTGTGTTTGTAATTCTGTCTGAGGGATCAAATAGAGGCATTTTAAGTTCTTGTCCAACACCTTGCCCCCAGTTTGCTAGGTAACATTCCTCATTACACTTCTTTTCCACACATGTGACTAATTAATTTTAACCCATCCCTTGCATATTTAATGAATTTTCATGTTTCAGGTGCTTTAAATTACTAACTTTAGGATAATTAATTTCCATCTGACTTGCTTCCCTCAGCTTTAGTTTAATGATCGGTTTCTCTAGCTAGATTCTAAAATAGAGGGGATAGAAGAAGCTCTAATTTCAAATGCTTAGTTTTACCCATCTGAATCTATGTTACAATCTGGAATGAAAGAAGTTAGGAGCAGGGAAGAACCTTTAAAAATGTTCTTAGCTAAAAAAATTCTTATCTACCATTTTGCGTATATTCAAAACAATACATTTTGACAGCTAAATTGGCTATAATTTAGATTTAATTTTTACAGTAATAATTACATGGTTTCATTTTCATATAACTTGTTTTTCGCCCTCCATCATATGCATTTTATCACCATTTAACTTCAAATAACTTGGAAGAGTGCTGTCTAATTGTCAGACAGAGAAATGCTATTTTTTCCATGGTGTTTTGACTGAATACATCTGTAATTTTCACACTACAAGTGTGCGTAGGTACAGCATGGTTAGCTACTCAATCATAGATGATCATCTTATTTTTGGAATACCATAAATGTAATAAAAATCAAGTTCAGGGTTTGGCAAGCTTCCATCATAACTTTGCCTGAAACAAAACATCCTGTGGGAATAAACTTGATAGAGTTACTTTTTGCAGCACTTTCTGAGAAAATGTGGGTTTTTTTTACTTTGGTGTTCAGAGATACCTGTTTCTAAAGATGAGGTCCAAGCACAGTAAGGCTTAAAATGATGTTTTAAAGAAAAGACACAAAAAAGCAAAGAATAAACAAAGCCAGTAAAATGACATGCTTGCAACATACTGTCCTGGCCTTGGAAAATGCTACCTGGGCTTTTCCCCAAAACCAGCAAAATCTGTCATGCTCATTATTTTGTTATCTCTTGGCAATATTGACAAAGAAAAGTTGCGGTTCCTGCTGCAACACTTTTTTTAAAAACAGCAAAGCAAAGAAAGAAAAAGGAAGACTTAAGCTAATACATTCTTTCTCTTTTCATCCTTTACCTTTTTAACCTCAAACCTAGTTCCTCTGTTTAGCTCACTAAATAGCATTACATTTAAAGGTGGTACATTTAGCTTTAAATTCTGTCTCTGACTGTAACTAGGATGGAATTCTTGGGGGGGGGAGCAAAGGAATGATAATGGTGATACCTGCAGCTTTCATGATAGTTTCCATAACAGTTTTTCCCATCTATAATATAATAATGAGCATTCTCATGGTGATACAGTCTTCTCATGAGTCCTTTGAAACAAGAGTTATAAAATGATAACTGAACGGTACGTCCTGTAGAAAGGGAAGTGTAGCTGGGATGAGACAGAGGACTCTGTGCCTCTGATGGGTGGTAATGCCTGCAGGCAGTGATAGCTGCTGGGAAGTAAAAACAGCTCTGACTTTAGTGCTGGAAGGAATCGGGCAGGAACACTGAGTGTTGCTGTCCAGCACATCTTCCTGTCTAACAGCATCTTTTACAATTAATTACGTGTTGAAAGCTTCTAGTAAATTTGAAAGACCCAGTTTTCATCCTCAAGTGCTGCTTTTTTTTTTTTTTAATAATTTCAGGTTTTTCGGTAAAAGAACTCAATGGGACTGCAGAGGAGCTTCAAATTTAGAAGAACTACATCGACTTCTAAGTGAAATAATGATCAGAAGACTGAAGAATGATGTTCTAACTCAGTTGCCTCCCAAAGTTAGGCAACGTATTCCATTTGACCTCCCACAAGCTGCAGCCAAGGTCAGTCTTCTACTTTTGCTAAAATCACATTTATTAGTAAGTAGAAATATCTGTGTATTCATATGGATTTATATGTATGCATGAGTATTAGATGTAGTTATGAAGAGCATATGAATATATAGCATAGCTTCTATGTTACTTTTTAAAATAGAACATGAAGAACATGAATATGGTAGTTTTTTGGCATCAGATTATGATAAAATTTAATCTAATTTTAGTACAATCTTCTTCCTCTCTGACGTCCTTTCCTTTAGATTTTTAATCCTACAGTTATTTTTAGATACATTTGATAGAGTTCTCACAAGTACTCAGTTCCTAATTGTTCCATGCTTTAAAAGTACATGTTGAGGTAGAACGTGCTTTGTACTATATATCTAACCACTGATTTCTTCTGCCAATTAGAATTTGAATGCCACTTTTGCAGAGTGGGAGAAATTAATGAGAAATCTGAATTCAGATGCCACTGAAAGCCACTTTACTCAAGTCATGAACCTGATCACGCGCATGTATAAAGAAACAGCCATTGCCAAGGTGAGCGTGGGAGTCTTTTAACACATTTAAAATACCTAGTGTGTTTTTAACTTAAAATCATTTGTATTGGCTTGAGTAGTAGATGAGGTTGGTTGGTTTGTTTTACAATCACAACCTGGAGAAACACGGTTTTTCCCTCCATGTTTATGGAATAGGCTGAACCCCATTGTAATTACCTAAGAATATATTGCAGATGGATACTTCAGGGCCATACCTGTGTGTTGGCAGCTGCTGCAGCTGACCCAGGACAGTGCTGATGCAGCCCTGAGGCAGTCTGGTTTTCTCAGTGCTGGTTCTCCCCATGGATATATGTGGAGGAACAATCCCCTCTAACTGGTCTCATTCTGGTTTATAAAATGGGGCTCCCTGTTCTGTATTTTCCTCCTGTAGTACTGAATCCTGTACTTCATTATGTTAGGACATGTTCTGTAGGCTGCTGGAGCAGTAAAAGTTGAGAATCTGACCAACTCCTTCAAGTTTTTATCTCCTTATTTTAAAAATACCACAGTGGTTCCATTGCTATTTCTTCCTCAGTTTTCTAGTCTCTCCCCCATCCTCTCTTATTTAAAAAAAAAAAAAAAGAAGATAAATGAAGAAATCTGAGGATAACACAATGGGTATCACATTAACCATTGATTGCTGATTAATTTTATTATTAACTGTCATCATTACTTTAAGAATTTTTGTAAAAAACATTTAAAATTGTATCTCACACAGAAGAATTCTATGAATGTTTAAACAGTGCAATCTTCTAGGATTATGGTATCATGAAAGTATCAAAATTATTCTTTCAGCTTTGATATATGGCTTTCTGGTTACAGATATAGAAGTTTGATTACACAATACCTTATCTGTTTGAAATATGTTTGGGTAGAAATCAGTTTTGTTTTTTAAATATAGCTTAAAACATGAAATTAAAATGTTATAACTAAGAAGGGTTTTGCCTACATCTTAATCTGGAAGAAATGGTGCGTAATGATGTGATCATTTGAGGATAAAGTTTCTGGGTTTTTTTCACAAAGACATAAAGTTGTGTGATTTTTTTTTTAAACAAATCATTTGAATAATTTTATAATTGAAAATGTTTTATAAAATCTTAGCAGAAAAAAAATATTAGCTTAGCAAAAAGTATGGTACTTTATCTTTTCACATTATGAAAAACTGAAAGATGTTGAAATAAAAGCTGTGTTTTTGAACATTTTGTATGTGTAATAATGAAAATGTACCCTCTTATTCCAGGCAGGAGCAGTAAAGGACTATATCAAAATGATGATTGAAAATGACAAACTGAAATTTCTAGTTTTTGCTCACCACTTAAGCATGCTTCAAGCCTGTACGGAAGCAGTTATAGAAAAAAAGGTAATGATGTAACAGCTAGGCACACAAGTTTAACTTCAAACTTTACCAATGTGCATGAGCTGTGCTTGAAGTCAGTAGAGCTACCTGTGTGTCCAGGAATTTATGGATTTTACGTATCTGTAGACCAGTGCCACTGGGTTACAGGGACTGTGTGGTTTAGAAGAGATGCTTTGTATTGGAGGATAATGTAAATGTTCATATCTAGTATGATACATTATTATTAAATCAATGTTGTATGCAGTTATTTCCCAGATTTTTCCACTGATGTGCTTGTTTCCTTTCTAGTTTTTACAGAACACTATCATCCTACCTGAGCATTTAATTCAAAGCAGTAAAAATGTTTGCAATCAACTTGCTTGTTATTTTGACATGGACTCTCAGCTGTTGCTAGGGAATGCTGTCTAACTTTGCTATTTAATATTGTTATTAGGTGGAAATGCTTTGAATTTTACTAAATCATGTTGAGGAAATAACAGATTCTTTCACGGAGTATTCTGTTTTAAGATCCCATGTTCTGTCCTCCTTTTGTAACCAGGAAATACTAAGTCTGCACTTCCCTACATAAAGAGGCTTTAATGGATCAACACTGGAAGAGGGGAGGTTTAGGTTAGGCATTAGGAGGAAATTCTTTAGTGTGAAGGTGGAGAGACACTGGAACAGGTTGCCCAGGGAAGTTGTGGAAGCCCCATCCCTGGAAGTGTTCAAGAGCAGGCTGGATGGGACTTTGAGCAACCTGATCAAGTGGAAGGTGTCCCTGCCCATGCAGGGGGTTGGAACTAGATGAACTTTAAGGTCCTTTCCAACCCAAACCTTTCTTTGATTCTGTGATTCTATGATTAATTGTAAACGAAAAACCAGGGAATGCTGATGTAACCCTGTGACAGGAAGAGAACTGATGTTTTAATATTTTTTTACTGGGGGACAGAGAGTGATTTGGTCAAAAATGAACATGGATCATATCGTTTTTTTCTCTGTTATGTTCCAGGTTCGCTACATCCGAATAGATGGAAGTGTTCCTTCTGCAGAAAGGATACATCTGGTCAATCAGTTCCAGAAGGATCCAGACACCCGGGTTGCTATTTTGAGTATTCAGGCAGCTGGTCAGGTAGGCTCAAAAAGTAAATAGGTGAAATAAGAAACTTGAAGAATATTGATACTAAAGTCATTGGTGACTTCAGTGATTTACTGAAGGCAGCTCATGCAATATGTCTTTTGTAGACTCCTGGTTTCATTTTTTGCACTAATCATGTTAACTGTTTTAAGATTCTATTGAAATTACTTGAGTAAAATCAAAATGAGGAGCACTATCTCATTCATGAATGAGTAAAAACTTTGAAAGTTTATCTGAAAGTAACAGATTATTAAGAAATAAATATTACTTCCTTAATGAAAAGCAGTATGCAGTCTTTGCACAATATTGAAGTATTTCCTGAACCTTATTAATATCTATCTGATGCCCAGGGGATAAATCAGTGTAATAGGCCCATCTGCTGTTGAGGTGGTCCCTCTTATTTCCATATAAAAATGTCCTGTACAACCTTTAACTTTTTTCAGATATTCAGTTGCTTATGTGTGAAATCTTATTTCTAAAATCAATCTCCTTATTATGTCTAGGGTTTAACTTTCACTGCTGCTACTCATGTTGTGTTTGCTGAATTATATTGGGATCCAGGCCACATTAAGCAAGCAGAAGACAGGGCACACCGAATTGGGCAGTGCAGTTCTGTGAATATTCACTTTCTGATTGCAAAAGGAACAATGGATACTCTTATGTGGGCGATGCTGAATCGCAAGGTACGTGTAGGGATGTGTGGGACACAACTGAAGTGTCAAGGACTTATTATGGTTAAGATAGCAGGGAAGTGTATGTGCCAAACAACATTCTTGCTTTCCTAGAGCAGTGTCCTACCGTGGGACAAGTTGATACACAGAGAACTGCTAGCCATCAAAATGCCTTTGTTCTGAATTAGACTTTTCTAGCTTTTTGCTCTCCATTTAAGATCCAAAGAGAAATAATAGGACTTTGAGCTGAGATGAATGGGATGGTTCACATCTACAGGAGATAATTTTTCTCTTCCTTCTTGTTCTGGTTGTTCAGTTGTGGTTTTAAGGTTTTCTGCAGGATAATAACAGCTAGAGATTGTTTGGTTTGTTTTGCTGGGGTTTTTTAATTGTATGGATGTTTTGCCTTACCTGAGCTTCATTTCTGAGAGGCAGAAGCATTCTCAAATAATTTTTCTTCAGTAGACAGTACAGTAATTTTACAGTAATCTTACTATCTTTTGCCATTTTCCTCAAATATTACCTGGTCCTTGTTAGGAGAAATAATCCCATCCTGCTCTCTTTCCTTACTTGGAAGATCTTTGAGACTTCGGAGGACTAAGAAACATAATTTGACTGGTTTGCTTTTGTGACCTTTTTGTAGCCTTTGATGCCATTCATTAGTGTCTCATTTTGGTAGCTGAGGTTAGTATTCAGTCAGCTCTCGTTTTCTGACATTTCCCAAAGTGTCAACATAGAAAGAACTGCCTTTTAAACTCTAGTTGTCAGAATAGTTTGAGATGTGGTTACACAGGATTTCTTCTGATGCAAATGCCAACTTCTGATAGTTGTTCCTGCATTTGGCTACCCCTGTCTTGTATGGGTTTAATTGTTTGTATCCCTACAGTTACTATATTGAGAAACTGATAACCATTTTTTTTGCCAGTATCTTCCTCTCCTGCTGCAAATAATCACACCTTAAAGAATCTAAGTACTACAAACTTTATTTGATATTCAGTTGGGTAATTAAATTCTGTATACTTATTCCTGTAGATACCTCTGACAAAATCTCAGTCCAGTACATTGAGAGGCTATTAAATATGCTGCAGATGGGTCCCAGTAATTCATCAACAATTTACCTTACATGCTCTGTCACTCAGCTGCTTCTTATAATTATTCTTTGTTTGTCTCCGCATGCCAAAACATATAAAGACTGCAAAAGGTGTATAAAATGTATATATTGTATTTTAACTTTAAGACTGACATTTTGTATACACCTTTTCACAAGTTATAGTGTGTTAAAGACACTACTTATTGATAATCTTGCAGAAGTGGCTGCTGGAAGAGGAATAGTTTTAATCACTTAACGTATTGTGAATTACTACAGTTTCTTACTTTGCAAATGCTGAATTTAGTTTGCAAGGGAATCAATTGAGTGAATGTAGGTAAATAAATTTGTTCCAACACGTGAATTCATTGCAAACTTTATGCAATTTGTCTTTCTACAGGCCAAAGTTACAGGAAGCACCTTGAATGGCAGGAAAGAGAAAATGCAAGCTGAAGAAGGTGATAAGGAAAAATGGGACTTCTTGAGTTTTGCTGAGACCTGGACCCCAAATGAAAGTCTAGAAGATCCCAAAAATGAACTTTTATTTACACACGTAAGACTTGAGACTTATGCTTTTCATTTTGCTTTCATTTAAAAGAATTATAACCATTGTTCACTTAAGCTTTCTGAGCACTACAGACTTTACTAATGGATAAACACTAAATAAGTAAGAAAAAGTAATGTAAATGACATTTTTAAAGTCAGGTGAAGTTGGGACCAGTGCTCTGCTGATTATAAATATCATCTACAGGCTTTGGATGGGTCCTTTTGTTTAGGTCACTGACCCTCCCTCAGAATGAGAGAAGACCAAGTCATTTGTGCTTCACTTACATCTTTACTTAACTATACTGAATTTAATTTGCTATTATTTTAAAAACAATGTCTAAAGGCTTTCCCTTGTAAAAGGCATCATCAAAACAGCCACATGGCACACCAGTCCTGTGTGTTTGTTTTCTGATAGTGCTATTTCAGTATTTTTATGAGAATACTGAACATACATTTTACAAAACAGAAGAGGAATGTTGAATTGCTTTTTCTGCTAGCTGTTTGTTCTTAAAGGAATTTATCTTTTGTTTTCATCCCCAAAGTAAAAAGAAACTTCTTGAGGTAAAGAGTAGTACTAATGGAGAAAAATCATCACTTTAATAGCTTTGGATGCAGTAATTTTAAGTGGGGTTTGCATATTTCTTTCCTCTTTCCTAGTTTGAAAAGGAAAGACAGCACGACATACGCTCTTTCTTTTCCCCAAAATCCTGCACTGAGAAGAAACGCAAAATGTTTTCTAGTAATGAATCATTACAAAATGATCCAGAGTCATCTGAGGCCACAAAAGAAGAGGATGCAGAGAAGAGCAGTGAAAACCTGGATTCCACAAGAATAAGTGATGTGGACATACTTTGTCTGGAAAGTACTTGTGAACGTGAAACTAAAAGAGCAAGAGGCATTAGTGGATCTACTCCAGTCAGCTCTAGTAAGAAAAAGAAAACATCTCTGACTGGAGAAAGGCCCTCTTTGTTTTCAGAAAAAAACAACAAAGTCTTTCCTTCTGACTTAAGTACTCCAAGCAAAACTACAGCTTTAGAGGAAGTTTGGCACTGTGGTGTTTGCACTTACAGTAATAACAACTTGCTCCCTCACTGTGAAATGTGCAATTCCCCTCAAAGCAGGAAAGGTAAGTAACATGTCCTGCAGAGAAGAATATGCATTTTTCATTTCATTTGTGATTATTTTCAGAAAATACACTACTTTTGAATACACAAATCTATGCTAAATAGGGAGAATGCTGTCTTTTCATGAACAGATACCCATGAAGTGATACTTACTGATTTTGCTTTCCACAAGAATCTTTTACATGATTCTAACTTGAAACGGGTGGAAAATTCTTACAGATGTTTACAGGATATACATTTTGTGAGGAAGAATATATTCTCAGTTTTCTTTGCAGCAAGTGTAGCTCTCTTTGTCCTTGAGGTTTATGGTTACTCTCAATCCAATTAAATGGTCAACTTTTTCTCCACCTCTCAAAACTAAATAATGCAGTATAATTTTTTTTATTAACTTGGATATTGTTTATTTCTTAAGGTATTTCTTGCTTCAACAGGTCAGAGTAGATGTTGTATTAAATTTATTTAATCTATCCAGAAACTTAATAAAACATGTTTATAAATCTACCCTTATATTTGCCATTTCAATTGCAAAGGAAAGAGTAATGTGCTTTCTATTTATTTATTTATTTTTACTTTCTTTGAGTCTCTGTGCATGTTCAAGTAAGGACAACAACTGAATTTCACAAGTGTAGTTCAGTGCCTGGAAAACTACTTTGTTTATGGGATACAATAACTGTATATAATATAGAATTGGTAACTGCATTATTTATTGCATATATTTTGACATTAAGCTGGCTGCATAAATAGAAAACTTGGTTCCACGTGTTTATTCTCCTAATATTAAAGGTAGCTCTAGTTTCCTAAGTGGTTGCACCATAATAATGTTAGAGAATAAAATACAATTTATTTGTATTTCAATTACATTGTCTTGTCTCCAGATGTGTATGGATTAGGTTCCTGTTTGTACGGGGAGCAGAAATAATTGCTGTTCTTGTTTCTTCATCTTTAGTTGAGAGAAACTGTGAAGCTTCCACTAGCCAGGCTGAGGAAGGTGTGTCAAAGGAGTCCAGAAGGGAAGAGAGAGCAGTGAGCAGTGTTGAAGATGAAAGAGAGGATTTTGGGGAAATGGTGACCCAGCAATCTGATGAAGTCAGCAAACAGGAAGCTGTTGAAGTTGAAAATGAAGGAAGTGAAAGGAAGTGTGAAGGTAAGTGGGACCTATGAAAGAGATTATATCCCATTATGAAATTGTATTGAATGCCTCTGGAATGAAAAATAATCCTTTAAATAAAAACCTACACATTTGAAAGACAGACAGAAGTGCATTGTCTAGCCCTGACTTTCTCATTTTAGCCTGGAATATTTACTGAATTTTGGTGATGGATAAACCCAGCCTTTCTGTACCACTTGTGAAGCTGTGCAGTTCTTGGCTGACAGAAGAACAATGTCAAACTAGCAACTGTGAACCCATATAGTTCCGTTGAAACTTATGATGCCATATCCTTGTGTTCAGGACAGCCACAGGCAAAACATGATAGGTCATTCAGGAGACACAAAAATAGAATACACAAACATCTTAGTAGCTTGCTGCTTGAGCTGTGTTATCTTACTGTGCTGTCCTGGAATTAGGTACGGAATCCTCATGTGGTATCTGTTCTCCTGGGTTTTGTTCCACAGTTGGAAACAAAATATTTTTACAATGTTCATACAAAAATGTGCTTGCATGCACACCAAATTTGGAACAAATAATTTCTTAAACTAAAATGTTATTTTTAATGTCTGAGTAGACTGAATGAAAAAAATGAAGAAAAAGATTTTGTTTTCTCTTTTTAGGACAAGTAGATAAATCAGACATGTTTCCAATATATGATGGGCTTATGTTTTGTGCAAGCAAGAATACTGACAGAATTCACCTCTATACAAAGGTAAATGTGAAATATGCATGTTTGTTGCAATTTTAAAATTGCAAAGTAAAATGTCGTCCTGTGAAATGTCTGTGTATACTTTCATTTCCTACACCTTATATAAAAAGACCAGTGTTTTTTTGAATAGCTGAAATGTACGAAAATTAGGCAGTTTGTTTTCTCAGTAGAATTAAGTAATAATTTCCCAGTTACATAACTTCTGACGTTTGTCTTAGGTTACAAAATGTGGCTAATGTATTTTAGATGTATGCTCAGATCATCTTGTTAGAAATGCAAGTGATAATTGTACAAGATTCCTCTTTCTTTATTAGTGTCTTATCACTAAATATTTTAATAGAAGAACATGCAAAATTAAAATAAAAATGACAGTGAATTCTGACAGACCAAGTAAGTAAATAAAATGCTGTCACCACATTTTCAAAAAGCTAGACATTGGTGCTGTGTATAAGTCAGTAACTTCCTGAATAAAACAGGTTATCATTAATCTGCAGTGATAATGGAAGTACAGAAAGTAGCAGTTGGTAATTTTCCAGGTCATTTTTCAAGGGGGACTCAGGACTTTCCAGTTCCTCCTTTTAATGGATAGAAATGTTCACTGAGAAGATTTCTTCAAAGCTACTGAATGAGTCGGTGTATTCAGGTGCAGCTGCAATTAACTGCAAATTAAAGACAGTGTCCTATTTTATCTGAAAACTTGTTTAATATACTTGTATGCTGCTCCTAGCTCCACACGTTTGTTTTTTTCAAAGACACAGATGCATTTAGGATGTGATTTGGGCAACTCTGTATTGGTCTGGGTTAGTTTTGGCTTGGATTAGAATTTGATTCTGCCAAATAGTGCACAAAATCTTTCTGCTGAACCGTGAGACACTGGGGGATTCTGCTTTGATTCCATCTCTTGAATGTTTGTGAATCATCAGTTAGTTCCTGGGTCATATGTACTCACTGGGACAACTTGTTCCTTAAAAATTAGGTGGAGGAGAACTTGTTCAGGCATTAAAAAAAAAGTTAAGTATAATAAACAATGCTCTAAGAGTCTGATTTTAAATTGTA
The DNA here is from genome assembly GCF_020740795.1 of Apus apus. Taxonomy (NCBI): domain Eukaryota; kingdom Metazoa; phylum Chordata; class Aves; order Apodiformes; family Apodidae; genus Apus; species Apus apus. The sequence continues at coordinate 7,185,947 of NC_067287.1, forward strand.
ATGAAGTGCCATTCTCTAGCTACAAGCATTCATTTCCCTTGGAAATTCAGTCAAGAGGATCATCATTTCAGTTTCTTGATTTAAGGCAGTTTGTGTGTCTGAACTATTTGCAAAGAAAAAAATTCAGATGTCTTCAGTTTTAAATTTTCACCCTGCTTACTTTTAGATATATTGATGTGACTCATACTTCTTGCTTCTGTGCTATTATCATACATCTGTGGCTTATTCTTTGTTTCTGGAAAAAATCTTACCTCAAGGGGCTGAATTTAGTAGGAAGGGAGGATAATTCACTTGAAATGGATAATGTTATTTTTCTAGATTGGCCTACGTTGCATCTGTAAACAAAATTGTTTGCTTGTCTAGGAGGGTGAACCACTGAATCATAATTTCATTCCGTTGGACATACAGCTGGATAACTGGGAGGATTTACCAGAAGCTTTCCAGCAGAAACGAAATCGTTCAATGGTAAGAGTAAATTCCACTGGCACAGGAATATTTAATGCAGAGAGCTTTGACTTATTTTTTTAAAAGAAATGCAGAACACTTGTAGGCCTTGGGATCTAGGCACAGTTTCATCAATGCAAGCAGACCTGATAAACGTTGATGCGAATATTAATTATGCAATCTGTTACTTTGGCAAATTATCCTATCTCCTCTTAACATTTCAGTAGGTGGAATCAACCAGGCATAATTTAATTTCTCATTTACAGGATTAGTAACTAACATTCGTAAGTCAACAAAATAGCTTCCTGAAGGTTATGAATTAAACGAGGCACGTTATGAATAAGAATGTGCTGGATTAATTCAGAGCTGCAGTTCTGAGCAGGCCTCTGCTCTCACCTCTTCCTTCAGGTCTTCACCCGTGTTCAGAGCAGCATAGGGCACAGCTCCACTGAGACACCTCCCTTCAGTTACTTCAGTATTAAAGTTCACGTCCATAATGGTGCTTGAGGAGAACATTAACACTGAAAATACCAAGTACTAAAGTAAGGAAATGCAGAATTCTATTTGAATGTACAATATTATCTTCTTAACATAGTTTTTGTAATTGTTTTATCCATTTAAAGATAGAATCTGATTTCCCGAATTATATTTATCATGTGGGAATGAAGCTCATTCTTTTGGTAGGTTCTCCAGCAAGGTTTGAACTTAGATTTGTGGGACAAATGCCTGAGTGATTCAGCCAACTGTTTGTGAAGCAGCTAGTGAGTGGGTAACACAGATGTTGCCAAGGGGTTTTAAAGCCCTTTGCTAGACTGAAAAGAGAAGAACCCTGTGTTGGTAGTCAGGGAGTGGGACTGCCTTATTGAACTTCCCATCCCTGTCCCTCAGCTTTCTCCTCTAGATTAGGAGATCCATATTAGTAAACACTCCTAAAAAGAATGAAGAAATACCTTCTTGTTTCTGTTTCCATTATATCCTGCCATTTTGTTGACTTCTTTCTTGCTGCTCCAACTCAGGAAGTGAGACTCATTTCTGCACTTCCACATTTTCCCTGTAAAAATCCTCCAAGAGGAAAACAAAAATCTCTGCCATGTTGTTATACAGAAGTATGGAAGTTTGTTTCTGAATAAATCCATATTGCACAATGTATTTAGTCTTCCCATAGTCTGTGTGAACACTGATTGCTACAGGTAGTTCCAAGTCATTGGGAAGAGAGGGGCAAAACGGAATGGAAGAAGAACACAGAGTCACTTGTTCAGTGCTGTGGTTTTCATTTCTGTTCTGAAATACTTTGTTAAACAGTTCATCAGTTTGTCCTCAGGATCCTGCGGTTGTGTAAATTTAGGATTACTGTGAAAAAAGATGAAAGGCAGGTTAAACTGCTCAAAACTGTTGTCTTTTGACAATTTTGATGGGAAAGCATGTCCCTACTTGCTAGTCAGATCTTTGTGTACTGCACTGAGATGCCACAGAAGATAGTGTTGCCATAAAACAAAATGTGTTATTAAGATAATTTGGTGATCTGATTTATCGTATCATTAATTGCTAATTTACTATAATAATTTTTATTATGTGTGCTTTTCTGACACTACATTATTATAAAGGAATATAATAACCTCAAAGCAAGTGCATTAGTGATTCCATTGAAATTTTGCAAATTGGAAAACATTTGTTGAGAAATGGACTAAACTTTAAGCACTGAACAGGTAAACTAGGTTATCGTAGGGGGGATTTAGGTTATGGCTGGACTTGATGATCTTCAGGGTCCCTTCCAACCAGGATGATTCTGTGATTCTATGCTAGTTGAATTGAGCAGCTCTTCCAGTTTACCTGTGGCCTTTCATGCTGACATCGGGGCTGTACAGAACAGATTGTTAATCCAGTGTTAAGCATGCATCAGAAGAAGAAAGAAGAAAGGGTGGTCCAGAAAGGCAATTATAAATGCTGTTCAAGTAATGGGAGTAACTTTTCTGAGGGGCCTGCTGTAGCAGGGAGAGTAGCTGCTGTGAGGAGAGAACTTTCGTGCATGTCTGTTTTTTCCATCATGAGCAAAGTCTTGCTTACAGAAGAAAGGTTTATCTGAGGCTGTATCAGGAAACCTTTCTTCTGACACCGTATTTTAGATTCCTAAAGGCTATTTCTGGCCTTATTTCTTCTGGATCAACACATCTAAAGTTGCAAAAAGGTTATTGTAGTCAATGCCAAAGCTGTCTCAGCGGGTGAGGATGTGGAGAGTTGTAGCATGTGTGAAAAAATTATTTTAAGGGGCCATTTCTGATCAGACCAGCTGTTTTAATCCAACTTTCAATGTATTCATTCATAGCACTGAATAGTTCTGTGTAATGCCTGTCACCCTGCTGACAATAGCATTCTCTGCCAGATACTGAGGTTTGTGAAAGAATGGAGTCATCTAACAGCAATGAAACAGAAAATCATCAGAAAAAGTGGTCAGATATTTTGTAGTCCTATTCATACTGCAGAGGAGTTGTCTAAAAAGCAGTCAGTGGTCAGCAGCACAAAAAGGTATGTGGGTTTTCATTTTTCTTCCTAATTGCTGCAAGAAGTTTGATGTGTCGAATGTAACTGTCAGTGGGGTGGTGCTGAGACTAAAGTGGTGATCAGTGATTGCTTGTTGTGTAGTGACAAAGGTGGGCAACCGAGCATGTCAGTAAATCTGTTGGGATGGAAGTGTCTGCTTCCTTGTCCAGCACTGTGTGACACTCAGCAGCTGTTCTGCCTTTGCTGCCCTGGATATTTAAACATCTGGAATTTGCCAGAGATTTTTGAGGAAAAATCCTGACCTTAGGCACTCAAAAGAAAAGTAAGGTCAGAGAGTCTTGTTGTTTTCCCCACCTGGAAGCAGAAATAAATCATTAGTTGCCATCAGTGTTATAATGCTTTATTCATACTCACAACCTGCTCCAACCCTTTCTGGTATTCATGTTTCCTTTAAGCAGTTCTGCTCTCTGTGGACTTTTCTCAAAACTATTGTTTTCCTCACAAGGTGTCAGTGAAATGGGATAGTGTTTAATCCTTGTTAAAATCTAAATGTACCTTTTCTCCACTTTCTTTCCTTTTTCTGACACAGTGTCTTCCCTTTCTTCACACGTTTGCAGCTTCAGTGTTATTACTGCTTTTCACAAAACTTCTCTTGCTTACGGGTTAACTCACCAAGGTGCCTCTGAAAACCATCTAAAACCTTTTTATTCCTCTCAGGCTCTACTGTTAAATTCTCTAGGATGACTGTTTTGGCTGTAGGTAAGAATTCAAGTAAGTTAGTTGAGTTTGTAATTCCAGTAATAGAAAGAGAACCAGCAGGTAGTGTTTCCTAACCTCTTGCCAGGTTGTTTCCTTTGATAAAATATAGGAAAGATCTAACTGTGAACTGTTAAGAAATCTGCTGTGACCTACAGTGGTCCTCTGAAGTAGTATACAGGGTTTGGCACATGTGTGGTACAGAGGTGTTCGTATGAGAAGTTGTCTCAATAGTGGTTTTTGGAAGAATGATCAGAGTGAAGCAATTTGAAGCGTCTCACTTAAGAGCAGTGATGTCTTGTATGTTTTGACAGTAAATTGCAGAAGTGAGTTCAAACATAACTAAGGGATCAAGGAGTCCTCCAGAGCTGGAGGATCAGTGAGTCTTCACCTAACTGAAACAAAATGGCTTTCAGATTCACTGTCAGGAAATGTCAAACTGCTTTCATTTTCATATTGTTACATGCCAAACAACTTCTCTGTTTGCTGGTTAGAGCTGAATCTGCTTTTAGAATGAGATATCTTAGATGAGATCTCAGACAGTGGAACAGGCTGCCCAGGGAGGTGGTTGAGTCACCATCCCTGGATGTGTTTAAGGGTTGTTTGGATGTGGTGTTGGTGGACGTGGTTTAGGGGAGAACTTTGTAGAGTAGGGATGATGGTTGGACTCAGTGATCCCAAGGGGCTTTTCCAACCTGGATAGTTCTATGATTCTATAGTATGGAAGTATTATGGTGAAGTATGTTTTCCCAACCTTGATTAATTTCTCATCTCAGAAATGAGGAGTGTTTTGAGAGAATAAGCCATACCAATCTTGCTGAAGCCAAGAGTGAACATTCTTTTGAGGGAGACTGTGCCCTTTGCAGTGTGTTGGTAGAGTTTTGAACCCTTGTAGGTACGTGACCAAGGAGGATGTAGCAGCAGCCTCGCTCAGCAAAGCCAGCAGCAGCGGGGGCAGCGTGCGCCTCATCTCCAGAGACGGTGAGATTTGTCTGAAGAATCCAAGTGCATCTATTGACCAATCAGGTCATTCTGCAAAGTAAGTTCATGCATATGATAAGCTCTTTCTCGTCAGTTTTTTTTTAAGGTAGTAAAATAGTTTGCCATCAGTGTATACTTTTCTGAAGCACTACTTGCTGTAGTGCTAATAGGTTACATTTTACAGCAGCTTAGGTTACATCTGTTGTCTGCTGATACAGTTGCTAATCAGCTGAGTCTGATTACAGTGAAAGAAGAAAACAGTTACATGATTCAGTTACGGAAGAAAGACTGTTAGCTCAGGCCTGCTAGTGAGGACAACAGCAACTTTTTATTTTTAACCTTTTTATTTTTTACTTCTGTTAAAGAGGGGGCTGAAACATTTTGCCTTTGTATGTGTACATGGCATCTGATGGAAGCCACGATTTCTTTATAAACACAGCATTCTTTCAGCTAATAATTCAGTGCACATGTGTAAATGTAGTCAGATGTACAAAAGAAAAATCTGTCACATTGTCAAATTTTGTTTTAAGTGAAAACATAAACCAAGTAGATCATTGCACTGTGGAGGCATCAACCTGAGCAAGATAAAATACTGTTTCAACCAAAATTGGTGTTTCAGAGTATAAAAGGTATCTAATGGAAATATGTAGTGCATTAAAACCTGCTGAATGCCTCCTTTAGTAACAACTGTACCTTGTTCTCTGCAAACAGGTTGCTTTCAGGAAAGGAAGGCGGCCTTTCAGTACTCAGTTCAGCCCAGCCTGGAGCTGAAGGCTCCTCCCCATCCAAAGGCTATTTGCAAGCCTTGGACAGCCAAGGGAACCCCCTGTGCCTCAGCTGCCAGCAGCCAACAGCTCAGCTTGACCCAGGCTGCCAGGCCCGTGCCTGGGACACACGGTTCTGCTCCCTTGCCTGCCAGGAGGACTTCTTGATTCGCTCTAGTCAGAGCTACCTTAGGACTAAAGTGTTTGAAATTGAACATGGTGTTTGCCAGTTTTGTCATCAGAATGCCCAGGAGCTTTATCTCAGCATCAGAGGAGCGCCCAAGAGTCAGCGGAAGAAGCTTCTGGAGAGTTCCTGGATGTCTCACCTTCCACTTGGGCAGGTAATTTGAAAGCACTAATAGCTCATCTGTGTGTTCTTGTAGCAGGTAGTCCAGAGAAATCCAAAATGTTCTTATGGGTTGAAGTTTGAAGGTTAACCTGGCACCAGCAACAGGGTAAGAAAAAACAAGATCTAACACACTTTTCATTGCTGAAAGGCACAGGCATCATCTGTGAATACTGCAGCCAGATTTACCTGAAATGCACTTTGTTAACAAACTTGATGGCTATGAAACAATTTAAGAACAGATGTAGTCTAGCAGTACTAGGTTACTCCTACTTTGCAGAATGCTTGGCAGGAGCTTAACAAAAGCCAGTTGTCCCAGCTGACCTCTCTATCACCTCAAAGTGCATCACAAACTGCCACCATTCTTCTCTGGTTGTGATTGCTTCTTCACTGACTTGAAGGCAGTGGAGCCAGGAGGGACAATATTCCTGTGTAAGGTGGTATTTTTATTCAGAAATTAAAATGCTATTTCATTTTCTGCTGCAAAGCTGAAATTCTGCTTCAGAAATTACTCATTCTAAACTGTTTAAATAAATTCTGCAGACAGCCATTGACAATTGCAAAAGAAAAAGGAACGTAGTCACTTGTTGTATGCATCACCTTTGTTGCTTACAGCTTTGTAAAGTGAGGTGGTGCAGGTCTGAAAGCCTGAGATGAGTGGAATGAGTTTCTTACAGCCCATGAATAGAATTCTGTGTTAAGTTACTTTTTTCAAAGCTGACATAGGGCTTTATCACGTAAGGTTTCTCTCTGCTCCCTATTATTTGTCTTGATCAAATAACTTAAAATGACAGATGCCTAGTTAAAGAGTCCACTTCTTTAATCTGTTGTGCATTTTTACTTCCATATATTTGTTTTTAGTATCAGCACTTGATGATAAAATGGTGGTGCTGAAGGTAACTTAGTGTAACAGGCAAGAAAATTGAACCTTTCATTCTGTTTTTTCCTTGACCCACTGCCATGTGCTTCAGCCTGCTGCAGGGAAGGTGAAAATATTCCAGCTAAACTTGGAGTGGTTTACTTGTCCAGAGGGAGTACCACCAAAATATTAACACTACTTTCTTTCTCTTGATGAAATCTAGCAATAGCTGCTTCTCTTGTTCACGTAGTTCAGAAGGAGTATCTAACATGTCCTGTTCTTTGTTTCCTGCAGCTGAATGAGATGCTAACGAACCCCACAGAGGGCCAGTTCTGGCAGGTGGACCATATCAAGCCCGTTTACAGTGGAGGAGGACAGTGCTCCCTGGAAAACCTGCAAACTCTGTGTACCATCTGCCACAGAGAGGTCAGTATGGGACAGACAGACATCCTCACCTGGGAAATGTTGTGGGATGACACCAGGGCAGTATGTACAACCTTACACAAGTATTTTGGGCACAGGGACCCCTGGAGGTGACGCAGCCCAATTCCGGGCTCAGGGCAAGGCTTAGCACCACTTCACCCCTCCCAGCACCTGCCTGCCCTCTTCCTGTGTCCAGCAGGAATGCCCGTGTGCTGCCCCATGCCCCTGGGGAGGGCCTGGCTCTTGGCCTCCTGCCCTTCCTTTCAGCAGTAGAAGACTGTACGTAGGTTCCTCCTCAGCCCTGTTGTCTCCAGCTGAACAATGGTGAACAAGTGTTCAAGGGCAGGTTGGATGGGGCTTTGAGCAACCTGGTCTAGTGGGAGGTGTCCCTGCCTGTGCAGGTGGGTTGAACTAAATGGTCTTTAAGGTCCCTTCCAACCCAAACCATTCTGTGATTCTATAACCCCTGTGCTCCCAGCCTCTCCATCCCTACAGTGTAGATAAAAGGTGGTATTAAACTGTAACGAGAGTTTCCTCAGGATTTGGGAAAATGTCATCTTAATAAACATTTGCATTTTATTATGTAGTCTGCTTCAAATTTAGGCTGAAGCTTAACCCTGGGCTAACACTTTCCATCCAACACCCTGTTGCCAGGTAACAGCACTTACTGAACAGCCCTCTCTTGCTCTCTGCAGAGAACTGCAAAGCAGGCCAAGGAAAGAAGCCAGATGAAGAGACGTTCTTCAGCGACGATGTATGGCTGTGATATCACCAAATTTTTTGTGAAGATGTAAGATGCAAAATATATTTAGTTACAGCACAACTCAAAAATGGGTAGCATTGTATAGCTTTCCTCATGCAGTGACTTGAAAAAAATCCTTGCAGTCTAGCATGCTGTTGGTAGAGGGAAGAAAATGCCGAGTTGAAACCAAGAAATCATTTATATTATGATGGTCAGAGGGCCCTGGGTGAGTGCATCCAAGGTACTTGATTATGGTTATATTTTTATGACCCCATAGTTTAAATTCCTGAGTGTAAACTTAGTGCCATTTTGAAGCATTATTGTTTGCCTGTTACAGGGTAGGTCTAACTGCAAGAATTTGAGGAAGTTCTGTTGAAACTTCCATTAGTCTTAAAGGGTTCAGTTGTACTGGGGACATCATGGACCAAACAAGACACTTAGCTGCAATTATTTTCTTTGTTCTCGTATCAAAATTACTGGAGAAAATACAGGCTCTGACTTCTATTATGTAAAAAAATAGCAAAAGTGAGTGATTTGTCTCTTCTAAAACTGTTTCATACCTACAAAACATTTTAATAGCAGCCTTGGGAACGCTCTCAGCAGCTAGGAGAGGCCAACTGTTGGCCCAGGGCCAGATGTTTAAGGCTTTTGCGTTTAGAAATAATGTCTGCTGAAATCTGTTTTTTCTTAAACCAGCTTGTATTAAAAATTATAATGATAGAGAACAACAAATATTACTAATTATCTCAATAAAGGTAGTTTCTGGCAAATGCTGCAGGCAGTCTCTTCAACAAGATTGCAGATGCTGGGTCTTTTGGTCTGTGTATGTGGCTTTCTTTTCAGTTACTTCAAATAAATACAGTTCTGTTTTTCCTGGTGATTTTTTTCCATGCTCTATCAGTCTCTCTCCTGCCCCTTGAAGGCTGTAAGGCTACTGGAAGTTCACAAAGCAGATCCCTCCACTACACGTCTTTTTCTGGAAGTACATGACTGCAATTTTATGTGCAGATAGTTACAAATAAGCGGAAACACTTTCTAGGTTATCCTTATGAGAAAAGGGCCTTAAAGTTTTAAACATGCTTTCACTTAGTTAAGATTTGAGGGTAGTGTCACAAATGCACCATTTTCTATAGAATGGAACTAACTGGATTTTTCCAGCAAAGCCACAAACATCTTTAGGCAACTGCCTGAAAAAAGTGTTACATGGTGTTTGTGGTCCCTCAGTGATGACAGGAATCATCTCTTCAGCAGTTTAAAAGACCAAGTCAGAATAGCTTGATCACTGAGGGATTTTTCAAGTTTATATATACAGCCTTTACAAGAGGACACATTTTAATGTAAAATTCCATAAAGGCAACACAGTCACAACAGGAGGAAACCAAGAATATCAAGGAGGAATCTTAAAAGTACTTACCCAGTCATTAGCCAAGAGCAATGTCTTTTACAGAAGCTAGACAAGAGCTAAATTGGTCTTTGTCCTTCTCATCCCTTTTATCAGAGGAATCTGCTTCAGGTAAACTACAAGAAGCCTGGAAAACAAATTCTGTGACAAGATTTTTTTTTTTTCTCTGAAGAAACTTAACTCTTTATCCTGAAAAACTGTACTTCTGCTTGATACAGCTATAGCTGCATAGGACAAGCCAGCCCCTGACACCCATCCCCTCTAGGCAGTTTTAGGGCCCAAGACACAACTTATCTTTCTCTACTTAATGTAGAGAAATGCTGTTCCTAGGTCAGAGCATGGAAAGATGGTATTTTCAAAGCATTTTGACAAAAAGCATTCTTCCCAAAGAAGTCTGAGAGCCAATAATAAGTTCAGATTTATTGAGTAACATTACTGATACTGCAGCTGGTTTTACATTTCATTTCATCACATAATGCTGATCTTTTGCTGATTCTCACTAGAACACAAAGATCACTGTAAAGCAACATTGGCACCTACAGGTCATGGTGTTTGCATGGTATCTGTGGGGTTCATTTACAGCAGGTGGGAGGATTGTTCTGTCACATCCAAGACACAGCGTGCATTCAAACAGTCTCTGTAAATAGCAGCAGGTTGCTTACAGTGAAATACCTCTACATGTCCATTGACATACAGGATTATATCCTTCCCCATGTGCAACAGCCAAAGCTTCCAAACCTGTCAGTGATCCACTGGAGGTTATCAGCCTTCCTCTCCACTTGCAGCTCCCAATATACTCACTTCTGTTTGAGAGAAGTGTCCAAGATGAAGCTCGTGGACAACTGCTGCAATGTTAGGCCAGTTTAGCATGAACTAGAATGTACTGATAGCTTAAATAAAATTGAAAATATTTTAGCGGTATTTGCAACTTAATGATTAACCAAAAAATACTGGGCTCAATACTAATGATTAACAATAACTACAATTTATTAAAGTTTGCACATTAATTTAATGAGACTAATGTCACTTGATAAAGTCTGATTAAGAACGGTAAAAGCAGCACATGCTGCATGAATTTCAACATGATGTATTTGCATACAGCCCATTTGTGTCTTTTGTTAAACAAGCTAATGCAAAAAAATTATACACTCCTTTGGACAGAGAGGAGATTGCTAAACTTTCTGTCGTCCCCAAAGAGCCAATTAAAACTACCTGTGAAGACATTCCAGACCTCCACCTTAAGAGTCCCCTGCAGGCATCTTTCTTGGCTGCTAATTCAGCTCTGTCACTGGGAAGGTGCCACCCCAGCCCTATTGTCTCCTCACCACAACCAGTCTCTTAAGCCTTAACTTCCCCGAAGGAAAATGAAGAACATTTTGCTTGTGAAGACACACAAGATAACGCAGCGGGTTACATCAGAAGAACGTTGTATCTGCTGAAAAGGCACCTGCAAGTCGAAAATCTTCCTTGGTCAGCACGCTGTACATGCGCTGGGGCAAGGGCTTGGAGTAAGGAGCAGGGCGGGGGACCGTGGTGCGCAGGATCACCTCCCGACCCGTGGGCGGTGGGAAATCTGACACCGCCCCCGGGGTGAGTCTCCGCTCCTCTGAAGAACCCGATCTCCTCAACTGCTCGTCAAGGGGAGGCACCGCGGACACCTTGAATAAGAGCAGAGGAATGATCACAGGCAAGCTGTTTCTTAACATCAGGGTTCAGAATACTTGGCAAAAGGAACCGAGAAAGGTTAGAAATGGTAAACACATCAAAAGGCTTTATGCGTACATGGAGCAAGGCACTAATGGGATGTCAAGAAATAAACTGGACAATCAAACGCAAGAACCCTCGTGTGGATGGTGAAGCTCAGCCTAAGCTCCTGGCTTTTTTGACAGTGTGGGGCAAGGTTTTGACCAGACGAAACGGCTCCTTCTCAAGCAGGCTCTCTCCTCAGCTCTCTGTGGCTACATGAGGCCAAGCCAGACAGCTCTTTGAAAATAACCAGCACCTCTACTGGAGTGTTGACAAAAAGTCACCTTCCTCTTAAAACTCAGACTGCTTCTTTGGTATGTGCTTTCCATGGCCAAAGAGAGGCTTGCTGAAATCACATCACAGAGCAAGCAAGAGGCTGTGCCATCTCCATCCATGCTCATCACCTCAGAGCCAGTAAGCAGCAACACTAAAGCCTGAATGCTGGAAGAAGGGCTGGCATGCTCCCATCAGCCCCATAAACATTCCTGTATTACATACACATATCTATACACCCCCCCACACAATGCACCCTAAGAGGGTCCTCATTTAAGTGTACACACCTCAAGTTTAGACCCACTTCACCCCTGCTCCCCCCCCTCTCCCCTTCCCCCCCCAACTCCCCAGGAGAGGGACCCAGCATTGCTCAGCTAGAGCCACAGGAGAAGTCAGCAAGGACAAGCACCACCTCTTCCCACAAGAGCAGTTCTAGGAAAGCAACAGAGAGGATGTTCCCTGTGCTGCACCTCACACAGCTACACCCGTTCTTCCCCAAACCTCTCTATCCCTGTCCAGAAAGTTCAGCAGTTTCAGTAAGTTCTGGTAACCAGGACTGCAACATTCAGGTACTCCCACCACTACCTCCCCCAAAACTTCTGGCTGTTCAATAAACAAAAAACAGTGAAGCTACAGAGAAGAATATAAAGGTACAGCCACATATTTCAGCATCAGAAAATATTAATGTTCACTTGAATAAATGTGTTTGATTTGGTTTTTTATCTGTTTGGTTTTGGTTTGTTTTTTAAAGATTTCTCTCTCTTTTCACTACCCATCTGTGAATGAGGAAAAACCATTCTGGAAACAAAAAAAATTATTCTTATGCTTAATATGTGAACAACAGTACAAACTAGATCAGGCTGCTGTACTATATATATCTAGCAAAAGGTTCAACTCTATGCAGCTAGGGAAGATGAGTGGGAAACGAGGGACAAAGTTGGTTACCTCATCAGAAGATTCAGTCAGCTTGGAAAGGGATGAGAAAAGAACCAGGGATGAAAGGTAGAAACAAAGGCAAGTCAGAGGTGACTTACAAGAGGTTAGAAGGAGACTGTAGGCTTAAGAGACATCATGCACTCTACTTCCAAGAACATGCATTTGCTACCAGGAATTTCCTGAGGAAACTTGAGAAGATAACCCACCCATTTTACACAACCCACAAAGAAGAGGTCCAGGTTCAAAAGGTAACAAACAAGGAATTCATTCAACTTCTATTAACCAAGCAGTTCTCTACTGAAGTAAGTCACAGCAGGTTAAACATGAGGGGTTTTTTGTAGCAAATTAGCTCCTGTCCCACAAATAAGTCTTAATTAACAGTTACCAGCTCCTAGTAGGAAGCATCTCTAACCTAGATTTAGTTACTGGTGTTTCAAAAGAAACAAAACCCTAGAAGTTTATATACAACTTTATCAGGCATTAAAACTAGAAACTCTTTACTCAGGTTTAAAACATAATGCCCCACTATTAAGAACAGAAATGCACACGCTTACACACACTTACAGGGCACAATCTGAGGCTTTACAGGCAAGTCTGTAAACTAAAATAAATCTGTAAATCTCTTCTCTCATGCAGAGATTTCCAACCAGATTTTCACTAGAGACTAGAAGGGTAAAATAAATACTCTGACACTCGTTTCTCAGTTTAACCATGGTCTGTTTTCAGAATGGTCCTTTTTATGCTGAGTTGCAAAACACAGATTAATATAAAAGCATCTATACCTTAACAGTGTTTAATACCCAATCACAACATTGTTCCAGCAATCATGTCCAAACAGGATTTCAGACTTTAAGATGTACCCTACCTTGCTATTACCACTGTTGTTAAATTTTAGTTAGGTAATTGGATGCCACGAGCAGGTGTAATTGTGACTGCAGTCCAGGAAGTCTGGAAATCAAGACTTTAAAGCTAATTATTACAAAGACTGCGGAAGAGACAATGGGAATATTTACATCACTATAGGCTGGGGAAGGGTTTCCAGAAAACAGGTTCAACACTGGCAGTAAGTAAACTGAATGCAGAGTTGTACTGGAAAAGAACTGAAACTCTTCCTAAGCAGGCTGGTTTCCACAGAAGAAATCTCGAGTATTCCAAGTATAAGCCTCAGTTGCTCCTTCCAAAATCCTGAAGCAACAATGTGTTTCTCAGCACTCCTCCATGAAATATTCAACACACTTGACTGTTCTTGCTGTGATGTTGCATATATTGTGTAACTTGAATAAAGCAGAAATTTGTGCCATAACAGCATTACTGAGGTTACCATTTGAAGGAAATCAAACATCAATGACACCTCTATCTACCCGGTTGGCTTTCAGTGTTACATGGCCCAGGTCATCTGCTCTTTTTCTATCTTGCAAGGTTCCTGTTATTGCCAAAATCATGTTGAACATCACAAAAACACCCCTCAAGCACATTTATGACAATACATGCATATATGCAGACAAAATAGACTGGCATCATATGATAAGTTTTAGCCTGATAGTGCTTAAAGTAGAAGTGTCTGCAGAGCTCTCTTACCCTCTGAGCATTCACGAACAGCTTGTGAATAATGCTGCCAGCAGGTCCTCTTCCTGCACCAATGACTGACACTTCTGGCTGCTCCAGGAGACAGTTAACAAATCTGGTGGTACAAGTTATTGAAAAGGAAAAAGGAATTATTAATTCTCAGCTGTACCCAGTTTGCTAACCTAAAACCAGAACAGTTTCCTGTGAGGAGGTCTCCACCTAGCATTGTTTGTGCAGAGTGAGAACTGGCAGACACTCTCAAGAGTTCTAGAAGTTTAAGGAAAAAAAACCCTGACATTTCTCAGCATCCCACAGAAACTCTATCATCACCTGTTCATCCCTTGACTCCTCTCTCTCTACTCTAAAGACTAAACCCCCTTAGCCTTTCAGCTATATCTGTCCCTCTCCAGACAGCAGCAAGTAGTAAATAACCTGACAGCAGGTAGTCAAGCAGTGAAACATGTCTTGTTTCAGATGGCTCCTGAGTCACATCCTTCCAAACAGTAAGGAGACTAGAATAATACAACTTTGGAAAGTATTTTGTTCTATACTAGTTATGGAAACACTAAATTCCTAGTCCTAATTTTACCTCTACTGTAACAAAGTTCATCAAATGTACCTTTTACATACATGAAAAAAACATAGGAGTTAAATCCCCAGTACTATCAAGATAAAAATAAATCCCATTAAAATAATCTCTATCACATGTCTTGAGAGAGATGGTTACTCAGAAGAACACTGAGGGTGCCCACATATAGTATCTCTAGGTTGCCCAGGGACAGGGAGACCTAATGTTTATAGCTACTAAAATTATTCCTTAGTATTGCTGTATTATCACCACTTCCATCTCTACTGAATTTTTAAACTACAAAAAACTAGCATCAAAGGCAAAAAAAACAAACACAAAACAGGTAGAAAAATAGTAATAATAATTAAAAAAAAGCTCACCTTTGTAGATCTTTCTCCTCCTCATTTTCACATTTTTCTGCCCCAAATTTTGCTTTCAGAGACCTGGCCCTGGCAATGGTAGCTTCCACACCCATAATCTGACCAATGATTTCCTGCAGGAGTTTAATCAAAGTGAAAATTTAACAGATGTTCTTTCAGCACTCCCACAAACAGTGTAAAATTCTATTTTTACTAAGTTTTTTAAGCCAGTATAACAGCCTTACTTCCAACTTCTTGTCCTCTGGATTGGGGAATCGTAGAACTTTACTGGAATGGTATATTATCTGCTTAATAATGTTCTTAACTGAAGATATATCTTCTAGTGCTTCTATTAGAAGGAAAAATAATGAACAAGTTGTAATTATTGCATCACTGTTCACCCTGAAATACCTCAATAACGTATTAAACATTATTTACCTTCTTCCTTTACCTTGAGTACAGCTGCATGGATGATGCAAGGCAAGAGATGCCGTGCAAGGTCAGCTGGTTTCTGAACTGCAAGATAATGAAGCACCTATAACAACAGAAAATGGAATTGATTAGTGATCATAACTGCTTCCCAAAGATAAGGTGAACGACAAAAGATGAGCAGCTACACTGAGGAATTCACAAGAAGGGAGCACTGTTGTAAGACACGATCCAACAGGCCGTTTTATGTGAAGCCTCAGTGATTGCTTACAGGTTAGAATGACACTAGAAAAAACAGTTTAGGAACACTTTTGTTTCCTAACACATAAATACAGATAAAAATCTTTTTTACATACTAATAATTCAAAGTACCACCCAGATTATGACAGCTTGTGAAGTTACACTCCACACGCTAATTATTCTAGATCCTCCAAACACACTCTTGTACAGCACCAAGACTTCCTGATTAACCCTGAGCCACGTACAAACAGTTTAATAAGTCCAAGAATGCAGTGCAGTGATGTTTTAACATTTCAGTCTCGCAGGAGGAAGAAGAAAGGGCTGCTAGAAGCAGTACAGATCAGACTATCAATAGCTTTTTACCTTCTCTGCCTCTCTAGTGTCGTCAAAGAGTCTCTTCTGCCTCCGGGCTGGGATTGGTTTTGCTGTCTCCCAGGCCTCTACCCACATGTTGCTGGGAATCTTCATGCGGGCGCTCAGCTCGCCCTTAATCACTCTGTTCCCCTTCTCATCAACCACTTCCTCTTCAATGTAATCCCGAGGGGAATACCACCTCACAAAATCCTCCAGACAACAGCCAGGATTAGCTGCCTGGAATGCAAAAGAGAGAAACTTTGTGCCTGAAAAATCCTATAAAAATGTAATAGCCTGGGTAGGAAGGCAAGACAGTTTAGTGAGTAGTTTAGTAAGCAGGCCAGAGGCTAGAAGCCAAAACTCAGGGAATTCTGCTCCCAGTCAGCAAACTGTGCACTAGAAGAGGGACCTGGCAGGGTAAGGGGACAAACTAAGTATAAACCAAGCCAATGACAGGGAGCAAAAACCCATACCATCAACAAAAACCAAAGAAAACTTCCTTTTATTCCCCCAAAACAGTACATTCATCACTTATTTCAGGCAAGCTCAAAATTATACTGCCAAGTTCTGTCTGAACTTGATACATGCAAAAAATAGGTATTTTCTCTAAATTTTTAAAGTATAAGCTTATAGCATTAAAGACTAAGATGAAAAACATCCTAAGCCTAAAAGAATCACTGGGCTGCACAAACATGCTTTCAGCACTGACTGCCCATCCTTTAACACTCCAGTAACAAAATTCACTTTTCCTTCTTCCTTTAAAATAAAAAGTATAAATCTCCCCCAAAGAAAAAAAACCTTGATATCTTCATAGATGCAATGTCAACATAAATGAATACATCTATAGGTCTAGAAAAAAAAAAAAGGAAACCCAGCTTTCTATTCAACATACCTATCAGGACTGCATTTCCACTTCAAATTATGGGTTTATATTCTTATTTGGAGTTTACAGATCACTCACACCATAGAAATAAAACTGCTACATATATATAAGTCACTGCTAATAAACATACTGACATGCTCTAACTCTACAGTACATCTCTATCTTTTTACTACGAAGTAGTACTGCAAATTTATCTTTTTCAAATCTATTTTGTGACAGAATTTCCAATCTTTTTAGAGTTTTCAGATCCTTCGATGACAGCAGTGTATGTGCTCTTGGCTCCCCCTGCAGAGCTCAGAAAAGAAATGGAATAAATTAACCAAAACCAAAGCTGGTCCAGTCTCACTTCAATGACCAACTGTACAGGACTTCTAATATTAAGAACTTACCCTTCCTACTAAAACCCCAACAGTTTTCCAATTATACATAAAAATTACGTTCACATTCTCAAAGTCTAAATACAGAACTGTGAATGTGTTCATAGATTTCTTTTTCCTTTACACCAGCTTTACATTTTATCCATTTGGAGTCCAATTGAAGGTGTATTTTACAAAATTAGACACAGTATTTTACAGAATTAGTACAGTTATCAGACACTAAATAAAAGCTACAAAGGAGGGAGACCCATGTAATTTTGATTCAGGACTTAGACGCCGAGTTTTGTTCTGACATGGGCTCATCTGAGTTTTAATTCCCAGTTTATCAATTGTATGTTTTGGGGTTTATTTTCACTCCCACAGACATTGTGAAAATGAACTGGAATACTGCAGCATAATAGGCTGGATAGTCACAGATTCTACCTGCTCTAAGAGTTTTATCAATGGGTTTTTATTTTCAACTTGGAACTATTTCAAAACTGTTGGGTGGATAAAAAAAACCCAAAACTTGTCAGAAAAATCTTCAAAATTTTTCTACACAAGCAAGAGGGATAATTTAATTAAGAACAAAGCAGTCTCACAGAGTTCTTCAAGTAGTAATACCTTAAAAGACTCCATATCTGAGAGCAAGCAGGCACTCTGCATGCGTGCCCGGAGATGAGCACCTTCTGCTGATGTCCCTAGTTTTGCCAGTACCTCAGACTGCTCTTCCAGCAAATCTTCAGTCATAGGTGCTGGTTCCTGTAACATGGAAAAAGACAAGTTTACAAACAGCCTCTCCTAGACTTAGCTCTTCTTAAGGAAGGAGGAGTGGAACTGTCCATGTCACCAAAATTCTTCCTACTTTCTTTGTATTCAAAAGAAAATAATTGTCACTTTCTATTGCTTAAGCAGTTTAGCCTCAAGCTGTGCACCCGAGGAAGACACTAACAAAAAGAAATTAAAAGAAAACAACCTGAGAATGAAGTAACTATATATATTGTTAAAATGCCAAAATCCAGATGAAGTCCAGACTGATACTATTTTGTTAAGATGGATGCAAATCCACTTGAAGCGATAGAGAATTTTTGCCAGTGATACTGTCATCACAAAATTAGGTGACAACACTTTGCCTGGCTACACACATACCTTTTATCGACAGCAAAGCAACATTCAGTAAAAATTTATCTAAAGTACATGAAAAATATCATATTCTTCATGCATGACTGATTAAAACTACTTCCTCTGACACCACTCCTCCTATTTCATCCCCTCTCACTGTGCAAGAATGTCAGATAACATTTCTAGCTGTTCAATGATAAACCAGCTTGAGACAATGACACCAAAAATTGATGGCTAATGGCCTTTTAGTCGTGAGCTGAGAAATGTTTCTGGGGCTGTTTGGTGTTTTTTTAAAAGAAAAAAAGAGGTTCAAAAAGAGGCAGTAAAACTGATCTAGTACTCTGGTCAGTCAGCTATAAATCTCCATGTAGTGGAAGGACCATGGCAGTTCCTAGTTTACAGGAAAGACAGTAAGGTGGGAGTGGAAAATTTCTCAAGAGCTGGACATATAAGAAACCCAAATGTAAGGTAGTTAAGACAGCTTAATTCTTGTTTAAAAAAATGTTTTGGGGTGAAATTTAGTAAGGAGATTCATTTCACATAAAACAAAGAGCACGTGAGATTCCAGTTTAACAGACTCATCAAGTTCTAAAAACGGAAAACAAGGTCTTAGGCCAGAAATACTTAGCAATTTTAACGAGAGATGAGGCTTTAACCTGCAAACAATATACAATTTCACAATCCTAAATATGAGCCATATTGCATGGGATTTGTCTTGTACATCTGGCTCAGCTCTTGCTACCTAACCTGTGTTATTGGAACGTAGAGAGGTTCTCCTGGATGCAGCAGCGTCAGCTTTCCGTGTGGATGCAAACGACCTTCTGGTTTTAAGTTTGCAGGCTCTTTGTTGCCTTCTTTCACTCCTCCTTTCTTTCCATTTTCCTGCCCATTTCCTTTAAGATCTTCTGTGTCACTTAGACATTCAAAAAATTCCTCTTCACTGTCACTCCAAGATTCCCAAGACTTGCCAACTTCTTTTTCCTTATCAGGGTTATCACCAGACGCAGAACCAGGTGAACGATCAGACACGCTCCCCCTTTTCCCCTCATCTCTTGCCTTCTTTCTTTCAATGCAACAATTTAACATCTAACAAGTTAAAGGAAAAGCAAATTATTTAGCAATTACTTCTCTTATGGAAACTATGTCACAGAAAAACTTGGAAAATCACCAAAAAAACATGATTCTAAAAAGATAGCAATTCCATTGAACTTGTTGTTATAACAGAGATTTTCCTAATAAATGAAGTCCAGCCCCCAAAATACATGCAAAACTAAATCTATAATAACAATACATTTAGCTAATAATTGCTACAATTTCGACAGTTTCCTTAGGAGAAGAATTGTTCTTAAATTTGGGATATTTACCTGAAGTTTCTGATGCAGCAAACAGCATCTCAGATCAGGAGGGCCACTAGCTAATCTAACAAAAGGTAGAAGTGTAATCATTATCAATTATAAAGCTGAATCTTTCACATACATGTGGTCTTAAATCCTGAAATCAAAAAGAGGGGCAAATACCCCATTGAACCCACACCCACCATTTCAGCTATGCAGCTCTTCTACAGTCTCAGAAGACAAGCTAGTGACTGAACAAGCCTAGATGTTGAAGTACTTTTATTTCCCAGAGGTCACTTCTGAAGCTAGGAGATCATTCACACTCGTACAAAATTAACAAGCCCTGCATTTCCTCATCAGTTTTTCATTGGGAAGTTAAAAGGGTAACTGTTTAAAAAAAAAAGTAAACACCTTTGAACTTTACTTTTAAACTTCAATGATACAGTAGAGTGATGTCTATAAATTTCAACTTCTGTTTCATCTGCTTTTTCAGCTTCTGTTCTTCTGTTTCATTTGAAAGTACAAACTAGGGAATAAATGGCCAGTCCACCCCATTTAAAAACAAAACAAACAAAAACCCAACAAACAGGACAGGTTTTTGCTCTACACTGATACCTTATCTTGGCAGAACTCTTTTGTTTGATCTGCAACAAGCTCTACTGCAGCAGACATAAGCTGGAAGGGCTGCAATACTTGAGACAGCATTAGCTGCCTGAAAACATGAGCAGGAACTTGGAACAGCTTCCTTACAAAAGTGGCAAAACTACCCCATGAAGCAAAGGTGTTTCCCCCTATAACAGCTCCTTAATTTTTCTAATGATAAAATAGAAGCCAAGCATTTGCATAAGTTTTTTTGTTTGGTTGATTGTTTTTTCCCTCATTGACACAGTGGAGGGCTTTTTAACTTCAGCTTCCCCAAGCATCTCCAAACTTTCAAAGGAGGGCACAGATGCTTCTCCCAGTTCTCTATCCTCTCCTGCTTTAAGCAAGTAGAGTAATAAAAATAGAGATTACCATTAGCAATTTAAAAACCAACCAAACAGTATGTTTCAAAGTCACACTGAACTCACTCTGTTCCTGAAACAAATCATATTTTCTATAATAAAGCAACTAAAAAATAAATCTTACCCTGGAATAAGGTAGTTGTTCTCCCATCTGTAGCGCATTTCTAACACAAATTCTTGCCAAAGATGTGCCACTCCTTTCAGTCCTCCATGGTAGAAGTTTATCATACAAAGACATAAAGCTAGTTTGTATGTCAGACTATCAGAAGGAGCAGATTTAAACTGACTGAAGAGATTCTACATGAGAAATAAAAGAAAGCAGGAAATACAGGAACAATGGCATTTTTTCCAAAACCATACGTTCTCTTTCCTGTTTGTCAATAGTAACTAACATTTTAAGCCTGCACGTATAAGCTACCAAAAATGACAGTCTTTGGAAGAAAAAAAATCAGAAAGAAAAAAAATAAATTAAAAAAAAAAAAAAGCACCTCAAAATTTCTACCTAAAGATTTAACAAAGGTAAGTTCTTCTTTCCAAAAAGTTATCTATTACAAGACATAGGGCGACTACAGAGAAGTCTGTATGAACACACACTCCAAATTGCTTTCTCTCTCTGAATGTCAGTCAGTAAAACTTACATAATCTTCATTCTCTGGAGGAGGATTGTTTCCTGCTGAAGTGCTACTTCTGCTTTCCAATCCATCTGAGAGTTTGTCAGCAGCATCAGGAAATAAGAACTTGAAGAAACAAAAAAAAATATTATCATTCCAAACTTCCATCAGTAAGTTTCTGCTGCTTTTCCCACTTTCTCCATAAAGGTACTGCTGGTTACATACCAGCAATTCCTGTCATTAACACTGTAACCAGAGTTCACCTCCAGTCCACTTACTTTGCACAGACTTGTAACAACTTAGGCTGTCCCAAGAATTCTGCTATAAACTGTAAATCAAATGCAGCAGTGGAAGCATGAAATACCTGTTTTATATGAATTTCATGTGCATAGACAGCTCACTTACCAGAAGAATAGTGTTCAGAACTTCATTGTTTAAAGGTGATTCATCTACACCTCTGTGCTTGCGAATTTTCTTCTTTGCACTGTGAACCATGTTTGTGACTGATAATTTATGGATTGGGACTGGTGCTGGCTCTGTGAGCTTTGACAAAGCATGGGTAATATCAGCAACCTCTACAAAAGAACATAAAATTAATTAGAACAACTCTAAAAAAACCCCGTAAGACTATCTCTCTTCAAAAATTCACCTGTCATATTCAGTCTATCTTGTACTCATTTTTAACACCCTGTTAACTAGAGCGACATCTCTGTGCTGTCAGGTTCCATATCTGATATTCACTGTTCTTAGCAACAAAGATAAGCAGCAGAATGAGGTCACATAGGAATCACAGACTGTCCTTGATTTAATTTACTGAAGACTAGTCTCAGTTGGCTGTACATAGTGCCTGCCACCTACTGTAGAAGTACTGCATACCTGCAGACAGAGAATCAGCAAAAAACCCTGCTGAAGAGCTAGTGTTTAAACCTGATATCAACCAATACACTGTAGGTCACAAAAACTGCTAACCATATGCTAAAGATTTATATAAGTCTTTACAAAAATCCAATATTAATCACTCTATGTATGTACTTACATGGTGTAAGCACAATTCTGTTTCAGAGTCCTCAGCTAAGCAACTCAAATAAAAAGATTGTTTCCAGACTTGCTGCTGATAAACTTCAGAATCTCTCTTTACAATAACATGAATTAATTTTGTCAAAAAGAGGGCAGACAAATTTAAGTGAATAACTAACAGCAGCCAAAAAAAACTCATATTGGCAAACATTTCAAGAAAATTAGAGATAGAGGGCTAAAGAGACTGTATGTCAATCTCTAGGAGTAACACAGATCCTACTTGCACTAACACCTTTTATAGCTAACTAGTGAGCTCTTTCAAAACTAAGACCAAGTATAACCAAAGAAAAGAGACCCCATATTTGGAGTGAAGAAAAGGTAATAAGAGGCAGGCAGGAAGGGAATGTTCACCAAATACAGCAAGAAAAGCCAAAGAGAGGTACAAAGACAGCAAGAAGATGTCAGTGTCCAAACTGCTGGGATAAAGTCTGACCTCTTGGTCAGATAATTTTGGTTAGTTTAGGGTTTTGTTTTGTTGTTTTTTTTCCTTAAAATTGAGAGGATGACAGCAAAGCCTTTCAAGCAGATTAAAGATGCTTTAACCTGGCTGTTAAAACAGGCACTGCACAGTACTTCAAAAAGCTGAAAAAAGTGGAAAAAAAAATACATAAAATTATACAGAAACATCTGTTTGATGCATGCTCAAAACCACTTGTAAAGTCCTGTACACACTAGCTGAATTTTAAACTCTTGCTTTCCAGTGGTAAAAAATGCCCACAACTTTAACAGAGATAACTGTCCTCTGGGGATTTGGGAGCTAAGCTTGCCTGGAATTCATGAGAAATCATTTCATGTAGCACTGTAAGGAGGACACTCCATCTCTCAAGATGCCTGCCTCAGTTTCCCTCTATGATTCAACTGCTTTCTGTCTCTCAATTTCACAGGCCCAGGCCTGGAGTGGAAAGATTCTCACGGGAAAGGAAAGGGCCTAGCAAGCCCCGAGATGGTAACAACCTTGAAAGATACAAACAGAGGCCAAGTTGATGTTCATAACACCAGCTGCTCTCTGGTGTTGAAGAACATAGAGCCCAACCCAGCAACAACTAGACCTGAAATGGAGATAAAGGAAGAACCAACAGATAAACAAAAGAGTTTGCTTGGTGGGAACAGAGCCTTCCTGGGTTTTTCCACTGTTTTCCTTTTATTCTCCAATGAGAGATTTTGGAGGTACAGCTAAATAGTTAAATTACAGCAGTCAGTCCACTTTATTCTATGAAAGCCTGGTCCCAATCCATGATCAGGGGACTTCCCATACACTTTCCCAGGAGGTTGCTGGACTTTCTCCTCTCTAGTGGGGACACCTGCCAGAGAGATTGATTCTTAAGAACTAAGGCCCACCCAGGGACACCAGCTGTGGCCAGGCAAGGATGAGAGATAAGTCCCTTATTGTCTTTATTAGTTAACATTAAGCAGTCTTTCATTGTTAAGTTTTAAATGTTAAGATTGTAAGATCCTTTTAAAGTCAGTAATTAATGTTCTAGGCCTAGTATGAAACCTGGTAATAAGTAAGTTGCCAACTTTTTAATGGTTAACCTTCATTGTTTGATCTAACTACTAGTACTACATTTTACTGCTAATATACCTTTTGCATTCTAACCTTAATTCCTGTACTGATCTCCCAGCTTCCCTACAATTTGACTGTGCTTGTGCTTTCTACTTCAAAAGAGTTAGGACCCCAATGCTGTTTGCAATAAATCTTGTTCTGTGCATTTACATCTCCTCTGCTATCTCACCCCATTCGGGACAAGCACAGACCAGAAAATTCCCAGGAGTATTACAGAAAGTGCCTAAGCATAAACACTGATTGATTCAAAGTCAGGAAAAGGGGCTGAGGAAGGTTAAAATAACACAAAACAATTAAAAACAAGTAACATAAATCAACCAGATTTTAGTTTTACCTCTTCCTTCTTCTTCAAATGCAGACCTCCCAAGTATCTCATCAGTCGACTCCTTCCGACGGCAAAGCTTGAAGAATTCAGTAAGAAAGTCACCTATAAAAGACACAAAGTTTCTGAACAACCACTTAGTTAAAATCTCTGTGAACAACAAGCTAGCTCTCAAAATTATGCCCAAGGGACAGTCAATTTTATCTTTTCATCTGAAAGAACACGATAATTTGCTCCAAAGCACAAATACCTCTAAAGCACATAATGAAAGCTTAGGAAAACTCACACCTAGACAGCTCTCAGTCACCTCTCCAGAGGTTCTGCGTGCAGTTTAATCCATTTCTTCACCCAAAGCAAGATGAAACTTTTCCCCACAAGCTAAAAGGTGAGGAGAGACAATAGTACAGCTCTCCAGGCACACCCAACCTGCCTGTCAGACAGGCTCATTCAACTAAGGAAATGGATAAACGCAGAAAGCACACCATAAAATTTAAAGATTCTAGGAAATCAGTATTTTCCCAGAACACACAGAGTAAATGCTTATTCTCTGAGATCTGGTGAAATGACAGTATCAGTGAAGTTCATGGCACACAGACTCAGAATAACCTAAACCAGAAACGTAAGTTTTGCAAAGCTTCTCTTCTCGAAAAAGAAGCCCAAACTATTGTCCACTCTAAAAAAAAAAAAAAAAGGAGAGTGAGGAACAGGCCTTCAGGTAATCAACAATTCAATCCTAACTTCATGACTTAATAGTTTAAAAACCGTAAGAGAAGATAGGGAATTCTGATGTCTTACCCAATAGACACTGAGGGTTATCTGCTTTTCTGACTCTCACAGACCACTGGGGTGCTTGCATAGGATCCAGATCACTTGAAAAAAAAGTTTCACGCTGTCACTGTAATGCAAGACTTGAGTAGCACACTCTCAATAAATGTAATGTCATAGCCATTTAGGCCATGGAAGTCAGAAAACACACCACGTTACATAGGAGAACGTGACCATTACTCTAATATGCAAGCAAGAGTCTCTGTTCTCAAGCACATACCTAACATGACAACATGAGTTACACATGAGAACAATTCCGTTACAATTAAATTGTCTTCTTTTAAAGTGTATTGATGTTGAAAATGCATTTCTGAACTAAAATAATTAACCACTTTTTTTTCATCTTTTTTATTAAGTATCACTATACACTATTCTTCCTCTCTGTGAGGCTTAGCAGAAAAATCTGGGTTAGTTTTGGGAGAGGGATGTCAGTCAATTGTTTTTTCTTTCCACATACCACTATCATCTTTTTCAAAAAATATGCAGCACACAGAACTTCTGAGTCCAGCATGAGCATGTGCCCAAAAATTGAGGTCTATGTTCTGTTGAGAATGACACAGTAATATTTCTCACACAGAAGTGCATTTCAAAAGGTGTTTTCCCAAATGAGATGTTCTATCAGCTGACCACAGCGTTCCTCAAAATGAGCTCTCTTTCACACACAAAGCCACACACAACATTTTAGATGCCACTAAAATGCAGCAGTTAACAAATAAAGTACACTTCTAGATATATGTAATCCAGACAAAATACTTACGAATAAACATCATTGTCAACAATTATACCTTCTGTTAGGTGAGGCCATGTAGTAGCTAAATGAAGCTCACTGAAACAAAACAAGATTTCAGTCTTTCAGTGCTAGTAGAAAGTGTTCTCTCCATCATAGTTAAAAACTTGAAAGGTATTTATAAGTCCCTCTATGTAGTTTGCAGCCACCTCCAGAAATGTGCATATTTTCCAAAGAGTTTTCTCCCTGCATACGTTCTGTTGGCTATTCTGCAGCACATCACTCAGGACTGCAGTAAACTTGACTGGTGCCTGGCATACAGGACTCTTTCACAATTCCTCTCTCCTTTTGCAGAAATTGTGCATTGTATTTAACAACTTTCATGAATTGCCTACAGCATAAAACACTGTCTAATACATTAAAATGATTCCTAGATTTGCTGAGTGGTGATGGGGTGTTCAGAAGAGGACATTGAGAGATTACAAGAACTCAGTTTACAGACTCTCTCTATTTAAGCCTTCTACAAATGTCAAAGTAAAAGATGAGAGCAAGTCCAGTCCCTGCATGAAGATGCACCATTTTTAAGTTTAACTCCAATCAAGGTACATTTCAACATTATAGTTTCAGAGAGAAACTGAGTACTCCAGAAGTTTATAGTGAAAGATCTATAAGCCAGCACTCTTCACATGATTAGACATTTTTGCAGACTGTCTTATCTGCTATTAGACCATTACTTTTCACATATGTTTCTTATGTACTTGAATAAATAAATCATCTGTTAGGGACATACTAAGTGATAGGCAGGCAAAGCTAACATGAAAATAATGTAACTTCCTTAGTGGAGGACTTGAAGTTCTAAAACAGTGTTCTAAACTCTTATCTTACCTAATGGGATCTTCACAGGCACCAAATGGTAACTTCCCAAACTCAAGGCCTCCAACTTCTCCCCCAACTAGAGCATCTATATCTGAAGACAAATCAATGTTTTCCATATAGAATTAATGGAATATATTAAGCAGCATATCATCTTAATTTCATAGTAAAAAGACTGCAGCATGTAGGATGACCACAGCATAGCTGAACAGCTAAGCAGAGCTATGGAAATGCAATCTTAGCATATAGTCAAAGTAATAGTTTCCAGCAGAAACTGGGAAGTAATCAAGCAACTGAACACTCAAAAAGACAGATGAAATTCTTGTCATCCATGTTGAGGGAAGGTTATTCCCTTCATACAGGCAAAGATAATAGCTATAAAGGCAGCCTTAGAGTCAATGCTGACACAAAAATTTGTAACAGACACAAATTTGCCATAAAAACATTCAGGCAGAAATCAGTTCCAAGCAGAAAAGGGAAACTCCAGAAGAGCAACTCTGCAGGGTGAAAACACAACTACTTCCAAATATTAAAAGAGTGGTATGTTATGTCTTCTGCAGTTAAAGACTTAATCCAATGATCTGGGAGCTTCCCTGTAATCCTGGGTGCTATTAAGATGCCTCCCAGCATCCTCAGTGACTTTCCATGTTATATCCTTCAAATATACAAACCAAAATAGACACCCTTTACTGAACAAAAATTTAAATGGGTAATAATGTAGTGCAATGCCATTATAATAATGCTCTTACAGCATCTGATCCTTAAATGCATCTGACAAACTGTTTACATACAAAACAAGTCATGTATTAGAACAGTTCAAGTATTTTAATAACTTAATTACATAATTTCCTCTTCAGAGAAGATAAACACATTTAAAATCTTTGGTTTTATTTGAGAAGACCTAATTGACTAAGGGTAATAAAGTACAGGTCTAGTTCTTCACAACGAACATAAAAACACAACTGCATGTAGCAACAGAGGTAAAAATGATGTTGTCCATCTCCA
This sequence comes from Apus apus, assembly GCF_020740795.1. Classification (NCBI taxonomy): domain Eukaryota; kingdom Metazoa; phylum Chordata; class Aves; order Apodiformes; family Apodidae; genus Apus; species Apus apus. Next base: position 7,213,337 of record NC_067287.1, read on the forward strand.
GTTTCTGCAGTACACTATGCCACTAGCTCCCATAACCACAATCCTCTAAAAGAGTAGCATCTATTCAAACTGCTTAAATCAAGAGATATGATCAGAGTGATACAAGTCATTTATCACACACCAGGGATCCTGACTCAGTGAATAACTACAGCAAGACAGAGAGGCTACATAAAACATTAACTTCTGTGTTTGAAGAAAGAATAAAAAATAAAATCTCTAGAACGTTTCCCAAGTTCTTTAGGTAAACTTTACCTACAAAGAGAAACTATTTCTTAAAAAAGCACTGATTTTCTCTGATCCTGAAGAAGAGGATTCTCTTTAAATGTATTTTCAACACACCTGACGTACAGAGCACACAGGATCAGCTTCACTACAGACTTCTTCAAAACACACCTTTGCTTACTGTAAGAATCATTTTTTCTTAAGCAAAGGAAAGCCAAACAATTAGATAATGAGACCAAGGTCATACAGGTTCTGGCCCTGTAAGTGTGCCCTAAGTACTTTAACCTTGTTATATAAGATTACTACCCAGGCCATGAATAGAACTTGGGTATTTCAATTGTTTCTCCACCTTGTGCCTAAAATACCACATCACTAATAGGAATGCACGGTAAGAAGAAACTCACCTCTACCTTCTTCCTATAGAGTTATCTACCTTTGAGCCAGGAGAAGTTTCTATTTTTTTTTCGGATGCTACCTATATGTTAATAGGTCTGTTAAAAAAAATCCTTGACACCTAAGGAAGAAAGCATTACCACCAAGCAAACATATGAGATTTCATTGTGAGATTACCAAGTGAGCAAACTCACTCCATTTCTCCTAAACAACATCACTATGGCATAAACTTATCAAGTTTGGTGTTGGTAGTTTAGATATAAGGCTATACATTACTTTTCCCCATCATGCAAGGCTACTGTAATGAATGGCTTCCTCAGAAATTTTCCCTGCTTGGCTTATTTAGCACTGTGCAAACAACAACTACAAAAATCCAAAATTTTACCTCAAGAGAGGTCCATATAATATTTTCTCTTTTTCCCATCATTAATACACTTAAATTCTGAAGCATTAAAATCAGTTATTTTATGGAAATAATTGACAAATACTTCTGTGAAGTATGAGCACCTACTAGAACTTGAACCCAAGAGTTTCCCCATGTAATTCAGGGCAGAATTCTTTACAGATCCAGACAGACACCATTTTCTCTCCAAAACAGATACTACTATTTTACAAGTATCACTATCACTTTAAACACTGAAAAAAAAAAAAAAAAAAAGCATATTTCTAGTCAGAGCACTAACCAAAACACCTGTCACAACTATAAGCCATGATTTCAGAGCTGCCTTAAGCTTGCTAGCCCATCATAAGGAGTGGGATGGTACCCAGTTGTAACTGAAGCCTTTCTCAGTAATGCTGAAAACATTTTAATTCTTCTAGTGAGATACATAAACATTTGCTTTAGTATTTACTGTTTATTTTAGAAGAAGTTATTCAGAGGAAACAAATCTCCTACCTGGTGGCTGCTGTGGCCAGAAATACTGCTGCCAGTCTTGAAGCACATAGGTAAGGCGAATAGCCATGTTAACTGGAGGCAGTGGAGTTAAAGGGCATCCCTTGAAAATATTTGAGAAAAAAATCAATGTAAAGGGCATATCCAATCAAACACCCCAGGCCTTGCACACAAATTAGTTACAATGGTTTGTAGTAGAGCTAATTTTACCAGAACTGCAAGACTCTGAGTATTACGACTAAAGCCAGTGCCCAACAAGACACTCACAGGTAAAAGTAAGCACACAAGCTTTCTAAAATGCACAAGATATTCACATGCTCCATTTAGCTGGTAATTCAGAAGTAATTCTGTCCCAGAAGGTGTTAGGTTTTCATTAGGGGTTTTTTTCCTCAGTGTTTTGATGAGATTCCTGATTACCATTATTAGCTGTGAAGTGTTGCAGTCAGCCATACCATCCATAAGCAAGCACTCCACTCAGAACTCCCACATTTCGTCATGTTCTTCACTCTTCGCTCAGCTACAGAGAGTGACAAAAGTATCAGAAGAAAAAGCTACCCCAACCCTCCCTTCTGAAACAACAGAACAGAGGGCTGTTCCAAGAAGAATGTAAACCAGACATTTTTTCTCACACCAGTGGAAAAAAATGGAAGAAGGTGGTAACACTGAGGAAATAAAACCCATACCAGTTATCCTTCTATTGCTAGATACTGGCAATATCTGGGAAAAGATCTGCTGGTATTGGCAGCACAAGCCTCATCTTGACAGAAAAAAACCCAAACGCTAGAAGACAGAAGTCAACCTACAAGCAACCAAGTAATAAAACACTTATTCTTAATATCAGTTATACACATTCAAATGCACTTACAATCTTGGATTTGAAGATATCCAGTAATCCTGATAAGTGAGTATACTGACTTGGCACTTTGCGAAGATGAACCATTTCAAAGTCAGTTCGAACTCCCGGACCCTGACACTCCCCAACATACGTTCGTCGCCACTTGTGATGTATTTGCACAAAGAGTGGTACCTGGCTACAAAACATTAATGCTTCAGATTATTTAACATGGCATGCTGTCTTGTAGCCTTTAAAACGAGCTAGATATTTTAACATGCTATTCTTTTGGAATCCATTTCCTCCTAGCAGAGCACAGTTTAAAACACTTAACAAGAATGAAAGGAAAATACTGCTAACTTCACCACTAAATGCAGCACCCTGCAAACTGTCATATCACAAGCATATCCTTTACTTCAGTTACCTAAATTTTAGCCTGTTTTTTTGAGGAAGATCAGAGCTGTAACCACACATTGGAACTTCCGAAAGTTGTATTTTGTATACCAGTTATTCCAAAAAAACCCAGTAAAATAATAAAATAGTAAAACAATAAACAGTTAAACAGTAACAAATATAAACAACACACAGAATCAATCTTTTCAAAGCTTCCTTGGGAACTTTTTTTTTTTTTTAATCCTTCTGTAACAATATTGTGGTGCAAATATAACAAACACTGAATGTATTCTGCTAGCAATTTCATCCTTTTTCCTCGCAATAGCAGTCTGCTAGTTTTACCTGCACATGTAAAAAGGTTTATGCTTTGTGCTTTTACCTACCAGCCAGTGTTCCCCAGTGCAATGGAAACGGAACTCAGCAAAAGGTTACATTTGGATTCACTAAGAACCGCGTCGTTATTCGCAGCCGGAGCAATAACCACAAATTCACGTAAGCCGTACCTTCAGATGGAGAGAAGAAAGAGCACGTTTGTTTTTTTAGCAAGCCAGTTGAGACAGATTTTTTAGAAATACTTTAAACTGAATAACCTAATTTTTTCCCCAACAGACTGTGGAATTTGTTATTTTGATGTAGGTGCCTCTTTTAGAGAGGTCAAGGACTGAGCGGGCACGAAATGCTGCAGATTCTCCAATGAGAAACTACTGGAATTTAAGAGCATTCAACCATGGTACCCAAAATAACTTGAGGACTTCCTGGTCTATCAGTCCTGAGTATTAATCAAAACTGTAACTATTTATGCATAAAAACAGTCTCTCTAGAACAATGCTGCAATGTGTTGAGAGACCTGCATCACTAAGAATTTGGGTGGTGTTGTTAAGATGTTGCAGCTTTCCTTCTTAATAAAGCATTGAAATCTTAGAAATATACAAGCCTGGTTAGTCCAGAAATAAAGTATTTTTTTTTGGGGGGGGAAAGATAAGCCCACTATGGTGGCTTTTTCTTTTTCTGTGTCCAGTACAAAGAAAAATTTTACTTAAGCTTTAACTCTTGATGGAAAAAAAACACAAAACAAAACAATCAAGCAATGGTGCCAGCACCAAATATTTTTCAATGGCTATGCTTATTTATACTAAAGATGAGAGGCAGCACACGTACCATCTTACCAGGCAGTGAGCTCTAGGAGGAAAGTCATTGTTCATGCACAGCAAGTCCTGCATAGGCAGAGGAAGGGCATCTGAAGAAAAAAATGGATACATAAGAGCATCAGCATCTCTTCAGCTGGCTTACAATTTACTTCCATTAGCAATGTGTCAAATGCAAAGCACATGAATAGCAGAAATGTCAGATCACACCCCTCAGATCCCAGAAAACTTCACACAGAAACACATCAGTGTGCTGTGAATTCCACATTCTGTAACTGTCTTTTGTCATGTCCATACAGGTAAGGGCAAGAGGACTATTGGCTACCTTCTACCAGTTCTTCTTTCCCCTCTTTGTCACTGGGTTCTTGTACAAGATAATGATGGGTAATGGAAAACCTGAAGTCTGCAAATGAAATTTCATCTGATTTTTCTTCCCATGCTCCTGTGGTATATACACCCTGCATATAAAAAAATAGATTATTTGATCACATACATTTAGATTAGCATTCATAAGCCTTGAAAAGCATACTGACTACATGATCTATCTATTTAGTAATCTTTTTCTACTGCTAAGTATTTATTTTTTAATAGGTAAACATGGATTCATTAAAAAGGAGGAGTAATTCTCAAAGCACTTGATTATAAAGGGAGTTGAATACTAAAATCCATGCTGCCAATAATCATGTTCCTTGCTAGGACCACATATCCCCCTGAGAAGTCTTCAGAATGATATGGCAACAAAGATGCAGATATATCCTCTCATATGAAACTATGCATTTTAAACACATGCACCCACAACTTCGCACAAAGACACAGGTTTCCCACTTGGGATTTTATCTGTAACATTCTACACAAATACTACTTCAATATTTGATTTCAATATGCTTTCACTGACAAATTACTTTGTACCTACCATTTGAAAAACTTCTGTGTGTAAGGATAAGTAATTTTAAAACTAAAACACAGCATAGGGAAGTTTCTAGGAAAAAAGTATCAGTATCACTGTACAGAACTGTATGCTGATGCTAAAAAAAAAAAGCATCTTGGACAACCCTTTGATATGTAAAGGGTGTCTTCTCACTAGACACCAAAAAGAGAGGTCTGGTCTAGAAAAGACATGTAGGAATGCAGCTAAGGCTGAAATCTAGTTAATTAATGTTTTTGTTTTGAATACTCTGTACCTTGACTAAAATCAAGAATCACAAAATTCCTCTAGAAACACAGCAGTAATTCAATCCAGAACAGATGAATTTATCTGCACTGGTATGCAGAGGAGCTCATCAATTTGTGCTGCATTTTACAGGTCTGAGAAAGCACTGTAAAGGCTCTAATTAGACTTTGAAAAAAAAAAAAAAAAGTCTCTCCAACCTATGCAACACACTGAATCACAAGCAAACCTCAACCATACCTAGGTGAGGCGTAACAAAGGCACAAGGCAGGGCAAAAAGAAACTCCCTAAGAATTTAGAACAGATTCAACAATGTTTCCAGATTCAAAGCTTAGAACAAAAAACATCACCAGTCCCCGTATGAAGATCCAACATTACCAGGAAACAGCCTGTTTGGCAGGCAGCACACCAATAAATTTACAGCAACTGTTTGTCAAATCGCCACTTCTGCAAGAAAATTCCCCCATAAAAATAATTACCTGCCACACATAAGAAAGCAGCAATACATGTAAACATCTACACGTGTAGTACTAGCTGGTAATTCTAAAAGAAAATTCAGAAGCAGTAACTGACCTTTTCCAGAGGTTTGCCTGAAGAAATCCCAATAAGTTTCCAGTCATTCAGTACTTCTTCTACTTTTGAAATAAATCTATTAGGGAGGGGAAAAGGCATTAACATTTCCTGAACACTAAGCCTGTACAATAATTCAGCTCCCTAAAAGCAGGCAACATGTTGCCCTACTACGGAATCCGTTTTTTAAAAACCCAAACCAACGAACAACAACAGAAAAACCCAGAAGCATCACAATAAAAAACCACAACTGCTTCCTTGTACAAACAAGACGGTCCTCCCACGCTTACGTTTCAGACCATAGCTACTTTTAGCAGCTAGGAGATTCACAGATACATAAGCCTTTGACACAAAGTTATAAACTAAATTCAGATTTAAAACACAGGGCTTAGAATCGTTGTCACAGACACCATCACTGGGGAACAAAACGCGTATCAGAGAATGACACATTAAGAATACAAACGCATTCTTCACCTCAAGCCTTCCTGCAGGCTGCTCTGCTAACTTCTAAAGGTTTCACCTACGAGACACCCATTTTAACAACCAGGAAGCTACTTAAAAACACACATAAGCCTTCCAGACGTTTATTGCAACCCCTCGCAAACCAGACGCTGATCCGGACGGTTCACCAAGCCCAGGAACCCCCGGGCGACCGCCCCTTCACCCGCTCATGGCTGGCGGCCTGGAGCCTGCGCCGCGGAGACGCGGCGGTAACGCCGGGACGGCCGGGACCGGGCTCCGGGGGTTCGGGGGGCTCCGGGGGCTCGGGGGGCTCCGGGGGATTCGGGGGCTCCCGGTACCGGCCAACACGGCCCCCCGGCTGGCGGGGCCCGCCGCGGCACCGGCACCCGGCTCCCCTCGGCAGAGCCTACCTCTCCCACTCGGAGGCGGTGGTGAAATCCGTGATCTCAAACACCTCGGACTCGGGCTGCCGGGAGAGAGCGGGAGAAGCAGTGAGCGGGGAGCGCGCCCGGGCAGGGCCGGGCCGGGCCGGGCAGGGCAGGGGAGGCAGGAGCGCTCACCTCACTGTCCGCCGCCATCTTGCGCCGCGGGCGGGAAGGCGGGCTGAGGGGGAGGCAGGCGGGCTGAGGGGAAGGCGGGCGGGCTGAGGGGAAGGCGGGCTGGCTGACGGGGAGGCTGAGGGGGAGGCTGAGGGGGAGGCGGGCGCTGCGCAGCCTCCCGCCCCGGCCCCGGCGCTGCCGCCTCAGCGCGGCCCGGCGCCGCCCGCTCCCGCCCGCCGCGGTGGCGGAGCTGCCTCATCCCCGCAGCCCTCCCTCCCCACGCCGTGCTGTGCCGCGCCGGGGCTGCCGAGGAGGCGGCCGCCGGGGCCGTTACCTGACGGCGGTGCGCAGCTTGGGGCGGGGGTTGCCCCCCAGAGATGCTCCGAGAGGCTGAGCAACGTGCTTGACCGGCTGGCGGCCGGTGCTGGTCAGCTGGAGGCCGGTGGTGCCGGCTGCCGGCGGACGGAGCAGAAACGGGCAGCTTGTCCCTCAGCCGGGAGCTGAGGCGTCCCTGGCCCGGCCTGGGAGCGAACGGCCCGTCCCCCCTTGCTCGTGTCCCGGGGGCCGAGTCCTGCTGGGTGTCCAGCAAAACAGTTCCCTTCAACACCCTCTCAGCTCAGCCCGAGCCCGGGTACAGCACTTTTATCCTTCCTTCTCTCCCCCTCCCTCCCCTCCTCTCTCAGGCACAGGCTGCTGCTTCCAAACAAGCGCGCTTGGAGTCTTCTGTTTAAGGCTGCCTGACAAGAGACAACTACTCATGAGTTACCAGGGCTCGAAGCGCTGCCGCTTTTAGCTGAACTCTGTGTGCTGTCCTGGGTCCCCGCCGCTCCTGGGACCGAGCTCCGCCAAGGAACACCCCCCTGCGCGCCGGGCGGGGCAGTTGCCGCGGCAACTTGGTGTCAACTCGGCGGCCTCGTGCGGCAGGAGCTGCCTCAGCCCGCAGGGGAGCCCGCCTCGGTGAGTGCTGCGGGCTCCCCAGCCAGAGAAACGTGTGGAGAATAAAATCAGAGTACGCGTAATGACTGTCTGGATCCCTTCCCGTCCAGCAAAGAAGCACAGCTGGCAGCTGGAAAAGCCCTGCGGCTTGTCTTTGGGTCGCTGTGCCTCTTTCACACTTCACCACTGAAGCACCAGGTAAGATCCTTGTTTAGGCCTCTTTATGGAAACTTTTCAGTTGTTATTTCCAAGGGGGTTTTGGGTATCGCCTCCAAAAATGCAAAATTTGAATAAGTTCACCCTCTGATACGGCTCTTAACAGTCTAATGTAATGCGATAAATATTTTAATTGGACTATCTGGTGTTTAGCATAAGATTGAGAAATCTGTAACTTCTTTTGCACAGTTTATTCGATGGCCTTGGATGACCAGCTGTAGGTCATTCAGTTTTTCTCTACCTGTGTCCTTTCCTGTAAGCTGAGAATGGCAATACTGTCTGATGTCTGGCTGCTACAGCCTTACCAAATAACGCACATCTCTCAGATAAAAAGTGCTATATACATTTGTTAAAGGTAGGATAAGTATATTAGTCGCTTTGGAAAGCTGCCACATGCTTCCAAGGGATTCTATTTTTTGCTGATAGAATCAGTAACAAAAGCCTGATGCTTTTCCTGACTAGCAGTACTGAGTGGCAAAATGCTACTGAATCCAGCAAAAGCCACACAGGCCACTGAGCTCTATAGTGACTTTGAAATGGAAGGATTCCTTATGGACAGACAGCTACATTGATTGTTACTTTCTGGATGTCTGAGGTTCCCCAAGCATGTTATTCTCTGAAAGAACTGTAGTATTAAATCCCACTGCAGCTAAACTACTTTCATACAACCTACGTTGTAGACTATGACTTTGCTGTCAGTTTGGACAAGCTCCTAGCTGTCTACTGTTAGTTCTGCATACAATTAATAGCATAAGATGTAGAGAACAAATGTACAACGAGGGAAAAAAAAAATACTGCTGTAATTTTCCTGCACTCAGCTTTTTCATGTTTGACTTTGCTGTTGTGGGCTAGTAGATCTCCTCAAAAATCCCGTTACGTTAAACTGAGAACACAAGGCACAAGTGCTCACAAGGAACATTATTCTTCTGCTTCTGCCTGAATTAAAAAAAATACTGAAAAAGTATAACTTTGAATATGCAAGTGATTATTTATGGATGAGTTAATCTCCATATAGAATGATCCAACATTGGAAAATTGATCTCTAGATACATCAAGCCATTGCTTGGGAATCCTAATGGAAATCTCTTCGAATCCTCTCACATAGTTGTAGAGAGCTCCTATATTCTCATGTAAGACCAGCAGTTTATGGTGTCAGACTACAGATTGTACATGGATAGCTCTGTTATTAATTTCCTTGAGCTACTCTTATGCCTCTCAACAACCAGGTGTCAAAATGTCAAACATTTGTTCTAGTATTTTAATGTAAGCTTTAAGGCGTTTTGGTTTTATAAATGTAGTAAAATTTAAATAATATATTTTTCTAAATATATAGAGGTACTAAGATGCTCACAGGTAGCTACACTCATGGTTAAGATACTGTTTCTGTCAATATAATAGTTATAATTAAGAAACAAAAGTTTACTACTAACTTAATAGGCTAACTTAATGTGTCTCAGCTAGTCACTCTTGGTTTTATCAAATTCAGTCTGATGACTGGCACAGGCCAGAGAAATTCCATGGCCACAAAAAAGGCCATCATATAATGCCTAGTTACTTGTTATAATGTGTACAATTTTTAGAAACCTCAAAGAAATACCTTTGTAAATATTCAGAGGGAATCTGTTGCCATTAATGTATTTATGAATTTATAATAGGTCTGAGATAAAGTGTGAAATTTATACCATGTTGATGTCAATACAGTTTTTGTTAATGTTTTCAGTCAGATCAGTCTGGATGCACTGGTTCTGCAGAGAAAAATGCTCAGTTAAGTTTTGAGCATGTGTTTAAAACTATGCTATATTATGGCAAAATTACTTCTTAAGATACTTAAAATTTCCTTGCAAAGTCAATTACCTACTTCTCTGAAATTTATAGAAAGATTTCAGTTTTCTCCACATTTCTTTCTAATAAGCTATCAAAGAGGTTTCTTGAGGCTGCAGTGTAGAGAAAGTGTACAGTGCTCAGAAATTCTGGGGTCGTGAACCTCTTTTGCTGAGATATAGTAGGGAAAGATACACATTTAATTCAGATCTGTTTTCTCAGTAATAAGCTCAAAATGCAATTATCTCCCAAATGTGAATTGTTGACTTATTGGTCCAACAGTAAGGATGATATCAGCAAAATAATCCCAACAGCTTTCACGTCTTACTCAACACAGCATATCTTGAATTTCTAGCAATAAAAACTGTGTCTGGACTGTTTGGTTCAGTGTATTTGCAGGACAGGACATTGAAATTAAATTAAACATTTTTAATAATTTCAAGTACTTTTCAAATGTTGCATTTGTCTTACTTATGCCTCTGAAAAATCTTGGTACATGTGAATTGGAAATCAATTAACAAAACATTTTTTCAGGGGTCTGGACCTTAATACATGTAAGGACAGTATGTCTGACAACCAACAAAACAAGAAGAGAAGCAAAGAAGGTAGCCTAACCAACTGTTATATTTATATGTAACATGTAGAAGCTGAAGAAGAAAAGGGACAATGTTAACTTGAAATCTGGCTGGTTGTCAAAACCAAGCAACCACAAACTATATGAATAAAACTCAGAGTTATTTTCCACCTTTGAAAAGCCCTGAGATCTGTTTTGGTTCTAATACCTTTCCTATTTTAAAATGCTGTACTCTTGTTAGAGTTTCTGTCAATATGTTTCTCACATTTCTGTTCTACTGAAATAGGAGCTGTAACTGGAAATTTTTAAGATTATATTTATTTTTGTCTTACATTGAATTAGTACACTTACCTACATAACTAAAAAATAATTTGGATTTATGCATTCATATTTCCAAAAATTATACCAGGAAGCATGTATAGGTAGCTTTGTAAAATGAAACTAACTTTCTTTCTTTCTTTCTTTCTTTCTTTCTTTCTTTCTTTCTTTCTTTCTTTCTTTCTTTCTTTCTTTCTTTCTTTCTTTCTTTCTTTCTTTCTTTCTTTCTTTCTTTCTTTCTTTCTTTCTTTCTTTCTTTCTTTCCTTTCTTTCTTTCTTTCTTTCTTTCTTTCTTTCTTTCTTTCTTTCTTTCTTTCTTTCTTTCTTTCTTTCTTTCTTTCTTTCTTTCTTTCTTTCTTTCTTTCTTTCTTTCTTTCTTTCTTTCTTTCTTTCTTTCTTTTCTTTCTTTTCTTTCTTTTCTTTCTTTCTTTCTTTTCTTTCTTTTCTTTCTTTTCTTTCCTTTTTTTTCTTTCTTTCTTTTTTTTCTTTTCCTAATAGTTACTTTCTATATTTCTTTATAATAATATTTTAATGTCAAAAAATAACTGCATTTGCACTGTGTTTCTGGTCAGTGAATTATACTGCTTTTATGCAAATACTAATGTATTACTGCAGGTTGTGGAACTGTTGCTGCTGTTCAGAATGCAGATAAGATAATGAGGGAAATGCATCGGTCATACAAAGCTCTAGGAAAAAATAGGTAAGTTATATTAATATTTAATTTGCAGTTGGGTATGCAAAAATGGAGACAAAGCAGATAGTAGTCTATGAGTAAGGAAAGTTTTCCTTCATGCCAGATGTTATATACAGCTATATATGTTCTGTGGTGTCTTTCCAATATCAATTATTGGCCTTTGCTGGAGACAGGATATTTCACTAGATGTACTAAACAAGTTGTTTGGTACAATAGGAAAAAGATATGTTATATGGTTTTACATCAGCATTTGACTGATTAACACCAGCCAATTATCTTGCATACGGCTTTAAGATTAACTTAGACTCAATTTTTGTACCTCTTTTCAGACACAGGTTTTAGTTTTTTCCATATTTTAATTTTTTATTTTTCAGAAGCCAAGTGGCAGAAATCTGAGGCCTATCTGCACAGCTTCTATCCTTTCAACCAGATTATAGCATATTTTATAAATAACAAAGGCACATCTGGTCTTCAGAATTCTTCTGACACCCTTCCCTAATGATTCATTAAAAAAACATACGGGAAGTAATTGGGTTTTGTCAAGACAGGAAAGGTGGACAACATCTCTTTCCATTCCTATTTTATGGTTTACATTGTTTGTCATCCCTCCTTACTTAAGGTCCATCTCTGGCATTGCAATTGGATGCTTCTTCCAAGGAGAGCCACAACTTCCCAGATGGACCAAGAAAGAAAACCTACTCTGGCATTCTTGGATCTTAATAAACTTCTTGTTCACAGTATTCTCCAGTCAGATGATTATTTGAACTCAGTAGGCTCTCAGTTCCTCTTACTTTCAAACTGTATTTTGTTGTTTTGTTTTGCCTTTTAGATACACAGCACCAACATCCAGACTGTGGCCAGGTCAACAAGTGGCATGTTCCCCAAGCAAAAATCAGTCAGCATTACAGAGAAGACATCAAATTCCTTTACCCTTCTTCCTGAAGACAGAGAATGTGGGCTGTGGCTTTGACTTCAGCTTTCTGCTGCAGGCCTCATGCCCAGAATCCAGTATTTCAAAATCCTTTATGGATATCAGTGCTTTTCAGATCATAAAAGCACAAATACAACAAAGTAAGTTCAATTTTAGAAGTCATGACTTTCAAATAAAGTTATATATTGCTTATCAAATTTGATGGCAGAGTCTTAGAAGTCCTTTTTCTTTAAACTTTATGCCTGTTTTACTTCACTTCAGCCATGTTGTCCCTCTTCTTTAATTATACGTGTGTGTATTTGCAGAATGAAGTAGATAAAGAGAAGCAGTGACAAAACTCACCATTTCTGTTACTCTGTGTGATGAAACTGAGCCCACAAAATGTAAAGTGTCATTCTCTGTAGCTGGAGTGGGGCCATGATGGCCTCTCACTTTTTTTCTCATACTGGCCATATTTATTAGCTACATATTGAAGTTAGAAAACATCTGAAAAGGAGGATAAATATCTGCTTAAATTATTAGAGTAATATTATTTTTAAATTATTTTTTTTTATAGTTTTCTATATAAAATAGAATCATAAAGTTCAGTGTCACAATTAAATTTCAGCTTAGAACTTTTTTCTGCATAGCAGATTTATAGGTTAGTCCTGCAACCATACAACAAATTCTTGGTCCCCAGAGCCCTACAGTTTGAATACATTTATAAATTAAAATGGAAGTCTGTTTATGAATATCAAATTAACCTTTAATTTATTTTTATGTTAAAGGCTTCAATATAACAAGGCTAAAAACCAGGAGCAAGAAATCTGAGGTAAGATGTTGTTATGTACAAAAATGAACACCCTTTATAAGTATTATATGCTTTCAAAACCTTAAAAACAGCAATAGAGAAGAAGTGTATGTTGTTTCCTTTGCTTAGTCTTCACTTTTTTATGGACTTGAAGCAGTTTTACATACATTTCATGTATATATGTGTGTGTGTGAGCAGCTCTTCAGACGTGTATCAACACTTGGTCAGTAAGATGTTACATCAGGGATTTTTTGGGGTGAAGGGTTGGAAGTTCGAAAAGATGTAAAACCTTTGAAAATAGAAACATGTAAGTTAATTTAAAATATGCACATCCTGTATGTTAGATGTCTAGTTTTTCCAAATTTAAACAACAACAACAACAAAGAATTTTCTTGTATTGAGTGGTAATTTAAAATTTAAGCTGAATTGAAGAACAGCATTGATATTAGCTGAAATTTATTGTGTTAGCAAATAAAAAATAAGGTCTTAGAATTGAACATATTTGACCTGAAATTTGGTGATAATTGTAAATAGGATTCCTGGCAAAACTTTTGTACTTAAAAACATGCTAGCAAATTTACATGTATCAGTGCTTCACACCACATGAGCCTTGTAAGTTACAAGAGATCAAATATACTGTATTGAGGAAGAAAGATAATTTGGTCTTTATGGGTATTAATTAATAACCCTTTGCACAAAAGATTTACTTGACTTACTGAATCAGCTGTAGACTTTAGTGAATGCACTACAGAATAGAACAGCAACCACAGGAAAAACAGGCAAGTATAGAAGTAATAGTAAGAGGAATGACAGAAGATCATGAAAAGGGCTGTGGAAAAAAACATTTAAAATGGAAGGAAGTGTTTAAGGAAGATAATTTATCTGACCTCCATGTGTTTTAATACAGCTTTATTTAATGTCTTAGGCTCTGCTGATTTCTAAAGGCATATTATTTGGGATAAACTGAGCACTCATGTTAATGCCATGCAGACTAGACAAAGCCTTCAGAACTGTGAATTTCAATCCAGCACGCATTGCTTTTCCTGGCACTTTCAAACCTCAGTCTGCCCTTGGAATGCAACCAAAAATTTCCTGCAGATTGCAAACTTATGTTGAATATAGACATGCAAATGAGTACTCAGAGCATATGACTGTGTGATTATTTCTATTGCACTCATTTGCATAAAAATATACAGTATACTCAAGCTCTGTTTTTTCTACATTCCCTTTGAAATAAAGAACAGAAATATTATTTTCAGAAAATTATATGGTACTTTTCAGCTAATGGGATGGGAAGAGAAGGAAGAAGGGAGGAATAATAAAATACACACAACAGACTTGTGTGTTAGCTGCCATGTAAAAATGGCCTTTGGGTGGCTGTCCATTTAATGTCACCAAAAGTGAAGTGCAGACTGTGCTGTTTCCCGGTGTACTTAAAACTCCATGATCTAAATCTGTGGCCTGTATAATATGGCTTATGGAATTCTATAAGACCACAGTAAACATATGGAAGATCTCTATACTTAGATTTATAATAAAGTCTCTTAAAACCTGTAAGTAATTTGTAATAATTGCTTACTCCATGGATACAATAGCATTATGTTATAATAGTTGAGCCTGTGCATTTTTAAAAATAGCTTACATGAAATCTAGTTCCATTGGGAATATAGTTACTGGTGTCAGCAGATTTTGGAGGGTTACATAAAAAGACTAAATATCAACATAAGAGCAGTGGTCTCATTCCGTGAGACTGCACAGCAAGAAAGAAACTTTGGCACATGAAGCCACTGACCAGCCTTTGAGTTCTTGAAGTAAATGTGCTGTGTGGTGTAAGACACAGTAAATAACTGACAAGATTATTTGCATGTGTGGACAAAGCTGATTATTTTTAAATTGTGGAGAACTACTTGTGCCTTGTAGGATCTTACTTTCTGTACTATTAAATACCTAGAAATCATTCTGGATGTGAGAAAATTCATGTATGGATGTGAGAAAATGAATGTATTTTCTCAGGGTTTTGATATTACAATTAATATTACAGTATATATGGGAATATATAGAAGAACAATAATTTTCTGGTTTTTTTCATTATCTTCTTGGTTATTAGTGATTAAGTGTTACCTGTATCTGTTGTATAGCACATGATTAATGTTTTTTATGGAAATTACAGTGTCATTTGCCACCAGTGACATTTCAGCCTCTGAGAACAACTCATCTTGCTCCTCTAGAGGATAGTATTGTCAGTGAAAGCACCAACATCAGAAATATGTTTAATATTATGAACTCTGCTCCTCAGCCTGTAAAACCAGTTACTAAATTGTATCAGTATCAGTTAGACAATCTGTTGAAAAGGCACACTGAAAAGTCAACAGACCTGATTGTGGCTACTGTTTCTGAGTTCACTCCAGTGAAAGACCTGTATTACTTCACCATGAGAAGCTGTTACATGCACCCTAGCAACAAGAAAGAAGAAGTTCAAAGCAAGTTAAAATGGAGGGAAGCTGAGGTAGCTACTACCAACACTGAAAATAATGACCAGATGAAGTTTTCAGTGGCTTTTAAGAACACAGGTCTTAGGACCCAAGCCAGTTTCTATGAAGGTAGTCACCCCTACTTGAGCTCAAATAATGCTCTGATGAGTTGTGGAAAATTTGCAGCTCAGACAACATTTACAGTGTCAAGCAACAGCAATGCTTCAAGAGTTGGCAATAAGGAAAGAGCAGGGAATTGCTGTAGAACTGGTCTAGAAGAAGGAAACACTACAGAGATGATACTGGATTACAGACCACAGGAAGATGCTGAGAGTGCAAACTTTGTCCTTAACAATCCTGGTTTAGAGTCTTCCTTTAACAATGAAGTGATAGAGGCCTGCCATTCCTTAGGAGATCATTCTGTAGCTGCAGTAATTCCCAGAGTACAAGATCCTTCTGGAAAACAGACAGAAAATAATGTTTGTCTCTCTGAAAAGGAAAAAGAAGCAATGTCAGAAGGAACTTCAAAAGACGCAAGCGAGCTTGTACCTGTTGTTCGTGTTCCATTCTCTGGACAGGAACCAGCTAGGCAACCACACATTGCTAAACAACCTGCCACAAAAAAGAGTGTCACTGGTAGCCTGCCTCCTCATGTTGCTCAGAGCTTCAGCATTCTTGCTCGCAAAGAAAATGAAAAAAGTAAAAAAAAGAATAGAAATAAATATTCATCAAAATCTAAAATGAGTAGCAAGATAAATGTATCTGAAGAGTTAATTGTTTCTGATGAGATTGCCGCAAGGTGTGATGCCAAGAGTCAGATTTTTCCATCTTTAGAACTGCCACATGTGGTATCTGAGACTCCCCTGAAGCAACAAAAAAAAAACCCTCAAGCAAACAAAGACCATTTTGCTCAGAGTGCTCAGAAACTTCAAAAACAAATTTTCTCCTGCAGTTGCAAAAATTCAGTTATCTTAAGGAAACCTGCTACTCTGCTTCCTCTGCCACATGCACAGTCTGCTTCAGATGTTGTAGATCTGAAATACAGCGACATGTTCGAGAAAATAAATTCAAATGACGAAGGCCCAGGCATTTATGAAATGTTTGGAACTCCTGTCTATTCCCACATGCGTGAGCTTGATCAGCATGAGAGCAGATTTTATAGAGATGTTTGTTCTGCTCCATCTGGGAGATGCGGTGCTAGGACCTGCAGATCTACCTGCAGCAAAGGGAGGGAGAGCAGCCGAGTAAGAAGTGCTCAAAAGAGAACAACACATTCTAAGCCTAAGAAGACCATGCCTGGCACTAAACGAAAGCAGAAAGGTTTAATTACAAAGGACAGAAGTATCAAGTTAAGTGATGACAACACAGAGCAAGATCATGTAATAACTTCTGATTCAGGCTTTCAGATAAACACTTCACGGAGCGTGACATCATTTCACGAACAGACATATCACCAGCTCATGTTTTTAGAAGCACTTTCACAATCAACTGAGCAAAATAATTTTTTTTTTAATTTCAACTTACCAGCTATTAAAGAATTTTCTTTGGAGCAGACTTTAGACAGTCAGGATATGGCCAGCCATCAGAGAGCTGCTGCCTGTAGCCAGAGTCTTCTTCATTTTGGTGATAAAGAGTATAGAGAATGTGTTGCTCTAAGTAGCAGTCTACTAAAAACAGACCAGAACACTTGTGTACCCCAGTGCAGGGTGGATGAGGTTGGTTGCAAAGGCTTGGAATCAGACCAGACCTCCTTCCAGTCTGTACATAAACATCAAGCATTGCCCTTTTCAGACAGACTGGAGTGTCAATCCCCTACAAAACAATTAAATCACAGTTGGGCACACACACCTCTGAACAGCAGTTTGGAATTGACTCAGCCTTCAGTGATTCAAACAATAAGTGTTACAAGCCCCAGTTTCCAGACAAGTCAAAACATTTTGTCCTGGGCAGATAATAAGGATGTGACTGATGAGTTGCTTTGTTGTCTGGCTGAAGAGTTGCTAATGCTTGAAGAAAAAGACATCAACTCTTCACCAATAAAAAATACAGGTTCTAAAATGCAGAATACCCATACTAAAGAAGAAGAAAATATGATTAATGGAGATGGAGCAGTAGTAAATAATGCCCTAGAGAAGGTAAAAGTAATTTCTTGTAACTTGCTAGTTCCTTTGAGTGATGCTTCAACACATGTTTGGATGAAAGATAGGAAATATGCGCTCAATAATGATTAAGTCTCTTTTCCTTAGGCCAGCTGCCACCTGATTCTTCCAGTGCTCAGCTGAGAACACCCATGTTAGGGGCTGCATGTCAGGACATGAGTCAGATGATAGCAAATCATGACAGGAATAGCTGTCAAGGCTTATAGTGAATAAAAACGAGAGGCTGTTTTAACTGAAGAACATGTATAAAAAGGTGCTGGGGCAAGGCAAAAACTATTGAGATCTTGACAACTAAGGAATATGAAAAGACACTACAAAAGGTTCTTGTATATGCAGAAGGGCAAATTCCTTGGATGTCTGCATGCATCTAGATACTTTTCTAGGTATGAACTACAAATATTGCCTTATCAGACAAGACTGAAGGCTATTTATTTAACATTTAATCAAAACTTCAAGCTTAAAAGGCTTAGATTCTGGCCCCCAAGTCAGTTAAGAACCTTCACCTACTAAGGTGCTTATCTGCCAGTACTGCTTCTCCTTGGCTCTGTTAGCTTTTTTGTCTATTTAAGTTAAAAATGTTTAAGGAAATTACTTTCTCTACATGTTGGTACATTTCTGCAGTGTATCAACACTGTCCACTTCTGCAGACACAGGTGCCAATTATACCTCCATTCTCATTCTAGGGAGATCCATGGCTAGATACAGTAATTAGTACCATCTTTCTGAAGCAGTTTCTTCTTCCTGAGAAGTCAAGTTCAAATTGTTTTAATGATTCTCAGGTTTTATATATATTACCTAGAGCAGGAATAATAATCATATGCACCCTTCAGTTTAGCAAACTGCACCTATGTGACAAAAAAGGGTAGTAAGCAGATGTCTGTCTGTCTTCCTGCCAATGGAAAAAAGATGTCATGCCATCATCTGCTTATGTATTATTGTGATATATACTTGAAAATATCTACATAGTCTTACTTAGTATAGCAATAGTATTGATGAGCTGGGCAATGAGTATATGTGGGCATATATATAAAAATCTATAGAGAAAAATCATGCCAGGTAAAAAATACTTCTAAAAACAATGCAAGGATAATATAAAACCTTTATTTTCTTCCCTGCTTTCTCCCCACATCGACCATCCTCTTTCAAGCAGAGTAACAGTAAAGCCTTTTTGGCATCAAATGAAGAAAGTGACCTGCAGAACTTTGAGGAATCGGCTAAATTAGCAGGAAGCTGTTTAAATAACGAAGATCCTATCATGTGGACAAGAGGTGAAGTCCTTGGAAAAGGAGCCCATGGCACGGTGAGTGTATGAATATGTTAAGAGATGCAGTGTTTGCCTTTGAGCTACTTCATACCTTATAACCGACTGTTGTCCTATTCAACAAATAACTGAAATACTTTGGATTACACTGTGAGACATGAAACATGACAAACAGGAAGATAATATTTAAAATAAGTAAATAGTTTTGTTGCATATTTCATTTAATAAACACTAGTTTCATTGTAGGTGTACTGCGGTCTGACGAGCCAGGGGCAATTAATAGCTGTAAAACAGGTTGTTTTGGATACATCAGATCAACTCGCTACAGAAAAGGAGTATCGGAAGTTTCATGAGGAAGTTGATCTTTTGAAGACATTGAAGCACGACAACATTGTAACTTACTTAGGAACTTGTCTGGAAGGCAACATTTTAAGCATCTTCATGGAATTTGTTCCCGGTGGCTCCATTTCCAGTATTATTAATCGTTTTGGTCCATTGCCAGAGGCTGTCCTTTGTAAATACACAAAACAAATTCTACAAGGGGTTGCATATTTGCATGACAATTGTGTGGTACATAGAGATATCAAAGGCAATAACGTTATGCTGATGCCAAATGGTGTAGTCAAGCTAATTGACTTTGGCTGTGCCAGGCGTCTGGCTTGGGTCAGCCTCAGTGGCACCCAGAGCGAGGTGCTCAAGTCTATGCATGGGACTCCCTACTGGATGGCACCAGAAGTTATAAATGAATCTGGATATGGAAGAAAATCAGACATCTGGAGCATTGGCTGCACCGTATTTGAGATGGCAACAGGAAAACCACCACTGGCTTCCATGGATAGGATAGCAGCCATGTTCTATATTGGAGCCCACAGAGGACTGATGCCTTCCCTGCCCGATCGATTCTCTAGCACTGCTGTGGATTTTGTGCACTCCTGCTTAACCAGGTAGGTAAATTTTTAATTGAAAAATGAAACGAAAAATGTAGGTACATTGCAGCATAGATACTGTTGATGAGAACTTACATTACGTCTTACATGCTACATATGACTGTACTGTAAATGCATAGGTTTTCCAGCTTTCCAGGAAGGCTTTTAAATAATAGCAGACACAAAAGAGCTTTACTCTCTATAATGGTATTAAAAACCCTCAGAAACTCTCTTTTTGTAGGCCTTATTGTTTACTTTCCCTGTAATTTTCATGCAGAAGCATGGCACTTTTGATTTTCAGACAAAATGTTTGACAAATTTCTTGGATGTGCCTTGCAGTTCTGATACCACATTGGCTGAGTTTGGCCTGTGTCAGGCAAGTTGTTTTGAGGACAATATTCCAAATGAAAGAGATTTCACTTAATTCTTACCCTCTGCAGTAGAAAAATGTATTATCACTGCCAGTCCAGGAAACACATACTTATTTGAAACAAAGTTCTCTCCATAAAAAAACCCAAACCACTAGCATTTCATCCATTAAAATAATTATTTTTGTGGTGTTTGTTTTGTTTGAAGTATCAACTTTGTCCCAGATATTTAGATAGACTATAAATCCTAAGAGCTAAATTCCTGACCTCTAGTAATCAGGAAGCCTTTATAAAATTAACAGCAGCCTTCTACATATCTCCAAAGACCAGATTTGAGCACTAGAGAGAAACATGTTATTTAGTGGGTGTCACAGGGATCTTGGAGGCAGGAAACCTGATTTCTAATCCCTGGATTAGAATTGTTTAGTATTCTTACAATTCCTATGGACCATATAAGAATAACAAGAAAAACTGTGGACTGGATATAGCAACACCATATATGCTTTGATTCAGAGAGAACAATGTTTAAAAGGTAGAAGGAATTGTTCAGTAGAAGGAATCATACAAATACGAAGCATTTACCTTTTCAAATAAAGTACTTAATTTTTCAGAAATCAGGATGCACCTGTGGCAGCAGTTTTAATGTATGATCTCACCATGTCCTACATATAGTGCCTCCCTTGTCCCATCTTCCCAGTTAGTTTATTATTTAATAAATCAGGGTCCTTTACTCCTTCCCTTATTTTTTTCTCAAAATTGAGAGTAGAAAAAGCCCAGAGCCTTTGACTCTAGCAAGCTGATATTGTAATTACAGTACTGTAATTCCATATGGACTCCTTAACATGCATGACACTGAAGATTCCCTCAGTCTCTTCCCATAAATCCTGCCTTCCTTTTGACCAGATTTATTAAAAAAAAAGGAAACCAACCCTAAAAATGGGTAATGACTGGAGAAATGCAAAAAGAAAAAAAGAAACACAAGTCTACCTTTGCATTTAGATTTTATCATTATATCTCAGGCATGCATATTCATTTTATGTCCTGATTTTTCAAACCCTCAATGCAGAGATCAACACGAACGCCCTTCTGCTCTGCAGTTGCTGGACCATCCCTTTGTGAAAGGAAGACAGTGAATTTTTGCAAAGATTTTGCCAAACACATTTTCCATATTAAAATTTTCCACTTGTGAAAAAAAAATAATCAGAAGGAACTGGACTTAAAAAAGACTAGAAATGCCTAGAGAGTAATTTGTGTACTTGTCTACTGTTAGAGAGGAATATGATCAAAGATTGTTTGCAATGTCTGTGCTCACTGGAGTGGGCATTCCTTCGCTGTGAATGCAGGGCCACACTTTGTTGTGTTTGGAGAGATTTTCAGAGAGTAAAACCACAGATCACCAGCACCAGTGTGTGATGGGCAAGGTAAGCTGGGATGTTGACTTGTCTGTAAAAGCCTATGGAATGTACACGATGGGCAGAAATTACTGCAGATGCTGAAAGCTCTGTGAAAGCTCTGCAGGGAGCTCAACTCAGATTTGTAGATGAGTCAGTAAGTGTGCCTGGGATGATCCCATAGAAACCCCAAGCCATACTACTATATTGGCATAAAATGTATTAAAGCTTTTCTTTAGCTAGATGGGCCTTTAATTTTTAGCTGGTGGAAAAAAAAAAAACACACCACCACCCTA
Source organism: Apus apus (assembly GCF_020740795.1). NCBI lineage: Eukaryota > Metazoa > Chordata > Aves > Apodiformes > Apodidae > Apus > Apus apus. The sequence goes on from NC_067287.1 coordinate 7,235,105, forward strand.
TCTTTTTGCATACATGTATCAGTCCTTTGTTACTGAGGTACCGTATCAGTAGCAGACACTGCAGTGATAATAGCAAGAAATGCCCAGGTGTGCACATGTGCATTTGTAGTAGGAGAACATTAAGATAATTTCCTAGTCTGGCTAGGATTACAAAGCCAAACTTTGTGACTGTCGTTTTGCAGTGAAGTGGTGCACCTAACGGACAGTTTCAGGTCACAGAATGGCTGAGGTTGGAAGGGGCCTCTGGAGATGCTTGTAGTCCAATCCCACTGCTCAGTGCAGGGTTGATGGAGCAGGTTGCTCAGGGCCTTTTCATTTGGCTCTGAGTATCACCAAGAATGGAGACTAGGCAATATGTTCCAGTGTCCAACCACTCTGGTAGTATAAATGTGATGTTAGAACAGACTGTCAAGTTGTGCCCATTGCCTCTTCGCCTGTCACTTGTAACAGTGAAGAGTCTGGCTTTGTCTTCCTTACTGCCCCCATCAGATACTGGTACACACAGATACAATTCTGCCTGAACCTGCACTTCCATCATGGAACGGCATATTTTTTGTAGTCAGAGTGATGTATTGTAATTCTCACCCTTCTCTTGGCTGATACAGAGCAGCAAAAATTTAGGAGCTAAAGGCTGTAAAATGTTGTTTGAATCACTAGACAGTCCACTGCTATTTTTCAGTATCCTTAACTTTATTTTATTCCAGTAGCCTGACTTCAGAGAGTTGGTATAAACTTCATAGAAGCAAAGAGAAATTAGATCCTCTAGCAAAATTCTTTATTAAATTCTGTAGGCTTAATATCAAATAACAATTACAGAACATTATGCCAGCAGAAGAAAAATCTAACATCACAGTAATCTTCAAAGGCCAAACAGTTAACAGTCCCATTTTGAGGAATACCAGTTGGTCCTCGTGCCAAAAATCCACAGCAACTTCATGTTAAAAGTATCTTGCAGAATAAAGGTGGGAGCCCTGGCATATGAACTCAGGCTGGATTTATGGAATTCCATGATGTGTATTAATTCTTCTCAGATTAAGGTAGTGTCTCCAACAAAGCTGCAAAGTAAATATGAGTTTTTATTTAGCATGAAATGAAACTTGGGGTCATGGTCATAGGCAGCGAAAGAATGGGATTTTTTTTCTAGGATATAAGATAATTAAATGTCAGAATTACAAAACCTCCCCCCTATGCATGTGTCTTCTAAGCAGAACTAACATCTTTTGTTAGTCTTGAGGTCTCCAATATTAAGGTTACTAGTTATTTGCAGTTTAAATGTTTTGTTTAGTCCAGCTAATTACACTAAAATTAGTCTCCAACTTAAAAGGTTTTTAAATCTTTAACCTGAGTTTTTAATCAAAATGTGAAAGCACATTTTTGCTTTTATCTACCTAGACTTGGAGAATAAGGTGGTTGCTCAAGGCCATTTCAGGAATTAAGGTGTCTGAGCCTAATCCTGCTGAAGAGCAGGGGAGCAGTCAGCACATCCCTGCCCACTGCTCAGCGCTTTGGGAACACAGCTGGGCCCAGGCTAGCAGAATGGTCTATAGACAACTCGAGTTTGCATATTCCTTAATTGGTGAGATCATAGGCTTTCACATCAAAATCCAGGTAATTCAGAAACCTGGTATCAGGTATCTAATATATATTAAGGGGAAAGAGTGAGAAACATTCTTGAAAACCTTTATTTTCAGTGAACAGTGACTCAGAGAGGAGGGTCACACTCAATTAGTTATAATACTTGAGCAGGGCCCTCTATTAAAGGGAGTACAGTGTTAATTTCTAAAGGCAGTGAAAAGTATGCAGGCTGCCAAGCAGCAGGTATGGCTGCTTTGCTGTGATACTAAGATTTGGAGCTTAAATTTGAGAACCTGAAAACACACTGTCCTGTCAGTGTATGGGGTACTTAGTATTTCTTTTATGCAGCAATATTGAAACCTCTGAGCTGTTGCTCACACCTCAGGAAACAGAAGGCTCCTTACACATCTCATCCAGCTACTTAACACTGGTCTTGAACCCACAAACAGCAGTAAGATGTAATAATTTACATCTCATTACACATGCATCACCCTTTCTTCTTAAGGAATCGGGCACTGAGTGCAGAAAACCCGAGTCCTTTGAGATTATTTGGGTTCAAAATCAGTGCTTTTTCACAAAGTTCAGCAGGAAGTGGTGCCATGTTCTACAACCCTCCTATCAAAACTCTGGTTCTTGCATGTAAGTAGGAAAGAACAAGAGTTGTGAGGCAGGGTTCCAGTACTCAGAGCAGAGTGCCTTTTCTCCCCTACTTGCCATGGGCACCCACACGATGAGGCAGCTTCAGAAACTGAATTTTAAAGGTGTTGTCATAGAACACACTCTCTGAACTATGGTAAGAAAAATGGGGTGGTTATAAGTGCAGGAATATAGAGGAACCAAACCCGAGTAATGAAACTTTAAGCTTAAAAAGTAGATTTTGCTAAATCCACCTCAGGAGATACCAGAAAAAATAGTAATTTCCAGTAGTAATGTGAGAGAACACGCTTAGCACGTGTTTTTTTTAAGAGATGTAAGGAATTAAGCATTTCAGAAGGAGGAGGAAGTAATGAGCTAGTTCAGTTTGGCATCACTTCCAAGCCTTTTGCGTTTATTTTTAGAACTCGTTATGGGAATGTGCACTTAAATTCTCATTAAAGAAAGGCAACAAAGTGTTTGCTCAGTCCCTTTCACTGCAAAAGGACTGGTATTGTCTTGTAACCCACCCCTTTCTCCCCACGCCCATTGCTGAAAAGAAATAATTTAAAAAAATTTAAAAAATGAAGCATGGGCAGCCCCTAGACAACAAAATTACAGGGTACATGCTCAGAAGCTCACACCAGAATAAGGGAGCAGCTTAAGATGGCAAAAATTTCTAGGCTTGGCTTTTCAGGTATCAAAATCCTGATCACCTTAATGTAAAGGACACAAAGGAAACAAATCAGACTTCAGACTTTCAAGCATTCCCCTATTTGATTGATTTGATGAAAAATACAATACTTAAATGGGATCTTCTTTGTGTTTACAAATGAAGTTGGAGAATTAAACATAGGAAAATGGGATAATTTCTGCACAAGAGAGGTGAGGTAGGGAATTTTATTGAAAATACTTTTTTTTTTACAAGTTCTTAGAAATAAAGTTGTTTTTGCTAATCTCACACAAATGGCTGTACCTCAAAAATTCAACTCTATGCTACTATGACACATTAATATTATACAGTAAGCCAAAAGAGTATACAGAACTGCCATTTTATGCAAATACCCAAGTATCAGATCACAGTGAGATACAGGACTTCAGCACTCCCACCATTAGGAACAGATTAGGATTCAATGTACGCAAGGATCTCACTATTCTACAAACCTCTTATCTCACAAAAAGGGAAGTTTTGTTGGTTTTTTTTAATAGTGTCGTAGCAAAGTCTCCACTACAGTGTCATTTTACAAATTACATAATGCACGTACTCAAATTTGTAAAAAAAACAAAAAAAAAACCTGTAATCAAAGTGATGAACAGAGTAGTAGCGTTGTCTATTAGCCTTTTATTGCATGTATTCAGTCCTTCACTTGTGAGGCTGATCACATTAATTTTCATTCATTTTGAGCACCTCAGCCAGGCTGCAATTCACACAATTCACTGATCTTGCCCTGGGTTTTAGTCAGGGAAAATTAATGGCATTTTGTTGCATATCCTCTCCCTCCTCCTCAGCCCCTACTATCACCACACAATTTATTTTCAGACACAAGGACACGTACAGTTTGACTTATTTACAATTACATTGAAAACCAAAACCAATAAGTTTTATGGACATCCTTTACAGAGAAACCAAAAAATCACTGTTTGGATCTCAATGTAGCATAGCAACATTTTGTCCACAATATTTCACAATTTCCCAGAATCAAAATAGGAAATACTTCTTTTGAAACAGCACCTTAGGATGAAGACCTATGATCTTTTCCAATTTATATATTAGACAGGCACTAGTTACCATCCAGACATTTTAACTCCCAAGTTATGACAGCAATTGCTATATTTACAGTACAATATATTGCTTATCCAGAGTGGCTGTATAAGATGCATTTCATGGCACAACTACTTAAACAGACTCAAAGAAAAAAAAGTACTGTAGTGCTTCAAAGAAAAATTAAGATATTTTACTGCTATTTCATTTGTCTGCCCACACTATAGTTTAGGACAGTGTATAATGCAGATTACATTTGTTAAAAATCAGACCCAAGAGTAACACTGAGATGGAAAGGAAAGACTATAAAAGGATAGAAAATATTCAACGATGCAGAAGTATGTAACAAAGTTACATTCCAAATGTAGAAAAATAACCAAGTCATTAGGGGTAAGACAGAGTTGGATTTTGTACACGGGCCAAGATTTAAGCTTTGATTTAGCAGAAAATGCAATCAGGTTTCTATTTAAATATTCCTTAAGTGTAAAAAAAAAAAAAAAAGTATCCATAGTTCAAATAAAACTTATTCAAGTAATTACAAGCGTTTGCATTACTGGAAACAGAGTATTACATAGTAATTGATATACCTGTAGTTACATAATACAGCAACTACCAAGGGGTAGATATCAAACAGTTTTATCATTTAAAGCACAGGTGAGTAATGCAACTGAAAGGGCCAAGCTTCAGACTTCAGCTCTGAGACTTGCAGGATTACACCAGCGCTAAGGGAACGAGGTGGTTTAGCTAAAGGTTACTTCACATCATGGTCACTTCTCAGTTAAAAGAAGTCACTGAAAAACTGGCTGCTGCTACTATATACTGAGTGCGTGCTGAGGTACTTCATAGCTTATGTATAGTTGGGAATAACAACCCAGAGTCAGTCCACTGCTATCCAGGCTGCTGAGCTGCAGTATTGGCTTTGAGAACACAAGAACATTCACACCTGCCATTTCTTCTCCAGAGCAAAAACAGCCTGGAAACAGCACCCAGGCCACCCCACTGACACAGTCCCAGGCAGATAAAGTGGATGCTAGTGGCTTAACTGGGAGACTGATTTTTTGTTTTTTTTTTTTTTTTTTAACCACCACAGAGCTGAAAAAACAGTGTATCTTCCAATTTGGTAACTAATGACAAGTACAATGCACAGAATCAATGAGAACTATTTTATTGTTGGAATATGAAGTTGGGATATCGATAGTTTTATTTACTGTGAGGACTGCAGTCACCTGTAAAAGAAATATGGCATCACACACCAGTACACTTTGGATTTCAGAACGTGGGCGTTATTCTGAAATGGTAATGGAAACAGTGAGTCCTGCTTACTATTAAAATAAATAATGACTTTTTTTTTTTAAAAAAAGAGGATTTTTCCCACAATGACAGTTATGAATTGCAGTTCAGTCACATTAACCTACGTAACCATTACTAACAGCTCTGTGTCTATTTTACTGCATCAAGCCAATAAACATTTAAATGCACTTCACATCAAAAGAATATGTAAACTTTTATTTTAATTCCTTTTTCCTTCAGAACACTAGGGACATTTCCGAGGTCTGGCCATAACAAGCAAGCAGAGGCCTACCCAATTTCCTGCCTCCCTGGTAATACTGTCCATTGATGACCCTACATGGTACTGGATACCTTCTCTAGGGCAGTGTCCCTTTTAAGCGGCTTCCAATAAGGCCTACAGTTTAAAGATAAACAAGACAAAGTGCCATCTTTGTTTGGATAACTGATGGACTCTGGCAAGATTAAAATAAAGTTATGTGTATTCTGTTATACTTACAAGCAGCTCCGATCCTGAGTATTTATGGTATATCTAAACATACAAAAATGTATGTACATTTTTCTCCACTTTCTTGTAAACAGTTGTCAGCATACTGTTTTTAATCCCTTTATCTTTGAAACATGCAAATCATACATACAGTATAAATACACAAGAAAACAATTACACTCATTCAAAAAACTAGGCAACAAAAAGTTGTGGCTGCAGTATTCAAAATTATAAATAATCAATGCTGGAGGCATTCTATACACCTAAAAGCAGACGCTCATCCTACTGTTTGTAGCCGCAGCTGTAGAAATACTGAGATTTTTGAACCTTCCATGCTATTACATTATTTATAACACTATCATCTGTGGAGATAAAGACTTGTTTACTATACCTCTTCTTTTCAGAGTGAAGGATAATAAAGCAGCACTTACATATACTGAAACCACGGCAGCAACAGCTGGTGTTGCTACTACTATATTAGGAAGTTTTCCATTCTAACAATTCTTAAATTAAAAAAAAAACACAACAAAAACGTAAAGAAAAACAACCTAAGAATTGACTACATGTTCATTCCTTGGGCACTTAACAGCGAATCCAGCATGTCGAATGTATCTTTGTAGTCCATATGCTGGCTGTTTGTACTGTACTGGTGATGGGCATCAGGACCGTTCTCCACTGGTTTCTTGTCCAGTTTCACGAGGGTGCTGAGATGTCCGTAGCCCACCTGGTATGTGACAGGGGGAGGAGGGGGTAAGGGAAGGTTAAAAACAGAGTTGTGAGAGGATACATACTGCTTAACAGAGGAAGAACTAGATGAACTACCTGAACTTTTGGAACTTTTGCTCATTTTGGAGTGGTGGTTGTGAGAAGCATCGTTGCTGTGCAACTTCTTCCTTGAAGAGCTGGAACTAGAGGAATTGGCATCACCACTCAGGCCAACGGGACTCCTCAAAACAGTTGGGGTGACTCCATCAGTGCTATGCTTACCGCTGCCACCACTGCCACCACCACCGTGCGGGTGGGAGTGCTTATGGCCAACGTTGTGGTGGCGATTTAAAGAGTGTTCTTTGTGTTTTTCCTTATGCTCTTTGCTAACGTGGGGACTCGAGTGTTTACTTTTCCCACTACCCTCGTCTGAGGAGCTGTGCCTTTCTGAGGAAGAGACCTTAATTTTCATTTTCAGCTCCTCTTTACTGGCACCCTTTTCTGTGGGTGGGATTGGGATACGGAGTTTGAGTGAGCCACCCTTTTCTTTCTTATCAGACAAGTGTTTTTCAGGCTTCTCTGCGTTTGCAATAGGAATTTTCATTTTAATAGGAGATGTAACAGAAGAACTGCTGCCTGCCTGTGGCTGCAGGTGTTTTTTATGCTGCTGTTCCCCTGGGGTTGCTACATAGTGTTCTCTCACATCCAGTTCAAGGGTTTCTAGTTTGCGCTTCTCTCTGTATTTATCCAAAGACATTTTCTGAGGAATGATTACAGGAGCAGCAACTTGTCCATGGTGTTTGTTTCCTGACTTATGAGAATATTCTTGTTTGACAGTAGAATGCTCAGCAAGTTTGTCAGGTCTGTGATGTACCCCAGAGTGCAACTGTACAGACGTCCCTGGTTGGAAGTTCATACTGTACTGACTAGCAGGCAATGTCTCCTGTTTTTGAGAGTATATTTGTTCTGTCCTTGTTTGTTCTTGATGCTGAGGCCATTCCTGGTGTGATGCCAAACTGTATGAGGTACTTGGCATTCCTGGAGCTAGTATTGCCAAATTTTCAGGTGCATGACTGTCTGGAACAGAAATACTTCCTGAGGTCAGAGGTACTGGTCCAGGAAATGATGTTGATGGTTTTTGGAAACTTGTGTTTGCAGCTACACCAGTAACTGTATCCACCAAAATGGAATTCTGGACCAAAGACGAACCAAGAAGCGAGTTCTCGGATACTCCATCACCTTTAGGTTTCCTAGCGGCCTGATTAGCCTAAATAAAAAAGGAAAGATGTGAGAAAATACACAGCTTTGGACACTTGTACAGTATCTTCTAATTGATCTCAAAGGTGAGGATAAGAGCTGACTCAAGGTCTCACCCCCTCCCAACCCAGCTGCAGGAATAAAGAGCAAATAAGATACAACTAAAACCTTTTCCCTTGGTTCATAATTCTAGAAGTTTGTCTCTTTTTGCTAGACACTGTTATAGGAAAATTTCTTACCCGCCAATTTCTAATTCTCTTGAGCCTGCTAGGCGTTTTCTCCAGTATCTGCAGAAACTCATGAGTTAGCTCTGGGTAGGAAAAAAACCAAAGCCATTTCTTACATCTGATTCTGTAATAAGCACGTTAAACTTCAAGCATTTTTCTAGACTAACAGCTTTTGCAGTAGTTTCTACAGGCTGTGCATGATTTGAATTGGTATTTAATGAAGAATTTTGTTAGACAAGTGTTGAACAAAAAATGCCACATTATTTCAGTGTGACAGACTTCTGGCCACTACATGCATCCTAAAAAAAAAAAAAGTCTGAATTCAAGATTTTATTTTTACTCTTGCAGAATCTGGATATGTTGCACCAAAAATTTCTAGAAATATCTGTACAAACAATAGCTCCTAAAATTAGGTACTTGCCACTGAGCTCGGACATTTCCTGGATGAAGTTTAAGTTTCCTTTAAAATACAAATTCCTAAGTCACAGTTTCAGTCATTCCACCAAAGTCCAGGAACAACCAACAGCTCTGAACAAAATACAGGCCATCAGACCCTTTGAAGCACCCTGTTTTAAACAACAGTTTTTGATTAATTTGTGTGCAAAGCAAAGTAGCTGGGTGTGTTAAAAACTGAAGATCTTTGCCTTTCATGTGTCCACAAGGAAACCTTTATGGTCTCTATGCTTGTCAGCTGCAAACAAATATACTTTCCACCAAAATTTAATTTTACTCACAAGCTAAAAATTAGGTACAGTCAGAACTTGAACGCAAACGTATATCGCTTGCCCGTCTGGAAGAACTGGCTCCTCCAGAACTCCAACAAGGAAGTTATAAACCAAGCTGCTCCCAAGTGCAAAACTGTCTCAGCACTTTGGTCTGCCCAAGTCTATTACACACGCCAGCTCCATAAATGCTTGAAGAATCAAGTGGTATTCACTGTGAGCTTGTAGCACACATCTCATGGGATTTTAAAAATCAAAATGACACTTGCTCACCAAACACACAAAACCAACAGCCAGACCAGAAGGAAGGCAGAGGGACATCTGAAACTAAAGATACGACTTGAAGAAGTCTACTAAGACAGACACATTTGAACTTGCTGTTTCAAGCTCAATCTGTTTCGGTGCTTCACATGACATCTACTCAAGTTTTCACTTTCAAAAAAACAAATATTGCCATTAGGCAATAAAAGCTCAGCAGAGGGCAAAAAAGCAGGCCATGGGGAGCTCTGCTGGGCCATACCAAGCCTGGAGGTCTCTGGCACTACTGTGGAGGTCTCTGGCACTACTGTGAAATAAATGTTCCACTCTAGAACAGCCAAGTCCAGCACATAGATCTGAGAGCCCCAGAAGCTGCCACCTCCCGTGCTGTAGCATCTGCAGGCCCTACGTTCAGACTCCACTGTAGTAAGTACTATTTCAAAGGATGGTGAACTTCCAAGTATATGGTCCTCTAGGGATATGCTTTCTTCTGGAAAGAAGCCATTTAACCAGAAAAAAGTATTTTGCTAGAGTTTGAGGTTATCACAAGCTATACCCAATTGCTGACATAGAACTACCTTCATAAACCTGGCAAGTGTGTGCATAGCCTTGAGAACAGTTGTTTCGGTGACAGTGAAGTCATGAACTTTGACCAGTGATGTACATAAAATGATCAGGACTGCACAGATTTGCACTGGTAGATCTTCATCTCTTTCCTGGTTCTGGACAGCACTTAAAAGCAAGATTCTACCCTGCACCTACAAAAAGTCAGTGGATGCCCCAGCCCACAAAATGACACGTGTCTCAAAACCTAAGTTTGTCTTCTGAAGGTCTCCCCTCTCCTGTGCTTTTCTCTCACCCCAGGATCCAGTACATGAAGGTGGTGAGACTTTAAGTCTTAAAGTTCTGCTTTTGTTATACTATGCTCCCATTTTTACATTAATAAACCCTTCAATGGTCAGTATATGAAAAGGCAGTGTTACTCACCATCTAGTAATTCTAGAGTAACTGAAGGATCTACATATTCCCACCAGTGTTTTCCATCAGTTGATACTGGAATCTCCCAGTTGGACCACTTGCAGGCCAAGTGAATGCACACACATGCTATCACTGTAGGCTTGTACTGAAGACAGAATGTCGTAAGGTGAAGACTGTTGCACAGATTCCATAATGGGGAACACCAAAGGAAATCAAACATGTAAAACAGAAAACCCAAACAAACCAACCATTAACATACAGAATAAGATAACTTGCCAAGCAACAGCAATTAAACATTAGATCACGGAACATTTTTTTTTTAGTTAAGTTTGTAAGATATGTTACTGCCTTAAGAAAACAAAGGGCAAGGCATTTGTCTGGTAGAAAAGCTTAATTTTATTTTGCTATAAAAAGTGCAATGAACAGAAAACAAATTTACCAGTTACTCTACTGTACTTAAGTACTAAAGAGAAGGTATAATATGGTCAGTTATAATGTTACAGTAAAAATCATACAGCTGATTATGCCATTTCTAAAGGAGACAATTAGAAGCAGGTACCCAATAGTTCCACAGTGGCCAAGTGCATTTCCTGTGGGCTTAGCTTTCACTTGGCCTGGATTTGTGAAACTTGTGAACTTGCCTTCAGCTTCCAGCTGGCAGCAGCACAAAGATAATGGTTCAGTTTCACTGCTTTATCACAGCTTTTCTTAACAGCTGTTTCAAATACACAACCTTGCCCATCAAGGAACAACCAAGAATTACTTATTTGGAAGAGCTCTAATAACCAGCAGATATTGCTTAAAAATGACATATAAGATAATTCTCTTCAATAAAGCTCAAAGTTGTTTTGCAAGAAGTAAACGGAAGTAATCGAGAAATCAAGACTCAAGTCTGCTCTCAAATCCCACCTTTCTACAGAGGCTATGGATACACAATCCCCATTTGGGATCCTGTAACTTGAAATTTATAGAAGTACTTAAGTTTTAAAACGATATATTAAGATTAAAGTGCTGTTTCTGAAAGGAAGAACATTGGACTACTACTAGTCTATCTGAAAAGAAAATTCAGCTACTTAAAAATATCTTAGGCCCGCTACAATTTTATAAGTTAAGATTGGATCAGTATATTTAAACTAAAGAGAAAACTGCCATTAACTACAAGTGTAAACTAAAAATAGTTTTGTACTTACCAAGATGCTCGGATTTCTAGGTTAAGTTTAGCTCTTTGTAATCTTTAGCTGCTATTCAGGCTACCAATTTTAGACTTATGCACTCACAATCGAGAAAATGTCATCAGAAAGCACCACTACACTTCTCATTGTGCATTTAACCCCTCTGTGCCATCAGGCCCTTGTACAATACACCGCACTGCAGACAGGAAGGTACCACCACTGGAGATGGCCCAGTCTCCTGTTGCAACAAGGGTAAGACACATACTGGGGGCCCTGCAGTAAAGGAAGCTATAGTGTGCTACAACAGTGCAACAAAGAGGTTCAGGATAACAACCTGTTGGTAGCCATGAAATAGGATGTCTGTGCCAAATCCTTGCTTGCTGTAAGAGAAGAAAAATGGAGAAGTTAAGTCTCTGCACAAACTTGTCCGGTTCAACCCAAAAATTAAAGCCATTTTACCATCCAAAAAGCACCATTTGTTATTTTCACAGAAGTGATCTGCATTTAGCTAGCTAGGCCTTTAAAATATTTTTTTCCAAGATACCGAAGAGCCTATTACCTTCAGTAAGTGGCCAGTCATTCCACTCACTGCCCTCCTGCTGTACAACCCCCAGGGTGTTTCCCTTTGCTTATAGACCCCGCAAATATCCCACATAAGCACGCTCTCCTCTAGAACTGCCTGCTTCTCCTCCCTCAGTTACAGATGGTCCTCTAGGACTGCCTGCTTCTCCTCCCTCAGTTACAGATGGTCCCTAGCTCAGCCTCGGACTGTAGTAGGGCAGTCCATAAAAGCCACTTCATAGCACAGTGCAAATTCTGCTCTTGGAGAGGAACACGGCAGGACAGATGGAGAACACCCCTCCCACCCCTCAAAACCAGCCACCTCTCTCTCCCAAAGCCCTACAACACACCAAGCTCCCACTAAATGGGTTTTCTTCTCCCTCTAATCAAGAGCACCATACTCATAACATTTATTAAACCTATGGCAAAGCTCCGACAGGGAACAAGGGACTTCATTTTAGCTACAGTCAGGGAAAAATCCCCACACAAGACTGCAATGTGCCAGAAATGAGAAGTTAATGACTTGGGCTGTTACAGCCACCTAGCACTGACCCCAACCACGGACACCCCAAAAGCTCCTCACTCAAGTAAGAGAACTTACTGTAATATGCACATAATGGAATAGCTGGGCACAATGGTTTTAACTGGAGACTGAATGCTGCCTTCGTCGAATTCTTACTTTGACACTATCACTTGAAATCAGTCTACCTGCAGAAACTGTGTTGTTTAATTTTTATGTCAAAGGGAATATTGTTAATCTTTTATTTTAATAATAGTATTTCCTTAAAGTTTGCTCAAGACTGCAATGGCTTTAAAAGTTTAGATTTTTAAAAAGCATCTTAAAAACATGAGCACTTAACTTGGCTTCTAATGATTGCCAGGGAGTATAAATCAGTTGTGTCTTTATGCTACACAGCTGGGCAGTGCCACAATCTAAGAATGTGGAAGCAGCAAGGTAACAGGATCTGTTCCTCCACACAAATTATTCTAATCCGTAATAATCAAAAGGTGAACTGACAGTGTGACAGTGTTATACTGTAATATTTACTCTGCAAATTATAATAACAATTGTGTGCCAGATAACCATGGAGCACAACCTTTTCCTGTCCCTCCCATCAAAAAAATGTAAGGCATTACCAAAAAAGTGAAATGAGACTACCGTAACAAAAGAAAATACAGAATGGTTGAATAAGACTGAAACTGATGTCTTGCTCTTCATTTTTCATCAAAATAATGTTTAAAGGATCTTCAATTATTTCTATAGTCTGTAAAGTTACAAGTTTGAATTAAGGGACTGGACCAAGAAGCACCTCTACTCTCACTGAAATGTCCCTTTTGAGTAAGGAAGAAAAGCAGATGCCAGAAAACTTCTATTTAACATCAGCTTGAAAGTTGAGTAAATCAAAACACACACCTGGAAGAAAAGAATCACATCTTGAAACACACATTTTAGCCTCAATTAAAAATTAATGTGCTTAAATACCTTACCTATACTACAAGCAGTATGGCACTGTTTCAACTTACACCTAAACACTCATCATTGCCAGAACGAGCAAGAAATTTCAGTGCACAACTGAAGCCTGTGGTAACCCAAGGCACAAGTGAAAACACCCAGCCCAAACTCTTCTCTTACATTTAGGACAACTTTGGTTTAGTAGAATCCATCACTAAAATTAAAGCTAATGATTTTTGGTTCCTATATTTCAGTTTGGTATTCCCTTTGCAGTAGTGGAAAGTGCATCTCCAAATGCACAAACCAGTAGACTTTCTCTGTTGTAACTCATGACTTAGAGGACATATGACTATGGCTATTCATGATCAGTTTTAGATTTTATAATTCAGCAATATTTTAAAACATCCACCCTTCCTCATTTCTGCAGAAGCAACCATAAGGCAGGGGATTACTGAAGTAGTAATAAAACTTTGAAACAGGATTTGCTGTCCAATATACTTTCCAAAAGTCTACTGTGGAAACCAAAATGCTTTTTACTGGGCACAGCCACACAATTCAACTGGTGCAATTCCAAGATATCAGAGTCCTTTCTTCAACACTAGGTTATCTTGGATCTTGAGATAATGAAAACGTGACTGCCAAGTCACCCTTAAAAGGGTGGGAGCTGGCTATGCCTAGGACCCCAAGAACATATGCAAGCATTCCCCAGAAAGAGGAGACTGCAGGCAAGCCAGTCAACATCAGAAGAGAGAGAGCTTGTTGAAGTCCTTCTGGACAAAAGGAAAAGAGCCACAGGCTCTGAACGGAGGCATGCTGGTGGATGCCTGCTCTATTGGGAAAGGGCTGGCGGAGGCCATGGTGTAGACATCCAGCTGTGAGCAGTCTTGGTGGCTTTGGGTTCTTGAAAGTACTTAAAACCTTGGGAACGGGTCTGCAAAAGCCTGAGGTGAAAGCTGAGTGTATGAAACCTGCCTGTAGCAGTGCTGGAATGCAGATGGTGTTTAAGATATTTTCACACCATCTAGTATACTAAGATATAAATTTTCCTCATCAGAATACCCTCTGAATAAAGCAGATGAATTCAGATTCATTTCCTCTTCTGCTGCCTTGTCTTTACCAGCCCAGTTTAACCAATGGCAGCCGTGCACACAGATACTATAGCCTGTTTGAAGAATCCGACAGTACAATTTCCACAAAAGATTAGTAAGGACCACAGGTGTTCAAGATACCTGATAACCTGCAGAGTAGCGAGAACAATCCTAGAAATCCTTGAGATCCAATCTTCAGGTTCAAAAGAAGGTTGTATACCAACACAGAAAAGGGAATGACTGAAGACTTCCCAAGATGGAGATTCCTCCCCTTCAGGTTCCACCAGAAGCAGCCTGGGAAGAGACTGATTTTGCACCAGAACTTAAGATGACCAGTTATGGTCTCAGCACTAGGGCAGTTTCCTTGCTGATGATTCAACTAGCATTCAAGCCATCAAGGTAGTTCAACATGGGGAGCAGACTTTCCTGTTTTGTTTTTCTTTCTTCTTTTCTTCTCTCTTCAATTCTGGAGCATCCTTGGAATAGGCACTGAAGCTTGCTGACAGGCCTTCACAGATCCACTGTCTCCAGATTCCTTATAGGACCCATGGGATCCTAAGGAATGATGGTCTTGTCTCCTCTTCTCAGTATCTTGACACTGAGGAAGAATGGTGCAGAAAAAAACAACTGAGCCCACACCATTTCCCTTGTCTACTACACTGATCAAACTGTAGAGATGGAACCATTTCATGAACCCCTGAATCTCTGAAAACCAGAAGGAATAATTAGATAACTTATGCCTGAACATCATAAGTCATTATGTCTCCATCCAGTTACCCCATATCTACAATGATCTGTGTTGCCTAATGCTACTTTCAGAAAGCCTTTCAGGCTTAGAGATGAAGAATTCAGCTTCTTCTTCAGTTACATGTTAAAGCCATTATGTTTATCTGCACCAATTCTCATTCATCTTCAGCTTCCAGCAATGGATTCTGGTATGCCACTACAGGGCTAGACAGTCTTCTGAAAAAGCACCTGGCCAAATCTTCTGAGCATCATCAACACAACATGATTTTCCTCTTTTTTTTAATTTATTTTGTTTTTAAAGGGAGGGTAGCTTACATACTAGTACAGGTAACAGTGACAGCATAAAGCACATTACCGTGGATGCAAGACAACAAAGTGTTACAGAGAATCAGCCATCCTCTTAGCCACTTAAGTTCAGCCAGCAAGTTTGAGTGACAAGGACATATCTTCTCACCACATGGCAATTCACTGCACACAGGTGAAGCCAAAACCTGAAATACACTTGCATACCTCAGCTAACTTTGCTCCCTCTCTTTTGAAACTTACAGTCAACCACATCATATGCCTCCCTTCCTTCTACCCCAAAAATACAGTTGAAGGTCTTAATCATAATAATTTTTATAATAATAGCAGCTTTAATAAGCTCTTTGCCTCCTGAAATAGTGTTTTTTTGTCCCAGAAGACATGTTACCAGAACTGGATGAAGCAACTTTGCATTTCTTGAACTTCTGTCATTACCTTAAGCACTTAAGGCTTAACAATGACAAGTCTTACACGTATTTTGAAAGCTTCTGGACTTTAAGTCTAAGTGTTGCACCTAACCTATTCACATTAAAACAAAAACTGTACAATAAATGTTATAAGATAGCTAAAATGACACCACTGCATCTTTGAAGATATATATCTCTGCTCAAAAGTCTATCTCTTTATTCACTCTGTACTAAAGACTAATGTAGCAATTATTCTCTACTTGCTTGACTCGCATGCATCACTATAGTAAATGTATTTATGCATTATCTTTTAAATTTTATTTTAAATATTTTAAGCATTTTAAATATGAGGTACTCATGCCTTGTGCTCACAGCCTGTGCTACCCCTAGGAGGGGCATATGCTGACAACAATTCCATTTGCATATCCACAGACTAAGGAGAACATCTACTCCAGTGAGCAGGTTTACAAGCAGCAGATCTATTACATTCCCTTTCCACCAGTTGTTGAGGTACACGAATTTCCAGCCCTCCCTGGCATCTTCAGATTTCAAGACTTGGTATAATTTTGGATTCTAAGTATTTTGTTAAACTGTACTGATGTGGAATATTATGCTTCAAAATGTCAAGTTTAAAAAGTAGCATGTACCTTCAATGTAGGAATGTTTCCAGTACACAAAAGTAGCATACAAAACACACAAGAAAAACCTGAACTGCCTTAGAGTGGTATCTACCATTGACTGCAGAAAATAAAAGTTTGTGTAGCAGTATGCCTTTCATCTGGAGGCTCAAGTCAAATACACTTGATAATGTGGAAATGCTGATGCAGCTACAGTGTTGCTTGCCACTCCTCCCCACAGTCCCCACCACCGAGCAGAAGTGCAGGAACTCCCACAGAATGGTGAAGTACCTGCTCACATTTATCCTGACCAACAGAAAATCCAAAGCAAAACCCTACAGAGCTGCTGACACAGACTGTTGAGACTTCAGGTGCAATTAGACTTACGCACTGAGTCACAATCAAATCTGGGCAGAAAGTAAAGAGGATCATTATCTTATAACAAGAATAGCAATAAAGCTACTTAATATGCAATGAGTTACACACAACACCAGTCCTACTCAGAATCACAACTGTGAGGACACTACACCAGTATCCTACTTTAAAATGAGAAAGGAGAGGGAGAGACACTTTTCTTTCAAAGAACAACTTTAATTCTAGAATTACTACAAAACAGAGCTAATTAATATTAAGTTGCAGCTTTCCTGTATTTTATAGAGGAAAAAAATCCCTCAAAAAAACGTTAAAGCGCTTAACTTTGCAGTTTTCAGTGCAACAACAACTAATGACTTAGGACTAACAAACACCATCTAATAATTTCCAAACACTTTTTAATTAAGGAACATAATTAAAGTGAAAAGCTTATTTTATGAGCTTTTAATACTGATGGCTATTTTTTTCATCCTCCATCTTCGGAGAGGACTTTTTCCTTTTTTAAAGTTTCAAAGGAAACAAATGTAAGAATTTAAGAAGGTGTGCCAAAATTCAACAAAAATATTGAAGAACAGGTTTTTAGCTAGAGTCATATTAGTGAGCTGCATACAAGTTAGAGGATATGACTGTTTAACAAAAGGTTTGGGGTTTTGAGCTGCCATCCAAAATAAGTACACCCTGCTCCAGAAAAACAATCACATTCTGAAACATTTGCATGTGATAGCACCTGCTATGCACTTTATCTATCCCTCAGTTCATTATCTAAAAAGATTTGCTAGGCAGAAAGCTAGCATTAGACATCAATCAATATGCACACTAAACTTCACTTGGTAAAACTACTTCAGAGTGACAACAATCAACCCATAAAAATACTAAGTAGTTGGCTATTCAGTCTGCCATTACTAACTGCTTCTGTCATTTAAGAAAACATGGAACAGACATCAAATCAAAGCTAGTAAGAAAAAAAGAATATGAAGGACAGAGAACTAGACCCTTTCTCACTCTAAAGGTTACTAAAGCTTTTAATAATTAGCTTTAAACAAACTCTTTGGATAATATAGTTAGATCATATTAGACAATATCACCTTAAAATATTACAGAAAGGTAAAAAAGGACTTACAGAAGTGGTTAAAGTCACTGACCTCTCACTAATTGCGTACATTTCACAACATCTGTGTGTGGATGTTCAATGGTAATCTCAAAACCTGAAGAGTTAAGAATTTGTTTTAGAATTATACATTTGCATCTGTAAAATAAAAAAATCCAAACACCTTTGCTTTCCCCACAGACCTAGAACACTTGCTAAACCTTTGCACTACAGATCAGGTAACACTACTTAACTTCCACACTTTTGAATGGTAGATGGTGCAGCCACTTCAGGATCTGCTGGTGAAACATTCCTTCAGTAACCTCAAGCTTGGAAAGTCACCGTATTTTTGAAGTTGAACATAGCTCAACTTGTAGGTCAGTGACCTAAGAAACCTTTCTTTGTTTATGATGCTATTTTAAGAATTAGGTAACTACTGTTAGCTTTTGTTATTCATATATTCAAAATGGTATTTAAGAATATCTGAGTAAGACAGTATTCTCAGGCCTGCTAGCTGTAATTACCTGTTTTTACGTTACTCTATAGTCAGAAGAACTTCTTATGAGAACATTCTATCTCAGATTTTGGAATTAACCAAATCCATAAAATGGCAACACTACGACTTGTAATGTTCAGAGGTAGTAACCCTGCTCAATTACATGATGTTCTTTTATTGAAAGACAAAATAAGGAAGAGCACTTGGCATAAAGCTCTTCCCAATTGCTTCAGAACACATACATAGCTTATAGAGAAATATCAACATGTTAACTACTTTGGAGTAAAATCTATTTGGAAGGGTGCACATTTCTACTCCATAAAACTGTCAGAAACATCTATTCCAGAAGCACAGATAGGCATTTTTACCTCCAAAGTGAACACAAGAGCAACTTCTAACCTGAAACTAAATTCACAGGTCAGGAGT
The DNA here is from genome assembly GCF_020740795.1 of Apus apus. Classification (NCBI taxonomy): domain Eukaryota; kingdom Metazoa; phylum Chordata; class Aves; order Apodiformes; family Apodidae; genus Apus; species Apus apus. The sequence continues at coordinate 7,253,725 of NC_067287.1, forward strand.
TGTATACAAAACCAGTAAAATTCTAGTGCACCAATAACACACTAAAAATCCAGCTACTTAGGTCCCATTACTTCTTCATGGAAAGTTGGCTGCACAAGAGGCATTAAGAAAGACATACCTAAAGTTTGAAGCATTATTGTTTCAAGTATAACCAGCTCTTGGGCTTGCTGAAGGTATGCCTGAAACAAATAAGCAAACAGGTCAAGACCTAGCTTTCCATCAGATAAAAATTTTAATCATACACTTCCTATTGAATACTGGTACTAGCAACACAAGTTAAGACCACTACCCAAGCCAGTTAGAACTGACAACTCAGAATGCTTCACAGGAGTAATACTTTCTTCTACCAGTGTAAGTGTTACTTCAGATATCCCCAGCCTAACCAAGATTTACTTACGTGGATCTCATATATGATACCCAGCAAAGCATTTTTGGGAGAAAGGGGGGGATGCTATAAGAACTACAAAGGTTTGCCAATGCAAATCATCTCAAGTATCTCTAGGCAGGTTATCCATTTTATAAGTACTTTAACGTGCCGCTGGAGATACTCGGTTGACCTGCATTAAGATAGCTTAAAATTGTGGGCTCATATGTACATGCACTCACACATATATATACACACACCTCCGTGTATCATTCCAAGAACTGGGAACATAGCAAAGGTGCTAAAGTAATTTTGCACATCAGCTGAGGCCCAGCAGGGTATAACTAGCTCAACCTGATATTCAAGCTGAACAACTCTGGTGTATTTCCACCGTACTTCCTCATATCACAGAATTGTCATGGTTGGAAAGGACCTCTGAGATCACTGAGCCCAACCATCAACACAAAAAATGAACAAACACAACCAATTACACACACTCCACCAAAAAACACTCACAACCCCCCCGACCCCCAACCTCAACCACTAGAGCATGCCCTGAAGTGCCACATCTACACATTTCCCAAAACCTCGAAGGATGGTGACTCAACTACCTCCCTGGACAGCCTGTTCTAGTGCCTGACCACTTTTTCAGTACAGAAATTCTTCGTAATATTCACTTTGAACCTTTCCTGCCAAAACCTCACACCATTTCCTCTGGTCCTATTGTTATTTACTTTGGAGAACAGTCCAACACCCACCTCCCTACAACCCCTTTCAGGCAGACATATGTAGAGGGCAACGAGGTCTCCTCCCAGCCTCTTCTTCTTCAAACTAAACATCCCCAGTTCCCTCAGCCACTCCTCATACAACTTCATCAGCTTGGCAGCTCTCCTCTGGACATGCTCCAGCACCTGTGTCCCCCTTACAGTAAGGGGCCCAGAACTGAGCACAGTATGTTTGGTTTTGGGAAGACTCATCTCACCAAAGAAAACATGAACTATAAAGCAAGCTGTACAAACCTCAGCAAATGAAAGGAGGACCAGTGTACAGCAGAGGCAGCAGCCAACAACTATACTGCCTCCTTTAAAACAGGATGCAGATTATGGAGCACAGAGAGCCTCTGGTTGAGGAGGAACACTGTACCAAACTGCTCTCTGCACGAATTGTGTGACTTGCAAAACCATGCATGAAGCCTCTTAAAGTCTAATCTAATCTTGTACTATACATATACATTTCTTACAAACCATACAAGTTGGAGATGGAGCAATCTCTTCAAGTTTCATAACACAAAAATTTGAGTCTTTAATAAGTTACATTGAGTGATACAAGATACTTAAATGGTGTAAATACAAGAAGTATTTTCGCAGACAGCAACAACTCAAGTCAAGACAATGTAACAGATTATTAGATGAAGTGTCATCTGATTATCTTTAAAACCATCGCTTCCACCTACATCACACTTTGGATCCATTTGTGGCTCCTGAGGATGAAGACAGGCATGTGCTACTTTAATAACATGTTCAAGTTTCCGTGGCTGTTCTTCTACTTTTGCAGCCAAAAACAATGCCGTAGGAGCTATTATCTGAAGAAGAAAAACATGTGTTTTAAAACTTTTTACAAGTAGGACATTAATTTTTATGGAGAGTCTTAACTGGTAATTAGAAAAGGTTTAAGTTTTATTTATTTGTGTATTTTAAAGTTTTTAGACAGTTCTGAAATCATGCAAGGCAACAAAAATAATCACATCATGTTTTATTTTATAACTGATGAAATCCTCTAAGGAGCACAGAGGAGTAACATAACTGCTAAATTACACTTGTGTGCAAGATGTCTGAGGCCAAACTAATTCTAATTCTAGTTCAACATAAAACCTATAGATTTAGTCCAGAAGATTTAATCACACTAGAACAGGCTGTTTCAAGTTAAATATACTTCGTGATAAAGTTAATAAAATTTCTTGCACAGTAGTGATCTATTACACTGTATTTTCAGTAAAAGTCAAACAGTTGATCACAAGTTCTGCTAACATTTGACTCTCCTAAAAAGTAAGAAAATTTGCAAAGGACTTCAATAAAAACAGCTTGTTATTACATAAACATAGGTTATATATGTAAAAGCTTACTCTCAGAAACTTCACAGTATACTTAGCAGTATCTGAAGAACAAAGCACAAGGACTCATGAAACACCAGTTAAATCAAATGTTAGTAAAGACTATAAACTACATTTAATTTTTATAAAATTCTAGGTGTCATAAGCTGGCAGCAAAGCACCCATTTGAAGTTCAGTCCCACCTAGGAGTTAGCTCTGAGGTAGAGCGTTGATGCCTAGCTGTCAGCTAGAGTGACTGATTTATCTATACACAGAACAAGACTAGCCATCAAAGACTTGGAATAATGAGTTCTCTTTGCACAGAGAAGTTGCCCATGTTAAACAGGAACTAAAGTGACAGTAAAAATTCTCAGGTAGACATAAGCAGATTAAATTGGTTAAAATTAAGTCAGTATGAAGCATTCATTCAGAGACTGAAATAGCTGCTTGTTGAGTATTTAATTAATGCATGGTGCAAGCAGTGCAGGTATTGAATTTCGCACTCAATGCCCAAATAGAACTGGACTGAATGAACAGAATAGCAGCCATACTTCCCCCTGAAGCGGAAGGAAGGTTTGCCTTTTTTTTTTTTTAAATCCTGGTCAGCAAAGAGTCCTTTCTTATGCCAAAATGAAACATTTGGTATAAAAATTCATAATATATGAAAAACTGCAATGAACTAATTAGAATCCAACATTTAAGTAACTACCCATTACATTTCAGGAGCTTTCAATTGAGGGTATACTTTTCCCCTCCTTAAATCACTTTGAAATGTCCACTTGAATCTTAAGCAAAACTTTTTGTTTGCAGACTTGAGGAAAACTGACACCTTGGGAAGGTGATACCCTGTGATGCATAGAAATGTGCCATGAAAAAGTCTAGTATTCTAAAAAACCTCAAACCACCCCGAACAAGTCACAGGGAGCAAATTCTTCCACAAGGGAGACAAAAGAACTGCTTTCTTTTTAAGAAGCTTGTAACTTTAGCCTTACAAATTAATGAAATAAAAACCTGAAGTCAGATGTTGCTGAACAAGGCCATATTAACATTGTCATTTAAGACTTCTGATGTTATTTATGAAGTTCCTACCCACACTGCTTGAAGTAATTAATCAAAATTCTGGAATAAGTTTCCTTTCTAGGGACACATTACTTGAAATGTGTCTCACTTAAGTTGGGAGATCAACTTTTAAACACTAAGTTTGAAGGAAAAACCTTCTAGACTTCAGAAAGCTAGAGTATCAACAGCTTTCACAGAATTGCGGAATGCTAGGGGATGGAAGGAACCTCGAAAGATCTGGTCCAACCCCCTGCCAGAGCAGGGTCACCCAGAGCACATCACACAGGAACGTGTCCAGGTGGGTTTTTAATGCCTCCAGAGGAGGCTCCATAACCTCTCTGGGCAGTCTGTTCCAGTGCTCTGTCACCCTCACACTGAAAAAGCTGTTCCTCATGTTTACGTGGAACCTCCCATACTCCAGGTTGCACCCACTGCCCCTTTTCGATCACTGGACATCATTGAGAAGAGCCCTGCTTCGTCCTCCTGACACTCACCCTTTACATATTTGTAAACATGGATGAGGTCACCCCTCAGTCTCCTTTTCTCCAAGCTAAAGAGACCCAGCTCCCTCAGCCTTTCCTCATAAGGGAGATGTTCCTCTCTGTGGCTCTGCACTGGACTCTCTCAAGCAGTTCCCTGTCCTTCGTGAACTGCAGAGCCCAAAACTGGACACTACTCCAGATGTGGCCTCACTAGGGCAAGGGTAAAGGGGGAGAAGCACCTCTCTCTACTAACCATACCCCTTCTAATACATCCCAGGACGCCACTGGGATGCAGCACACACACATGTATAACCCAACACATGCGATATATTTTACAGAGCAAACAAACTGTGCTCCAGCCCAGTAATGCAAGAACCAAGGCATCTACAGTTCTTTCATCCATATAAGCCCAGTGTGCTTCAGATATTTAGGACAGGCATAACTGAGGCAGGTTTCTGAGGCTCCTAACCAGCGCCAGTCTAAGGGGAAGGATTCTCAGACATAAACCTGAGCTTCTAGGAAACACCAGATTAGCAGACAGGGCCAGGAAGCTAGAGAAGCACAAATGACTGAGAGAAAAAAGGAAATTGGGAATATTTAAGGATCAACAGTTACGAAGAAACAAGTTTGACAACAAGACACTAGACAGAAACAAGGAAGTATTAATGAGGACATCAGAGACTAGAAATGGTTCAATTTTTTTTTTTTACTCTGGAAGAAGGATACAATGAGGTCAACCACGATGGACTAAAAACTAAGACTCAGCATAGTGAAGTCACTAAGGAAAGTCAAGTCACGCAGTGTAGAATCAGAAATAGAATGGATGATGGGAAGAAGCTTCAACAGAAAGTACATAGAAGATCCCTTCCATCTCCCCAGGATCACACTATTTCCCCCCTTTTTTAATTTAGAAAAATCACCAAACCCAGATATTCACTCAGTAATCTGCAGCAGTGCCTTACTGCTGGGCTGAAGAACAAAAGCAACTGCATTGTGAGCACTGAATGTTGCTCCCTGCTGCTGCCCCCCTTCCTCCAGCCTTCCTACCCCCACCAAGCACCACTCACTTATTCCCGAGTACCTGCATTCAGACCTTACAGGTTTTTCTACCTTTGCATACAAATTTAAGTCAAATACATCCTAACACAAGATCTTTTCCTACACAGCTTGTGGGTGAAGTTACCACATACATGGAATTTTCAATTTACCTTCCTGAAAAATCAACCTCCAGTTACCATGGCTGAAAATAATTACGTTTCAGAGACATTCTTTGAACTAAGTCACCAATAACTGCACAAATAAGTAATTAGCAAATTCTCAATATTATTTTATCCCTGACTGCACTGAAGCTTTACTTCATTCCAAAAAAGCACCTACTTCATCAAGCTGACTTGAGTGTTTTCTAATTTACTGGAACATAACAGTTCTGGCCAAGAAGTCTCCACACAATTCTTGATCTTCAAGACTTTCTATCAAACACAGTTCTGGAGGCTGATTTAAGCCAAACTGATTAACTGGCATTTAATTCTGGTTCAAAAGAGATCTATGAACACCCCAATTATCTATTTCCAAAAAGTGTTGGCTTCTGGTCAAATTTCAGGCCTTTATCTTGTCAAGAGCTAGGATTCTTGTTCCCAGTTCAGAGTAGGTCAGTATTTTTGTCTCCCTTGGAATTTATTCAGGAAAATAGACATCCTAATAAAATGTCAGACTTGGCACGAACACAGTCTTCAGTGAAGACAACACTCCCTGCTAAGTGTATAACTGGCAAAGTTACTCAAATGCTTTCATTCATTTCCAATTCTCCTAAATGGCAGAAAAGCCAAAGTAGAACAAAAAAAAGCAAAATTAAACACACAGACTTAACAAAGCTGTAAGCTTCCTATATATAAACATCTTCATTTGACATAAAATAAGCAGAGTAATTTTTAAAAGTTATCTACTGTGCACCCAAAATATTCTTCAAGATTTTGAGAAATATCTTCAGAACACCACATGTGATTTATGGAATTAAATCACATTTTTGCACTGAAATATAAACACCAAAACCTGAGAGCCCTATTCTGACAGTCCAAGACCATTATACAGCAGGTTTTATTTGTAAAGGTGGTATAAGTCCATTTTCACTTAGGAAGTATATGACATACTGTAAAACACAGTGTTGCTACAATGAATGCAACTGGAATAATCTCAGAAGACATCTCCAGCATGCATGCAGATTCCTGAGAACTCTCCCTTATAATGACACTATTAGAAAGGTTTTGGACTTGATACAAATTAGCTTAAGACATTAAGTGGTTCCAGTTAGTGACAGAAGTTTTTCAAGTGCAAAAAAAAAAATATAGTTCCAAGGGTTTTTTTTATTATAACCAGGAGCTCACATTGCATAAAACTGGCAAATAATGTTAAATGGCAAGATTAAAACCAGAAGTGTCCCGAACAGCCTCACTAAAGCTTGGTGCACATTGTGAAAGTTTAAAGAACTCTGTGCAATTGCAAAGTCAACTTGTTTAATACTGCAATTTGGACAGGGCATGAAACAGAAAGGGAATACAGAGGGATGGGAAACAAAAAATACCCTCCACACAACTCACTTACCTTGTATTGCAGGGAAAAAAAATCCTTCTGCAGCCTTCTTTAGGCACTTTACTAAGTTCCACTGCAAGTCACACAAAAAACCCTTGACATCATCAAGTGTATTTTCAACTGCTTGGCTGGTATTCCACATGGCATTTCTAAGCATTATATTTAAAAATACAGCTACCATTTGTATGCCTTACCTCTCATTTCCAGCATACCAAGGATTTTTTCCCCTTCTCTGTTCCTCAAACCACAGTGCACTGAAGAATAAGCCTCTAAAGAGGCATCTGCTATGTAATATCAAACACACAGTACTACAGAAACAGTATTTCCAAAATAATTTTAATTCTCAAAGTATTTTGAAGTTTAACAGACTAGTATTTCCTATAAAAAGCCAGCAAGCTCTCTCCACCCCCCATATTAACACTGACTAACTTTATACTCAGCAAACCAAAGTTAGCACACCCTGGTCAACAGTAATGTATAAATAAAAATCTGTACTACTGCTAAGGAGATTCATAGCAGTTTCTGAAATGTCATTTTAATGGCTAAGGAAAACTAGTAGCCAGGGCATCCAGTTCTCCTTATCAGAACTGGTAAAGCAAGTTTCCATCCTATTACTGGGGCACAGCTACCTTGCAAGGTCTTAACCTCTTTTGAGAGGTTAACCCCAACACATTCCTCTTTGCACCTGAAGGTATGTACTTCTTGGATAATCCATAGCAATTCAACAGTGACTTGCTAGCCCACTGTAACATCACAACAAATGGGTATTTGGTGACTTGAACAGTAAATGTAATAATTGCAACATGAACCAAGAGGACATTATCTGCTATGTGCCACCCCTGTGGCTCTACAGATAGAAGATACCGTTGTGAATTCTGTTCCCTATTCATAGTTGATTCTCAAAATCTTGAAAGCCTGTAGAATTGCTTAGCAGTATCTTATATTGAGGGGTAAAAAAAAAAAAAGAGAATTAAGACAACAGCTGTTGAGTAAATGAGCTTTCCCTGGAAGACCTGTTTATTAACAATTAAGTACACATGACTTTTATGTAAAAATACATATATATTTGTATAACCCAGCAATTATACATGATCATAAATATGCAACTGCTAATTACTTGACTGAAAACATTAATCTACCAATAAAACAAGAAAACAAAGGCTACATTTTTTTAAGCTGGAGATTGTAAGGCATTCTGACTACTGGCCATGTAACTTTCCAACGACAGCCTTCAGGTTCCTTCTTGCTATGAATAAACTACACACACACACCATAAACTGCAGAAAACTCTAGCTAGGGCTTAGCTTCAAGACTACCAGTATCTTACTACTTGATTTCTAAGGGTTAGTTCCTTCTTGCAGCTGATGAATATTGTCACATTTTTCAGCTTGCCAAGTACTCTGGAGATTTGATATTAAGTATTTATTACAGCCCTCAGCTTTTGCTTTCTCTGCAGAGAACCTGACAGATGGTTTGGGAGTATTTATAAGTGACTCACATTCACTTTGAGACCACTCCCTTTACCCTATAGGAAAATACATAAGAACATGCATTTGCCCATGAGCACACACACAAAGTTGCTGTCTGGCCTTACACTCACTACACAAAGTAATTCAGCAGTAATCAATACTACTAACTGCCACCTTGCAATGTACCTGATTTAACTTTTATTTGAAGACAACTACATGAGAAGTAACATAACAATACACTCCCACCCCCCAATACTTGCAGTTTCCATGGCATTCAGCCCTTACATAGCTTACTTGTGAATGTTAACATTAATACATGTAACTTAAGGGCACTAAATATCCAAATACTGCTGTACTTCCCATCCCAAGTGACTGGCATTTTCCAGTGTCCAGTGAAAACCTTCACACAGCAGCTAAAGCTTCTTGCTACCTAAGTCTGTCCTAGATTACCAGATGACAGCACAAACTGGTAATCTAGCAGGTGATGTATAGAACACTAACCCCTGCTACAGCAGCTCTACACAGAGTGACCTCTCCATTCCAAGAAGCTCTGCCTAGTTTATCCAGTCCACAAACCATCCACAGTCACAGGAAAGTGCCTCACCAGCTCCTCTTCCCCTGGCTACAGGTTCCTGCTACATGGCAGGTCCACAGAGGAGAGAAAGATGGAACAGCTCTTTTACTGCTTTCACTTGATTTATCACAGCAACATTTTCAAAGGGTATATCCCACCACAAAGCCTGCTGGAACTCGATTCTCACATGTGCTACTCTTGCTCTAAAACTAGAAAACTGTTTTAGGAAACGACTTTTATTTAAATGTATATCCATTCAATATATAGTTCACTATCACTACATAAAAAACCCCTACAACCCTATTTCTTCTAGCTGAAGTGTTTTAGGCTGATGCACACTTAGCCAAGGTTGCACTTAAAACACTCAGCTTTTTCTACATAAAGACCTGTTAACACCACAGTTTTGGTAACAAGCTTGCTGCAAGTTTAAATTTACCACAGATTTAAAAACAAAACAATCAGATACTACTTCTGAAATGTATTTACATATGATTATGCCTTTCTTGCCAAATAAACACCACATAAGATACCCATTTGCTCAGCCAACAAGGACAGACAAATCCACACCAGACAAGAGTTGGCTAACACTGTAACCCACTGTGCACTGCCCAAACTTCACACAGGGCAAGATCTGCAAGACTCTAGCCCTTGGTAGACCAAGGTCTGCTCTGGCCTAGACCATACTATCTGTTACAGTCTATCTTTTTCTTTTCTCATGAAAAGCCAAGATCCGAGAAAACTCCTCCTCACCATTTAGTGATACACCACCACCATTATTAACTGTTCTTGCAAAACTGGTATAAAATATTGATGCAAAGTACTTTTAAAAAAACAAGACAAACCAAAACCCACAAAAATACCTAGAACATTAGTGTGCTTCTCACTATTGCATCCAGTACTGGACATAAGTCTTAAAATTTTCAAGTTGGGACCTCAAGTTCCATACCTATGAGAAAAATCACTTAACTAGAGAGTATTTTTACAGAAGAACTTAGTTCTTTATAAAATACTCTGTATTTAGGTTCAGCATACTTGTTCATTAGAAAGAGAGCCAGCATTTTCTCATCAGATTTAAAGACTTTCCATGTCTCATATGACTTCTCATCAAGCTGCTTAAGACTAAACTAGTTACATGAATTTATGCTGTTTTTTAAGAACAGCTACATAATCCATATGGATACACACATAACCATATTCTAATTGTCACTGCCACTGACTTCATTATGAAAAATGTGTGTTCCTACACATCAGCCTTTCCAACTACAGCACATGAGCACTAGCCAGATTTGAAACATCTAAATACTTGCCTCTCACATCTGAAATGGGTTTGCTGATGGTGCCTATCTTTTTATTTTTATGGCAGAAGATCAAATCTAATTGCCACCAGCTAAAACAACTCAATGTTGAAAGGAAGTATCATTATTGCTTCTTAACCACTGATAAGCAGCTGGAAGTCCTATCAGCAAACCAAACTTTACAGTCCAGCACAGGAATGTAACACTTGTCAGTCAGACTGCCAAGCAGGCATGTTATTATCACGTACAAAAATAATACTTACATTTCGATTGAATTTTGTGAAGGAATGATGCATGTAAAACCTGTGCATGTACACAATTGCAGTATTTATCGTAAGCTGAGATCTGGAAGATTAAATTAAGGAAATGCTACGTATTAAGAAAACTGTTTACAACAACTGAAAGTGATGTGCTTTCTACATCAATCACTGCTGGAAGATACTGTCTTCAGCTCCAAATTAATTAAGGACGTGACACTTCAGAACTTAACTGATAACAACACAGACTTAACCAATATTAACACCTATCTTTTCCATCTGTTTCATAGACAACGTGGAGATTCCTATACCAGATCAGCCACGTCTCAGCCGCTGCATGAAAACTACTCCATAGGCGACATGCACTTAAATACCGTGTCAAGCGCTTTTGTTTTGTTCTAATTCAACTATTTTTTTTTTTTTTTTTTGTCGGGGGGGGGCTGCGGCTTTAGTCTATTTAACCTTTATAAAAAAAAAAATCGGGTTAAAAAGGAGCGAGGAGGAGATGCCCGCTTCAAGGAGAACGAGCCCGCGAGCACCCGGGACCACTGGAGAAGCCTCTCGCCCCGCAGCTAAGGGACGGAAGGGCTGCCGGGGGCCCCGGGGCGGCCCCAGCCCGGCCCGCGCCTCCCTCCCTCCCTCACCCGCCGACAAAGGCGGCGAAGCGGGGGCTGCCCCAGGCTCCTCCTCCCATTCTGTGCCTCCGGGCCGCCGCTCCAGCCCGCCCCGCCGCTCGGGGGCTGCCCGCGGAGCGCAGCGGGTCCCGGGGCAGCGGTCCCTCCCGCCGGGTGGCGGCCCCGGGCCTGCCCGGCCTCCCTCCCCCCGCCACTGCACAGGCCTCGGCTCGGATACACGTTGAGGCGCTGGCCCATGTCTTGGATCAGGTTGGCCGCCTGCTGCCGGTAGGAGAGCTCCTTGTCGGGCTCCACGCCGCAGCGCCGGGAGGGCGTGTTCTCCAGCTGCTCGCGGCTGAAGAACCACCGCGAGGCCGCCGAGGAGCCGCCGCCGCCGCCCCGCGCCGCGCAGCCCGCGCCGGAGCCCGCGGCCGCCATGACACCTCCCTCCTCCCCGCCCGCCCCGCCAGCGCGCGGCGCCGCGCCCGCCTCTCGCGAGAGCTGCGCCGGCCTCCCGCCTATGCGCACCCCCCACCCCCCCCCCCGACCATAGAGTCGCGGCGGCGGCAAGAGCGGCCGCGGAACCGGCCTCTCGCGGGGCTGTGGCGGCCGGAAGCGCCGCCGGCGTCACGGCTTCCGGCAGGAGTTGTGGCCGCGCCGGGGGCGGGCAGGGAGGGAGGGAGGGATAAACAACGGGATCACGGCCGGGGAGGTGCCCTCCTGCCCGGGGAGGTGCCCTCCCGCCGCCGGGGGGGCAGCTGCGCGGCAGGGGCCGCCGCCGCTCGCTCCTCCCGGCTCCTCCCGCCGCGGCCGGGGCTGCCCGCGCTGCCCGCGGCCTCGGGGCTGTTGGGCGTTGGTGGCGTCTTGTCTGCTCGCTCGTTTTCGGCAGGGGAAAGCCCCGCTCTCCGCGGAAGGAGCAGCGCTGTCCCGGTGCCGCGGTCGTGTCCCTGTCCCGGGGCTGTCCCCGGGGCGGCGGCGGCCCCGGCCGCCCTCCGTGTCCCCGCTTGGGGCACTCGCATGGGGGCACCGGAGCGACAGAACATCTGTTCCAAGGGCTGACATGCTTGATACGGGTGAATCGTTGTGCTGGGGAGAGAGGCAGCGAGGAGAAGAAGGTGGAGAGGTTTTTCATGTCCTCAAAGGCACGGCAGGAAAACCGGAGAGGTTCGGTTCCTGGCCTGGGTAGTAGCCAGAATCCAGCTGATGCTTTCATCTAGGAAGAACCACAGCAGATCCTGCATCTGGAGTGCATGGTGTATTTGATGTTAACACCTAAACAACAACCAACAGGTGGTATTTCTCCAGGAATTTGGTGTGGAAAAGGCATAATCAAAGCTGTCCAGTGATGCCTTGTCTGGCCAGTCAGTTATTCTCTGATACACAGAGAAGATGCATCTGCTCACACTCTGCTGACCACGAATTTGTCTTAGCCTCTCCCACGTTACACTTCACCTACCTTTCCTAATGATGATGACTTTTTAAAGGTTTTGCCCGTTCCTCTTTCACCCTTAAATAATAACGTGCTGCTTTTCTGATCATCGTGGATCAAAATCAGAGCTCCCAGTGTTCTCCTCGTGTTGAACGTGCCACTAGGCACTCTGCAGGGGTTTTGTTCACAGGAAATTATGTTGCAACTAGTTCTTTTACAACTTCAGTGACATTTTTATACAAATAGCTGTAATTTTATAACTGGGCCAAACAGAGCACTAATAAAATGCACAGATGTATAATGGATATGCAGAGGGAAATTTTAACTACAAAGACTTTTGTAGTAATTAGGAGCTGATCTTTGCTTTCATATTTTTCATGCATTTAACAATCTTGAAGTGCAGTGTTCTACCTCACTTTGAATCACTGTGTAAAACTCATGGAGTTTGGGTGTTTCAACATAAAATTTGTATTCCTTCAATAGTTGGTGGAAGAGCATGAAGAATGTTGTCACCTGACTATATAATTAGAATCTTACATGAGCTTTGTTAATTACAAAAGCATAAAATGTAGGGAAGATTAGATATAGCCCTGTCTTAAAAATCTTAACACATTGTGAATAAGTAGAATATCATTAAATAATGACAGTGCATCATTACTATGATTTATGCAGGTATGCACATTAATTAATTGCAATGCAGAGGGCTGCAATCCCCCATTCAGTCACAAGTTAAGGTAATTAAACACTGTTCTTGCTATTGGAGAGGTTCCAGACCTTGGTCCCCAAAGATGTAGCATTGCATTCACACTAAGAGGTTTCATTAATTTAAAAAAATTGAATTAACCCAATTAAAATGTATTGGAGGAACCACAATGTATTTTCCTCAGATCCAGTTAAACATCTGTGAAAATCAAATTTACTGAAGGAAAATAATAATAATATATGAGAACTGAGTTGCATCTCTTCTACTTTGACATTTAAATAAAACAATCTCACTGAAAAATCATGCATTTAAGTGGCTCAATACTTGCACGTAGGTACTTGAAGACAACACCAAGCTGGGAGGGAGTGTTGCTCTGCCTGAGGGTAGGGAGGCTCTACAGAGAGACTTGGACAGACTAGATCAGTGGGCCAAGGTGAATTGTATGAAGTTCAACAAGGCCAAGTGCTGGGTCCTGCACTTGGGCCACAACAGCCCCAGGCAATGCTACAGGCAGGGGGAAGAGTGGCTGGAAAGCTGTCCAGCAGAAAGGGACCCGGGGATTCTAATTGCTAGGTGGCTGAACGTGAGCCAGCAGCGTGCCCAGGTGGCCAAGAAGGCCAAAAGCATCCTGGCCTGTATTAGGAATAGTGTGACCAGCAGGACCAGGGAGGTGATCATCTGTCTGTACTCAGCGTTGGTGAAGCCACACCTCAAATACTGTGTCCAGTTTGGGGCACCTCAATACAAGATGACATTGAGGTGCTGGAGCGTGTCCGAAGAAGGGCAACAAAGCTGGTGATGGGCCTTGAGAACAGGAGTTATGTGGAGCAGCTGAGGGAACTGGGGCTGTTTAGTCTGAAGTAAAGGAGGCTGAGGGGAGACCTCATTGCTCTCTACAAGTGCCTGAACGGACGCTGTGAAGAGGCAGGTGCTGGTCTCTTCTCACAAGTAACTGGTGACAGAACAAGAGGGAATGGCCTCAAGCTGTGCCAGCGGAGGTTTAGACTAGACATTAGGAAGGACTTTTTCACTGAAAGGGTTGTCAGGCATTGGAACATGCTGCCCAGGGAGGTGGTTGAGTCACCATCCCTGGATGTGTTTAAAAGTCCTCTAGATGGGGCTCTTGGGAATATGGCTTAGTGCGGGACTTGGCAGAGTAGGGTTAATGGTTGGACTTGATGATCTTAAAGGTCTTTTCCAACCTAAGTGATTCTCTGATTCTGTTTAAATAAAGGTCAGCAGAAGTCTTGCAAATCTGAGGACACTAATGTCGTTAAACTGTTGCTCAACACTAGCATTTATTTTGAAGGTGACGTACAAATATTATTTCTGCACCTACAACCATATTGTCCTGATGAGTAAGTTGCCAGTGGTGTCGGCAGCAGAAGAGAATTACAAGTCCCCACACAGACCTTTTCCACCCTGTCACAGCATTTACAAAGTGCCAGCACATACACTTGCAGCACGGAGCTGAAGTGTGGTGTGCTGCCATTTCCAGCAGTGGTGAAGGCAAATGTTGCCTGTTCTTGGGCATCAGCAACTTTCTGTTTAAATTCTAATATTTTTCTAGATTCTGTTTATTTGGCGTAACAAGGACTGAAACATAATGGAGAAAAGTCATCGGTTTCTCAGTTCTCTCTTCCTGGGAATCAGGTCCTAATAACATGGCATTGATTATCATTCGGAGCTTCTTATTACAACTGTGGAAGATGAAATCTTTCCTTTTTACTGAGAGCAGGGGCCTCAGAAGTGCTTAAAGACAACCTAAATCCTTAAAGGCACAGAAGTACCCGTGCTCATTCCCAGTACCCTGGCCTTTGTTTTGGAAATAATAACAGACTGTCACACACTTGTCATATTTATTTTTCATCAATATAATTGCAGACACCAATAGAAGTATCCCTAAGGATTCAGCATATTTCTGAAGTTTGGTCTCTTCAATGTCTTCATAATTATTCAAATTTTTTTCTGCTAAGACCCAAAAATTCCAGGGCATTGCCAGCCTTGAGTTTATCCTGTAAAAAAAAAAAACCCTTCTGTTTAACTCATTGCACTCAAATGCTTTTACTCATGCTTTAAAATGAACTGCTGCAAAGAGACTAAAGGGTCTTTTCCAGTCTTTGCAGAAATCAGAGTACTAGAGTGATCTGTCAGTGTTTCATCGCAGGTCTAAAACCAGAGGCTTAAAAAGGAGAGGCAACCCCCCCAAAAAAGATCATACCTTTAGTTTATTGTCAAAATCTTCCATTGAATCAATCAATTTTCCAGGTTCCAGTTCCCCAAGTGGAAAAGGGTAATCTGTACCCAGCATAACTTTGTCCTGGTAATAAAAAAAACATTTTGTACATTTTGTAGTAACATTAAGCAATAAGGTTGCATGTGCTTTCTGGAATTCAGAATAGACCACAGGAAATTACAAGTATATATTGGTATATATTGGACTGATTAATTACAAAAGTGAATGTGAAGATCATCTTTGGGTTCCAACTTTCATTAGGGGGAAAAAAAAAAAAAAAAGCTTGAAAAGAATTTATTTAAGAATCTCAGGAAGTTCTCCACTAAACTCAGAAAAGAAGCTTGGATTTGCATTCCTGAATTTGAAATTCTGGACAACACACACACACACAGACAAATACAAACACAACATTATATATATGTGAGAAGAATGTGGAGTAAAATTTACAAAGCAATCAAAATTATCTTTGGGGAGATACTTTAAAAGCTGTGATCACTGCAGTGGGATTCTAGTCAAAGCACAGTACCATGTGGAATTACTACAAACAGATACAAATAGGTATTTTATTTGATTTAATTTAACCAGTATTCAGCTCCAGGTAACAAAGCCAGTATCTCATTTACAACATTTCATGTATTTTTGGAAGTCTATTAATTTTTTTGAAGTGTCATTGTCTTTATTATTGGATATTGGCTGTGCATTTGAAACATGTATCTGAGAATATGAGCGACATGATATCATTTGTTTCTGAAACCAAGCTAGTGAAAAAGAAAATTCAATAAAAATCTGTATGCATCATTCCTGTTTGGTATCAGAGATGGAAAGACATAAGCAGATCCTCAATAGGCTGACCTTGCTGTAGGTTCATTTTCAAACTGGAATGATATTACCCCATTTTATCTAACTTGGAGAGTGCGTGCTGCCGACTCTCTTGATTTTATCAGAAGTCTATTTTCCTTTGAGCTTCATCTCCTGGAGACATATTTGAAAAGCACAGTTTTCATTAAAAGGATATGTTTTGAAACGTCTCATGAATTTTAAGTCAAGCTCATGAAATTGGGGCACTTGTTATAATATTTGAACTCAGTTGCCAATACTGAAATAGGGTGAAGAAAACATATTTCAGTTATTTTATGAAATGATTAGTTTTTCGTATTTGTCAAATGCTGCTTTTTTAAAATTTGACCTGCATTTTTTTACCTCCAGCAGATGTCACCCGAGAGTCTCTGGAAGAACCTAATACAGAGCCTTCTACCAACTCCAAGCAGAACGACACGCATTCTATTGTTCTGTCCTGTATTGTTGTGTTATGATTTATTATACAAGCCTCACCATAAGATTAAATAGGATAATTTACACTCCTCTGTCTACTAAATCAAATTATGAGTGTAGATTAAACAAAACGTATTTGGACCTGTGTATGCTTAAGCAGCTAAATACATTATTTTATTCATAATACTCAATCTGATACCAAGACGTTTTCTCCAGATATGAAAACCAAATATATGTCACTTACAAAAACCCCCAGCCAATAAACATACTGTGTTTATATGAGAATATGGATTTCTAAGTAAAGGAGAAGGAAACCCAGTATTTGCACAGCTGTTTGTTAGTCAAGGTCAAGCAAGCCAGGAATGTTTGTACGTTCCTGTTTACATCTCCTATATACCAAGGCAGAAAGAAACCCCATGTCCTCGTTGGAATACTACAAATATGTCAGTTATATTTTTCTTTTCCTCTGACTTAAAATGTTTCACAGCTAAATATGTGATCTCTTCATTAAGAGCTGTAAATTAGAATTAAATTAAAATTTAGAAGTAGCATTACTGCTCTGCTACTAGTGATACTAGGCTCTTTTATACTCTGAGCTTCAGTTTTGTACCCATGTATGAAATGGACATTGCAATACCTGCCTTTAGCCTTAGAGAAGTCTCTGCAGATGAATAATACCCCTAGCATAACAGATGGGTTATTATATTGTTTCAAAGGATACCAACCAAGTCAGTTTTCCCTAGAGGACTTACAGTTCGATACCTTAATTAATGCACCTCTCCTTTTAAAAAGGTACATCTGGGTAATGATTAACGTCAGTGAAGCCTTCTGCTCAACAGAACTTTCTTCACAGTAATAGGGACCTGAGTCTTAAAATGAATCTCAAAGAGCATGAGTCATGAGTTCATCCCATTATATTAATGAAAATTATATTTGCCTTGAATCTCACTTTCCTACTATCTGGATACATCTCAAAAAAAGGCCTGATTGCTATAGTTTGTTCAGCTCCAGCTTCTGGCCAGAGAATGTCTGACCTTTGGGTGATGGCTCTTGAGGAATCACCATGGGCAAGTTTTTGCAGAGACACACTGATTAATTTCATCCACTGCCAACCCAGTTCCTCACTTTTTATAGGCAGCATCATTAGGGATTTTGTGCTTATTTATATCCACCTCAGGCTACCTCATCACAAGGGGAGCAAAGGACTGCAGCAATTTTGCAGCCTTAAAAAATTCTTTCTCAGAAATGCATCTCTCTGCTTCCTTTAAGTGGGATAGGCTCCAATTAACTGGCACCCAGCACCAAGAGGGGGTGAAGTTAAAGGGACATGACCCATCACAGCTGTCACTGGATTTTAATATTCAGAAGCTGAAAGCCAACACATTCCACTCTGATGCCAGGTAACAGCTGTTCCCTAAGGACCTGCAGCCACGTCTGAGCACATCTTCACACACACCGATGCCCTTCCTGCACAGCTCTTAGCTGTACTCTGGAGAGCTGTCCTATTTCAACCCTTCAGCTCATGAAGCTATGGTGTCATCTCCAAGACCCAATCACACTGGTTGTAGCCCAGCACTTATTCATCTTCTATTTGTTATTCTGCCAACACACGACTGCACTGAAAACACTGAGATATTTGGCTTTTTATTTTGTAAGCATTTGACTCATGGAATGGTATTATGTGAGAGTATGAACTCTCACTGGAAAAAGGGGGAACTTTTTAATCTTCATGGTTATATAGTAAAATTTGAAAATGTGATGTGAATGTTTTTTTTAAGGATAAAATGCCTTGGGCTATGAAAAAGAGAAATAAAATGTACTTCTTTTTTTTTTTTTTTCAAACTCTCCTGTCTGTTAAAAGCATTTATGTCTCTGGGACCTGACTCATGCCTTTTCAGCACTGGGGTTTCACTTGATGTCATATTGCTTGACCTTAAAATACTCAGAGGAGAATTAAAGAAGACCCCAACATCCCAGTACACTGGTCAAATTTATTGCATTAAGAAACTTAATTTTAGAAGTCTGTTGATAAACAAGACACCAGAGAGGTTATTGCTGAGTGACTTAGATTATCAAATTACTTTCCACAACCTCACTCCCCTCAAACAACTACATTTCAGTTGCAAAGACTAATCACAGTTGCTCTTGACACCTCTAGTTCAGCTTAAAACCACACAATCAGCCCAGAAAAGAATCTGTGTGTCTGAGCCATGCTTAATCACACAGCTGCTAATTCACCAAGGTCTTTCTAACAATGGCAAAACATTTTAAAATGGAAAAAACCAAACAAACAAGCACGTCATCTTGTCTCTTTGGTAATAAAACCAGGAATCTGACCACCTAAACATGGCGATTCAAAATTCAAGAGCTTGACTCATCTCTGCTATCCTATAACTGCATGCAGAACAAGAATATGCTTAGGATGAACATGGTCTAGATTTGGGGAGACTTCTCAGAAAAGGAGATAACTGGAAGCAAGTGCTGAACTGCAATGCTAGAAGCCTTTGGGGAGCTTGTGAAATGGAAGTGCACAACAGATCTGGTAAAATTTTTGTATCTATCGTAAATATTACTTAAAGGCACTTGATTATGTAAGCTACAGTTAGATTCAAAAGGTAATGCATAGTTAAAAGTCTTGGACTGCTTATCATGATATTGAAACATAGTATCAGAATTATTTAGTTTGGGAAATACCTTTGAGATCATCAAGTCCAACCTCTAACCTTACTCTACCACATTCACCCCTAAACCATATCCCCAGGCACCACATCTATATTACTTTTAAACATTTCTCGGGATGGTGACTCAACCACCTCCCTGGGCAGCATGTTCTGATGCCTGAAAACCCTTTCAGAGAAAAAACATTTCCCAACGTCCAGTCTAAACCTCCCCTGGTGTAGCTTTAGGCTGTTCCCTCTTGTCCTATCACTATTTACTTGTAAGAAGAGACCAGCACCTACCTCTCTATAGCGTTCTTTCAGGTAGTTGTAGAGGACAATGAGGTTTCCCCTCAGCCTCCTTTTCTTCAGGCTAAACAGCCCCAGTTCCCTCAGCCACTGCTCACAAGTCTTGTTCTCAAGGCCCTTCAGCAGCCTGGTTGCTCTTGCTCTTCTCTGCACCCACTCCAGCACCTCAGTGTCTATCTTGTATTGAGGTGCCCCAAACTGGACACAGTACTGGTGTGTACTTCTTCTTTTGCTGTTTCATAGAGAACTAAAGAATTACTCACCCACTTTGGAAGCATTAAAACTCACCTCTCCTATCACACTTGTTAGCAGCCTTAGTGCACCACAATCATGGACTAGAGAGTCTGTGTAAAATGAACCAAGGTATTTTCTTGGATCCACTTTATTATCCACCGCACACAAATCAGGGCGCACGTTGAATCCATGGGAGATTCGCCCCACTGTGTATGGAAAAGCTCCACCTGCCAGAAGACATTTGTAGTAACAGAAGCTGAAAATATGCAAGAGGAAAAAAAAACCACATCATCATCAGGGATCTATAAGTTTTACTATCAGCTCTTTAGAATGTGCTCTGCACCAGCATTTTTTCACCTTCCGTTTCATTAGCTTCTTTCTCTTTTCCCCATGTCTTCACTACTTTGATGCCCAAATTCCTCCTGCTGCCTCCTTGTCCCCAAGCCAGCTTCCTCCTCATTTCCCTTGAAGGCTATTGTAACAGTTCAAACAATGGCTGAAACACTCCTGAGAGTGTTCCTACAAGCAGGTATCTTCTTTGGGGTAACAGCACTCATCTGGTGGCAGGCTTAAAGTGGTAACCCTATTAGCTGGCATACCCGAAAATACAATTGTACCACACTCAACTTAAGAACACACATGGTATATTACTTACCTCCGTGTGCAAAGCAAACTTTCAGCCTAGGAAATTTTTCAAAAATTCCTCCCATAATCATGGAACAAATGGCCATGGTCGTTTCTGCTGGCATACCTAGGAACAAAAAAACCTTTAATTGTATAAGAGTTTTATTTTTTATTTTCCTATTTGAGTTTAAAATGTTATCTTAATTTTCTTCAATTAGCCTTGAAACTACTGAAAAAATAACAGTTACAGATCAGGTGCCAAATGTTATGCATTTTTTCTATTATAGGAACATGGAGTTGAGTATTAATTAACTGAATTCAGGACATAGAACTGGAAGCTACTGAATTCAAAGCCTAGTTTTTATCCTACACCACTAGGACAGCTGACAGGCAGGTTTGGCATGTCCTGAACTGCACAGTACAGGCTTGATTCCCCTGTTATCCTAGCTTAAAGAAAACTCTGAAATACACCAGCTTCTGCTCTCACCTGTGCCTCTGGGTTTCTTTTGTGTGGGAAGTGGGGCAGACATGTTGGTGGGTACTCCAACACAGATTTGGAGTTTGGTTATGACATGGTGCCAGTTACTAAGAGTTTAGAAATAACCTGTCTCTCCCTTTGCCACTGGGTAACTCGGATGCCCAGTGTTTGGAACAGAGCAGCAGTTTAGGTTCCTGCATCAGGCCTCATCTTCTGAGCACATGTAACTTATTTAGAATACCATGCTATTCAGGTGCCTAACTTGAGACATCCAGCTTGGAAATGAGGAACTTGAGTTCCCCTCATGCAAGGGGAAATAACACCTACCCAGCTCAAAAGGTTGTTTTTCATTGATGTTTCACAATATGCTCAGATGCAAAGCTTTATTAGGGCCAGT
This sequence comes from Apus apus, assembly GCF_020740795.1. Classification (NCBI taxonomy): domain Eukaryota; kingdom Metazoa; phylum Chordata; class Aves; order Apodiformes; family Apodidae; genus Apus; species Apus apus. The sequence goes on from NC_067287.1 coordinate 7,274,853, forward strand.
AGGAAAATATTTTAACTATACTTTGTTAAGTAAATGCAATCATTTTAGACTCATTTAAAATCTGTATAGTTGAGACTGCTCTGTTTAAGCCTAATTGATACTGTTTTAAAATCATGGTGATTGGGACACTAAGATTTGCAGAACATAAATGCATATAGTGTGTATTTTTCAGAACCTCTCTACTGGAGGCAGTGCAAAACCATGCAAAACAAAGCAGTGCAAAACAGAGGAATTGAGGGTGGAATCAGGTCTAGTGATTTCTAAGTACCTGTATAATCTACTTCCCGTTATTCAATGTTGTTCTGATTTACCTTTTAGATGGGGGGAAAAAACCAGAAACTACACAATTCCCTACATCTATGGGGAGCTTTCAAAGCTCTATAGTTTATATGATACAAACTTGGATTTATTTCCTCTCTGTTCAACCTAGGAAATAATCCAAGAAATTCTAGGAGGTAATATTTGGTTTTGCTTGCTCTTTCATTCACTCATGTTCCTTTTGAGAAGTTCACTTCAGAGGCAATTCTTTTTCCCCAGTCACCTCCTCTTTGTATTTCGGACAATAGAGAATACTAGATTGCTACTCTGAAATTTTGATTCTAGGTATTTAAAAGTCAGACAAACTAAACCAGCTTAAAATCAAATGACTGCTGAATTTACACAACAGTTTGAATCTTAGCACTTGATGTAAAAAAATGATTTAATAGAAAAAATGTAGTTTTTCTCTGTATTAGTACCTTTGTAGCAATTTTCTTGGCATAATCCAGTGACAATTCATACATGTAGATTAAGCAAAGTAAATAAATATTCACTCACCTATTAGCCAGGGAAACCAGTATTTGGACATCCTTCCATCTATCTGCATGTCCCAGGGATGCACAAAGAGACAGCAATTCAGTTTTTCAGCAGCCTGCAGCAAAAATAAAAAAACCTAAATTTTTAGTAATCATACCAAAAATACATCTTAGTTCTTAGCCATGCTTTAAAGATTACCAGCCAAATTGTGCTGAGAATTAGTTCTAGCAACAAAAATAGCCCCAGAAGTAAGAACTATAAGGAATAGTTGGCTATATTTACTCCTGTGGGCCACATCCTGAAGTTCTCACTCAGGTTCAAAGTTATTTTTGAGACTACAGTATTGTAAATGCTGCTGATGATATCTTTTTAGTAAGCCAAGTGTTCCTCAGATTAATGTGGTATAAAAATGCTTTTTTAGCTGTGTCATCAGCCATCCTGCACTATAAAACTTGGTTTAAACTAGTGTTCTTTTTTATTTCATTACACATGTGAGGATTAATTCTTATAATGTTTTATAGAAACATTTTAAGATGATTTTGCAGAATTGTTTCAGCTGCATTCAGGGATTTTCATTGCTGTTGCACAAGATTAGTCCCCTTTGGCCCTCTGCCTGGTTTAAAAATAAGTTAAAACCAAGAGTTTGAAATCTAGCTGTATCCTGATCAATAATCCATCTCCATTCAAGTCTATTAATTTCTGCAAAACTACTAACATCTTTGGAGATGAAAAAAAAGAACACTATAGGATGCTCATTCTGACTGAGTAATTTAACTATGAGCTTATATTTAAGTATATATTCATCAAAGTCATTCATATGCTAAACTAGGATTTAACAGCTTCATTTTGTCAGATGTATTTCTGGACCTCCTCTTGTTGCTAAGGAGATTATCACACATTTAACAAATTTGGTTTTATTTACCCATACGTGCATAAATAAAGTGGCAACTTTTGGATTGTAGGGAGTAAATGCCATCTACATTTGTAAACTAAAAATAGCAATTCAATAACTGGCTTGGTAGATTGATGAAGTTCATTGCAGATTTGATACTGCACTTAGACTGACAAACCAAGAAGGAAACTCTACAGGAAGAACTTGTATCATAAGCAGATTTTTTTATTCATTAATGTACAGTTTGCTTCAGAATGTTTTCTATTGAATTATTGTTGTGTGCTATAATGAATTATATATATTAAAGCTGAATCTCTCTGATCACTAAGCAAATTAGAAGGCTCAGTTGTTTCAATGTATCTATAAATTTCCTTGACAACTGAATGTCTCAAGATACTTTTAGACAGAAGTCCATGTCACAGCAGTACCCAAAATAAGAAAAGAAACATTTACTCACAGCATAAATATCATACAGTTCTGGTGCATTCAGGTCCCAATCATTGACATGAGATCCTATTTGTACCCCAGGAAATCCAAGTTCCTTCACGCAGCGATGCATTTCCTTCACAGCCAGGTCTGGAGCTTGCATAGGTAACGTACCCAAGCCAACAAACCTCTTGGGGTACTTTTTTACTGTAGCAGCTAAGTCATTATTTAATATCTGGGCTAGATCTAAAGTATCCTGAGGTTTGGCCTGGTAAGATATTAAGCAGAATTGTACATTAAATTATAGTTCTCAAATGCTACTGCTTTTGGAAGATACTGGATAAATGTCACTGCAAACAATTCAGAGACAGGGTTTAAACCTAAAATTTACTTTTCAGTTCTGAATGGCTGGAAAGGAGTAGGGCTAAATTCTCCTGCTTTAAAACCTCTGGGTGCAGTTCTGCTTCCTGTCATGAATATTTTATCAAATGCTGCTGCTTTTACTGCTCAGGATGAGCGTAATAGAGCCCAAGCTGCTGATGCTCTCAAGTTATCTGGTCTTTTGTGTAAACCAGTCCTCTGTTTTTGTCTATTCCAATGCAAAAACCTCAGCATATAATTTTTAAACGTAGCAATGAATATTTACTCTCCTATTATTGGAGCTGAAGAGATAAAAATAAGAAATGTGAGAAGTTGAAGCATGAAAATACTAGAGAGGAAACTCGAGCAAACCTCTCTAACATTCAGAAGGAGATAACAGTCATAATTCTAACGAGGGAACTGCAATATCCATGCAGTTAGTTTCCCATTTACCTTCCTAATACATATTTAATGGAAAATATTGCCATAAACACCAGAATAACATTTTAAAGATATGTCACCCAATAAGAAAATCTAAAGATCAGTGGTGCTACTTATATGCAGGCTTAACACAATGATTTTTAATGCAGCGTATCTGTTATTGTGTAACAATTCAACTTGTACACCTAGCTAAATAGTCAAACTGAAAAGGTATTTAGAACAGAATCTTGCTATGATTTATCTTCTCAGACTGTTTTTATTCCTTTGATGCGTTCAGGATCACTGTGCAGGGAACAAAATAATTTAAGTTTCCTACTGAATTTTAAGATTCAAAGCACTGGAGGTCAGTGAGTCCCTTGCCACCTTTACAAGAAAGTGGGACAAGACCACAAATATATATTTTATTTCTTTTTTTAATGACAAAAAGCTGATTGAAGTTTAGCTTTTATGGGATCTTTACAGATACGTCTACCTGCTTACCAGGGATTCATGTTGTGTAAATTTTCTCTCCTTGTTTTCAGGTCTCCAGAACAAAGTCTGTTGTCTCATACTTTGTTACTGGATGTCCTGCAGAGTGGAGCTTTGCCAGGACTCCCTGTACTGGTCTTCTGATACCTGGACCATTTTTTTGTCTTTTGTTTTTCACAGCAGAACAATTACCCATTTTCTTCATTGTCCTAGTGACTACTTTCAGTCACCTAATTTATAGGAAGATGCATTTGTTTTTTAAAAAAATTGTAACATATGAATTGCAAAATATGAGAGTAGGAACATACCCAGTAGCTGAACATTACAGGGACTGTGGAAAGGGCTTGGACTGTGACTCCTGAGTAAGAAAAAGCAGTCATTAATGCTTCTTTTATTTTTTTTAGTAAAATGGTAAAAATAAGAAAGCACTTTGGTTTGAGAGGTAGAAGGTAAAAGCTTTAACGGTAAGAAAAACTGATTTAACCGAGACATGGACAGAATAATTTTTTTTGCTTATTGAGGATCATAGTAATAAATCTTGCAGTTTATCAGTTTATTAGGATTGGAACAGAAAAAAAATAACACTTCCACATGCATACTGGATTATTTTGTGAATATATTTTGATTTTAGAAGTAATTGGTATGCATGCATACAGTTAATTAAAATAGCAATTTAATGTTACTCTCACACAAACAAATGTGATGTAAAACCAACAGAATACAGTAGCTTAAGTTTACCTTCGAGTCACATTCTCACACATATTTAATAAATAAATATGTAAATTAGCTAAACAATAAACAATGTTGTACTAACAATGGTTGTTAATACGTTTCTCAAAGCTACACTGTGTTAGGTTTACTTCATCCTGTTTCTGGACTACTGAGGTTATAAGAAATTCTGTCTGTTTTTAGAAAAAAAATTGATGTCAGCAATAAAGAAAATCAAGTCTGTGTTGCTTGGTTTCTCTTCAAACACAACTCTATACCATAACTTTGTGTGTGTTACAGGAAGGAATACAACAAATCTTGCAGATTAACAACAGGAGAAACAATAATCAGTAATTGGACATCAATAACTCGTTACATACAAAACTGTATTTATTTTTAATTTTAGGTCTGATTGTGATTTTTATGCACCTATTTTGTCATGCTTTAAAAATTTTAACTTGTTAGTAATGAAACTAGTCACGCAAAAGGTGGCAGAAAAAACTAAGATAATTTCTCCTAAGACAATGACCTTGCCAAAGCACTTAAACATTTAAGAAAGTAATTTATTTTCCTTCTCAGTATTTTAAGCAGGAAGCAAGAGGGGAAGCTGACTCTGTCTTACAATATCTGATTAATATTGTGTGCAGTGGCAATGGTTTGGGGTTAAGGGTTAGGTCTACAAAATTACATATATATCAATGTTGTAATATCTACCAATATGCTACTGGACACTTAATTAGTATGTTTGAGAACACTGACCATGTTTTCCACTATAAGGATTGCATCTGGTTTCAATGCATTTTTTACACTTCTGGGCAAATTTAATGTAAATCTTAAGGGTAGATTTCCAAACTGAACATTCCTGGACACTAGCTTTAGGAAAAAGAAGAATCATCACAGAAAAAAAACTCTATACACTCTTCAGAGGGTTCTACAAAGGAGAGAATAAGAAGAAAAGGCTGACAGGATTAACTAAAGGATTTTTTTCCCACAAAACTGTACTGATTTGTGTCACAGAATGGTGATGTTAATTACCTCTAGAGCTTGTTTTATTGAATTACCTTGATTGCTTGTTTTATTGAGTGGATCAAGACACAGGTTTGTATACCAAATAGACCTAGGACATACGATGATGAGAACTAATTTAGAGTCTTTGGAACACTGGCTACCATTTATTACTGGCAAGATTTCTTGGGCATTGCACAAAGTATTTTAGCTACCAAGCTGCATGTTAACTCTCTGATTTAGTAATTTTCTTCACAGTAGCTAGTGTGGGGCTGTGTTTTGGGTTTGTGCTGAGACCAGTATTGGTAACAGAGGGATGTTAGTGTTAGTGCTGAGCAGTGCTTACACCAAGTCAAAGCCATCTCTGCTTCTCACACCAGCCCAGCAGCGAGTAGACTGGGGGTGCACAAGAAACTGGGAGGGCACAGAGCTGGGACAGCTGACCCCAACTGACCTAAAGCATCTCCCATACAATGCTCATGCTCAGCACAAAAAGCTGAGGGAAGAAGGAAAGGAGGATGGTTGGTGTTTTGTCTTCCCAATTAACCATTATGCTTTCCTGGAGATGGCTGATGCCTGCCAGTAGAAGTAGTGAATGAATTCCTTGTTCTGCTTTGCTCACTTGCATGGCTTTTGCTTTTCCTATTATTCTATTTTTTTCTCAACCCATACATTTTCTCATTTTTACCCTTCTGATCTCCCCCACCCCAGCAGGGCAGGGAGTGAGCAAGCAGCTGTGTGGTGCTCAGCTGCTGGCTGGGGCTAAACCAGGATATACCTCACAGTGACTGATAGTAATTTTGTTCAGCTGGGACACTCTGTGCATCTTTGGTCCAAAGTTCTGTCATGTTTGGGCATCAAAGTTTTTTGTGTAACGTATGCCAGCCTGTGTTACAGCAAACAGTCTTTGTAAACAGGAAAAGAGTAAATATGGCCCATAGTCTATGATTACATGACCAGTCAGAATGAAAAAAACAACAGAGTTGTGGTTTTTTTTTACATTTAATTGTCTGATGCCTGTGTCTCTGGAGTACTGTAATAAAGGGGGATATTTTTATGGCACAAGTCACCAGATGGTGCTGTAACACATCGTTTTAGCTTGTTTAATTTTTTAAATCAAGTGAGCACTGTTTAGATTGTAGAGAAATATTGTGGTGTTGGCTTTATGACAAATGTTCTTTCCTGCACAGCTGTTGTAAAAATTTGAAAAAAATGCTCCTATGTTTTCCCTTTGTCTACAGCAAAACAGATATGGCAGAACTACTTCGTAGAAACTTGCCATTAGTGTTGAGGGAAATATCTAAGATACCCAAAGGCTATTTATGATCCACATGGTGGTTGAATGACACAGAAATCCCCAAAATCCCTGAGCTAACTCATGGAATTATTAGAGTCCAGTCAAGGCAGCATATTTCAGAAGGGCTGCACAGACATTCTAGCTTCCCCAGTAAATGGTTGGAGTTTGAAATACTGCTTGTTCAGGGTGAAAATGAGATACTTGAAAGTTATCTAAGTTGTGTTTACATGAATTGCCCACCAGCCCGAGTTCCTAAATTGTACTATGTTTTGTGTTGCAGTGAACCTCCATAAGGATGACCCAAAGTATCTCCTAATGTCCTATCCCAGGAGAGAGGGAAACTATAACCATAAAGGTACTACTTATAAAATATCTTCAGTAATGTAACATTTCACGCAATTTGGGATTATAGTGTTAATAAGAACTAACAGAAATAACTGATTGGACTAGAAGTCCCTTCTCCCGTCCTCAGTCTCCTGCTTTACAAACCTTATTTAGCAGCATGTAAGTAACTTGATCAAAAGTAAATTTCAAATTTGGCATCTGGTTAAATTTCTCTCTAAATCAGGAAAACTCTTTTTTTCTGAGAAAGCAATTGTATCAGCACCCTAGGCTCAGAGTCCTCTAGCAAAAATACAGAGTGAAGTTGCAACATATAAACAGAAAAGGAGACAAACATACAAGAAATCCTATGAGTAAAGAGAATCTTTTTAGCATTTGGAACAATAATGAAAGGGCTTCCTCTTTTGTGTAAATCACTTTTATACCTGACATTTATGATGCCTTTTCTAGTCCACAGTAAGTCATCCTTACTTACATCAGCTAGCTCCTTACTCTGTTAACAACCCCACCAACATCAGTGCGCCCATGTGGGGAATAAATTGCTACTGAAAATGAGGTAAGTAATGAGAACGTCCTATTTGAGTCTGAATATAAAGTATATCAGTTTTCCCTGACTTTCAACAGATTTCAACTAATGAATCAGTAGGCTAAAGCTTTTAATTCTGATATTATTATTGAGCACTTTCAGATGCTCTAAGAGAGACACGGCTGTTTCTTTAAATGAGACACAATTATTTCAATTCCTTTATGCAGGTACCTGATAGATCCATCTCTTTAATCCGTACTTCTGGATCCCAGCAGTTCTCTTGAATAACTCTAAAAACCTTTCCATCCTTCATCATCTTTGCCTGTCCCTGTGAAATGACATTTTCATATATGATAAATGTGACAAAGTACTAAATGATCATTTATAGTCACTGGAGTATGCTGTGCTTCCCACAGAAATTCAGTGTCAGAATTTTGTTATTTTAATTCAGTAAATATTTTTAATCAAAGACTACTTTAAAATAGTAATAAAACAGTCAATTATAGTTCAGATGGAATGAATTCTTCATAATAATAAAATACCCTTTGTTTTGCAACATACATCACTCTACGTTTGTTTGGAAAAGGTATCAGGTACCTTAATCCAAGTTTATCCTCAAAGCAAATTTTGACCTCAAAACAAAGCTCTAATTAAGTCTGTGCTAAATTTCCCCTTTGGGTATGTGTGTGTTCTTTTAAAGTCAATAGCATCACAATGATCCCAGCAACTACAGAAATAATTGTGCAACTCTGTTAATTTCAGTCCAGTTGTTTCATATCACCAGTGATACTGAAACAAAAGCAGACCTATTATGTTGGTTTTAGATTACACTTTCTCCTTGGGAGAAAGAAGAATTACTGAAGAATTTGTAATTGGGGAAAAAAAAACCTAACAATACATAAACACAGTACAAAACCATCATCTTACTTAGTGTAATTCTTTCCCCATATGCCACCAACTCCCAGATTTACAAAGTTCAAAATACCATAAAGGTAATTAAGCTTAATACTGTTCCTTCAACTATGAACATGGAACTTAATTTTTAGTTGATTTGTCAACTGTCCAAAGAGGTTGAGTCACATTAAGCAGGTAAATTGTCTCTTACAGTTGTACATATCCACGTGCTTCTATAGACTTTAAAGACAGACAAAAGACAAAAAAACTTGGCTTATGCTTGCACAAATCAACACGATACAATTCACCAATACTTTCTTGTTTGCTTGAAGCTACTATAGGGATAAATGGAAATGGGTGAAAGTAATTTCAACACACTGCATCTATGGTTGAAAATTGAAAACCACATGAGAAAACAAAGCAGCAATGCTCTCTCTCTTTATTTTCCCTCACAAAATCATTTTATTTAGTATCCTGTCTATTTTTCAAAATAAAAAATCTGTTAAATCAGAATATTCCCTAGTTGTGTGCTTAAACAGAAATAACTAATAAAATTTCACTATTTCTTACAGGGCTGGGTTTATGTCACCTCCTTCTGAGAAGTCAGACTGTTCTTAACCTTGACTTTGTTACTAACTTCATACATCATTCACAAATACACTGCCCTAATGAATATTTTAAAGCTCCCTTCAACAAATCTAACGGTGCTGCCTTGGCAAACTGTCAAGTTACTTGTTAGCTGTATCACAGGTTGTGAAAATGACTTGAAATACTACAGTTAGTAATAACAGCCACAAAGTCCTGATCCTCTGGAAAATACTTCAGCTTCTTGTAAAATTGATTTTACAGCCTGACAGAAACGTTTACTGTATCCTTACACTCTAATACATTAAAAAAAACCAGTGCATTGCTGCACATTGCCTAACAAACATAAAAATATTTGGGGTGTAAATAGAGGAAAAGAAGGAGTAGAACTTTAAGAATTACTACCAAGAGTATTTCTGCAAACACAGATGACTATTGGTTCTTTCCTCAGATTCAGCTAAGGCAGAGCATGTGACCTGCTCACATATATTTTCTCCTCCTAATACTGAAAACAATGCCAGATAGACTGTATTTTTAATAGCAACCTTGACAGTGCTCATACCCAAATGCTAAGATAAACAGCTGTTCTCTGAATGCTGCCACAAGGTTTGCAATATAGGAAAGGTTTCTAATAAGCCATTTGCTGTTCTCATTGAAGAAATAGTTGAACACTGCTATTCTCATTTGCATTAACTGATTCTTTGTGGACAGGTCAAGGCTAGAGGTCAAGGCTAAGCTCACATTATTGTATGTTGGCAGCAACAAACTTGATTATGCTGGAAAGCAAAACGTTATCATTTCAATAGATACATGCTCGTGTATGTAAGGCTAGAAGGATCTGGTCCAGCAACACTGCCTGGAAAATGAGTCATATTGCTGAAGTCTCTTGACACTGCCACTAATCTGCACCTGATATTTTTTAAATGAGTAATTACTCAGACCCCTCAAGTGGGAAACAATTCAATTTTTCTGCAGCTGTGAGAATGAAACAAGGATCAGGAAAAAAAACCTTTCAGGTTCCAAAGCAACAAACGCAGTACAGAAAATCTTGTAAGACAAGAGAATTTTATTTACAAGGTTAACACACTTTTCTAAGGAGTTCTATCATGTATGTATGTATGTATATATGATAGTACGTATACTATCATTCCATTCCATTCCATTCCATTCCATTCCATTCTATTCTATCCTATTCTATGCCATTTCATTCCATCCCATCCTAAACATCTGATATTTAAGGCTTTAATTAATTTATGTGGGAATTAAGAGAGAGATATCTAAGAATTAAGTCCAGCAGGCTGATTTGGTTCAGCAAGCTACACTTAAAATGATCCCATCATTACACTATTCTGTCACATCCCAAACTGCACTTATTTAAAAAAAGCACATAGTTATTTTTCTCCAGTTTGACCTTGATGCTTCTTCACAGAATGATATGAAAAGCTTTCCCCTTTTTTTAATCTCCAGAGTTAATTTCCCAGCTTCACATATCTGAACAGGATTTTGTTTTGCCATGTAGTCTTTTCATGCAACATTTTCAGGCAGATTTGGGCTAGACAGGATTCTCTGCAGTGTATATTAATATTCCTTTGGAAACTCTTTTTATCAAGGAGTTTTCGCATCACACCTGTAACAAACAGCTCAGCTGCTAAAAATGCTTCCAACAATTCTCCCCTTCATGCACCTACCATGTATCTGAGAAGCAGTGGCATCCACACATGTTCAGCAGGTGGCTTGTTCTCTCCTCCTATGCCCCCTTAGACTCAGATCTGGAATATCAGCCTATATGTCTGCTCCTTGTTCTCAGTCCCAACCTTCATATTCTGTGGTCCCTTTTTATAAAGGGTCGTTAGGCATTCGCCAGCACAGCCTTGCATGTTGGAGAAAGGTAACTGTGTGTATATTGTTAGGTTGCAATAGACACTGTGTTGTGCCAATTTTATAAGCTTTTTTCAGTTACTATATACATATATACGATCATAAAGAAATACAAATTTGCAAAGTGATGAGGGGATGAGGAAATGTCTAGTTCCACTGAAATTAATAGGAATTATATGTGTAAAAACCTTGGCTACCTAGAAGATGCAAGTCTAGCTTTTCTACAAACAATAAAAGTTGAATTTCTACAGAAAATGAATGACTTTACAAAGTCACAAAAAGAAACAATGAAGATCAGCTACTATTTTCTTTATAAGGTTACTCCAAATAGAGAGATTCACTGCCACCCTGAAAATTCTAAGTACTACATTTTTTTATCAATTATCCTCCTAGTTTTCAGTATAAAATTCCTATATTGGAATCATGTCTGCATTTCAGAAGACTGAGGCAGATTAACCCTTGTAAAACACTGTGCATACAGCCTGCCTCCAAATAACATGGCTCTACGCTGACTGAGATCAGAATGAATCCTCTAAAAAACCAGTCCTGACCCCATCAGAGGAGATACACATAATTCTGCTAACATCAGCCCCAGCAGGATGGATTCTGAATGCAGTTAGCACAGACTCATGGCACCTGGAGACACGTTCCAGTTGTCCTCATGTAGCTCAGAAGTGCTTTTGTAAAGCTAGTATGAGTGGACAGTGACAAAAAGGTGAAGTAAAATCAGACCCCAACATCCTTTTATTTGCCAATAAACCTTAGGCTCTTACATTCCTACATAATGATCACCAAATCTATGGATTGTCCTTATTGTTCTTTTCATGAAGTTACAGAAATTACTCTTTCCCTTTCCCTCAGATGTTAAGAAATTTTCACATCTGAGTTCTTTAATAAAATACTAGGTCCTTTTGCTTTTGCTTCTCATACAGATAACTGCATTTAACAACAACAACAAAAAAGTCTGTAGGTAATCTGCTTTTGGTTGACTTATCTTATTGAAAGGAATTCCCTAGAGCTGCCCATTCCAAGTGTTAAAATGAGATGGTGATGAAAAATGGAGAGAGGTTCAGATGAGAATGTGCGTTTCACTCCTCAAGTTCTACTGAGGTATTTTAGGACTTGCAGTGATATTACTCCACAGAAGATAGACCTCTAGAGAAATCTGTATCAAAGACACAGCCAGTCTTACTCCCACTTTACTTTTTAACTAGATTTACTGTTTGTATTCCTGATGACAACTCAAGATGAGCGTAAAGCACCAAACAGCCCAAACCTTGCAGTGATGATCCAGCTGTACCCATCCGCCATATCCGTATCTCTGTGAAAGGAAGAAGGAAGAAAAAGCCAGTGCAAGTTAGCACTCTGCAATAATAATAATAATAAAACTCTCAGTTCTTACAAACCAGCAGTACCTTATTATGGAGAAACACTTATGCATATGCTCAGCTTTGAGCCTATGAGTAGCCCCACTGTCTTCAGCAGAAGTGCTGAAGTTTAACGGGACTGGAGTAACAGTCTTTGTAGATCTGAACTTTCAGCTCCCCAGTTCAATACATCTTTAAAGCAAGTCCTACAATTGACTTCAAAGTGCTTGAAGTTGCTTACTATACTGAGGTTCTGACTGAAATTATTTTAACACAGGAAAAAATTAAATCAAGCATTTGGCACAATAAAAATTGAGCTGCCAATTTTCCAATCTGTGAGCAGTTAATCATTAGCACAACCAAGTATCGATCCCACTTTTCAGCTTCCATGATTCAGCAGCAGGACTGAAGGTCAGTCTCTTGTCTATTAATATTTAAACAGCCATGAGAATCTAAAAGAGAGAAGCTTAGATGCTCATTGATTCTTCTCGAGAGATTCAAAATTGTTTACAAAAAAACCCCAAAGCCTACAAAAGATACTGATTTCCTTTTATTACCATAATTTATCAGATTAGAAATAAATGAAATCTTGAAATATCATACAAGACTGAAAACAATGTTCAGGATTCCCATTTCCCTGTAAAGAAACATTTCAAAGGAAACTGAGTAAAAACAGGCATTTCTTTCACTGAAGTATAAACAATTTAAATACAGTCCTGAATTTTCTGTGATAACAAATCATTACTTAATGCCACGGTGAGCTTTCCAAAGTAGGTGTGCAGAGCCAAGCCTCCTGACTTCAGCCAACCAGAGATGCTAATGCCTGAGGCTATGCATGTTTTATTTATTTACGTGTAGCTGTGTAGCTATGTGTCGTTTACTTAAAGTAAAAAACTTAAAAGTTTATATATAATATTTAAGGAACATTTTGTGAATGATACCTAATGGTATCTTTAAGTTTTCACTAGCTCCATCCTAATTGCAATTGTAAGCTGGGCAGAAAATGAGCATCTTAAAGGTGCTCAAGGAGCACTTAAGCAATAGAGAATCTCAGTCTGGTTTTGAATCTATTTACTTCTTTCTTCCCCTTAGTTACCACTTGTATATATTTACAGTCCTTTATTTCATTTATTTCTATTAATTTTTATACTTATTATGGGTTCCTAAGCTCTTAAACAAGTACCTTGATAACAAAATTTTCTACTTATAGCTTCAAGGTTCAGCATTTATAAGGCTGGAAAAAAAATAAAGAAAACTTCAGCTCTGTTAGGATTGCCTCATTGGTTTTCCATGCATGAGATGTAGAGAACTACATCAATGGCTTGAATTTTCAGAGGACTCTAGGGAATTCTGAGAGTTGTTTTCTATTCTGGGCCCATTAATAAGCCATTGAATCAGTCAATCTTTAGAACAGAGGAAGCAAAAACTAACAAGTGGAAATTAACATTAAAAAAAATAGGTATTTGCCTATTTATCAGGGTTTAAATAAATGTAACACTGGCCTACAGGCTCCAACAGTAGTGAATTGAGCCTTGAGGTACATCTGTGAACATCAAGGGAGTCCTTGGGTGATTTTATCTCATAAAGTTTTATAGCCCTTTTAAAGCATATACAGGCAAAAAATCTTCTAAATAATGTAAAATCAGAATGAAGGAATTTTATAGGTGTTTTTTTTGGGATATTGCACAAACAAGACAACAAAATCTGAAACAAGCCAGAGTAACCTGTCTGTGTAGTCTGGATATTTAAACTCTTATCCATTTAAAACAGACACAATTATTCTAAAAAATATTTGCTGTCTCAACTACATTACCTAGGGTAGATGTGTTTTTTACTGAGGAGCTTCCAATTACAAACAGGAAGTTCAAACAGATGTTTAAAAAGATTTTCCTAGGTAAGTGGGGAAACAAACATTCCTTTTCAGGAAGTCTTCTGCATAATCATGTTAATTTTAATAACTAATGAAGAAATAATCCCATGTATGTTCTTAATACCAGATTTTCTCATGACTTTATTCTAATATGCTGTTTACATTTTCCAGCTGCTCACTGGCTAATATTGAACTGAATCTCAACTGTCATGTTTAATAGCAGAGAAAGACAGTGCTAATACATATGAAACATCTACCTGAGAATTTGTCATCATCAGCCTCAAAATTAAGGGAAAGAAATGTACAGTGTAAGACAAAGTTTCAGTTAGTGTGTCAGATGTCTAAGAGCATGGCTGAAATAATGGTATCCTTTTGTTGTTAAAGACAAGCACAATGAAATCAAGTGCAGACACAGGGAGGATTCATTCAAACTACAACAAACACAGAATTACAACAAGGAAAGAAGCAAGAATGCAAGTCTCTTTTCTACTCTGATTTTTTATCATCAATGGAAACATGTGAGTTATAAAAAATAGCTATCCTGGAAACCTGAAGAAAATTTTTAATTGCAAATTAAATGTTAATTGCAAATAATTGTATACATATGTGTGTATAAACTATATATAAACACAGTTTTGTGTGATCTTTTTCAGTACCCATTTTAACATTGGAGATGTGATCTCTTATGAGTCAAAGAGATCAGACATCTCTTTACCAAACTGTGATTTTTACTATTTAGGCAATAACTCTAAAACCTAATTCAGAATGAGATGACTACATGGCTTTTGATAATCTGAAGTAAGAAAAGGATTAGATTTATTATATGAAAACTTAAATTACACTTTCCATTCTCAAATACATTTCACAAGATCATGAAAATTATTACTGACAAGAACACACTTAAGTCATTGATTAATAATAATAATACCAGGCAAAGATTCAAAGTTCAGTCAAGTTGAGTTATAGCTTCAGTGTTATGACAACTGAGATTTTGTATTTTTCATACAATATGCTACTTTCAGTTACTGAAAAAATAAGAGAGATCAGTAAAATGATCATCATCATCAGTTAACCATACCGAGTCAGCCCACTTGAAGGTAATGACTTTCATGCCTGTCCCTATAAGATGTGAATGACTTTTGTCTTAGGTAACATTAATCTTGTATAATATTTGTTTATTGCTCTTATTAAAAACAGAAGTCAATATCATTTGGGATCCTGACAACTCTGGTTTTGTCAAGAAAGTGGAATTTATGCCTCATCCTTTGACAATTTTAGGTCTCACAAGAAAACAAGAGAAAACAGAAGAATTACTTCAGACTAAAATAAAGAGTGGGGAACATAGCCCAGTTTTCATCCCTTTCTGACTCGGGCTTTGCAAAGTAATGCAATGCAAGTATCTGGAAAAAAAAATCAAATTAGCCAAAGCCTGGAAGTATTCATAACAGAAGCCTTCATTCATTGTTCTTTCAAAAATTACACTGGTAGAAATGGTTGCTGATAACATAAGGCACTGAATATCTAAACTCTTATTACCTTTTTTAGGTCAGGCCATTCCTTAGGTAGAATGTGGCTATGAATATCAATTTTCATTTTTGAAGTATCAAAGGAGAAATACTCTTTCAATGAAAATGCTTTCTGTGTGATCGTTACTATCCTTCCTCTCCCTGGTTCAGCAGGGTACTAACTTTGGCTGCTGTTCAGATCCACCTGCTGTCTCCTCAGGAGAACCTGGTACAGTGGCCAACCAGGGAGCAGAAATCCCAGAGGAGTGGCTCTCTAAAAGAACACAGCATAAAGTCCCTGTTAATGCATAAACTACACCTGACTGAGGGCAAAGGGAAAATGTACGTTTATATTGGCACAATGAAGGGATTTATTTTACACAGAATCTAAAATGCAAGCTTGTTTGCAGTTGAAAATCATGCAATAAAACCAACTTAGAATAAATTTATGAAACATGCTGGCTTGAATTTTTTCCTTTCTCCCTCTTATGTTCTGAAATTGTAGGGAACATACACCCTTGGTCATTCCTCCTCATCTATTCACTTTTCCTTCCCTTGCATTTTCTTTAAAGTTACATTTTAAAAAGCACAGAAATACTGAATTGTAGCCAAATCTATGCATGTTGATTTCCCTCTTCTGATTACTGTTTCACATCAGACATTACACATGCGACTGCAAACTGGTGCTTAGAGCTTCTCAAGCTAGCTCAAGATCCAGCAGGAGAATGGCTCAGGCTCAGATTACCTTAGTAATCAATGTCAGTGGAGTCCACTAGCTAAATGGCAAACAGTTTCTCAGTTAAATCCTAAATTAAGCTTAACTGGAGCCACTGCAGATTTTCTGTGAAACTAGATCTCATGTTTTGCCCGTTACTCAATTTAGTATTACACTTCTTTCCTCAAGAAACCCTTGCCTTTCATTTGTGCTGTATTTTTCTCTGTAATTCATTTCCTCTATAGTTTTATTTCAATGTATGCTACTCACAAGGTGTCTTGTTGCAAAAGCTGGTTAACCATTTCTTGATGGTTTCCAGTGAAAAATGCTGATTATTTTTTTTTTTCAAAACTAAATGTTGTTAATTTTGCAACCTGAAAGCAAGCAACTTGGAAAAGAAGTGGCCCATTTGGTTTCATCCTTTTTCTGACTTCACTATTTTGTTTGGATCAACTAAAAAAAAAAAAAAAAGACTGTGTTGTATTTCCCTGCTTGTTCACTCATTAAGCAAGACTGCTTGATTTGCTCCGTTAACCTTAGAGTTATTCTTCAAGTCAGCTCCTTGTGACAGGGTTGTTCTTTTGCTTGATGGTGTGCTTGTCTGCAACGTGGTATCATTGAAGATTGACTGCTCAAAAGAAATAAGAAGCAGCACCTTTGGGAGAATATTCCCTAAATAAAGCAGGACAGCCAACAGTTCAAATCTGTGGGATTGAAAATAGAAAATATTTCCACCTGAAAATCAAAACCAATCTCTTTGTGACCAGGCCACCAGGTTAAGCAGCAAATTTGCTCTCTTGCTCTCAAATGTGACAGCTATGTTACATGATCTAGCACTGCAGTGTTAGCCTGTTGGCAAGCTATGTTCCTGCAGATACAATAGCAGACATAAGAAAGAATTGATTCAGCTGTGAGAATTCTGTGTAATTAATCTTATGAATCCACAGACACGGTGAAAAGAGCTAAGGTGGGTCCTTCAATAAAAAGATGTCTGAAGACAACTCCCTATTTAAGCATAGAAAGTAGAGGTACTAGTGAAGGAGAGGGGCAGGAAGACATCAGGATAATCTAAGACACCTCAGTTCTTAAACCACCATAGCTGCAGGCTACTATGCAGAGATCAGCAGCACTTCTTCAGCACTGTGCTTTACTTTTCTCAGGTCTAAAAAAAGATAGAGTTGTTAGTTGCTGCTCCCAAGACACAGCTTAGCCTGCAAACAGTGCAGTACTCCCACACTGCATTTCATTTAACAATGTACATCGTCTGGAAAATATACCAGTCAAAGGCAAAATTTGTATCCATTCCACTCGATCGAAGGGACACTAAGACATCTGTCTATATCCAGTATGATCAATATTGGATCAGCAGCAGACAGACTGTCAGTGGTTACCAGCAAAAGCATCTCCAGTTTCCCAGGCCCCCTACCTACCCTGAGTGCATGTGTCTGAAAACCACTTTCACTGATGTTTTGGATGATGTGCCTGGTAACAGTGAGTAACTTCTGCCTCTCAGTCTCCGCTCTGTGTTTGTCCTAGTGCAACACAATGGTTTTTAACATGGCCCATGCTATCTGCCTCCACCTGGTTGTGAATTTCTAGAGTGTGACACAGAGGTGCAGGAATTGCCAACAGTAGCCAGGAAAACCTGTAGCTGTGTCAGGTGACCCTTCACAGACAGAGCTGAGCTTAAATTCACTGTGCTATCTGTCAGGCAGACCAGATGGAAATTCTCACATGCACAATGACTAGGGTAACAGAAAGTTTTATTTTACCAGTTATGGGCTCATATAAGACCTGAACTGTGCTCATTCATGAGCTACCTGCAAATAGTTCACACTTAGAGCATATAGTTGAGACCACAAAGCTGGTTAGAAAAAAACCAAAGATCAGTAAATGAATGTACTTGCTACATCTCCTAGAGAGGACTAAAATGCATACAGACTTCTTCCCAGCAAAAAACTACCTTCCTCCATACATTAAGATGGAACATACATTAACATTACATGCCCCGCTTGCCTCAGTCCATTTATGCATGGTGTATGTGCCTTTAAGATTATGTGCAATAAAATTTCTTTTATATATGGCATTTATTATAGTCATTAGAACCAAATAGCATCCTTGATTTTAACCAACTTCTAGTATTTTCTAGGTGCATTATGTGATTTCTGTTTGTGTGGGTTTAGACTGATGATGAACAAATCCTTCAGGACAATTTAGTTAAGAGTCTATTCAGGCCACAGCTGATATCAGATATGCAAGCACGAGTCCAGCAGAACTACTAGGATTTTATTTCACTATAAGGAGAAGCACTAAAGTGGAAGTGATGTTAGATATAGAGCATCAAACACTCATTTCCAAAGATATTACACTGCTTTTCTGAAACAATTACAGAATCTCAGATTTGAAGTCTTCAGGTTGGAAAGTGGGGATCCAGTTCTGGCCGTTGTTTAGCAGGGAGAAAGTACTTATTTGTATTTGATGGAAATCCATCACACAGCACTCTTCAAAAGAGGTTGCATCAACAAACTTGGGCAAACTCTGCAGACAGCTCTGCCACATATATGCTATCATGGCAGCCTGTTTTCAAGTGTGATGAACACCATAACAAAGAGACCGATGTTAGAAAGGGCTAAAATACACATGCCAGTTTTGCAAACCTTCAGTTTTGCACACTCTTCTCTGGCACCTGCTCTTTGCACATTTGTTTCTGAAAATTGGATATTTTACACATGTGCAAGGCTCTGGAAAAAACAACTGGAAAACTCTTTGTGCTCAGTAGCTAAGATGAAGTACTTAAAGAACACGTCCCTTTCCAAATGAAATAAATGTTGAGCAGCACACTTGTATTGGTTGCTTAGCAACAGGTTGTCCTTTGGCTGTGCTGGGGACTGCACTGGTCCTTTGAGACTGCCACTACAGAACTGCTGGGAAATGTGACATTTGGAAAGGAAGCGAAAGTCAGAAATACTATTTTTTGTGTGGTATCAAATAATTAAACCTCTCCTATTAAATTAGCCTAATCACAGAACTTAATCCTCTTCTGGGACTCCAGAGAACACAGACTTTGGTGGAAGTGGACTGGTTTCCCTTCTACAGGGAAAAATAACAATGGTTATGGTTTCCCTTCTAATGAAGAATAATGTTATGCAGTTCCCATGTAGCACTTTCTGTACATAAATGGCTTTTTTTTTGATAGGAAGACATTAGTATACCTTGCATAGCCACATGTCCAGCTACAATTACACCACTGAAGTCCTTAACAAAGATGTATCCTGGAGAGTGCACGGCATTATGATTCCCTGCTCTTAAATGCCATGTACCAAGCACTTCAATGTGACTGTCTAAACTCCTGATGGCTTGCACAGCTAGCTGAATTGTGGGGTCTGTGTTTCATTTAGACATACCTGCAGAACACAATAAAAAGATACGGAGATTTCCAATCCAGAGCCAACTAAATCAGCTCAAGATGAAAGTAATGCGAGTGTATCCATCATTAAATACTTTATTTTCAACATCTGAAGACAAGTAGATGTTTCAGTTTCTTATTCAAAAGCCTTTGCAGAAACAAGCAGAGCCTCTGGTTAGACAAACATCAGAGCTGGTGCTGGTCTGTATCTGAGGCAGTTTAGCCTTGCAGAGAAATTGGGCTTTTTAGCTCAGATGTGATGTTGTACTGATGCACCTCTGAAGCTTCGAAGATCTAAGCTATTACATTTGCCTCCAGAAGCTTCATGGTTGTACAAGCTCGAGATGATGCTCACCAGGTGGCCTCTCTACTAGACCTGCCACAGCCACCACAGTTGTGTCACTAAGATTGTCAGAGTAAAGGTGGCCAAGATTGCTGATGCCTTCGGCATCACACTGCGCTGCTTTGTGACTACTAGCCTAGCAAGAGTCCTGATGAATCACACAGCGGTGAAAGCAAACAAAACATCCCAAGCCAAATTCCTGACCATTACTGTTCTCTGCTGCATACTGTTCTCTGCCATAGTAAATCCTCATTTAATTTGCAAGTTTCTAGAAAATATGACATTGTTGAAACTCAGCTAGTATTCTAAATGCAATTACCATACACTTATCTTGCACAGAAATGTTCTATCAAAAATGACAATAGATATTTTCCAAAATGTGAGTGCAAATAAAATAGAATATTTTTTCCACACAGATAAATAAAAAAGACTCTATTTAAGCACGTCATGCCAAGTGCCACTCTTGTGCAGCAGGAGCACTCAGACACCAGTAACATCAATGTGGGCCAGACAGAACAGATGGAATGAAGCTGAGAGATACTGATATTAAAAAGTCTTAATTTTCATGGTAACATCTGAGATCGTTCCAATTATTTAGAAGATTGTTGTCTAAAATAAATAAATATTAACAGTTGTCAAGCATTGTCTTAAAAACTTTTGCCCACCTTTCTCTCCTTGCAGAGGCCTCTGTGCCACTACTTGGAGATATCTTAATTTTGGGGGAAGAAAGGTTTTCTCAGAGCTTTTAGTGCTTTGGAAAGGAAGCCAAGAAACAAACAGAAAAAACTGGTATCTGAATTTGTTCAGCTGTTTCAACATATTCCTACACCTGCCTCTAGAACTCTGCAGAAGCGTTTATGCCTCCTCTGCACTGCTAGGACTGGGCTCATGGAAGTGGCATCTTCCTGGGTACTCAAGGTCTGCTTGAGCATGAAGTTTTATGTTCCAGTATTGCTGAGTAGCTGTCAATCCCTCTCACCAAAGAGATGAAATCCTGGCTCCCAGTAAGTGCTGTGCAATTGGTTAGCCATGCCTTGAGACTGATGCATTTACTGAGTTTCTGAGAGGGAGGAATATTGTATCTGCAGATTACAACAGTGAGAGCCAAAGCAAAGACCTTTCCAACTATGCAGATGTTCACGATGTAAATGTTTAGGGTTTAGTACTGCATCTGCATTTATTCATTCATTTGGAGGAAGAAGGTTGGCAGAGAAATGCCTCCACAGAGGATTTCCAGAGCCTGCTTTCACTTGCTGAATTCAGATACATTTCTCTGTCTTTCAGCAGCATTAATTTCAAAATAGAGTTTATGTCTCAAAACTATTTCTCTTGAAATCCACAAGATATTAAAATTATATACTGCAAGAATACAGTTCAGATTACCACAGGAATTGTGAAAGATCCAAATACTGAAGATTTCACTCATCCCATTTCTACCACAGAAGCTGTACCAGCACTCAAAGCAAGCTTTGGGTCTATAAGGAGATGGTCACAATACTCATACTTTCCCACTGGTGCTGGCCCTGAGTGAAGACTAGCACTGTGGAGGATTACATGAGGGTTAGCATTACTTCAAGTAAATCCAATATGAATACTGCTGGAAGTACTGCTGTATTGTCTGGTCACAAGCAAATCTACAGCTGAACTAGAAGGTGATGCTACAAGTTGGACTACGTTTCAGTAACATAGAAGAGGCCATACTGCTGTTCCACAGACTCAGTAAAAGTGTATAGAACATCCTACTAGCAGTTCACTGTAGTAAGACAACTTAGAAAGTAACTGTTCAACACACAAAAAAGTATTACTAGGTAAAAAAAGTTCAACTGAAATTTGATTAAGCAGTGATATCCAAACTGCAAAATTCTGACTAATAAATGTTAACCTGACAGTAAAACCAGCACATTCTTTCCAAACTATCTGATAATCTCTTTACTCTTCAGCTAAGGTGACAAATGATTGGATTTTGGTATGTAAATGCACAGAATGGGATTATGCATTTCAATCTGCTCTTGACTTACAAGTAATTTAGAAATATGCACTAAGACATTTACATAATAGGCAAATAAGCATAGTCACAACAGCATACATGGTTGATGTGCCCACTTATTTCAAGTCCTGGCATGACTAGGACTTGCATTACTTTAGTAAACCAACCGTGCCAAGCAACATAAGGCTATGTATTAATAAAATGGAACAGCTCTAGAAAGAATGCTTCAACGAAAAGAAAAGTTTTGCAGAACCTGGTTACTCTTACAAATATCTATTACCCTAAAGAATATTGTCTGTTGTATCAGCTTTTCTCCTTCAGAAGGCTACTCATTAACATTTTACCACAGATTTCAAGAAAGATTTTTTGTTTCAGTTTGCCTTTCTTAGGGAGGGTTCCATTCCAAATGGAAACATGTTTTGATTTATCTTCACTAACAAATACTTAAATTCACGCTTAACTTTAAAATACAGTAGGACCACTGAAATTGGTAGCCCTGCTAAGCTATGCACACAAAGACAGCACAGAAAGGATGGCTCCAAGATTTATACTGAAAACAACATGGATTGAGACCAGACCACTACCTCAAGGACTCCACTGTGAAGTCATTTTGGTTCCATGTGCTCCAGCAAGCATAAAGGCTCCACTCAAAGTCTTAACGCGTCCGTTTTCCAGAATGATTCAGTGAATTTATACTATGGTCATGGTTAAACGATCATGTTACCCATTTAAAAAAAACCCCAAACTTCTTTTCACTGAGCAGCCTGTAAGGTCTACTTAGATTTACAATTTGTGCCCTACAAAATCCTAGCAAAACACTTATTTTAATGCAACTGCTGATGTATTTAGAACTAACATTGCAACTTGAATCCTCTTCTCAATTATTACACCTAGTTTCCCTCTCAGGATGAGGCAGGTGCTGTCTCTCTCATTTTTAAATTCCAATATTTGGAATTCGACAACATCCTCTCAGGATGAAGCACCTTCTTCATAATTACTAAAAAATCAGATCCATGACTTCCTGGCTGTGTTTAAGTGTGCTTTACTAGCTTGCTTGACTTTTTTTCTTTCTTTCTTTGTGGAAAAGAATAGGAAATTTGTACTTTCTTAGTCACAGCTACAGCCAGGACTGTATGGCAGATACAGTCAGAAGTGAACATAGATGTTTTGTTGTGAAGGTCATAAACAAAGCCACTTCTTAAATAAGATGCATTTACGCCATCAGGACATTGCCACTCATCTCAACCTAATATTTCATACTAACTAATTGCAGGTATTTTATAAGTAATCTATTATAATTACTAATTTTTAACCCAACAGAAAGCCCACTGAAGTCACCAGGAAATCCAGTTGTTTCAGAAGAGATCAAGTGATGACTCCAAAAGTAGCTTTGAGCCACTGCAAAGACAGACCAATTCAAATGAGGAATTACAGGCAAACTTTACCCAGAGTTAGTAATTAAATGCAAGAGCAGTTTAGATTGCTGGTTTTGGTTTATGCCCAATTGCCCATGTTGGTATGGTGCCTCAAAAAAAGAGAAGTGCACTACGAATAACAAATTTGTTATTAAAAGTTTGTGCAGCTCACTGTGAACGCTACAGGTTGCAATCTGTGGTGCATAAAGTGGAGCACCAAACAGTGACTGCAATATACACACAGAGCTCTTCTTTCATATTGATTGAAATGGATTTTGCCTGTGGTAAGTGACGCAAGCTTGTCCTGTCTGGGGCCGTGGCTGACGCTGCAATGTCAAAGTACAGCTGGGTTGACCTGCTGCTAGGTATGCTGGATTTATATTTTACACATTCATATAATGGGTCCTCTAAAATTCCTCTGTCTCTAGTAGCACAGCATTTTTAGGAACAGAAAAAAACTACATGCTTCCAAATATCCATTTGTCTGCCCAGAGAGGTTGTGGAGTCTGCTTCGCTGGAGACATTAAACCCCCCCGGACAAGTTCCTGTGTGATGTGCTCTAGGTGATCCTGCTCTGGCAGGGGGGTTGGACTAGATGATCTTTCAAGGTCCCTTTCAACCCCTGAGATCCCGTGATTCTGTGATCCATTTTTCTAACATGCTTGCTCAATCTCTGCTCTCTGTTCTTAAATAACTGCTCACCACATAGCAAATAATAAAGGAAGTCCTTGTCACTAACCTTTTTCGTATGAAAATCTGCAAATTACTAACCAGATCTGGTACTATTTTTGAAGCTCTCAAATTTTTAGATACTAGCAATGGCATACTTACAAAAATTAATCAATAATTTAATTAATAATAATTAATTTCTAATATCACTATCCAACTAAACCTACATTCAATCTCTTCATCTCAAGTGATGAAAAGAGCTGCTCTAAATTCAGTGGAACTACATCCTAGTCCACACAGGCAGTTTGGAGGCAGTTAAACTATATAACTGAAACAGAGTTAAATGACTTCTTAAATTAGGCTGTTTTATGTGGTTCTCCATAGTTCACTTTAAATCTCAGAATTTGTTTCATTCTCACCTGTGTTACTATACTTTGTCAATATTGCCTCTTTCAGACACTCAGCTGCTTGCTAGGGAGTTGGCCAGGAGGTAGCAAAGGAGCAAGCAAGATGAACCCTCTGCTGTGTTTCTATGGAGACTTGATACTTAATTCTTTTATTGGTTTGTTGTTTGGGGTTTTTTTTGGCTTTTTCTTTATTTCTTTTTTTTATTTTTTTTTCCCCTCATAACATAAAAGCCATGCACACTGCAAGTGTATTTTGCCCTTTGGAAACCAGGAAAAATAATGTTCAGACATCAATGTCTGGATGTTTGTACTTAGATCCAGTGGAATAATGAGTTTATCAAGACCTGTGCTGCTAGGAACGAAACAGGATCCCCTACTCAGTGAGTTGCCAAGTATTTATTTGCTCCTGCCTTCCCTTTCCTTCACAGCCTGGCTGTTGGTCACTGACTAAAACCACAGATTCTATTGCAGGATGCTACTGCAATTCCAAATGTACGCACCCCTCCTCCCTAGTTGGTGGTGTCTGCTGCTGTTCAGAGCAAAAAATAGAGAAGAGTGAAGCCCCCAGGTAAACCCAAGACCTCACAAGAGTAGAGTGTGAGCCAGAATTGGCTGGAATAAGGAAATGGTTGCACACGTCAGCATTAACTTGTGCTACAGTCTCCATCCTACAGTGATGTTCCTGTGAGCAGTTTCTAGAAACCTTGCTCTTGAGCACCACATAAGCTTGTAAGGGATTGCTAATAGTTAATTTCATCTGGGTGGAGGAAACAACAGCATATCTATATTTAAACTTGCAGTGCTAAATTATTCTGATGATCTATCTTCAATTAGCTACTAAATAAAAAAATGTTTAAAAGCAATCTTTGGCAATGCAGCTTTACTTAGGACACCTTCTGTCACTTCAGTTGGGAGTCACACAGGCAGAAAGGAAGAAATTTGCAGCACTGAAGTCACTTTTTAAGCGCTAAGTGCAGAAAAGGCTGGAAGAGTTTTATTCTAAAAGGCACACTGCACACAGGATCAGATATTGTTGCCATGGCTGACTTCCTTTATGGCTTTGAGTAAATCCATATTTGATGCATTAAGGATGGATTGGGTTACTGTTAGGCAGAAGTAGGTCAAGTGGTTTTTAAGCCACAGTTTGCATAGAATAAGAGCAAATACAGAAATTAGGTTTTTAAAAAATAATTTTTAGCATATGCAATTACAGTTAGATCATAAATTAACTTGCAGCTAATGCATAATGCCATCTAGTGGAAAAATCAACAAGTATAGATGCAACAAGTCCATTCAGATGACTCATGCAATATGAATGTTACATGCACTCGACAGTTTTAATACTGAATTAAATTTCAAACTAAAGAACTATAACCTGATTTTTGAAACCTCCATGAGAAAAGACCTTCACAAAATTTAAAGGCCTTCCAAAGATATTCTACCCTCAAAGTTAAGATATGCAAAACAATCTCAGTGAACTTGGATTTATAATGATTGTAGGATCTGAGACAGACCTTGAAAGGCTTTCGATTTCATTTCCTAATTTAATTTTATTTAGAGATTGAATTTTTTGGTCAACAGAATTACATACACTTCAAACTGATAAGGGAGAAAATTCAAAGAAATTTACTGGTACATCAGCCAGAACAATCTGTAATTCCAGAGAGTTTCAGAATTAAAGACCTTCATCTTTATACTTATGAGGTCACTTTATACTTATGAGGTCACTCATAGATAAAAAAGGAAACAGTGAAAAAAGTGCCTAAAAATCAAAGTTATTGAAGGTAAAGAAAACAGACTCATCATAAAAAGATTAGAGTGGAATAAGAGGCCTAGAGAGACTATCTGTATCAGATAAGTCATACACTCCTTTAATAGCCCTTCTAAATTCAACAGGAAAGGAAAAATCCAAGGGGAATAAGTTATCAGAATTTTATCCTTAATAAAAACATACCACCTGCCTCTTATTGGTGAATTAACGTGCTCATAGGTCTGAATTAGCACTGTCTCTAAACCTCTGTACATTTGATATCACCCTGTTTTGATATTACTTAATTTATCATTTACCAGGTAAAAATTCACATGCCCTGTGATGTTACATTAGTTGAATCTTACAGCTGTGGACCTGAAGGACCCTATGGAGATCATTACCTGAAGAACTGAAAGATTTTACCTACAACATCTCCCATTATAATTAAGTATTCAAAATCAAAGTACATGCCAAGACTCAGCAAACTAATTCTGTGTCCTCCAGAACAAAAAGTAGAAACAAAACACATTAAAAGGAGGTAACAGATTCTACAAGGTACTCAGGAATTTGATGCCCATCAAAACCTAGAAGAGTTAAATGATTTAAAGCATCAAACATCTGCTTGAGCAGATGTTTAAAAAATCCCCCAAACTGACACTGAACAAGTAGAGTTTTCTGGTTATGAAGAACATATTTTGCAAAATATTCATTTTGGCTGTGGCTACCATTCTTCTTTCAAACCATTTTATAATCATCCTAGCTAAATACACAAGTGGAAATGTGCGAAACGCTAGTTACAATTAATTTGGCATAAGGATTAGGATATTCTTTTCCAACTCACTAAACAACGTGGATTAGTTATTCAAAACAACACACAAACATTGTCATATCATACAGTTTACCAAGCAACTCACAGCAAAAGTGAGCTGTGGAGTACCTACTTACCAGCAGAGTAGAAGCAATAAAAATATTGTTGCTACAGACAGTAGAAAAGCTGTCCCCTCAAGTACTTATGCACAGTGTTTCAAAAAATGATAAAAATACAGCACAATGAAAAAAAAAAGGAATTTACTCTTACACTGATGACATTAATTGTCAAGGAATAAGATATTAACCCCAGTCACAAATTAGCATTTAAAATACCAGAAGAGATGAGATATGTGAGTTGGATGCTATTCCCCATAAAACCTACTACATCTCTTTTCTGATGCGGCAAATCCCACAAGCAAACGCAGCTAGTCCCTTTTCTCCTTAAGTCCTGACCTTCAAGTTAGGGATCGTGACTCTTATTTTTCTTTTTTAATGCATGAAGTTATATTTCTTAACTATAAATACGTCATAAATGCATGAGTTTAGCCTGACTAGGAAACAAAAGTATGTCTATCTTTGCATACATCCTTTTTAACCAAACTTAGGTCCGAACAGGGTGAGAAAAGGCCTTAGGAGACAGGCACATCAGGAGCAATGGGCACTGTCTTGGGAATGGGAAAAGTGACCCATTCTGTATACAATAAAAAGAATGTTTTGTGATTTCTGTAGTTCACTTAATCTCGTGGTTATATCATACGAAATTAATGGAACACTGTATATAATTTCTGCCAATATATGGGAGAACACGTGAAGTTATGCAAATCTGTTAGAAGTGTCTGGCTGTTAAGATGCTTTTGAATAGGAATTATCACCAAATAATTGAAAGTAATTGGATAAATTTATTACAAAATTATATTGACTTCTGCTATCTAGGAATTTCCTAGCTTCTTTTTTTCTTTGATGCACAATTGAATCTCAGCTGCTTATACTTCTATTAGACTATGGTTAGAGTCTTACTGGAAGAGAGAAGAGAGCATGGGAAGCAGAAAAAAAATTAAAATAATGGAGGAAGATTATTATTTAAGTAACAGGTGGCTACCTCTTCAAAATTCATTCCATTCCTCTTCGGTACTTGTGAATATTATCAGTGAAAAAAAGCCACCATCAAGTAAGTCAGTTTTTACTCAGTTACATAAAAACTGGAAAAAAAACACCTTCAGTGATACAAAGAAATAACAATGCTTGGAATAGAGGCATGAAGTCTTGCATGACTAGATAATGTTTCTCTGAACAAGTTTAAGTTTTGTTTTTCTCTGTAAGTTCAGTTCTTGTGGGTAAACCTTTGGTTTCCCACATTTACATGGCAATTTTAACTTTAATTAAAAGAACAGCTTTTTAAATAATTTCAAGACGGAAAATGGTCACTGTGAAGAATCTTTTTCAAGGTCTTCTGCTCACTTTAAGATGACTTCTTTTGCATTCTATGTTTTTATTCCTCCTTTGTTGACACAATGGAATTTATTAATGCCTGTGGTTCCTGCTAGCTTTGGCATTTTTTGCAAATATGATCCTGCAACAACATCATATAGACCAAGAGTAGGTGCTTATGTGAGGTGTCATCAATTACTTACCAAGGTCACTGCATGCTGATTCTCTGGGAATCATATTATAGGCAGTCTTTTATAGCCTGAAGGAAACGATACTGAATTATCATATTGTTTTTCAAAATAAAATTCTGATTATTTTTGACCCAAGTTAATATTCAGTCTAAAAATGCCAAGAAGAGAGATTATTTCAATTTAAACTAGTGCAAAAGAAAAACAGTAAATGGCCTGCATACATTGGATAATAATTAAAGCATGCTGTGCAGTTTAAAACTTAATGTAGCATCATTATACTAACTTCATTATTATTGCTTTAAATTAAAGAATTAATACTAGGCTTAGAGGTACCTAGACCAAGTTAAAAGAACCTAGTGTAGAACAACTTAACCTGTTTACCACTGAACACAGTGTCAGCCTACAGGTGATGTACAAAACAACAGCAAAATATGCACCTACCTCTTCCTGTGTGCCATCAAGGAAGACAGCAAATAAAGTAAGTTAAAAAGAACATCTTAAAAAATGTAGCCTAATTTGTGTTTGTTTGTAAAAGAAAACTATGATAGCTAAAATTGCACAAGATGGTCAAAGGACTATTAAAGATTAGGTTCACGATAAATTCTGTGAAATACAGAATCTAGAGGTTTATTTAATCTATTCATCTCAGCAGAGGAAGTGTCTAAATAGCAAAGAATGATCTGAAGTATCTCACCATCTCATCCACACAGCAGACACAAAATGGTAGCTGCAGTGCAAACTATGAGAGTGTTTAAACAGCATAAACACTTACTTGAAGACGTTGCCTTAGGGAATATCAGGATAAAGCAGCCTCAGACTTTGGTCCTGGAGGAGTAACACTGAAGATTATCTATAATGATGACCTTTACAGGACTGATATCTGCCCGTCCATTTGGAATTGGTTTAGTAGTTGGTTTTATTTTAGACGTGTCTCGTAAAAATGGATGGGGATGCCATTACCTCCTGCTGTAGTTCCTTGAAAGGCATATTGATGAAACTAAAAAGTGAGCATTTTCTTTTGCATGTCAGGCAAGAGCCATCAACAAACTAAACAATTCTGGCTTATACTAGCACTCCCCGACAATGCAATACAGTGCCAGTGACAAATACAGTATTTTGTTGCCAGAAAAAAAGCATTCTTGTGTTTAGTATGTGGATGAAATGCAACCCTGCAAAGAAAATGGTGAATGGTGACAGTATCATTATTTTGCTCTTATGCCTTTAAATGTACTAAAAAATAATCAGCTTTTTCCAAATATGGAAGAGTGCTCTTAATTCAAGTGCTGCACTTAAGATGATGGTCAATATGGAACATTGATTAGGTAACATCAATGAAATCAAGCTAATTTCCTTCTCAGGAGCCTCTAAACACACCACTGTGTCCTGCTAATCCAGGTGAAAACATTCCAGTCAGTAGTGTTAAAAAGAAAAGGAAAAACAGAAAGTCCAAAATAGATGCAGTTCTCATTTTCACAATGACAAGTGAACATACAATGCTAACAAATCCAACTTGCTTACAATGAAACCAATTTATTTCAACTCCACATAGACTGAAGAGGAATAAAAATGTTCTGCATCCATACAGTGACCACTATACCATTGACAGACCAGGACCTGGTTTGACACTGACACCTGTTGGTTCTACTTTCACGCTGCACGACGTAATAGCAGCACATTCTTTCTGCCTTTTTGCACCATGCTACTCTTTGACATCCCCCTAATGGGTGCTGATAATAGTACAGGAATAATGTTATAGTAAACCAAAGGCACTACAACTTAGAAAAGCAGGCCAACCCACTGGCAAGAGATTGCTTATTCCCTCAGGAAAATGCCTACCTGGGAAACGAATAAAATTATGGACTTAATCCAATTTTTGTTGACTATAATGGAAGTTCTTTCTCTGACTTTGCTGAGGATTAGAGTGGGCCTGGAGGAAGAATCTCAAATCTGATAGATTCTTTCTCATTTATCAATACTAAGAAGAAGGAAGGGCAGAAAGAAAAAAAAGAACCACCACAAATAACAGCAAAACCAGACCACAGGCAATCCAGATGAAGCCAAACAAGGGAAGTTATCTTTCTTGTTGCTGGCTGCTGTGGTGCAAGAGGCCTCCATCATGTTTGGAATGACCCTTCTCTGGAAGTCAAAATATTATGCAAATTACAGGCAGTTCCAGCTGGGAACAAAGTTCTGCAAGTGTGTATTAATCTTGCAGCAGGTATAGAATATGGGATTGTGTCAGTCTATTTAGATTGAACATATAGATGTGGCTTTTTTTTTTAATTCTGGCTTCTTCTTATTCATATCCACCAAAGGGAGGTTTGAGGGGCCAAGCCACAAAAACATGTAATAATATAGCTATTAGGGTCAGGACTTTTCATTGATTTTGCCTATAGGCTTCCTACACAAGAAGTCCAACAGGGCTGAAAAACAGGAGTGATGTATTTAAAACCCTATGTCTTTATCCAACAGAATAGATTTTGAGTGAAAGAAGTGTCATGAGAAATAAGACGTAATGCTGGAAAAGAGCTTCCAGCTGCTATGATACAGCGCTCCTTCTCCTTCTTAGTAGCTAGCTTATATAAATAATGGTCTGGAATGAAAGGCCCCTCATTGTGGATCTGCTTAATGTTTTGAATTTATATTTGCTAAAGGAAGAGTATCCCCTTTCTCACATGAGGACATGTTTGAAAGCAGTGAAAACAACCATTTAAAAGAAGCTATGATACTCTTTGCAAGGCTCATATTCTTTGCTATAGCCTGAACACTATAGCATTTATATAAAAAGAGACAGCTGCAGTCTCTGGCAGAGAGAGTTTCATGGAAGAACAGAAATTTAGAATAACTAAAAAGAAGAAATGGAACATAGTAAAGCTTAAAACTTGTTGCTGGTGTTTCTAGTTTCTGTTTTCCTCCAAAACACTTGGAAACCTACCCCTTTTGCTTCCTTTTAAAGTGGAATTAGGAATCTCTAGGCATCTTCCTCTTGGGTTGATTTCTGAAGTTGTGAGAATATCAAAATAGCTTAGAGATACTTGAAGAAAGGAGATAGTGTCCAGTGAGAGTCACTGGTCAATTTTTTTTGTTTATGCAAGGAATAAGAAAGTTCTTATTAGAATGGATCAGATATGGACTTATCTCCCTGGAAGAGGAAGGATCCTGCAATAATTGCATTAGGGAGTGTTGTATCAGTTGCAGCAATTTCAAGGGACTCTTCAAGGATTGTACTGGATGCACTCTGCATGGGAGAGTCTCCCCAAACTGACTTTCCAAAGGTTTCTGCAATCCTACCAGGTTCTGAAAAGCAATTTGACCCCTATCTCTTGTCTCTGACCAGGTTACAAAACTAGTTCTACTCATTTAAGAACTCTCACTTTTACAAACACATTTTAAGTGATAGAGAAATTTAACAATCTGCTATTTATGGCAAGTAATAAAAGGTAAGTATTTTCTAATTTTCTTTCATCTCTCATCTATATACACAAACAGATCTCTCTCTTGCAGGTTCACGGTCACCAGAGCTTAATAAACAGTCCATAAAGAAAATAACTATCTGGTTTATGGAGTTACTAGTTTCCAACCCCTCCCAACTCAGCCCAAGCCCAAAACACACCACTTCCCTCAGAAGAACTCACTTATGTTAGCTTAGGCACATAAGAACCTCTTTTGACATTAATATCAAATAGGTACTTTATAATTTAGTATCCATTACACGAGGGAAAAGAAAATACTTCAGGCATTGCTTATATTCATATTAATGCTGATCCAAAAAGAACAGTGAGAGCTCTGGGATCACAAAGCAGGCCAGGATAGCTAAGGATGAAAACAAAATTTATGCAAGAGACAGGATGACTTAAGAAACATTTCATATAGTAGGTATGGTAGACCATACACAAAGAAATAATAGGTAAAAAGCAACTCCAGTTCCTCACACAACAGCCACCTCCATTATATAAGGTTGCCAGAATGAAATCAGTTTAAAAAAAACCACAATGATGTCACTCACCTTAATATTTACTTATATTTATGTTTTCAAATAATTAGTGCTTTAAAACACAGCTGAAAAGATTTTGAAGATTAACAATACAGCATTAAGAGGCATTTTTTTTTGCTACCAAAATCTCTTAATTCTAATGTTTCACTAACCCTTCCCAAATAGGTATAACTAAACTACTGAAAAACTTTTAAGGATGCCATCAGTAAGACTCCAACAGCTTATAAAACCATGTCCCTGTTAGCATTAATATTAATTTTCTACTGGCCTTTCTGTACCCGACAAACTTACTTACTTGTTCAAAGCAAAAGGCAACCCGATCTTCATAGAACTTAAAACGGGATTCTAGCCACACATTTCAGCTGAGCACCCGGGCTGCAACGTCGTTCATTGTCTTCTGATATTTTTCTAGACACAGGTCAAAACACAACGCAGTTTAAGAATTTACCTGCATGCCAGGGAACGCGCAGCTGGGACACTGTGCTCGCAGAGAAGATGCTTTTGCTTATTTGCACCTCTCTATCCAGTCATTAGAAACTGATGGAAAAGAAGAAAGCAGCTCTGGCACAGACCTATCAGTAAATTATTATATATATATATATATTTTTTACATTTCTCCTCAGGTTTTATTGCCCCCCCCCACACACGTTCTCTGCAGCCCTGGGAAGGGCCGGGGAGTGAATGGAGAATGGTCTTGACCACCAGCAAGTCCCCAGCTCCGGTCCTGTACTTCACCGTGGGGCTGCTGCATGTTCTAGGTCAGTCTTTGGGCTAATTTTGGCAAGACCAAGTGTCAGCATAACCAGACATCAGCACAGGAGGTGCCGAGAGCGCTTATGTGTGGCGGCTCAGCTGTGATCCTGGGGAAAGGCTCTGGCAGAGGGGAACGCGTCCTCAGCCACGGCAGGGGAGGCGAGGCGGTGGGGCCAGCACCTGCAGCCCTCCAGGGCTTTGCCCCCCACCCTGCTGTGCAGAGGCTCCGGGTTTGGTCAGTCGCTGGACAACTCCCCTGAGAGCGCCGGGAGCGGAAGGCAGAGCCCACCGCAGCGCGGGAGGCCGGCAGACAGGTCTCCCGCTTCCCCGGCCGGCCCTGGGGACCTACCTGCAGACCTGCCGCGCCTCTGGCCGGCGCCTGCGGGCCACGCTGCCCTGAGGGGGCTCCCCAGAGCCCTTCCCGCCACTTCTCCTGCCCCCCCCGTCCCCCCACACGCCGGCTGCCGCCCCCGCCCCGCCGCCGGAGGAGCTCCCCGGGGCGGGGAGCGGAAGGGAAGGGCAGGACAGCGCGGGGAGGCGGCACCGCTTTCCCACCTATCCCCCCCCTCCCTCCGCCGCCGGCGAGGTTCGTGATGAGGCGGCCGCGGGGAGCGGCTGGCGGGGAGCAGCCGGAGGAGTTTGTTTGCTGCCTGTCCCCGTCTCCCTGATGCTCTGAGCCGGAGTCTCCTCCTCTCCCCGGGCTGCCACCCGGGCTGGATGCTCCGCTCGCTCCTCGCTTCGCTGCCGCAGCCGCCAGCCGCTTCCCGCCGCCCCGCAAGAAATGGAGACGTTCGCTGCCCCCCTGGACACCACTCCGGACCCCGCCATCGTGCAGCCCCCCGGGGCCAGCCCGTCGGTTCCCCCCCGGGAGCAGCAGCAGGAGCAGCTCCGCATCGGGGAGAGCGGGCAGTTCGGCGAGGGGCTGGAGGACAGAGGTGAGCTCCCGCCCGTGCCTCCTCCCGCCCGCCTCAGCCGCCTGCCCCACCGCCTCCCCTCCGTCCCGAGACGCCCCGCACGCACCCGCCGCAGCTTTTTCCCACACTCTCCCTTGCAGCACCTCTCCTTGGACCCGCGCCCTCCTCCTTCCGCCACAGCAGCCCTTCCCGCCCCCTCTCCTTCAGCCCTGGCAGCCCGACACACCACTCCTGCTCTCCTCACGGTCCCCCACCAGCCGCCTCCGGCTCGCAGCCGCCCGCATCGCTTCCCCGCAGCCCCGGCCTCCTCCAGCCCCCCTTGCTCTTCCCTCACGCCCCCGCAGCCCCGGCCTCCCGCGGGTCCCGCTCCCGCCTCAGCCCCGGACACCCCCTCCGCCCGCCGCTGCCGCTCGCTTGACGTTCCTCCCCCCTCCCGCCCTCCCAAGCTTTCCCCCGCTTTAGTTCCCGTGCGAGCACCCCGCGACAGCCGTGAAATATTTCTATAAACTCTGTTCGTGGCTGTTCCCACCTCGCCCGGAGCCTCGCCCGCTCGGCGGGGCGGAGGGGCGGGCGGGCGGCGGCCCATGGCGCCGCTCCCTGGGAGGGAGGGAGAAGCCGGGCCGGGGGCAGCGGTGCCGGCGCCCGGGAGGGGCTGGCGGGGCCAGGCGCTGCCGGAGGTTTTCCCGGCGCTGAGGTGAGCTGCCGGCCGGGCTGGGGCAGCCGCCCTCGGGCGCTGTGGTTGGTCCTCTCCAGCCCGGGCCGGCTTAGAACGCGCTGGGCGCCTGCCTTCCTCGCTGCCTCGCTTTCTCTGCTGTATAATGCACTCCCACGTAACTCGTTTTTTATTATTTGCCTAAACATCTGGCCAGGGATGGAAAGCTGCCTGCTTCCAAACCTTTCATGTGAAAAAGCGTCTCTACCGGGCATCTGTTCGTGGGGTGTGAGGCCCTTGCTTACCTGCTGCCCATGGAGGCAGCTGCCATTTTAACCCTCCCCAACATTGCCTTGCCCTGCACAGCGCTCCAAACAATTTGTCTCCGTTTTTTATTTCACATATAGGCTTTCCTTAGCCCCTCTGTTGTCTTTTTCTTCTTTTCTGCTCTTGCTTTCAGCATCCTGGAGTCCCTTCTGTGTTCTCACTCTTCATCCCATCCTACACGTAACCTCTGTATCCCCCATTCTTTCCCCAGCTTTCCAAAAGCCTCTGCTTGCTCACAAGTCCTGGACATGAAATAGAGCAGTAAGGAAGAGCAGTCACCATCCTCCCTGACAGGTTTCAGTCTTGTCAGGGCTGGGGACAGCCCTTTTTCCAGGGGTACCTTTGCTGTCCCCATCAATGGCAGCGGGCAAACATTGTGGCTGAGGGCAATTTGAGGCTTCAGTTCTATTTTGAATAACAGCAATCAGGAATTTTGATTATGGTTCAAGGATGGAAGTTAGACTACAGAAATTTTTCATTTGTGCCCAATATGACAGAGTTAAAGATGAAAGCTGGCCCTTTTGGCATTAAGGGTAGTTCCAAAGGGGGGAGATGGGACTAAAGCTGCTGATTTTATTTCCTTCTCTGCCTTCATGTTCTTTCTGTGGCCCTTGCAGTAGCTTTCTATTAGCCTTTCCTATAGTCACTGATACATCTACCAGGATAATTCCCAGTCATTGTAGAGGAAAATCTGGTATGCTTTTTGGATGTTGTTCCTGTTGAAATTGTTACAGTCTGTCCTTTTAGGTTTTACTTTTCCTTATGATAATTTCCAATGAATCATAGCAGATCCAGTTATAGAGACGATACTTCCATCTTTGCTAAAAATAAAATCACCCTAAATTTTGGAACAAGATATTTGCTCTTTAAGAGCCATATCCCAAATCAGTGATAATACTGTGGATGAGGTCCTAAAATTAACATCTTAGGTGAATAATTTTTCTATTAGCCTTATCTCTTCTGCAAATTCTAACTTGACATTTTAAAATGATCCCTTAGCCAAATAGAAAAGTACTTTTGGTAAGTCAGCATATGGTAAAGAATATCCTAGAATCACTTCACAAATATGCCAAGCTTGTGTTCTGCAACTGTTAGGCAGGTTTTTTCTTCTTTTTTTTTTTTTAATGGGAAGGAAATCTGTTAATATACAAAGGTACTGAAAGATAAAGTGAAAATCCAGTGGATTTAACCAGCTTATAATATTTTCTATACCTTAAGGATATCTCTGTGTGTTAAATAAATTAATGGCAATAAAATTACTCAGGATGTTAGTATCAGGGTGGAGGAATTTTGTCAGTAGGTACTAGCTTTTTATTTTAGTAGCAATGCAGGTCGTACTGAAAGATTATCTTTCAGCCTTCTGTGGATGTTTAAAGCTTGTTTTCTTATGGTCAGTGGAAAAAAATATGGAGGTTTACCTTGTGAATTGTGTTATTGTGTGTAAATTAATAAGCTGTTGTTGCTTCTAGATAATTGTCATGCTGTGGTCTTGGCAGTCATGTGAATGAGTTTGTGTATTTCTGTGCTGTCCCCTAGGACACTTGTAAGAATAATATGATTTTTCTCAGGGACAAAAACTGTAAATACAGAACATTTATTTGAATTATTTTAGGAGGGAAGGGGTTGCATCTCTGACAGCTAGAATATGCCAGCCATTTTGAGAGAGAGAGAAACACACACGCATTCGTGCGCGGCAGAAGTGGTTCTGTTTTACAAGGATTGCAGTCTCTGTCATACTGGACGTGTGCTTGACATGTGAATAGTAATCAGCAGTGCTGCACTAACTGTGGGGCTTGTTATTAATTTCTCAATTTCGTTAGGATATGATTTATAAGTATCAACTGTGTATGCTGGACTTCCCAGGTAATAGTGAGCTATGAATTATAGGATAAAGAAAGAAACAGGTGAGGATGTCTGTCATCCTGATCTGTGTTTATTTGAAATATTGAGAGTCAAAATTAGCTAAGACGACCAACTTTGCTTTACATTCCAACAAGGTTTGGGCCATAGTTTAAAATCCTTGGTTTGGGTTGGGCCCAAGAGGGATGAACACACAAAACATGAGAAGATGTGTTTTCTTTATGGTTGTATTAGCAGAAATATCTCCTATATTTCAAGAAATCTTGTTAAATTACTTCATATCAGACAGTTAAACTGTGCATCATTATGAGGAAGATAGGCCAAATACTGGGAAAAAAACAAATAATACTTCTTCACACAAATGAAAGCAGACTATGTGAGACATAGCTGAGCAGTACTATCAGTAAAAGACTCAAACCTTCTGTAGTTATCATCTGGTAGTTTTCATGTATTAAACAAAGAACGCACATAATGAGAAACAGACATAATTTCAATATAGGGCCTAGTAGTTCTCCTGCCTGCAAGTTTGTAAATTCTTTTCCTAAAGAGATGAGTGTGTAGTACAAAAAGTGAAGCAATACTTTAAGTTTTCTAAAAGCACAGTACAAGCATGGAATTATCACAGTGGCTTTCTGAGCTACCATAAAGAAACTCACTCTCCTTATTGAAATTGAGGTGGAAAAAACATGAAGTATTCTTTCAGGGCAGTGTGAATCCCACCAATTATTCTAGGTTTAGAACCAGTAATTTTGACAGCCTTCAAGTGGCAGAATGATATCTGGTGGATCAAATTGTTAGCACCCCTGGATGTCTGCCCCTCTGCTGAGACATTGCAACCGTGGAGGCAGAGGTGTCTGATTCACTTCTGAATTGATTCCAAAACCACTGCAGTTTTCAGCCAGTATATTACAGTCAGTTGAAATTAATACCTTGTTAATGTTAATAAACTTGGTTAAGTGTGGTGTGGATTCAGGAGTGCTCTGATAACCAGATGAGGTGTCCCTCCCTTGAAAGTGGCAATAGTCATCAGAGAGAAAACTGGGAGGGAGAGGATAGGAGCAGCTTCAGCTGTTACGTTTTAATCTGCTGCTGAGTCTGCTAGGGAGGGTGTTCTCAACCCTTTGTCTAAGACATTAAACTAGCTGCTAAAAGGTTGTTCTATTAAGCCAGTGCCCTAGTTCAGTGCATTCTGGGCAGGCAAGTGCCTCTGGAAAGTGGACATCATCTAAGAGGAACCACCTGCATTTTCTGGAGTAATTAATTAAGAAAGTTAAAAGCCATCAGGTGTTCTGTAACAGTTGAACAGATTTGAGCTGCAGCTTGCTGGTGGAAAAATAATGTAGGTTTGAAATGTTTCAAACTGGATGAATACATTAAGCACAAAGAATCTGGATGGGATAAACAAAACACAAGTAAGTTAAATGATGAACACATTTTGAAAGTGGCATAAGACTTGGGCTGTGAGAATGAAAACCAAGTAATGAAGTTTTCTATATTTTTAAACTATTTTTTTTCTCTGTGCTTTAAGATGAGTCTACAAAAGACTTTTCATGAATTGAAATAATAAAAAAAGAGAAAGCATCCCATTCCCTTGTGTTCAAAAGATTTCCATCCTGATCGCAACAGGAACAGAGTTGGTTCTTCAGTTAGTTCTAGATAGGGATGTATTCTTGCCTCACATGAAGGACATAATGCTTCAATAGTTTTTTTCAGCTGTGATAGCTTTGATTCTGAAGTATGCCAGCTTCTGCTTGGGTGCTCGGTATGTCCAGTATATCCCTGTGCATCAGTAGGTTATTTCACAGAGACCAGCGAGCTAATTATGTTAATTATGTTCATGATCCTGAACTGCTGAAATTAGTTTTGATCTGAGTAGGGTATAGAACTGAGCCCTTTCTCATGTAGCTGTCCAGGTGGAAAATGCAAGTGATACACTTTTCTCCAACTGCCCTGCAATTGCAGTGCTCTTTTTAAAGTGACTGAGTGGGTCTTTCTATGTGAAATCAGAACAACCTACGTGTGTTCTCCTTGCTTACTTGTATGTTTCTGGTGGCTTCATTCACTTAACCTTAATAATGTGAGAAAGATTTGATTCTGTATTGATTCTTTGTGTTATATAGAATGTAAATATGTGATCTAGGTCTGAACTAACACAGCTGTGTTTTTGAAAGGAGCAATGGATTGTTCATACCCTCTTTGCTTATTGCTTATCAGGTTTACTAGAAAGCAGTACAAGGCTAAAACCTCATGAAGCTCAAAGCTACAGAAAGAAGGCATTGTGGGTTTCCTGGGTCTCCATTATTGTCACACTGGCTCTTGCAGTGGCTGCATTCAGTGAGTATTGGGAATATTTTAAATCTTCACATCTCTTTTTTGTTTTTCTTTTGGGCTTTCAGAATTTCTCTCTCTGTGGAAGCTTTATCATGTTTTTTCTTTATAACTGCTTTAAGAGGCTTCTTTCTAGATTGCCTGTGTCTGCATGGTGCTTATAAATTAGTAAAACTTGTTTTTTTTCTTCAGAGGATAAGGTAGTTGAAGGTCAGAGAAAGAAACAAGAGATGTTCATTCCTGCTAGCATTTATGCATGTGGAACTGTTCATTTTACAGAATAGTGTAAAAATCATTATGCAGTGTATTGCCTTTAACCAAATAGGTCAAATATGACAAGTCTTAATCCACCTGGGATTTGTAGTGGGAATGCTATAATAAAGAATAGTGAATTGTAAGGGAGAAATATATCATTTATCTATATTGCACTGACAGATACACTAACACAATGCTAATCTGGAAGAGTAATGCCAGATTCTTTATAAGCCACTGTTTTTCTTTAAATTTCAAGACATTTGTCTGGTTTACCTTTACACAAAGAATTTGAAAAAACCCTCCAAATTGCTTTTATATGGAAAAAATGAAAAATATTTATTTTATTTCAAAACAGGGAAAAAAGCTACATTGTGTAAATTAAGATACATTTTAGTAAAATACCAGCTTCCTATTCTGATCAGTTAAGTTAACACTGCTTTACTGTAAGGACAAAAAGAAATGTGGAATCTGGAACAAAATTTTTGCAATGCCACATTCTCTGTTCAAAAAAGGAAAAAAAAAACATAAGCAACTGGATTTACATGTTTATATATAAAAACAGAAAAGCTTTGTTTAGAAGACAAGACATCTAAGATGTCTGAGAACATCAATCTTCAGCTTGATAAAGAAAAACTTGCATTATTTTTCTTTTTGAAGCTACAGCAGCATGTGTTTTATTATTCTAATCTGTGGTGTATGACCTGCTGCTGGAAGTTGGTGTCAGCTCCCAGGAGAGATTATAAGAATGTGACCAAATGGTCTCTGAAAACTCAACATGTTACCTGGAGCGATATATATAGAAACACGGGTACAATAATTTGACTCAAAAGGAGAAGGAACACTTGAAAGCAGAATTTAACACTGTAAGAAATTTGAACGTTACCAAGAAAGCCAGACATCTGAGTTTCTGCTTCACGAAAATACAATGGTCTGTCTTTGTTACTAAAGCAAGATAAAAGTAAATATGTTAAAAATAACATTGTTACCTATTAACAATATAATTTTAGGAAATATTGAGAAGTGACTTAGTTTTATTTTACATTTTAAATTGTCAGAGTTGCAAGACCTAAGTATAATCTGGATAACTAAAACGCTGCTTTATTTACAAATATTTTGTAAGATCAGTTAAGCTATCTGAAGGCTTTCATTCTCTCTTTTTCTTATTTGTGGCACTCTGGTAGTGTTTAGAAGCTCTGTAACAAACCAGCACAGAAGGTAGTTCCTGCCTGGGTATACTGTGACTGCATACTCAGCTGGAATGGATAGACATTGAACTACTGAATCAGCTATTAGTAATTATGTGGTTTTGGAATGTAGCTTTCCTTGTGGTTTGAAGAGACTAAGTTTATGATGAATAAAAGAGAAATCAGCACACAGATACATATTAAATCTGTATGAAATCCCTTAGTAGACAGTTGGCAGTTAACTTGTACACCACAGAAGTATTGCCAGGGCTTTTGATATGCTTAGCATTAAAACTTTTTCATCTTTCAGGAAAATTCAGTGATTCCTCTAGAATCACTTTGCTCCCCCATGCAATTTCAGCAGTTTTGCTCAGTTTATCACCTCATGTTGGGTGCTCTCTTCCTTTGTTCTGTCCTCCAGCAGGTTCCTCTAGCCAGGAGACACGCCAAGTGACCAGTTTGCTGCCTGTTGATATAAATGACTAGTTGTTGCTTTGGGGTGTCTGACACTGCCAGTTCTTTGCAAACACCTGCTATTTATAGCATTCTGTTTCCATTTTACCTCTTGTCTGTTATGGTGAAGTGTTAGCAATACAGCCCTGATGTTCCATTTCAGTGAAAAAGGGGGACCTGCTGTGCTAATTGTTGGGCTATGCTGACTCTATTCTCACTACTATTTCTGATTCTTCTGTACATTCTTTCTGTAATTTTCTGTTTTATCTTCTTATAGGCTTCAAAATACTTGCCTGGAAGTGCTAGCTTATGGTGCTGCTTTTGCAGTAGCACAATACAGTAAAGATAGAAGGCCAGGGAACTGACATTACTTGATAACTGTAGTTGAAGAAATGGGGGACGTGACATGTAAGAAAAATACTAAGGGGACTGATACCCATGTGCATGGTCTGTATAGAGAGTGGTGAAGTGATTCAGGAGCTTCTGTTTCCAACCAAGTGTTTGTAACTAGACTAACCCTAACCCTTTTCCTTTTTTATGATCTGCCCCCTCCCTTGAGTGATGCAGCTTGATCACCACTCTTCCTTTCAAGACTAGTCTAGCTGTTTCCAAAGCCATATTTTTCTAGTGTTGGCATCAGTTGGAATGGTTTATCTTGCCTGATAGGAGATGTTTTCTTTTGTTGGGATTAAGATGATTTCCCAGCTGAACTCTTGATGTTCTTTCACTGGGTAATATTGAACATATTGATGAATCTTGCATTCATCTGAATATACAAAGCAGTTTCCTTATTAGGTAATGATCTGTGGCACGTGAGGCATGAGATTCATTGATCTGAACTCTGTTAGCCTGTTAAAAAGAATTTGTGTATAGTATATTATAAAGGTGTATACATTCAAATTATTATATACCTATGCATGTGTTATATATTTGCTATGTAACAGATGTATGGTATGCATGCTGTCTGGGTAGGGCTGTTTTGTGGCTTGAAATACCAAAAAACAGAAGACGAAATGCTGACATACACATGAATACGTGTTCGGTCTCTTTAGGTTTGGAAAGCTAAACTAGGCTAGGCTGCATGTAGAGTGGAATGGTGGCTTGAAGGAAAATGAAATTATCATCTTTCATTCACTAGTATTTGAGATGTAGGACTTACACAGACCATACATTTAACTTTTTCTTTTATCTGAAGGAAAAAATCTCTTACTATCAAGTACATACTGTACTCAATTTTACCACAGAAACCTGTATTCATAAAAGACCATTTGGAAGCTTTGGCTGCTGTCTCTAAATACAGTTACTGCACAATATGGTAATGGTTTTGATCTCATTAGTTTTGAATGTTGAAGGTGTTGCTCTCCAGCATATAGCTGCACAGGGCTGCATTAAAATCTTTATAGGCCTAAATTTGTAAGATCCTTGAGGTCAGTGGTATTGTGTTTAGCAGCTGAAAGTTAAGCTCGCTTAGACTCAGTTATGGGTATTCTGACATTTGTGTTTTGTGCAATACTTTTATGGTCAGGTACTGAGGAATGCCTGATAAATAAGTTAATTTCACTTTTCATTTCAATGCTGCCTGAAACATGCATTCATGTAGAATTCCCATCAAAAGTGGATTTGCATTTTTATAAATGTATAGTCATAAACTGAGACTGGGCATGATGAAGTTAATCAAATTAACATAAATTTATTCTTTAGCACCCCAAGTAAGTACTGGAATAATACATTTAGTATAATTATTTGTTTCTGTTTTACAATAATATAAGAGTGAAAACATAATACGAACAACTTTTTTTCAACATATATGTGTAGTATAGCTTCAGAATAATAACAGAGAAGGAGGGACTACTGCAGTGTTGGTGTTTTGAAGCCCATTGTTCATAGTTTCTTGACATTTGTTACTAAAACATAATTTTGAAAAATATACAACTATAGCTTTTGCTGTTATAGTTTAATTTCTGCTCAAGCAGCTGATATCTGATAAAATTGTCAAAGCAGAAAACAGTCATTCTATCCAGTATTTCTTTACCAATGTGTAGACTCATGATTCACACAACGCAGTCTGTTCATTCATCTTCCTGATTTGATAAGCTAAAATTGTTTCACAGTGAATGGAGTAGTCATATCCATATAGCAGAGCAACGTATAGACTAAATTCTGCACTAAAAGCTCTCTTTGTAGCCAGAGATTGACTAAAAATTTAGAATGTGTGCCTTTGTAAATGTCAGCTTTGTAAAGGGCTTTCATAAGGCAGCGGTTGAGATGGAACTTGCTGCCTGTCCCAGTGTGGTCAGAGCACTCCTCAATAGGCCCTGCACACTGCATCGTGGGCAGAGTCAATGCTGGTCTGTTTGCAAAATGTTGGGGAGATAGCTAGCAGGTTGTGCAATCTGTCCTCATGGTTGCTTTAGGGATATCTCCTTGTAGATCACCACAGACACTTTTGAGGATTTTGCTTTATAGAAATAACTGAAAACTTGAGTGCAACTAATTGATCCATGATTTCAGGTCCTGTCCTGGTAAGTGTTCAGTTTGGTGTAGTAAATTTAGAGAAGGTGAATTCTATTAATCTGGACAGTTTTTCAGATGGAAACTTGGTAGATACAGTTCTGTAAGTGGAAGTAGTTTATAGGATCAGCTATTGGCACGTGGGTAAGATATTACAAGTAAATGCAAAGAAACTGACATTCTAGTTTTGGGTACAAAATAATTTGTGTTTCAGAATGAATTACTGAAAAATAATTTGTTAAAGTGAGCTTCCACATACTGGGATTAGAGAGGCACTTTGTTTGAAGTCATGGTCCAAATGCCTAGAAATTTCAGGTTGAATGTTGCTCTCAGATTAAAATTTCATCCCAGTTCAGACTCTCTAACAGATAGATTAAAATGCAAATAAAC
Source organism: Apus apus (assembly GCF_020740795.1). Classification (NCBI taxonomy): domain Eukaryota; kingdom Metazoa; phylum Chordata; class Aves; order Apodiformes; family Apodidae; genus Apus; species Apus apus. The sequence goes on from NC_067287.1 coordinate 7,318,954, forward strand.
CTTAGAAAGTATGGATTTAGGTCCCCTTTCTTCATTGGAAGGACTAAATTGAGCCATAAAATCTCATTTTGGTTATCAGTGGGACATGAGCGCTGATTCTCCTCACCTATTATGTTACTCAGGTGTGCTGCAAATGGAGTTACATGGTGCAAACATTGAGGTGTTGGAGGTGTTATCCTGTGGATGCTCAGAAGGGGATGTACTGATATAACCTGTCAATCCTCATTTCAGCCATACTATATAGACAACTGAGTTGGGGAACGACTGGATTAATTTGTTCAGAAACATAATTTTCCCAGTGACCCATTCATGTTCTTGCTTGAAAAAGTAAATGCATGTGGGCTGTCCCTTATGTTTGCACAGTACTTACTAGGCCTTGGGCCAGCTGTGAATAATACTATTACTACTGCTACGAAAGAGTGTAGTTGAAGGTACATGGTTCTACAGTTTAGGTATCCAATACAACATTCTTTAAAGGTCACTGAATTTCAGACAAGGGACAGGCGTTCAGAGCTCAGGTCTGTTCTAGAGTCTCTCAGCTAGGTACCTAAACTAAATTCTCCAGGATCATTGACCATGTGAAAAGTCTTTGTGTTTTTTCTTCCAGGAGCTATACAGAATTGCATTTCTCCCTTCTAAAGAATTTAGAGGGGTTTTTTTTTGTCTGTCTTTTTTTTTTTTCCTCCTTTTTTTTTTCTCCCCAGTAGAGAACATGACAATATTCTGTTTATTCAGAAAAGTACGTTTCAAGTCACAATGCCATGTAAAGGCTAAATACGGAATGGAACTGCTGTGTGATAACATGCAGATCCCTCGTTTTGCATGTTTCTCAGGGCATTTAATTACATCAGTTAAAAAAGGTGCTTCAGGGCTGCAGTCTCATAGAAGTGTTAATGAAATATGGAACTTGAATTCCCAAGGTAGAGTTTTGATACTGGTGACACTTGGGCAGCCCTGTTGTCCTCGTTATAGCTGCTTCACTACAGGCAAAAAACAGAGTTTGGTCCTAACTACGTTATATGTAAGAGCTAAAGGACAAAAAAATCAATTGCCTGTGCAGCACTGACAAAAGATAGCCTTTTGTATAGGTCAGTCTGTATTTAGTACAGCAAAATGCAATTTTTCATTCAATGGAAATGAAATGAGAGGCCAGTAAGGGCCTGTCTTTTTTTAGGCATCCAAAACTCACTGTGACTTTCCTGGGAGGAAAAAATAGCATATGGATGTCAAATTCAAGACTGATAGCTGCTGAACAGAAGTATAGGTCTAAAATCTGCAGTGCTTCACACGTCATGAAATATTCTCCTTAGTTGGCAGGCAAAATGATGATAGAAGTCTGTGGAATCTAGAACAGGCTATGTAATGATCTCTGCCTATGTATTTGAACAGCAAACAATTAAAAAAATCTTTGCTGTGGTGGAAGTTTATTAAAAAAATGGAGTTTGTGTTGAAATGTTAACCTTTTAAACTATTTTATTTTTGCATTAGAAAATTGCAGTTTATCATTCTTTGTATTAAGTACTGCTTCTTTTGTCATGAGGGAAGATCATCCCAAAGAAGTTTTAAATTAAAACAAGGCGCTGATATTGAGGAGAAACTAGAACTATAACATAATTTCATGAAGAATGAGGAACATGCAAGTATGTTAAGTCTAGGCTATTAAGTATAAAATGTAACCCCATTTGTTTCCTTTGCTATTTTCTTTTTCCTTTTTGAGATGGGGGGGGGGTTTATGTTTGCAAATGTATGGAATAAGTCTGTGCAGTATCTAGACCAGTAAGAACAATAAAACTCTTCAAATGAGTTTACATCTTTATAGTATTAGATAATTTGTACAATATTAGAAGAATATAATGTACATAATCCAATGTATTTTATATCAGGAAGTTTTAGACACTTGAAATTTGGTCTTCTGTTTTGCCGTCAGATCTCTGCTAGGATTGCATTACAGGCAGCTTTGCATTTGATGATTCAGAGGTTCCAAATATGAGAACGCGTTTGCGTAGCAAGGTGCAAAATACAAGTAAGTAAAGAAGATAACTAGGCAGTGTTAAGTAATCGGGCTGGTGTCATGGATCCGACTCCTGTCCCTGAGAGAATTACACTGTGCCGTTACAGACTGACCTAAGCAGAGGCTGAATTCTGTTTGGAGGAATTGAAGAACTGAACACTCAATTGGGAGGTTTCTAGGCATGCCACTTGGCCATAACTGAGTGGTGTGGTCATGACATGCCTTACAGCCATCTCTCTAGCCTGTGGTGGATGACAAATGGGTCTTGGCTACAAGTTGATGAAAATAGTTAAAAAATTAAGGAATATTAGGTTTATTGCATATGATTGGTATTAACTGTTGTTCATTAAAAACTGTTGCACTTTTTCCCTCCAAAATTGAGTTTAAATGATTCTCTAGTATGAGCCTGAATTGCTGCTCTTGCTTTATTTGGTATATCACATAGATACGTGGTTTCACATCTGCCTTTTGAAGGAATGGGACTGCAGTCTTTAAAGTCAAATGTAGCATTAGTTCCAGAAAGCAGTAACTCCATTGTTACAGGCTTACCTCTTGCGCAAAGGCATGAATCTGTTACACATTTCATTATGAATGCCTGATACACCAGTAGAACTTGATTTTCAATATAATAAGGAATTTTTCTCTGCTCTTTCAATTTAAGAAAGTACTGCTTTGCTTATTGGCAAAGATGCACTTGTAATGCTGGAGCAGAAAATCAAGAGTAAGGAAAGAAAACAGATGTTTAATATTCATTGTATAGTATCACTTTATTGTTTGAAACTTGTGAGGTTGTAAAGTGTACTACTGAATTAAAAGAAACTTCTTGCTCAGCAGTGGAAGTGATGAAAATCAGAACACAGCCTCATTTTCCTTAGGTTTTCTTTACTTCTGCCAGAAATTTAAAAATATTCATGTGTTTTAAGTGAGTAGATACAAAATGTAAACAACAAAATGTAAGCTTACACCTGATTTAATTAGTTTTGTAGCATTTATAACTGTTTTCCTTTACTGGAGAGGTTGATAATGCTTGGTGTTAACTTCTTGGCACTTGCTCTCTGTGATTTTTCAGTAATGGTGTTTGAGTTCCTTTCCCTGAAATTTGAAGCTTGTTAATATTTAATACTTTTTCAGTACAGAATTCTATTTGCAGATGACTAATCTTTGTTTTGTATGGCTGCACTGTGGGAAGAACTTAATAGCAAAGAAATAATCACATAAATAATATCTGCTTCTTTCCAATGCAGTGTATCTCCCAGCAGATCTATACCATGTTGCAGCAGAAGCTGCAGTTGGTTGGCTGACAGACGTGCTTCCCTGTTGCCAGCTCTGGTGAAGCAGTGGTAGTGCTAGATGAGAAATGGGAGCATCTGGGAGTCTGTGGGTATGTACAGGGTGGTAGCAGAGAAGATCTGTTACTACAGAGGATGATGTTGTTTGAATAGGTGGCACTGCCTCTTCTGAGGCTAGTGACTCAGTATTAACTGAGTTTCTGAAAATAGCACCAGCAAGAGCATAAAACCCATGTCCTAGATAGTCCTGTTTGTTCCGTGCTATGGAACTTTTTGAGAGAAAGCAAGTTAATAATGATCTTGTGAGAAGTTCAGTTTGATAAATTAATCTATTGTTTCATTTGGAACATTATAGGTGATAAACTGTGACGTAACGGTGATGCTATGATCCTGTTAAACAGTTGTGCTTGTCTGCTGTAGTGGTATGTATTTCTTGTGCGTGGTAAAACAATGTGTCTCAGTGGTTTGATCAATCTGTTATTGTACCTTACTGAAAATATCACACAATACTTGGATGGTAAGGGTATACAGCAGTTCTGATCTCTATTTTGTATTCATACATTATGATATCCTGTCAAGCAACCATAGTGTCAGTTGGTCATGTTTTTCAGGTTTAAAGACTGGAAAACTTTGATACCTTGTGTTAAAAAAGTAGTGCAACTTGGTCAAATTAGTTTGTTGAAGTAAAGATTATCCTAAGACTGTGGTAGAGACTGAAACCAAAAATCTGGAGATTGGGGAAGGCAAGATAACTTTTAATAGGCACTAAGCTTCATTTGCAAACCAGCCTTCTTCAGAAAAAACAAAGAGCTCCTAAGTAGCTTCTGATTTTCATTTGTGACCCATTACTGTTCCTTTTTCTCAGGATTTACAGAAAAGGGACAGATAGGCTTAACTTCAGAGTTGGAAGGAGCAGATTAGTCAGTGCTTAGTCAAAGAAGAGTGACCAGAAATAACCAGCTGGTATTTCTGCTAGACAGAAAAACTGCAGAGGAAGAGGTTTAGTCTGACAAGTACTGTAAAAATAGTTAGACAAGAGGCATCTGCCTTTCAGGAACTACTGCAGAATAAGTGGGGCTTGGTACTTGCACTGTGAACTCTGCATTTCTGGAGAGATTTCTGGGCCATTTTCATGCTAGGTGTGATGCTGAGAACATGAGTAAGTTCTACTGCAGAGCAGGATTCTCAGCTGAATCCCAAAGGAAGGTTTCTTATCATCAGATGTGAAGACTATTTATCTTCTGCTATTAAAGATTATGCATCAAGGAACTGTTAAGTATAATGTATCTTTTCAATATATCAAGAAAATACACCTCTAGGTGCATTGTTCTCAGGGCACATTTTTCAATAAAAAATTTAAATAGCTAAAGAATGACAGTATTTCCCCAGGCTCTGCAAAGAAAACTCTCAAATTTTAGAGGAAAGATTTATTATCATTCAGTGGGAAATTTAATAGAATGGAACTGTAGCCTGCAGAGTCAACTAAGTGTAGCTGGGGAAAATTAAAGTAGCTCCATGCATTCCCCATTCTGTTAGGCCTGATAGACAACTGAGAGGTTAAGGTATACTTGAAATGCTGAAGTCCAGAGTAGAGGAGTTCCTTAGAAATAGTATTTTGTGGAAACAAAATAAGTTACTTTACCTTATCAAAAGAATTATTTGTGATCCTTCCATGATAAGAACGCTCTTTCAAAGCAATAAATGGCTTCAGATGTTTAATAACAAATCTGTAGTGGGCTGGAACATTTCAATTCACATTTAGTTTGAACTGAATTAATTATAGAAAAACATGAGCCAGGTAACTAGCATCAGACCTGGTTGGTGTTGTGGAACCTAGTGACAAAGCTGCTAGTGACTGCTGCGGTGGCATGTCACTTCCTAACTACATGGCTACGGAGTTATAAGACTGCTGCTAAGCAGCACAAGAAAAAATAAGGCAGCCCATACTGGCATTGTTTCAAGTTGATCAATTTGTAGGTGTGGAAGTGCATGCTGCTGGGGATACAGAGAGGCAGGTGAAAGGTATCAGTCTTAGCTTGTTGTTTTGTAGGAGAGTGAATGAGGTATGTATGCCTGGAGGACTGTTGTCTACCTCCTGACTTGAGAGAAACATCACTGTTCTCTGCTGCAGCTAACAGACAGTGTCTAACTATGTGGAACTAATGGTACCCAAAAGAGCCAATTCATTTGCTCATCTTTGTGGCACATGAGAAGCTTATAGTAAACTGTGCGTTCTTTTTATTTAGCGTGACTTGATATTTCTGTGTGTAATTAGCTGCAACACGAAAAGGAGAGGTTGTTTAACAATTCTCTAGCCATGAAAAAATAGGTCAGCAAATTAATTTGTACAGATTGTTAGTTAAGGAGGTAAAATTCACAGTTGTGTGCCTTGACCATGTGAGTTCTGATTGTGGGAAACCTGCAGTTACTGCTTGTGCATGTTTAAAAATCTCCCAACTGTCTGATACTGAGATGTGGGCAGCAAAGTGATCCAGTTTTGTTATTTTGAATCCTTGTGATTCAAGCAAACCCAACTCAAATAGAGATTTCCTGCTACTTTCCCACTAAGAGATCCTCATGGGGTTCTCTTGTGTATGTGTCCCTGCTGAGAAGCATCTGGTGGATGAAAGCAAGACTTGGATTAAAACAGCTAATGTTGCAGGGAATGGCTTATGGAATCATTAGACTTGAAATATCCTTAATAGACTTAAAGTAATTTATAAGGCCAGGTCTTCAGTTGTAGTACATAGATGTGTTGACTTCCATGGCTTTATTTCAATTTGAAACAGATAAGCATCTGGTCCTAAAACTTATCACAGATGATAGGTTGAACTTAAACTAGGTAAGGTGTTTTCAGACCTGTATCTCCTTTTAGGATTTTTTTTTTTATAGTAACTCTTGTTTCTCGTTTTTGTGAGATATTTGCTTAAGGCAGCCTCTTTAAACTCTCACAAACATTTTTAAATGCTGCGGGGAAAAAGGTGAATTAATGCTAACTCAGATCCTGCTAGGTTCATGGAGACTGGGCCAAGAATTTGCTCCAGGGACTGTTCTAATCCTGGACATAGCCCAAGCTTTCTTTGCAGCCTTGGGTAAATGATTTTACTGCTGTAAGCTTGTTCTCCATCTGCACACATCAGCTTTTGATACATGAGAAAGTAACTGAATTTTCTGCCAAAGCAATGTAGTGTTTTGCTATATAGTAGTTGACAGGTTTATGTGTATCCTAAGTCTTCCATAGTGACAACATGCTTTGAATTTTGCATGTACAGTAGTAGGTGGGTATTGCAGGCTGCTATCTCAGTACTAGACCTCCTTATTTGTGGGATAATTTCCATCATTTGTTGTGGTTTACCTTGTGAAAACTATTGAAGTTACAGAATTTTTAATGCTGTAATGCTTGTGATTTATGTATTTAGATGTATTTGACATCTTGTTGCATGGGTAGTAGAAATTTTACAGCTGAGTGATGTGTTTTGGGTTGGTGTTTTTTGAGGAACCTGGTGTTACTCTTTGTTTGTATTTTGGTGCTGCAGTTAGGCCACTTGCTGCTGAACTGAAACAGAGTAAAGACCCTGTTTTTTTGTGTAACCATTTTCATTGGTCAGCTAGATGTTGGAAAGAACTTTTTACAAATTAAAACTGCTGTCAAACGAGAACCACTGAGAAATAATAGGATACAGGAGAATTTTAGGAGATAACCTGCCTTGAATTCTAAGTGCATGAAGTTTTTGAGATCAAAGAAGAGATCCTTATGGAGGATGGCAGTTAAAATTTTTTTTTAAGTCTTTTTGAGCAGCAAGTAAGGTGGTTATAACTATTGCCAGTTATCAGGAACGTATTAGCAAGGCCTTGATTTTCAAGAAAACGTATTTTTTAAGCTCTACTTTTGACCCAGTGTTCAGTGCAACTTTTCATGTCAGCACAAGTCTGATGTTGTTTTTTGTAGGGCTATTCTAGTTTTCTAGCACGTAGTTTTATTTTTGGGAAAAAAGCTTTAAGTTTTGAAGATAGGAGGTTTTTGTAGCAAGGCTCAGCACTCCACAGTTCAAAAGTAAGGTTTTAAAGCTGCCTAAAATTGCAGTTGGATCCCATGAAGGCTAAGGAAGTCTACCAATGTGAGTGTTGGTACTGTCAAGCAGGATGATGTCCCTGATGCTTTTCTTAGATGGATACAAACTTTCAGCCACCTATTTTAGAATGGAGATGTAAGTCTTGCCATACTGTCTTACAACCATAATGAACAACTTTCTGCATGTAAAGTTTCACTTTGTATCTCCTCCTGGTATGGTTAGAGTTTACTGTGAAACAAATGCTGTTTTAGAATTACTTTTAGGCACACTGGAGTTTAGTGGAGTTCTTGATTTGTTGCTCTTGCTATGTAGTGTATGCGTTTTCTGCATAGGCTTCTTGGTGCAATGCAGTTTGAGCAGAAAAAACCTTGCTAAATTTTGCTCTTACAAAAAGCAAGCCAAAATACTAGGTCATATTCTGTAGTACAAGGAAAAAAGTTTGCTAAATATGGTATTGATTTAAAACAAAAATTAAGTTTGTTTAAAAATTAAGACCATGCTTATTAATGATGACATCCATTTTTCATGGTCAAACGCACATGATTTATTGAGTGTACAAGATATATTTTTCTGTGGTGATGAGGCTGTAATACTTGTCATTTCAGTGCCAGGTGTGGAGAGGAACTTCAGGTAGATGATTTGAGGAACAGCTACAGAAGAATTGTTGTCTTGCCCAATCTTTGCAGTCTCACATGGCTTAGTCAGCATTCGAGAATGTGGATGGGAATTGGAGAAGACATGCAGAGGTGTTCTTAGGGATAGAAGATTTTGTGCTAACAGTAAATCTGGGTTTACAGGTCAGCCCTGAGAATGTTTTGGTGTCTTGTTTGTCACAAGTCATGCTTATCAAGTCTTTAAAACAGACTTCCTTTATACAGCAGCTTTCAGTCCCAGTGTCTTCACTGCTCTCATGTACAGTGGCAATGCTCATTGTCCCTGGAATGAGGAAGAGCCAAAGGCTTTTATGATATGGGCAGATGACTGGAATGCTTTTAAAGATGGGTGTTCTTTGATTTTTGTTTTTCAGTATGTTATTCCTAGTTTTACTGTGATGCTATATAGAAGTGAGCACAATCAGCCTTCTTTTAATGACAGTCTTAAAAATGAGGGTGTACCTGAGGACTTCCATGACTTTCATGTAATTCAAGAAAACAGACAAACTTTGAGTTGGAAAGGAGGGATGGAATCCAGTACTGTCTTAGCTAAGCATATGGAAATAGACTCTTAAGTGAAGCATCAAGGATAAAACCCACCAAACTTGGTAGCACACCACTTGATAAACAAGGAGGTGATGCTCAGTCATCCTGTCCTACAATAATATAGGACACATGGCAAAACAACTTGCACAGTTGGGTTGCAAAGAAGCTGTAGGACTAATAAATTGATTTGGAAATGTACTGTGAATGTATAAACATAAGCATGCAGATACTGTAATTTAAAACAAGAGCACCAACTATGGTGTCTTGCTAACTGCTAGGTAGTAAGGAGTTGCATTGTGTGGATACTGTGTTCTTAAAAATGCGTTCTTGGTTTCAGATGAAGTAAGCTCTCAAGAGAGTTAGGGCAGCTAAGGGACATGGGTTATAAAACCAGGCTTGCACTCTAGTGTACTACAGTCAATTCGATTCCCTTGCAGCCTGGCACAGTGAGCAAGGTTGTTTATGACAGAATATGATGCAAAGCTGATTTAATTCAGAAGGAAAGTGTCCCAGACTGTCAGTTTTTAAAACACTTGGAAATCTTTGGAGAAAAGGCACTTGTGTTTGCTGATGCTTGTGGGGTTCAGCTGTCTTTCCCCCCCCCCCCCCAATTTCTCTTGCAAGTATAAATAGGTTATTCATCAAAAGCAGAGGACACATGAGGACCTGACCTTTGCTTGTAATTAATCTGTTTAACTATCATCCAAGTGAGACATTTCACAGTTAACTGTAGTTTAAGAAGTGATATTGCTACTTGTGCTTTACAGGCATTTTTGCAGTTACACAGCAGTTTTATTTGGAAGGCAGCAGATTTGATCTTTAGTTTGAATGTGTCCATTATTTTAATCAGAGTTTATTTTTGCATTCATGTGTCTTGTGATAGTGAAAAACTGAAGATAAGGGAAGTCAGCATCCGGGGTCAGCAGATGTTAATAAAAGGATTCTGTTTGGGAGATACTTGGTACTCATTAACTTCACTGCAATCAACAGAAATCCTTTCACATATGGTAAGATCAATAGCTGGGAAGATTTTACTTTGCAAAAAAGTACACGAAAAGCAAATAAAAAATGTATGAAAGGGCTGGTTAGGCTATGTTACCTATTCACTGTTACACAGGTGCCACAAAATAAAATTACGTAAATGAGCATGCAGGGTAAACCAAGAACTATGCCCTCAGCACTGTGGCTGTTTGGAAACAGCAGAATAATGAACCTAAGAATCAGTCTGCTTCAAAGACAGACATTCCCAATATGAAAATACTTCCAGAGAGCACTTGCACATACTTTAGAGGTGGGGTTTTCACTGAAGCAGTCGAGCTATGTGAATCTTGCTACTGTAATTTAAGAAGTTACTAGTACTGTCCTCAAATGTCTCCTCCATCCCTTTGCCTCTAGGTACTGTACTGCAATGTAGAAGAAGCTACCTAGGACCTTGAAGGAGGTTTTAATGTAGTTGCATGTGGTTTTCTTGAATTTCTTCCTCCTAGCTTCATCTATTAAAAAAATAATCATGATCATTCAGAATTCTGTCTTTTTAGATCATCCTCAGTCCTCCTTCTGAGATTGGGTGGCATGCATCCATTGCACCCACTGTAAAATTTGAGGTAGTGAAGAGATGATGTTCAGCTCAAAGTGGAAGAACAAAACCTAGCCTTTCATGTCCTACAATTATATTTAACAGTATGTTCCCACTTTTACATTAGGAGAAATCTAATGACTACTTAGAAAAACCTTGCTTTTTTGCTTCTTCCTCTCTGGAAGGCAAAAGGTTAGAGCAAAGAAGGTTTGCACATTAGTACAGGAGCAATTCTATTGTGTTACAGTGTCTGGAAGCAAGAGTTTTAAAAAAACCTGAAAAAAACGTGTGTGGTATACAACTTTATATATAATATAACTTATATATAAGTTATTTTCCTGAGATCTGTTTATCTTAATTATTTGTTAATGACTTTCAAAGCTTTATTTGTTTTGTGTTAGTAGAAAATCTAAAACTATATAGGTGTTTTTATATTAGCATTATTTATTTTATTTCCCATATGCAAATAGAAGTATCCCGAAGTACGATATGTGTTTTAAATATACATCTGGAAGAAATTGCAATGGTTTGGTTATAGCATTTACTAGTACACAGTTTTAGTTACAGTAGTTAGTATACTGGATATATCCTCTCTGCTCTCTGTTTCCATACACATTGCCTGTTTGACAATCTAAGCCTAAAAAATACTGCTGGATGCTGTTTTCAGTGGTTAACAGCACTACTGAGCTCTGGCAAGCCTTCTTGATTTCATTCTTATTCCATACAGAGACAAACTTTTGTCTACTAGGCAGATGATGATGTCTGGTTACTGACAGTTACTAAACATCTCAACTTTTCATTCACTGTTCTGTTCAAAGTGCTACTGTGCTCTGTTTTATCTCATGTAGGCTGTGATCCTGAATTGTGCTTAGAAGCTCATATGTAGGGTCTGCCTCTAGTGCCATGCCTACTTCCATGGATATTGGTGAAGGAACTAGAACATCATGTTACTTTTCTCTTTTGTGAAATGATTAAATCTGAACTGGTTTAGGAAATAACCTAGTGATTCATAACGCTGCTCATAGCGTATGCTGAATTTTGAGGTTAATAAAAATAGCAGAGGTAGCTGCTTTGAACAACTGTCAAGTTTGTGAGTCCAAAATTAATTGACAATTTCTCTGCTTTCTCCCCTGCTTTGCTTGGATTACAGAAATGCAGAATTTAGCTTCAAAGCAACAGAACTGAGGACATTAATTTGCTATACTTTTCCTCTCATGTTTCAGATGAAACCCTTTTTTTAAGTCAGAAAAGCATTACTTTTAATGGACGATAGGTGATATAACTAGCAGATTAAGAATATTAAGCAACTTCTATGTTTATGGTGCAAGTGGTACTTCTGGTATTTCGTATGAGTCTGTCCTGTTGATGTAGTTCAAATTTCATTTAGCTGGAGTTAGGTCAGCCTTTTAAGTACTGGACTTCGAAGCAGTTGATGTTTGTTTGAAAGGTTTTCAGTCCCTAACAACTGAATAGCTTGTAATCTTAAAAAATTAAATTAGATTTTCCAGAAGTACTTGAGAAAGCAATTGTTTTGTAATTGAGGTTTAAAATTGAAAGAGAAAGGTTGGAGGAGGAGAAGTAACCTTATTGTGAAAAAGATTGTTACTCTTAAGTGCTTTTTCTTGAGGGAGAGACTGGCAGCCCTAAGAGGGACAAGAATTGTGTTTGCCTGTACTTGAACCTCTGGAGGAGCAAGCAAGAAGTGTGTGTCTGCTCTTCTTTCCCAGCTGGGGAGAATGAAGAAACTGATGCAGTCCAAGGTGCTACTTCTTCTCAAAGGAAGATGAATACAAATTCAGAGTCAGGTCTGGTGTATACAGTGAGTTGTTGGGATACAAATAAATGGATAATTTGTCCTCTCTGATAATTATTCTTTTTTTTCTTTATTTATTGCTGTGAGTACTAATCTTCTGAAAAAAAGGGAAAAAACCTTTCTCTTCTGCAGAAGTAGTCTTCAGAATAAAAATTCCATTAGAATTAAAATAGATGCTTAATAATTTATGATACTACTGTAAAAGTTACACAAGAGCTGCATAGTACCTTTCTTTTTCACTCCCCGTCAGTTTTTTCCCATCACTGAGTGTTTTGTTGTTTTTTTTCAAGTGTCCGTTTGTTTTGAAACCCAAACTCTGCTTTGCTGAAGTGCTTGAATAGCACATTTTAAACCATTCTAATCACTGGACACTATAAATTTTATTACAATTTATTATTCTTAGGTGAAAGTCTGCTCTCTATGTTATGTATACAGATTGTTGAGTTTGGGAGCAGGTATCTGTTAGGCTGTTACTTGTCCTTAAATCATATGAACATTGATAAACTTGCCATGTAGTTTCAAGGGCATTCAAGATCCTCTGTAGTTTCCCTAGACCTAACTCTGCTTTTGTCTTGATCTTGTCTCAAAACTGCAGATTCAGGTCCTGAATCTGTATTATGTTGCAGTATTTTCTTTTTGTCTTGTCTTTTTTATTTATTTTTTTCTTTATTATTTATCGCTGGCAACTCAAAGCCTGTGAATCACATATTTACTATGCTGTGCCACTGTGAAGGTTACATTGAAAAACTATTGGAATACTGATTTCAGTGGCCTAATCTTGACTTGCAGTATCTTGGATCACCTCATCAAATGCTCTCCCAGTGGATATTTTTGCAATTCATAGTGTTTTTCTTAAACTGTTTAAGATGAGTTAGTACAGAAATACTGCAACATCTTTCTATGTTTATGAATTCCAAGGGACTTGTAGGCCAGGACAATGATCTTCCATCAGGTTTCTTGTTTTCAAAATCTAACCCATTATTGTGCTGGGGATTGGCAACTCAGGACTTCAAAACAGTGAAGTTTAACAATGTATTTGTCATGGTGTGCCCTGTGTTAACATGAAGTTCTTGAAATTTTTGAAGTCAGGTTTTGAAGCAGCTTGAATCAATTGTTCAGTAAGCATTCAGAATTCCAGTAGGAAGCTTGTGAGCATTAATGGAAGGATTGTTTAGTAACTGTTTGTGGGGCATGTTTTTGCAAAGAATATCTTTGGGAAACACAAAAACTTAATTGAAGCACACTTCAAAGACAGAAGCTTGTTGTGTAGCTGTGAAGTACATTAATGTATTATTAACTAATCTTTATGTACAGTCAGCATCTGACCTGCACTATGATTTGGGCATGTGTTGATTTGCCACGTGTAACAACACTATAATTATCAGAAAGAAAGCAGGGAATGCTAATAGTCCTCATGGGTACTTCCAATAATAAATATAATTGAGTTCACTAAATAGTGGTCCTAAAAGTGCTTGATTTTTGAAAAGAGGATAAAAAATAGCAAAATTATTTGCAATGTAATATTTGTTTTATTAGTGCCAAGGTTCAGAGGGAATCTTATAAATTTACAGCTCTGCTTTGAAGCAATCTACTGGGGGAAATTGTAATTTTAAAAATTACACCATGAGTTAAATTTATACCAACACCAAGCTATTTTAACAAGCTGTGTGCTGCATAAATGAATAGATTAAAGCTGTGTTTGTGTCAGAACCTGAAGATGCTACCACTGTGGAGATCTACACCATCAGCTTTTGCACATCACATGTCAGCTGTGTAGGACTCATTACTATTAAAACAGCAGGACTATCAGAGGAAGTGCCTTTGAGGTGTCTGATCTATTTCATCTGATAATTAAATGGTAATTATGCAACAAACAATCTGGAAAGGCTTGGTTAAGGCAGTGTTAGAAATGAAGAGCTTATAGAAATAGAGACTATAGGGATACTGCATACTTTCTTGATCCCTAAAACTGTGTGACACCAAAAAGATTTTCATGGACCTAGAAAAAGGAAGATCTCTGAAAGAAATTATGTAGAAATTTCCAAAGTGACATGAGACTCCATGAGAGGGTTATAGAAAAACTTATAATTGCCATGTTGTCATCTATGTTTTGGATGTCTGGCATAGTGCTTGCCATTAGGAAATGTAATTTAAAAGTTCCATTATTTAAAGCATCTCACTGCATTAGAGAGGATTTTTTTATTTTTTTTTTTTATTTTTTTTTGCTAAATGAAAAGCCTACTCTGGAGTTCCATACCAAGTGAAGTGACCTTTCCTGCAGAAATATTTGACTTGGAGGATCTAATGTGCAAGGGCTGAAAGCACTCCTTATAGAAGACTATTTTGTAGTCTTGGTATTGGTTGGATACTGTGTGAAATCATCATAGAATCATAGAATGTTAGGGTTGGAAGGGAACTCTAGAGATCATGTAGATCTGCCAAAACCTATGACAGGCCACACAGAAACGCATCCAGATAGGTCTTGAAAGTCTCCAGAGAAGGGGACACCACAACCTCTCTGGGCAGCCTGTTCCAATGCTCCTGTCACCCTGACAGTAAAGAAGTTTCTCCTCATGTTGAGGTGGAACTTCTTATGTTCTAGATTATACCCATTATTCCATGTCCTATTACTGGGCACCACATATGTAAAAAAATAGACCCTATTTCCCCTACTGCAATATGAAAATGTTTCCTTCTGTAATGAATTCTTTTTACCTCCCAGATGCAGAGTTTTTACTGGACGATTTGATGTTGACACAAGTATTACATGTTTGTTTCCTAATACTGACTTTTTAGTATCATATCTATAGTCTTTTAAGACCAAGTAAATACTTGTACCTGAAGGGAATGGCTGGACTGTGTGCTTTGCTGCAGTAGTATCTTCATAGCAAAAGCTTTTCTGGTTCTGATTCTGCAAGTAAAAAACATTTGGAGGAACTTGAAAATCTCACTTGTATTTTTGGTAGCTAATATTTTGCCTAAGGGGAACAGTTCTTTCCAACTTATGCAGTGATTATTTCCTATCCTGAAATAGTGCCTTCTGATGTCTTAGCATTTGGAAGTACAAGTGATACTTGATATACATTATTCAGTGTTCTTGAAATATCTTTTATAACATAATACAGTGTATTCTTACTAGTGGCTGCAATATGTACTTGGCCTGTGGGCTTTCACTGTGCAGACCTGGCCTTTCTCTCAGTCAGTGGCTCTTGTATAAGCCCCAGCAGTTGAACTGATCACTTTACCTGCAAAGCAGAAGGTTCAAAGTTTTATTGCAGAAGTAAACTTTGGATATGTTGGATTGATCACATTTTATTTAGGTTTATGAGCAGATGCATTTCAGCTCTTTGATATATGTTTGCTCGTGCAGGTCTCACAATAAGTGAAACAGAAAGAGATGCTTGACTCCTTTTGTCTATGTGTATGGAGTCTTGCTGTAGTTGAATCTTGAGGCTCTATTAGGACAACACTGGTTCTTCAGACATGACCTCAGCAAAACCCAGGGGTTAGTAAATACAGTAAATATTTCTTGTCTTTTACACAATAATGTTCTACTTTGAAGAAGGAAACATTTAAGTTGTTGATCAGTGTGTGTGCCATTTTAAAAATAGTTTTAATTTAAAACTTAGGCTATGGACTTAGATGTCTGATATCAGTCAATCTGGCATGAGGAAACCAAGTGGTTTTCTAATGCATTTAAGTCCTTAAAACTCTGAGAGTTGCATAGGCAGCCCTTAAATTGTTGGTATACAGTTTAGGAATCACAACCATCAAACATCTTTTGATAGCTGGGATATTCTGAGTAATGCATGGGTATTGAATTGCCCTGTTATCGTTAGTGGACTCTGCAGAGGAACACAAAAGCCATAAATACAAAACATGAATATGTCAATGGAATAATTTTAATGAGTCTCATTTAGTCTTATTTAATATTGGAGGGATTGCTTATAAAAGGTTATGGGATTATGGTTTGGTGTTTTGACTGTTCTTGGAAGATGCTGCTCTTTGGAAGCAAAAACTCATTCTCTGCTTTAAAAAAAATGTTTCAAGATAACCAATAAGTGGACATCATCCTTTGCTAACACTCAAATGGCAGAATATAGCACGGAATTTTAGAGGCTTCCCTGATATCTACTTAAACTGAATGCAACACAGTTAACTGGACTTAGGACACGACAAAAATGGTAACCAAGAGCATTTTCTCTCTTGCTTTCCTCCCCACACCTATCCCAAATTCAGCATCCTTGCTATAACTGAGTGCCCTGGCATAAATAAAAGTCACTGTAGGACTTGCTAATGTATACCATCTACTAATGTCTCCAAAATGCAGAGAACTGGAATGTCTTCCCCTAGTAGAGGGAAAGATGGCTGTTGCAGGATCCACTGCCTTTCCTCCCTACTGCTAAGGATTTTATTTTGCATTTTCATCATTTGCTCAGATTCATCAGCAATATGACACAAAATGGCATATTGTTGCCTGGTTGACAGACTTCATGCTGTTGCTTATTAGGAGCTTCCTTTTAGCTTTTTATTTAGCTCTCTATCCTACCAGTATTTGAATGGTGCATTTTTAATGTGACACACCTGAGTGATCAATATCTTTAAAATGCATTTTAAGGAAAAGCTATTGAATTATTTATTCAGAAGATGCAGTGCGTGGGCAGGAGATCATTGTCCCTTGCCTGTATAAAACTCACATTCTAACCATCAAGTCTAATGACAATAAAAAAATCTCAGAATTTGCATTTGTTGCTATTAATCTTTCTTAATGAGTGTGAAGGGTTTCAGACCGTAGTTATTTAAAAACCATTTTCAGATAGGAAGATTCTGAATTATTCATGTTGCAGTCATGCATCAACGTGTATATGCGTCCCCTGAGAAACCAGTGCTGTGTATTCTACTGTTTGTTATTTCTGGTTTTGTTTTGTCAACATTTCGTGGGGAGACTGGCAATTAGTAAGCCAGGGTGGTAATCTGAAAACTGCTCTCATAATGGTAGACATGGAAAAGATAAGTAACTTGACCTGTTGGAAAGGATTTTGTTTAAAATGTATTTGTTTTTTTGTTTGTTCTACTTTTTTTTTTTTAAATTTCCCTGCTAATTTAATTTTGTTATCTTTTAAATAAAATCAGCCGTAATAGACTTACAGACCCACTGAAATACATTTCTGCAGACTGTGCATAACGGTTGTTGCTATGCAAAGCAATATTGTCTCAAACTGAGGAGATCCCAAAGATTCTTGGTGGTACATTGTACTTTAAAAAGCACTTTTTCCTGTGGTGACTGCAGCAAAGGTTAGTTTTTATTCATTAGGGTATGGGCTCTCTCCCAGCCATGGCAAAGTACTCTGTGAATACAGCACAGAAATACAAAAGGCTTTCAATAGTTTGCATGCATAATGGCATACAGCAGTACAAAGATAGCCTGAATTTATGTGTGTAGGGAGCTATACTGTATCTGGAGAGCACTGCTGTTCTGACTGGAAATTCTGTCTGCCCTGGAGGTCTCCATGTATGTTGTGGCCCACAAAGGATTTTTTTATATGGGGACATCAGGTAGTTATTTAGGGAGGAGTGACTTTTGCGTTTCTTCCTGCAGGGGCACACAATGTGCTTGTTGCTGGGAGAGCCTACTCAGTTAACATAGATAAAACCAAACAAGGATCAAAGTGGTTTATTAATAACATGTAATTAACTGGCAATCAGTAAATTGTACACTAAGGATCAGTATCAGCAATGCAATGCAAAATCACAGTAATAGACACAAAATATTTATATGCAACAGTAGATCTCTAAATACACTTTTATAAATAATTCTAGTTCCACCAAAGTTGTATGTGCACCCCTATCCCCTCATTAGAAAGAAAAGTTTATGAGAAAACCTCTTCTCTGGGTGCATACTGGGCCTGTCACACACCCAGGGATGTTCTTCCTTTATGTATCTGCCAACAAATATCCTTGGGCTCCCTGCAAGGTCATAAAGCATGCAGGGTTTTGCCTGTTATACTCCAAACTCACCCTGCAGCTTGGAGTGCCAGTTCCTCATGGGATCTGATGAGGAGGCTGCTCTCTGCCTCCTAGGCAGAGGTTGCAGTGTTGGTGAGATGATTTCTGGTATTGCCAGACTTGGTTTTGGTTACTCCTGTTTCCATCACTGCTTCCCTGCTGTTATTACAAATGTTTGTTTCTTTATTTCAAAAATTTCTTTATGCTTCCCCTTAATGTCATCTTTTTTAGCATAGTGAGTTTTGGCCATACACTTTGTAGAGAGTTTTTTGCATGTTTCATTCACTTGTAGTGTTTACACTTGCACCCCTATCTTGACAGGTGTTCTTAGGGCCATTTTGCCAAGGGTGGATCAGGCAGGAAGCTCTGCAAATGCTTAAAATACTAACTATGGTCCTAACTATGAAGCAGTTAAAGCCTTGGAGAGTCCTAACATTGGAGACTCTAGGTCTGACCTTTTTCCCCCATAGCCCAAAAAAACATTGTGTTGTCTAAAGATGCTGTAATATCAGAACAAAAATGAACCTATTTAGGTCCCCACCCGTTAAAAGGCTTTTGCTGAATAAAATTTGATGCCCTTGCACCTATTCCATGTGCCTTCACCCTGCAGCTCTTTGTCATTTATTTCTATCTGCCTTCTCTCCAAGCTAATCCTGTAGTGATGACTTTAATCCTGACATTTTGTACTTGTAGACAAGGAATGCTGAAAGTTCATTCCCTTTCAAGTGAGCATTTCAAAGACAGGTGGATGTTTCTTATTATCTCTGTTACGAATTCAGCAAGAGAGGCCAAAACTTACTGTGCTGACTGAGTCCTACAGGGATCTTTATAGTTTACATTTTGTATCATACTCTCTGAAGTCACAGAATCAGGCAGTAGCAGAGGTGGAAAATTGGAGCCCAGAGATCAGACTGCCAACTTCTGGCTTAAGTGACAGTCAGAGACATCTTTGACTTCTCAATCTGGAATTCTTGCCCTCTCCAGCCTGCTGAAGTTATTCTCAAGTTCAAGCTAAGTATTGAAGTTATTATGATAACTGATATTATGTATGCATATGTAATTCTTCCTTGCATTGAAGTCTCCAAAAAAGTTTTTCCCTTTCATTAACTGCTTGGAGTTTAGTAGGTTTCCTATGGATATTTATATGGTGAAGGATCTGCAAAAATATGATTATAGAAAGAATTGTTCTTGGGCTTTTTTTAATCTGTGTTGAGAAGTAAGAATTGCAGCCTTCAGCATTTCTGGAAACCCTGGGAGGTGTAAGCGTTGGCTTAGCTAAAAAGCTGAGTAATTCACGCAGAAAACAGTGAACAGTCTGCAGAGTGGGGTTTTTTTTTCCCCTCTGAGCTCTGCCAATGTATGTTATGGAAAAATGGCTAAATGAGGAAACTCATGAAAACATTTCCTCAATTCGCACCTCCCACTCAACTGACAGTTCAAAAACTGAGTCAGAAGGGCTAAGAATTGCTCAAAAGTACTGTTGGAATTTGGCATGGACTTTGGAGCCAAGATTTCATCTTCAATTTGTAGTACAGTACCTACCGCTGTCATCAACTGTCACAAGCCTTGATCGCTGAAGGTCCTTCATTGAAGATTAATGGTTCCAAGTCAATTATTTTTTCTCAACTCTTACTCAGATTTGTTGGTATTGGGAACCCTTTGAGGCTCTGTTTTAGCAGAGGAGTAGCGAACGACTCTTGTGTTTTAAGTTTTACTTCACCTGCTTGTTACATGTTTTAGTAGATTGCTTTTAACTGTACTGTCCATGGGTATAGTTAACTAAAGAGTTGAAATAGTAATGGATTGCCTGTGTAATGGTAAAACGCAAATGTTAATTCTGTGAGCACCAGGAGGCAGTTTTGCATTGAGGTTTGGGAGTTTTGTAGGCTGATGTCTGTGTAACACCCCATTCTGTAGAACAAGCAACAACAGATACCGCTTGTTAAATTCTGAATTTGAGCAGCTGAAAATCAGCCATAGGAGAGTCTGAACTTTGAACCACCCCAGACAGCTTTGGCTTAATAGAAAATGCAGTTAAAAATACTTAGGGCTCATCTTAGGAATAGTTATTTGTTATGATAGCTGTCAGTCCTCTAATTCATCAGTCTGGTATATCATAAAGGAATGTATATAAAAACCAATGAAAGAAGAATAGAGATTATCAGATTCATGTGGTGATTATGGAAATCAGGTATAGTGGGGAAAGAAAGGGTACCTTAGTCATAACAGATTTGGTTGCTAATTTTTTTTTTTTGCTACTTCATTCGTAAGTCAAAAATTTGCTGGAGTATATTCTTAGGATCCAAAGAGTTGGAGGAACAGAATAGATTGGGAGAAATGGAAATTGCAGAATAGGCAGCAATATAATATATTATTTATTTACATGTATTTACTTTTGTTAACATTTGACATAAATGGGGTTGCCTCAGTGCGTGCACTAGAGTCTGAATTGAAATTGATTAATGATTGAAATCTGATCTTGTTTTCAGCCAAATTGTGTTAGTCATCTCCAGGATGACTTTAGACGGCAAGCTGTTAACTGTATAAACGTTTGCGTGTGCCTCTTCCATAAGAGATGAAAAAAGTAGATTTCTAGGAACTTACTGTGTGCAGAAGCATTTTCAGCAGCAAAATTGATACTACACTATACCAGAGTGGTATGAGTTTTGTACTCATATGGAAATTTTACTCTGGTCTTTTGTGAGTGTTTTTAATGTAAAATAAAATTTGATCTGTTTGAACATACATGGTTGCTCTTCTTGCTTGGATACACAGATCTGACGACATGGAAGTGTAGAATTAAATTCTAAACTCTCTATAGCCTCTTACTGTATATTGCAGTTTTAAGTATTGTTTTTGGGAAGGAACTGACTGCAACAATACAGTGGTTCTAAAAACACTGGAACATCCAATATTTATTGGGGAAATTTTAATTTAACACCCCCCCCCTCCTTATAAGGTGAATATTTATATTAGTTTCTAAAATGTATTATTATGGTAGACTGTAGCGGAATGATTGGTGTTATTCAGAGCATCCATTTTACCCACAAACAGATTTTAATACAAATTATTTTTGTTGTTGACATCTTTATTTGTGTTTCAATGTCTGCATTTGTAATTGAAAGTTTGCTGGGGAAAATGAAGAATTTTGTTCCAGGGCAGCTCATTATATGTATGAAACTTCGTATCCATTGTTTTATTCCAGTTATTTTAAAAATAGAAATCAAACAGATTTATTTGTATGCGAATTGGATCTGATGCAAGGCCTTTTAGTTTGCATTGCAGACAACTGGAAAGAGAAAACAAAAATGCAAATGCTTCTGCTCTTCAAGTTTTAATGCCAGCAGTCTTTGTGTGGTATAAGTAAGGAACTCAAAATTTTATTGCAGTTTGGTTCCAATAGGAATGTAATAAATATGTATAGATACACACTGGATGCTGTCCTTTCCACTGTCCAGAAGTGAGTCTGAAGAAAACTGTGTTTGTACTGTCAGTGGACAAGTAAAAGGCAAATTTTGGCAATGAGTATACCAGAGAGTTTAGATTAAAAATTATTCCCATAATAGTAATGTAAAGTTTAGCAACGTATTCTCCTCCTTGACTTCAGCTATACTAAGAGAGAAGAGTAGCTGAACCCAGAGTTGCACATTCGTTAATGTGGGACATTGATTTGCTTAAATCTGCTGTCCAGCTGACTTTGTCTGGAATATCCCATTCCCAGTTTGCTTGGCTTGCTCTGGGTATTCTGTGACTATGACAGTATGCTGACCACATCTGTAGCATCCGCAGAATATCCACCATATTTACTCATGGACCTTTCACTTAGCAAGTCCAGAGGAGGCCATGAAGATGATCAAAAGGTCTGGAGCACCTTTCAGACTGAGAGAGTCTGAGAGAGTTGTGGTTGTTCAGCCTGGAGAAGGCTCCAGGGAGACCTGAGGGCACCTTCAGGTACTTGAAGGGGCTACAGTAAGGCTGGGGAGAGACTTTTTTCAAAGGTATAGAGTGATAGGACAAGGGGTAATGGTATTAATTTGAAAGAGGGTAGATTTAGATTAGACATTAGAAAGGAATTCTTTGCTGTGAGAGTGGTGAGACACTGGCATAGGTTGCCTAGAGCAGTTGTGGATGCCCCATCCCTGGAAGTGTTCAAGGACAGGTTGGATGGGACTTGGAGCAATGTGATCTAGTGGGAAGAGTTCCTGCCCATGCAGGGGCTTTGGAGGTAGATGATCTTTAAGTTCCATTCCAACCCAAACCATTCTGTGATTCCAGGAATTAATACAAGTAATGATTTTTACCTTCCAATCACCAAAAGAGGTAGATGCTTTTGTCAC
Source organism: Apus apus (assembly GCF_020740795.1). Taxonomy (NCBI): domain Eukaryota; kingdom Metazoa; phylum Chordata; class Aves; order Apodiformes; family Apodidae; genus Apus; species Apus apus. Next base: position 7,341,258 of record NC_067287.1, read on the forward strand.
ATATAGGCATGTACACAACTTTTTTTTTTTTTCCCCAAAGGTATACACAAGACTCCCAAGTTCTACAACTGCATAAACATTGCATGACTTTCTCTTAATAGGTCTCATGACTTCAGTGATGTAAGTTCACATTGCATAAGTCCTTGGAGGCTGATGAACTGAGATGATGTCTTCATTATGGTTTTTGTGGTTCTGGAGTTGCTGGCAGGATTCTTCCATGCTGCTGGAATCTAAAACACATGTGGCTGTGCCTGCTGCTGTCATACAAGCTGCAGATGCTTGACTCAGCAACAAACAAGACTGTGGTCTGCATTTGCCAGCAGTGATCCATTGTTTTTCTGGTTTCTGGATAGTTGTCTGAGGTTTCATTTTGCTTAACTCAGTTGCATCAATTGTTGTGACTGTACATTGCTGCTTAGATTTTGGGTGTAGGAGATCCTGGAACAGAACCTTCATTGCTCTGGCTTGGAAATAATGGAGGAGGATATGGCAGCAGCCAGTCAGAACAGTCAAGGACAGCAGCAGCCAAAACTCTGTGCCATAGTTAGGTTAGCTAGGAGGAGGTGAAGGAATAAAACTCTGGAACTGCTAGGGTAAGTCTGACAGCTCTCTCTTCCTGTTTCATCTTTTCTGTTTACAGATAGCTAATTTGTCATCTGAGTAACAGTTTCGGAGAGATTTACTGGTTATAGATGCCATCTCTGTAGCACTAGGTGATCACGCAGTAACTCAAAACCCAGAACTAGACAGTTTTTATGTCAGCTGGTCACATGAGTATCAGGCAAGCGTGGGTTCAGTTTTGTGAAGGACTGTGAAAGAAAGTCTATAAAACATGGATAGTTATAATTGCAAGGCTGAAAAGAAAAAAAGGTTTCTTAAAGCCCACACTGTCTGAGAGTGCTTCTTTATTACCACATGTTCAGCTCTAATGGAAGCAGCAGTTCGACATTTCTTGTTTAGCCCATTTAACGAGTATATTGAGTCATATTAATACCTTGATTTGTGTGGTATTGCAAAAAGCAGACAGGCAGCAAAACTGCATAGAAACTCATGCTCTCCAGATCTTGGAAGTTTTGATGAAGTTGTAACCTTGCACAAATATGTCAGAATCCCCAAATTTGAACTCATCGTAAGCAAATAGTAAGATGCACCTCTTACTAACACTGTTGTGTGAGAAGTGATTATCAAAATACAGATTGTGTACCAGGACTTAAACTGTTCTCTCAAAATGAATCACGTTTGCGTCATAGGAATATATTACTAATAAACCACATGTTAATATTTTTTAGATCTGGCAGAAAGGGCTTAATGTTTCAAAAGCAGCATTGTATAGCTAAAAGTAAGATTGCCACAAGTAGTATTTCATTAGTAAGGATCTTGCAAATATTTCTTGATTGAATTTGCTGCCAGAATTAAACATTGAAGGAAAAACTGAGGAATTAGGAGGTTCTTAGTAGGGAGGTTTACAAAGGAAGATGCCTGGAAAACTCACTTCATCTAAGAACTGATCCTTGTTCATTATAAGTGCAAAAATCCCTCCTGTGTCTGCTAGCAAAATGAAAAACAAGGAAATTCCCATAGCTAATAAATGACACACAGCTATCAGATACCACAGTTACTTTTCGTGCCTGTTTCCAAATCTGTCAAGTAGTTGCATAAATGTGCTTTTTAGTAAATTAATCTTATTTTAAAGTCCTGACTGGTGTTGGGTGATTTGGAAGTATAATAGACCCTGGGTTTTCTGTTGCCCAGGAGCAGTTAACACCATTAGGTAGTTATACCTGGAATGACAGATGAAGGATCCTGAAGCATCTGTGGGGTATTCCTATACTGTGCTCCATATAGCATGGCAGCTTTCTTAGGAAAGTCTCCTTGTGTTTCATTCCTGTGTATTTTTTCATATGGTGAAATCCTATTGAGGATAATTAGCAAATAATCCTCTGAAAGATTATCTAATTAGTGGGGAATTGGAGTCATACAACTTGGCTCTAGAGATGAAAGGAACCTATATGTCTTTGTGCAACAGTGGCCCTGTGTTGCCTTTCCTTAGTGGATTTCAGGGATGTAAAGTGAGAGTTCCGGAAGGCTGCAAATCTTTCCTTAATTAACCTGTAATGTACTAAAAATAAAATGTTACTTATGAGAATTTGGATAATCTTACCAGTTTAAGTGAGATATTGAGCATGGCCAGAATTTCCAGTTTCTGTGGAGATTTACAGAGTCAGGACTATTAGTTGATACTTATTTATTGATGACATTCATAAGGATCCTTTCTTTAATGCATATTATGGGTAAATGATTTACCTATCACTAGCACCTTTTAAAGCAGCACACCATCTCGTGAGCCAGCAAATGCTATGCTTATAAGCTTGCTATTTTAAATTATAATTAACTTTGAGGTGTGTACATTGATCAGAAAAAAGGATCATATTGTGATTCAAGATTTTGTTCATTTACTTAATAAAACCTTTATTCTAGTGATAGTAATTAACATGCTCATATAGAATAAGAATCCTAGCAGAGTAAATTGAAATCTGCCTTTCCACCAGCAGCTGTAGCCCTGCACACGCCTTCCATTGTAACTTGCACGTTTGCTGTAGGTGGAGGTTTTCAGATGTAAATTAGATAATTCTCATTAGATGAAAATTGGGGGTTGCAGTAGAGTTTTAGTATAACCCTATGCCCTTTTCTTCTCAATCCAAATCGTATTATGGCATAGACAGAGACTGCCACACTATTTGAACGGTAGGCAAGGGCTAAATGGGATGCAGAGGCACATCCTCTTTATTCCAGAAGCAGCAAGTGTTGATTGAACACATTTGCTGAACGTCCCTTGAGCCATGCAGCTCTGTTTATAGAACTCGCTGTTGCTCTGGAGGGAGCTGATTAACTCTGTTTAAATGCTATAGCAGCCACAAAAAGTGAGCCTAAAAGAAATATGAGAAGATGAAATATCTATCCACCTGTCTTTGAAGAAAATATAGGGAGTCATTAAGGATGAGCCTCATCTTATGTATTTCTTTGTATGTCATTCCAGCACTGCTGTGAACTTGCCAACAAAAATACCCCTGCTCCCCAGTGTCATCTTACTCTGGAATATCTGCATATAAGTAATAGAAAATTTACATTTATGTTATGAGACATTTGTAGAAGTTCCAAATTCTCTGTATAGAAAGGGTGGCACAGGATAGAGAGCACACACAGAAGGCTGATTTCTGTTGTGGGCAAAGGAAATGAAGGATCTGGATTTATTAGGGTAGTCAAAACACACTGTCTCTAGTGTCAACAGTGTCTGTTGCAGTAGGTGCACTCCCAGTCCTGTGACCTATATTCAGTTCTAAATAAACTCATACTAGTTTTGTACCAGTATGAATGGTAATTATCAGCTCTGTCCACAAAGATTTAGATCCGCCCCCTCAGAGATGACAGTATTAAAATAACCAAGCAGTATCAAAAGCATCAATGTAAGGTGATAACAGCACATGAACCTGGTGCTAATTTTACATTATAATACCTACAGGAATGTCTCCATAGGCCTTTGCAGTGGAAAAGTACTGGGTTTTTAATGGGCTGACTGATATTTTTTCTTTTTTATATACTAGTTCTAAAATGTCTTTAGTCAAATGGAAAACTCGGAAGATCTAATTTGTTTCTAGGTTTACCTCAGATGCTTTAATGAATGTAGACTTGAAAATAAAAAAATCACTGTCCAGGTTTACATGTATGTGGTATAAGAAGTTGCACCCTGTCTGCAAGGATTTTTACTGGTTCTCAAGTACAGAATGCCCTGAGAACAAGCATGGCATTGTGATTGTGCTTTGAAACTCAGCTAGTGTTGTAATCCTAAGAAAATTTTCAATGTTTATGAATAATATCCAAAAAGAATTTAAAATAAAACTATCAAAGACTATTAATTTTAAATACCTGCAAAATGCTCACTTAGAATATGGAAACATTAAAAAAAACCATCTTTTACTTGAGATAGTTTATGTTCCTACATTGAGAATAAGTTGTCATGGAGGTCTTATTTTCCAACACAGCTGAACTTTTCATGACAGAAAATTTGTTGAAACTGTCCTTTCCTGCACTCAAGATTCAGAGAGCCTTATTATACTGCTTTTCAAAAAGTTATTAATGCTACGCTGGATTGGGCTATTGGAATTTCTCAGTGTTCAGTGAATAACAGTGTGACTGATTTGTATAATATTTCTTCTCCTAATAAAACTGAGAAAAGGAATATTGTCCCAATGTCACAAACAATAGCTGCATGAGAGATATGAAAGATTTATGTTCATTTATACAATATTTAAGAGCACATCACAGCATGGGGACATGTCAGTGTTGTCATGGCAACAGCTGAAGATGTGTCATAAATGGATGAAACAGAAGTGTTAGGCTTGCCCAAGCTGAAGGCAACACCTCATCTATTGTTTTGAACTTGCAGCCTAAACAGTTGAACGTTGCTTTGCTTTTTTTTGCTTGGCTCATATTACAATAGATGCTTTTGGCATCTATTGTAATAGATAGGAAAAAGCGTAGCTGGCTTTGAGTGGTTGAGTTTGAAGACTTTGTGTAAGTCTGTATACAATTTGCTTTGCTTTCCCCCATTTGAAGCGTTTTCTGCTGATGACACGAGGCTGGACCTGAGGAAGGATCTGGTGGTGATGGATGGTGACAAATGTGACTATTCTTTTTGATGTTTTAGGTCCTTCTTCCACCTTATCCTGCAGGCTAACTCCATATTATCACCCTTCTGTGTTTCTAGAAATGCAGTATATTGCCACATCTCAGCTCTGTTTGGTTTACTTCCCCTCTTCCCAATATATGTGTATTTGTGCCTACATATACATGCAAAACACACGGAAACATGTTTTGCTTTGTGCTAAGCTGGTCCTTTTCTTCAATTGGAAGATGTGTACAAATTACTGGTTTGTGTTTGTTTTGATTCGGTGTGAATTATGTGGTGTTAAATTTCCTTGTGGCTTCTCTAATTGTTATTAACGTGTAGGGACTGAGGATTGGTTTTGGCTGGTTGTTTTTACTGTGGTTTTCTTTATTTGAACATCTTTAGATGAGGTGATTGTTCTGCGGTAGTTCCAAAAAGCAAAGAAAAAATAAGAATACATGCTTGTTCAAGTTTCATGTTCTGATCCTGTCATTATGCATCACAAGAATACATTGCACTAAAATCTATCATAGAGGACTTTAAACATCCTTAATGCATCTTTAACATAAAATGTATAATTAATTGACCAGATTATCTAGGAAATCAGCTCATTTTCTCTGCAGAAGTTGCTATGCAGGCATTTTTTTTGTCTTAAATTTTGTATTAATGATACAGATCTGTCTAATAACATTATACAGAGTTTCCTTTCATGCTATTTCTAGATATTTTTATTCAGCCACCATGTCTGTCTAGTTGTAAAATAGAAGGAAGTTACATATTGTTCTTGAAGCTACATTAGTGTTTTTTTTCATTAGCCTTGCTGTAATAAACTGTTAGGTAGATTCTTAAGTCTTTCTTTTGAAGTTTAAGGATGAACCAGTACCTTACTGATGTGCTCTGATTTGACTCCTTTTTTAAAGTATCGATTAGCATTTCTTCTTTGTGTTAGTTTTATAAGGAAATGAAAATATTCTCAGGTTATGGAGAAACTACTGAAATATTGGTATTCAGACAGGGCTTAAGCAACATTGGAAAAACATAAGTGCTTTCATTTTGTTAGAGTAGCTTCAAAAATACATTTATTTTTTAAGATCTCTAAGTCTGTAACTTTGTACTAAGCTCCCCCTTCAAGAGTGAATTTAGGCACTGATTTACTTTTAGTAGGTTTTAATGCATGTTTAGAAAAAGTTAACAATCTACTTATGTAAGTCTAGATAGTTATTACATGGAAAATTATAAACAAAATATTTCTAAAAAAATTGTAGGTCTGGTGTATACTAAGATCAGTTGAATTAATTCCATTGATAATGTTGGGCACTGGATAAGACCTGCTTTAATGACAAATTTGATATTAAATGAGCTATAACAAGCAGGCATATAACAACATCTACCATTTGTGATTGTTTTTCATTTTTCTTCTTGTTTATCCAATGGCAAACCTATGTTAATCTTTCTTGAACTGAGGGAACTTTATAGAAGTGTGTTGAGTCATTGCAAGTCAACGAGGCTTTGTAAGCACCATGATGTAGAAGAAGGAAGCTAAGCACATGGTGATTAATTAGCCTTTGTTATTGTCAGTGGGTTTGTTTTCAGAAGGGCCTAGAAAAGGTGATGGGGTGGTATTTTATTTTTCAAAACAACCCAAACAACTTGACTCATAGTACACAGGAATAAACATTTCCAACAGTCATAAAGGTAATGAAGTATTTGAATACGCCTTTTGTTGAAGTGACTTGTGTTTCAGTAGAAAGTATATTTTTTGGTATGAAACTGTATAAATTAAAAGTGGTGCTGAGAGGAAGCAGATGCGGTAGATCCACCTAAGGTCACTTGTAAGACATAAATTTTGAAAAAAAATTACCACCAGTAGAATGACTTTTCTGAGAGCTTATCTGAACGTCACACAGTATTAGAGGCCTTGCAGTTCTAGTGTGACTAATGTCAGATCCAAAATTGTGACTAATCAGTTACATGTAACCTTTTCTTAAGGCAGAAAACTCAGGCTGTGTAGTGTTGAATGCTTATTCAGATTTGTGGCCAAATCTGGCAAAATGATTGTGTCAATAAATGATAAAGACACTGTATTTTAGGTATGGAAACCTGAGTTATAAAGGGAAGCTGCATTGGCATGTTCAGCCAACTTGAATTAATTTTAAAGATCTAATTTAATGGAGTATTTATAGAATAACTCCAGAACTCAGTAATTTTCTTTGCACAGTCAATAAAAAGCAGCTTCCTCTTTCCACTTTTCCAAAGCAAGCCACTTTTTTTCATATGATATTATTTAATGTAGTAAAATCGTCTGCTTGCTTGAATGTTGCAATTATCTTCTCACTTGAGAGTTGACCTTCTTAGAGGCAGAGGGAAAATATTTGTTAGTCTTTTATAACACTACTATAAAGATATCTAGATCCTATTCTTTTATACATTAACTTTAGATAATTTACATTAATTTTACACTGCTGATTTTATTTATTCCTGATTTTCTCTCAAAGTGGCTGAATGAGCTTGCTGCAATTTCTTTTCTGTTTTCTGAGAAGCATACTTAGCATTGTAATATGGCTCTAACCACTAGGCAGCCAGAAAGAAGAGTTTGAGCAGGGCAGGGAAAGCAATACAATAAATTGTAAACTTTGGAGGGTGTCTTACTTGGGAGGAAGTCTGGGAGGGCATAGAAAACAGCAAGTAAGTTAACATAGGCAGAGCTGTAATTGAATGAAAAATACTGTTTTCACCTGGAAGCCTCTGTAAAAGGAACACCTTCTCTTCAGCAGGCAGCTGAAATCACGTGGGGCAGTGGTGTTTAGATCATTGGGTGAAGCAGGTTGATGCCATATTGGTGCATCAGGCCAAGATAGTTCAAAGCCTTTCTTCACAGAGGAAGGAAAGCAGAAATCCAGCACAGTGGGAATAGTGAGCAAGACATCTTTGGCCAATATGAAATGTTACAGCAGGGTTACAGTTCGCAGCCATCACAAAGTCTGCCAGTTCTATTAAGTTAATCTCAGACTGAAGGATCAGGATTGGTGACTACAACGTGTTGTTAAGGCTCATGTTTCGTTGTAATTTCTACTTAAGGACTCAAAGCCCACAGTTAATACAGTGTGTTTGTTTGGTCTTGAGTGGTATGCTAAGCCTGACTTTGGTGCTATTTTGTGTGTAGTGTGTCTGTGCCATCCTTGCTAGCAGAGCATCTCCCTATTGGGACACTGAAGTGGGATTGATGACAGGCTTCTTTATTGCAGCCCTTGGCTGCTAGATTGATAAGATTAGCAGATTGTCTGAGGAAGAGATTTGTCTGAAGGGCTTGCAGTTCCTTCCTATAGTTAAATTCAACAGAGACCTTCTCTTCCTGGAAGGTTTGTTTATATTTTGCCTATAAGGATAAAAAAGATAACACACAGGGTTTTCTTATTTTATTTTTCTTCCTGCCTTTTGATTTATTTAGCAGAATTGCCTGTGTTCAGAACCTGGATGTTGAATTAAGTAAGGTGAATTTTCATTGCTTGGTGATCTATATTAAAGAAGTATTAATAATCCAGTTCAGATGTTAAGATTTCTTTACATTCCAACAGCTGTATGAGAGGTAAAGCAAGAGTCTGCTTTTAGTTGTTGAGCTGAAATCCTGCCAACAGAACATGCAAAGTATCTTTTAGTTAAAACAGAAAGGACGAAGAAGGTCCAGCAAAGAAAGAGTCTTTTGGACTTGCACAATTAAAAGTGTATCTGGGAAGAGAAAACAGTAAAATTATTATACATGAATGATCCAACATGCTTTCCATTGGAGACAATGCTAAAATAAAACCAGGAGTGGATAGCTTTTGTAGAATAAGAGCTGTAGAGAGTGCCTGTCACAAAGATTTGTATTTATATGGCTTCCTACCTTCTCTTTTGGGCTTGCAAAATAGCCTCATTAAGAAGCAGTCAGGAAACATAATTTTCTCTCTGCTTAGAGAACTCCAATAAGTGACTTTATACATATTAGATCCTAGTTTAATAGTTTATTTTGTGAGCAAACCTCCTTTGTACCTCAGAACTGTGTTGACTTGGCTGGAAGTCAGTGTCTTCGTCAGTTGTCTTACACACAGTGAATAGCAATAGATAAGCTTGCCATTTCCTGCCTTTATCAGTATATTTTACTTGCAGTTAGCTGGGCTATTTAACTACTTTGTGCAAGTAAAAGAGTCTTCCCTAATAGAGATAGAAAAGTTGGCTAAATGTCATGTTGATCAGAACCCATGATACAATATACTGAAAGAGGTGATACAATCTGCCAGTTAGTCTAAATGAATAAACAAGGTAACATTTTCAGTCATCTCTCGTTTTCCAGTTATCTGGCCATACAAATGAGTTTGTAGTGTAAGAATCTAGGTGATAAAATGCCACAAACTATCTGATGAGACAGTAAATGTAAATAAATGTTGATAGGACAATACTGAAATTAAAGGAAATGAAAATACTTGCTGATTCAGAAGTACCATTGTATTTTGGGCATTTTTAAGGTATGTTAGCAAAATTGAGTGATAAAAATTATTGTAGGACAGTTTTCTCAATTTACCCTCAGTTCCAAAATAAATATTTCTTCATTCTAAGATAATTATTTCATGTTTGAATTTTAGTACTTTGTAAAACGTGCCACATAAAGGATTTCTTGAACATACAGACCAGTAAAGGGACTCCACATGATTTTGTTTTTTTCAGAACTGCAGATTCTTAGTGTGAGAATGGCCCTGTGAGAGTTTTACAAGTATGTGATGTTAAACAGCAGGAGTTGAAATCTTCACTTGTTAGAACTGAAGATTGAATGGAAGGATTTAATGGAGTGTGAAGTAGCTTATTTCCTGTCTAGTAGTCCAAAGAGGTGTCCTCAACATGGTGTGCTCTGTGCATAACATGTTCACCTCTGAGAAGAGTCCTTCCTGCTCCTACATACTAAAAGGAGTCTACAGCTTGGAATATTTTTTTAAATGTGGATGTAAAGCCAGATTTTAAATTTTCTCCACTAATTTACCAAGGTCTGGGTTGGTTTGCTTTCTTAATCTCAGTTTGTAAAAAGAAAATATCAGTAATATTGTGCTATATTCTGGCAGCCTGCTTAACTGTACTTGGCAGCTTGTTTTGGTTCTGGAGCAGCTCACTAGCCATCTAATTAAAGTGGGGAGTACCATGATATGTCTTGTCTCTGAAATTGATAGGGACATTGAAAAAAGCTGTGAATATGACAATATTTTTCAAGGACCAAAGCTTTTCAGTTCAAATTGTCCCTGGTTTTCTTATTTAATATGAGACTAAATGTCATGAGTGTGGTTTTCTTCTGGTCTTGTCTTCACACACCATGTTCCATTCTTTGCATATTCAGGAAAGTCATGCATAGGGAAATTAATGTAAGCCTCCAGTTGTGGGTTGTTTGTTATTTTTATTATGATAAGGAAAACCTGTCAATCTTTGTATGATTGCATTTCTGTCTCGTGTTGTTCCTGCTGACCGCAGCTGAACTTAGTTGTGCTGTTAGTCACTGGGCTAGTGTAGGTGGTGTTGGAAAGGCACCGGTCTGTATGTCCTGAGCAGCTGGTTCCAGAGAAGCAGTCTGCTATACTGCTGTGTGGGGCAGATCTGTGTTGGATCATGCTCTCTGCCCTCCAGCTTCCAGGTTAGAGTGGCCATTCCTTGTCCTGGGATCCGTTGAACCAGGGCCAGATGTGGATGGGCTCCAGACAGGGTAGTAGTCCTAGATTTCTAAATCACAAACGTGTCTTTGCAGAGAGTTTGTTCTGATTCTGTTGATCCTCCTCAAGAACAGAATTGCAGGACTTGACCACCTGTTAGTTGAGGGATGCACTAGACAAAAATATCAGGAGAAGTGACAAGCACATGTCATGTTTTACCTTCATTCCTCCTGACAGATTTCTAGTTGCATTTGTGTGATTTAAAAAAAAAACAAACAACAAAAAACAAACAAAAAGAACACAGATAACTTGGTGTGCTAGAAATTGTTAAAAAAATATCATCCTGTCTATATATTGTCAGTCATCTGAGTTTGAATGTAGTTTTAAATAGCTCTTTATTGTAGATATTTTGGGTGTCTTTGTTATTGGGTGTCCAACTGACAGTTTAGTGTGGACCATTTTTCTATGTTCCAAACTTGGAACCTTTCAAAAGTATCTAAAATGAAGAATGCTTAAAATAGTCACCTCTGCATTCATGGGGTCTCACTGTATTTCTGCTCTGGAGCATTCAGCAGGATAAAAGTGAGCTTGTGATAACTTATTGATGGTGGTGCACTAATCACATCAGTTGCAATAGTTATAATTACAAAATATTAATGCAAGTTAAAGGGCAAGACAAAATTATTTTCAATATAAATGATTTTTTAGCACTTGATACACTTCTGAAGTCCTGCTATATTTCTGTATTAAAGGAAGTCTGCTTTCATTTCAGAAGTCTTTTGAAATACTTCTAGTATAAAAATAGAGTATCTTACAGCTGTTCAGCTGAGGGAGTGCCATAAAGATCACGCAGATAATTTCTAATGGGGTTGCCATTTCTGTAGTTAAAGTTGGCATTTCTGGAAGTTAAGGCAGTGCATTGAGAATATGAAATAGCAGATAAGGCAGATCACACTACTGAACAGTTTATTCCAATAGATATTCATGGTGCCTGCTGTCACTCTCTGCAGAATTACTAGGTGCTTCCATATGGTAAAATGACTTTCCTTGTGTATAACATTCTGAAGTGTGGAAGTACTTTTGTCCCATTTTATAGATAAGAATCCTAAAAAAGAGAGTTTTTGAAGGTTTTGTCGAAAGTGACTGAACAAGACAGTATGATGTGTGAGACTGTGCCAACCATCTGGACCTGGCTGCTTTTTCAAACAATTATAATCTCTCTTCAGAGTCCAGTTGTTTTGGTTTTCGAACTTATTCTGCCTCCCACATTTTTAAATACCTCCTAAAATCCCTGATCAAGTTCTGTTTGTGAGGATGTTGAACCTGAAATGATACTGTTTGCATGCACCATAAGGCCTGTGGTTTGAATCTTTGAAGCATGCTCAGAATTAGGTTTTATGGTGTCAATTATTTGTGTTTCCTAGAAATAGTTTCAAACTGGTCTTGCTTGGTTTTTTCAACAGCATCATTGATGATTTGTTTTAATGCTCTTGTTGCCTGATATATCACGACTGTTGAAAATCCAAGTCACAATCAAATCAAGTTTGAAATAGTAGCATAAAAATAGGGAAAAAATAGATTACAAAGTCTTCTGAATCTGGAGGTTTGGCATTTGGACTTTTCTGGTGCATTTCCTCTAGTCTAAATTTGGCAGACTTCGAGCTAACATCTTTTTAAAATTAGACCACTGGACTTTTTTTACATTAATGAAGTTAAATAACTTTATCCAGGGTGGAGGGGATGCAGTTCTCACTGATTGTTATTTTATATGTGTTTATGTTCTAAATAAAAGCTATTTAAAAATATTTTTTTCATACAGAAACCAATACATAGCACAATCAAATATATTCATATATTATTGCTGCTTGTGGTCTGTTTAGCTTCAATCCTTGCATGTAAATTCTATATTAATCTGAGCTTTAGCTTGTGTATGATATAATTCTTTAATTATCTTTAAAAAATAATATCTCTATCTTTCTAATGTGACCACAGGACACAAACTTGCCAGAACCTGAGAATAATGGCAGTATTTAATCTCCTTTATTAACAATTCCAAAATTTCAATGACTGGTAAAAATGTTTAGCCTGGGTCCAAGCTGTTGCAGGTCTGAGGATACATGTATAAAATATGAGTTTGCTTCCAGAAACCCATTTAAGTCAGGTAAGCATTTACAAACCTTCACCTCACTCTTCTGGCTTATTCTGTTAACTTAGGTGAAACCTACTTTAAAGCAACTCACTGAACTCCAAAGCATAAATTATTTATGTTGTGCTCAACCTGAATACCTCTCTGCGAGCTAGGCCTCCAGTCAGTAAAGTACAAAAAATGGAAGAAGTTTTGCCTTTGAAGAATCTCCTAGGTCATTAAGTCTAGATAACCTTCATTTGGTTACAGTGAGGTACAAATCTTGGCCACAGGGCTTTAGAAACAGCTGTTGAGTGTGTGTGGTAACACTCAACATTGCTGGTCATTTGTAGACATATATATATATATATATATTTAGCTAAAGTAGCATTTCTTCTGTATGACTGTCCAGGGCCAAAGTGTTTCTTTTTGTTTAGGAGGCAAGTATCAGGCTTGAAATTACAAAGCCTGTGGATTGTAGGTGTAAGCTGCAAAAGTGTCCCTGGTAAATGTGCAGTTACAGGCATTTGCAACATTCTAGCCCATTTAAGTTGTTATATCTGGAGTCGGGGCATCAATAATACATAGTTTCATTAAAAAACAATGTGCTTTAATGTCATTGCACTGAGTTATTTTGGGTAATTCAAGTGATCCCGTTTGAAAGACAGCGTATTAAACTATGCATCTGTATATTCAATTGCAGAGAATTTGCACCAGGAAGGTCTTACAGACCTTCAAGTTTCTATTCTACATTCCTAAATGCATATGTATGCATTTAGTATCCTGATAAAGCTCAACTGGAGCTATAACATATGGGCCCTCTTTTAATTCCTGCCCCCTGGAAAGCCAAAAGTAAACAAAAATAACCCTCCTCCTTTTCTCTGATTTATTTGTGTTCTTTTTTTGAGACGATCTTGTTTGAAAACAGAAGGTTGGCACCTGAGAAAGGAAGCACGGGCGTGTGGGAAGCAGTGGGATGCTGGACAGGAGGGCTTCTGCTTGCTCCCAGAAGAGGCCCTGCAGTGCCCTGCTCTGCACAGGACCTGCACGGGTTGCATTGTTACCCCTGCACGGGCTTGGGAGCAATCCTGAAAATTGCTGTGAACTCTGCCTTGTTGGAATTGCCTGCTCTCTGGTTCTACAGAAAGTTTTCCCTAAACAGATGGCTTCTGGTGTTCATCTCTGAGCTATGCTGGGAAGAGTGACATACAAAATTGGTGTATTTGGCTGACCATTTTTCAAGTGTTATACTCCCTGAAGGCTGGCAGCAAAAGCGGGTTGTTCATAGAAGATATTTCAGCAGTGGTTAAAAGAGAGCCCAGGCGTTATTTTTTCTGGAATCAGGAACAGGTTTTACCCCCAAGGTGTGTGTGTGTGTGTCTCTATGTTTGCTTGTTTGTTTAAATATTACTGGTATGCTCTTGGGAACTGCCTATTGTGTATTGCAGAGAAAGCTGGTTCACTGTTTTCTAGACATGGATAATTTTTTTCATCACTTGGTAAGTTGCAGCTTGCTTTTTGTAGTAGGGTTGCTTCATAGTTCAGGATTGTGCAGTCCGTGGTTGCCCAGTCTGCTCTTTTCATTTGTGGGACGTTCCAGTGGAGGCATGAGTGCTCTTTTGGTAGTAAATGTGAAGATTGAAGCAAATTAAACAGAAATAAATCGGGAGACTAAGTAAGCTTTGGGACTGGGCTGCTTTGCTCCTCTTTGAGATTACTGCTATTGATGAGCACCATGGTATAATGAATGATCAGTCTGGGAAAACTCCATCTGTGTTCATGAGTGAAAGCAAATGCTGTGAATATTTAACCCCTGAAATAGAAGTCTTCTGATCATTTACCACTGATGCAGCCACACAACAAATAAGAAAACACATAAAGAGAAGTAAGGGAGAGCTGACATCTAATTATTTTCAAGTATCACAAGAAATAGGTTTATTAAAAATTCTGAAATTGAAACATTGAAAAATGAACTATTTAAGATAGAAAACCCTGACATCAGAGATGATGATGATGATAATAATAGTAAACATTTTGCTAAGATGTCAGCAAACTGGAAAGAAATGTTTGGATTAAATTCACAGGAAACACAAAGCCTTGAATTTATAATGTTTCTGTAATAAGAAATGAGGAAAACTTTCAACTGATATCCACTGTTGTAGTTCACTGCAGTAAATGAAGTTATGGAACTTTGCATCTGCTAAAGGTTTGACCATTGCAACAGATGAAAACAAATGAACATTAACTGAGCAACAGGGAAGGAAAGAAAGATATTCCTGGAAAGCTTTACCACTACCGATAGCAGTCAGAATCTGCAGAGGTTTTTAGAATATCTTGATTTTTTTTGTCTGAAAAAAGTAAATTGTTATTAAATAGTAGATACAGTCACTTGTTTATGTCAAGGATCTCTGTCTTTTAAAAAAATAAGGACCACGTAAGGCTGGTTATTAGTTCTGGTGAGGTTGCACTTTCTTTTTGAAGGAAGGGAGCAGTAAATGCTAGGTTCCTCAGCTTTGTTGCTTTTGTGTGCATTTAGAAGCCAAGTGTTCCAGCCCTGCCTGTAGTCCAGGGCATAGTAGAGACAGACTGGAAGATGCAGGCACTGCTCTGAAGTGTGTTGAATTTCTACAGAAAACAAATTGAGAAACTGGTAAAACAAAAAGCTTGAGAAGAGTGTTTTCGTGGCCTAACAGTCACACCTCAGGCAGTGGCAGCACAGAGGCTGTGATTTTTGGCTGCTTGAAAGCTCCATTCACTCTGCCACATCCCACAGCTGAGTCTTCTCCAGGGCCAGAAGTCTCCTAGTGCTCTGCTGTAGCTCATTCTGCTCAGAGTCACTAATGACAACTTTCAGGCAGGTGGAAAAATAAACCCTTCTAGGGTCTTCTTTAGTGAGATCAAGATCCAGGTTTAATAAACATTAGACTTACATTTGTTAGAGATGTACATAATGGTATTGCCAAGAAATAAGGGTCTTTACCATACTGATGTGATCATAAACTGGGAAAATGAGCTGAAGATTTTGTATAGGAAGGGTTGATACAGTTCTTCACCCACTTCCGCATAGAAATAGGGTGTAGGAACATGACACTGATGGATAGCACTGGATCTGCCCATCTAGATTAGATGTCTGGCAGACTTGGGCTGAGATACTGGATGTTTAGCAACCATTTGGAGCTACTGCAATCATTGCAGAAATTTGGGACAACTACATAAAAATCCTTAAAAATTGCTCTATTAGCATTTTGGGGGAGGAGAGAAGGTGCCTGGGAAAATGTGGTTATGTACCTGTTGGTCCTGTCTACTCACAAGTGTTGAAGATACTGGATTGCTGTCTGCTCTTTACCTTCATTTGTTGTGAGGGATTTTTTGAAAGTATTACTCATATAGTTTTCTCTGCTTGGAATGGATTTATTTTGAAATATTTATTCTAACATTATTTTTTAATGTTTTACCAACACTGGGCAATGAAAACAGGCTGTTTAAGTTTCACTTCTGTTTCAGCACAACTTCCACTTCCCTCATGCTTGTGACTCTCTGCAACCTGCAAGATATATGTGGTAATATATATAGGAATACATATTTTCAAACCATTCTATAATTCTATGAATATACCAAAGCTTGCAGTGATGTTTAAATTGCCTACCTTGGTTTCTGCTAAGTATAGATCATGATCTTTTAAGCCATAATATTTTATGTGCTGAAATACAGGTATGTCTTTCAAAGAGACTAATTTCAAAGAAAGCGTGATTGTGAAGTGATTGTCTCATCAAGAGAAGCTTCCCAAAAATAGTTTTCCCCTGTCTGAGTAGGTAAGAGGAGGCTTTTATGACAGATGGAGGAGCTATTTGGACATGCCGTCTCTCATTTGCAACCAGACTCATCCCAAAGATTTCTGTTTGGGAGAGGTGGTGGCAGAGTTGATTCCCCTGTCCTATTTCTGGCCTCCTACGTTTGTGCAGAAAGGTACCAGGGTGCTCTTCCAGTGTGGAGAAGGAAGTGAGAGGCCTTGTTGAGGGTAGAATGTGTGGGAAATGGGTATTTTTCTTTATGTGGAATCATTTTTGAAGGGGTGAAGGAATTATAGCAAAATCTGATCTATAGGTTGGCAAAGCTCACAGATTGATTTTGCTGTGCAGTTGGAGACAGTGGTAGATTTGTGCCTTACTGTGCTAGCTCTCTTTTTAGTTTCAGACTGCTTGCAAGTTCTGTTTACAAATGTTTGGAAAATGCATTAGGATTATCTGCTTTATTGTAGAGGTAATAAAATGCTGTCCAATTCAGCCAATGAAATAGCTAAAAGCAGGCTCCCACTGTCATGGCAGTATAGCTGCTAAATGTATGCAGTGCCTCCACAGGATTTTTAAGCTGCCTGCTCTGTTCTTTCCTCATTGCTTGTTTCCTACCATTGTGCTGATTCAGTATGGAGATTAGGAGTTTCTGGTTTTCTTTTTACATCAGAGGCTCATGTGGGAATACCTGAAAATTTGTATTGAAGGAAGGTAAGGGTTCAGCAAAAGCTCTGTGATCCTCCAGTGCTCTACATTGCTTCTGGAGCACAGCAGTGATGCTGGAGGCATAAATGGGTGGGGGGTCTGAGGGGCCCCAAGTCCTTGGATGCTAAGAAGCACTTAAAAGTCTTTTCAGCTTCAGTGCCTAGAATGGGAGCCAGTTGTTTTTAGAGGATGTGGGCAGTCTGTGGCAACCTGTAGTGGCTGGTATCCTGTAAGCCAGTATTACAGTTGCTTTCTCTGCCTTAAAGCCTAGATTCACAGATGGACATCTTGTTTAAGCTGAGGTATCTTACTGCTGAGCTTTGTGACTCCACTTATCAGGTAGAGGTATTAACGTGCTTAAGTCAGGGCTGAAGGTGCTTAAACATTGTTATTTGGTTCTGAAAGAAAAGACAAATGGGTTGTTTCTCCTATGAGAAAACCACTGTGTAAATAAATAATATAAAACCAGTGTTTAAATGGTCATTGCTACTTTTATTATGGCCTTTTACCACCCTGAGTTAGTATTGTAGGAAAGACAGTCCTTAGGAAGTCTTTTCTCCAGTTGTATTTACTGGCTACTGAAAAGGTTTAAGCAAACTTGTGATGCTGTTAGCTAATACTGCTTTTTTGTGACTGTTTTAGACAGCTCAGGCCAGACAGATTGTGTGTTAGTGCTGTGGATATTCACAGTGATTGAATACATAAAAATAAAGATAGTTCTCATGCTAAAGACCTTATGCTTTAGATGCACCATGTATGTCCCCTGAAGCCTTTTTAAGGTGTGGCTATCTGTATGCAGTTGATCACCTCTAGAATTTATAGATTAGTTTTTAAGGGAACCACAGAGTTAATTTGTTTTAAGTCTGGATTAGAGTGGTGAAAAAAATCTGTCAATTTAGTAAAAACTGAGGACCTAATTCCACTTCAGAGGCAGGCTAGAAATAAAAGTAGAGCTGTGGGTTTGAACTACATGATATGAAAGCAGTAATGACAGGAGCACTGGAAGCTTGTGTGTACCTGTGAATGCCTTTTTTTTTTTTTTTTTTTTCCTCCATGCAACTTCTGCAGTTTTTGAACCTGTATGCCTCTAAGGAGGCATAAAATGGAAATTTGGTAAGTAATATAGTAAAGTGAAGTGTTCAAATTTGCAGCTGGATGACTGCAAGCTAGTGTCAGCTTGTCAAGTGTAGCTCTTGCCTGGCAAGTCTGACTAAGAAATATAGCCTCTTTCTTCACCTAGGAGATGAATTGTGGGAAGCTGTGATTTACCAATGAGAGGGAGATGTAAATCCATACTAACTGTTTCAATATGCTTCAACTTTGAGAAAATGGGAATCTGGAAATGAACTTTTCTTTGTGTTTTGGCCAACTGTAATGATCAAGTCCAAATATTTGTGATATCTGCAATGCTTGTGGCCAGAGCTAGGTCTTGGATCAATAAGAAAATGGTTATTTTTTCCAAGATCTTAATTTCTGTTTATCCAGATAAGTGCCACAAAACTGCAGCTTGCCGTTAGTGAAAAGAACAGTCAAACCATAGTGGCTCTCTTCTGCCAAGCTGTTCTAATGAATACAGAAATACAGAAAGTTAGATATAGTGTTTGTCAGCCAATTGATGAGTCTGATTTGGCTTTTTTTTTGTTAAAGTATTTTTAATTTTACAAAAATCAATATTTTTTTTTCTTAGTAAGTTATCTGTCCAAAAAGAGTAGTGAAATGAATCCTTTTAGGCTTTATTCCAAGCCCTCTTAATACTGGAGCTAGAGTGCAGTGTGTTTTATTCGTGGAGCACAGGTTCAATTAGTCTTGTTTTCCAGAGTCTGCAAAACACAGCAGGGAAAGGCAGAGCTGCTCAGTGCTCGACAGCTTCACGCAGCTGTAGTGTTGCTGTTTGCCTGGGAGAGTTGCAGTGTGATCAAGTCCCATCTCCAGGTGATGGCCTCTGCAGTTGCTGCCTGATTCTTTCGTGGTATTCCTTTGGGCTAGTGAAAGGTATTTTTTCCTTGCACAGTACCACCTAGAATTTGGGCCTATGAGATGATAGAATTAGGATGCGTGGATAAAAATTGGAAAAATGATAATTTTTTTCTAGATGTCAGCCCATTTTTAAAGTCTCATTTACTTTTTTAGAGGCAGTATGCAGTCAAAATCAGAGCTGGTCAAAAGTTTTCCCACTAATGCTGTTCCTGTTGGAAGTCACAATCTGATGGAATTTGAAGCATTTCTATGTAAATTATCCTTAGACTTTTTGTCAAAAAGATGGCAGTCAAAGCCTGCATAGTTTTCTGTCAGCCAGTTCAAGTGGACTCTGTACCTCACTGGAGCAAGGAGCACTTTCAGACATGTCAAGTTTTCTTAGAGTTTGAAATGGTGGTTTCAGCATATTTTTACTCAAAACTGCATCTGATTAGCAGCATGTACATGAACAGACTGTGCTGGATGCTATGCTAAGGTCTGCCCCATTACCATCTTGTAAGAAATAAAAGCATTTATTTGAGTGAGCTAACCATGTCCTGCAGCATAGCATCTTTCTTATAGGCTTTTTAAACTGCTGGTCAGGTTGTTCTAGTATGGGAACTGGGTGAAACTAAGCACATCTGTTGAAACTAGTGTTGTAGCTTTCTGATGAGAAGAATAAAGGATACAAAAAAGATGTAAAGTGATTCTAAATAATATTTTCTTTCCTTTAGCTGTCTCCGTAATGAGATACAGTGCATCATCATTTGGATTTGCTGTAAGTAGAGTCACGACTTAAATATTCTCTTTTTTTTTATGGTCTTTTTCTGAACATGGAATACTGAATTTTTTCTTCTTTTAAGTCTGTGGGAAGGTGTGCAAAGTGATGGATTAGAAAATATACTGTTGATACCTCAGAATCTCATACCTCAGAAAGGATAGCAAAGATACAGTTTCTGATTACTAGGTCTTGTATGTGAGTTAATATCAATACTTACACATCATCAATAATAGATACTATCCACCAGATAAAGTTTCCTTCCAGAAAATCTCAGCTTGATCATTTCTGTTGTTGAACTTGAGCCAAATTCTGAAGTTCACTTCTGAACTTTGCATGACCCTTTTCCTATTGAAGTCTGTTCCTAACAACAAGCAAAATGACTGATTTAAAACAATTTATCTTTTGCTTTCAAATTTGAAGGTTAGATTGACTCTGTAAGAAGTTTAACTTTAGATTGAAAGTTCTTCCAGTGGGACAAGCCTGGATATTGGTGTTACCTGACATCATGTCTTCATTAACTGGAAATACAAACACAGCAGTTTTGCTGATGATGCAGATGTAATCTTGATACAATGGGATTTTGGGAAAAAAATATTTGCTTGGTTTGAAACAAAACTATTGCAGAAAATTAACGACTTTGCAGGAAAAAAGGAAAGCTTGATGGATTTTAAAACACTTAAAAAAAAATATAGGGTATTTGGATAAGAATCATATTAGTACTTTAACTCTTGTGGGATCACAGTGGCAGATTGTGCTGGATTAATTTTAACTTCTCCACAGGTGATAGATTACAAATAGAAAGTTTTTCATCCCTTGATTGACTTCCTGAGCTCTGAAGTGTATCATTGTGCAATAATACATGGCAAAAATGTGAGGATCAATTTAACAGATGTAAATCCTGCTTTCATTAAGATGATGTATTTGGAGCTGCTTTGTGCCTGTGCAGCAGGATCGTAGATGTATTACTGTTAGTACAGGGCACATTTAATGGCCCACAAAACAACTGACTCTGCATCTCTTTCAGTTTGATGCTACGCTGGATGTTTTGTCATCAGCGATAGTTCTGTGGCGTTACAGCAACGCAGCTGCTGTGCATTCTGCACACAGGGAGTACATGTAAGTACCCTTAATTACTTCTGGCTTTGGTAGAGTCCTGCAGAGCTTTTGCTACAGATTCCATAGCTTTGACAAAGAAACATTTTGTTGTGTCAGCAAGTATTCTTTCCATCTGCCAACTTACTGTTTGGGACCAAACATGCAGCCTTTCCTTAGACAAACCTCCCTGTGATTGTGATGTTCACTTTCTTTTTAGCAAAGATAGTAATTAATAGGGCTTTGTGATTTTTATTTTTTCCCTTGCAGCATCCGTATCAAGTGAACTGTATTTGCAATCTGTAACAGCTTTGTAAATCTTTCTTTTGCACCTTATGATGTAATTTCTGCTGGAGTATGTATTTAAAATGGATAGTTGTATTGTGTTTGTGCTTGCCTTAAGAAGATTGGAATATGAAGCTCTTCTTTTCCGATGCAAAACTGCTAGTGACAGTATTAGAAGTTGAGATTACACAACATCTGATAAGATTGAGCCGGTATTAGTGATATGATAATAGAGTGACACGGTTTATTATAACTGGTATACAAAGAGGAAGACACACCCTTTTTATTAAACTGTCACTGTTTTGTTAAGTATCAATACTTGCATGTCTTCTTTATGGAAAAAGTGTACACTTGCAAAGTAAGCATATTTAATGATTGCTCTATAGATCCCATAGAAAAGAAACTAATTTGCAGTGCAGTATTGATCATGCTGGAAATTCTGTCTTGCATCATTTTGCATTGTGCATCATTTCTGCTGGCAGTGCATGTAGTAGTTGAGAAGATTGGGTGGAAACTGGCTCAATAATTTATCCAGCTAGTGCATAAAGAAGACTTTAAACTCCTGCTCCAAGTTTGGGTATGTCTCGGTGGAGGACTACATCTCATTTATCTGCTTTAGTTGTGTTCTGTGCTGCCGTTGCTAGCAGGATCCCATCTGGCTTGTTTGAAGATAGTTCAGCTATCTCCTGGAATGGACTATAATTTTACAATAAAGGGGTGTAAGGTAGTTTTGGTTCTGAAACACCTCTGAAGTCCCTCTTACGTGAAGTCTAATGAAACTGAACTTTTTGATAACTGGTAGGATCAAGTAAGAAAAAAAGGCCACATGGAGGGGTCTGTAACTTTTGTCTTCATAGTCCTTCTCTAAAAGCTGAGACAACATTAAGCATGCATTAACTCAGGCTCATGCAACAGATTGACAGTGCTGTGAGTTCCTTTCTGGCAGAGCTCCACAGATAACAGTTTGGAATAAAAGGCCATAGAAGACTGATGTGGCATAGATTCATAAAAGTAAATCCAGAAATATGTGATTAAAATTAGTCTTCCTGCACAAATTTGGAGATTGTAACAGACATTTTCTGAGTATCTTGCTCTTGTGGGCGTCCACAGAGATTCCTGTCAACATTCAATTAACGTATTTTTGAAAAGTCCTTCTGTTGAGCTTTTTCAAGTGAACCTTGTAAAATACTTTACAGAGAAAATAAATCCCAGTACAAAAGAAGAGTGAGTATATCCCTATGGCAAAGACAGTAAAGTGAACAACAAAATAGCAAACGTATTTTCCTGCTTTTTATGCTTCTTTTTAATTTGCTTTCATATAATCCCTCTGCTTTACATAAGGCTAAATTAAGTCAATTAATTACTTGCCATGCTTTCTAGTTGAAGATGGCTGAGGTTACAAGATGAGATCAATACTGAGTGAAAGAATGGTACCACATGCTGGGAATATGAATCACTGGATAGGCAGTCTGGTTATCCCTCTGTTTCTAGAATTGACAGGAGAATCATCATAGTACTGACAAGCAAAGAGATGGTTGTGTCTCTTAAGGCAGGTCTTACTGTGTCAGATTTTTGTGGGAGGCACATTTCTAATTTCCTGTTGTGTTTAATCAGTCTCTTGCTTGAAAAGACTGCATGTAATTATTTTTCCTCTATGCTGGGAAAATACTGCATGACTGCTCCTGACTGATTGCTTACCTTGTAAATAATCTGTGTATCATATATGCCTAGAACTACACCCAGTCTGTCAACAGTCCTGGTTTTTTTTGTGTGCCAGTGCCTCTGTGATGAGGTCTGCTTTCAGACTCCTGGACAGTTTTGTGCATATTGATGTAGGTGCTTAGGTCATGCTGTGCATTATTCCTGTTTCTGTGTGCCTAAGCCATACTTTGCCTTCATGCAGGAGCCTGTGGAAAACTTGGGGTTTCTGCAAAAGTATTGCTGCTGTTGACCCACAGTAAGGTGTGCCAGGGTGACTTCAGTTTAGTTCTTTATTTATACGTGTGTCTTTTGTTGATTTAAATGTTACATTTGTCTCTGTATCCTAACATACCTGAAAATAACCTGAAGTTTTTGACAAAAGCTGAGTGGAATTGCTAATTAATTAAGTAATGCAAATTTTGATAACTTCCTGTTTCATAAACTTGACAGCAAGAGGTTGATCCAAAATTGGTTGGAATCAGTAGAAAGCCTCTCATGAGAGGATTAGATTCAATCCCAACTGCTTCATGTCATTGAGTGAGAACATAAAGATAGAAGAAAAAACAAAACCCCAGAAAAAGACACAGAGAACACAGCCTGACTCATGATGTGCTATGAATTAAATGCTTAGAATAAAATGCTAAAATGTAAAAGAACCGTGTAATCTTATTTAAGATATAGCCAGATGGAAGTTAGAGATGCAACATTTCATGGGCAGGGTGCTCAGAATGAGCAGTATGAAACTGCTTGCTGTGCCAAGTTCTGCTAAGCATTTCCATTTGACTTTAGGGCAACTATAGTGCTGAAACTACCATGAAAATTTGTCCTGCTGAGTTTAACTCATTTTAATGGGAGTAGTTTATGCTAGATTGTTTGCTTTCTCTCATTTTCTGGGGCAAGATGAGAAGGTCCTTTTTCAGTGTACATGTGACCAGAGTTATACAATGGTTTTTATATATGTATGTTTTTGTTGATTCTCATGGTGGTTCACATGTAGTAACTGCAAAATATATTGTAACTTACCTCTGCTATTTGCCCTTCTTGAAAACTCTTACATTGGTGGCCTGAGAGGCTAAAGCTGGCAGGTTTTTCAGGTCTTTTTATTGACAAGAATTTTTATTAAGTCATTGTGAAAAGATGTGTCTGCTCATGTTCAAGGTATGTCTTAAATTATGATGAATTCTTTCTTTCTTTCTTTCTTTATTTTTTTATTTTAATACACTAAGTGGCTTTGAAAATATAGTGAATATTCAAGCAACATCAGGGGCAAATGACTGTAAGACTGTAGGGCATGTGAGACTGCTTGATTCTGTCTGGCTCATTAATGAAAGAGTATGTAGTAGTGGGGTGAATATTTGATTTGTTTGTCATTGAAACTATCCAAAAAGTACCACACTTCGCCGACTTTCTGTTTTGACAGTTGAATAATAGAGGGTAAAAACAGGCTACTGCATTTTCATGTATTTTAGAAGAATGGTTGAAAGAACTGTAGATCTTGAGGCAATGAGAGAATTGGGAAAGACTACAGATACCAGGGAAGAGAGTCCGAGTGCGTAGTTCACGAGTGCTTGATTTGCTCAGAGTGATCTGCTGGGTTACAGGTTAACATGCAGGAAATTTAGGGGTGCTAAATAAAAAGTCAATGAAGCAATGATCAAGAAATCCAAGCAAGAAAAGTATGCTGAAATAACTGGAGAAATAATTTTGAATATCAACAAAAGATGCACATTTAGGACTGATTAAAATACGTGCAATTCCCTATTTTCTGTCATAAGAGGAGAAACTAAGAGGAAGGAATATACTCTGATGTAGCTGATAAACCAGAGACTGTAAAAATATAGTAAAGCCTGTGCACTATGGGATAGTTACAGCTTCTTACTTCATGGTAAGTTTTGTGCAGGGCTGTGATGTAGAGCAGCTGGGGTTGGCAGGCTCCTCTGGAAGTAATCAGTCCAACCCCTCTGCTCAAAGCAGGGTTGATTAGAGCAGGTTGTCAGGTTAAAGGTCTGAATTCAATTTTCTCTTCTGTAATTTGAACATTGAACAATCACTGAGCCATTCAAGATGTGCAAAGAATTTTGTAAGGTCCCCCTTCCTGATCTCCATAACCAGTGCACAAATATTCTTGAATATTCTGCCCCTGAGTAAACCTTTAGCAACATACTAGCTTATTGGGCTGCCAGAGCAAATCTGAATTCTGTTGAAAGAAGAAATTTATTGATATTGATGTGGTAACAGTGGTTTTTCATGTATATAAATCAAATCAGTAAATAGCAGTAGAAGTGACTTCTAAATAGAAGACTGAAACATTAGGGACCTGGAAAAACATCTCATGAAATGTTCAACTAGTAACTAGCTATACAGCCAAAGGGCAGGTCTTTGATCTGTTAATTCAGAGTTGAAGGACTTGAATTGGACTGCTGGGATTGTGCATAAGGAGAAAGTGAGAAATACCACTAAAAGAGGAAAGATTGAGAAAACAGAACAGCCTTCTGAAAAAGCTGTAAAAGATGTTTAGTTAGAAAAGTCTCTACACCATGAGCAAAGGAAACATCTGTTTGATTTCCCCTCTGTTCAGGAAAACAGGATTTAGCTCATGGTAAATTAATAAAGTAAGTTGGCAGCCTGCTCAGGTCAAATGGAGTAGTGCTACTTCTTAGGTTATAAAGCAAATCCCTATTGTTACATCACAGAGCTATAATCTTGCATTTCTCTGCAAGCTTATGTCCATAGGATCCATTGCTCCTAGGCTCATTTGGCTAATGGCTTTTGTTTGAGCTTGTATGCAAAACCTTAATACTGTGCACTGTATATAACATAGTGATTCTTCACAGTTGCAGCTGGTGTTTATTGTATATTATTTTGTTGATGGCACCAAGTTAAATTCTGCATTTCTCAAGAACCAGTCTGTTTACATCTTTCTTAACCCAGTCCCAGAGTAAATAGGAAACCTTACTCATAATGAGCATGCTGGATAAAGCCAAGAGCAGAAATCTTTCACTGTGGAGTTTAGATGTTGGGTGTTTTGCTTTTTTTTTTTCCCCTTTTTTTTTTTTTTTGGCTTTGATTTGTTTTTCAATGCTGTATGTCAGACTCCAGCTATTCTCTCCTTTATTACTGTACTAAGAAAATGAAAATGTGTCATGGGCAAATGAACTCGTGGTGCTCTGTGTTGCTGTGACTTCATACATAATGAATGCAGGTATTTATATATTTTTTTTTTTTCTTATATTGGTGAAGTTGTCGCCCCAAACACTGGCAGTAACATTAAAATAACAAGAGTTGCTTTGTGGCAGACAAGGGGGCAGGTATCTGTCGTATTTGTCATACCTTCACCTCTGTCCTCAATGGGCACAATATGCTTTTGGATTGATCTTTGGGGGTAAGTTGACACTTTATGTGGAAGAATAGATGGTGTCGGTTATCTCTGTTCCTGTATTTATATTCTGTAACTCTTCTCACCTTATGCTAGGTTTAAAAACAATGGATCAAGAATTGGGAAGGTTTTGAAGTCTTTGCAGCTTTGCAGTTAGACATTATCTAAAAACTTAACAATGTGTCTGTAGCTTAACTTTCATCTCCATACCTTAATACCTCAGCTGTGGCAGCTGAATTTGATACTGTCAGAATGCTGAAACATTGACCAAGTGAAAAATACCTGCCCTGAGGGTTTGATTCTTAAGAGGTTCTTAAATTATAGTGAGAATGGACCCTCATCTATTTTGACATTGTGGGAAACGTTTGTTCTTCTTCCCCACATAAGTCTAAACATCCAGAAGACCACAACTGTAAGAGCTTAATTCAAGAATTTCTAAGCTAGTTTGAGCTAAAAGCAATCCCTTAAGAAAGATATCTGACTATCTGGAATAAATAGGAAAACTGACTCCTAATTAGAATGCTGAATTCAACAGCTAGAAAATCTCTTACATCCTTCACTCCCATCATTTTGAATTAAACTCAGTGATGAAGATGTACATCTTACTTCTAATCTATATGTATAGCTCCAGTCTAGAAGTACTCAGCACTGTTGCAACTTTTTTCTGTCTGGTGAAAGACAAACCTGGTGGTTCACTGGGGTTTCCAGCTTTCAGACAACTCTAGGATTCCACTATGTGGATGTCTATATGAATTATCAGTTACATAGGGACATGCAATGAAGAGAAGGAAGGAAGGGAGAGAGGGAAGGAAGGGAGGAAGGAAAGGGAAGGAAGGGAGGAAGGAAAGGGAAGGAAGGGAGAAAAGGGAAGGAAGGGAAGGATATTCTGACCCTTCCCTAGGGCTTCATGCACTAGGATTGAAGCTTATGGCTATGTAACAATATGGCATGGCAATTAGGATATTTAAAAACATTTTATGAAGCATATTAAAGACATCAACAGCCTTTTTATAATACCCCAATATTACAATATTACCAGTGTACCAATCCCTTTCCTTGGTTGCTTGGTAGCCTCCTGGGTATGTACTGTCAGTTATACTTTTACAGAGCGTGGCTTGCCTTCAGTTTTTAATTGTAAATAGCCTCTTGAGGTAAATGGAGCAGTGCAGCAAGTAAGCATATGAGTGTTTCAAATACTGCCATGAATTGATGAGTATTTATCAAGCAGAAGGATCCAGGTTTGAACAGTTTTTCTTTTATAACCGTGTCTTTTTAGGCATGTGACCTTTGGAGATGTCAAGTGATTAGAAACTTCTGCCAGTTGCCTAGTTATCTTCTATCTGGAATTTAGACTTAAGTAAATAGCAGTAATAAAATAATCTGTACAACTCTGTGTGTGGTACACCCACTTTGAACTGAATGTACCTGAAGAAACTGTTCTTTGCTGTGGAGTTCCCTTTGTCAGTGTGGGTATCTTATGGATGAATATTCCTTTGATACCTAGTTCTCCTGCTCTTTGCTTTCTGGTGCTGCTCATTTTTGGAAGACGGGATATCAGATATGTACATGGTATCTGTCTTCGGTTGCCAGGGAAGAGTGCTGTGTGGCTTAATGAAATGATACCTTACTGCTTTGCACTACATTTTCTTAATGACTTTCAAATCGACTTTTTCTCTATAGCCTCTTGTCCAGTTGTTTGTGCTCTAGTCCAGGACACTGCAGAGGCTGGAGTGAGAAAAACTGGAAAAAAGGTGGAACCCTAAGATGGAGTGGGCCTCTCCTTCCAAAGTAATTGTAACACTTTTTTCACTCTTATCTGTGGTCAGATGACACCACAAGGTATAGTTTCTCTTGGTTCATAGAATTAAAAGCTCTAATTTTCAGTATTAGTACTGCATTTAAATTTTCATGTGTAGGTTGGCTCTGCTGTACTGGCTAGCTTGACTAAATGAACATTGTCTGTTTAGGTAGTGTTGAATCAAAATAATCCTCTTGATTCAGACCCAACATATCAGTTACATTGAAAAAAAACTGTGAATAATTTTGTCCATGCCATACATACAAAAGAAACTTGAGGCACAGATGGCAAAATTCACACCTACCCACAGTTCAGGGCAAACCTTTGTGGCTGGAGAAAAACTCTTTTGTGATGAGTGAATGGAATAGCTAAGTGATATGGAAAAATGTCAAATGCATGGAGATAGCCTACAAACTGCAAATAGCTAAGAACCTACCTCTGCAGCTCTTGTTTAGTTCTCAGCTACGATGGGTTGGCCCTCATGTGGCATGTGCATGTCACTCCTTAATGGTGCACAGTGCAGTTTGCAAAATAAGTGTTCACCTGTGCTTGGATATCTGCTTTATAGGAAGAGAAATATAGTTTCTTCTTAATCAAAATGAAAATTTCTAAACTACTCTTCTGAAATATCTGGCTGAAATAGTACATCCAGCTACAGTGCTAGATACAAGTTTTACAGGTGCTTCATTAGGCTGACTTATTTATCATTTCTCCATAAATCCATTATCCCATATTCAGGCAAAAGTGAAGCAATCATAAACTTTGCTCTTACCCAGGCAGAAATGCATGTATGCATACATTTTTACACATGCACACACGAAGTCCTCAGATATAGAATTTATATTAAATATGAAATAGCAAATGTATATATTTATACATGCTATGATCTGTTTCTAAAAGTGTGGCATCTGTACACTTGGCAATGATTTTACTGGAGCTAGATCCAAAATCTATTTAATTTACGAGGGCCTTTCCTTTTACTTCACTAGTAGTTGATTAGTCAGTATTTGTGTATACAGCTTAGTATTTACACACAGATATATAAAATCAGGGATATGGTGTTTTTTTATACTGGAATTTGATAATCACCATAAAAATTAATATTACAGGTATTCTTAAAAGACTTCAGTTTCCAGCTGCAGGGCAATGACTGAATCTTCAATAACCTGCTTCAGCTCTTCACAAGCCAGGAGGGTGGTTATGAGGCAGGTGCACCATAAGTGCAACTGTACAGTCTGTGCAGACCAGGAAGTAGAAAGCAGGTCTTTTGGTTGCAGAAATGTCAGTTAGCTTTTATTGACAAATATTTAATACCTGGAGAATCAAATTATTTATGGAACTGTTGCCCCAGTTCAGCTGCATGATTTTGAAGGATGTAAATAATGTGTTCTGCAGCAGCTAGTTGAATTCCTGAGGATGATAAAAGTTTTTGAAGGCCTGTAACATTTTCAACATGAAATGGATCCTTAGTATAGCTAATCTGAGTCTCAGATATAAACAGCATTTCCTCTCCATGTTCTTTAAGAAGCAGTCAGACCATGTGATAACACAGTGTATTTTTAAAAAATAATAATTTTGAAACTGCCTTCCAATGATAATTTGAACTATTACTTGAATTCTCTTAACTTTGTTGTCTGGTTTGTTGGTGGGTTTTTGTGTTTTTTTTGTTCTTTTTTTATGGTGAGTAAAAGGAGGAGCTGTAGCGATGCTGATCTGCATTCTGGCAGTTGGAGGTGGATTATGGAATATGTGTGATGAACAGCAAGCCCACTTTGTTCCTTTTTAAAGTACATCTTAAAGTGACTCTATTCCCTCTTCACCCTACAGCAGGCAGGTGTAAATACTCTGAACAGCTTTGATGCTGTACAGTTTGGTGTAACTAAACCTGATAATAGATAAACTACACCACAATCATAAGCAATATAACTGTCTAATTGGCCACAAAGAAGCTTAAGATTAGCAGTGGAGCATGACAAAGAAGCAGGAGTCTCAGGACTAAGGCTGATACTGCACCTTTTGCCTGTGTATTGCAGTAATATGCCACACTGGCCAGTAATTGTTCATTTTAGAGTGAGTTCTTTAATGAGTTTCAGAGGCAGATTTTACAGTCTTCACAGTTCTGCATGTTGCCCTAATGAAAACTGTGGCTAGAATTATCTCAGCAATATTGCAGAATGGGTAACAAGGAAGAGAAGCCAGTGAACAGCTGCATTTTTAATGCCTCTTTTTAAGACAATAGGCAGCAGACCTGTGCTGGTGGCACAGTGTGCAGTAGGCTGAACAGGCTCTTTCCTGCCACAGAGATACAGTACCCAGCCCCAGAGACTGCACTGTCACCTGCCCCTGATGTGTCTGGGGTGTGCAGAGGTAGCTCGTACTGTGCAGGCAGACATTTCTAGCACAGCTGCTTAGACATCTGCCCTCCTTTACATACTCTGCCTTCGTGGCAGGAATGGTCCTCACTCAATTCCTCCTATTCCTGACTTGTGTGACAGCAGATTAGAATGTATAGAGAGCAAGCAGGCAGCTGTGGATGAGCAGGTAACTGTGAGGAGAAGAAAAGCTGTAGGTCTTGGGAGGACATGAATTGCAGTTGACATCAAGGGAAGAGAAAGCAAAGAGAGGTCCACATCTGCAACATCCCCAGCCACTCCTTCATGCCCCAAATGACTGCAAACCAGAACAAACACTTGAAGCCCCTTTTCTCCAAAACATCCTCTGGCTTTTTCCCTTTCCGTGTTCTTGTCTGCTGACTTAGTTCTGAGTCTACTTCCATTTTCTTTACTATGCTCTACTTCACTGGCATTGGCCAGAACCCACTGGTTTGCTGTCAGAAAAATCATTTGTTGGTGACCGAAAGTTGAACATTTTCCTCCTGAGTTCTCACCCTTTGATTATCAGCATGCAGTTTTGCCAACACTTGAGAAGTCTTAGCTGGCTGTGACTGGAATTTTATACTTGGCTACTGTAATCAGAATGTAGGAGCTGCCATAATACAAGTATTAAATGCAAGTAGGCCTAACTTTGTTTAAACAGGCTAACTGCCTCTCATTCTGAAGAAGTGTGGTGCTGATTATTGCCAGCTTCAAGTTACTAATGAAGGATTCACAAAATGTGATTCATATTTGGTTATGGGAAGAAAGAATGAAAACGAGAATACCAGGAAAGTGAAGAGATATGGAAGATTTCCTGTAGTGTGGCTAGACACGGAAGACAATTGAGAAAAATGTAAACAGAGATAGATGCAGAATTAGAAAGTGAAAGAATACTGTATGCTCAAGAAAATTTTCCTAACTCCTGCCATAGCAAAAAACTTCTGGGCAACTGCTTTGCATGTCATGCCATATTACTTACCCAAATTTCATACTTTGTCACTTACCAATACTAAAATCCTTTCAAATCTTAGGGAAACAGGAATTAGCACTTTTATAGTTTTTATTATATGAATGACTTTTTTAATTTAATTTTTTTTCTTACTTACTCCAGAGGCTTCACTAGTGGGTTTATTCAGAGATTAAATGCTTTATCCATCATGAAACTGATTTGTTCAGCTTTGCTGAAAAAGCTCACATTATTCCTGGGCTTAGACCTCATCCTGCACTTACTGGCCTGCTGCTCATTTTAATGATAAGTTACAGTTCCTTGCAAAGTAATAGTTTTAACATTACCTCTTCACTCCAGTGGTGAAAACAGCCTGTAGAGATTTTAACATTTCCTTTTCTGTGGGCTATTAAGAGCCATTAGTGCTGAAAGATCTTGACAGAGCCTGCAGAGGTAAAGATTTTGTAAGTAAAAATTCATAGGATCATAGCATAATTTGGGTTGGAAGGGGCCTTAGGATGTCTCTATCCCAGGCTCTTGCTTGGAGCAGAGTCAGCTGTGAGATTGGACTAGGTTACTCAGAACTTTGTCCAGTCTCGTCTTGAAAACTCTTCCAAGGGTGGAGACTCTGCAGCCTCTCTTGGCAAACTGTTCCATTATTTCCCCACGGTGGAAAACTCATTTATCTTAGAAAAGCTTATCATGGTACTAATCTTAATAATCAAGAAAATATAGAATTAAAATAAAGTAACCAGGCTCTTGGAAGGTAACAGAATTATATGTAGGAACTTGGAGTATTATATTTTATTTATAGTGATGAAGCAGCCAGAGAATTGGCTGAGGAACTGAAGCTTGTTTGGATGGCAGCTTTGCAAATGTGAGAATATAGTTTCTATCTCAAGAATATTGATACAAATGCTAGTGGTTTAGAATGTGTTCTCTTACAGTTCTCTTTGTTAAACTTACCTGTGTAGCTCTACTGAAATTTTGTAAATGTTTTCTACTAATAAGGTGAGTGGTATTTTCAATGAATAAGGTCAATAATCTTGATACAAGAAAGAAATTTTTTACACTCAGAACAATCAGTCACTGGAACAACCTCCCCAGGGATGTGGCAGAGTCACCATCACTGGACGTTTTCAAGATGCAATTGGACAGGCTGCTAGATAATCCTCTCTAGACACTCTTATAAAAGGTTGGACCAAATGATTTTTTGAGGTCTCTTCCAACCTGGACTGCTCTATGGTTCTTGCATGGGTAAAAATAATAAAAACCCAAATAATCCATCTGATAGGAAAAGATCAAGTAATCTGAGGTACAGCAATGAATAAAAAATGTGGGAGCATTGCACAGTAGTTGCACAAGAAAGTTAGGTTTTTAATATTGCATTTTAGGCGTATCATATGTTAACAAAACTGGGAAGTAATTAGACTGCTGCTGACAATCTTGTTTTATTCCACATGGTGTCATCACATTTCAGGGACTATTTTAATATACTTGAAGAGTGGTAGTAGAACAGGTTCCAGGATGTAACAGGCATAGTACCAAGTAAGTGAGATCCCTCTGCCTCTTCACTGCTCCATAACAACATCTCTGTGAGCTGCTATGAGCAAGCTAACACATTTTTGCAGATTGTATTTGTATGCATCACTGATTTTTTCTGAATCTTTAATACTGTTGCACCACCTTGGCTGCATATGAGAGCAGACTGACTTGCGAGAAGTAATTACCAAGGGCTTCATTACAAACCCTTGTTAGTCTGTGTCACTGTATTCTATTTGCCAGAAAGATAATAGGATGATAATTAAGAAGGGAAGCTTCTTGCAGTGGCTATTTTATAGCAGTTGATATGAGGAAAACTCTGTTATTGGTCACCCTTGTGGAGCTTAGCCCAGTTCTCTTTTGAGGTAGTATATAGCAGAATTTTAGTCTTATCACTACCTGTAGGGAACTGTAACATAAATACAAATGTAGGACAGAATTAAGGATAAGTCCATGAATTATAAGGCTGTTTTGCTGTGTCTGCTAGGTGCAAATATATTGAATATTTGGACAACTTCTCCTTAGGAAATTAATTTTGTGATAAAAAGAGGGAGGGGAAGATAACTTACTACTAGCAGCCTGAAAATTGATAGTTTGTGGAGATGGAACCTCCTGAATCTGAGTGCTTTTCAAAGCTACTTGATTCAAGCCATCAACTTATGGAAAGAAACAAATTTTTATTTAAGGAAAAGACTATCAGTTGCTTACATTTATTAGAACTCTGTACAGGGAATGTGTGATGGAAAAGATGAGGTGGCAGGTCCATGTCATGTAATACAGTTACATTGATCTTATTTGCATGGGCATTTCTGCAAATATCCAGGGCTGATGTAATGCAAAATGGGTGTTCACAGGGCTGTGTAAATATAAATGGATTGTATATGGGTATTAGTACTGCTTTCAGAAAAATGTCTTTTGGAAATTTACAGGTTGTAGCACACTCAGAACCAAACTTCAGATTTAGATTTCTGTTGTTTTTAAAAGTTTTGACTAAATTTTCCTTGTACCTTTTACTTTTGAGAAGCAATGTGATACATGGAACTGGGGGAGATTTCAGAGTCATGTTTTCTTCATTAGGTCTTTTCTGTTGCCTGTCAAACCTGTAGCGATCAAGTATTTTGCATTACAGACAAATCCTGTCTGTAACAGTGGGAAGTTCTTATACTAATTCATGTAGAAATGGCTGTAAAATAAGTGCATGATCTCCTGTAGGTGCTGGAGGTGTAACTGGTACTGGTGGCAGATGATAAGTGGCCATGGATGTCACTGGACAGGGGGTACCCTTGTGTCTTAGCAAGAAGAGATCAGTGTTCTGAAATGGGAGGGCATTAGGTGGACCACCAGTTACTCCACAGTGTCTGAGTTGCTGACAGTGTTCATGGGGACCTGGAGCATTTATTACATTATGGTTATTCCAAGACAGGGATATCTATAAAATCTTCCCTAGGTTTTTCTGTTAAACCTCTCTACTGTAGAACTCCTCTTTCATGAATTTTTCTGGGAACTTCTGAGTTTACTTGAACTCGTTTAGAAATGGCAGTTGGCTCATCTAATTTAATTGAATGTTATCAATGAAATTGCATTTGCCAACAACCTTGGCACTAACACCCTTCGTGTGCAGTTGGAGTCACTTTTTAATTACAGAGCAGTTGAGTAAGTGTTAGCAGATGGAAGTTAGCAGGTTTGTGTTAAAGTTTTCATTGTCAAATGGCTTGAAAATAAAGCAAGCTTGCAACAAGCAATTAAAATTTGTTTATTATGTACTATGGCTAAACTTTCAGGTTACTTTCTGGAGGTTTCTAATTTTGTAATATTTATTGTTGAATTTTGCATTATTTGCAGTTTAGATAGAAATTATTTTTTCTGGCAAATGAGATTGAAAGAAGACACTTGCAGTATTTTGTTACAGTGGTTTTGCAGATAAGTTGATACAATCAAGAAGACAGGAAACACATATTTTTGCACTTCAAGTATTATGCCTTTACTCATGAATTTTGCATGCCTGTGGATTCCAAAAGCCAGCATAGAAAGGAGATGCTAGGCTTCCTAAGTATGATGACTGAATGCTGATTCAAACCTCAGACTACATTTCTGTCTGCTATTAGTGCCCTTGTCACTGTTATTACCATCTTTCTTTTTTCATTCTACTTTTAGCTATTTCTGGTTAAGTCGGTGGACTGGAATTCTCCTGACACAGTAAAACTGATCTGGGGACTAGGAGAAGCAGCTCAAAATTGCTGAGGTCATGACTTACCTACTGGCACAGGCAGAGATGCAAAATATTTGTTTGTATTTGCTGCTAGGCTTGGATGGCTGGAGAGGTTTCAGAGATCAGGATAACCCCAAACTCTCCAACATATGTGAGGACCAAATCTAGCCAGTGGTCAGGTCAAGTGCTGGTTCCTAGGACACATTAGACTTGAGCCAGCAAAGTTCCTGTCAGGCCCTTAGGGAATGCCTGCCTGCTTTCCTCAGGAGGGACATATGGAGGGAATAAAAGGTATGCTAAGGTAAGGTGATGTTGCTTTGCTGTCTTCTCTTTCCCATACCCTTGGTATTGAACAGTATGTATTGGCATAAGGAAGTTTAATCCATTCTTTCCAGCTTGCAGATTTATGGCTATGTTGGTTTAAGCCTGCTGGGAATGATGGAAAAGCTTTTCTTTCAGTGTTGCTTTCAGATGAAGTGTCAGTCTATTCTTGCACTAAGTGTGTGTATCTTATGTCAGCCTGTCACTGGCTCAGCAAGTGTCTTTAGGCAAGTCAGCCAACTTTTGTAGCCCAGTTCTATGTTCCAGTTACCCAGCACCTGCATTTGTCCCAGGTAAATGAGCACAGCTTTTAGTATACATGATTCTATACCTCATCCAAAATGAAAATAATCCTTGCAAGGGAATCCATTGTGAAGGATTGTGCA
The DNA here is from genome assembly GCF_020740795.1 of Apus apus. Lineage (NCBI taxonomy): Eukaryota > Metazoa > Chordata > Aves > Apodiformes > Apodidae > Apus > Apus apus. The sequence goes on from NC_067287.1 coordinate 7,376,979, forward strand.
GTATCAGTTTCTTAAGTTATGGCAGTGCTAAATATTACAAAAGTAATCCATAAAGTTGGTACTCAAAAGTTAGGAGTTTGACAAAAGTAGGTCAGGAGGCTCCAGGCAGATCTCTGTGTGGTGATCCATTCAGGTAGAGTGAAACAGCAAATCTCTGAAAAGAATCTGTTGCAGAACAGAGACCTGCTTGCAAATAGGTAATGAAAAATGGAAATCCCTCTAATTTTCAATTTTTTTTTTTCATTCTTTTTGGGAGATGAACTTCTTTCCCATCTGTATTGCCTTTTAATGATCAGTCTTTGTTGCAGAGAATGCATGCTCTGAATTTCTTCCTCTATCACAGATTATGGGCCACTTTTGTGTTCTTGTGTTTGAATCTAGGGCAGGGATTCCTCCAGATTGTCTAAAGCCTTTCTGCTTCTGCTATTTACAACAGGCTATCTTTAACAAGAATGTATTGCAGTTGACTCCAAAGGAGTTAAACATCAGTCTTAAAATAGATGTAGCATTGCTAGGAAGGATGCAAGCCTCTAGGTTGTCTGTGCTCCTCTGTAGAAGGGCAGCCCCTTTCCTGAGGACTTGTCTGAAGGGTGATGTAGATTGTCCACAGGTTTAGTGTTGCTTGTGTTGGGGAATAAAATAACCAGCTACTCACCTGTGCCACTGCTGTAGCTGCATCTTTGACCCAGACAGAGCAGTGCCAATTCAGCTTCAGTCTCTAGATTGAGCTTGATGTGAACATCACATGTGCTGCCAACCACCAGATGGCCTGATGTCTGAGTTTTTGAAAATAGTAGCATGCTACTGAATAATTATAGCATCCATAAACCGAGCCAACAGACAGGTACCAAATGATCATAGAATCATAGAATGATTTGGGTTGGAAGGGAGCTTTAAAGGTCTTCTAGTCAAACACCTCTGCAGTGAGCAGGGACATCTTCAGCTACATCAGGTTGCTCAGAGCCCCATCCAGTCTAACCTTGCACATTGCCAGGGATGGGAGAACTACAGCCTCTCTGATCAACCTGTTCCAGTTTTTCACCTTCACAGTAAAAAAGTTTATTCTTTATATCTAGTTGGAATCTACCCTCTTTTAGTGTAAAACCATTACCCCCTGTCATATCGCAACAGACCCTTCTAAAAGGTTTGTCCCCATTTTTCTTATAAGCCCCTTCTAAGGGGGGTGCTGCTGTAAGGTTTCCCCAGAGCCTTCTCCAGACAGAAAGACCCCAACTCTTTCAGCCTTTCTTCATATGAGAAGTGCTCCAACCCTCTCATCAATTTTGTGATCCTCCTGTGGACCTGCTCCAACAGGTCCACGTCTTTCCTGTGCCAAGGGCTGCAGATCTGGATGCAGTACTACAGAGTGAGTCTCACCAGAGGGGAGTAGAAGGGGTGAGTGACTTCCCTCAACCTGCTGGCCGCGCTGCTTTTGATGCAGCCCAGGATACAGTTGGCTTTCTGGGCTGTGAGACCACATGTCCAGCTTTTCATCCACCAGGACCCCCAACAACTTCTCCACAAGAGTTGCTCTCAATCCCTTCATCCCCCAGCCTGTATTGATACCAGGAGTATATATTAAACAGTACTGATCCCAGTATGGACCTCTGAGGGACACCAGTTGTCACAATTCTCCAGCTGGACGTGCAGCCATTGGCCACTACCCTCTGGGTGCGACCATCCAACCGATTTCCCATATACTGAACAGTCCACCCATCTTTGACCTTTTTTTCTGGCTGATATACCTTTGGAAGCCCTTCTTGTTACTTTTTGCACTCCTGCCAAGTTCAGCTCCAGCCACACCTTGGCTTTCCTGACCCACATCCCCATGCAGCCAGGCATTGTTCCTATACTCTTCCCAGGATACCTGTCCCTGCTTCCACTGCCTGAGCATTTCCTCTTGGCCCTTTAGTTTGACCAGCAGGTCTCAACTCCACCATGTTGATCTCTTGTCTTCCTTTCCTGATTTCTTCAGCTTCGGGATTGAGATCTCTTGTGTTCTGTGGAAAGTGTCCTTCAGGATCTGCCAGCTCTCTTCTGCTCCCTTGTCCCTGAGGGCAGTTTCCAGGGAAACTGAAATTCCATGAACAGCTGGGAGTTTGCTTTCCTAAAATTCAGGATCCTGACATTACTCTGTGCCTGGCTCATGTCCATCAGGACTGTGAACTTCACTGCTGTGTGATCACTTCAAGCCAGGCTGCCTCCAGTCTTCATGTCATCAATCAGTTCCTTTGCTTTGGTGACCAGCATGTTCAGTATTGCATCCCCTCTGGTAGGACTGTCTATTACCTGGCTTAAGAAGTTATCCTTAATGCTCTCTAGGAGTCTCCTGGATTGCCTACAGCTTACTGTGCTACTTTTCCAGCAGAATTCAGAGTGGTTGAAGGCCCTCAGCTGGATGAAAGCCTGTGAGGGTGGTGCCTCCTGGAGCTGGAGTAAGAAGGCTTTGTCAGTAGGATCCCCTTGATGGGGTGGCCTGTAGTAGACACAACCACAAGGTTCCCTTTGTTGCCTCATTCTAATTCTTACCCATAAGTTTTCAACCTGCTTGTGTCTATCCTTCAGAGAAAGCTCTTCACACTCTGTCCACTTCTTCATGTAGAGTGCAACACCTCCAGCCCTCCTTCTTCACCTGTCCCTTGATGAATAACAAAGAAAATACAACTTTTGAAGAAAAAAATATGCATAGATATAGCTTCTTACTGATTTAAGGCTTTAAAATTGCTCTTACTGCATATCTATCTATAGTAATAGAATTTTATACAAAGCTGTTAGTAAAATGGAGTTGTGGATATGTAAGTACTGTAATAGATTGGCTGTTATTTTTTGTGTAGAGGAAATTAAAGCCTTATATCCTGTATTATTTCCTGGCATGAGGAACTCACATCTCATAGCAGTTTCAGTCTGTATGTTTAAACAAAAGCAAGAGTTTTCTCTTTTTACTGTGAGGTTCTGGATGTGCATTATGTGTTTTGTAAGCTTCATTGTGTCTGTGTCCTATACAAAACTTAATTATTCTCTGTTAATTGTTTTCTATTACTTGATCTTCTCTTCATTAACCCATTTGTTTGTTTTTTGTAAGACTGGATTGTAAGCTCTGCAGGGCAGCAACAGAGATTCTTAATTCTGCACAGCACCTAATGTGATGAGACAGTGGTCCTTATTTAGGTACTGAGAAGAGACCCTTGGACAACCTACAAAGTAAAGCACCTAACCTGCTGATGTTTTTGTTAATATCTGCACTTAAAATATTTTTTTCTTGGAGATTTGGGGAGGAAACAGATGTCTTCAGGTTCTCCTATGCCACTGTTCATATTTACTAAACATCTGTCCCAGTTTTGTGGAGAGAATTAAGTTCCTTTGCTTATTTCTAATATAAGATCCTAGTAAAACAAACAAAGCCAAACAGACTTCTAGAGGACTCTACTGTAAATCATTAGGATCAGATGAGACCTGTCTTTCTCTTTCACTTTGAAACATCACCTGGTATGCTCTGTCTTCTCACATACAATCCAGTTTTGAGGAACTGGACATTTCATTCTCTTCTTTAATTCAAGCCTCTATCTTTAGCTCCTTCAGAAGTTTTTATTATTAATATTCTGTTGTATGTTATTCTTCAGCAGTGTGGGAGAGTTGACAACTCCAAATGCGTTCTAAACATTTCTCTGTATTTTTCCCTTTTATTCCCAGAGCCTGTGTTATCTTGGGTGTCATATTCCTCCTGTCATCTATATGTATTGTGATCAAAGCCATCCATGATCTTGCGAAGAGGGTGCTTCCAGAAGTGGTAAGGTGATTCATGTTCTTTAAAATGTTCTCTTTTTTCTCTACACTGCCAGTGAGTCTGAGAAAGGCCAACATCTCCTTTTAACCAGCTCTGTTGAAATTGGCAAAGCTGTAGCAGGTGCATATCCTGCCTGGCTGCACATATCGGTCCTCATCTTCAATCAGTGTTTTTTCCTTATGTGATGGAGTCTAGTCTGTATGGGTTTTTATGGGCTTGACGCCATCTTTTCTTCTCCATGGTTAGCTCTATGGGCCAAATCTTTCTCAGCATAATCACTTAAAGCTTTTATGCAGGACTGTAAGAGTTCATGTACAGAGAGGAGGTCTCTCTGGACTTACAGAAAGTGGTAGAATTTTGTGAGAAGGATGTTTCCACAGTTTACTACTCCAATGGCTTCAGTATTTTATTTTCAATATAGAAAAAATGTATTTCCGGATTGTTTGTTTTTTTTTTTTTGTTTTCCAGCTCTTACCTCCAATTCCAGAGCCATGTACGAATAGCAGGAATGAAACAGGTGAGGGGAGCATGCTGAGTGAAAGAGCTGGCTTTTCAACAGGCTGACCATGGAGCATCACAAAGGGCTTTTCTCCTGCTCTCCGCTTTCTTTTGGTTATGAAAGCCAGCTCCTACTTTGCCTGTAGAGCAGCTCTCCCCAGCAGCCTTTCTCTCAGCTCTGCTCTGTCCTGTCCTGCTTGCTTCCTTTCAGTAGTGGGTATTAACTTCCTTGAGCTCTTCTCATCCAAACCAGATCTTCACTGAGAGAGCCTTTTGGCAGTGGTTCCCCTCCCAGAAGACTCTTCCTAATGTGCTCAAACAAAATGAGGCATCAGTTCAGTTATTGTATATATAAGGTGACTTGGACCTTTTTTATTCATCCTTTATGAAGTTTTGGTCTGTTTGTGAGTGTGTGCAGACTTTTGCTTTGGGGCTTTACCCTGCCAGGTACCATTCTGAATACATCAGTAGAGAGAAACCTAAAATCCTTTCTTTCAAACAGGAGATGGAGGCAGAGCTGGAAAAAAAGAAAACCAAAATGGAATTTCAACTTGTTACCCACTGTTAGCAGTACAGATGATGACTTACTGGGTCCTGTGCTCTCATGGAAGTTTCCAAGAAGGAGGGCAGCTACAGAAACTTGTATCTGGGCAATGATGAGCAGTGTAGCAAAAGCCCGTGAACTAATAATACTGAATTGCAGCCAGAGGAACTGTTTGGCTGCAGGTGATTCATGTTCTCTTTGCAATTTGCTTTTCCTCTTCTACAGTCTTTGTAGTTTACTGCCTTCTCAGCTCTGCCAGCATAACACTTGTTCACCAGCCTGGTTCTGTCAAAGCTGTTTAGGTTAGCTTAAACACTTTTAATAGTCAGTTCTCAAACTCAACCAAAAGATTTTGACAGAACTGGGTTCAGGACAGAGCATGGATGCTGTCATGCCAGTAAGGCTGAAGCAGATTCTGGTAAGGGTGAAGGGGGGAGACCCTACAGTGATGGTCAGCTAAAGGACAACCACTTAACTTGGCTGTACCCAGTGTATCTGACCACAGTTTGAACTTCTGTTTAGGTAGAAAATGAAATACTTAGTCTTGACACTGTGAAGCAGAAGTAAAGAAGGGAGGCTGTGATAATTATTGGAACACCCATTTGGTGAATTTATGGTAGAGTAGATCAGATGAATTTGGATATCTCAGTCTAATTAGTTGTGGGCAAATGCCCTAATAATTCCAGCAGTAGCAACAGAAGTTTTAAAGGTGTATTGTCTGTATCTCACTCTTCCATCGTGACAGGTACTGTGTACAGGTGAGGGTTCTGTTTCTGAAATGGGGATAAATATCTCCTACTTGATGCATCAGAATTATTTATGAATTGCAGACATATTGTAGTTCCTAATTTTTAATTTTTGAAATGCATTTATAGCACAAAAAACACATGAAATCAGAGCTGTAGAAAGCTATCCCTGAAAAGAAGATCCCATTATATTTCAGGTGTTCTGTAGGAATCTGTATAGATCCCTTTTGTCACAGACTGCCTTGGATTCAGACTTTGGTGTGCTAAAACTGTGTCAAGTAGGTAAAAGTCAGGGTGGATACTGCTTATATTTGACACAGTTTCAAGATAAATAGAGAATTTTGTTCCTGTGATATCAGGCTGACTGTTCTCACTCATTTAGGCACTCAAGAACTATCAACAGTTTGAACGATGTATCTGGCAGGGCATGGACTGTGGCTGACTAGTAGCAGGGTAAAAGCCTCACACACACGTAAAGGATTTTCTTACCTTGCAATTCTGCCTGGAAAGTAGGTTAGAACAAAGGATGAAAAACTATGGTACTTCTTTTCAGTGTCTCTTAAATGACATAGCAAGGATTCTCATTTCAGAGTCTTTCAGTACATCTCAGTGTGGGAAACTGATTCAGTAAGGGCTGCATGACAGGTGAAATACCTGTGTAAACTAAGAATAACATTGAAAAATGGGGAGACTGAGAGAAGAGCATTACTGCTGCAAGTCATGGCCAGTGATGTATTTTGCCTAAGTGTTGCTACATTAAGAATATTTGAGGGAAAAGGACATTGTTTAATAGAAACCTTGTCAGTTGTTCTAGCTGTGCCCGAATCTGATGCTTCCTTAGTTGCTCTGTGTCTTGGCAGAAATAGTAGTTCTTGCCACTTGTTAAGGCCTTTGCTGATTGAGTTTGTTCTCAGCTCATCTGCAGCTGCCCAGGCACTATCATAGCATCTTAGAAGAGTGGAAATCTGCTCAAATTAAATCAGTAAGAGGGAGAAGTTTCTGCCTCTATTCTTTTATCTAGTCTTCTACTCCTTGTACCGCCATTGAACCAGTTTCTAATAGGATTAATCCCTGTAGAATCTTATAATGTAATTTAGCTATAATGTATGGACATAGGTGGAAAAATAATAGCATTTTCTGCTCGTGGGTTTTTGCATAGCAGTGAAGTAACCAGTTCAAAATAGTGACCTAAAATATTTTTGCAATAGTGATTTCTGTATTACTGAGACTTCAGTAGCGTGCTACTCTGATGCCAAGGAAGTTTCATGGTGCTGTGGGCAAGAACAGAGCATTAAGACCAAGGAAAGGTAACTCCACTGGTGTCCCAAACTGGCATAAAACTAGGGTGAAGATTAAAACTAGGGTACCGGATTAAAAGGCTGTGTGCTCCATCATAGTTTCACATGTGAGTCACAGTCGCATGATTTTTTTATACAGTTTACGTCTTTATTAGTCGTTCTTACAGCAAAGGTCACTGAGGATGTGGGTACTTTTCAAAGCATCTCGTGAAATGTTAAGATTGTGGCTTCAATTTTAGGAAAAATAATGTGGCTAAAACCTAACTGGAAATTGTTGTTCTAGGTGTTCAGACGCTGAACACAAACCTGGTATTGTCAGTCTTGAAGACAGAAATGGTTTGGAGTTCATTGCTCTGCTGTTTGTGGGGGATCCAACACTAATGTAACGTTAGTGCAGAGCAACATGACTGACTGCAACGTTCTCAGGACTATGAAGTCTCTTTGTTTCCTCTTAATTTGTGGTAAATCTCAGTGGCTTTGCCAGATTTGAAAATTTGAAGCAGTTATTATTTCTCTGAGTTCATTTCAATTTGTGGAAGATTTAGAGAGAAGAATATGATTGGGACAAGTTTAATTTAAGAAATAAAACAGATCAAGCAATTAACTATCTCCCAGCTAATTATAAGGTGCTGTGAGTAAAACTCTAAATGCATAGTCAGTCACTTCTGCATCATCCTGGATCAATTAGACAAAGTTAATTGTATTTCTTGTTGCATTTAAGATACATTGATTACTTATCTGTCAGTTCTTAACATGCATATGTAGCAAGATGTTTCTTTGGAAAGCGTTTATGAGATCTTTGGTGTAGAGATTCTGTTGTCCTTGAAAGAGATCTCAGAAGAACTGCTTTCATGAAGTACTACCAATGAGAAAGGAAATAAAATTCACATGACTCAGAAATAATTTTAAATGCTTTTTCAAATGTTTTGAACACAGATTATATTTTTCTGAAGTGGACATTTAGAGACAGGAGTCTTTGTTGTTTTTGTCATAGTATGGTTTCAGTGGTCTGACAATCCTCACCAGGATTCAGAGAACCCAAAGGAGAATGACAGGTTTACATTAATGGCATTTCCAGCTCAAGTACCCCATCCTGTAAGGGATTTAAATGTCCACAGTTCCATGTTTGTCTGCAGAGAAAAGGTACTTAATTTACAGGATAGGAGCTCATGTCTAGCTCAGTCGGGCAATCTTCAGCCACCTATTTGAATTCTCTTCTATTCTGTGCCGAATGTAGTTTTGTAAAACACTGAATGACAGCCCCTCTGATCTCCACTGGCATAGAAGAGAGGACAGTTAGAGCTTCTGACTCTGCATTTCTTAAAACTGCTTCTGCCTTTCTTTTCTGCTTTTGTTTGTTTTATGCCTTTCTCTTTGTAAGTAGAAACAGATAATAGGTAGTGTATGTCACAGCACTTGCTTTCATACAAACACAGAATCACAGACAGGTTTGGGTAGGAAGGGACTGCAGGTGCACATTGCCAGCTCATGTTGAGCTTCTTATCAAGCAACACCCCAAGTCCTTCTCCTTAGGGCTTTCAGCATGAGCAGTGGTTTTTTGTATTTATTTTAAATTCCTCAAAGCCTTGGGAAACACAGAAATGGTATATTTTTAACTTTTCATTCCCTTACTTGAGATGCCAAGGACTGCAGTTAACTTTGAACTAGCCTACAGGGCAGGATCTGAATGATTAGGTAGATTAATACATTTAAAATATGGATAATATTAATGATAAATGTTTGAAGTTTTGACTCGTGGTTGTGTGTTTTCTATAACAAACAGCCACCTTGGCCATACCGTATCAGACTAAAGGCCTGTCTTTGGTCATCACCAACTTTCTTTGTTCTTTTCTTTTTAGTTTTATCTCCATTTTTAGGTAGGAAAGCCTGAAGAACCCACAGGATTCAAGGTGTAGGCATCACCAGTGATTTATACAATGTGTTAATTTTTGCAGATTACTGAATTGTTATTTTTACTGAACTTTTATAACTGTAGATTCCATCTCCTGCTGTTAATAGCAAGTTCAGAAATTATCACTCTTAGGTAAACTTAAGATTTTCTCTGTGCACATTACTTTATATAACTGTTACAAAGAAGCCTGCCCTGAAAAGTGACCTTCTGAGTCAGGAGAGTTGGCCAGTGAATTAACTATATGCTTACTATAGAATTCTATATTTGTATTAATTAGACACTACTTAACTATCATGGGAAAAAGTTTCAAGTAATTGAAATACGTATTAATCCTCGGGGCTTAAAACACAATCCCTTGTGCTAGCATTTTCAATATTTGCAATGTAGAGCAGTGTTTCCCAGCAGCTTATCCATAGAATTGTATTGCTTTTTGTATTTTTAAATTAATTAATGAAGTCCTGAACTACTGGCTTGATGATGAGGTAGATACAGGAGATATATTGCAACTGAAGGGATCTGTTTGTTCAAAAAGTCTGGAAACCACACATATTGAATGTATGTAGTGAGAAGTGTAATGGATTTTTTTCTCCCACATTTTCTAAGCTTTCGATACTGCTTTTAGCGAGTGTCAGAAGATGTATTATGGCTCTCTGATTTTTGGATAGCAGAGTAAATGATGAGAATGAAGCCTTCACATCCCTTCCAGAGAGGATCTCTCTGTCGTGGGCCCTTACCTTGAATTTGCAGAGATGCTGCATTTTCCTTGGTGGGCAAATTTGTGGGGGGTGTGTATGTAGATGCAGTTTCCTTGTGTGTCAGCACATAAGTGCAAGTAACTTTCTCAAGCTGTGACCTCTGTTCTCGTTTGCCTGAGAATATTTTTAATTAAAGCTCTTATTTTAGTAATTTAGAAATAGGGTGGTGTTTTCTATGATCTTGGAACATGCTGGTGTTGAAGGAAATCTTACTGTTTCTCTTCTGTTCTCATCATATAACTAAGATGCTTAAGTTTTTAGATAAGACTTCCTGTGAAAAGTAGCTGTGGAAGTGCTATACAGAGCCCCTACAGTCCCCCCAGCCCTTCCCAGAATTTTTAAGTGACACTGTCTTAGGCTTTCAGTGCATGTGCTGTACAGTGGATCTGCCCAAACAGTAGGAATATGTTTGCAATGAGGATAGCTGTGAACATGTTATTGTACGCCTAGAAAACTGGAAACGCTATGGAAACATCACAAGATCCAAAGAAAACATTTTTTTTCATAGAAAAGAGAGATGTGCCATTAATGTGTGGGGAGCCTTACAGCTACAAATTGCACTTCTTTCTGTGTTGTTCTCCTGTTTTTATATAGCTGTGAATTTTTATATAGTTGTGAATCCTTATTCTTTGAGGATCTGCTTCAGTGTGACATGCTGCAGTTATTATTTCAGTTCCATATCTTTGACCCCTAAGGAAATATTTTTCACTGATCTGATCTTTCTCTTGCCCTCTACTCTCCTCCTCTTTTTCTTTGTTCCTAGTAGTATACTTGGTGGAAGTGTTAGAAGAAGTAGGTCAGCTGCTTTTCTTTCTGGGGTATTTGGAATTAAGATTTCTGATAATTTTAGCTGTGGTTGAATACTCCTGACTTACAAAGCTAATCAGTATTTGATATTTGGAATATAAAACCTTCTTTCTGTTTACCCTTCCATTTAATTTAAATTAATATTTTCAGATCATATAACGTAAGGGTTTATTTTTTCCTATAATGTTGAGTGTTGAATCTAAAATAGAATCACTTCTTCTAGGCTAAGAAATTATTTACTGTTTTTTCCCCCCTAGCTATCAGATTCAGAATGCTTCCCCTGTTGTTACTTGCAGCATTTGTTCTCCAACCTACGTTAGTCATAAGAGAATTCCCACTAGGAAAAGGAATTACTATTCCTTTATTGATGTTTCAGAGCTACATCCACAGCCAGTGCTGACCCTGAGGACTTGATACGCACACATTTCATTACAAATAAGGAGAAATATTGCAGAAGGATGCAAAGCTTGGATCTATGCTTGGGTTTCTGTGCAAATTTTAGTGATTTTTCAATGTTTTGTTAATATACTAAGAAAGGATTTTAAAATGCAAATTAAGCACAAGGTTTGAGCATTGTTTTGTCTTTGCATTGCTAGTGTTAATGCTTGCCTTCTGATAAGAGTTCTTTTTCACTTACCCTTTTACCTTCATGTCAATCACTATATATTCTTGGATAGTATAACTATAAGTGTGAATGGTGTATTTTAGTTTGACTGTTGCCACAAAGCATTTGCAAACTTCTTGTGTATTAAAGAAGGCTGAAAAAGCCCAACCCAGCCGCAGTGAGAATGACTGTTTTAATTTCAACTGGGGTTGTAAATCAATATCCGTTTACTATTCAGTTACTGCCTGCATTTCCCTAGGTGATAGTATAACACATGTAATGTCAATGCAGTTTGGCATTTGTCCTCATTAGTATGGCAAAGGACACTTTTTTTGCAAGAGCAAGCAAGCATCATGCCATATTTCTGACATTTCCTTCAGAACAAAGAAGGAAAAATGTAATCAGTTTGTGTACAAAAAAATGTGCAGCTCAGCTGATGTGGCACCTCTGATGCTTTTATAAATGAAATCACTTGAAAGATTAGGATGTGTGTAATTCTATCATATGCTATTGATTGCAGCAGGAGTGGGAAGCTATGGGTGGCACAGTGTAGCTTTATGAGTTCTAATTTATTTACTAATTTAATCTTTTATGGTAAATACATCATAAATTTATTTAACAATATCAACAGTTGAATTATAGCTCAATAGTAATATACCAAATAATACTTGCGATTATATGGGGGGTTGGACTAGAGGATCTCCAGAGATCCCTTCCAGCTCCTAACATTCTGTGATCTAAATGTATGTCCTTATACATCCCTGTACATTCCTAATCTCTCATTATATATATAGAATTTATTGCTTACCATTTCAAGTCGAAGTACCATATACATTAATTATACATTAGAATCCTGCTTTATAATTCTTACCTATTATATGTGGTTTGGTGTCTGGCCTTAAACAGTTACTTTTACCCTAAAATACACATGCTTCTGACAGGCTGGGGAAAAGGTGGTGGATACTTGAGCTAGCTAGTAAGCCAGGGTTAGGGAGAAACCGTATCAGTTACACTTCACTCTTTGTTCAAGTGATTGGTGGAAATTCTTGTGTAAAGGCTTTATCACACAGTGATAAGAAATAAAAGTTGGCAACTGCCAGCCACTTGGTAGGTTCTGTGAAATGTATTGCTGGTCTCAGTCCCCTATTAATGGGAGAAATGTCAGTTTCACTAGAGAGATGCTTGTGAGGGCGGACAAATTATATTTAATTATGTTTTATAGTCATTTCAGAGCTTTGAGCAGACCCTTTGCAGGAACTGTGAGGTCACCTAGGATAGTGCTCCAGAGTTTTGAGCTTCTGTTCGTGGCCCCACTGCCCCACTGTGGCATTCACCACACCCTGTCTCTGTTATCATTTTCTTGCAGGAGGGTTCTGTGCTGTGGAATTGCTTTGTCACAGCACTTCAGCACCAAAGGTACAAGATTAAACATTCATAAGATTTTTTTATTTTTTTCAGTACTAATAATAGATCTTTATATCTCTGTGTGAAGAGACTGTCTCCTGCTTTGAGTCAGACACCACTGGGCTGTTGTTTTGTTTGCTGACAGTCAAGTGCAATTAAAACTCTTGCCCCTTTTGAAGTTAAGTGGTGAGAGAGGCCCTCTGGCTTCCCGGCAGCTCCCTCTAGACTGATTACATGAACTACTTCTTACTCAGGAGAAAGTGTGATAGAGATCTGTTACTATCTATATAAACAGAATCCTTCAGGGGGAGAGGGGAAAGCCAGCCCTGTTTGGTTGAGTACGGAGGGGCTTCTGGTGATCTGGCAGCTAGCATGCCCAGAGGACCTGAGAGCTGCTGAGGGACCTGGGGAAGCAGGAGGCAGTGGAAAGTGTGGGGAGGTGGGGATGAGGAGCAGGGTGGCAGCAGGACCTGACAATCATGGGGGAGGATGGTGACCAGTCACCTGGACTGAAGAAGGGTCATTGTCAGGACTTGTGAGACAGATGGTGAGTTGCAGAGATGGGCAAAATTAATATTTAACAAGACAAACTCAGCTCAAATGAGCTAGCCGTGACATCACTGCTGCCAACAGCATCTGTAGCATTCCAGAAATGCATCCCTGCCTCCTCAGCCAAGCTGAGACACCAGCTTCACCAGATGGGGGGAAAAGTGGCATGAAAAAAGTGGATACTGGTAATTCCCAGCTCCTGCGGGAGCAGGGGGCAGGTTTAGCCATTGGCCAATTAACACAGGAAGCTAATAAGAGGGCACAAGAGTGGAAAGAAACCTGCAGCTGTTGGGGGGCAAGAGAAGCAGCTTGGTTTGGGATCACACTAGGATGAGCTACCAAGGAGAAGAGGATTGTCCTTAGGTTTTAAATCATAGTATTGCACGAGTTGTGACCACTGGAGAGGAACACTGAACACGCCTTCCTCCTGTACAGCTGGATACCTTTTTACTGTACATTTCAGGTGAAATGAGCATGTTTTTACATTAATTAAAGGAGAGGGGGTGGAGGGGACTTGTTAGAAATAATATAGGAAATCAGGGCAAAGTTTTATGGTTGGAGTTAGTGAGATGCGTTCTAGGAAAAGATTAGGAGCACAAAGCAGCTGAAATGTAGCTGGGAACTGGGTCACAGTATCTCCACCTAATAAGCCCAGCACTGAAGGATCCCCTGTGGCTTTATTTATTTATTTTCTACACTAGATTCAGAAAGAGATCAAAGTCACAACATCATCATCAACAAATCTTCCTTAAGCCCTAAGATTACAGCTGCTTTTGGTGAAATCCTTGAAAGCAGGGGACAGAACTGTTACCAGCATTTTTAAAAACCTCTCTAAGGCTGCACTGGTGGGGAGAATGCATTTGGGTAAAGTGGTGGAAAGCTGCCTGCTGATGGCAGCTATTCCTTTCCTAGGACTGAAAAAAGAGCATCCTAGGAAATCTTTCTTTTGGGAAACTGTTACAGCATAAAATACGGCATAAAATAAATCTTGAGGAGGGACTTTTCAGCTGTTAGTGCTGTGTAATGAGATGGCAGTCCAGGATGGGCACCTCACTCTCTGTACAGTGCTTTTTATACATGAAGCCATCTAGTAAGATATGTGTGTCCTTTAATTAAGGTCTCATGTACAGCAGTAGTAGTCAATGAGGGAGTATGATGAAAAGAAATGGGAAAGGAGAGAGCATTATTTACCACGCTGAGAAGCCTTCATCCTATGGAAATGATCAGAATTTGAATTTTTATCATCTGTCACAATTTGCTGTTGCTTTAATTAAAATAACACCAAGGATGTGTACCGTGAGTCTGTGCTCCCTGCTCTTAATGACTGTCAGATGGGAAGGCGAGGGGTAGGGAGAGGGCAGGACTGCAGGAAGATCCGGAGGGAGAGGGTGCCAGATGGCCAGGCTTATTTTATTAATTTAGATCTGCATTATGGCTTCTCCTTTCTTCATTTCTCCAAAGGATGAGTTAATTTAACGGGAATCATTTCACAGCCACAGTATGACGTGTTTTAACTCTTTGGAGCCCATAGCTCAGGTCCTGACACGTGGTGTACCAGTGAATCCAGCTGCTCTCCTGAACTGGTTCCAGCTTCTCATCGTTGCAGTCGGGTAGGGTCAAGGCAGCATTTTGAGCCATTTCTCTCTTGTTCTGGCCTCACCCGCTCAGGCAGGGGCTGTCCAGCCTACTGGGATTCCCCACGAGTTTAGTGTTGGTCTCTTATCTGCAGAACCTCCTCATTAGCAGCAGGTAGCCTTGCTCTTCCTGCAGCTCTCAGCTGCCTGGACACACAAGGATGCAACGTGAAGTAGTGAGGGAAGTGAATTTCAAAGATTTTTTTTTCTGCTTCGGTTTTGTCTGGGTTCATCCTGTGCTCGGTCACTGAGGGATCTGCCGCCTCCATGTGGCTGCTGGGAAGAGCTGCACACAACCGGGGATAGTGATTTAGATACTACATAGATTTGGAGCGTTAGAGATTAAAAAAAGGAATATCATCTTCTGAAAATCTGTTCGGCACAGTCTGAAGCAAGAAACTCCTGAGGCTGCATTAAGAGCAGAGTTTTTAATTTCTTCCCTTTCTGTGTTCACTGTGATAACAAAGGAGCTCCAGTTATTCAGGTTGTCTGGACTATCAGTGATTATTGGATTAGTAATAGCAACAAAATGAGCTTGTCTTTTATGACTCCATGAAAAAAACACCAAACTTTTGAACAATTTGCAGTTGCTGGATCCTTTAAAAAAGCCTGTGCATTAATTCACTTTATGAGTTGAGTCAGAAACCCGTATCACGTTCAGGTCATTCTTGGATTATAGGCCAGTCTTGTGGCCAGACTAATTTTGATCACAACTCTGTAGCCAGAACAAATGGCAAGATGCATTTCCATGTACCACGAGGTAAGTGACACATACAGGAGAAAAACCTGAATTCACCCCAAAAATTCGTGGTACCTGCTGTGACAATTAAGAAACAAACCATCTCAAAATAATGCACCATGCAGAGGTTGAAACCTTGCACTGTAACACAGGGAATAAGACATAACATTTTCAGGATTTTGAAATAATACTTGGACTTTTGAACGTCTGTATCAATAATTTTCAAAACCTCTTGTATTGGGTTTTGTAGGTTTTTTTTCCCCCCAAACTATGTGAATTTGTAATTGTTTGCAGGTCCATCCCCAAGAATTTCATGGGTGCAGGACATCTGGACTTTGTCAGCCCAAGACTGACAGTAAAATGACTTGTGATAGCAAAGGTGATTTATGCTGTCACCTCCACTGGGTCTGCAGCATTCAGTCCTGTGCTAATAACAGAGCTTGTGCCTTGCTGAGGAGGAAGGTGAAGAGGAGAGATAGGGATGCCTGGGAGCCATCAGTACATTTTTGGAGAGTCTATGGGGTAAGGATGAACTAAGAGCTCTCCTGTAGTCACTGAGCACTGGCAAGAGAAACAGAGTTGAACTGTGGGTTACTGCATTGAGCTCTCCCCGTGGACATGGCCTGTGGAAAGCTGGGACTAACAGCTGGCCTGTGAGGGCCTTCGTGGTCTGGAGAGCAGCATGAGCAGGTTTGCTTGCCATGCTTTACTGTTAGAGATGATCAAAGGGAAAACCAGACTCCTGCTTCCCGGGAAGCTCAGGTTCTGTGGCAGTGTGGGAATGGTGCTTGGATGACCAGCCCAGCAGGTCAGGGGAGAGATGTTGAGGCTGATGGCAGCATCTCATTCTGCTTCAGATTATTCTGAAGGGTTCCACCTATGCAGTATACTAAATATTAGGTAAAACAATCTAATAAAATATTAGATGAGATTAGCTAAAAATCTCAAGACCAAGCAGAATTTGTTCAGGCCTTCAAAATTAACTCTTTGGGCATGGTAAATAGATGTTTTTGAGGAAAATGCATGAAATTTAGAGACATGAAGTTGACAAAGATCTCAGATTTCAAGTGCTTTTTGCAAAGCTTATCCAGAATTTTAGAGCTCCGTTGTAATTTTAGATCTTCTGGAAGCTTCCAGCTTTCCTTGCTAGCAAATATTCCCAGTCCTTCCTTAGTCCCTGTCACTCCAAAATTGCCTGGGTAATTTTCCAGTAATTTTTTTAGAATAATTTTATGAATACTTTTCATCCTACCTTTACCCAGCACTTGAGTTCTGGGTTCTCACTACTTCTGATTTACTCTCTGAATGCGTCTTCATTTTCAATATCATACCAGGACTAGAGATAATGAGCCCATGACTAAGACTTTAGGAATTATATGACATAAAAAATGGTATAAAAAAATCTATTGAATGATTTATTTAAGGATGTGAGCACATTATACCACTAATCTAATTCTCAGTATCTTCCTAAGCAGCTTTGAGACCATTTTTTTTTATTTCTTTGGGTTTTGAATTGCTGCTAAAACAATGAAAATGGAGAGAGCTGCTGCTGAATCATCATAACAATGTTTACTTTCAACAGGGATTTTTGCCAGAGGGTTTTAGTCAGTAACAAGGTCCCAATGGCACTGGCTGACTTAGACCTGCAGATAAAAAAAAAAGTAAAGTCTTGCTATTTCCTTTGTTTGTACTGGTGTTGCAGCAGCTTAAATGAAAGCTGCTACTGAGAGTAATGAATGAACCTGTTTCAGAGCTCTGTGGTTAGATGGCAAGTGAGCTTGGCAAGAGCTCACTTGGGTTTCCCTGCAGAGCCTTAGGGCTGATGTATCTCTGGGGGCAGGGGGCACAGGGACTCCCTTTGGGTACCTTGCTGCAGTGCCTGTGTTTCAGCACCCAGGAGTGTCTCTTCTCACCTAAACATAGAGCAGGCAGGAGACAGAGGCAGGTGCCTCCAGAAGACCTTTTAGAGAACGTATGTTAAAGCATTTGTTACTCTTACCTGCCCCACATACCCACACAGCTTTCAGCTGAGCCCATGTTATACATTCAAATTAAGAAATGACGGTTTTTCTGGAGCTGTGAAATTTAAGTCCATGGAAGATTTGTTTTCTAAGAAATAGCTAAACCTGACTTTGCACATCAGTATCAAAAGTCTTACGGATGTAGCTTGGTCCAGGCTTCATTCAGAAGGAGGATACAAAATGAATCCAAAGCAAGCACAGAACCAGAAACAATATTAAATGGTTATTTCTCACATGAAAATTCAACAAAGGTCTGTTCAGTGGAATTCTCCTTTCAAGCCTTTATGCTGCATGTGGGGACTTAATTACTGATGGTGTAGACACTAGATTACCAGGCAGTCTGCAGTCAGCCCTGCAGGTACGTGACCTCCTCATTCTAAGGAGTTTGGGGCAAAATTCAAAATCTTATCACTTGGAGCCATCATTAGTTACGTTTGCAAAAGCAGTTACAGATGGCAAGGTAAGCAAAATAAGCACTAGCTGTGGGGAAAGCCATAACTCGGGTAATCTTTTTCTGTTTGTAAACTTCAGTGGCACAAATAACTGCACAGTAACTGGTACTACTTGTCATTTAACATGTGGGGCATGACCAGAAGGTGTACTAATGTCTGACTTCTTCTCTTTCAGGATGACTTCCTGTATAGTGTCTCTGTTTTAAGTGGAATCCTTTGCACTGTCTTGGCAGTCATCAAGTTTATGCTGGGAAAGGTCCTTACAAGCAGAGCGCTGATAACTGATGGTGAGTGTGAAGCAGATCCTGCTGCATTTATAGACTTTTCCAGGGAATGTTGTAGACACAGAGGGTATGAGCAACCCCTGCTCGACGGCAGATGTGAAAGAGAATTGAAATAAGGTGGCTGCTGGGAAATGGGGAAAAAACCCACAACTGCAGGAGTCTGTGGTACCGTGAGGTTCTTGCATTGATACCTCAACTGCAATGGGCATGTCTAGTGGAAGTCAAACAGTTAATGTCTGGATAGTAAGCAATAACAGTTAGAAGTAGAGCATATAGTAAATTAGGTGCTTATTAGTGAGAGGTTAGACTCCAGGGAGTGGGTATGACACCAGTTTATATAGCTTTGGTTAAGTCACATCTGTCCTTTACTGCCTGTGCCTAGTGAACAATTTCATGCTGGCTGTTAAAAGTCAAGCAAGTCTGTGATGGAAAATGCTGCCTTGCTCAAGCAGGAATCATAACCACCATTGACACATCCTCCCCTGTAGACATAATTTGCCCCTGCAGTGCCTTTCCTGCCACGCAGGAGAGCTGGTGGAGCATCAGCATGTGGGAAACAAACCCTTTGCCCACCCACTGCCCCACACTGCCCTGGCCTGGCCGAGCGTGGCACACAGGAGTCTCATCTGCTGAATCCTTAGAAGACCTCACTGCCACCACTCAGGTGTGGAGTGTCTTGACTGTTGCCGTGCTTTAAAGGCAGGTTCAGGTATGCCTCCTACTGACAAAGCTCAAGCTTGTGCATCTTCACAAAGCCACTGGGATCTACTCTGTAAACAAGTCAGGTCACAGTGATGGCAGAGATTGCACAGCACCCTACAGATCTCTACCAGACTTAATCTGCCAAGCACAGGGCAGTTTGAAATGCTCTGTAAACATACACAGTAGGGTGTTAATGATTCATGGATTGTGGTACATAAATTATTTTACTCCACTAAAGATTTCGCTGTAAGGAAACTCAATTTTCAGCTTCCTTTAGGGACATTCCATTACTTTAAGTAATTTAAATATACCCAGCATTTCTTTGGTGATGCTTGATAACACATGAGTATTTATATTGTCCTGTTTATATAAATAATTCATGAGTATTTATATTTTAAATACAAAATAAGCAGAAAAAGAATGAAAACAGCATTGCAGGGGCTATGACTAAGCTACTGCCTCCCTGTAGTTGTGGTTCTCTCCCAACAGACCATGCTGGTTGGTCATCTTTAGTCTTTACTATGGACTCTGGCACCCTAGGTGTTCTGAAACAAAAAGAGCTCCAGACCAGTGAGCCTGGCTGACTTTGCTGTCAGAGTGGAAGTGGGACATGTTGACTATTTCAGAACTGTGTCAAGGCAGGCAAATGATTAACTCCCTCTTTAAAAAATGTAGCTTGATTTTAAAACAAAGCAGGTTTTTTCAGACCAAGTCTTAACTGAAAAATTCCCCAATAACTCTAGCTCTGAATTGCTCTCCTGTATGACATAGAAATATCTTCCCCCCTAATTACATCCTTGTAATTGTATTACTTGTGAACTGGAGTTTGCTCATTCTTTGATTAAAAAAAATAGCTAATTAAGTATACAATTACCTTGGTCTGTTTTTTATCTCTTTTATCTCCTTCACAACTACTTCAGAAAATGTTGGAGGCTGATCTTGCCATGTTTGGTTAAATATCTTCTTTCACAAGATACATTTAAATATGTACTTTATTTATTAACAATCAGGAGGAGATAATGTGATTCAGCAGCTAAGATAGATTTAGCACTCCTTTGCAGATCTTTTTTTAGTGTTTTCTGTTTCCTGCTAATTTACCTCCTGTGATCTCTGGCTGTAGACCAACAAATTGTTTTGAATAACAAGAGCATACATTTTTCTTCCTGAAAAATAGGTTTATTTTCAGAACAGCAAATTTTCCCTCATACATCTCAATATTAACATTTTTTTAAAGAACATTTTTGGTTTAGAGTAGAGCTTGTCAAAAAAAGCCTAAATGCCTAGTAAACGAAAATGTTGTTTGTACAAATTGTTTCTAGCAAAGGCTTGTGGCTTTTTGGGTAATAAACCCAGCCATTTCCTCTCTTGACTTTTGTAACATCTTGGAGGACAAATGCAGATATGTGACAGGTGATGTCAGACAGCTTTTCTGTAGGTTTTAGATACCTGTTTCCTTCCCAGATTTAGCCACCTGTTTTTTCCTGTGCTAGCCCTAGGCACAGAACATGGTATCTGGATTAATACCTGGAGCCATGGCAGGGCTTCCTGCCCCACCAGCAAAGAAAGGTCTGACTGAATGACAGTCAGGAAGTGAAGACTATTTCCTTTGTCAGTAGCTTTTAGATCATTTGCAGCCACCAGCCAGTAATGACAAGAAAATGTGTTATTCCTGCCTTTTGCATATTGTGCTGATGGATTCAGACTTAAGCTGGAGCACAGGAAATAACAGTGGTTTAAATTTATAGTTAATTTATACTTAATATTCTCTCTATATAAACACAATTTTTATATATTTCTTCAACATGTCTTAGCAGTATAAGTTACATTGCCTGGGAATAAAACAGTCTCAGGATTTTTCTAGACAAGTGTTGACAGAGTAATTGTGCCTATGTTGGTTTGTCTGTCCTGGTATAATTAACCCAAAGATCAGGCATTTACATGCAGTGGCTGTGATACCAATTGCAGGATGCACTGCCACAGTCCAGAACTACCCCCAGCCTCTTCTCTTGGTGAGGCTGAGACCTTCATATGCCCCATCCCGCCACGTGCCAGGGTTCCCTTTGTATTTAAGTACCTAATGACAGGGACTGGGGGAATCTTAATCACAGTTTTGATGGCTTGTAGTTATTTCAGCTGTAGGGATACTGAAGAAAGGTCAGGTTTTGGCTACACCTTTAAGAAAGACTTAACATGATTTCAGTATGGGCTGGCTGTGAGAGGCCTGGATCAAAGGAGACACTCAGGAATTAAGTGACAACTGGTTTTTGGCAGTCACAGGGAACTGGAAAAAACTGGCTAGATATTGTAACAAGTGGCTGGCTTGAGTAGACTGACTGAGCCATAAAGAATATTTTAAGCTTGGCTGATTTTTCATTTGCCAACTAGGTAAATATTGTATGTATCTATCAAATGAATTATCAGTGAGGTGTGTTTTTTTGTCGAACAACAGTGAGGCCTTTTGAGTTAGTGAGAAAAAAAAGCAGAAAAAGGCAATGGGGGGGGGGAGAAAAAGAATTTAAGCAATTACTTAAAAAAATACCCTGAAACAATAGCCAATCAAAGGAGAGTTGAAGGAAAAGTGGCATTAATGATTCCAAAATCTCTGGGATAATTTTGAAGGGACAATCTTGGAAACAAAGGCAAAGGGTTTAAAAAAGAAAGAGGAATCTAAAAGGATGTTCATACAAATTGTGAATAAGACAGGCTACGTTTAAGGCATAAAGGGAAAATTTTCCTTGTATTATCCTGCATGTCTTCCCTAATGCATTCAGCAGTGTATGCAGCTTTAAGCTATAGTGCCAAATACATGGACATAAATATATGGAATGGGGTAAAGTGCTTCAAGAAAAGGTCTTTGAAACATTGCTGGGCAAAACAATTTTCCCTTTCATGAGCTCCTTGGGTGTACTGGGCCCCAGTTTGCTCTTTTTCAGAGACAGTGAGAGCCTTTGGGTACCTTTCCAAGTGGCCTTTGAAGGTCTGATGGGGGCATGTTTGTACATGCAGCAGTGGGACCAGTACAGCGACCACTGTGTATCATCTGCCAGGGTCTGTGTCCTCTCTGGTGGCACTGGTGTCACACACCTTGTCTCCCTATGGATGGCCTCTTCTTAGGTGAGATGGTTAAAGCAAATTCCTTGAGCTTTGGTTCTTCCTTTAATTACTGTGGGTTTTTTTTTTTCCCCCCTTCTAGGCTTCAACTCTCTTGTAGGTGGAATAATGGGATTTTCCATCCTTCTTAGTGCAGAAGTTTTTAAACACAATTCTTCTGTCTGGTACCTGGATGGCAGTATAGGAGTTTTAATTGGACTTACAATATTTGCCTATGGAATCAAGTGAGTATCTCCTGCTGGCAGGTGTTT
This sequence comes from Apus apus, assembly GCF_020740795.1. Taxonomy (NCBI): domain Eukaryota; kingdom Metazoa; phylum Chordata; class Aves; order Apodiformes; family Apodidae; genus Apus; species Apus apus. The sequence goes on from NC_067287.1 coordinate 7,399,074, forward strand.
CAGCCTCTACAGCAGATGGTCTGTCTGTCTAATGTAGTAACGAGCCAGAGCTCTTAAAGGCCTATATAGAATATAGTAGAATCAGTAGAATCAGTTGCTGGAATTTATTAGACTACCTGCCAATACTAAAGCAGAGAGTGTGGAAAGAGATAAAAGATGGTGTGTCTCACATTAGTTGGAAAGCCAGGGCTTAGAAAGAAACTGGAATCATTCTAGAAGGCGTTTGTTTACCTGAATTTGGAAATACGTAGTTTGAAATATTTGAAAAATAACCACAAATCTTGGAAAAAATAAGTCCTTGTTGCTTTTATGGCACCTTCTGGGCACTGGGTTTTTTCCAAAGAAAGTCTAGGTTAAAGGTAAAGTGCCCAAGTTTGAAGAATGACCTTGGAAGTGATTTCCATCCTAGCCCTACCCTCTAGCAGCTTGTGAACTGAAGGTGAGCCAGTCATGTTTCAAGTGTCATTGCTATTGAATTTTAAGATGCTTTTTTGATTCACAACACCAGAAATAGCATAAAATCAAATGCAGCTCTGCTGTGTGCTTCAGTGCTGCCACAATCTCCCTTAGATTCCATGCAGCTAAGGGTTTTGCAGTTTATCCCCCTTTTTGCCATAAGAGAAAAGTGGAGATGTAGCACCTCAGTTAACTGGAATGGTGCCTGTTGAGAAGCAGAGCTTGGCCAGGCTGCAGGAAGCTGTCAGCTGGAAGCTCTGTGGGGTTGGTATTTTTTTTAGCTTGGAAAATTAAATTAACATTTTAATGTCGAACACCATTCTTGGAAAAAACACTCTAACCTCTGTTTCCTTTGTAAAATGGCTGTTCTGGAAAACTGCAGAGAAAATCCATACAAAATTATTTATTTAAACTTAGCAAACAGCATCAGAAGGGTTTTGTACAGCCCCTACTCATGCTCGACAGTGCTCACCTGTTGTGTTACCACCAGCCAGTGATGGATAACACAAAATTCTGTGTTGGCAACTGCCTGATTGTACAGTTTGTGAACTGTACAACATCAGCCTCTCTCTGCATCTAGCAGCCAAACTTCTAAAGCAGAGCCTGGCTCCACAGTTTATTTTACACTCCCTTTTTGGGCAAAATTAATGGTGGGCTGGAATTGATTTTGATCAGGAGAAGACAAGATAAAGCTTATTTTTTAATGGATAAATTCATACTTGTAAGTGACTAGCACAGCCCAGTGCCAGGGCTTTCCTTCCTGCCCCTCCACCAACGCTCTGCTCTCCTCTGCAGGTTGCTCATCGACATGATCCCCCGCGTGAGGCAAACGCGCCACTATGAGATGTTCGAGTGAGGATCCCAGCTCTCCTTCCTCCCCCAGGACTGTGCCACTGCAGCACCCTGTGGTTTGGCAGGTGCTGCCAACGGTCTTTTACTAACTGCTCAGTTTGTTTCCCCGTGGTCTGTTTTTGTTGAAGTTTGTTTTAAAGGGAAATCTCTCTGTAAACCTGGCACTTGTGCACACTGCTTGCAGTTCAGCCAAACAGCAGCATTTATTTGTTTTATTTTTTCAGGTATGCTATTGATTCCTGTGACAATAGAAAACATGCAGTTTGCAGTTTTCACCCAGATGCCATGTTGTATATTCCAGAGTGAAAGTGTTCTTAATGGTGTGATAAGCCTGTGGGTAAAGAAGTGTGAGTTTCAGAGCTTGTTTTTTTAGTTTGTGGGGTTTTTTTTTGTTTCCCTCTGGCCTGTATTTTCCCCAACACAAGCTGTAACAGCAGTACAATCCTTGCTGACCTCTTCAGCCAACAGTATCCTACATGGAGTATGGACACCAAGAGCTGTGTTGCTTAAAGCTACTTTAGTAGCTACTGCCTCCCCCTCATTCAAATTGATGCACAGAAAGAGCAGGTACAACCCTTTCTGTCATCAGAGAGATACTTCATTTTAATCCTGATTCGACTCAAACTATACCTCTTCCATTTAAATTCTGTTGGTTTTTTTCCTTAATGAGACACTGTTTGTAGCTTTGCATGGACCAAACAAGCAGACACAGTATTACTGTACAGACCAAAGCCAACCAAGTTGTGCAAGGAAGAGGAGCTGCCTGAGGAATGGAATTCTCATCTTCTGTTGTACTGTACGCAGGTGTAGCAGCGTGTGTGACTTTGTGGTTGCTCTCTAGTCTGATGGTGGCACAGCAGTGGCTCGAGCTGGTGGTGAGATACAGATCTATTTATTAGATTTAGATTGTCCTGTAAAGTGTTGCTCACCTTTCATCACACGTCTTACATATTAATTAAATCGCAAGTTAAATTATCAAAGAATCTTGATGTATAATCAATAAAACTGGTATCTATTTTATACAGTATCTGTAAGTAACATTTGAAAACTATTTCCAGAATGTATCATAGAACAAAGTCTTCCTGTATAGCAGCCTATTAAACTGGATTCTCTGGCTGTTTCCATTTCCTCTTTATTTTATATATTCCAGGTTGGTTTTCACAACACAGAACCAATATTGTTGCTTCTGTTTATCACAGGTGGATTAAAAAAATAGAGTCTGCTGTTGAGTTTGAAATAGGAGCAGGGTAAGTAGCCAAGTATGTGACAACAGAGAACATGAACTAGAGTAGCTGTTAAATTAGACTGTTCAGTGATTGGTATACAGTGGAGACACAGATTTATTCATTTTTTTTTACTGCTGCCTTGTGATGCTGAACCTGTATTTCCCATCCTGTGTCACTTAGCAAGTTCTCAGCCACATCCACTAAGGATCTTTAGTAAAAGCCAACTCCACGTGGTATGTGTAGCAAAAGACCACCCAAAGGTTCCCCTGACCTGACAGTGCCTGTACTAGGTGCACAATATTGGAAAGATGACAGATTGGAAAGGGTCTTTATGGCAAAATGAATTTTTTTCTGCTGCTATAGGTTGTTTACACCTATTTTAGATCACTTAAGTCTGTGAAGTATTTGTATACTTTATAATGTAAAGTATTTGTAAACTTTATAATGTTGTTGCTATCAGTGCTGCTGCTGTGTGTGCCTTGCTGTCACAGGACAATGAGATCATGTCACTTAGCAGCAAGATGAAAGGAAGAACAAGGCCTGACAAGACAAAGGAGGTACTTGGTAAATGCATTCAGCAAGGATTCCAGAAAGACTGCAGAGTGTAAGAGTCATCACTGTACTCGTCACAGGTGGATTTTTAAATATCAAATGCCAGGGCAAGACCCTTTCTTCATACACAGGTTCTTAATTTGTTATGATTTTGCTTGGTCCTGATATTTTTCCATTATGCTTCTTCTCTAACCCATAGTTCCACGAAGTGAGCAGTGGAACAGTTATTTCCCCACTGATTAATGAGCTTTTGTCAAGGGTCTTCAGCCTCAGCAACACAGAACCAGAGCCTGAACATGGCTTTATTCGACATTTCGTTTTTTTTTAGTGTTATTACATTTGGTTTTTTTTAGTGTTATTAGTACTGTTTACCTTCTTCTGCCTCTCCAGGGGCTTTATTACTTCTCCAGACCCATTGCTAGTTGGGACAATGACACTTGGGAACTACCTGAAGTGCTGCCTGTTTGCAGCAGAGGCCAAGGCCAGCTGCTGCTGCTGGGAGGTGAGCAGGTGGGACTGGCTAGGGCAAGATACTTAATTCCTGACATAACCTTTGTAACCCAGAAGTCCTAGACCACTGCAAGTGTGTAGGACAGCCAAACCAACACCTAGCTCAAACAATAAATAATGCTGTTAAAATCCCCAGTATGAATAGGAGCACAAGACTATGCAGCTGTGTCCACGCATGAAGCAAAGCTAAACACTGAGTAAATGAATGTTTACACTTGTTTCTGGAACACTCTTGGAGGACTTAGGCCCATTTCAGTCCTAGCAATAGCAGGTAAGCCATAAATAAGCACCATCCAACCAGGGGGCAAAAATGGAGCCTCAAAAGCAGCTCTTTGCTGAAAATGCTGTTCCAGAAATGGACCTGAAGCAACGACCTGAGACAAAAAGCTCCTCAGACATGCAAATTCAGCTCTAGTTACATCTGCATCCAGCAATTTACCACAGCTGCTCATCCCCAAAGCTGCCATATGCATTTCTGCAACCCCAGGTGCCTGGAACAAGCACAGCCATTGCTGGCATTCTTTTAGTGTGGGCCAGCTCCAGGAGATGCTAGGGTACCCCACAGGTATTAAGCCGTAATAATAGACAAAGCACAATGTTTGTCCCCAACCTGGCACTGGCTTTTCCCAAGATAGTCAAGTTTATACTCAAGAAGTGTCTTCACTACAGATTTTAAGTCTCTGAGGATAGAGGTTTGAATAGAGGGCCACAACAGCAGCAAGCTGCCTCTGCAGCATCAGAGAGGAGGTGCTGAGGCTGCTTGACCAGAGCTTATCCCTAGGATGAAGGGACTTGTGTGGGTGGCCCAGCCAGAGCCTGCAGGCAGGGAAGTGTTTTGCTGGGCTCACAGCACCTGTAACTTTTTACCACTGCTCTCAATAGCCTGCTGCTAGTGTGCCTTAGGCGCACTGCCACCAAGTGGTGCTGTGACAAAGCTGATCGCCGAGCCTGTGCTGTGTTTACCGAGTACCAGTAACTAGGCAGGAGCAGGACAACACATTCCTGTGGCCTGGCACGCGGGGCCAGGTTATGCAACTGGTGAGTGTAATTAAATCAAATAGCAGACAACCCAGGGATAGTTCCTTCTCCTGTTCCTCCTGTGTTTGGAAGCAGATGTTTTTCTTTCAGCCGCCCTATCATGCAGAAGTTTGTCAGTGTTACCTGTTGGGTGCTACTCACCAGTCAGCATGTCTGCTCCTCCAGCAGCCTCCAGCCTGCTCACAGGAAGATGAGCAGAACCCCGGTGGGTGCAGGGCCAGCTGGGACTGACACATGGATGCAGGGAGGCTGAAAGAACATTTTATCCAAATCCTGCACAGCAGGGCTACGCTTGTGCCTGTCAGTTTAGCAAGTAAGTGGAAACATCCCATTTTGTCAGCTAATGCTGTTGCCATAAGCCCTGGTATTCCAAGTGGGCTTTGGCACCTCACCACGGAGCAAGGAGTAAAGGCAACACCTATTCTAAACTGGCCAAGTAACAACAAATATCCACTTCTTTTACTGGGGCTGACCCATCACGAGTCCAAGCCTGCAGTGTGGCCTTGGGCAAATCACTTGAATTCCTCCCTCCTGCCAAGGCAGGGAGAAAATTAAATCTCAGGGGTCTCCAGCTTTTACTCCAAAGATCTACTGTACCAATTACTTACATGTCAAGCAGCTGTTGTTACTTGCTGAACGACCAGAGCCTGCCACCTGGGTACACGCTCTTTAGAGATGCTGTTACATTTCAGCAGTGTCTGTCCAACACTTTTTAAAGTTTCCCTCCCCACAGATGTGCTCCTCACAAACGTGCACGAGGCAGATGCCTTCAGCCAGCCAGTGCTCCTCCGAGGTCCTGCAGGGAGGCCCCTGGGAGGAAAGGCCTGCAAGCCAAGGCTCCACAAGACAAAGCAGGACATACAAGTGAGGCTGAACAGCCAGAGTCTGGCCAGTGCAAACAATATTCAATTTTTGGCACCAAAGATTTACTACCAGGATTTAAGTTAAACTAAATACCCATATTCAGTAAATAATAAGCCATGTGAGTCCTGACAAGGATAAAGAGGGGGCACTGCAAGGCAGTGACCTGGGATGCTCTGTCTCTTGCATGAAGAGGAAGTGTGGGTGTGAGGTGAGGCTTCTGAGAGCTGCACCAACTCCCAGCAAAATGTTACCATCTATGGACTTTCTACCAGATGGAGTCTGACTGAATCCAGTCTAAGTGTGTGAGAGTTGAAGTGTTTAGTATTTAAGCTCCCTCAGTGATCTTTCCAGTACAGCTGCATCGTGTATTTTCTTATTCCACGTTCCAATTTTTATACATTTTTTTTCCATTATGTGACTGCAACACAGCCCACATCTGACTCAAGCTTCTCACCATTTTACAGATGTCTCCATATAATGTCAAAGCCAAACAACAATTAGGGGAACGACACAGGAAGGAACACATTTCCAAAAATAACCAGAACACAGGACTGAATGAGCAGTGTCCTCCACTAACTCATTTTGATGTCAGGAAACATTTGGGAATTGTGGTATGTTCAATAGCAACACAGAACCAACAACAGTTTTACCCATTTTAATCTGAGGTGAAGTATCCCAAGGAAATACCCATAAAAACAGGCAGCTGGTCAAGGATATTCACTTACTTCACCTCACTGGAACAGTATTAAAAGGCTCCTGCAGAAGCACAGCCAGCAATGCACAGACAACCATCATGTGTAGCCACAATGCTCTCAACGCCCTAATCCCAGCAGTGAACAGATCATCCAACTGGATATTCAATCCTGAATCATAAACCTTTTCTCAGCCTGCAGGCCTTTCAGCTCCAAGTTCTGATTTATGCTACTGCTTACCAGCATTGTTTGCCATTAATTGAGATAGGAGATAAAAAGGATCAAGTTGACAGTTACTGACTTCTATATTATTCTCATTTTATGTTACTCGGTTACGTTTGGCCACATTTTAAAAAAGCACAACAATCATGCAACAAACTTGGAAAAAGGTCTTGGTTCTAAGAGCAGTTGCTTCTCTCTACTGTAGTTGTAAAAAATACAGAGCAACTAATCTACAAGTGGATGCTATTCAGAACAACCAAAAAAAGAGCTGATTTTCCAGTCATTTGTTTTTTTTTTTACTATTAATGTCACTATTGAACCTCTCCTGCTTTGACTGTTCTATTACTCTCAGGTACCTTCACCAAAACCTCTCAACACTCCTAGCAGCAGCTGACACCAGAGGTCCCTTCCCTCAGTCACAGCTGAGCTAACCAGTACTGAACTGGGCAGCAAGAGCCTTCCAGCAGAACAGGTGCAGCTGAAACAAACCAACAGCTCCCCAGAAGTTTCACCACGTGGACATTTATATTGTGTCTTTTTTTGATCCATCAGTTTACAACCTCCAAGGTGATTTAACCTGGCACTCATGAAGTGCCCTGACACACCCCCCACTCCCCACAGACACAAGTTACCATCTCAGAGGACTCTGGCAGGGAGGTTCTGGGGCACCTCTGGGCAGTGGCTCCTGCAGCCCCCTCAGCCCTGCATGGGAGGCACTGAGGCCAAAGCCTCATCTCTTGTCCCATGTGCCAGAATTCCATAAGCCATCCAAGCTCTTTGCATTCAAACACGGATCTTGAAAAGGCAACGCTCTCTAAAGCTGTTTTTTTAACTCTGTAGTATTTTGCACCAGTAAGTCTTGTATACCCGTGTGCCAGTGCAATGCCACAGTCTTCCTTGTGTGCTGGAATGTTCTGGGAAAGCAAGAATTCCCAACTACTGCTGTGGCAAGACTGCCCTCCTAAAACCAACCTTGATTTTTACCCGTTATCCAACTTGGATAAACAAAAATTACAATTACTTGCCTGTTCTTATAGTCAAGATAGGAGTAGAAGGGAAACTTACCTCTGTTGAGGTAGGCCAGCAATGCCCAGCTCCAGAGTTGCAAGGATAGGCCACACAAATACAGCTTTGGATAAATGGCAGTTCATGGACTTCCCATTTAAGCACAAAGCAATCATAAATCCAAATCACACAAGAAAAAGGTTTATTGAAAAATAAACTTCTCCCTAGTTTTCTTCTACAACAGTGAAAACAAAGCATTTTTTTCTATGCCATTAAAGTACAGACATTTACTTCTCTAAAAAATCAAATAAAATTATAAAACCCCCATCCTATTGAACCCCAGTAACTTGACAGAATCTGAACCACTGTGTTCTGTTCTTTCTAAATCAAACTGCTTGAACGTAATATAGTGGAACACAACCAATTAAACAAAACAAAGGATCAACCTTTTAGGAGAGAATTTAAACCATACATAGTACCAGCCTGACCCTGAAGTTCTCATGGATGTATAAAAATCTGTCATTGACTCCAAACTACTATCTGCAAAAAGCAGTAACCTTTTTATTTTTTCAGATTTCAGTAGGTTGTTTTTCCAATTTCGAGCGCTACAGGGATTGTTCAGATTTTGACCCCTTTCATCCATGGAGAGACAGAGAGACTCCTCCAGGGAATCATTCAGACCAGAAACCAAACAGCTGCCCCAAATTTCCCTCTGCAGGACCTCGGCTGTCAGCCACACAAGCTCAGGGGGATCAGCTTCTCCGAGCTCAAATCAGCTTTGTAAATAGTCCCTTGTAATACTTTCTCAGCTTTCTTAGAATCTTCAGGGTAACTTTTATCATTTAATAAGAATTATTCCTTTTTCCTTTGGTAAAAACTGCACGCCCCTGCTGCATTCCTGTGCAAAACCCTGATAAACCCATGGCTGCTTAAAAATGGTTGTCACTGGCACTGTTCTGCAACAGACCCGTTAATGAATGTAACAAATTAGTTCTGGGTATAACCTATTAAAATTAACTGCCTTCAGACAGCAATTTAACTTGATTTATTGTGTACCTATTTGATACTTCAAACTACTTTGCAGCTGCTGGAGTCTGAGCCAGGATGTGTTGCCAAGTTCCTGGATGGCTCCAGTAAATGCCATCCTGTTATTTACAAGCTCCCTCCAGGCCAAGGATTTTGCTGGCTCCTGCAGGACTGAGCTGTGACTTTGTGCCCAGCCACGAGTGCAGCAGCACTGCCCTGGGGCCAGCACTGGCAAGAAGGACAGTGCAGTGTGATACAGATGTTATTACTGTTTTACAGAGAAGCAGCTGTTGAAACACCAGGACAACAGGGTCCAAGGTGCTCCAGTTCTGCGAGCCCTTAGGCAAGGTGACAAGTTCTGTTCCCATGCAGAGCCCACCTTAGTTACATGGCACCTGCACTGACCTTCCCAGCACAGGGAAGGGCATCTGTCACTTGATTACAAACTGATTTTTTCCAAGCAGTTTCTGTGTGTGGAAGGTGGAGTTATTACTCATTTTATCAGAACTTTGAGGACCTGATTTTATTTACCCATTTAATAAACAGGTGGCTTAGTGCTGTTGAGAGAGCACTAGTGTATGTTCATAAACACACTAGTGTATGTTCATAATTACATGAATATGTAAAGATTACACCTATCAAGACACTCTGGCAACAGTTGCACTTTGTTATTTTTCCCTGAAAGAAAGAACATGAAGGATACCTCACATCTGGGGTTCAGCCTCTGGAATTTTCAATACATTCCTACAGTAAACATTTCACACGAGATACGTGGAGTTTGGTGTTTACACATTCCATTTAAATATCATACTCAGAAATTGCAAGCTAATGTTAAACCCAACCTATAGAGCTGCTTAAAAATATGAAGATGAGATTCAAGTCACTGCCTATAAAAAAGTATGTTTTGATGTTACATTTACATGAGGATCATTAAAGCATGTCCCAGTGAAACTGTACCTGGCCCTGGCCCTTTCAGCCTGCAGGAAAGCCCACTCTGGCAGTGCATGATTCTCCTCCACTTTATGGCAGCCCCTGAAAGGATGGGACCAAACACTGCAAATGGAAAGAGACTGCAAGTCAAAAGTGGAAGGCATAGCAGCTGTAGGGCAAATGTCACAAAGAAAGAGCCATGCCAAAATGTTAGCACCCCTGGAAAAAAAGGCTGTGAAACTGAAAACTGATAACCAATAGTCTCTTTAAAAAAACAACAAATACCCAACCCCTCCAACTCCAAACTGAGCAGCTACTAAACCAAGTTATCAGCTGATACTTGATTAACATCAACTCAGAGATGGTGTATGTTACAGCAAGTGAAGCTGGTTGCTGATACGTGTACAATACAACTGCATGTGTTTGGTCTTTATCTTGTAAGATACAGTGCTTTATATATTTATTAAAAAGGGAGAGCTGCTTTTTTAATGTGAAGAAAAATGAATGGAGGAGTTCTGCTATCACTGAAGTCTGTGGGAGTCACAAAGTTAATTAGACTTGGATGATTGTATCCAGTCCAATTCATCCCATTTAATTAATTTTACTAACAAAATCTGGTCCTGAAATGCACTATGAGCAAACTACATACCTGAGACAGCCATTTGGGATTTGTTTATGTGAAAAGTGCTGCAAACTCGTAAATCATCTGTGTTACTCAGACAAGCTGCTCATTTTTGAGAGGGGAGAGCATGTCTTTCGTATCAAGGATAAACCAAGGATGTGAATTAGGATATTTAAGGATAGCACAGCATGATGAAGTGAGGAGAGAAGTCACTGGCCAACAACCTGATTTGCAGCTGATCTCAACAGAGATTTTTTCAGCAAGTCTGACTGCAATAAGCAAGGTACAACCAGCAGCAGGAGTGGTGGGGAGCAGAGCTGAGCAGGGAACACACAGAGTCCTGGCTCTGTCCGCAACCCCTTCTGCCATCTCCAGCTGAAACCAACCTGAGCACCACCTAGGCTGCAAAACACTCTTCTTGCAGAAAAGCAGCATTAAAAAGAAAAGAAATCTGCAATAAGCTCAAAATCCAGAGTTCCCTCCCCTCCAAGAGCTGTAAACTCGGGTATGATACAAGGATTGTACTTCTCCTGGTAGCACGAGGAATTGCCCCACGCACTTCCACGGACAGACGTGTTTGTCTGACAAACCAACACCTCACAAACTTCATGTGGATCTGCAGTTTTCCTGCTGATCAAATCAGAGGTGGCTGTTTCTAGAGGTTTGTTAGCACTGTCTCTTGGGGAATGTACAGGCTTTAGTTTGCTCTCTGGTCATCAAACACACAACCCATCCCAGCAGGAGCTCTCATGTCAAATTAACAGGTATTTAGAAAGGGTATGTTGCTCACAAAAGCAATGTTTTGCCAGAATTGTTAAAATTACAGTTTTATCTTTTTAACTCTTACCATACCATTTTAGAACAGATTTCTCTACTACTTAAAATATTCAGAATTCATACCTCTAAGTTGTATAGTCATCAAGTACTATTTTTACCTGTAATTAGTGTTCCATTATACTTGTTCAGACAGTGTCCATAATCCAAACACTCATCCAAACCCCAAAGTAAAAAAAGGCACATAAACATTAAATATTTGCAGGAGAAACATAATCTGATATAAACAAGCAAACACACAGCTGTGACTGTAAATTACAAAAAGAAACAGAAACTAAGCAAAAAAAGCAAAAAGCAACTCTATTTATACATGTGCAAATCAACTTGCATATATGAAATAAATGAGGTTTTTATTGGCATTTTTAGACAGTGTGTATTTACCAACTTTACCTTTCAAAGGCAAGCCTTTTATGTTCATTTCAATAAATATGTAAATGCTTCTCTCAAGTTCTCTAATCTTGTAAGAACAAGATTTTTGAAAACAACTAGGTCACATACAAAAATACAAAATTTTAAAACAAAGAATGTCTTGATATGAGAGATATGTTTTGAAAGCTCGTAAAAGGTTTTTCAATTCAACTTTTGACATTTTTTTCCCCATCAGTCGCTGAACAATATATTCAAATGCAAGTCATGCAAAAACCTGATTTCTGAGTGAAGGAAGCTGCAAGCTTCACTGTCAGACTGAAACACAGCAGCACAGCCCCACCTCCAGCATCCCTGGTTAAGTGCAATAAGTGGACTACACCTTTATACTCTAATTAGGAAGGAAAGTAGTTATGGAACTTGGACAGAAGGCTGCCCTCTGCCCTGAAATGTAGATATATATTATATGCCTTAGTAAATAATTCCAACAGTCCCACATGGATTTGCCCCACTGCTTGTCTGTGGAAAGGTTCCCTTCCTTACCAAGCACCAACACCCACTGCTGGTGACGGTGCGAAATCCGGTGCAGTGAGTGATGTTTACAAAGTTCATGCACTTACAGTTCCTGTATGATGGTCTCCTTTTCAGAAAGTTACACTGAAGCTGTATTTCCTACAAGCAATCTTTCTTCTGAAAACAGAGGTTAAAATTAATAATACCAATAAAATTAATAATATCAAGTTATGGGTCTTGATTCTTTTTCCTTTAGGGAGTTTTCTCTATAGATTTCGGTGGAAACAGGATCAGACCCAACCAATTCTGAAGCCAATATGGATGTTCTGTCCCTGCCTGAAATGCAAGCAGCATCAGTGTTTGCTGTTCCATTTTTGCCAATATGCAGTAATTCAGTTCAGTAGGCTAGAAAGAAACAGTGCTACAGCATGAAAATAACAGAGCTTATAACAGACTCTCCCTGCTGTGGTAAAGGCAAACTTAGCATTGAGCAAAGCACTAGAGCAGAAAATTTATAACAACTACCAAAACCCTCCCATCTTTAAAGGTTTAGAGGCAAAATAAAATGCAGTATGCCATGTGGACCTTACAGTGTGTGTGTGAACAAGCAAATATGTATTTACAGCAAAGAATTACACTACAGCAGAAACTACGTGTTTTGCATTCGTTAAGTGCACACATACAAACCTTTGTTTCCAACATAATTCTGTGATAGCTCATTCCAAAATAAATTCCTGCCTGAAGAACCTCAGGCTAAACTGGTAAAGACATATTCTGCTGTTGCCTTTACTTTCAGCACCAGGTGGGAGTATATATACTTTTATACACAGAATTTTCCAGTTGCACAAATACGCACAGGAATGTGGGAAATATTTTATATAAATACAAAATTAATTGCTGTGCCTGCTCAGACCCATTTCCAATCCTCCCCTCCCAGCTTTTCCAGGGTATTAAAACTATTGCAAACTACATTTGTGCTGACTGAAGCAAATGCTGAGCTATGGAACAGTACGAACTTTCATCATAGTTTGTGTTTGTTTTCTTTTCATGCAAAAAGTTTGCCTCCCATTTTAGAACCCAGCTGTTCCGGTTCTGGAAAATTACTCTAAAATACAGCAGATTTTATCATGATCACAACCCAGTTACTGGTGACCCTGCTGCTCAACAGCTCCCACATATCCTCTGTGGATACTCAACAATCTCTCAGGATTAAGTTCCTGTGTAGTTCATGGCAATGCTATGGAGTGTTACAGTATAACACAGCCAGAAGTGCTGAGGCAGGAAACAAAACCTGTGGAACAGCTAATTAATTCCTTTTAAAATGAAACTTTAAATGGATGCTGTTCTGTTCTCCTGTCTTAAGAGTTCATCCACAACGGAACAGCATTTCCCTTGCTTGGTCTTTGGTAGGTCAAGAGATACACCAACATTCCCACATGGGTAATGAATGCCAGTTACAAGAAAAACCTGAACCAACCAGATACATCCAAGAAAGGAACATTTCAAGTATCTATGCTCTTCATTATCACCTGGCAATGTTTGTTAATCTTTATGAAAAAACCCTTCGTGTTGATTTGAGGGTTTCTTCCAGTGTGGTCAGAGCACATCCAAACTGCTAACCTGCTTTAAAAACATACTGCAGATTTGTTTCTCACTCATCTGAGCACATCACTTCCTGACTACAAATGGTGCTGTCAAGCATGCCACCTTCTGCTAAAAATAACAAAAATCACCTGTACAAAAAAAGAAGTTGTTTTAGAAGACTTAACTTGCTGCTCTAAAAAGTGAAGTTTGATTTGAATTCCAAACGCTTGAATTGTTTTATTCTTAATTGGTAAGTAGTGCCTGCTAAAAAAAAAAAAAGAAGGAAAAAAGTAACACACCCCCTTCCCAAAGAGAAAACCAATCAAAGAACCCAAGAGACTGATCAGTGCTTTTCTTAGCAGTTGTTTGTCTCCTCTTACTTGTTCCTCAGAAAAAAAAATTCTCTTTAAAAACCTAGCTAGTTATGAAGACATTTTACATTTCTACCATACAATAATTATAGTTAGCTTAATTTAACCTTTCTATGTCATTCAGCAACACTTTAACTACTGGAAGCCGTAGCAAACCGAGGCTCTAATGATAATATTGCTCCAATGATGCTGAAGATTTTTTGCTTCACACAGTATTTCTCGTAGACAGACAACAACAGAAGCATGGGCAAATTCCAAGGATTATTTTCTAAATGGGATCAGTAAACTGTGACAATTCTGAACATGGCAGTATGTGTTTGTAGCTTTTCCACGCTGAAAAGTGCCACAGCCCTAGTCAGTTGTCGAGCCACCAAGATGATGTGTCACATGTTGGTAACTGCCTATCTGCTCATTTCATGATACTCTCTGTTGAGATTGCTCTGATGCAGCAGCTGTGATGCAGACAATACCTTGTTGTATACAAAAATTAAAAAAAAAACAACAACAAAACAAGAAAGAAAAAGAAATAAGATCTGGGCCCAGATAACCCAATCATAGGGTGCGGAGCTATGTTGTGATTCCAAGTTCTTGGGAAGTAAACCACTTTATAGCCATTCAAGCTAAAGCAGTACCTAAACCAGTGCACCTAGAGTTAAATGTCAGTCCTCCCTCCCTTAAGCACACTTTTTTTGATTCTCTACTGGAATGAAGTTGAGATCCTTTAGCTAACCATGATGGAGAGATGTTGTAACTCATTAAAAAATAGAAAACACTTCATCCAAACAACAAAAAAAGAAGTTTGATGGGTCTGGGAGTTTTCTACAAACTATTCTGTGCAGTCATCTTCAAATCACTGTAGAACATGAAACTCTTTTCTCTTTGCAAACAGATGAAGGAATCTGGAGAGTTACACTGCAAATGTTCTTATAGGAAAAAAAAACCCAAAAGATCAGTTAGCTGTTTGTTATGAATCCCTCCTCTCTTAGTAGATAATTCTGCCCAGCAATGATAGCTCTGCCTGCAGCAAAAACCCTGGACAAAAGTGCAGGAAGTGTTAAGTAGCTCCTCTCCAAACTACTTACATTTTGTCCTCAACTCAAAAGCTCTGCTGCTGCTATAGGCAGTCTTTACAAAGTGCAACCTGCCCCTTAATGTAGTCTCTGCAGGGGCAGATTCTTCTGTGAGTTGGGTGGGCTCCGGCACAGCTGAATAATAAGAGGTCACCTTGGAAAACACAGTGCTTCCTTCTTCCATCAAAAGAGGGGACCAGAATGTCATTTGCAGACTCCATGGTGAGACATTCAATGTTATGCCTGAAAAGCAAAGCACACGATCTAAATCACAGTGGATTTTACAGGAGTTTGGTACAGTTTTCATCCTTCCTTGCCAAAAATAAAAAGCTGTACTACATCCTAAATCAAGTCCAGTCAGAACTGCAGATTTCCAGACCATGACTCTCATCTCTTTTTGCCTGTGCAGAGTCTCTCTGCAGAGGGCAGTGCAGCCTTTTCAGCTTAACTCTGCTTCCTAAACATTAACCCAAGTAGTCAAAAAAAATGCTTTTGACTGTTCCCCGAAACACAGTATTTAAAGACACTGTGGACTTCTAGGAAGACAGAAATAAAGAATCTGAAACCAGGAGATATTCCTATTGATTATGGCAGGGGTCCCCCCCAGGCAGCCCTGGGTAGAAGGAGGTGAGGGGATGCTGTGGGGTTCAGCCCACTGCTTCCCAGAACCAGCTCACACGAACTAGCTGAAAAAAGAAACATTCCATTGCCATTTTCTGACCAAAAGGCTTAAGCACAAGGGTAGCAATTACAGTAGAGGATTGTTTTTCACTTATTTTGGAAACATCAGTAGCTTTCAGCATCTGACAGATTATTTTTTCCACAGAATTATAATTTTGTCCAGACAGCTAGAAAAGAAACGACAAAGTTTTTATATGAGCTGTTTCTAAACTCCACTGGAAATTACAACTTTTCAAACAAAATATGAAAACTTTCTACAGTTCAGTTTATCAAAGAGCAGAGATAGAACACCTAGAAAGCAGATTCCCTACCAGCCATTTGTTGGAGCCCAGCTTTGAGGGCTTTTTATTTTTCCATTCTAAAAAGAAGGCAGAAGTGTTCCCAAAGAGAACATGAAAGCAACGTTAATTTCCTTAATGCATAGCTGGTAAGCTTTATAAATTGGTACTAATACCTCTAATGTACAAGGGTTTACAATTCTTTACCTAGGACATAAATGACAAAAGCTTTGCAGTAACAATAATTGCTAATTGCCAGTGAATATAGAAGTTTCAATATAGATATTAATTGTGACTAAAGAGGGAGCTCAATAAATAAAAGTCACACTTTAAAAGTGCTATACTGAAAATAATGTGAACAGCTGACAGAAATCACACAATGTGCACAGAGTCCTACCCACTGCAGCAAAATGCATTTAGTTTCTAACCCAGCTGAGCTCAGTTAAGATTAGCACTAGGAGCCATGCAAGTTTGCTAACTCAGAAGGATGTGGCAAAGCTATGGAATTAGTGCACCTGCTCAGCCAGGGCTGCCAAGGGTCCATCCAAGCACAATTACAGTCCTGGTATCTGTGATCCCTGCAGCAGAAGCATCTTTGCTCACTGCAAGCAACCCAACATCAAAAGGCACTGGTGCAGTGCACATGAGGAGATAGTGGGGGAAAGAAGAGAGAGAAACTTGGGGTTTTGGTGCTCTACTCAGGGCAGAAACACATGCTGTGAGGAATGGTGCCCTCAGCACAGCAGTAACTCACCCTCCACGCTGGGAAGGACTGCCAGCTAACCTCCCAGCTTGCTGCAGCCAGGCAGGCAGTACCTCTGTCCACACTTTCCCTTCTCACAGAATCCGTACATTAAACGTGACATGTGGCAACAGCCAGTGCCATAAAAAGAGACTAAATAATATGTTTGTGCTACGATGTACTTACCTAAGCAGAGCTTTGTCCTTGTTAAGATGCTGGAAGAAGGAAGGCTCACAGATGAGCTGGCTTTCCTGACAAACTTGTTTACATGATTTTCCAGGTTCAGCAATTTTTACCTGAAGGGCACTTAATGGGGGCCACATCACCTGCCCATGACAGAAATCCTGCAGTGACAGATGATATTTTGTTATGATACATCCAAGTCCCTTGACAGCAATTTTCCCCATTAGTAAAACAATAATTGAATCACGGAACTGTTTGGGTTGGAAGTGACCTCAAAGACCATCTAGTTCCAACCCCCACTGATCAGGTTGCTCAGAGCACCATCCAACCTGGCCGTGAGGACCTCCAGGGAGGGGGCATCCCCAAACTAACCCAAACGCTAACTTTGCAGCTCATTTTGACTGCATTAAATTAAAAATTTTAAGCCCCTTTAAAAACTTTTCTTTTTTGCATGAGGGAACTATGACCTTTGATTTGAAGTATGGCGGCATCATTGTACGCAAAGAAGCTTCTTCCCTACCCTCTGCCTTTTAGAATTTATCATAAGCAACTTTAGCTACTCTCTTTACTTCCACACAGCCAGCCCATTCTCTCTCTCTCAGTGACTCGTGTTTCACTAACTCGGTGCTAAGCAGAACTATTTTTGTAACAGCACAAATATCAAGAGGAAGTCCTGGTAGGAGAGGAATTCCAGAGGCCAGTTACTCTGTAGGCGAGAAATGTCTCCAGTGGCCCATGTGGAGAGCCATCTGGAAAGGACTGGGAACTCACAGTGCTATGGAGGGAGCTGAACTCATGAAGATCTCTATGAAGCAACCAGGAGCCAAAGAGTTTGTTTGCTCTTCTTGCTTGAACTGCTAGTGAAAAATGCTCCCCTAACTCTGAAAGAAACTGGCTATAAGCAATGCATGCAGTTCAGGTGTCACCTCAGTGGAAAGAGGGAAGGCAGACACAGTTTCTAAACACACCTGCTAGCAAAAACTATTCAATCACAAGTTCTTCTTGACATTTAAAATGAGAAAAAGCAAAGGGAAAATGTTAAATTACTGGCTTTAACATTGCATGATACTCAGCCATTACTTGAACATATGGCAACTCTCATTAAATGCGATAAAAAAATCTGGGCCCAGTCCATCATGGTTTGCTTTCTCCTGACAAAACCAACGCTTGTATGAACAGGTCCCACACTGTGCCCCAAAGCTTAGAAAGGCCAAACTACCTGAAACTGTTTAATGGAGCTAAGACCCCAAATCATGTACCAGTTCTCAATATCGGTTTGGTGGGTTTTTTCTCTGTTTAGGTTTCCTCTGCTGAAGGAGGAAGTTTTCATACTCCCAGGTCTAACCAATAAATTAATGTTATACAATCATGAATCACAGAACATCTTGAGCTGGAAGGGACCCAGGAAGATCACAGAGTCCAACTCCTGACTCCACAGAGGGCAACCTAAAAGCTAAACCACCTAAGAGCATTTTTCAAAGACTTCTTAATATTGGCAGGCTTGGGGGGCCATGATCATTTCCCTGGAGATCTTGTTCCAGTGCTTGACCACCCATTCAGTGAAGAACTTTTTCCCCAATATCCATTTTTAATTTCTCTGATGCAACTCTAAGCTATTCCCTTGTGTTACATTTGAAGCAACTGAGTAATTTTAGAGCATATTTATGGGAGAATAATTTTAACAGCATCTGAAAATACAGATTAACAATAGGTGGCTGCAGGTACTTTTTAATGAGGTTGTTTCAAAAAGGCATTTTGTTATTTGGACTGAAGTGCTCAGATTAGTCTGTCCTTTTTAAAATCAATATTTAAAATACTAGATGCAGGAGGAAATTATACAGGTTCAAAATCCAATCCAATCCAATAGTATATACTATATAATACTGTAATATATATTATATAATTCTATAATATTGGACTGGATTCACAGCTAGCGCAGGCAGAAGACAAAGTTTTACAATAGGGAATCACCTGAGAGGCTTCACTATTTGCTGAGGGCTTCAGCTTTTAACATCTCTTAGTTGAAAATTCTTCCCAAAAACTGAGCACAGCCTCCCATTTCTGGTCCATAGCTTGGTGGGAAGCCTACCTCACCTTACACCACCTTGACGCATGTCTCATTCATTGCCTTAACAGGCACCAGCACACAGGGCTGTGTTTCAGATTGCTGTCTCTGGCTAGTTTTCCTACCAACCATCAAAAGCAACCTAAATTTGATGTCTTCAGCCCACTCTATCTGGCCTCACAACCCTAGATGCATGAGGGTAAAGAAAAAATGTTATGTAAAACAGAAGGCTAAGCTTAACAAGAGGCCACGTTGATGCTTAACTACAACCACAATTTCAAAGTGAGGCGGGCTCAGCCCTGCCATCAAAGGAGGTGTCCTCTTCCCTCTGGCTTTTCTTGCTCTTAGATAAATGTCCTCACTCCACTCCCTTTGCCAAGCTCTGGTGCTCAGCTGACCCCCCGCTGTGCCAAGTCAGTTTGTTAACTGTTAGCAGAGCCCTGCCAAAAACATTTTCTGCCAGGTTACCATGAACTCCACTTAACCACATCTTTCAAAGTCAGCATGTCTGTTCCATCATCCCAGCCGGCCTCATCCAACAGCTCCCAACTTTGCAAGAAGGAATCCCACAGCCACCTTGGCTGCAGTTGCCTGGCTGCTCCTTTGATGGCAGTGCCAATTTAAGCAGTTCCACCCTTTGGTTCCCACCCTAGGCGGCCGCTTTGCAGAGCTGACACAACCCTTTGAGCAGCCACAGAGCACGCAGGATCAAGGGATGGATTGAGTGGATGGCACAGATGCTCCACACAGCCACGGCAGGCTGCTGGCAGGGGCACTGCACTGCAATGAAGGAGCAGCTTGGAGTGAGAGCTGGTTTAATCTGGCACTGCTGAACATGAAACCACAGCTCACAGTAGTTCTCTTATTTCAGACCCTAAAGATCTTCAGCCCAGCTGTTGGATCTGAAGATCCAGGGAATTCACTAAACCTTTGTTGTGAGCGCTGCCCTCTCTCCTGAGGAGGGCCAAGGATGCCACAAGGCCCCAAAAGGGGAACTCCAGACCACTCCTTTATGTCCTACAGCTCTCTGTGCCATAGAGTGACTTGTGGGTGAGTGTATCTGCCCAGTCCCCTTCACATTCAAACATCCAAACATCCCCAGAAGACCACACTCTCATGGTCAATGCACCCTACAACCTCTGAACCAGATCAACTCCACACATCCTTGTTTCTCTTCCAATCTTGTGCTGCTTTCTCTGTTCTGCCTGCCTCCCACCACAGACTCAAAACAAAGTCTCAACCTTTGTTTGTGCTTCATCTGACATGTTAATCAGGCACAGTGCTAAACACATGCAAACGAGTAATGATGCTTGAGCATCCTGGGGGCTGTGAAACAATAATGGCTTTTGACAATTAGTCAAAGCAATGAACAAAATGCTGTGCTTATTTCTGAGAAGCACTCAGGAGAGGCCAGGGCTGAGCACTTTGGGAAAGTCCAGGGGGGAGAGATGGGTTTGCCCCACAGATGCTCTCTCTAGATTGCCTCCTTATCTCCCTTGCACTGAGCTCCACTTCTTCCTGCATTGACCAAACTTCTCAATTAAAGCTAACTCAGCAGAAAAATCAAAAGAAGCAGAGATACTTTTCCAGGTTACGTCAACAACACAGCAGCAAAAATTTTAAAGTGTTTATTGGCAGGAAACTGGAAATAACCTTTTTATGTTGACTACACTTCTGAACTTAAGTTGTGTTATTCCTCAACACTGTCTATAATACTGCTCACCTTCAGAAACACAGATACAGGAGCATGTCCTCTGCTTTTCAAAGAAATCCTAATAATTAATGGGCATATCAGAGATACAGGTTATTTCCAGCTCTCTTCTGCAGCAGCCAGACCAAAAGGCAGAGCTGGCTGCTGCAAGAGATTTGGCCTTGGGCAGAAGTCCAAGCAAACATACAGCTTCTAGAAATGAGGACCCCATGGAAACCTCTGCAGTTTATTATTCCAACTCAGTATCTTCTGCTGCTCTCAGCTGGCAATAATGCATGGGGACCAAAAGTCCTTTAAGCAACTGATTTCCAAACCATTTAATGCTTTACTGTTTGAAACTGAACACTTGAAAAACCTGCCCAGAGGCTTTAGCCTAAGTGCAATTCTACCACAAAAGTATCTCTGTATGTACATGAGTCATGGTTTAATGCAGGACAACGTGATACTTCATGATCCAAATATATTTTGTGCCTAATTATTAGACAAAGAAGTCATGCATACACTGAAAAATTACTTTGCCTTTCTTCTTTGATATAACACCAAGGGCTGCACAGCTACTATTTCTACTTTAACAGCAACAACACTGAGAAACTTCAAAATGGAGAGGGCCCTCCTCTTCCAAACTAAGAAAAGATTCATCCACAATAGAAGTTCATACCTGTCTCTCAATAAAGGCGTTCATCCTCTGGAGCATTCCCTCACATGTAAATTCATAGGGCAAATAAGGGTCGATCTGAGGAAACAAAATGTGTCAATTTTATGAGGTTTTTTTGTTTCAATGAACTTCTTGGTGTGCTGTGTGGTAGCAGCTTGCATTCCAAATACTACATTACAGCTTAAGTAACAACAATAAATGCAAATAAACTCATTAACAAATGACAATTTCACAAAACCATCAGCAGTTTCAGCTGTTTTTTTCTCTTTTGTAAAGGCAATAAAAGTTGCTCGGTGAGTTATCTTTAAGGGAACTCAGAGTGCACTGCAAAGGAATAGATACAAAGCTAGTCTGAGAGCCCCTGGGATTCTAGAGCTTCTTTTTAAACCAAGTTTCAGTTCTGAGGTGAAAAGGAAAACGTTATGACAAAAAAGAACATGATTCCTTTGAAAATTACTTCAAACTGCTTCCACCCCCCAACCCTTGAAGTGCCCTCATTACAGTTTCATAATTTCAGTGCACAAGCATTTCAGTGGTGGTTATTTCAAGGCCACAAAATCAGTCAGAAGAGCTGAGCATGTATTTGGACAGCCACAATGCTTCAAGAACCCACAAGGAAGCTTCCTCACTGACTGCACAGAAACACAGATTGCTTTATAATTTACCTAAGAAATACATATTTCTGCATAAAATCACTTACACTTTTTTTTTTTTTCAGGTAAAAAATGGACATATCCAGTACTAAACAATGATAATCAGATACCACAGAGATGTGGTATTTTGTGGATTTTTTTCCCCTGATATCCTACCAAAGTGCAGCACTCTGCTTTAATTAGATGAACATTAGAAAGCACTGTACATGCAGGACATAATACACTCCCAAGTGCTGATGACAAATTGAAGGTACATTTCTCACCTTTTGGTTCAAAATTGATTTCACAGCCTTCTCAACTTCAGAAAGATCATTGATGTCTACAGTCCAGACATGGGGCTTCCCAATGTAAACTTCAGCATAGGGATGCTGAGATGTCAACTGAAAAGGAAGGAATTATATTGGTAAAAATGGATGTCTCAAGATGTCTTTCCCTCTCACTCTCTTAATCAGGCTTTTTGGATGCACCAGGATAATGCAAGAGTTCAGCTAAAATTTAACAGTCCGCATCATTCCTTCTGAGTCATCTTCCAGATTTTCCATGCTTAAATTTAGAAAGTGAATTTAGTTCGAAAACTGAAAAATCAGAAAATAATGCAGATCACAAGTAACACTTGTGCATCTCACATTTGTGGCTTTGATCCTCGTAATGAGCCACATCCCGTAAGACTTGCTGCTTACTGAAACTGGTTTTACAATATGACCTTGCTTCCTCACAGCTCATTCACAGAGCAGCCCCACATTTTCACAGCCTCTAATTGCTACCAGTCCTGGTTAGACCTGCCTGACTGGCTTCAAGAAGTATCATCCTTGCTCTGTCCTACCTTCAGACAACATCGTCAACCTGTCTCTCCTTCAAATTTCAAATATTTCCAAGCTTCTAGAACAAGTAGTGAATAAAGAATCACTTCTATCACTTAGATAAATTGTGACTCTCACTGCTGATAGTACGAGACTGATTTGACACAGAACTACACAAGGTTCTTTATTCTCCTTTAACACTTGAAAAAAACAAGAGGTAGATTTTAGGACTTTCTTAATCCCAAAGAATCAACACATGGATTACTGGCAATAGGATCTCAACACAGTTATGAAAACCAGATAAAGAAAAGGTCACTGTTAGGATAGGTCAGCAGGGCGTGTGAACACAGCAATATTCTCCATGAACATTCATTATATTATTTTGTACTAAAACAGTCATCAGGGATTTATTTTTCTGTGCAAGTCAGGTGCACAGCATTACTGTTAGTGCTGACACATGCCAGTGGGATTTAGCACAGCATTCCAAGCACTAACATTCCTACTGAAGAGCTAGGTGGGTCCAGATTATTTACTGAGCCTGACCAGTTACAGTACCTGGGCACAGAACAACTGGAAACAAGACAAACAATCAAGTGACCCACAGAGGAAAAGCTTTGGAAGGTGCCAAGCCCAAGGAGAAAGTTTAAACACACTTCTCTCCCCCTTACTGCTCATTTCCTTTGTTAGCAATGCAAGTTCTGAGAAGGAACAACTCTGAACTCATGTCCTGTACCTACTGCATGTGTAACAAGCTGAGAGGCAATTACAGTTCTGGATCATAAAATCATAAGGAATTTATGTTCCTGGTTTAAAATGGGAAACTGTCTTTTGCTTATCAACTAGCTGGCGCCACTCAGTATGCAGTTTATATAGCCCAACGTGACTAGAATTAGGAAACACGGCTGTGCAAAGCCCTCATCACCCAAGTGCTCCCAGAAAGCCTTCCCTTCAGAGAATCATGTAGAGAAAGTAGGGATACACACCTCTGAACAAGCCACGGTCACAGGCAACACTGCAAATGTCACTAACAGCCACATGACTGCTAAATGCCTGAAATTGTACAGGCCAAATTTTACCTACACCGAAGAAGAACAACCTTCCAAAGACAGTGCCAGGATGAGGGGTTAGTTGACTTAGCTTCATTTTTCTCTCACTAGGGTCTAAATACACTGGCTGTTTTGAAAGCTTGAGGTTTGGTTTTCCTATTCTCATAAAGAGCCAGTTCTCCAAAAGTCTTTGGTGTTTAACCAGAAACACAGAGGGCTGTGACCATTGATACATTAGCTCAACAGTGCCTTGAGTGGGACTTTTCTGGAGAAAAACAACATAATAATCCCAAAGCACACACAGCAACCCACAAATGCCATTTTTGTAATGTATTTGAACACCTATTTACTTCCTGCGGAGCACACAGTAATGTTTGCTTCTTCAAAAATATAAAACCAGGTTGAAATGACACATCATGTATCAGATGACACAGTCTGTTCCTGGGCAGAACATCAGGCTTTGATGTTAAACTTCAGTTTAGGATCCATCAGTAAGAAGGGCCAGAATTTACATATCCCATCAATGGCTAAAGATAACAACAGTTGCACACCTTTTGCAATAAACATTTCTGCAATTTTTCTTCTATTGTGTTACTAAACAGAAATCCACAAACATGTTCAATAAAGAAATTACCAAGACCGGCAAAGCTTACCTCTCGGAGTGTAGGTTTGCCTTTGAAAAATTCTGTGTTTTTGCTACTTTTTGGTGGGTTAAATCTTAGATTTAGAAAAGCACATCCATTAGCAATAGCCTCTAAAGGAGCCGGCCCTTCATATGGAAATCCAAGACCAACGAACAGCTGAAAAACAGAAAACAAGGATTATCTTAATTTTGTTTCTTCAGAAAAACTGAAAGCTAAGAGCTAACTGAAAATAAGAATAATGCATTCTAAATGCACCAGCCTTAAAAAATGCAACATTAAGAAGAAAATAGGAGACATTCAGCAGCTCACCCCCTCCTACCCAAGCAGTAACGGAATGCCCTGTAAAACACATTTGACAATAATGTTCTGTAATGAGCTGAGGTAAGTTTTCATGGACCTAAGGCATCAACGGACCCTTTCAGTAATTTTTTAGGGAAAAAAAGTCATCTAGTGGTTTGATTGGTGTTGAAATGAACTGATGGGGCTCTCTTGCAGGTACAGCTTTTACCGCAGCCACCTCACAGAACAGCGACACTACTGTTTTCCCCCCTCTCTCTGACCTCAGCTAACCTGGTGGGTTTGCCAACATGAACATGCTCCTGGCAAACTGATTAATTCTTCTAATTAAAACGGTAGATGGCAGCAAACATCAGCTGATGACAATGAGCCCTAGGCAGCAAGAGCACAGGATTAAGAGGGTTCAAGCATCCAAGGTAAACTGAAGGAGGAAAAACTCATCACAAAGCTACTTTTACATCAGCTGGGATTACAGATGCTCTGGAAAAGGGAATGCTTCTCTCCAATGTGAAGATTTTTTAGTATATTTTCAGAGTTGTGTGGCTTTTGACTTGGATTTTGACCCCTTTCCCTGGCCCAACATAATTAAAAACGCTGAATTAAATATAGGTTTCTAAATCTTTATTTTAATGTCTGTGTATAACGGGGGGATTACAAGCTCTGATTTGTAACAGCAATTCAGCAATTTCTCAGCACTGCTGAATGACTTAACATGTATGTCTATATGTCTATATATAGAGACAGAGCTACTGCTCTTTTCAAGGAAATAAAGAGCAATCTTCATAACAACAGACTCAGGTATTCAGGATGTGTATATGCAAAGAGGTCAAATGATACCACTCTGCATTGAATTTTCTGCAACAGTGAAAGGAATCCTAGTACCTGAAGATTCCAAACTGATGGCCCTTTCTAGGAAATGATCTTGACAATGATGCATAAACCTGTAATTATCCTCATGCACAGGCACTGCAGCTTCAATCCTCTGCTACCCGTGGCAACAACAGTATAAATTTGGAGTTGGCTCGTTTTAAAAAGAAAGTTAACACTTCTCAGCATAGCTGAGGACATACAATTTTCCCTGCATGGAGCTGAATCTTGTTATGTCAATTTTCAGGTCAAAAAAGCTGCTACTTGCAAAAGGTTTCTCAGCTATCTCACAGATTTAAATCTTACAGGAAACTCTCCAGTGGCTGATAAAAAAAAAAAAAAAAAGATCTCAAAGACTATCTTCACTAAAGCTAGATGGTCTAAATTTGTTTTTTATATATGGCATAAGATACATTACCTTTCAGTCAGAAAAATACATACTAAATTTCATCTCAAAAGAGGCTTAATTTCAAGAAAGGAAATCGCTTGAAAATAATGAATGGCACACAATGAAACCATTTCATGCAATCTGCACAGATAATGTTATTTATTTAAAGTACTCCTTAGTTCAGGCAGAAAACCAGCTGAGAAGCAGCAATTAAAACCATCTCAAGAATCAATTCTCCTATGATTCTGTGTTTGTCTGTTATGTAGAGAATGCTGTTTTTTTGCTTGGTTTCTCACTTTTTTAGCAAACTGCTGCTGTGCCCTTCTGAACAGCTCTGTGTCTGACTGGTCTGCTTATTTAGCAGGAAGCTCCAAGGGGAAAGAAAACAAGGGTTTATGTTTTGACAGCACAGAGCACACTGTCAACACCTAATCTATAATAAATAGCTCACCACCTGTTTTGCATCCATTTTCCAACCCTACCTCTACGCAGCACCACAGCTTTGAAGAAAGAAGGATGTGTCTGGTGGCTGGGAGGATGCTGGTGTGGGTGCTGCCTGCCGGCCTGAGGTTTCTGCTGAAAACCCAAACTGAATCTAGACCCTCCTCCTGAAAATTGCCCTTTTCTGACACTCCTTGGTTAGGGAGCTAGTATTTTTGTGTGGTATAGAGCAAAACTGAGGAACATCTTAATGGCCTCAAGAAAATCATGTCCATCAGGATTCAAAAAGCAAGCACTGGAGAACACAAGTAATTTCTTTAACTCATTCTCATGATGCTGCTTTATACTTTATTTGTTGGTTATCTTCTTCTCTCCCCTTTCTAACATTACTGCACTTTATTCTGTTGGGTTGGTAGGTTTATCACCCCTTTTGTATGCCTTCTTACTGAATTTAAATATTCTCTTCTGAACTGCAGAAGTGTAGCACAGACTATTGTTAACTATCTTGATACATTTTTCTCATGAATATAAAATAATTTTTGGAAAAGTCAAGCCTTCTGTGATTGAAACAACTTCAAAATAGAATCACCAGTTGTATGTCTTTTCAGTTGAATTTAAGAAGCGTGTGTGATTAGAAAAAAAAAATCTTGCTTCATAAAAAGCAATATGAAAAAAATTTTACTTGTTTGTGCTTATCCAACATTGCAATGGGATTTTGCCCAAACTGTCTGAACACGGTGTTGCTCCTCCTTTTATCCATTACCATGCAGAAGCTGTGAATTCTGCTTAGTAAAATAATTTAGATTTCTTCTAACATTCACAGTGGTTCAAAGCAAAAAGTTGCATCTGAAACTTTCTGGAAAAGAGGAATACTTCAAGAATTCAGAACTGGTTCTTCCAAGAGAGTCTGGTCCAACTCCTCCAGCTGCCCACCTGGCAAGAAGCCATTTAAGTTGGCAGGAAGGCTGCCAGCTCGCCTACCCTATTTTCCTCTGACGTGATGAATGGCTTTACATCTTCCCATTAGGAACTGTTGACATTTTTCATTTTTGTCATGCACTACACAGCTGAACTAGCCACGATGAATCTCAAACAGTCCCCTGCTGCTTAGAAAATGCGCTTATGCTGAAATGCGTTGCTTTATAACACACACCAGCATGAAAAAGCAGCTGCATGCTTTTGAGAGTAACTGTGCCCTATACCAGTTAGTGCAGAGAGAGCACATATACATTTTGGGAATGCAAAGTTCCTATCAGGAATCATGACTGAGTTGTAACCTACTGGTATTTTGTTGTTGAGGGGCAAAATGAAGCAGTGCAACACAAGCTGACACTCCTGAGTACAGCGAACCAAATCACTGAACTGTGACTTGTTAAATTATTGTTTAGCTCTGGCTCTGAAAACTAGATAATTCATCAGCTGACCTAACAAAAACTTGCTAACATGATGTTGAAATCACAAACAATGGAAGACACTTCTTGCCCTTGGGCCTGAAAACAAGTTTAGAAAAAGAAAAATCTGAAAGTTTCAGGAAGCTTAGAGACAAAGTTTGTTGCTTGGAGACAACAAACAGCCAGCCTAGATGGTTTGGGTGAGCATTGTACCCACAGATGTTACCCTCCCTGAGTTACAGCTCATTACATTATTCACACACTTCCAGCACACTGATTGTCTAGTGACAAAGCCCCATAACTAAATTCATTAGGGGGCTCTGGTCATGTTGCCTAGCAATTAAAGTGATTATGATTATAAAGTATCCTTTAACATACTGGATGCATGCACACACATATATGAGACTTCTCAGGGCACAAAGCTCCCATTCAATTCAGCTTGATTCTTGTGAAAAACCTGCACCTCTTTTAGCAATTCAATCCATGATCCATTTGATATAAAACACATTTGACCCACCCATGCAGCAGATGGCCAGCACAGACAGATGAGTGGTGCTCTGTGCTAAGCTATATTGAAGTATTGCCTCTTAAAAGCCAGCAAAATCTGAAACTATGTACAGGCAACAAGAAGACTTAGTGCAAGTATGGCTGTTGATCAAGATGAGAGGCAGCCACATGCTAAGGCAGAACAGCTAGTGCACCTATGAGACACTAAACATCAGCTAGCAAAATGAAACCCAACCCAAAAATCCACCTTCAACTGAAAAAGTCCAAATAACTTAGTTAATCTGTTTCTGCTTTCAATCTCAGGATGCTGCTGTTTTACTTCTGCTGATAAAACTAGACATACTGGAAGAAGTAAGCATTAGACAGCAATAACAACTGAAATGCATGATGCAGTAAGCTGCACTTCATTTCATTGTGTCCCAACGTCAGAAATACATAGTGCTCTCATTTGCCTGACAATAAAAAGTATTAGGAGAAGCAAATGGACTCGTAAACTGCTTATCATCAGGTCAAATGTTTGTTAGCCTCACTGCATCATAAATAAATAATTCCCTTAAAAGGAAAATAGCTTTTGTCATTTGCTAGCAGAAGTTCAGAAAAGTAGTAAGAAAATATTGTTTGCATGCTTTAAAAAAAATCATTAAGAAAGACTGTATCAAAAAGATAATCTGATAAAAACACTGGCTTCCTGATACAGGGTTCTGAAACACATGGATGTATTTGTCAGTGTCATCTACTACGAAATGCAGCAATTTGTCAAAGCATTTTTCTCAATGTTAGGAAGAAAAAAACCCACCCAAACCGATGCATAAAAATACTAGAGACAATCATCAAAATCTCACATGCTTGTAGGACTCTGAAAATAGCAAAGTGTAAACCAATGCTTTTCACAGAAGTACTATTTGTGAAAAATAAGCAACTTGTACTTCACAATCACAAGATAGTATCTTCCATCTGATATTGCAATTACTAGTAAAAAACTGGGTGAAACTAGTCTGGCTACTTCCTGTGTCACAAAACCGATGTCACTGCGCTGTGCTGAGCTGCATAATATGCACGTATCAGCTTGAATTTGTCCTAAATTGAACGTGTCCTTACCTTGTGTCTTAGAGCACAGCAAATAAAACCAGTAACAACTAGGTGAGTTATCTACTTAGTATGGAAAATTAAGCTTTTTTTGCATAATACATGTAAAATAGCTGATAAAGGGTTTGATGAAAACTTACTTTGTAAATTATAAGGACTTCAGTAATTCCAGAGGAAGTCCATTAGCTTATTTTACTACTTCAGTGAATAGAACACTTTTTTTTTAAGAAAGAAGTCACTGTTTGTGCTTGAGGTTATTACAATGTCAATATTCTTCCCACGTTAGTACCATGATTAATACAGTGATTTCATACTCCACATAGGCAAAAGCTGTGTAATCCCAGTATTATCTATGACAGAAATATATGTTGACTTTTTAATCTGCAACATTATGTGTATCTGTATACATCAAGTACATACACACAGTGGCTGCCTTTAAAAAGTTATAATTTGCCAAAATCTGTCACACAGAGATGTCAAATTACCATAATTTTCCCAAATATTTCAAAAAGGAGATCTCTGCAGTCATGTGGGAAGACTGGGAGCTGCCTGCTTTTTTCTTTTCTTTTAATAGATTCTTCTGTAGAATTGCACAGCGAGAAACTATCAACAATGGGGAGTAAGTGCTGCAGTTCCACATATTTTGATAATTTTAAACACACAAACCACTTCTTTCACCAACTGAAAGTTAAACTTCCTATTTAAATGTAATCTACTAAAGTGTTTTAATGTTGTTAAGCAGCACAAAGATTACTGGAATGGCACAGAACACCCCACAAAGAATTCTAACTATGGGGACAAAAGTTTATTTATTTCAATGCATACACTGTCCCTTATCTTGAGTTCCCTTGACTATGGGGCCACAACAAAGCACACCACAAAACGCACACTCTTTTTCTCCATGTCTCTGCACAAACGAAGCAGAGGAAGGAGCTGAATGGGAAATTCAGTGCTTGCCTTTCTTCTTTTCTCCCCCAGAGAGTAGGGTCACTCTAGGTTAAAGTCACTGGTAGGGCAGAGCAAGCATGCCTATTGCACAGCCTTCAGGTATTAACTAACTTTTCTATCAGGGATGTAAAACAAAGCACATCCTCAGCTGATAATCTCCTTGAGCTGAATATCACATGCAAGAAAATGAAAAATGCATTTATCCATGTTCCTCAAGCTGGTTGTTAAATGTGCCAGTGACTGCAGGTTGCTGTCCCAATTTGCTAATAATAGCTGTCAGTCCACAAAACACCGACATGAAGAAAAACATATTCTTAGCACACAGGAGGCGACTTGAGCTCCTTTACATCTAATCATTCATTTTCCCAATGCTTTTAAGTTAGGAGTTCATTCCTAGGAGGTGAAAGGCATGCACTCCAGATACTGTGTATCTGTAGCTATTTTTGCTACTACTCCCTCCTGACAAACTTACCTTGGTTTCTCTCAGTAGAAACTGCAAATCTCGCCCACTGAGTATACCATGATTTTTTACATAGCCAGGAATATACATAGTGCTTGAGCCATGGACTGTTCCATGGACTTCCATATAGGTGTGGATGATGTCCAGATATGCCTTCTTATCCTATAACAGCAACAAGAAAATATTTTCAGTCTTTACATATTTCAAGCAGAGCTGGGTTTTATGTCCTTTACCACAAAAGACAGAAAGAGAAGATCTTCACTCATTCTTACATTATTTCTATAGTATTTCATGTGTCCTTACATTATGAGTTTTGTTTTCTACTAGACTGGAAGAAAACTGTCACTTTTTTTCATTCATAGTATAGGTATAAATAAATCAACACCAGGACCTATTAATTTCTAATTGGACAAAAAACAGCTCACCACCAGATAACTGTAATCTCAGCATACAAACAATATTTGGCCTAAAAATGCAAAAAAATTCATTCTGAAATTTCAGTTATTCAATCTGGTTTTGAAAGAGATGCAGAATAATTACTGTTTATCATCTTTGTCAAGAAAAGGGTGAATCTCACATTAGCTGCATTCTTGCCAACTGAGTATCTGAATACACATTTTATCTAAATACCTATTATCTGAGTCCTAGAAGATACCTCCAAATATTCAACTTACCTAAAGTTTTAAAGGTATTTTGGAAAAGACCCAGAGAAGATTAATGTCTCTAGTGTTTCACTAAAACCAAAAATAGTACACATCATCCCAGTTTGCAAACCAGAATTACTTTAATCTTCAATGCCATATGTTTTTTGAGTTTTAAAGACTACTGCTATTCCAAAAGCAATTAGCTGTAGACTGTATTTACCATCAGTATGCAGCACAGATCAGAGAGACTTTCCCTCAATATTTGCACATATTCTTAGTAATAGCTGAAAAATCAGGCAACAAGTTTGTGTATTTCTTGGCATCAAAAGAGTTTTTAAGAAGTCTACTTTCACCCACTATTTTTGTCACGTAAATTCTGTACACTGTTCTTCCTCAGCCCTGTGTGAAAGCTGGCCAACAATTTTGCTGAAGTTTACTCAAAGGGCAAGAAGACTTGTGAAAATCCTGTCCTTTCAAATCTCAGAGGAGCAATAAGGTATCAGATCTAGGTGAATGAACACCATCACTTCTTTAAACTTCCTTGCTAATTTAATTGTTGGTACACATTCAAAGACACAGGTTATTTGATGTCACATAACAAGGAGTTCTAGCTTTAGCTTGCTCTACTGGTGATACTTTTTGTGAAGTATATTGCCTGCCTCATTATTAAGTTGTCCAACCAAAAACTGGGCAAGCTCAATCCACAAAACAATCACTCCTTTATTCCCTTTGAGTCAAAACCAACTGCTTTCATAATCATCTATGAAGTATCATAAAAATACCATTAGCACTTTATACCTTAAACAAATCTCACTAACTTTTGTCTCCTTTGCATTTAAGTAGTCCTGGATTTCCATACTTCTTGTAGAAAAGTGTTGTTTTGGATCATAAAAGTATACTATTGCAATAAGCAACTTCATAAAAATAAACAGGACACACATTGAATTAGAAAATGAGAGAGCATAAATGTGGCATTTATAAATAGAAAGGCTACAATTAAATAAACCAAGAAATGCGATTTTCTAACAAAATATCAACATTCCTTTACGTGTTAACCCACTTCCTGAGTCTGTTTGCTTGGGTGCAGATATAAATACTCTTTTATCCTGAATAGCTGAACAGTAAACTCCAGATTTTTACTTTCTCCAAAATGAATTACAGATCCTGGGCTGCTGGCTAGTAATGCAAAAATCAACATTCTCTGCAGAGTTTGTATCTGACTGCTGCTACTCATCCATGCCTGCTCACCATGCTGCAAATCTAAACTTAAAAAAAAAAGGCAACTATTCTCAGAAGGAAAATGGAAGAGTAAGTCAGAACCAATTTTTCAGCAGCTAAAGTAAACATGCCATTCTAGAAAGTACTTTTGTTGATCATTGGGTGCAGAACTGTTATTACTGTTCATCAATCATTACCACCTACTTTTAAAAGCATCATGATAAGGCTCTTCTCATCAAAGACATCAAATGACAACTGTCTGATAAGTCTTTCCTTAAGACAATGTTGACAGGAAGACAGAGTCTGAAGGGCTGAAATCTTAAAGTTTGGTGGGTGAAAAATGAAGTGTAAAAGCTATAAAAATACATGGTAGAAACACAATGCATTAAGAACTAAACTTTGCTTTTAGTTTTCTTGATGTGGCAGATGTTTTCTTACACTGAAGAAGTCAGAACATGATAATTTTCTACAGCTTGGACAAACGTAATGCAGAAAAACAGGTACTGGGAGAGATCTTTGTGTATGTAAAGGCAAACATTAAGTCTAGAAGTCCTAACATCTAGGTGTTAATTTGCCAAAGTGTCAAGTCCAAGGAATAGAGAAATAAAAAGAAAATCATTGAACAGTTCTATAAACACATAGTTCTTCCTTGAATACTGAGAACACTGGATGTGGTTCTGAGAGGGGTAAGAAGGATCCAAGCTACAGAATGGTTTCCAGTGCTACATACGAACCTGTGACAAATTCATTTATGACTCCTGAGCTTGGAAAATACAGCTTGACAGAATATGAGAGAGGTTTACAAAAATATAGTTGGCATAAAGAACACAGACTGAGAAAGAGAGCCAAACAAAGCTAGTGGGAGAGAGGCGTAAAAACCCCCAAAGTTAATGCTCCTCCTGCACAGGTTTGAGGAACTCCACAACAAAGCTGTGGAGACAAAACAAAACAAAAAGCATAGGTTCTTGATCAGACAAGTCCTTTAAAGTCACCTCTTACTGACCTCTCAAAAGAGAGTCAACAGTCAGTTTATCAATAGACAAACTGATTCAGAAAATACCCAGAGCTGGAAAAAGCTGGAAAAGAGAGAATATGCAAGGGAAGTATTATGTGACTTTGCCATACATTTGCTCTTCCCTGAATGTGCATTTTATGGCTCCTTTGTTAGGCACCTACTGCATATATCAGCATAAAATAAACTCATATATGCATAAATGTTATTTATCTGCACATATATAATCTTTGCATGAAGAATGAATAAAAGATCTCAGGAAAGACTTGCATTCTTCTAGATCTGCCAGAAATCCTTCTTCAGTTCCCTGACCTCATCTTTATCTGTTTCATTCATCATTTCTTGCAGTTCTTCATCCATGAAGTTTCCTTTTTTTAAATTTTATTTGTTTTTGTTTTCTCAGCATTGAGGTTTCTAAAAGATTTGACAATTTCATTGACATGTAAAGGGCACTGAAGCCTAACCAGGAATTTCCTGTCCTTGGAATGGAAATTTCCAGAACTACAGTAAGACATACTTGTGCACTGTTTAACTGTTGAAGCAGAACAGTGCAGGGGTACAGAAGAAAGTAGGCAGTGAGAGAACGGGGAAAAAAAGGTGGTGTTGGATTTGTGATTATCAAATATTAGTGGATGATTACTTTCACCAGTAAGACCTCACTAATTCATTTTGCAGTTGCAGAGTTCTGCAAAAAAGAGAAGGTGATCACTGGCCTGTCTGAAACATAAATATTAATAGAAAACATGTTTTATTTATTTCCTCATAATAAAAGAAACTCTAATTTTAATAATAAATCTTAAATTATAAGCCTTCAAAATGGTACGTACATATATACTTCTTTACTGCATTTCCAGCTGTTTATTTCCTTTTATTTACTTGGTCTTTTTGATCCATCCTTCTTTCAGATGCCAAAGGTGAATTTCAGAAATGTTGCTGAACTAAAGTGTCTGGGGCATATCTATATGTGTGGCATAAAGCAGGACAGTACTCCTGGTGCCTGGTGACAGCAGCTAGGTTTCTATCAATAGATAAGCCCACAGTGCTGTTGCAAATTTGGAGGAAGACAAAAGAGCACGAGACAAGTTTGTGAGCGCACTGACCACGCGGGAGAGAAAAGGTGAGAAGGATCTTTTCTCCCCTCCCTTATGTTTCTTTTAGCTTAAAAAAGGAAGTAAATGTTCAGCCAAAGCCTGTTGCTAAATATGAAGCACAAAAACCAATCAGAAGGAAGGGAAAGGCAACACTGCCAACAGAAAGACACTGATCTCTGCTTGTGACACAAATATTCCTAGAAGTATAATTTTTCTCTCTGACTTTTCCCCACTCTCTTACTCCCACGTAATGTAACAGGGCATAAGACTGGGAAACTACATATGTCAGATGGAGCTATAAAGAAGTGAGTAGGAACTGGTTTGGTTATGTATGTTCCCATTGAGAACAAGCTAAATGTAACAATTTCCCATCTTGACAAGTGGCATTAGTAACAACTCACACATTTTGTGGCCTTTAAATACATGAATATTTTAAGGCAACTCCAATACACTATAATAAAATCTAGCAAAGCAATCATCATATAACTGTCTGTTACACATTGATGGGTATTTTCTGATACAAGCAAAATTCTGCCTTCTCTCACAGCACCTCACAAAAAAAGAATTAACAAATAGCATAAAATGAATCTTGACTCTCTTTTCTTTCTAGGATCAAGGGTAGAAGTGTTGGAAAAGTATGAGAGGAAATTGCAGTGAGAACAAAGATTTAGACTGAAGCGGGAGCTAAGACAACATGAAAGGCTTCAAACATTCTGTTTAATTGAAATATTCTGTAATTAAAGCCAATTTTGATAATGGAAAGCATTATGGGTTTTCCTCACATTTTATTCGTTCCTTATTTCACTTGGCAGAGATAGGACTCTCTTTACTCCTTACTACTGTCAAAATCCCAGACAAAACCTCAAACCTTTGATTACAACAAACATATCCAATACTTGACAATGTTGCCCTTGGCAGCTTACCTCTAAGGCTAACCTTTAGGAACCTAGCAAAATTCTTTAGAGCTTCTATTTGTAATCCTTAACCCACTTAAGACTGATTTAGTTATCAGAGGGAAATAAACAAGTCTCTGCAGCTTACATCTTTCCTGACCTCCAGCAAAATGTAACTGTAACGGGATGAATGTCACTGGTCTCAGGCCATGGGCTGGTGGTTTTTTTTCTGTATCCAGCAGAGCTGACAGGAGGCATCACTGTATTCCTCCTTCTACTACTTGTCACATTCATATCAGAGTTTTGTACCACTGAATTATGTGGGAAGACAGAATGCTGTCTGTAAGCAATCCATAATTCTCTTTAGCTGCAATAACCTGGTTAGTTTACCCAATTTTAGTGGGTCATCTGAGCTAGCCTCACCAACTCTGCCCAGCAGCAGAGCTGGGAATACGGTGATTTCTAGCAAAGATTAAATGACAAGTACTTTGGAATATTATTTTTTTTTAACTTGCTACATGAGTTGCAGAAAAGGATGCCCATCACTTCATAAAATCCTGAGGGCAGTCAAATATTATAGTTGCTCCTACAGAGGAAAAATTTCCTGTATGTACCTCAGTTCCACTTCAACATGCTTAGTTTAAATTCAACAATTTATTTGCAACTGATATTCCCCAAAAGCACCTTAGTCTGTGGACCAGAACACTCTCCCCTTCATACTGTGCATCTCTAACAACTGATTAGACCCATTAGTGACGTCTATTCTGTGGAGATTACACTTTCTGTTAACTGGCAATATTCAATATAAAGAAAAGTAGCAGGATAAACAGAGATTAGTCAGGTTCAGCACAAGCCCTAGTGGCAGATGAAAAGAGCAGAACATGGAGAAAATGAAGGAAACATGAAATAAGCAAATTACACAGTCACAAGATTAGTTCAGGCTTTCTGTTGATCACAAGAATTGGATTTTATCACTCCAGATAAGACAGCCACATGACCACCAATTCAAAACCTATCTGCAGTGATTACACTTTATGAATCAGTGTATTTGGGCACGACTGCAGTTACAGGCTGCAAGTCACAGTTTTAATGTGCTCAATGTTACAAAGTACAGTAAGCATTTTAATATGGCCAAGTATTATGTCATACATCTTGGAAGAAACAAGACAGGTAATACTCAGAGAAATGGAACAGGGACTTGAAAAGCAGCAGTTCTAACCAATTAATACAAGGGTCTTGGCTGAGAAGTTTATCTAAACACAAGTTCCTAATGGTGAAAAGGGAACATACATAACAGTACATACAGAAATTCTTTTTGATTTGGTGCTAGTACAGCCCATGTGCCCTATTCTAACATTCCTATTTCAAGAGGAATGTGAATAATCTTGAAAAGGTTGAGAGAAAACAGACACGTGAGAACACTTAAGGATTAGAAGGCACAAAGCTCTTAGTTATTCAGCACGTACAGGCTTTTCAGGAGATGAGTACAGGTTAACCATGAGCTCAACCTATACATTCCTACAGGGAAACAGAACAGAAACACCACCAGTCCAGTAGACAAAGTCTGCAACTGCTACTAAAACTGGAAGCTACCATTTGGAAATCTGTACCAGAACTAATGCAAAGTCTTCAGAGAAAAGGCAATTTCTGAAGGATTTACCATAGGAAGTAGTGGGGTTTCCATTGTGTGCTATTTAAAAAATCAAGATTGGATGTTCTTTTCCAAAAAGCCATGTTTTTGTCTTAATCAGCTCATGAATATCCTATGTGTCACACAGAAGTATGTGTCAGACTAGGCAATCACAAATCTCCCCTCTGGGCATATAAGCTATTAATACATATGTCCCCTTTGGACATATAAGTTATTAATACATATTTCTGAAATAATGCAGACTGAATAAACCAGAAGATATATATGTCAGTGAGAAAAAAACCTCCTGGTGACTAGGCAACTATCTTCTTTCTTAAATCCAACTAGTAGTCAACAGGTTGTTCTGCTGATATGCACTACAAATCAGGTCAGGAACTATAGATGATTATTATGTGCAGCTGTTCCTGAGAGACTGATAATGGTATCAGGAATGATACCATTATAATCAGCTCTGCTCCAGCATTCTGCAGAAAGAAGTGAATGCAGATGTGGGCAGACTGCCATTCTATACCATGAGTCAAAAAGAATAACTGGTACAATATTTAACTACAATGCAAAGCAAAATTTCCTTTTAAGACACAGATTACATAGTTTAGTGCAATAAGCTCAAATATAAAACTGAGAGATCACAACTGAAAATGCACAGATAATACATATATTTTTCTCAGTACAGAAGCAAACAGGCATTCAGCTCTACCTTTCTTTTACCATAAGCACCAGCAACATTCTCCTATTCCTTTCAAGTTTTTGTTTTGTTCTGTCTCTCAGATAGATCATTTACTTGTACCTGTCATTTTTCAAGAACTTACTCTGTATAACCACAGTTATCAGACTAAGTGTTGCTTCTGTGCTCAGAAAACTGTGCAAGACCAGTATCCTTACACCAATTAATACGGAAAGAAAACCTGAGACACATCATTTGGTCCTATATGTGGCACAGCATGTACTGATCAGCTCCTTTTTCAGCTGACAGGAGGCTGAAAAAAGATCTTTTTAGGCAGGAGGGAAGGCATACGGAGTATATGGACACACAGAGCTAGAGGTAACTTGGGAGAAAGCCACTTATTAGGAAGCAATTGCTTTTCTTTGAAAACACTGCCAGGTGTGGCAGCCTAGAAGGAGCTCCAGAAAAGGACAGTGAACAAAAAGCAGAGAGCACAGTGAACTTAACATCACGATACACTTTAACTTGGTGAAAATATGACCAAACCTTGGTGTTGTTATCCTTCAGCTCTTGCCTACAGATGGGAGGCAATGCAGTTAATTGCAATAAATTTAAGTAACAAAACTCTGATGTTATTACAGGGAGATAAAATGACATTGAACACGTCTAGGGTTGCTAGTGAACAAGTTCCAGTTCAAAATACATAACTATTTGTTTTAGATAAGAAAATAAGTAATTGAAAGACACATTTGCTTATGACTGATTAAAGTTCACAAAGTCTATGGCACCTTCAATTTCCCATTACTTTTAAAAGCTTCTGCATTTTCCAAAATTATTGTGGTATCAAGACTATAAAAACTTTTTATTCTACCAGGAAGGTGTGCATAAACAGCAAAGGATCCATGTAAATTTAGATGGAAGTTTCATCATCAGAAAGACTGAAAAATGCTCAATTTAATTACTTGAATGTATTTATTATCAGAAAAAGAACTTAATAGACTGAGACAGAAGTGATACTTGTAAATTTAGAGTTATACTATATTATATCAGTCAAAATAAATTTACTTAAGTATATGACTATAGTATACTCACCTTCCAGAAATTATCTACTTTGCCATAAACAAGAGATTGATTCTGCCTTTTGATGTCATTAATATGTTTAATGTCACTGGAATTCAGATGCTGCTCTACCACAAATCCAAGGAAGCTGTTATCTGGAGTGTGAGCTGTAAGAAACAAAGCATATTCAAAACCTTTAAAGTATCAGTTAATTTTACAAAAGTATGCATATTGTCAGAAAAGCAGGTATAAGGAACTTAATATTCAACAGATCACTTCCTTCATGTTCATACTGAGATACACCTGCTTGCTTTATTATCAAGAATAATTCTTATCAATTTTAGGTCCTGCTGCATATGTCTACTGAAGTAAGGAGTTATTTTCTATCTCGTTTCTAACAACAAAATGCTGTAGCTGCACTGGGGCCAATGATAATTATTTCCTGTGCACTGAGCTTTATTTTATTATTAGAGCTACGAGAACCAGAAGAAATCCAGCATGACAATCTTAAGAGATGCAAGACCAACAATTTGGAAAATCCTTGCAGTCATGCTTGTTAACAAAGCTGTATGTTGCTCAATGTTATTAATAAGTTTTAGTAAATCTCTTGGGTTTCACCTCCTGTATTGGAAGAGGTAACACAAACCATCCAACTCACTGCATATTACGCACCCATGCTAATTAGCCTACAAAGTCACACTACGTTGATCAGAATACCAATTTCACTCCCTACTTCACTCAGATATATGTATCATAAAACACTGAAAGATGACAACTGAAGTTAGCAAAATTGTTGTGTTAATCCAATGCCCAGACAAATAAAGTGCAAAGGATTTACAATTTACTCTCAGTTTAGCCCCTATTGGTCTTTTCCCAGCAGCAACATCCAGCAATACTAGCCGCTGTTCTCTTTCTATAAAGAAACAGATCTACAGGCTAATTAAAAGTAAGGTTTTTTGTTGTGGTGGTATTTGTTTGTTCCCCTCCCTCTTTTTTTCCCCTCTCCTGTGTGTAGAAAGAGTGTTCAATTCCAGGGACGGACTACAACGCTCAAGGCTTCTGGTAAAAATTCATTCCTGTTATATAAAAATTACTCCACCATGCGGGATTTTTGTGCCTCACTAGAAAGTGTCATAACCTCACAAGCTTACACAGAAATAGGCTGCAATAAACACTAGGATCTCCTCTCTAAGCCTCCCTTCTAAACACTGGCACACAAGCTGGCAAATTCTTAATAAGCACACTTTGCAAAGTTAAAAAAACCCCAAAACAACAGAAAAAAACAAACCCCAAGACAAGCCCTCAGGCACTTATGATACATGCAATGCTAAACCTATAGCCAGAGTTCTAAAACAAAATTAAACAAATTCTATTGCAATTATGAGGTTTTGCTTTTTGATTTCTGAAAACCAGCCAGCTGGATAATGCAGCAGAACAGAGAAACCATACACAGTGTACACTTCCCTCTGTCATTCCATTTAGTCTT
The DNA here is from genome assembly GCF_020740795.1 of Apus apus. NCBI lineage: Eukaryota > Metazoa > Chordata > Aves > Apodiformes > Apodidae > Apus > Apus apus. Next base: position 7,439,368 of record NC_067287.1, read on the forward strand.
TCAAATGACAATTACTCTTTTTCACAAAAAAATGCCTCAGCAACAGCTAGGCACTCACTTAGAACCAAGGACTTTTTAGAATTTAGTAAAGCAAATGGCATGTTGCAAATATGCCTGAAAAGGGGCATTTTTCCATCCTTTCATATTTTTGGATGAGAGATTGGATTCAAAGGAGACAGCACATACTCAAAAGAAAAATAAACCTTTGTTAAAGTTAGCACTTAGAACTGGTGGAATTCAGTGCCTCAACATCACTGACAGAAAGCACCCAGATGGATTTTAAAGTAAGATCATGCAGTTCTAAAAGTACCAGTGCTGTTATTTTGCATAAAATAATTAAAATAAAAAACATGAAGGGGGTGGGGAGGAAAAACCCTTATGCTTCTGGAAAGCTCAGAGAATAGTCAAGCATTTGGTAACATGCCACAGGTTTGAATTTGGCTTGCTGGTTGCTCAGTAATGATTTTCTGCCCTTATAATCAGAGTTCTCAAAACATAATGGACTCTGGGGATCTTGGGAAGATGTCCAGAGTTCCAATCTGTCATAAAATCTTTACTGATGCATAACACACACTATTAATCACAAGCCCATAAAGACGGTGCTATCCCTGCAGCAGAGAACCAAAACCAAACTAAATATTGCAGAACAGTGACCCTTCTGCACCTAGTACTAAAAGAAGTAAAATCCTTGAATAGGATTCTGCAGTCAGTTATGCTTCAGAATGAGTTTGCTTACAATCTCTTTACCACTCTTCCTGCAAAGGAAAACCAGCAGTCACTTGCAGTAGTAAAAACTGGAAACGTGTATTTACTGAAATTTCAATATACTAATAATTTTTCTGAAAATTCATTATGAAGTGATTTGCTCTGAAGAAGAGACTGGAACAGTAGTTCATGCTGCCACAAGAGAGATGTTCTCTACAGAGAAGATTCAATTTCTTCTGCATTTGATGGAGTGGGGTTGAGGAGTGCATACACAGCTGTATCACAAGTATCCACACAACTATTTTCCTCAAATGCCTCATCGCCCCTGGTGCTACCTTGGACCTCACGCACAAATTTCCCAACAGTTGAATTACTTAAATACAGCAAGAGTGAGCTTTCGGCTCCTTTTCCATTTAGGCCATAAACCAATAAATATAAGCAAATCACGTGGATCCAGAACAAGCTCTGCTTACTAATCTCCAGACACGAACTCTGCAACCACTTCCAAGTCACATTTCCCAACCACGCGTTTTGTTAACTTTCTTCGAAACAACTGTGAATGCAGGCTTTCATCTTTTGAACAACCTTCACTTATATTTCTCTGGAAAAACCTTGCACAGCAAATGTTGACAGACAAAATATGCCTCTCTCAAGAATTTTACAAAGCAACTGAAACCAAAAGTACGTCAAACAGACAGCAGCATGTATAATTCTGCTATGAAAAGCAGAAAAGTTTGAAAGACATGACCATGAAGGCTGCTGAGAGAGAAGAGTGCATGCCCTGGCCTTAGTCTTAGATAGGGGCCACTAGCAAACACTAGGCAAGTGTTTCTTTCCACATTCAGGCTGAGAAGTTGCTGTACACAACAGCATGCACTTCCTTCTTTCCCAAGTCTCACTTATCCTGAAGCTTGCTGGCAGGAGTCAGCCTTTCTGCACCTTCCAGAGACAACAAACTTGAACCACTACTACAAAATGCAAAAGAGAAAGATCCTTCAATTCTAGAACCTAGTGCCATAAGTCAAAGACGAGTGCTGGAGCAGGTCACTGTAATAATTGGATGAGACCCAGCTTATATAGTTTGTATTTTTTCTATTGTTTCTTTTTAATGTTATTTTTATTTTTAAAGATATTTGACAATGCTTCAAAGATCTACAACAATGCTGAAATATACTACTTGCTTTTCAATAGCTTTTTAAACTGCTGGCAAAAAATATGGTTTCACCTCAAATGAATGCTCACAAAATGAACACAAGCTAAGTGAAAATTTTGAGAAATCCACAAAAAATAGAGACAAAAAAATTATTCTTGCTGAGTGACAGTTTTTTTGATCTTGAACGCAAAAAACAGTGAAGTAATTGTGCTGCTCAATTGTTGAGGAGAAATACAACTGAGTCACAAACTTCAGTTGAACATGATGAAATGCAAGAGTGCATGCAGTTCACAAAAATGCAATCTAGGAAGTTCCTGAAAAACCTATCACTCTGTAGTTTTGCCTTCTCAAATCCTGCTAACAAAGTCACCAACATTTGAAGGAAAAGCCTATCACCACTTTCCACAGTTACCCTGAGGATACAGTTCCCTACCACAATTCATATTAAGTTGATATTTTTATTTTTTGCTCCCTAGATGGAAAGACATTGGAGCTTTTGTGTAGCCTACAGACACTAACTTACACAATTCTGCCCATTTAGTTGCTGTATTTTATTAAATCGTGAACTTGTTTTTATTAATATGAACATTTTTCTCAATGACAGCATTCCTTTTTAAAGCTCCAATTTATTTATAAACACAGGGATACTTACGGAACATAGTATAAAACTGCTGTGGATTAAGGTTCCACTTTCCCCATGGTGTCTTGTGGCCTTTAGATTGGGCATAATGGGCATGGTTAAACTCTGGTTCAGTTCCAAAGGAATCCAGAACTCTCAGCATGCACCTAAAAGAAAAAATAAATAAAGTAGGTACACATGCATATATGTATATAGAAGCCTGTGTGTACATATACACAGATAAAATAATTAAAATGTGCTTTGTTTGTGTTTGCAATTGTGGACTATTTACAAATCGAAGGTAAATTTTCAGTTCCAACATTTCTGTTCATATTACTTTCACATATTACTCAAAGATATTATGATCAGCAAATTCAAGGATATATCACACATTCAAATAGCAACCCTTGAGCTTATTTTGGGTTTCTTTGTTCTTACAGAGTGAAGTTATGATTTAACATTCAAGTAGAGCTTCTGGGAATGCTGCTGTGGTCACCTACATTCCTGAGGCTCTGAAGCAGAAATTAGGCAGAAGAAGAGAGGAGTCTTCATCTATTTTCTGAAGTTCTCATCCATTACTACAAATCAATGCAACAGCCAAAGGCCACATGCCAAGAAGATCAGAGCAGAAGAGTACTTTGTCTTTAGATAATTATATTTAGTCTCCAGGTTCTGACTTTTGGGTCAATTAGATCTACTAGAGAAGCACTGAGGACAGTTTAATTTGCTGAACGCTTGCAGTCAGACAGACCATTTATTTGTTTATGAAACATTTTTTCACAGACTTCTGAAGAAACAATATAAAAGTCAAATGTCTGCAACAACCAGTCTAAAACTGAGAGAAGCCCTGGCACTGCATTACAAAGGGCCTGGGATGAGAGAATCACATGCTGTCCTTTATTTAAACTCTTAATAATTCCCTGGAGAAAAAAATTGTACTTCATTTATGAGTGGCTCCTTTCAAAAAAGGGTCCATAGCACCTGAAAAGCAGAAAGTCTCAGAATGAAGAAGAGGGCACACATTCTAGCACACAGATCCTGGAAGTTATGTTTCTAAACTGCAGCCTGTCAAACCTTTGATTTGGCTTGGACAGGAGCTTTATGGCTGTCATACTGACCATTGGCTCCACTGCAAATGAACTGAACTATATGGCTCCAAAGCTGCTGACCCTACCATTCTTCAGCCCTCCACAAACTAAATATTTGGAAAAGACATCTATAGGATGTGTTCCTGCATCATCTGCTGCTACCTTATAAAGATGTGAACTCTGATCACTGAACATTGTATCACTGGGCTCCTATGTGCTAAGGAAGAGACCCAACCTCAAGGGTGGCAGAGAAGGAAAATAGCTGCAGAAGTTACTATTAAAAATGGCTATAGTTCCCAGACTGCAACATTTTCCATGCTCCATGCCCATCTACATTCTGTTCAGCAAAACACTGGGATTTTAGCTTTAAAGTGTGAGAGAATTTAGCCCCCAAGAGGTGTGAGAACTTAGCTCCAAACATTTTTCAATTTTAAAAGATGAAAGAATTGAGTCCCAAAAAGACATTTACATGTTTCTTACATGTTGCTTTTTCTCTCTCTAAAGTATCCATCACATTGGAAAATAGAAAAAAAGCCAGCAACTTTTACATTCTAATCTGAAATGCCACCTTTGTGTTTGAAAATACAATAGAGCAATTTTACTTTTTTTTTTTTAATCTTCACAGAGATCTTCCAAGCAAAAAGAAAGTTAAGATATACAACACATTATGATTCACCAAACAACAAAGCTCACAGATCAGTTTCTGTGCAGTGTTTTATGTCAACTGTTCTCAATGAAAATATTTTATAACAGTGGCAATTATCTCTGCATCATACAAAACAGTCCAGCAGGACCAAAACAACTTCTGCAATGATGAATCATTCAGTAATAAAAGCCCTCTTATTTCTTGGCAGGCCTTAAAACAAAATTCTTATCAAATATACAGCTTTTGGCCAGGTACGTGAGTACAGGGGAATGAAAAATCAGTGAAAGCTACTCAAAAACTGCAACATGGCTGGAGTCTGTCAAATTATATATGTAAGAAACACTACATTACATCCAATAATCTCAAAGTGCTTTGTTTCCTCTCTTTCCCCCCATATTCAGATGTAAGATATGTAGCACTAATTGTTCTCAGGGATATGTGTAACTACGTCCAATACACACAGGGTCTCTGAAGCAGGACAGGAAATATGATCCAACGGAAAATAAGCTAAACCATGAAGCAGGGAAAACAAAATATATTTCTATGATTCAGGCACAAACAAGTCAGAACAGCAAGAGAAAAAAAAATCACAGCAGAATGTACAAGAAATGGTATGAGAGATCAAAGGCTCAAGTTGTGAACCTAATCCCTGAAACACAGGAGAAAAAAACTGGTAAAGATTTAAATTTAGAACTGAATGTAAATAATTCAGTTATGCTGAACTGGTATTTTAACATATGTAGGAGTGTCTCAATTGTCTGATCAAGTACTATGTTCTCCATTTGTTTAAATTAATGGTTTAAAAATGGAAATATTTTTAAACAACATTTTGATTTTACATACAATGTTTTAGCATTTCTAAAGTGACATAATTAATTTTGAAAATGACAAAGCAGTATTTTTTTTAAAACAGGGATATATTTTAAATTAAAAAACTGTTAATTTGTGTGACTTCAACTTTAGGTTTTCACTCAGTTGCCCCATCCTTCCTAAGAAGTCCCCTAGCTTTAGCAGATAGTGGTAGAGAACTACAACTACAACATAGTCTATTCAATAACTAATTAAAAAAGAGGATTGGTGGGTAGCAAACTGCTTATAGAAACATCCATATTTAAGCATTCTTCTAGGATATTAGAAGTGACACTTTTTGGGTTTATTAAAAAAAATGTAGATAAAAGTAACCCAGCACTATGACCTGTTTTAAAGTGACTGTTTTTCCTTAAATATTGGGCAAAAGCACAACCTTAACAGGTTGACAAAATTTATGAGGTAACTCATGATGCTGAGAGGAAAAACAAATGATTGAAAAAGGATCCTCAAATAGGAGAATGCATTCATGAATCTATGAAACAATCCTTCTGCTCTAATAAATTCTGGTCGTCTCTGCTAGACTCCAGACCCTGTTTTGTACACTGAACTTGAGAAACAGTATCAAGGAGAGTCAACAAAACCTGAATTTTAATTAATGATCCAAAACCCTAAATTTTTTTTCAAGAAAAGCAAATTGAAGAAAAACTAGTATATCAGATATTCTAGATGCTGGCAGAGAGGGAAGGAATTAATTTATTCCCCAGAACCACATCAGAATAAGCAGTAATGGGCAGTTTGCAAGAAATCAGCCCAAGAAAAACACTTCAAAGAAAACCTGAACAATGTAAACCAACAGCTGGGGAATGTTTTGCAATCTTCAGCAAAAGATTAAACAAAAATCTCTCAAGAAGGACAAATACATCCGATCTACTTTTCAGCAAGGCTGTTGACTAGATGAGGTCCTCCTCCAACCCCTGAAATCCAGTACCGTAAAAGGGAGGCATTAAGTTTTTGTTGTTTTTTTTCTTCAAAAGCCTAACAAAACCTCCTGCACTATCTAAGCAGTATAAGGTATTTTATTTAGACTTAAATTTAATTCTACTCTCCTAAATTAGAAAAAGTCAGTCAATATAATGAGTTAGCAATCAATGAAAAACAGATTCACAACTTTAAATTTAGTGATTCATGACTTAAGCAAGAAAAAATGAAGAGCTAATCTAATAAACTCAGTGTCATGGTGCATCTCCATGTCTTTGTTACAGACTATACCAACAGGAAATTGAAAGCAAAATAATGGAAGAAACATTTTAAATTTAAAAGTATGGTTTCTTATCCTGACAACAATACTGTATGTGATCACCTAGTGACAACTACATCTGGCAGACAGACAACTAACTGTAGCTCACTGGAAAATGGGATTATCTTCATTAGCAGGCTCCTGAAAACCAGAATATCCGTTTACTTCTCTGCTTCAAAAAAGAGATTAAGAGTAATCTAATCTGCAATGTTGATCACAGTACTCTCATGTAAAATGACACTGAAAAGGCTCTAGAAAATCCTGAGCTTGAGAGAAAACAATTTGTTTTGCCTGCAGTGAACACCTTTCAATACCTTCCTGCAAGTAGGATTTACTGGGCTTTATGGATCATGAAACAGCTAATTTGATTAGGTATAGAAAAATCAAAGTCAATAATTTAGATTTGGTTTTATTTCATTTCATGCTGCTATGTATTCATACAACTTGCTGATTTAAAGTTATTGACAAAAAGAAATGTGGTTGTAAAACTGCAGACACTAAGAAGGCTGTATATTGTGACTGCCCTCTTCCATTTCTGGATTGCAGAATCACCAGCAACTACAGTTTATTCTTTAGGCCTACACTTGAAGACAACTCTCTACCCAGCATCTTGAAGAATGGAACAGAAAAAACTGCATTGCTGTTGTTGGGCAATACAATTAGAATAGATAAATCTCCATAACTATGAATTCAACATGCCTACAAACACTGACAAACAAAACATACCTTGGGTATCACAAATAAACAACAAAATCCTATAATCTTTCAGTTCATCTACTGATTTACAGAACAAAACTGGGAGGAGGGAGGGGAAACGTAAAGAAGGGGCAGAAGGAAAGGCAAAGGTGATGACTCAACAAGATAAAATAATTAAGATTAAAAATGTTTGAATCCAAGAATCCCAAACTTGCTGGGGGGTGATAAAGATGGTTTGCAATAAACAGGTAATAGTCCCTTTATTCCTAAGAGTGGAAGACCAAAGAGAACCACATTTTCCTCTTTAAATAAATTCAAATTCATATGAATGTACTCACCTCAGTATTTTGACAGGTATCATTCAACAAAAGCTCTTTAACAAAAATAACAAACAAAACAACAACAACAACAACAAAAAAGAAGCAGTTAAGAGATCAAATAAGTGTCATACTTACTGGTAATGTACCCATGATGGACCAAGGGTTTTCTTAAACTGAGTGAGACCCACAATATCAATGTAAATGAGTTCTACAATTTTATCCCCCTGAGTAGGGCAGCCAGATCTGTTACCTACAACCTTCTTCATAATTCTAAACAAAGAAAGAAGGAATATGGACAAGTATTACTTTCTTAATGCCTTGAATAGATGCTGTAGTACTATTTATACCAAAAATTCCCCTTTCCAAAAGAGCTGAACTCTTATATTTTCCAAATGAGGAACCATGTAAGAACATTCAAATGCTAAAGATACAAAGAAATCTGTATACATCAGTAAAGTGCTAATTTTAATGAAAAACCTCATCTAGTTTAAACAAGAGAATAATATGATTGGAGTATTTAAAAATAGTATACATTGAAAGTATTTGAAATAATTTCTGACTTTTATTGGCAGCTTTATACTATAAGAGCTCTATAAAATATCGTGTGTCATAAAAAACAAAAAACTACAGAAAAAGTGTATGTGCTGAAGCTTAAAACAGATGTTTTATGCCTAATGCTGAACTAGCATGCAAAGCAACAGTGAGCCAGCAATTTGACCCAACATAAGCAATTAACTACATCAAAAGTAATGTGCTTAAAGGATTTAAACCTTTATTTAAAAATGAGATACTGAGTGAAGAACAGCAGAAACTGAATAAGAGTGATACAGAATTAGGCTAGTCTCTTAACATTTCCTATTGCAGCTGGTTAAAGCACCTGGAATGTTAAAGAATAAGCTGCTTAGTTTGAATTTTACAACATTCATTTATGAAGTCTCAGGAGCCTGAAGCTATAATGAAAACACATTATCCTTTTCATAGCACATACACTTAGCTCATGAAAATAATCTTATCATCTGTTTAGTGAATTATCACTTCCATTTTATGCTTCAGGAAATTATATACTGTTAAAAGAAGCTTCAAGAATTTACAATTCATTTTTTTTCTTGTATTCCAGTTTAAAAAGTGAAAGTAATCTCCTTACTCCTTGAGCTCTGCCAGTGAAGCTGAAATCCTGATGTCATGGCCCAGTAAGTAAAGAGATGTAATTAAATCACTCCACTGGACTAATTCACCAAGTGGGCCACCGCTAAATGCATTTTCTGCAATCTTGAATCCAGATTCTTTTGTCAAAAGCCCCAGATGTACAAGAATCTGGAAAGGAAAGTCATATGTTAAGTTACCTGCATTTTTGCTTTCTACTAAATTCCAACTATGTAAAAAAAAATTAACAACCTCCGCCTCCAGTGCTCCCACCCCAATAATTTAATTTTGTAATCATAGAATCATTAAGGTTGGAAGGGACCTTCAAGATCATCAAGTTCCAACCCCGCTGCCATGAGCAGGGAACCCTACCACTAGACCAGGTTGCACAAAACCTTGTCCAACCTGGCCTTAAAAACCTCCAGGGATGGGGAATCAACAACCTCCCTGGGCAACCCATTCCAGTTCCTCACCACCCTTGTAGTGAATAATTTCTTCCTAATATCTAACCTAAATCTCCCCTCTCTCAGTTTAAAACCACTACCCCTTGTCCCATCACTGTCTTCTCCGATTAAAAGCCCCTCCCCAGCTTTCCTGTAGGCCCCTTTCAAGTACTGGAAGGTGCTATAAGGTCTCCCTGTAGCCTTCTCTTCTCAAGGCTGAACAGCCCGTTTTCTTAGCCTGTCTTTATAGCAGAGGTGCTCCAGGCCTTTGATAGCTCTCTAGAATAGTAGTCATAGGAATGTTACTGGATTGTTTCGCACTGTTATCTGCCACCGGATTAGTAATTAAACAAACACCCAAAACTGGTGTTATTCACAAAATAATCTGTAATTCTTCACAAAAATTTGTGGGTCACATTAACTTATTTTGACTGATCTTTGAGTGTGGGTACACATGGTGCCAAGCGTAAGAACTCCCAAACACCTTATCCCTCACTGTAAAAAAACATTCAAAAAAACCATTTTGTTTTCATCTCTTGCACCTTCCAGAACGGAACCTGACATATTAAAATGAAATCACCATATGTTTTACATAGTAACTTCAAAGGACTTTTGAAAGCAAAGAATAAGCAGTAGAGCACCCCATCAGAACTGCCTGTGCAGGACAGTACTGCTTCTGTTTATTCTTGAGTATATGCATTCTTAGGTATTATATTTCTTCAATAATACAGCCTGGAGGGCTGCTTGAAAGAGAATAGCTGCTCCTTGACAGAGGGTGAGCCTGCTCAAGGACTGAGGTACGTGACAAACATCAGAGCTGCAACATGGAGCCCAGACCTCATGTGAGGACTGAGAATGTCAAGCATGGAGCTGAGCTACAGCCAGCCAGGCTGAAGAGAGGATGCACGGCCTGCACTCCCTCAGACTGGCTCCAGGAAGAACTAGACAGGAAGGGAAACCCCTTGCTGTGTTTACACTTTTCAGCTTTATCTTAACTAGTTGACGTACTTAAAATATATTCAATCAAACAAAATAGAACTTTTCACTTCAAGAATCTCACAGTCTTTCAATACAACTCATTACAGGAGGTCTGATCTGATCCAGTGCAAAGTTGTGGTCAATTTTAAGTCTACTCAAATCCAAAACAAATATGCCATTTAAAGTCTCAATTGTGGACAACCAAGATGTACAACTGCTGTTTTCTATGACACTTCAGTGTCATCAGTATCATCAGTTTCTCCCTTTAGAAACTTCTACACAATCTCTATTGTACACAAACTTACAGAGGATAGAAAACTTACTCAAAGATTGACTCATGGAAAGTATGTAAAACTATTTGTAAAGCAAATATTCATTCTATCAGTAATTTCAAACAGTCAAATACTTATTGAAACAAGGCACAAGTATAAACATGAGCCTTTTAGATACATATGGCATCTCCACTCTGAAGCTGCTTCTGGGACAAAAAACTTAAAAGAGCCTATATGACAGTAAGTGGCAGGAAAGAAAAATGCTTTAATTTACCTTTTTTCGTTTTCTCTTCTCCAAATTTTGTTTTTCTGCAAGTGATTTAATTGCTTCAATCCAGGTATCAGCCATGCGTCTGATGCGTAACATCATCCATCTGAATTCCTCATGTCTTGACATCATTTTGTAGAGATTATCAAAGTCGATACGAATTTCAGCCTCCAATTAAAACATTGAAAAAAATCCAAAACATTAGTCTTTAAGTAGTATGTTTTCCAGAAGTGAAAAAAACTTCCCAAATGTAAACTCTGTGCTTTACATTTTTCATTTGAAAAAAAAAATATAAAAATAAACTAAAAATACACTCCTAACACTGGAGTCAAGTTGAGCTTTTCAAATGTTCAAGATATCTTTAAACAGACATTTCTAAGCCACATAAATTTCCATTATCTTTAATAACAGTATATGGTAGCCTCATAATATGTTTGCAATGTTTCACAATGTATTTTATTTCTGCAATTTAAGATTTGGCTTTGTTCATGTGCTTCAAAATGAGGTAAAAGTATCTCTACAGTACATTACATGTAGTAGATAAAGCAGAACAGTATGAAGATTCATGTATATCACGAATCTTCCAAATACAAGGAAGTTTCCTATTATACCACAAAGGAAAAAAAATACTAGAGTATATATTAATAATTAATAATCAATATTTTCAAGAAAATATTAGCTTTCAAGCTAGACTGAGCTAAACCCAACTGGTTTTACAAAATTAGACAGCCTATGTCTTTATTTTGAATGCATTGTTCAAATACAGTCCAGCAAATTTCTTAAAATTCTTAAGTGCTACATAATCAATAGTTTAGAAACAACTCTATGCCAGAAAGTTTTTAAAGGAAAAAAATCAGGAGCAATGCAAATATACTACAAAACTGGTATCAATGTAAGCCTCCACCATTAAGGCATTTTTATTTATAAGGCCCAGACTTTGGGGACAATAAATGTGAACAGTTTCCTATATGGTGAACAGTTTATGGATTTGTAATTTTTCTCAGCATCTGTGTACAATATTTCATAAATTTTAACACAAAAATGTGCTTAATATAAATCCAACATCAAGACTGCAGCACAATACAAAGACTAGAAAAATCACATGATGAGCTGCATATGTACAGTCAGGATGTCTCCCTTCAGTTTCGAGGAGCTGAGGAATAAACCCAGTAAATTCTAGTCTTGTTAGCATTTATGTGGCATGAGATTCCAGGATCTTTTGCATGACTCACAATCACTGAATTATCTTTTTTTTTTCATGTTGTAACATTGTTCTTACCACTAATTTCTGATCAGTTTCTTCATTAGGATTTTTTGCTCTCCAAGGTAAACGAGGACACCAATTTTCAACCTGTAAAACAATCACATGAAAATAAATAACTATTACACCTTTCTATGGCTTAAATAAGGCATCAGCTGATTAATGCAAGGTAAAACTGCTTTTTTTTTGCAAGAAAAGCTCAAGATGACCTTTTGTAATTCCATACTATTTTAACCTTGCAAATGCAACCAGAAGTAGCATTTAGGTATTCATTCATGATAATGAATACAGGAGATGAAACCTCTTCTAGGCAGAGGTCAGCTGTTAAATACTCTATAGTTTCTCTGAACAGTTCCTAAATGTTTTCAAAAAGTACCAAATTTTTACGCTTCTGGACCTTTTTTTTTTTTTTTTAAATTTTTGAACATTTCCCATCTCCCTAGAGTATCTTTATAAAAAGGCAAAGCCTGATAAAATCCAAGGATCAAAGTTCTATCTTGTTGCAATCTAGACAAAAAGCTGAAAAAAGAATCAAACCAAACCCACCCTATTTGAAGGTACAAAAACCCGTAAGCAGCAATATCCACAACTATGAATATTTGTAATTCTTAGAGAAACAGAATCAGTGCAAATGCAATACTTCTACTATTGTCTACTAGAAAAAAAAACCAGTACAACAACTTGTAGTTAGGGAAGAAACAGCAAATGGATGCAAGTCACTGAAAGCTCCTGTGCCCTCCCTAGGGATACTGCTTGTCCTGCAGAATCTTTATTATTCATGTGCCTTAAGAAATTAGACCATCCTCTTTGGGGAAGTAGGAATCTCACTGTTGGAGGCAAACCCATGGAAACAGAAACACGACTGTACTGTAAGAAGAGAGAAACACAACAATGTATAGGCCAGCTAAGATACTCCATCAGTACTGATTAAGTTCACAACTCCCAGAGAATTAGAAGTCAGAGTTGCTCTCATGGTTCTTCCAGTCACAGACCTACCAAAATACAATTTTAGCTTAATCATGCTGCAGTAAGCCTGAAGCACTAGAGATTAAAAGCTTAAGATCATACCAAATGATTGCCTAGAAGACAAATAACATGAAAATAAATTAATACATCATAACCTTATTAAAGAGAAGAAATGTATCAAACTTAGATTTCTTAGAAAAATTATATAGAAACATTAATTTGAATCCTATGACTTAATATACTCAACATATATAACATTTGAAAGCAGTGACTTGATTGACTTCTGATTCTTCAATGGTCTCCAACTCTGGAAACATACTAGAAATTGTAGCAACACACAAGCCTAACTTTTAAGTTCTGGAATAACAGGTAGAAAAGAGCTGCAAGCTCCATTTTATAAATTGATCACAGTCCCAATCTCTTTTTATTTTTAAGTAGCAAAAATATTTCAGAATTATTCCTAGCATTAAAACTGATCTACATTAAGAGAAGATATTTCAAGGACTACTTGCTCCTTTACTGGCTTTATATATTTCACAGTCTACCATCAGGCATCCTAAAGGAATTGAAGATTTTTCAGAGCTGTCAAGGACAGTTACCAGCATGCCCCACTGACTGAACAACAAATGTAGGTTTTTTAGTGCTTTTAGAAATACTCCCTCTAGTCTAAATTAAATTACAGTAATTTTAATCACAAATAAACGCTTTAGGAGTAGACTCAAAGTACTATTAGTATACTCTGTGGGTCTAGCACTCATTTTCCTTATTGATATTCTCAGTCCACTCCTCTTTTCATTGGAAAGACCAACTTAACTCACCAGAGGATTTTTAAATGCATACTCTTTGAAGCATGAAATATCAGACTTTCAACAAGTATGCCAGTTTTGTTATTTCCACTCATTTTTATGAGGCAATGGCTCACATACCAAGAACTGCTAGATGAGAGGATAATAATTAACAAGAGCACCAAGAAAGCAAAGACAAAAGAAACAAACCTGACACGCCATGGGAAGAGGGATGAGGAAAAAATCCTTTATAATTCAATATATTGACTCATGATAAAGTGGGGATGGAGAAGCAAAATACTGACGACAAACCAGCCAAACTAGGATTACTTTAACAGTGAATTTCAGGTAAACTTGGGTAAAAAAGATGAGAGGTATATATGCCCCAAAGATGGAAAAATTATGACAGCAAAACCAGCCAAAACTCTAATACAAATTCTGTTGTTCAGAACACAAGTTAATTTTGCAAATAATTATAGAATCAACCAGAATTAGTAAGTCATGGTTCCAAGAGAAACTGAGTGTAAAATCAGAATATGATTGGAGTGATGCAGGTGGAATACTCAAACACCCAATGTTGAAGCTCATGGACCACAAGTCACTTCCAGATCACAGTAGCTTTTATCAGGTAGATGCTGAGTGAAGAAAGCAGAAGTGAAAAACTATAGCAGGAAAGTCTACACAAGTTGTAACATCTGTATTTAGAGGTGCCTAGTACTCAAGAAATATCAGACCTCCAAGAAAAACAAGGTTTTGAGGGTGAACAGAGATATTTTTCTCCATCTCAAGTTCTTTCTGTTCAGTGAGAGCTACAGATGATCAACAGTGTATATACACTTTGGTAAAAGGGAGGAAGGTTTCAACTATAAAAGATATTGAAGACTTCAGAGACAGCCTTTATAGAAACTACTATAAAAAAAGAAAACAATAGCATTGAGAGGTCTACAGCAGCACAAAGCCTCCATAAAGACTGCTTAAAAATAATGTATTTTCTGTCAGAATTAAGTTTGTACTAAGCCAGTTGAGTAGCAAAATGTGCTCTTCTCTATTTAGCCCCACATAATGATACACAGCAGTGCAGAATACACACTACTTCTGTTACAAATAATTTAAATATAATCATTACCCTTTTACAAGACAACCATTTTACGTTCTTCCCTTTGTTCTTTCATCACTTGGTCAATTCAAACTGAGCGCTTAAGCATTTCCTGCCCAGAACATGCAATATCTCATCTTTAAGCTTAGAAACTAGTTCTAATTGCAGCTCTTGGCAGGGCCAACAGTTTAATGAGAATTTCAGATGACCTAGAAAGTGGGTGGGTGGGTTTGCTGTTAGTTTGCTTTTTAAAGAACCAAGCAATGGCACTTTGGCTAATCACTTTTGGGTTTCTCCTACAGAACATGACAAGGATGCCCATAACTAAATATGAAACCTACGTGGTTAAATAATTTTCCTGGTTGCCTTGCATGACCCAGTATGGCCCACAACAGTAACTCTAGTTGCACTCATCATTTCTGACCAAGTCCTGCAGCTGCTCTTCTTAGATTCAGACTACTAACCAGTGCTGTGGAAACCTCCCTGAAAAGGCAGCTGCTACAGTTACTGAATAATGCAGAAGGATGTTAATGAAATTACCTTTTTCCCAGAGAATGCCAGTGAAAACTTCAACAATTTTTCTCAAACTTACTGATGTAAGTACACATCAGGTGTTATTTCAGTGAGTACTAGCTTTGAGCTACACATGTGGGAGCAAGAAAGACAAGGCTTGTCTAAAACTGCTCAGACTGACTTGAGTAAAGGCTTTCAATCTTCATCTTTTGTGACAAATAAGCAACAACAGTCGTGCAAGCTCTGTGAAAACACCTGGTGCCTGTAACTTCCTTTTCTCCCCTTGCTTCCAAATCACCTAAAGAAAGCCTATCAGTTTTCATCAAAACTACCAGGGACAAGAGAGAGATAGGGCAGGGAACGTGATGGGAATGATAAGGGACTTGGTTTAGCAACATATTTTCTGGAAGCTCCTAATACAGAACAGGGTGACAAGGCAGGGGAGGGGGTTGAAACCTGCATTGGTTGGTAACTTGTGACAAAAAAGTAAAACAGCATTAAAGCTAACTTTACCTTAGCAGGAATATTTGTGATCAAGTAACACATACAACAGGGAAAAAGCTTGCATGCATACATATGAATTTGTGTATAGATGTGTATGTATATGATTATAAACAGGAAAATGACACAGGATGTGCTAGGGCTTCAGAATG
This sequence comes from Apus apus, assembly GCF_020740795.1. NCBI lineage: Eukaryota > Metazoa > Chordata > Aves > Apodiformes > Apodidae > Apus > Apus apus. Next base: position 7,455,080 of record NC_067287.1, read on the forward strand.
TAGTTACTAATTTGGTATTATTTCATATTCATACACATTTTTTCTCTGTCATTGGCAATGGTGACAGGAAGGATTATGACATCACAAAAGTGGGTCTAGATGAAATCTCCATCAGAAATGTACAAACACTTCAGCTTTGTATTTGTTTAGGTACAGAAAATCCACATTCAACAAGTCCTGAGTTTGAGCAAGAGGAACAAGGCCTGTGGTATTCTTTTAGATCTGGCTCTTCAATTTGTTTATGTATTTGATTTATCATTTAAGACAAAACACAAAAATTGTCTCTGAAGAATGAAGCAGGACTCCCTTTTCCAGGACACCTTCCTCACTGGGTTAGCATCAGCTCTTTCTCCAGGTTATTCTCTCCATAGCAACCAACATTATCATGCACATGCTTTAACAGCAAGGATGTGCTTTCAGACTACAGATTAGACATTAAAGAAGATTGTTGGGAAACAGCAACTGAAGATTTGAAGACTGACCATTTTTTGGATGAGTGATAAAAATGCTAAGCTATTCATTCATATTGATCTTTGTACTGCTGCACTTTTGAGTAAGACCAGCTGTGGCTCCTGTACCTAGTGTTGAATACAATGCCTATCCAATGCACTAGGTGGTCTTTGACCATGCTCAAGAAACTAGGTCCACCTGAGAAGTCATATATTCCCTACCTGTTTTTCAATTGCAGTAGACACAACACTGTCTAGAGCATATGTAGCAAGCTCCAAAAGGTTAGTAGGTAGTTTAGAAGTTCAAAATTTAAGTACTACTTGATTACAGTTATGAGTGAAAAGTCAGCCAGCAGCCTAGATTCTGCTCAAACTGAACTCAAGAGTTTCTATGGTTCCTATCATAGTCAATACACTGTCACAGTGACTTCACGCAGCTTACAGGTGAAAAAAAACCAACCAGCAAACCTAAGAGATTAGAAGAGTATGTTTTATAGAAGCTTTGCAGGTATGTGTTCCAGTAATTCTTCCTCAGAAATACACTGAAACTGAAGGTAAGTCAAGATTGCAGCACGTGACTATATTACAGAGCAAGTACTTCAAGTACAGTTATAAGAACCTGGCAAACATCTGTAGCATTGACGTAGTCTGAGCATCTTCCAAACTGAATGAAAGCATACTTTGCCAGCAGCTTTCCACATCCAGAATTTCAGGAAGTCCTTTAGGCTTTTAAAAAGACTCATACTGGGAGTTAAATAAAACAGAAGTTGAAGGGTACTCTCTCCAAACACCTGGGATAATCTTCATTTTGGACTCTTCCAAATGGCAGGTGCAGCCCATCTACAGGGAAGCTAAAGCAACTTTCTTTGCACATCAGGTGAAGAGGGTTATTTCTCTGTAATTCTATTCATGGTGAAGTGCTGCTATTAAATCTCTTATGTCAGTCCCACAGTGGGAAATAAAAAAAACAGTGCTGCAATATCTGCTGAAAGAAAGCACATCTTTAAATTTATTAGGCAGTACGAACGCAGGCAGAGAACTCAATGTTCACTGAGAAAATCCATTTGAGTATTTCATGTGAAAGAACTGCTCCCATTGGGAAGGTGACTGTCTCAACTTTTGTAGAAGCTGCAGTACCTATATTCAGTTAGTCATTTTGAAGGTGCTACAAAGTCCACGGTCTGCAAGATGACTGCCTGCCTGTTTAGTGAGATGGAGGAGTGTACAAGTAACTCTGGATTTGGTCGTTTCCAAAGACAATCCCAAACATTGTGTGTCAGGTACCTGCAGCACCATTGACACTGCAGCATGAAATTTTATACATAAGCACCAATCAACAAATGGTCTCTTACCTCACTTTGGTAATGTACACTAAATTGGATTTCTCTCTTCCATTAGCATCTACACCTTTTCCAATAAGACAGAAAAAATATTAACCCTGGTTTAAAGTGACTGAGGCAAAAAAGAGTCCCCTTTGCTCAAATCCAGGCCAATATGCTCATGGATGACTTGAGGACAAAATACTGACAATTATTAGCATTTAAATGTCTTAGGTACACATGTAAGATGACAAAAGAACCTCAAGCTTTTGCCGGTTTAAAGTTTAGACAATACTGTTTTTGTCAATTCTCTAAGTAATTCTGTAGAATTCAAAACAATTTGGTTTGATGTTAAATTACAATAAAGAAATAAAAATAATCAACTCATCTCAATGTCAAAAAACGGCTTACACATGCAGTGGAAGTTGTGGGAGGGGGACTTCCTCACAGACTCTAGTAAACTGCAGTGAACTAGCAAAACTACAAGGATTTGGGGAACCTGTATAATTATGATTTCCAGGTGTTTTCACTAAAATATGCCTCAGACTACAGCCTGCATTCTGGAAACAAATCCACATTCAAAATCACCTTCAGTTAGTATTTTTCTTCTCCATCTCTAAAAGCAAAAGCAACACTGTAAAGAATACTACCGCAACTAAATCATCCATTCTGTTTCCATCAAGTCTGAAGAACCAAACCCAGTAATTCTCTCTAGAGTTACACAAGCACACGCACAAAAGCTTTGGGAGCTTCAATGACTGGTCTTTGAAACAGTTTTAGTCTTGAAGTGTTGGATCCACCTCCAAGAATGGTACCAAAAATTGCACTTCAAAGGGGAGCTGCAAACCCAAAGCCAGGGATTTTAAAAAGATCTGCTCAGCTCCAGCAGGTCGGTGTAATGACCCCTGGGCAGTGGTAACTTGTACCACAGCTACTGGCTGAATAGCAGGCCCAGCAGCAGGCCCACTCCTGTGAGGCAGGCAGCTCTCCCAGAGCAAGCACGTATCTAGATGAAGAAAAGGAGTGATAAGATCCTTCCACCATTTTATTGTTTGTTGTTAAGCTGGGAAACTGTGTGTGAAATTTATTTTCTGGAAAATATTTTTAAAAGCCTAATTTTTTAGGTGCAAACTGACATTTTGCAGTGGAATATATTTTTGTACTGTCTAGAAATTCACTTTTTCACATTTCTCCCCAGAGGCAATGCTACCTGTGAAAACTTTAACTGTGCCAGTGACATTACATTGTTAAAACAACTGGCTTTTTCATAACTCAATGCTAAGTTTAAGAGGAAGTAACTTTTCTCAATGGGCAAGTTTGTATCATGGCCAAAAGGAAACAAGTTCCAACTAGCCAGAAACCTGTTAGTTTAAGTTGGTTTTCAATTTTTGCTACTTCTAAGTCCCTGTCTTGCTTTTTAATTCAAGGGAATGTAAGTCTGGTTTTGCTATTCAAGCCATTTGTGTCTCCTACAGTCTTCCAAAGCCTCCAACACAGTTAGTGTTATGCACTATTGCATATGCATAGTGATATGCACAGATGCATATCATCCACCAGGAATGATTCGGGGCCTGCAGCAAAACATCGAGACAGAAGTGGAAAAATCCTTGCAGCTTTATCTGCAAGCCTGACCAGGGAACAGCTTTAACTAAACCTGTAAGCCTGAATGTGTTGGATTGCTTCTTGCTTTCATTCTGCTGCTACAGTCACCTCCCATCCTGCCCAAGCAGCCAAGACACAGGAAGAGAAACAGCAAAGAGGTGTCAGGCAGCTGTTATGTTCCTGCAGGAGGGCCATCCAAAGCAAACCAGAGGAGCCAGAACTGACAATGCTTGCACTCATGCAGCTACTGCAGAAGAGGTGACATGGGGCAGCCTGCATTTTGACTGCACTCCATTTTGCAGACACACATAGACTGGGTTTTATTCCAAGCTTTGTTCCTAAACCTTTGCATAAACTGTGGGTAAGCTGCTTTGCATCTCTGTGGTTCTGACCCATATGACACATCAAAATTTAGTATTTCAAGCTCCTTTGTTGACAAGTTTAAAACTGCATTACAGTCAGTGCTAGGTGAGTGTAAGAGAATACACCAACTGAACTGCTTCAAAAGAAAAAGGCAGATCTCAAGAGAATGAAAAAGCACAGACTTTTCACACTAGATTGTAGAGTGATTTTAGGAGTCAAATGCACAATTTGATGCATATTCTGTGTTTTCAAACTAAGGCTGTGTGTCATTTGATGCATATATTGCCTTTTCAAACCAAGCATGTGTACACAACCATCTTCCTCCTATACAACAGCCTTAAAGTAAAAAAGAAAAATCTTAACAGTAATACCACTTCCAGTACTCTAACGCATTTTAGTATTTTAAATCATCAGTTCTGACTTGAGAGCTCTCTAGACACATTTATCATTCAGCTGTGCAACCACACTATGAACTGTCAACTCTTCATCACTGTCCACTTTGACAAATTACTCTCGCAACAGCATTTCCAAGTTATCCTTAGGAGACAATGCACCTCATAAATCCACATCATTGTAGTGTTATTAGAATTTCATTTCATGCTTGCATTCGCAAACATTTTAAGCTTTCAACCTCTGCTGCTGGGCATTAATCATTGAATTAATCATAGGATTAAGAACGCCAAATTTAAACTCAAGGTTAATAATATGCTCACCCAATATTAGTTTTACATTCTGTCATGGAAGAAGAAAAAAATAACAGCATCAACTGAGTTTTCGAAATTGATGATCAGAGAAGAATTTCAGAGAAAATACTGTGATTTAAAAGAAATGCAAAATAATAAATGCCATTTAAGAATAGGAGATTCTTAAATTCAGTTGATATGGATCTTCATTTTTAAGATAACATCTGCATTAAAAACATGAAGCACCACTTGGTTGACAAGACGATTATGAAACCACATCTCAAGCTTCTATGAAAAAGCTATAAATGATATAGTCATCCTGTATATTTTCTTTCCCCAGCTTTATAGCCAATAAATAAATAAACCAAAGCTGGTAACAGAAATGGAATGAGTCAAATTTGTGATTTAACCGAGCATTTTTTCATTCCTTCACATATATGTTTTGGATATGCATTTAACTGGTGATTAAGGAGCAAGTCCAGAGGAGGGCCACAAAGATGATCCAAGGGCTAGAGCACCTCTCCTATGAAGACAGGCTGAAAGAGTTGGGACTGTTCAGCCCAGAAGAGGGAAGGTTTGGGGAAGACCCTATAGTGGCCTTCCAGTATCTGAAGGGGGCCTACATGAAAGCTGGGGAGGGACTTTTTACAAGGGTGTGTAGTGATAGGATGAGGGGTAATGGTTTTAAACTGGAAAAGGGGAGATTTAGGTTAGATGTTAGGAAGAAATTCTTTACTATTAGGGTGGTAAGGCATTGTAACAGGTTGCCCAAGGAGTCTGTGGATGCCCCCTCCCTGGAGGTGTTGAAGGCCAGGTTGGATGGGGCTTTGTGCAACCTGGTCTAGTGGAAGGTGTCCCTGCCCTTGTCGGGGATTTGGAACTAGATGATCTTCTAGGTCCCTTCCAATCCAAACCATTCTACGATTCTATTCCAAATCTATTGGGTGCTGGAAAGAGCCATGGACTCTTCTTCCCCAGTCGGCCCTGCCACAAGGGACTTTTGTACACTTATAGCTGTGATCATTCAGATTGGGTTTTGTATTTATTTGTATATTTGGCCCTCATCCCATGTATTACTGTCCCTTCCTTATTCCAGCAAACCTGTTCTAGTTTTAACCTCCAACCCCCTTAAGTCTCTCTTCCTAATTCCCCTTTTACCTTCCCCTGGGAGGGTGGAGGGGAGTAAAAGACAGCAATTCTGTTCTCTGTTTTTTTGTTTGCCCTGACCACTAAACCAAGACAGTTATCAAAAATATGGAGCCAATGTGATGTTCCCCTTCTGCAGATTAAAAGATTACTGACCTCACTGAGGTAAATAAAAAAGGAGCACGTGGACCCATCTACACCATAACTTGCATAACAGGGATCCGATCGCCACATATCTTTCATCCACTGCAACAGAACAAAAACACAGTCTGTTATCTTTAAGTACCATGCAACAACTCTGCACTATTTTACAGAAATAACAGGGGAAAGCTGTAAGCAACTGACTACATCCAACCAGACAGAAATCACCAGTAACAAAAAAAGCAGTTTTATGAATATTTTGCAGCATACTCCGCATTCAGCTGCAGTGGGGAAGTAACAACATACCACACGTGAGCACACTTAATACAAACTGGTAGCCAGGCAAGCAGAAACAAATATCAAAAGGAGAAGATACTCAGGATGCAGACATAAGGGTGTGGCTGGAGCTAAACTGCATTGCCTCCCCCTACCCCGTGTTACACTTGCTCTGGAATTAAACAGATAATTTCAGTTACCAAGATTAAAATCTGCCTGACTCTGCCAAGAATCTGCCATTTCTGCAGATGCAAGTAATTAATTTAAATTCGTATTTTAATATTCAAACAATGCATTACATAGTCACTATGCAGCTGGTTTGTCAAAATGGATGAAAAAACAGACCAGAGATTTAAAACTTAAGATTATTTTTTAAAAATAGTATTGTCTAAGAATAGTATGTAGAGAAAAAAGGCAACATAATTTCACATATACTTTGGTACTACTTTGTTTCCACTTTCAGAAATAAATTGTAATACCTGATAATGACATTTAAGTGTCAAGCACTTTTACCTTTGTCCCCCACTACTAAAACAGTATCCTTATGCTTTAAATGTATTGTGGGGGAAAAAATGCCAAAAAGCTCTATCTCTCAGAGTTTTGGTTTTGAACTTCTTTTGTTTGTTTCCTTTCCAATCAAAGTCTGATGGCTTTGAAGCCCAAAGTGCAGCATCTAGATTATTAGCAGAAAAGGCAAAATGCTTTTAAGGGAAAGGAAGAACCAGAGCTGTTGGAAAGACAAACAAATGTCTTCCTGAAAAAAAGGAAGGACTGGGGTGAGGGACCAACAGAATTCCAGTCCCAGGGCAGAGGAATGCCAAACCACTCATAATGGGGAAGAAAAGAAGGCTTTCCAAAAAGAAGAAACTTTCTGAATAACAAGACAGCATTCAAATAAGGCACTTTATTGAACGGCATAGCATTTTAAAATAATATGGCATTTTATGCCTGTCTTAATAAGGTGCCACTTTATTTCTCTGCAGCAGTAGCTTGAGGTGAGCAGTGCTTTAGTGCCACACATCCTTACATACCCTCTTTTACTTTTTGACCGAGTTGTTCTTGTTTTACATCACTGGCCAAGTACTGACCTCTTGCAACCTATGTTCAGTTTTTAACAGAACACACATAACAAGCTTACAAACTCTTCCATTACCTTTATTTTCCCTTCACAGTGAGGAAAACCATCCATAGGAGGCAATTCACACTGTTCTTGGGCTCCATTTATGAGATCTAAAGAGAAACAGACCATAACTGAATTTAATTTTACAGTTCTGACAGCCTAATGAATCCTTCCTTTTATTTTCATGAATCCACAATCCAGAATGACTGAAGAGTTCTACTGTGTAATATTTGTTATAACATTAAAATTCAGTGTACTCTTTTTTTGACTATAGAAGAAAATGGTTGCATAGATTTCAACTCTGACTTGCAGTAAAAGTGCTTAACTACAAAAACTTGTCTGTGAAGACTTACAAATTAAGCTAATCCATACTGAAAATAATTAAAAGCAAAATATCTTCCTAATTAAAGCATGCCTAAAACTACTAAACAGCAACAATTTGTTTCCAATTGTCAAACATTTCTAAGATGTATTTGCTCTTAAACACAAAAACTAGATTTTCCAGTTCTGTTATCACTTTATTAAATACCCACTATCTGCAACTTGCCATTAGATATATGAACCAATTAATACATGTTACAATTAATACATTATTTACAGCCCAGTTGCACTATGTCACATCTAATGAGTAAAACTTCTGATGGTCTCCCAAGGATTTTTTTTTCTTTTTTTGCCTATTTTATCATTCCAGATTTTTGAAACACAATACAAAGTGCAACACAGAGCAGTATTTCTAGCCCATGAAATAAGGAAAAAGGAGAAGTTTTGAAGGACACATCAACTCCATGATGGCACTTTCCTCTAAGAATTTAAAAGAACCCTCTAAGGCAGGCTTTTAAGGCAAGGAAAACTATTAGCATGGTGGAGAGATTCTTGCTAAAGGCAGCAGAGTATGAGGTTTTCAATTTAGGTAGTTCATCCCAGAGTTATCTAAATTACACCTGCATCATTTCTGTCTTTTCCCACAGGCAAGAATCAAAATCATTAAAGCTAGACATCCATCAACCTAGGAACACTTCATGCTATTGCAGATATAGTGCACAATTTCACCCAGAATATGCTAATTAGATCTCAGACAAAAAAAAAAAGGGCTGCTGCACTAAAATAAGAGTAGGGACAAGATCAGTGGATAAAAGAACACTGAATTATATACAAAAAACCACCTCCTGATTTATCTGAGTATTTTCCATGTTTTTGCAAATAGTTTCTTTTAAAGATAAAAACTTGAAATATGAGTGAAGCATTGCAAAATGGAGCAGATGGGGAAAGAAAAATCATGCCAGGAAGAAGACACTTATTTGGCAGTCTCTGCAGCAGCAGTAGTTTGACAAACTGATCTGTACTGCCAATGACAATAACACTGAAGCAAAGTATTTTTTAAGCTGACCTTGTATTGCAAATCAGTAAGCACTTTCAAAATATTCTCCCTTATCATCTTATCCTTAAGGGATTCTTGCAGACTAGTCCACTATCATGTATGGCTCTGAAGTCTGCTTCAAGTAAGAACTTACGGAGCACGCATACAAGTATCAACAATCTAAAAATGTTTTACATTCAGTCAGTGAATGTAAAATAACTAAATAACAATGGGAATTCTTGCCTTACTACAGGAATCAGACTTTCTACCTGAATCACACTGAAATCAGTGCTTGAGATAAAACAGTCAAAAACCTAACTTAAAATGAAAAGAGGCATGGTTAAAATGAAGGCAATTTCCAGTAATCAATATGACATCATTAGAAGAATTTTATGGTCTAAACTGTGGGATTTTTTTTTCTTCCCAATCTTAACAGTCTGAATGCAAAATAAGTACAGAGCTTTCATGCCAGATTCAGATCTTCCTAAAACATAATCTTAAATCTATGATATATCGTCAGAGATGCACTTCAGCTGCAGGCAGAATCTCAGAGAACTCAGGGGGGGAAACTGAATGTCTGGGCAATTCTATTCCATCAAACAAGTCTTTGCATCAATTTCAGCTGCAGAACCAACTGTAATTAGCAATTTTCAGACAGGGAAAAGACAATTATTACACCCTTAAAGAGCAGGTGTATTAATGGTATTCAACATTTCCACATACCTTCTCCACTGCTACAGTGCTTTCTTAAGGGGTATTTCTTCTCAGCCACTACCAGCCCCTCAACATGCCAGAACTACCATTCAACTTGACTCTTGGTTAGATCACTTATATGGTGTCAGTTGAAAATAGCTCTTGCCCAAGACTAATACTTGAAACCAGAAAAAAATTTGACTGGCACTAGAAAGGAAGCAAAGTAAAGGTGGAAATGACAGTCTCCCAGGGACTGCAGTTGCAGGAGAAGCCACTAGCACACCCAAGCAAAGCCATTTAAACATAGAACCCTTGCACTGCTTGCTCTGGGCGAAACAATCCTCCTGTGCAAGATGGTCAGTCCTCCTTAGACTTGATGTTACTCATTCAGCTCCTTATTTACCAAAAGTATAAAAGTACCAGAAAGCTGATTTTCTGCCCTTTCTGCTGATTGGAAGATATAGCTTGCCAACAAGTAGGATTGTGAACTTTGTCTTCTATCTCTGGCTATCTTTGCTATCTTACTGAGTGCCATCCAGTTCAGAGGGTTAGTCATGTAAACCCTCTCTTCTTCTGAAGTCCCTTTAAGTAGAGGGTAACACATAAACACAAGATAATTTTTTTTTTTTATGGCACAAACATCTACCATGCTAAGTTTTTCACTTACATCGTACTGCATTTTAATGGGTCAAAGAAAAGAAAGATGGAGAAAAAAGTCACAAGATACAGAGAATGGCCTCATTTTTGGTAGATACAAGATTGTAGTCTAGAAACCTGTTTGCTCTTGCCATGCATAAACCTTTTCTGCATGCTAGTGTGTTTTTGGGAGATGGGCAGTGATCTTTGCTACTGTTCATTGCTCAAAAAGTTTTACAGGATCCCTGTACTTGAAAGATCTCCTTGCAAGAATAAAAATTGTCTTGTTATAACAGTCACATATCACACCCACCATATACTTCAACAGCTCAGATGAGCTGTGGCAGCACTACACACCAATACTTTCCAAGCAGAAAGCCAACTTTCCCAGCTCTCCCTGTTGCTGCCCATCCCAATAAGGAAAAAGCAAAAAACACATTTATGTCAGCACAAGATTTTTCTCAGGCTTCTGGTCTTCCCTGTGGCCAGCTGCACCAGGGCTTTTTGCAGAGCAGGCCCACTCCTGCTTTTCCACTGGGATGATTTACATGCAAACAACATGCTGATCTCCCCAGGATAATCTTTATGTACAAGAAACACCAACACCCACTTTTATCAACTCTAACCATGTTAAAATGCTTGGAGAAGAATAAATGCCTCTAACAGTATTTCCAAAAGAACATGATTATTTTTTTTTTTTACTATTTTCAGGAGTATCTGACACAAGTGGACATGTGCTTCTTTGTTGCCAGCTATGCCTAAACCACAACAACTCCCAACCTTTTTTTTACCTTAATGATCAGAACTTGTGTGAAGAATTCAGTTTGTCTAGCTGCTCACTACTACTACTAACTAACCATTTGCTGGAGCCTGCGGGGAACAGCTAGTCAGCTATAGGCAAGAGTAAGACCCTTTTCCTCATCCTTATTAAACTAGCTGTTTTGAACTACGGTTACTGGAACAGGAAACATTCTTGTAAAATATCTAAAGTCAAGGAAGTCGTGACCAGCCTCTTTCAGTAACAAGTTCATAGCTACACATTAACGGACCAGTTTGCCTTCATCAAACCATGCTGAACAGCTGGACCAGCAGAAGCAGCAGCAAGAGCTGGACAATATTCCCTAGCATGTCTCTAGCTCACTTTGGGCCCACACTGCCAAGTCAGTTCTCTCACTTTTTTGTGCACAGGCTTTGACCATCCACTCTAACTAGGAGCAGGCTCTTCTTAAAAAAGAATCCAGAGGTGAACAAAATCTTGCATCCCCATGAACAGCTGGGACCAACCTCAATCACATACCAGGAATCAACCCTTTTGAGTGGATCACAGACATGGGGAGATGAAGCAAGTTGAATCCTGGGGATGCTGATCTACACATCAGGATCTTCCAAAGCATGAAAAGCATGTATTAAAATACAAGACAAGAGTTTAGAGTTTCTTATCATTTGGAGGTGACAAAAAAAACCCCTAATATCGGACAAAGATTTTTGTTAAAAAGGTCTGGCTAGAAGTGTTAAGTCGTTGCCAAATTAATGTTGAATAGCTCTTAACTAAAGGGGAAAAAATATATTATTAAGCCAGACATTAAAGTTACTGTTGTAAAACAGTATTTGAGAAACCACAAGAACTTTTACTTTTATTTAGTAAGTATGTAACTTAAAATGCAAGTTCTGAGATCTCCTTTCCCAGCTAAAACTTAGACCTTACAACCAAAACAGTCAGAAATACAGTACGTGTTGTGGCAGTACAAAGGAACAGCAGATAATACATAAACTTTTTCTCTTAAGCTTTGTGTGAACCATGGCATTAATTTCTATTCTGCAGACATCCAAGTGTTTTTGAAGTCAGGCACAGCTTTTATCCTCTTGACTGCTTTCATGCAAAGACATACTTATTAAACATTTATCTCATATGATGTTACATTAAAAGTCAATGCACTGACAAATTGAAAATAAGAATGTGTGCATTTTATAAACCCAAGACCACAAAGGTGTTACAGATTATCCTGGAAAAAATTGAAAATATTGATAAAACACCAAGCTGCTCTCGATTTTAAAAAGCTCTTTAAATACACTGCTCTGTTTGTGAAGTCCTGGGATATTCAATATGTAACTAACCAAAACTCCATCCCCACGTTTAGAAAAGAGCCATATGTTCACTTTGCAAATATGTGTGATTGTTTAGAGATACACAGCTCTGCATTGGAGATCGTTAGTGCACAGCAGGTGAACCTGAACTCGTGAACAATCATCAGTTATTTCATTGCAAAGTCTGGCACATTAGTATGAAGCAGCTGGCAGATTTAAGCTAAGCCACCTAACCTTGCATTGGAAAAGATACTTCTCCTTTCTTGCTCTAGATGAACAACTATACTGGCAGAAGTCCTATGCCTTTGACACTGGCCTCTTTAAACAGCAGTTCACAGGTACAGGTCTTTATCATCTCTTGCAACTGAACTCCATATCCACAGGTTTAGTTTCTTTTAGTGAAGGTCTACAACACCCAAGAGAGAATCGTTGTTAAAAGCACAGTCTGTGACAGGGAATTCATTTTTTGTTTGCTTTCCACTTACTCAAACAGAACAGTGAAAGTAAGTGAGTGCTACGTACATATTTTGTCCCTTTCCAATATTGCACCATCTTCCAAATAATGTGTTTTGTAGGAGGCTAAAAATTCTGCTTCAATTTTTCTCCATCAGACAGTTAGAAAGTCTAGAAATAACCCACTAAGACAGTGAGTAACAGTAATAACTAGTTACTCGGTAGTGATATTTTTATTGATAGATATTCTATTAGTCATAAAAGTTTTAAAATAACAAATAGGAAAAAAAGGCAAATTAAACCTCCACAATACTGTTGAAATTACTAACTGTGACACCACCAGCCTATCTAGTCTTCCACAGACCAACTCTCCTTTCTTCAGAGAACAGAAGCATCTTAGGAACATAACATGACACGAAAGTTTATATACTTTGGAATATTGAGGCTAAAACCCAGATTTTAAGACTAGTGCAAAAAAGCCTATTAGAATATCTTTTGATGACATATAGCCCAGATAACAGCTCAAATCAAAGTGCTTCCCATCAACAGATCTCATAAAATCAGTATGTATTTGAAGGACAGAGTAATCATATCCAATGAAGTATAATTAATCAATTTGTTGTCTTTCTGGTTTTGATAATCAAATAAAAGTACTATTCTTACTTTAATTCTCTTCTCTTGTTTTGTCTATTTCAATTCTGAAATTTCATATCTACAGTTAGACACAACACTCTAGTTAAGTCTGGTTTAGCTTGTGTAAGGTATCCTTTCCTTTTTCACATTAATTAACACATTCTCACTTTAATTCATTTTTCATCTCCAGCTGACAAGATTCCTTTAAAGAGAGAAATTGCAGTGTGAGCTGAAAGCACCATCAACATATTCAATGAAATGAGCTTAAAGGTTTCAAGATTTTAAATGTCTAGCACAAAATGCTTTCTACTAATATTTTAGAAACTTCAGCAGTAAAGCATGGGTAACGGTTGAAAAAAATTAATTTTTCTAGTGCTAGTCCATCCTCACACCAGCTGTGCTGCTGCATTCCATTAACACTACAGAAATCAGTGCAGTGTTTGGAGAATTCTAGTAGTAGTCAGGTAGTTAATCAAGATGCAGCCCAGGGGACCACTAAAAGCCCCCTTCAGCATTACTAATACATCTTAGGACTGCAGCGGAAAATATTCATGTGTGGTCTTCTGCACATTCACTGCACTGTGCTGCAACAGCAGGACTTGAAAACACACAGATCTCCCCAGCTCCATGCTACTGCTTCTGTGGGAGGCACACGGACAGTAAAATGGGAAAAACTGCTTGGTACTGTCTGCAGTGTGGGAAAAGAATACAATGGATAAAGCACAAGAAATACGAGACAAAGCAAAGCATTACCCTAGGAAAGCTGTAATCTTGGCTATTAGAACCAGTGCAGCCCACATGCTATTACATCTGACACACAATGACATTCTGCGGGGACAACTAGCTTGGTTTTTTAAGGCATGACCATACAGAACATTGTACATACTATGTTAACTGAAAAAAAGCCTACTGTAGCCCTCTTAAGACAGGAGAACAGCTTTGGAAATTAAAAATTATATGAAATATCTTAGCTTTTTTTTTTTTTTCTAAATCTATTTTGTCTTTAAAGTCCAGAACTATGGGGTGAACTACAGTTGCAATCTGTTAAAACTAATAAGGCTGGTATATGTGTAACAAAGTTCATCAGACAGAGTGCCATGGGTACAGATCAACTGATCATGAAGTTACCCGAGTCTTCGACCCCCTCTAAAAGGCTTGTCAGTCCCAGGTCTATAGGAGGGACATGGAAATACAATGACAAAGGTCCTTCTCACCATAGTAACATGTAAAAAAAAAAAAAAAAAAAAGGGGGAAAAAAACCAACTGCTTGCAGCATTGCCAAAGCTGACTTGTCAGCCTGCCTTGCTACATGTTCAAGAAGGATGCCAGAAATTTGACAGGCATCCAAGCCATCATGTCTTAGATGACAAGTAAATACTGAAGTCTGCATCCTAATGAGTTACTCTAAAGATGTTAATACTAAAGTAGTTAAAAGAAAATTCAAAAGCCACGACAGCAGAACAAGTTAAAGCATAAGGCAGAAAAGCTACAGAAACTTGGAAGAGATAGATACATCAGAAGTATTCTCCCTCCCTGAGCAGTGCTACATACACCAACCTGATACTCCACAGTTCAGTCTTAGTAAGAGTTTTCCAAGAACCAGCTATGTACAAGTGAGGTGTGGGAGAGAATTTGACATGAACCTTCACTTGCTCATTTTTATGGGATCAAAGACACACCATTAAAATATTCTGAAGTTACACTTTTCAAGGCAGAACATTTTGTAAACAACCAGTCTGGCACAGTTTTCAGTACAAATACATTATCTGAGGTATTAAGACGGTTACACTAACAAAAACATTAGCTTTTCACTGAACAAGTGCTATAGAGTCACTAATGGCCTCAGAGCACCTTGGCCCTTGCTTTAAATCAACATTTTTATTTTTTAAAAATTGGTTTGCAACATGCATATTCAGAATTAATGACACTATTTAGTAGTGTTTTAAAGCCTGAGGAATTTAAAGCTTCCTTTAGTTTGCTTAAATCAAGTTTTTCCCATAGCTGCCACATTAACATATCAAGAGCTCACAATTTAGAAAAAACAACTCCAAAACAAAGCCCAAACCAAACCCAACCCACAACACACAAACCTTATACACTCTGAAGAAAACTGATTCTTAGATCATGTTTGTGCAAGCAGACTGCACTGATGAAATGTGCTTAGTGCAATACTGTCCCACAAAAATCAAAGATTTCTTTTATAGTTGTCTTTAGAAAAGCACAACTGTTAAAAGCAAAGTTGCCTGAGCCAAACTGATCTTGTGCCTATCCCATGGAACCAAGGATTCAGTGATAACAGAAGCAGTCATGTAGACAAGCTCTGCTTGAAAAGTGTCATGGTTTCATATTTCCCCCTTTCCATTTAATTATCACCAAAACAGCAATCAGGAAAAGGAAGGCTCAGGAAAAATAGCTGAAAATTGTCTATGTCAAAACAACTGGATTGTTCAATGTTTTTGAGGGGGGAAGAAGAAAAAGGCAAGTATGCATATCATTTTACACATGGTAAAAGTGCAACACCACACATGGAAACTAACACCTAAGCTCCCACTCAAGCTACCCAAGGGACATCATGACTTTGCTTTTTAACACAATCTGTGCAGCCTCACCCTCTCGCAGAGATACCCTCAACTCCTTTGGAATAAGGATTAATGATATTTGTCATCCTAAGAGCTCACGTTGTCCATGAAAGATTTTCCAAGACCAACTTCAGAGGAAGAAACCAGGTGTAGCATCACGTTAGAAACACTAAACCTAACCACACCAAGGGTATGAATACACAGTACAGTCTACATATCAACAACGATGGTTGTTCGTGTCTGAAAAGGAAAAGAGATTTCTGGTCTCTAAATGGGAACTCAAAAATGAATCCAATAAAAGTCTGAGCTCACCTACTTACGAGACAGCAGGAGTTACACTCCTTGCTAAATCCCCAACATTTCCTCCTACAAACTGTTATCACCTTATTAGGGACAAGCATAATCCCTATGGATTTTCTTCAGATCCTTTTATCTGCCAAAAATTCCATACACCACCAACAGATTATTTTCCATTGTACATTTCACCACTGCTGCCTCAGTTCTACACCATGCTTGATAGCCAAAGGTGGAGCAATTTTTTTTAAAAAACCAAGAAACCAAAACACTTTTCTCCATGTCTTGCTAATGAAAGTATAACTGATGAAGAGACATTTGTAAAGTTACGCATAACTCTGTAAAGTGATGAATAACTGTATTTCCAAAAAGCCCCTAAATTTTAAACCCTGAGTTCTTAAGATATTTGGACATCTGCCCAAAGTACAATTGCAGATCTTGGTCAAAAAATGCTTGACTTACGAAGTTACTCTACAGAAAGAAAAAGTCATGGGCTCTATAACTACCATAATAAAGCTTGTTTAGGCTACACTGCTCAAAGTATAGGCTAAAAATTGATCACAACTGTTTTTAGGAAGCCACAAACATTTCTTTTCTGTTACAAGGCATAAATAGCCATGATGGCTACTGTTTGGCCAGAGATGATTAAACTTCTGGCGGCATTAATAAGCCTAAAATAATGATTTCTTTTTCCAAACTGCTGAACAGCTTGATTAATTACTGTGTCAGTGCCTCCTTTTTCCTTTGCTGACAGGCTCTTTCAGAGAGGGTAGGTCGTTCCTTCATTAAGTAATTTATCATGAATTTTTGTAAATCTCCCAGGTTTATACCACTCCTGGTGCAAAACTTATCTGGGTTATTTAAAAAGTTACACTCAAACTCACATCTGAGCTACTATTATTCTAGTGTCTACATAGAAAAGTTGGAGAGGAGTGGAAATTTTTAAAGCTCCATATCTGGTCCAGTTGCTAGTGTCCTGAATCTTACAAAAAATAATACTAACTGCAATAATAAGGTTACATAGCAGTTGTGTTTTTCAAAGTGAGATGAAACCATAACCTGGACTGATTTCAGTAATTTAACCCTGGAACTAAATCAGGATTCTTGCTTTATCACAATGCTCTACTTGTAGCTTAGGGATATTGTTTTTAGGACTACATTCTGAACACAGCAATGTACTTAATGAAATAAAAGTCCACTTGCAGAGAGGCTTTGGGAGGAGAAATGTTGACTAATTATAATCTCTTTTCTTTCTACTTTTCAGGTAAGAGTACTATTATTTTTCCATTCAAATGTTATTAATACATAAAATACATAACAAAGAAAAGCTCACAGCACATTCAGATTGACCAGTCTAGCCTGCCATGGCAGTCAGTTTTAAACTATAGAAAAATACTATGTTTTGTTCTGGAGTTTGTGTCCAGTCATAATCAGCAATGAGGAAAAATATTTCCAGTCTAATCATCTTTATGTCATCCTATTATGTCTTATTTTATCACTTGCACGTTCTTAGGTAATATATAACAAATGGTAAACTTTCCACGTGGTGAGGACAAAATACAGATTTCAGAATGATTAGTGACTCCACTATTCACTACCAAGGTTTACAAGCAGTGTTCATAGACGCTAAGGTGCAGCTAATGCCTGCAGGAAGCTTAATTTATTTTAGAAAAGCTTTCCATAGCTAAAGGGTCATGGTGATACAGATTATAGAATCAGGTCTCAGTGTACTGTTATAGCTCAATCCAAAATTAATAAATGCATGAAGCAGCTCCACTGGAAGAAGGACTCCTCTAGGAAAATCTGCTAATGACACTGCATTTTTGCACTGATGAATAAGGCTATAAAATCCTTAATTTACTTCAGAGTTTTAAGCAGCAACTCCAAGGCAAAACAGATTTGCAGAAATATAAACTCTAGAAGTTTGTTTTTTTTTAATTGCTAAAAATATTAAACCTTACATTGCTAGGATGCTCCATAAATACTACAGTTGTCCAAACAGAAAGAGGGAAATGACTAGCAATAGCTAACATGAATTTGTCCTAAGACAGCATTACAATATTACGGTTGATAGAGAGAAACAGTAATCTTAACCATTTTGCTTTCTGTGATCACTTCATAGTGTAACAGCTGAATAAACTATACTAAAGAAAACAGTAGAAGTATCATGTGTATTTGTACCCATACATGTTTCAGCTTAGTAAAATGTCAATCTGTTGGGTAATAAAATGCCTTCTCTACAACAATTTTCAGATTAGCTCAATTGCTCTAGCACAGCAAAAAAAAATGATGCTGCTGAAATATTACAGACAAAACCAACTCTGGCATTGTAATCACAATGTTTACTCACCTAGCTTATTTTCTGAACAATTCCTTCCTAACAGACAAGACATATATTATGTTTTTACTGGAATTATATGGCTTCCAGAGTTGGCTACTGTCAGGAAACTGCTATGAAGACAGAAGTGGAAACAACTTTTTCATTTCCATTTGGCTGCCTCTGATCAGATGAATTTCCACTGATTGCTTCAAATGGATGAATAGCAGGCACTTTAACACAAGGCTGAGCTTCAAGCTCTATTCTGCCCATTGGTACTATCTATCCTGGAGACACCTGAACAGTAATACTTCTCGATCAGGAAATACAGAACAATACATTAGTCAAACCTTAAACTGTTTCCTAAAGGTTTCTTCTGTTGTTGCTGTTTAATGTAGCTGCTTCAGATATTTTAAACTTAAGTGTACCAAGACTCAGAGGTAAAAAAACTGTAGCTCATCCTTGCGAAATAAGGAAACAAGGCCTGTAAAACAGGGGGTTGCAACGGTGGGCTTGGGGAGCCTCACTGACACCAACCCTCTCCCACTGGCTGGCCCAAAATGGGATCCAGGACTGATGATTTTCTGTTTTCTATCTCTCTAAACTTTTCTTTTCCTACTCTCTCTCTTCCTTCTTAAAATCATTCAGTAATGCAAGGACTAATCACATTTTTTTTCTCAGGTTGTGCAGCTTAAGCATGCATGTATTGTACTCCAGTGATCTAAATGTCAGCCTTTATGATCGTTCAGCCTAAGATAATAATTCAAGTATCTGAATTCCTTCTGTAGTTTTAATTAAACCTAATTCAAATACAGACCTTGAGTGTCATTTCAGCTTAATCTGATCAAGGGGTATCAGATGGTCAAGCATTTCCTTGGACCATGACATTTTAATCACTCTCCCTGGAAGGGCCAGGTCTGAGACAAAGGTTGGATCCAGCCACACCTGAGCTCCTCTCTGAGAAGGAGTTTAGAAAGCAAGGAGGTCCAGTCTGAATCTCACCGGGTTGCCCTGCCTGGGTCGTGACAGGTATCATTTGTACATCCACTCTCCTAGATTTTCTTTCAGTGGCATTACCTTACCAGAGGTAGTATCTGCTTCTCTATTTTGACAGATTTAAGAAGGCAACACCCCCTCAATGTAAGTATTTATTTTTACAGGAAATCAAGCACAGGCAAGACTTAGGATCACAGCTATCCAGCTAATAATCAAGTTGAACTAAGTCTTCTGTTCTTCTCCCTATCTGGGACTGCAAAGATGATGAGCAGGGCAGACTCAGCCCTTCCTAAGGGTCAGGAGAGCCAGTATTTGTTTAGACTTGGTGGCTGAGCAAACATAGGGCAATAGATCAGGCAGTATCAAAATTTATCCAGTGTACCAATCACAGCTGGAAACACTAAAGGAACTCGCAGGAGAAGAGGCAAGACATTTTACCACAACAGGATGACTCAAATGCTTTGAAAAGTTGTGAGGGTAGTGAACAGTCTATTCAACAAAGAAAAAAATACTGATTTCAAATTATGTTTTAAAGCATATATTTAAGCTGAAGGTATCGGGTAGGTTATCTCTGTGTGTCAAATCGAAAGAGCTATTAAGCAGAGCTGGGAAGGACATTTTTAAACCACAATCAGTATCAAACATAATAAACGTTTTATTTCCATTAACAACTACTAAAGTGCATAAGGCAGAAATGTAGAGCAGATTTACACCAACCCAAGTAATTAGACTTAAGAGACAAAACGTCTGCCCAGTTTCATAGTTCTAAAGTGCAACCACTTAAAGTGAGAAACATCTACTACAAACAAGATGGACTACACACCCATCTGGCAGAGGATTTTATTTTCTTCAGTGTGTTCAAGTTACCACAGAAGAAATTCTTCCTCTGAGTTTGTAAAAGACCACTGGACTTGATGTTGTCAGTCAGGTTAGACTCTGAAATTTGTTTTCTAAGACATTCCAAACATCTAACTCTGAAAAATCTTCTTGTGGCCAAGACAGAAAAAGCAGATTTTTCAGCCCTTAAATACTTCAAACAATTGTCATACTCACCTGCTACATTAAGCTTTTCGACTGCTCCTAAGCTGGGAGCAGGAGTGGTAGTATTGTTGGTAGAGTTTGCTCCTGTTCCATTAAGTACAAGATTCTCCACCTTGGACTCCAGCTTCCCAATGCGCTGCAAGATGTTATCCAACAAGACAGCAAGTGTCTTCTTTAAATCTACAAACAAAAATGAAAAGTTAAGCTGCTTAGCAAGGCAATGCTGTCAGACAGACTGAAAAAATAGATACAAGAACGAGACTGGAATACATACAGACAGTTTTTCAGTGAAAGTAGTTGTCATTAGCAGTTCTACGCACTGAAGTTCCCTACTTCATTGAGCCTCGCATACAAGTTTCCCAGGACGTGGAACTTGTCTTCCTGTGTATGTTATAAAACACACTGCAACTCACATATGTATCATATATTCAAGAAGAAATGTGTGCCTTTATGGGGACACATATGGGAACAGAAAAATGCACACTTTCTAATAGCTCTAGTAATAAGAAGTTGCTTAAATAGTAATGAATCTAAACCTAAATCCATATTCAAGCACAGTCAGGGGAACAGTCTGTTGAATACTCAAGTCACCCAGAAACAAAAACACCCTTCCAAAAAATGGGACAGCTTCGAACCAGCATAAAAACCTTCTCCAGCATCTCTTCCACCACAATCACATTCTGCATTGACAAAAAACTGTGAAGTTCAACCTCTCTGTTGTAGACACCATTAATCATCTGCTTCTTCAGTCTGTTGGTGATTGCCTTTACCTATCTAGCTGGTCTGACACAGCACTTCCTTTGTGTAGAAAACATACAGCAACATCTCATATTTTTTCTTTCCCTTTTCTTTTGTTCAGATTTCATGAAGTAAAGACAGTTGGGCAACTCTTAAGAACTGTGGGCAAGAAAGTAAAAACAGACCACCACCAGACTAAACTGTGTAACTATGGTGGCAACAAGCCAAAAAAGATGAAAGAAAGTATTGTTCTTTGCTCATTTACCCTTGTCTCAAGATTAAAGAATTTGGTACAATGAATTTACATTGTTTTCCCATTTAATTACAGAAAATAATTACATGTGTGTACATAAAACCAGTTTTCTGCTTTTCACAAGTTTAGAATCAAATAACTTTCTAATCTTTTTGAATCTGTAATTGAAATTTTCTCCATATATCTGAAAAGATTCTTCTGCCCCAACATCAGTTGTATTTTTTGCCACACTTATTTTGTGCTGTCTTTATTTTTTTCCCATTACTAGCTCAATTCTTGTGCAAATGAGAGAAAACAAGAAAAGGCTTTTACTTTTAGCAAGCTTATGATTATTTTTTCCAAATAAAAGGAGAGTGATATTTATTCCATGGAGCCATGAAATAGGCATTTTGTGTTTTCCTTTGTCCCTTAGAGATCAAATGATGGAATGATCTGAACTATTTTCAAAGGCATCCAGAAGTTTTTGCTCATGTTAAAACCACGGTTTTAACATGAACAAAACCAAGGTAAAGAAGGAAGAAAAAAATCTAGGAAAAAAGTAGTAAAAAAAACAATCAGGAAACAATTAGAGAAACATAGCACACATAAACCTTTGCATTGATCATAAACAGAAAAAACTGTTAACCCTTGCAATTTTTAAATACTGGTATCAAACCACTGATATGGGAGACTGTCTACCAGAACAAAAAATTGGAGACTAGTTGGAGAAGGGAAGGGCAGAAGCAGAGATTAATAACAATTTTTGTAAAACAACTGTTTACTGCTATAAAAATCAAGTATTTGTTGTGTATGTTTGGACTATAACTTTCAAAAGGAAGGTGTTTGATTCACCTATCTGACAGGTCAATTACATGGTAGAGAGAAAAAATGAGAAAGAAACAAGCTGTGTAATCACAACTAAGGAATGACTGAAGGCCTTTTGACTGGGTAAAAGCAGCCAAATCAAGCAAACTCAGAACTTGTTGTTGAGCATGGAAATAATGACTGCTTGCTAACAGCAATCAGAGGATAAGATTAAGAAAAATAAAAAGGATAATGAGCAAGGACATTAGTTTTCACAGAACAGTGAACCAACTTCTGTCCATTAACTTTAGCCATTAATATGTTCATTCCTGTTCAGATAACCTGATCACTTGCTATCAACAAATCATCTGCTGTGTCAAACAGGACCAACTAATTGATTTATTACGTAATTATCAGTTTACTCAGTTTCATATAGTGTTATTTAATACAGTGCTACTAACTCACTGTAGCACCTTTCCCTCCAATATTTCAAATAAATATTACTATTACTTTGCATCCTTCCAAACTCCTTAATTGAAAGCACCTCTCCTAACCTCTCTTTAAACTTAAAATTCTTCTTAGCCACAGAACTTGACGTTTCTACACAAAACTTACCTATAACTTCACAGAAGCATTACTAATTTATTTCACCCATTTTCAAATGCAGTTTAACATCTCCTGGGGAACCTGACCACTCTTTGGCAGCAAGTGAACTTACTCCTCAGGGGGCTTTAGAGCAGGAAATTAATGCCACAGGCAACAAGGATCCTTCCTTAAGAATATCCTGTGCTCTGAGACCTAGCCAGGGCACAGATTAATGCAGCTACCCTTCAATTTTTGGAGGCACATTGATTTCCTGTTTTGTTTTGGGTTTTTTTTGTTTGGTCTTTTTCTTCTTCAATTCATCTACCATCAAGCGCTCTTACAAGATAATGGGGCACTGATGATGGCTATATAGCAGATAAGGGTTTGTTTTAATCCTATGAACACATTTCTGTTGGAACCTCTACTTGCTTGGAGGCCTTCAAACTAAGTACTGATCTAGTACCACTCTATTAAGCCTGTGTTGCTTTGTAAGATAACCATATCAGAATACTTCAACATGCAGTCACAGACGAGTAGAAGTTATAGAATAAGGATAGCTTGTTATTTAAGCAACAAAGCAATATAATTGATAGATATGTTTGGGATTATAACATCAGGCTTATAGGCAAGCACTTTCATGTGAACACAAAAATCCTTTTTTTAGGAGGAATAAATTGATAACAGAAACAAGACATGGAGAGAACCTCCCAACAGGGCATCTTCATTAAATGCAACAAAAAGTAAAGAGTATTATGATAGAAGTAGAGAAAAAGGTGCAGCCATTTTCTGTTGCATTCTAGTATTCATTCTTTGTCTAAGCCTACAAAAGACATGCAATTTCTTCAGAGCTGAGTACTAGGGCAAATATAAAAGCAAACAGATCTAGATGACATTAACTTTCCAGACAGCCTGAAAGTGCATACACAAGTAGGAAAGAGAAATCAGTGTATGATGTGACCTTATCAGGCTGAAAAGGGGCCACACCTAACCTGAAACTGGATTTTTATTATAATGAAATAAACTTTGTTATTCTCTGCATGCTTTCTCTCACACATGCACACAAACTTAGTTCTCATGTTTTAAAAAATGGAAGAGAGTAAGCATTAAAACTTACTGCCAAACAAAGCACTGAAACTCACAGAAAGAGTTGTCTGCCCTAAGGCAAATATGATATATTTAAGCTTAATTTAAATTTATGCCAGATACATAAACGTTTAGTAGATTGACTAAACAAAGAAGTGAAATGGGAAATAAGAAATAAACCTAGCAAATCTCCACTTTATCAGGAAGACAAGTTCTTCTTCCAAAAGGAATTTCTTAGATCACTGACACGCAAACTGAAAACCCTCCCAAGTTTCTCAAAAATAGCAAAGTTTTTAAAAATGAAGTTCTAACAAACAACCTGAGGCACACCACGTAGAGCTACTAGACAGATGTAGTAAAAATCAGCAGACAGCTTCATTTCCAAGTGACTGGAAACGTAAAACTTGTCCCATCTTATACTTAAAAGAGAAGACTGCTTTCTCCATCCGTGCAGAAAATCCACAGTGCAAATACTGTCAAATGAGCAGCATTATGAAGTAAAATATTTGGACAATTTAGGAAAAACCTTAATCAGATTATCATGTAATGTAAGGCACACTTACCATATGCTGTCACTGTCCCAACATAAGGCCCATCAACCACATTTTTATTTTCTTCAGCTAATGCTTTGATGTATCTTTTGCTGAGATCCAAAATTTGCTCACGCAGGACTGAACTGCTTTCGTGTTGTGTTTGCTGCTGAATAGTAAAATGCAGAAGCATCATTCCCCAAATGAAACCAAAAGTCACCAGGAAAAAGCCAAGTTTCTGAGAGGACAGCTTCCATGGAGAGAATGCCATGATTCCCAACAGCTTCACACAGTTACTACAGAGGCTCCTAAAGCATGAAGTCAAACAGCAAGTTCATGGTCCAGGTATATAAATATCACAGAGCAGGACTCAAGTCTTATTCCAACTCCTTAGTTAATGTATATCTGTATTTCAGTTCCATCCTGTTGCAAGAGGAAAGAAAAGAAGCATCGTTACAACAACGTTTAAGAAGTTTATACTAGCTACACTAGGTCTTCGCTCTACTAGGTACAAAGTAAGAGTAGACAATATGCTTTCTTTGTAAATGTTTAATTTGCATGTATCAACATTGTACTATACTAGGCAGAGCACAAAGAAGCTGAGAAAAGCACTGGAAAGAGAACAAAGGAGCAGCGATGCGTCTGAGCAGGTGTAGAACACCTCTCAGAATCTGGATCAAGTTCAATGCTTGAAGCAGTTTCTAAGCTAAATTTCAAGGTAAGGCTGTTTTTACATATATTTGGGCGTGTGTGTACACAAAACTTTGCAATGTAGCCAGTGTAGCAATTTAAGACAATTCTCCACATAATTCAGCTCTCAGAAAACAAGTAATTTTAGCTGGCAGTGACACTGCTCAGTTCCTGGCAAGGGCTACGGCATATGGCTAGATAGGTGATCAGGAAATCAGACTCCCTCAGGGGTACAGAGGAAAAAAGAAATCTACATTATTAAAGCCAATACACTCTCCTGGCTTACACTGCAAGCAGTCAGAAGACTGGAACAATCTCCTCTTGCTCCTGTGTGGCCTCTGCTCTGCATAGCTACTCCTTATTCATAAAACATTGTCCACCGAGTTTGCTCTTTGCAACTAAATTCAATAAACATACTTCTGAATGCTACCACACAACTTTTGTATACAGAATTAATATTCTTGGAGCTTATCACACACTAGAAGGGAAAAAGAATTTTAATAGCAGCCTTTAAGACACAGTAAGGCCATTTTTTCATGGCAAACTCAAAGGCAGAACCTGCCATAAACAATCTAAAGGCAGGAAAAGCTCTGTGATGAGGGCTAGAGGCAGGGTGTCCTTAGCAAAAACCCATCAAGAAGAAAGGTAATTAAAAGGTAATTAAGTGTAACCTATCATATTAAAACACAGATTTGGTAAAATGTTATCCTTTTAACTTCATAATGCTCCCAGACAGGATTAGAGGACATAACGTTCCCTTCCGCTCTGTACTTGACCAGATAATGCAGATGTTGCTCTGTTTTAATAGGATAATTACACAGATGCTTGCTAGCAGTGCTCCCTGTTTGTTAAAATTCCCTTTAGATCTTTTGCTTTCAGTTAAACCAGGAGTTCTGCAATCGGACAGAAATAACCTTTGGACTACTTATCTCCCAACATGTCTTGCATGTGCAATTTGCATTATTATTATCAACCGTAGAAGTGAATGTATATCACATAGTAAACCAAAAGCAGACAAGGCAGCAACTGTACCACACATTTATGTTGCTAAGTGAACAATTTGTAGCCATCTTTTCTTTAAAGAGGAATGGTGTAGAAAAATTAATTGCAAGTACAGTGAAAAATAAGAAAGCCCTCGAGTTCACTTTTTCCACACATAAAATATCTTAATAAAGAAAACAAATGGTCTCAACAGAGAAAATAAAGGACTGTTTAGTGCTGCTCTCCATAAACCTAATTTTCCAAGAAATGGCAGAGCAAAGTTTCACTTCTTTAGTTTGTTTAACTGTAGCCTTGGGAAACCCTTGGGCACTGTTATTTCATTAAAACTTGAATGTTTTACTATTATTTTGCAATACCTGGTGTGATAAATAAAGCAAATTCCATAGTTTAAGACAACTCCAGAACTTAAAAATGAAATCTGAAATATTCAAGATTAAGTCCCTCAGTGATTTCAAGTAAACACTGACAGCATCCTCCTCAGCAATAATATCTGTGGTTATAACAGTCAATATTTCTTCCCCAATTATCAGTTTGTGAAGTGAAAAATACTGAATAAGAAAGTAAACCTATCATCACCAGGTTTTACCAGACAAGTGCTAACGATTTTTTATGACTAGTTGCTCAGGAAAAAAGCCCACAGAACATAATTAACACTTAAAACAGTAATAAAAACCTGCAAGCATTTCACTGTCTTCTTTTTAAGGTTCTAGAACAGAAACAAGGATGATTACAAAAAAGTGTATGTCTTAACCAATGAGAATGATCTACTTAAATACAGCTGTTGACTTTTCTACTCTGTTTATCAACAGAAAAAAAACCCATAAATCCACTAAAAAACTGTAAGAAGGTAGACGGCAAATATTAAAGTTTTGCTTTAAGAAAGGACTAAAATTAATTGCCAGCTGGATGAATAGCTCCTGTTATTTCAAGTGCTAAAAGAAAAAAAACACCCAAAAACACCAAGCACCCTAAGGCGGTCCTATTTTTACTGCCAACTAAGCAATTTCAGTGGTTAGCAACTTGATGAATGCCCAACAACATGCACTTAACTAATTAACTTTATAACACTGCTGGTGGTCATGGAGGTTTGTAATGTGAACAGGAGAACAATCTCTGTGCTTCCACCACTTCCAAGGCTAGATGCACACACACTGACTTTGGTGTATATATATGTTAAATACTAGATTTGACAGATGTCAAGGACTGCAACAGAACGGCTCCATGGTTAATGGTTACCACATACCCATAATGACTTATCTGGTATCTAAGTGGACTGGCCAGAAGATATCAAGGGGCTATGTGGAATGCATGAAGACAGCAGCACAGAAACATCTATCTGGTGGCTTTTTTGGCAGGAAATTAATAACTGAAGCAATAAACACATATTAGTCTACTATAATCACTCATGGACTTTGATAGTGCCTACTGACTAGGTGTCTCTCTACCTGCACCAAGCAAGTCATTCCCAAATGTAAGGTAGCGGAGTATTTCCCTTATTCTCCTCCTTGCCTTCTAAATGTTCTCAAAGGAGCTGATCCCGTTAATTATTGAGGCCTTTCCCAAGTCTAGTCTCCAAAATGCACAGTGGGAGTCATATGTAAAGAGGGTATGGAAACATATTTGTACATGTTTCTAAAAATTATAGGCTTTTTCTTTTTTTTTTTTTTTTAAACTTCAGAAAGAGGTGGTCTCACTCTAAGACAACTCTTGAAGTAATTCCAGCACCCCTCTAGAACCAGAGTATGTCATAGTTGTGAAGCTGTTGTGAAAACATTAGGAAGATAATTCCTCACGATCTACTGAGAGTAGGTAATGCACCGAAACTAAACAAGTGTGAAAAGCAGGGTGAAAGATATACAAGGCAAGAAAATCTTTAATAAAGAAAAGCTTTGTTATGTTCTTCCTTAAATTTGACCCTAATCAGCCAAAATCTCACTGCACTGGATCAACACAGTGGCAACTGAATCAACATAGTGGCATTTTGTTTTCTTGATTTTTTTTTTTTTTTTTTTACACAGACCAGTTACACACTCTGCAATAAACAAATCACAATTTAAAACAGAACTGCCTCTACCTTTAAAAAAAAGATTAGCATATTTCTTTGGAAAAGGGCTAACCTTCCACCCATTTAGATAGGCATAAGATTTTAAACAGTCTTAGTATTTTTAATAATTCAAAGTGCTTCATTAAAAACATGTTTTTTTCTGTTCTATATTTAATAAAATACCGCTCAACAGCTGGTCAGTTCATTAGTTACAGAGGATAACATTACCATGCCTGTGTCATCACTACAAAAGAGCCCTCTTGCTATTTAGAATCACAGCAGGAAAGTATCCCAGTACTATAGTGATGTGTACCTCAGGGATGCAAACCACACACTTCTGAGCATTTTAAGCCTTACTCTTTTTTTTTTAATGCTTAGAGTACAAACAATTAACCTTCATGTGAATGGATTATGGTGAAACATATACATGTATTTCTCTTCCCTTTTAAAAAATGAGAATCATCTACAAAAGATAAAGCAAAGTCCTTGTATAAGCATGGACACAGAGAAAGCTTGTCCAATTTGTACCTACTCAGGGTAAACTTGGAACAGCACTACCCTCAGGATAGTCAGGATTCGACTTTTACTCAGCTGAATGCACTGTACATCACCAACTCCACAGTTATAAAACCTTAACTGTCTCTAGACATAGAGCTGTTGCACCCATAAAGTAGCAGCTGACTGAGCAGTATTCACATATTAGCTTGTTATGCACTCAAATGTAGGGAAACTTATACAATATCTATGCATTTTTTGGACCAAGTAGCTCAGTAAAAATAGTAAAAATTACCACTGACAGGAAGAGGCATCAGGCCTTATGCTGACTGCATTTCTATTCCACGTGTGCAAGGCACAAATTCTGGCCTCCTGTGTTTGTGAAATTGTTAGAACTTTTTGAATCAGCTAGGGCTGGGTAACAGGTGCCTCTTGTTATGGCATACAGCTTAGATATGAGATAACAGCAAAGGCCCTGAAAATATGGGCGCAGGTTGCAAGCAGTGGCCCCAGAACTACAAGCAACTCAGTCATGGTCAATTTTTAGTCACCAATGAAGTACAACCTTGAGATTTTTGAAAACCACACCTGCTTTTCTTTCAATAGCAGCAAAAGCTGAAAAGGAGGAATAAACTGCCATGCAACAATAAAAAGCACCAGCCTCAAACTGCTCACTATGAAGGACCATGGTTATCAGTGCTAAATACATGGCACCAGCTCTGGGGTACTGTCTGCTCACAATTAATTTATAATGAAATTGTTACAGTATAATTGCTTTGAATATGCAGTGGTAATGACTAGGAATGAGTAAGAACTAGCCATCAGCAATGTGTATTATTAATTAATATCAATCCAGTGAAATTTTGTTATAAAGTTTAAAGCTAGCTTAAATCTGTTTTGTTCCATCAGCCTTTTGAACTTGCACTCACAGCCATCTCTCATTCTCTTACATATATCCATACACAAACAACATGTTATTCCGTTGCAACATCATGCCACCATGCCTGACCCCACACAACGTTATTGCATCACAGCCAGCTCAAAGAGTTGCTCTTAAAAACCCACACCTTAGGGTCCCTTATGCAAATTCTGGTCCATTTTCCAGACTGTTTTCTGAAGAGTGCACACTGCACTTCTGTTTGCAACTGTTTGATTCTGTACAACTTGTTACAGACAAACAGAGGACAAACATCAAGATGTGAGTTTCACTGTGTTCTTAAGAAGGGTGTGTTAACCTAAAAGCTGTTGGTAATTCAAATGTCAAACCCAGTAGGCTGCCAAAGCACCAGAGCTACAGCCAGAAAACACAGTGGTGAGTGAAAACACCTGCCATGCCCCCCCACTTCTCTGCAAAGGGACGCCAGGAGTCATGCTTCATGCAGAAGCTGATGCAACGCATCTTAAATAGGGTACGCAATCCTCTAAAACCTCCTTTCTAGGAGTAATGAGTCCATCTGGGACTGCTAGGTTTTAACAGTTTAAACCAGACATGCTTTAACATATACATAAACTAAAATTCCAGGCTCATCCTAACCACTGTCTCCTACTGCAGCTGCACTGTCTAAACAGATGTGCACTACACCCCAACTGAATGCAAATTAATGACTTCCTGGTACTGCAGTTCTTTATTCCTACGAGAACATCTCCACAGATGTCCCACACCAGTTGGCCAATCTGTGTTCTCCAACAGAGCTATCTGTGCTGAAGACACCTCAGTAGCACCCACCCACCCACACTTTTTTACTTGTTGTGAGATGCTGGCTTTCTTTAGTCCTTTTGGAGGCTGAATTTACCTGTTCACCTTTCAAAGTACAACAGGATAAGCTACAGTTTACTACTTAACACACTCAAGTGAAATCAAAGAACAGTCATGTGCTGTCTTGGTAGAACATAAGAAAGGATAAACTAGATGACAGGAGAAAAAGCAGCTTGATTTCTGCTAAGAATACCTACATTTCAACACGATGTCTGCTCATAACATATCAAGTATCTTTGTATCACATACATCTTGACCCCAGTGCTGATGTGACAATTAACTACCAAACTTAGGAAACACATGCTAATAACATAGAAGCATATACATGCCTAAACAAAACCCCAGGCTCTCAGTGACACTGTGGGTTCAGAAGCCATTTATCTGCTGTTTAGTCACTGAGCACACCAAACACTAAGTGGAGGGCAGACACTAGGAAGGTCAAGTGCTGACTCTCTGCCTTCTTAGGGTGAGAAGGGCTGTATCCTGCCCTCCAAGACTGCCTGGGTCACAGCAACATGGGAAGGGAACTACAGCCTTGCAGCCCTTTGAGAACTTGTATTAATTGCTAATTATTTATTCCAAGAGATAAACTCAGCAATAAATCATTCTACAAGATTTAAGAAGAAACTAAGTATCACACATTAAGCCAGAACACCAGCTTGGTGGTTACTCTGAAGAGAAGGAAAACGATCAGATCAAAGTTAGCTTATAACTAAGTCTGGAAGACTTCTGATTTCAAAAACAAATAAGTAAATGATTTATTTTCATAGTTCAACTCATAAATTTTAAGGCACTTCAAAATATTTTTGTTGATCTTTAACTTTCAGCATTCAGTTGTGATCAGTGCTACAAAAGAAAAGAATGAGAAGAGCATGTTCTGGAAGGTGCAGAAACACACTAGCAAAGTTGATAATATTAACTCACAGCAGTTCCAAAGTCTAAGGGAGGCTTCCAAATGAAGGTGTACACATTTCCTATGCACCTCACAAGGAATCACCACAGAAGAGGCACGTGAAAAATCATGCAACTGTATCAGATTCATCTGGTAATGGATGTTTATGCACACATTTTCTAAGTGCACATCTTATAATTTAAGTTTCTTAGCATATAAAATAAATGCACAAAACTGTTTTCTCAGCAGAATTACAGAGTCTTAGTTTTGCTCTTCCTTCTGCTGCTCGACTATATTTTGAGCAATGCTTCTGCCAACCCATTCTTTTTTTCTAGCTGACAGATGACACTGTCTTCTCTCTCACCACCCAGCCACAGCTGAAATGGCACCACCACGTACTGTTCCTGAAGTGGCAACTGGGGATGCAATCCCATGAAGTGAGAAAAGCAGAACAACACTGGGTTACGTCAGTAGAAGGACAGATGGAATGAGGGAGAATAAGAGTATAAATACTCAGTTTGGGTTTCTTGAGGTTTGGTTTGTTGGGTTGTTGTTTTTTTTTGAGGTTGGGCAGCATGTTTGCTTTTGTGTGTGTGCATGTAGTAGAAACTAGCAGGAGGTGGTGGGATGAAAGCTGAAGGAGAGAAAAGCACCCTTTGATAAGATGCTATAAAAACAAGCTAATTTTCATCTTGAGCAAGCAACTTGCCTTCACTTCCAAAAATAAATTTCTCCACTTACAAACAGTTTGGGTGGCAAACCCACCATAATTTCCCCATGTGGGTATGTGGTTTCACAGAGCAGTCCAAAATCTTTCCAGTTTTCTACCACCCACAGAATTTTCTGTAGTTTAGTCCAGCAGAAATTAAATAATCAGATATTCTTCCTTTCTAGAGTAAAAAAGGGAGGAAGGTCTACACAGAAGACAAAGGAAAAAAGGATTACAGGAAAATCCATATGGAAACATTCTTATGGATTGAAATAATTCTGGTTCAAATACTATTTATCAATTAAAATCACTTATTTGAATTTCAGAAAAACAGAAATATTCTTGACATTGAACAAATGAAAGAAACATCCATTTTTTACAGCTATCTACAAGCAAAGTACAGGGTATACTAATAACCTTTCTCTTGTTGCTGCATTAAAACAAGATGCCCAAAAAAGCATTTTCTCACTGAAAAAGAACATTTTGGGATGTCAGCATGCAGATCAAGACATCAGGAAATAGTTAATTGTTTTTGTATTTTGCAAGCAAGTAACTTATAGAGACTGAGAGGCCAAGTCATCTGAAGACCTAAAGAAAGGATCTACAACCCTAAAACCAGTGAAAGAAGCATGAGTCTCACTTTCATGCCTTCAAGAGTCCCTTGTAACTGAGTAAAGCTTTAAGTTACTTCATTAATTTCAATGAACTTAAAAAACAGGACTTGTGGCCAAGAAACCTCATCATATTTCCAGTGTGGATGCAAGTACATACCTCTTTCTCTTTCCCTCCTTGCATCTATCTAATATATGACAACCTCCCACGTTATTCTCAACTTTACATTTGGCGTTTGTCCACTGAAAGGCATAAATATGGCACCTGCTGAGAAGATCGGCCTTATACTTTTCAGATCTCCTGGAAGTTCTCCAAAGTTACCAGTAGAACATCCTTTTTTCTTACACAGGAATCTTACGTGTGCAAATTGATTTCTGGGAATTCTTTCCTGTTTCTTTAGGACACAGTATAACTGCAGTAGCAAGAGTGACAAGCATTGCTATAATCTTATTTTTAAAAATTATTTCTTTTTAATTAATAATAAAATTAACTTCACCTTATAATCAAAGCAACCAAATGACTTAGCAGGCCAAGAAGAAATAAATTTATTATATTGGATCCATTAGCTCATTTCTTGCATCAAGCAGCTACTCCAGGCTCCAGCCTTACCCACTGCTAGTAACCACAAATTAGCCTGTTACATCACATCTTGCAGTCTGTCCAAGAGAAAAAAACAAATAACTCTCAACAGCAGCTCTGTCCAACTCACAGAGGAAAGTCAAAAAGTTCTTTGTATTCAGCAAGAAAGCTCTCATCGATGTGGATGCCCAACTATCATCCCTTGTCAACTTGATGGTCAATGCACTAAATGTAGTCTTTGGCAATTATGCTGGATCCCAGACAGACAGTCAAAAGTAAAGTAACAGATTGAAGGAAAGATTTGAACATGTTCATGATCAAAATACTCACTACATCTCACGGAAAAAGTTTTCAAAAACAGAAGACAAAAATCTAAGTACATCTGTGTAAGAGAATTAACTTTCTTAAATTTCTTATAATTTGCTGGGGATGGTGGATAAAAAGAACAAAAATAAATCCTAATTCAATTGCATTGAAAACAACTGTTGCAACAGGATTTTACAGTTCAACTTACTGTAACGGACAAATACCAATTGAAGAACATAAAGAGTTAAAGTTAAAATACAGCAAAAGCTGAAAGAAATACAGAGGAAATTAGTATGTGTATGTTATTAAACAAGTGTATATCAGATTATAGAGAGGAAAAACAACCCTCAACTATCTAAGCTGAACATTAAAGAAGTCTTCAGAAATATTTATTTCTTGTTGCTTTAGAACATCTTGAACCTGGGTCAAAGTATAACATTTCTTCCAATGGATTTGTTCTTGGCAAGCAGTTTGAATGCATTCCAGCTTGTGCGGCTAGACAAATGGCTGAAAATACAAACTGCATCTCCAAAGCACAAAATTTAATGGAACTAAAATTTCAACACAGTCACCTGCTTGGAAGCAACAGTGCTGCTGATTATTCCATTACTCTCGTTTCTGCATTTAAGTCCTTCTCTTTCTTATTGAAAAGGATGAAATTGCTATTTGCTTCATATCTAATGAAAGTTAGTAGAATTGCTAATTATTTTAACCTGTTATTTCCTGCATCATCTGTATATATCCTGTTGATCAACACTGGTATTTATCAACAGCTAACACCACCAAAGATTAGAAGTGCACCTTCAATGAAATGAAAGCTGTTAATATTTCTTAATTCTCTTTTTAATTAGCAACAATTTTTTTCAGAAAGACAACCTACCCCCTCCTAACTGATGAGTGACTAGTGTTACTGGGTTAGCCAAAGCACCAAAGCTACACAACTTACTTTTGTGATAAACTGTAACAACTTTTTATCACAAACTAAGCATTTCCACTATCAAAAGGTTTAAAGGGACATACAGGTAGTTCTGTACATATCCAATAAAGCAATAGTAGGTTTTGAAAGTAAGGCTTTTCCTCCAAAAGTACAGGACCAGCCACCTTAGCAGAAGGAAGTCACCAGCCAACCAGCAGAGGAATAATTACATAAATGTTTGGATACTTCCCCAGTTCTGATCCATCCAGCCATAAGCAAACAGTAATAACAAATAGAATCATAAAATGGTTTGACTTCAAAGGGACCTTAAAGGGATCACCTGGTGCCAATCCTGCTGCCATGGGCAGGGACAACTTCCACTAGACCAGGCTGCCTGATGCTCAATCCACCTGGCCTTAAACATTTCCAGGGATGGGACATCCACAACTTCCCTGAGCAACGTGTGCCAGTGTTTCACCACTGTCACAGTAAAGAGTTTCTTCCTAATATCTCATCTAAATCTGCCCAACTCATGTTTGGTTTTTCATCAATCAACACCCCTAAGTCCTTCTCCCCAGGACTGCTCTCAATCCAGTCTCCATACAGTGAAGGATGTACTTGGGATTGCCCCAACCCATGTGCAGATCCTTGCACTTGGGCTTGGTGAACTTCATGTGGTTACGCTATGCGGTTAATAAGATGAACCTGCACACAATTCTCACAATGCTGCTATGAGTTTTAAAGCTTTACCATAAAGCATGACAAATACTGAATGACTTGGCCATAACCAGGACATTACCAGGCCAAGCATGACCACATTCTAACCTCTCACCTACTATAACCATCATGCTGCTGGAAGGCCATCAGCTTTCCTCTTATCTGCAAGATCTAATTAACTCTACCAGCTTCCTTTGCAAACATATGGCCCGTACTTAGCGTATTGTAGGGCATAACTTACAAACTATTTGAGTAGGTGGAAAAGAGTCTCCCCTCTTTCGCCACCCCTAAACAGCTGTAGAACATCATGTACTGGCAGACTCTGAGGAGTAACGCTGTTTCAGCTGTAGCCCCTGCAAAGATAAATGGAGGGGAAAAAATAATTAAAAAAAAAAGTAAGAAAAAAAAAAGTGTAGGAAACAGCCAGCAAAGGCAGCATAAGGAAAGTGAATCAGTAAAATCACTTTGAAGTTTCTCTCTAGACTCCTGCTAAGCAGGGAGAGGCGGGAAGACACACAAAACCTCCACAATGCAGGAAATAATAAGAAAAAGTCCTAGTAAGCAACATGTTTCTGAGATGATGTTTTGGACAACACACTAGTATAGGATGGATGCAGAACCCCATAAGGTCTCTTCACGGGTTATACCCAATCATTAACAACAACAATACTCTTTCCAGCCTTTCTCACTCACAAGTTTTCTGGTCCTTCACATACCTATAACCTACTGTCACTTGAGAAAGCAATTTCATCTGCTGTTCTGGTCCACAGTACAGCAATGGTTTGGGTTAGGAACTTTCTTTAATACTTCAATGCTTTTTATAAATCATCCAAATTACCAGAAAGGCTTCCTCTCCAAAGCATGTTTGTTGAGGCTATTGTCAATACTCTCATCCAAGGTTTGATTGCAAAAGTAGCCTCATTTTCAGTGCTGAAAGCAAACCTTTATTCCTCCTGTGGTGTAGTTCCAAAGTAAATATAAATGTTAACATTTCAGCAAATTTAATTCTTTACAATACTAAATGCTTGAGTGATCATGAATTTCCTCTGTCTTCTCAAAGGATCTAGTTAGAAGTTACACAAGAAAGTTATCCTTAAATAAAGCCGGAAATGAAGCCTTAAGTCTGTCTTTAACAGACACAAAATCACAACTTAGGTCTCAAAATCTTTATTTACCTTAGCAAGTACCACAGCAGAACAGGAGTGTAACTGCAAAACAAAACTAGAGGTTTTGAGGACCTGACATTCACACCATAGACATTTCAGCTCAAGAGTGTGGGTGTCAATACTGGGAGGACAGAGTAGTGAATTGTATCGAGTTGCTCTTAATGAAAAAAAAATCAACAGTTTGAAGACATTACTTGCACTCCTGGAGTACTTTCATTAAAGAGAAATTCAGTTTGTGATCTCCAAGAGTACTCCACAATACAAACCAAAGTGTTTATTAGCAGGCTTACCAACTCACTTAAAAAAACCATGTTTCATTCAAACCTATGTTTGAAAACACGGTAAAGTACTCTGAACTACCAAACTCATTAATACCACGGATATTCACCACAGAAATTGCCAAATAAACTCATAAATCAATTACCTATAGTTATCCTCTCGAGTAACATAATTTCTAATGTTAATGGCCAAAAAGGTATACAAAAACTTTGTCCCTTTCTTTACAAGTATTTTGGTTATAGACTGGAACTCAACTGCAGATTTACTAAGACAGAACATGCTTGAAATGAGAATTCACCTGATGTTTGAATGAGTTGCAGTTGTACCAGAAAGGATTCCTTGAATTCCTGCAGTATGGCAACATGCTAAGGCTGCCCAGACCACTTACAATCCATTTTACATCCATCTAACTGCTGTAACAAAATGAAAGTACTTCCAACAAGAGTAGCAATTAAGTTTTCTGCGTTTTATTATTTCAACATCTCTTCTGATTCTGTAGCTCTTTACAGTGCTAGCAGAAGCCAGCTACTAATTAACAGAAAGCTTGCAGAAATTTCACCATCCATTTGACTGAAATTCCAATGGGAATTGGAAGTTACGAGGGAGAAAACTGGATGACTGAAAGAGCTTAGCTCCACTGGGAAATTAGACTAGAAAAATCAAAGAAGCAGAAGTTTTGTTTTCACACAGATTACAGACAAGTAATATCATCAATAGAAAAACAAAGCTCAGGTCTTACTTTTAATCATGAATAAGAATTTGCAAACCTCTTCAGCATTTCATTGATGCAGCAATCGATAAATTATGGAATAGCAGATATGACAAGAGAGTTTTAGACAAAATTAGAGCTGTAAGAAGGAGGAATACCAGTCTGAAAATTGGAGGGAAAAGGGGTAGAAATCACAATAAGAAAGACTAAGTGTTAAGCTGGTTAAGAAACTGAAAAGCGAGGCAGGGAGAAGAAAAACACACGCCTGAACTGAGAAGATGAGGTAACAAAATATCTTAGTGCAAGTCTAAGAGAGATCCAATTAAATGTATGTTCAGCAGATAAAAAGTACTAGAAAGGGCAGCCTGCCAGACAAGGACTAAACAAACTGAACAGCTCAATACACTAGGTAGCAAGACCAAGGAAACAGATCAAGTAACATTAAATAATACTAAATCACCATTATGAGTGATATGCCAAAAGACACAAAGGAGATTACAAGTGTAACTGGTAATGCATAACTAGTGAGCTTCCATATACAAGTAACTATTGATAGGGGAAACAGTTTGCTTGTCAAAAAGTTATTAGTATTTCGTGACAGATTTAAGCTCATAAAGATTTTAGGTTTTTGAGTGAGGAATACTTTCTTTTATGAGAAAGTCACAGTGATTAGAACTTCCTGTTTCAAGACCCTTCTTAAATAATTTATCCAAGATAACAGAAAACTTCTTCATAACTACTATTCTTCCATATTACAGCCAGTCTTACCTATATATAAACTTTACAAACACATTACATTCTCATAGGATCAGATGTCTATGCAATTTATCTTCCAAACACTTGCACTGATTGACACCATAAGGCTCTGGGCTCTTAGCATGTAAACAAGATGTGTTCTATTATATGTATTTGCATTCACAAGCATAATGATCTCTACATTGCTCAGCAGTCATCAGGAACAAAACATAACATTATCTTTGCATAAAACATTATGGGTCTATGTTAAGGTTGCTGCACAGGTAGTAAGAGGTTTCTGGAGACAATAATAGGAAATAAAGCCACAGATAGTGCAAGAACGTATTCAAGATTTACATGCAGGATAAACAAAATATTGTATATATTTAATGTTAAGCATTTACAGCTCAGGAGCTCCAGGGTCTAGAGTCACATGAATTTCTTAAATAAACTGGGGAACATCACCTCCTTCCACATGGGAGAATTTTGAAAAACATACGGTTAAAGGAACTAAGTAATACTTTCCAGAGAGCCACCCTCTTCAGCACATTTTTACAAGCAGAGTTATGGAGGCAAGAGATACTTAGAAACACCAGATACTGACATATCTAACCACAGGTGTCAGAACAGACAGAACCAACCATCCTTCACAGACTTCAGCAATTTCCATTAGTTTCTCCATATTTATTTACAGAATAAATTCCCCTCAGTGATCTGATAATTCATAATAAATTACATTTATTGATACCAAGTTCAAGCTACTAGTCAAATGTTCTCATATTAAATATCGCACAAGAGTGTCAAAAGCGTTTTTTTGATACTGTTAAATCTGAAGACAGCCAAAAGAGAATGCTTTTAAACTCACCCTGCTTTCTGAAGGTTAGTAAACATACTTCATCACTAGCAGCAAAGCAAATATCTTGTACTGGGAATCCCCCATACTGTTATGCTTTAACAGGTGGCTGTGTATTTAGCATCAAGCTAAGACATCCTTGCATAACATCCTTTCTGCATTTTTATATAAGCACAAACCACATTCTGTTAGACAAAATAACGATTTCAGTGGTGAAATCAATGATTGATCTGACTTCTTTATCAAGGATTTTTTAAATATCTCACCCCTTTTCTCTTCCTCTTTGCTTATCTAAATGATCAAAACTTCAAACTTCAAATCCAAGTTAAGATCTACCCACTACGTGCTTGTTTTATAGATGCAACAACTTTTGCGAGTTTGGCTGAAAGCACAAGGTTCAAATTTGTGAGTTCTGCTGCCAGCAAAGCCTCAATCAGAGCTCTGCTTTGGCTTGACAAGGTGTCAGTGTAAGCACTGAGAATCAAAACCCATCTTGTTCATGCCATTATCTTCATCAGTAAGCTGAAGTAGATAGAGGACCATAAAACAGAGGAAGCTTTTATCAGCTGGACCAAAAGAAAAGGTACGAGCCAAACATACTTGTGTCATTAAACAAAGGGTTTTTCCAACAGACACAGTCAATGCTTCCAGCTGACTTGCTACCTGCACAGTACCTAACGCACTGACTGCAGCAGCTCATGATGTATGACTGCAAACCAGAGGTCACTGGAGTTCAGAGGGACTGGCTATGTAAGCTCTAATGCCATTGGAGTTTCACTTGCAATAGTTGTCCCAGTTAGTGGCAGAGGAACTAACTGCATACGTACCAAATAAATGTTTTTGTACCTAGTTCTCCATCTCATATGTATAAGTAATATAAAAATAAAAAATAACCATTATTAGCCTCCCTCAGTGTGCAGCACAATAGAAAAATCTGGACTGGCAAGTTTGATCAGCTTCTATTTCCCAATACTAGGAGGAAGACAGTACATGTTAGACTTGAACAGCAGAAGAACACAGCAGTCCAGAAAACCCCACTTGCCACTCTCCTTAGGTTCCTCAGCCAGGCAGGAAACAGAAAAATCCCACTCAGCTAGGCGACTTTGTGGTGGGAGAGGGGCAGGGTGTTCTTCCTTCATTTCAGGAACCTTCAAAGTAACTATGTGCCACCACTGAACAGCACCATCTGTATTTTCTTATTATATCTTCATGCTCTCTCATTAATCTCTTCCCTGCTTGTCCACAAGCAGGAAACAAAACCTTCAGTTTTGGACCATCCAGGCCCCTCCTGCCCCACCACCTTCTTCTTGCAGCAGTAAGGTGTCACAAAAGGAATGCCCAAGTATGTGAAGCATTGAAGGCAAACATTACAAATAGCATTCTCACAAATATTTGCCCCTGATGCCTTGAAGTATCCTCCTGCCCACCTCCTCTGTGTACCAGCTTGTACTTAGTACCTCTTAAATTATTTTATACTGCTAAATTCAGTGTGCCTCCATTGTATTATGGTCTAGTTCCTTGATATTTTCTAAATAAAACGGGATGAAAACTCACTTTTCAATAACTTTTTTTTTCCTCTCCATGATAATGAAAGGTTAGATAGGTATTTTTCCCTACTTTCAGTTGACATTTTAGTCTTTCAATGGGATAGGGATAATTATTACTTGAATTTTTTAGAATTTCTCTCAAAACAAAGGAAAAAATCTGAAATAATACCAGTCTTAAAACAATGGTCATTCTCATAATTTAGCTTTTTAGTATTACAATGTACTAGATGCAAAACTTCATTTAGAATAATTCCATTCTTCCCTGGATGTGTTTAAAAGTCATATAGATGTGGTGCTTAGGGACATGGTTTAGGGGTAAACATGGTAAAGTAGGGTTAAATGCTGGACTTGACCTTTAAGGTCTTTTCCAACCTAAATAATTCTATGATTCATCTTCCATTGAAGGCCAGCCATCTCTGAAGTAAATCTCAACAATCAAACAGGAACAGTTTCTTCACATTTAGTGGAGAGAAAAGCATAAAGTGTATTTTTGACAAACTGAACAAGATGAAGCAAGCAATCTGCACGTGTATATACAGGTTTAAAAAAACCATACAGGACTTTGTCCTACATGCTCTACAAAAACACAGAACAAAACCACCCCTAAGGCTGCATGATAATGGAATTAAAACTTGCTAGATTGACTTTTTTCCCCACTTAAGTTGACATTTCAGTCTTTTTAAGTGATAAGGAGAAGGGATGACGAAGCTGAAGGACAAAACAGGAGCCAAGAAAAACAAAGATCTAACATTAGCAGTGGGTGAAGGATAAATACCTAAAAACTTCCATGAGCAAAACTCAAGTGACATGGCAAACTCTGTAAAGCAAATAAATGTCAGGGAGATGAAAAATGTAAATCAGCAAGCCTTAGAGATGTGTCAGCCAAACCACAAACAAAAAACCTCCCGACACTGCAGCCAATTTCAAGAAACCCATTTTCAAAGAACAGCAGCAGATAGTTTTTTTCCCTTTCAAAAAGAGAAAGGTGCTAAGACATCCCACAGTTTTTATTCAAGAACCTTGACAATATTGATTTATAAACTTCATGTTGCATAACTATGAAAAAAAGTAATCCACTGCATTAAATTTATTGAAAATAAAAACGTAGTAACTAACATTTCCTATTTTTCCTCCTCCACTGAATGTTTTTATTTTGAGATGGCAAAAATGTTTCAGAAGATCAGGTTTGGAAAGAATATTAAATTATACAGCTGCTGTGCAATTTTTCAGGAAACACAATTAAATGAGACCAGCTAAAAAAAAAAATCCAAAACAAAACAGAGCAAACAGAGGCAAAAAGGAAAAGCAGCAATCCCTTGATATCAATAGATTACATAACCTTACGTACCACTTTCAACAAAGCCAAAAGAAACTGAAGGAATAATAAAATTAGTAGGAAGATAAGGCTGGTTACAAATTCCAGTGGAACAGACAATCCACTCAGCTTCATCTGACCCAAGTTATCAATTTACACAGGAGAAACTAGCTGGTCTACCAGTATTGTTAAAGGCTAAATAGTTAGGAGGTTTTGAGTCAATACACAAGATGAAAGGACACAGCACAAAACTCAAGTAACACAGGCATGCAAAAAAAGACAAATAAAATGTGATTCCTGTGAACCACTAGAACCCCACAACACTGACCACATTTTGCCTAAATCAAATTTCAATTCCTATATGTATTTTTCTGTGTGGAAAGTTAAATTTTAGGTAACTAAATGTATCAAACCATACAATACAGTATAGCTTGTAAAAGAACAAAAGAAAAGAAAGAAAAAGACATTAC
Source organism: Apus apus (assembly GCF_020740795.1). Lineage (NCBI taxonomy): Eukaryota > Metazoa > Chordata > Aves > Apodiformes > Apodidae > Apus > Apus apus. The sequence goes on from NC_067287.1 coordinate 7,497,027, forward strand.
CACAACTGCTATCTCCTAGCCAAGTGACTTGATTTCACTGGAGTACATAAGTTACAATGTCATATTCTACACACAGGACTTTTCCCCTCCAGACTAGAACCTGCATTACAGTAAATCCTACAGATGGATTAGGAGGCTTTGGCTTGTCATATGACAGTACCAAGGACAAACATAATGTCTTGTGCCCAGCAGCCAATGCAAACACAGGTGATCAGAACAAGTGGATGGACTAGAAAGACAAAGAAACTAAGAGTAGTAAGTAGTGCTGAGACTGGGAGTCTCATTTCCTTTCTTTTTTTTTTCCTGTAAACATCACAGCAAAGTAGTTTTCAAAAGAGATTTGAGGAAAAGAACTGTGAAGAAGTTTTGCCAAGATGAAAGGGAAAATTCCTACCTGTCTTAGGGAAGGACAAGGGAGAAAGCAAAAAGATGCAGTCTTGTATGGCCCAGGTGGAATGAGGAAGCAAGCTCTCATTGCTGAGCAGCACAGGGAGACTGTGAAATAAAGACAGTATGTTTCAGTGAAGAGGAACAGAAATGTAAGGAAGAATGGATAAAGGGAACAGAGTCAAACTAGTCTGTACAGGAAAAGACAGAACCTAAGAGAGCTGTCAGGACAGCCATGTCTCACTTGTGAAAACCAGAGAAAAATCATATTATCCTAAATTGAGATTAGATAGGGGGGAGAGATGTTTGCCCCTTAAAGCAATTATGTGATATGACAGGATGAAAATGGCCATACCTCACAGAAAGCATGTCAAAAGGCTGCAAGACTTAGGCTTTTTTTTATGCCCTTGCATTCAGAATGTGGAAGGAGACTGAGACTGCGGCTAGGAAGTACTGGGAATGGAGATGAGAATTATTTCAAGAACATGAAGTTAGATTTATTAACTTAAAGGAGGCTTACTGTGGAATACAGGAATTACATGCAAGAATATGTCACTGCAAAAAGAAAAAAGTACAGTTCTATTATTAAAAAGCAATGTGACTATCTACATTTAATCACTATGACTATTAAGAGAACAAATCCTGAACCTCTGCCAACACCAACATTTTCCTTTACTACAGAAGCGTGCCTTAAATGGAAGTAGCACGCAAAGACAAATAAGAGGGTTTTTGTCAGTCATGCCAGATGACTGTCAATAAAAAATGCTCAGAATATATTAACAGATTCTAAAATATTTTTCTTCCTAAGTTTCAAAGAATAGATTTATCAGATGTGTAACTACAGAATTGTTTGTTTGTTTTTTTTAAAGGGTTCTTTTTCCAGGTATCTTTAAGGATTTTTGAAGTATAAAAGGTCCTTTTCCTGAATTTTAATGTATCAGCTAAAGAACCCTTTGTTTTATACAAAATATTGTCCTTTAAAGTTTTTTTTTTTCTTTCTATCCTTTAGCCCACAACATCAGGATTTCTTCTAATTAACTGGGAACTGTAAGGCAAGCCCTAAAAAAATTCCATTTAATTACGGCAACTGTCAACAGCACAAGTCAAGAATTTTAAAGAAATCTTAATAAAGATGCAAAATGGCACGTAAGAGATTTATGAACACCCCCAAACATACAACTCCCACTGCACTTAATAAGACCTTCCTGAGTATTCCTGTAGGTGTCTGAACACCTTCTACAAATCAGACTCAGGATATGTCTGAGCATACTTCACACCTGTAGTCCTCATCCATGTCAGCTTGGTATTGTGGGCTTTTGGCACCTCTGAAAAAGCCTACACACTTAAGTCACTTCTGATTATCTCCATCTGTGCACGTTTATTCTTGTGGAAAAGTATTTAATCTCTGTTTACAGTTTAAACCACAAACCTGGACCTTGGGCTCACACATGGAGACAGGAATACTAACAGCAATTTATAAAAAAAAAACGAGGACTGAGGTCTGAACTTTTCAACATCAGCTTTCCCCTCCCCGTTCTTCACGTGCTAAAGAGGAAAAATGTATTTTTAAGAAGGGACAAAAATACTTCAGCATTCGGTATGTTATACTTGCTACCTATGGAAAGTCAACTTAAATCTGCTCTAACTCAAGAAAGACTTAATAAGAAAACTTTTCTTGAAATTTGAGAACTGTTACTGAAAGTTATCCTTCCAACTACTTATCCTGATTTGCTTAAACATTAAAAAACTGAGGGTGTCCACATTTTAAGCTTTACGCAGTCATAATTACGTTGCGCTCATAATAAAAATCCATACTTTAGTGCTCTGCTTTTTATATTCTCTCCATTTTCTACTTGAATTCAGGATATTTTTATACACATATTTCATATTTTGTTATGAATATTAATACATCCCTCATGTATATCATATATATGATACAAATTAATGCAAAATAGTTCTAATACAGACTAACATCCCAAATGAATGAAGAAGAATCTGAGGACAAAGGAAACGCATGTAGGATGGAAGTCACACGAATTGATTTTCTATCACTTGTCTTTTGAGATGGTGGTCAAAACTGTTTAATTTTGGTATTCAGGAAAACTTACCAGTTCAGGGACTATCTATTCCCATGAAAAGCACATATATTTAGCAGATTCTTTCTTGGCATAATCTTCAGAACATTCATATTAACAGATGGAATAAAAATGTGGCTCATAAGCAGGACAGACTGACCTTTTAGGACAGAACTCAACCCACAGGCAGAAGGGACAGCATACTTGAGGAACACTGCAAATTTCTGTCAACAGTTAGTTCAGTAAAAGTTTATCCAGGTCAGTCACACAAGGCTGAAGAACTAACTTCCACAGATTCTGCAAATACTTAATAAATCAAATTAAATCAATTTATTGCAGCCAGGTCTTCTTCACCAATATGCTAATAAGTTGCTGCTGCAGGAGAATTTGTTGCTGTTTCTATAGTTAACATTATTGAGAGACGTGGCTCTGAAAACAGGACAAGACTGACTAAGATCCTGCAGGGGCTGCACCAGGCAGAGACTGCTGGTCTGTTTTCTTGAAACTCATTAACATTGCACAGCTGATGCCACACAAGTGACAGTGAGAGCCTCGAGGGATATGACAAAGACAGGTTGCAGTCAAGGTAAGAACAAAAAAGATTAGAAGACAAATTTTAAAAAACGTTTTACCCTTTCCAAACAGAAGCAGATTTAGATAACAGCAGAAGCACAAGAATGGGTTATCACAGGGCTATAAGGCATTGGAACAGGCTCCCCACCACCCCTGAAGTATCTAAAAGATGTGTATATGATTTAGTGGTGCACTTGGCAGTGTTAGGTTTATGGTTGGACTCAATAATCTTAAAGGTCTTTTCCAACATGAGTGATTATATGATTTCCCTAGTGAGCTCTCCGACAGGCCTATTTCTGAGGGTTGGGTTCATGTCACTGTGAGCCTCTAGAGGAACTGGATCAAGATTAGCTTTCTTCAGAGGTGCCAGAGAACTCGAAGTGATGGTTTGGCTACTTGCATGTTAGGTGACAGGCTGTTTTCACTCAGAAGTTGTTTCAAGAGCACCCCGTTACTTGAAGAGTAATTAATCTGTTCTTTTTTTTCAGTAATTAATTTTATCTTGAATAGGGAATTATCAATGTCGGGTGTTCAGGGACAGGAAGAAAGAAAAACAGAGCTGGTACCAAGTAACACACTCAGACTAAAATAGTTAAACGCTGATCTAAGGAAAAGGATCATAGCATCAAATAAATAAATAAATAAAATGTCTTTTGACAATTTAAGAAATAATAATTTCCATCATTCAGAAATCCATTTTAATGATGCTATTCAGCTTTGAAAAGTGCATTTGTTTACATTACTGAGAAAATAAAGGCTATTATAAAAATCATCTCCACTCACATGTTTTTGTTACTTTTTTTGTAAAACAATTAAACTAGCAAACAGTTTAATTTAGAAAAATAAAACACAATACACTGAGTGATTACACTGATAACACCTGAGAAGAAGAATCCATCATTGAATGCACTTAAGTCTCTTTAGCAATGTAATATTTTACAGCAGTAGAAGAAAAAGTGTGACCCAAAAGCAGCATCCCTCTCTTATTTATGTTTTCAGCTTTATGCCTGATCCCTCCATCACCCTTTAACTCCTGCTTCAATGCCTGGTAATGACCCATTGTTACAGCCTTGCTTTTTTTCTTTAGTAAGTTTGGAAAGAAAATAAATCAACTCTTTTCAACTTCTTTAAAACTCTTTCATGGCTGAACATGAACAAAGTGTTTCTCACCACAAAACCTGTGTTTCTTTTCAAACATCTCTTACGTGGTAATTTACTTAAAGGTAGGATCCTTTTTTACAGCAGAGGATTTCATAATAAGTTTTAAAAACAGCAGCTGGCCTTTCTCTCCCCTTGCCCCTTCTAAGTATTTAACTGCCTTAGTCTACTGATACACTGAGCTACTTAAGAATCATTACAGAAACCCCATGTGACACACATTTCTGAAATCTACTTTAAGTTTTAATATTAAAATATAACAACAATTTTTTTCAATGTTCTGATTTTAAATTTCAATTGCATGTTTCTCTCCACTGATGAAAAATATTTTAATTTGAGAGGGGTTATTTTAAGTACTTGTGAACTAAGTCAAACAATTCACATAATCACTACAAGTTTTGTGATAGTACTCACAGTCTCAGATCTTCAGGATATATTTGGAATACACAAAACCTCAGAGGACTGATGCTCTTGACAATAAATTTATGATAAATTTATCTTTAAAACTATCTTAAAGCATCTTGTTTTGTCATGGGGCACCACCAAGAAGGGTCTGGCCCTGTTTTCTTTACGCACTCCTATCTGAGGTATATAAAAAATAATTCATCGAAAGCTTCCCTTCTTGAGGCTGAAGCTTCCTCAGCCTCTCCTTCCACACCAGATCCTCAGGTTCCTTAAAAGACAGAACCCCTTGTAGAGTCCTGAAATGGGTAATTGTCTCAAAACACCATCCCTGACAAAATGGACATTGTGCTTGGGTGGGGCGCTCATTTGATAAGCCACCTGGACTTCGTTCTCGCAAGTGACTTCAGTAATAACACTGATAAGCTGGGTCCTGTTCTTGCAAGGGCCCCTCCTTCAGTTGTCACACTGATAAGCTAGACACTGTCCTTGCAAGGGGAGCCCCTCTTTGATGGCCACGCTGATAGGTAGGATGCTATCCTCATTTGATAAGGGACAGGGGCAGGCAAATGGTACTCTGTGGAGAGTGCCATCTTGTGTGAGCCCCATCCATGTAAGGCCACCAAACAGGGCGCATGCGTGGAAATAAGGGTCATTGCTCAGTCAACCTGGCTGGGGGGCCCAAGTGATCACCTGGACCCCCATGCTGCACCGACCCATTTCTAGAACACTCTAAAATTCAACACTGAGCAATTTATGCCAAGCCAGGTAGCATAAAAGACACGGGATCAGGACACTCGGGGTTAAACCCGCCATTCAAGGACCACAACTTCCTACCAAGATCATCGCTGGATCCAAAGGTGGTGATATCTTTTCTATCCTCTTTTTCTTTATCCCTCTCTCCCCCTTTTTTTCCATTATCTCTCTCTTTTTAAAATTCTTTCTAACCTTACCTGAGCATAGAAAGGTAACACAGTTTCTAAGTGTTTGTAACCTGTCACTTTGTTAGGTTTTGCTAGTTGTAACCTGTTGTTCTGACCATTTTACTAAATTTTGTTAGTTGTAATCCATTGCTTTTGAGAGTATTGTGTGGTGTGTTTTTGACAAGCTTTATAATCTTACTCAATTTCAAATAAAGCTGTATTTTGTTCAAGCCTCCTGGGTAATACTCTTACTCCTAGAGCACTGCACAGAGAATTCCTGAGCTTAATCTCACCAAATGGGTTGTTAAAATAGAATTAAGAGGACTGGATCCAGCCACACCTAGGCTCTGTCTGAGAAGGAGTTTAGAAAGCAAGGGGGTCCAGTCCAAATCGCCCCAGGTCAACCCTCACCTCTGGGGAACTTGACCTGTGCCCACTTCGTGGGACACAATGCTGTACCCACCTTGTGGGACATGATGTTTAGTTTGGGCCCCCACCTTTGCAGAGCCATGCCCACTTTGTGGGACATGACACCCCTCCACTCAGCATTTAAGTAGATAAGGCAACACATTTTGACACACTTTAAAAACACTTCAAACCAGCCACATCATCCAAAATGTTGTAAATGAACATGAATATTCCAGAAGTACTCATAAACACAGTGGAAGCAATACAGTTAATATTCTGGATAGAATGGCATCATCAGTGAAAAACAAAATATGATTATTCACATTGAAATGGTACTTAAGTACACTATAACATGAAACACTAAGTATAAAATGACCAAGGGTTTGAGTGCAATTTACAGTTTCAATTGTCTCAACTGTGTTTTAAAAAACAACAGGTATTTTAATGCTGCTTAAACATATTTGAAGAATTAGATTGCTGCTACCATAAGCCTACATTTGCCCACCTCTGCAGCATGGATTTGCTCTAAGTTAAATATCTTTAACAAAATTGTAAATACCAAAGAACAGCATCAATATATGTAACTAGACCCAAGAGTTAGTGCCAGCAGCAGCAGTCATTGTTAAACAAAGCGAGAATATACACAATGGAGACACAGTTCAGGGTACTAAGCTGGTATATTGTATTAGTATATTGTACTAAAACTTCAAAGAATAAATGAATAAGTTTCATGCTTCAAATATCTATTCCAAGCATCTTACTTGGTTTATGCACAGCTGGCTTTTTACTCACAACCCATACAGATAAAAAATTTTGGAACAAATACCACAATTCTTGCAACAGACATTACTCCACTCAACAGCTTTCCATAATTACAGTATGTTATCAATGAAATTTTAGGCAGGTTACTACAAAGCCCATTCTGTTTCCCAGACAGTCTCAGAATACATTGCACAGTATCATTAAGCAAGTGTATGAAAACCATATACTTTCATCCTAAGCAAATAAAGACAAATTTGGTCAATTCTGATGTTTAAGCTCAGGTGTACTGTATTCTGTTGTTGCCTTATTTCAGGTCACTTTCTAAACAATAATCTTCCCATTGACTTTTTTCAACAATACCTTATTTCAAGTACTTTCACCCTCAGAGAAATATTCTGGGTTTTTTTTGTGAGTAAGACTTCAAAACTGCTTTAAAATGTCTGTTCCCAAGTACCCATACAACTATGCACTCTTCAGGAGAATGCTGGAAATGAGGAGAACATGACTAACAGCTCCTTAATACAGAGCAAAGTCTCCCCTAGCTTAATGAATGTGCTTAATCTCATGCATCCACATATAAATTAAGTAAAAAACCATTCTCACAAACAGCCTCCTTCTGATGCCTCACAATCTGAGCCATGTGATTCTTGTGTATCTAGGCAGCATAGCCTCTTTCCATGTGAATACTGCCAGCATATCTAAACCAGATAAATAAAGAGCAGAAAACTGAAGCTCCGTGTGATTTACACAACATTCAGACTGGCTGCACACAGATAATTAAACTTGCCAAATTACTACAGCTTTGCTTTTTCAGATTTAGAAAACTGTCAAATATCAATCAAATATTTGATACTTTTTATTTCTATAGTCTGGGAGCAAACCACAAGTGATCTACAGAAACTGGAGATCAAACAGGAGGGGAAGGGAAGATGAGGAAGTAGATAAGGACAGAAGTTTGGGCAGTTCTGAAGGACCAAAGGAGGCACAGAAAGCTTCAGTGAGAAATAATGTTCCATCAACCCAAACAGCTGTTTGATGAGCAGCAGCTCAACCAGTTTCTTCCCTGAGATCATCATAAATAACTCTGAAGAACTGGTATGGAAGGTAACAGGGGAAAAAAAGAAGGTTGGGAGCACAGCACAGATAAAAATCACACTATAGAACTGCAAAGCTTTTCTTGACTTATGTGGGAGAACTCTTGGGAGTTAGTTGCTCTCTTTCACTGTTAACACTGCCCACAGAACTGCAGCCTTTTCTGCTTTCAGGAGACAAGTGCAGGATTATAACCGTGTGCTAGGATGCAGGGATGTCACATAAGGCATGACATCACCCATGTCAATGTGACATCCTCCTACTCCCCTCCCTTTCACTTCAGCCCCTGTTATCGTGAGATGAAGACCTCATCAAGCCATCGTGTGACTACTCTGTGTAGTGGAAATAGGGTTTCCATATAAAAAGTATGTATTGCAATGGCTCTTTTGAATCAGTAAAGCTTGGGGCGGGGGCCCCACAGAAAGACACCAAGCTTGGTGTAATGCTCCAACATTCAAGCTACAGTGGCCTTTATTTTTCTGCTTCATTACACATTTCACAAGGTTTAATAACAATTCGCACAGGTGACCTCATACATTGAGCTAGAAACCATTTTGGACTCAATCTGTAGAAACAGGTGACAAAATGCTCACATTCCTGTTTAACATACAAAGCAGAGGGCAACCCCACACTAAATGTGGGATCAAAGAAAAAGGTTCTCTCTGCCATACATAAAAAAGCACATGAAAACAACTGCTAACAAGGAGAAAACATCTGGGACACAGTATTTATATAAGGAACACAGTTGTTGACTAAGCAAATGAAACTGCAGATTTGCATTTGTTGGTTTATCTGTAGTCTGGCTGCTAAGCAAATAGCTACAAGGCAACATAAGAAAAATCCATAGGAAAGGCTGAAAACACCTTTGGGGCAATGTGAACACAATGCTCTTTTAGGGCATGCAACTTTAGTAACTTTAATGCTTACAGAGAAGGAAAATCTTCCATTGAAGACAAAAAGCACTTCTTAAACCCACGCACAGAGAAAATCATTACACAGAAGACAGCCAGAGCACGAGACAGTTTGAAATATGTAAACAATCCTTTACTTTTTTCCTGTGCACTTTCCAGATATCATTCTAAAGGAAAACAGGAAGAATTTAAGGACCTTTCAGTTTTCAGATGAAAATCCTATTCCTAAACAGGATTAGCTGGTAACCTAAAAATATCAGCCAGTAATCTCCAAAAGTCATAAGCTCATGTACCCCAGAAAGTCCTACACCAATCACTAACTAAAAGAAATTAGGTCAGAATCCAAATCAGATCACTCTAGAGTAGCATCAATCTTCTTATTTCAGTGCTGTCACATTTTAAATCTTTCATAGTTTCCACATAAATTATTCAAAACAGGGAAGATCTTTATTTGAACAGAGACTAACCAAAAGTGACATTCCAGTTAAATATTCCAGTTTTAAAAAGGCATACTAAAAAGTTTATCTGCAGTCATTCCAGACATAAATCTCTAAATGTACCCCCTGTCAAGCAAACAAACACAAGCTACTTGCCAGACTGCTTTAGGGTTTCCTTAAAATGATCTGGCATCAGGTGGAAGTACTTCTGACACTGAAATCTGACAGTACAATTTCTTCTTGACCAAATGCTGTGCCTAATTTCTACCAGACTGACCTACCCAAAAAAACCCAGAGAAGCTGTTCCTATTTAAATTCTGCACATCTACAGTCTCATGCAGCTCACAGAAGAGCTGCACATTGGAACCTGAGAGATGTATAATATGACTCAGAGGCCTACCACCTCTGTAAATTCCCAAACCTTATTTACTATATATAAAATACAATAAGCAGCATACAATAGGCTCAAGTCTTTGAAATCTCATACCAAGCATACAAAGTAGGGCTGTAGCAATTGGAGCTGGCATTACTGTACATATCAAGAGATCTGGACTCTGAGTATGTTACAATAAATCAGTGTGAAGTTTTAGCTTTGAAGGGTTCTGTTCAACTTAAATGAAATTTATGACATATGCCCTGTACAACATCTTCAGTACAATTTAACAACACATTACCTATTATTCCAACATTCTATTGTAAAGTACTGAGAGTTTTTACTATATTATCGAGTGATAAAATCTTATTATAATATCAAGTAATAATTATTAAGTAACTCAACAATTGGTCAAATTATTGATGCAAATAACTTTTGGTACTGTAGCCTAGTTTACTTTTTACAATGCCAACAGTCTTCCGAGATGCAGACTCTGGGATTGTACCTATCTGTAAAGTGTTTGAGCACATTACAGTAATTTGTATCTGGAAATCATCAGCCACACTCTTAAAGAAGTGGCCACTCTGTTATGCTCCAGATCTTGACTGACAGAAATTTGGGCAAAGAACATAAAGATTCAGTGAAAACATCTAATTGGTACTGTGTTCCCAGAAGTGGCCTGACTTATGGACAATTATCAGCATTGCATGTATTGCTCTTGAACTAGGTAAAGCAATTAGCCTGACACTGCTGATGAGGAGAGGCAGGCAGCAGCTATGACCAGACACGTTTCAGCTACAGCTTTTAGATATAGGCTGTTTCCTTCCATAACGAGAAGCAGCATGCTATCCAAGTCCTATAACATCTTGAACTATAAAATTCACACTTTATCTACAAGCTTGTCACCAAAATGAAACCAACTGGATAACTAATGACAGCAAGACACTTTAACACTCTTATTTTGACTAATTTTATGGTGACATTTATAAGCTGTAATGAGCTATGTGAATCAGTGGCATAAACCTACTTAACACACAATGAACTAGAGGGCTAAGAAAGTGGTTTGACTGCTAATTAAACAATACTTTACTTTTTTGCCATGCAGAATAAAACTTATTAAAAATCATCAGTTTTGACTTGTTATAAAACAAGTTTCTGTCTATCCCTGGCTGAGTTACAATAACAATCACAAGTCTACAGACTGGCAATTCCTTTGGGAAGGGACATTCATTGACTGCAGTCCAAGAAAATACAGAAAATGTCGTGAGAAAAGTCAAACAATTTTCACTCCTTGCATAGATCCACAAAAAAACGCACCTTCCTCCATGATTTAACTAGTGTCTGTTGGCTCATCTTTGCTAGCAGACAGAAGCTCCCTTTCCTCATGTGCTCTGAGTCCATCAGAAATGAAAGTGTTGTCAGCATAACCTGAAACATGAACAAATGCTCTGTAAACATGGGGTGCAACCAGAAGAGACAGACCTCCTCCTCCTATTTGGCTAAGTGTTAGCTGTGCAAATCACATTGAATAAGCAGGCTTTTTTGTTTGACTTGTTTTTTTTTCTCCATTGGATCATCTTGCTTACAATGAACTGTCTCTGGTAATTTCAGCAACAGTCCTCAGTCAATCTGGATCAAGAGAAATCCAACTATACAGTCGGGAGCCTGTACTCAGAGGCCTGTGTCACACTGCTGAACTCTGAGCATGCTGACAAACCAATTTTGCATATTCTTTCTACAGGCAATGGAGAGAAGTTTACTGAGTTCTCTTCATACCACCATCCAGTAGTGCTGCACAAAAACCAATCAAAACAAGCACTGCTGTGAAGACACCACACTTAGCTTCATACTCTCTCACAACAGGACTCATAACTGAGTCTTCCTCCCAGTCACAAATACGCAACTTTCTCAATTCTTGGAAAAGCATATTCAGAAATGTAGGGTGAGGAAAGGGGAGGGACACAAAAAACCCCCTGTATGTTACTATTTTCTGCCATGGGCAAAACCATCAGGAGTCTTAAATAGGGCTGAGATTACTCTAAATATTTTGGAGGAGAATGTTCAAGGCCTATTCAGCAAAAATCCACCAAGAACTTAGAAGGCAGAGGGAGTTTCCACAACAGTGATAAATGCTCCACTAAGTAAAAAAATTAAAAAATCAGGGCAACTATAGAGGAAAAAGTGCATACACTTAAGGACATCAGATAAGACAGAAAATTAAAATTGTGGCAGAATATCAAGATCTTTAGATTCAATTTGAGAAATACATTTCTTTCATCTTCCTCATTTCTCTTGAGCTGTCAATAACTGTAATGTACTTTGGATCTTTGTACTACTGCTCTCCAGAACCAACATTCAAATTAACTAGGATTTACCAAATACTTTAAGTACATAATCTAATGTTAGTTATTCCAAAAGAGAGTGGGTAGTTAATATTAGTGAGTAGTTTTGCTATCCTTGTAATTAAGATCTGGAAAACAAACAAGAGGCTTTTTTGCAACTAAAACAAACAACAGTGAGGTTTTGTCCACATATTTCTTTGAAGGTCATCATAATGGGCCATAACAAAGGAAATTTGATCACCTACATTAAAATCTGATGAATTGTAAATGAAGATCCCAACTGCTTACATTTGAGCTGAAGTACTTATGCTGGAAAAAAGTGTATGTCCACCATCTGGTCCACAGTAATTACAGAAATTAAAACTGTATTTCTGTGGCCTGCCTTCAACAATTTTTACTGATACAGTAGTACTTTATCTTCTTAGGGAACATAATCTAAACTCATGCTGTTAAATGATCACAAGACTATCCACTGTATGGTGTAAGCAGTTCATTAAGCTGGAATCTTTAAAAACACTTGCATGTTCCCTAGTAATAACGGAAACAGTTTCCCTAGTTTTACGTCATGCCATTAAATTTAATCCACAGTCAAGGCAAGTTAATTCCACACCTGCTGAGTGATATCCTGATGGATGGCACCACAGCAGGTCATTAATTTTCTTTCCTTTTGATTAATTTCACACCATACACTGGACACAGTGTTTTGAGTTATGATGTCTGAGTGCAATGTTTAATTCCTGTAAAGGGCTACATCGGTTTGGAGCGCTTGCCAAAATGTAGAGAACCCAGATGTGATGCAAGTGAAAGGAAGATTCACTAGGCTGGGCACTGAACTCTGACAGTGCTACAGGTGTGGCAGGACACTCTCACTCCGTATATTTTAGGTGCGTTCTTCATGAGCATTGCCTTACAGCAAAAATTCTGGGTACTCCCTGCTTTTGAGGTATTGCTTCTAAAATAAATCTGCAGATCAGTAGAGCAGATTGCAGTGACACTATTGAAACAACTGAGAAGTAAGCCTTTTTACTTGGCACAGAAGCTGTCCCATCATTTAGTTACCAACTTTATACCTAACAAGGTATAAAGATTTCCTCAGACTACCGTATCTCGGTTTCACAGTGTGAAAGAAGGGGAAGGAAAAGGTAAGGTCCAAAGACAGTAACAGCAGCCACTGTTGCCACCACAATACAAGAAGAAGTTGCGGGTTATTGTGTCCCTCTGTAGTCAGTGAAGACAGCTGGGGCCCATGGAGGCCTTGAGACCCAAACAAGAAGGTCCAGCCACACAAGATGGCCAAGCTGAGCCAATAAACAGCTCAGGAACAGGCTTGTCTCACTCCACACCTGTCATCCTATTGCTCCAAGCCACTCACTCTCACACTTTCCCTGCTGCTAGATGTGACGAATCAAGAACCGTTAATGAGTTGATTCAGACAGTGAAAACAAAAGAGGCCTTCTTCTCACATTAGCTTTCTGGTTGTTCCGCAAACCAAGCTGTCTAACAGATGGGTCAGGTGCATACCAGAGCTAGTGAAAACGAAAAAGAGAAATTTTATCTTTTGGTAGCAAAGAGCAGTTTAGCTTCGCCTGTCTCCTTTTTTCAGGAGTGATTCAAAGCAGCAGCCCTAAAAGCCTCACCCTCTGTATTGACTACAGAAGGACCTGACCTTCCCAATCTTCAATTAGTGTGTGCTTTTATCCACACTCACCAAATTCTACAGCCCAGATATTATTAAGGAACTATTAGTACTTGTAACTCATTCTAAGTTTCACCTCTTTTGTTCTTACTTCCTAACAATGCTTCCCAATATAGTATGTGAAAATTTTTAGCCTCTTCCTGATCAAGAATAATAATTTAGAAAACAAAAAAGAGCTCTTGCTTACCAGCAGCCTTTTGCTGTAGCAGTGAAACTAAAGTAGTGGACAGAGTGAATGGGATTACAGTTTTGTGAGATGATAAATGTAAATCACACAGAACATATAAGTCATTATGCATGGTTTAAATTTGAGTGTGACAGGCTGAGGTCAGCAAGACACAAGCTACTCTGGATCCACCTGGGTTAGCTGACTTCCCCAGACAGAAGTCATTGCCTCCTCACTTCTGGCCATGGAATTAACTTGAGTGTTCCCTAGACATTTCAGTCAAAATAAGTTGGGCAAGAGGTAATTTGCTATTTCAACTACAAAGCTGGTCTGGCTCTTATGAATAGCATAGTTCAGACAGTATAAACTGGCCCTTCCATCAAGACTGCAGGAATCTTTTCTACCATCATTCTGTTGTCCTCTTCTTTTTCAGCATATCAACATCATGACTTACTATCAAGTACTTGATCAAAGGCTCTGCCTAAAGCTTGAATAGATGTTCATTTGATGTGTATTATAATGGTTACCTATTTGCCAAAAAGCGGTTTCCAGCATGAACTGAAAAATTTTACTGTCATCTCTTGTAAAGAATTTAAATACAGGATGAGCTAGAAGTTGGATTAACACGACTTAGCTGCTGAATGGAAAGTCAAAATAAATTATCTCAATTATCAAAGTTGCAAGCTGGATTTTTTTGGACACAACTCCCATTGCTGGCAATCAATTATGCCAATTCTGACAGAGTCAGGAGTATCAAAGGAAGAGCTGGAGTTTGAACGTTATTTACAGCAGTATGTACTTCTCCCTCATCATTAAATGGCTCACATTATGAATGGGAAAGTGAACATTTTGGTCCCTTTCCCAGTTAACCAAAACACTGTATGAAAAAAGATTTGGAGAGATGACCAAGTTTTTCATGTCCACAGGACACCTAGGTGTACTTCCCTTTCTATTTCTCAGTTCTACAGGGCTGCTGAAAAAGCCATTCCCTTTTTACGTAAAACCTCTCTGTAGGTCTTCTCTCTCAGGCCTCCTCCTTTTACAGAAGCATGCAAAAGAATTAATTCTAAATCACTATATGCTTGCATATATTCATTATGCACGTCACCATATGTCAAGCAGAATCTCTGAAGGTAAATCTCAAACCAGTGACTACCACTGAAGCAACAAGATGGAGAATAAAGTAGACAAGTGATATATTTATCTTCATCCTATCTTTGTCCCTAGAGGAAAGTGCTCCTTCTAGTGTGGGAAGGGGAGGAGAAAAAAAAACCTTATTTGATATGTTAAAAAAAAAAAAAGGCTAGAAAATGAAGGCATGTTTTTCCCCAACACTGATGACCCATTTTAAACAGTTTTACATAACTATAAAATGAGATTATATTTGCCTTGCCATAGATTTAATCTCATGTTTTTCACTCTGAACCACATCAGGGGATTATTTTCATCACCTCCCTACCATTGTTTTCTGAACTTTCTTAGCTTAAGTAATTCTGTCTACCTTTATCTTTCAAATACATTTTTTTAAAAAAGGAGACAAATCTGGTGAGGTAATTTTGCACTTGACTGAACTGTACAAGAATTATATTATTTGAAGCTATGTTTAATACCTGTCACACTCCTCTTAAATTTTCACCAGTCCTGGAATTCAACCATGCATGCTCTTTGGCATGTTCGCAAGGATGCATATTGAGCTTTTCTCCATCCTGTGCTGAGAACACAAGTCAGTTCTTAGAAAACACATAAAAACTGAAACATTGTCGTGAAATTAAATGTTTTTCCAAAACCAAGCAAAAATGGACCCACTTCAGTGTGGATCTTTTCTAAGAATGGTAAAAGGAAAAAATTCTCTTTGTCACTGCAATAGGAAGCAGTCGAGATGTTCACAGTTGTATGGATGGAGGAGAAGAAAACAACAGGTCCCTTCTAGAAGACAATCTTGCAATGTACCAAAAAAAAGCTCCTTCACACACTATCACAGAGATCGATACAATCAGCAAACACCACACATGTGCAAAGTATCTGTACATATTATCTGAATCATAGGGAGAAGATTTACAAGGCAGTTGAGTTAGATTTCCAAGGTCCATTTCAAACACATTAGCTTAGTTACTAAATTAGGTCTCTAGTCTTTCAACAATACACATGCATTACAAGCAGTACAAATGTCAGCATCAAGGCTTCCTTTCTCCTTGCCCCTAACATAAAAAAACCCACTCTAAAAAATATCTACAGTTACGACACATGGTGTCCTTGACATCTGAAGACCAGCTGCTATTGCTATAATCTAAGTAACATCTTTACACTGTAGTTGCATTCTAAACTCTATGCGACATCTGCAGTAGGACACGTCTTGCTGCAAACCTCTTTAGTGTCCTAAACCCAAAGGTTTTCCAGAATCAGATAAGAAATTCAATTGAAAATAGTGTCCATCTCTAGAACAGTGACAGTGAAAAAACTGTATTTTGAGCAAACAAGGGAAAGTTCAGAGACTTTCAGTCAAATACAACGATAGAAGAACTGCCTAAGAAGAAACTTCCATTAGTAGCAACAATGACATTTAGTTGGAATTACTTCTACTTGCTGACTTCCTTCTGGACCTCCAAGGCAGGTTCAGCATCGATTCTCCCAGCCTACATCAGGAAATACCATCCTAAAATAAAGTTAATGTTAGCTAGGTAAAGGCACAAGACATGAAATAAGCCCAGAAGTGTAATACCTGAATACTCATACATATGTACCAAAAAATCCACTTTCAGACAATCGTTTTGAAAATTACTGCAATCCAACAGTTAATGTAACTGCCTATAAGGCTGCCCAGAAGATCACTTACAGATTTGAGGAGAATTTAAATGGTTTTGAAACAGTCCTGTAATACTAGCAGAGCGGAAAAGACACCACTATACTGACACTCACACAGTTGAATAGATTTCTTTACGATTTAGTCATAGCTAATGAAGAGAAAAAGGAAGAGAGACAAAGGAACAGATTTTCAAATATTAAAATACTCATTCCTTTCTACTCACTGGGGAAATGTGCTGGGAAATGCATCTTTAAAAGATACTTTGGTACAAAAAAGCCTTTCTTTGAACTCCCTATCACTGGGCTACATAGACTTATCTTTTTAACAACCAGGTTTTGACAGATAACCTGCAGTAACTACTTAAGGCATTATCTTACCACATTTCAACATCCAGAGCAGTCCATTTTGCTTTTCAAGTTACAGCCACAAGGATCCAACACAGTCTGTCCCACCCCTGTACCAGATCTTGCCTATTGCTTACACCTGTGTTCCACTGCAGTGGAACTTGCAGTTGAGCCACATGCATGCAGAGTATAACAGTACCTCTAATTTGGGGGGGAACAGAACAAAATCCAACAGTAGTCAGTCACTCAAGTGCACTAGGTTTGGTCTTAAAAGAACAACTGTGCTAAAAGCCTGAGACAAGGAAGGATATATTTATTCAACAACCTCTCCCTCTGTTTCAGAGGGATGTGATATTTCTTTCTACAGTTTTGTATCACTTAATAGCTTCCAGGCTTTACTCCAACTTAGGCTGCTGTTTTAATGCTGAGGGGAAAAATGTAACCCTACAACTTGGATTCAACACGTGACTTGAGGTTTAAGTCTGAAAAGTACTCTGGAAAGCACCTCTGTGCTTCTGTAATATCTATTTAAATCCAAATTTATACAGTTATTTCAGCATGTGACTTTTGAGTGATTTTCATTTATTTTTCCAAATCTGAGAAATTATCTAATCTTCAAGACAGCTGAGCAAATAAGTTGGTTTTCCCTGGGTAAGGTTTCATTTAACTCCTGACCTCTCTCCCATTAACTGTGTTGCTCCTGCTCTTTAAACTCAACTCTGTTTTACCTTAATGACAACAGTACCTGACCAGTTAATTTAATCACTCCTTAAGAACAACTTCACCACTACTACCACCAGATCTTTCTCTAGCTATCATCCTGTATGATTCTTTAGAATTGGAAGGATTTTTCCTTCATTTAGTTTAAAGAGGTAAAAAGCAAAACCAACTGCTTCTTCATGGCTCCAAGTACCTAGCTGTTATGACATTCACAATTTCACATTAGACACCTAAAATCAATGAAAGTTCAAAGAGAGACCCAAAAGAGCCAGCTTACAAAAGAAGCAGCTTAATTACCAAAAGACAATCTCTAGCATGGATTTAGGGAAAATTTAAGAAGTATTTGAAAAGTTGTCTAAATTCAGTTTTCTTTGATGCCTTGCTTTCCTACGTTCTAACTGACCACTGAGACATTAAAGTAGCACACTTACTGGCTAGCTTTTTGGAGAGCCTTAGAGTATATTCCTATAGAAACCTTTAGAATAATCAAGTCAAATATGTTATTGCAATTACATACTAGCAAAAATACGGAAGTCAATTCTGGTGCAGATAATGCCCAGGGTAAAAAGTCCACAGATCCAGACAAACTACTGGACACCCAGTGATTATTCACATCTTCAACATACTAGTTCCATTTTCTGTAAATTCAAAGCTTCTGTAACATGGGTAGAGACCCAGAGCTTCAGAGAAAATGGCCTCAAACGTTACAGACAGTTGCTTGAGGTCAGCTGAAAAAGCCACACCAGAAAAGAGACAAGAATGGGGATCTGTATGAAAGCCTTATTGATGTGACAAAAAAGAAGGTGCAAGATCAGTTGGCCTTCTGAAGACATGCAATCCTTGCCTGAAACCATGTTTTGATAATTAGGTGATGAGTAATCCAATAGAAAGGTTCCAGTACATCTAGTATCTATTATTAGCGGATTATAACAGATTCAGCACAACTCTGCATATACCACTCAGAGACTTCATCACCTTTGACCTAACTGTACAGAAAAAAATCCCATCCAGACTTGTTGGGTGGGTGAGGTGGGATGAGGAGTTCTGTTTTAGTCCAATTCTAGAAGTCAGTGAGTTCAGCAAATAAGGACACTTCTTAAATGAGGCAATAAAGAAACAGGTTATATAAACATAAAGAAATACAGAAGTACATTCTGGGGGGTGGGAAGGAATGCATGAGGTAAAGGTTAAGCACAATGCAAGTAAAAAAAAAAGTTATGTCAGGGTAAAATCTCATCCTTGAAGGGGAGATGTTTGAAGAAAAAAAGGAAAAAGCCATTCAGAGGTCTGGATGACGAAGGAGATTTTGTTTTTTTTTCTGAGCACAGCAGAGGATACCCAAAAACTTCTCACACAACTGAAATCCAGCTTGACCAACAACAAAAAAACAAACCCAAAGCAAGCATACTTAGAACTGAGAGATAGCTAAATTTTAACACATCTGCTGAATAGGAGATTATATTCACTAAAATTTTCACAATCTAGTGGGAGGCTGTTTCCAGTGCTGAGCAGAACAGAAAATATATATGCTGCCTGCATTGCTCCTGAAGGCCAAATGAAAAAAGAAAACATGATCAGCCCTTCAGTCTTTCAGGATGTGGTACAGCAGAGGCAGTGGTAACAGCAATAATTAAGTAGCAGTGACAAAGAAAACAGGCTTCAAATTACACAAAATAGGGAAGGAAGGAGACAGACAAGCCAAGATGGAGAAAAAAGCATGACCAAAACCATGAAACCTCTTACATAGTATTCTGGAGAATTTCTAACCCTTCTCTCCATTTTTAAATTTTTTTTTTTTTAATCAGTCTTACTAACACTGCTGTACTTTATGTAGTATTTTAAAACATTTTTTATAAGGAAATAAAGAGCTTAACACTGTAATAAACTGGACAACTGTCAGCAGTGCACTCAAGCTGCACACAGGACTAGTGAAAATATATTAGCAAAACAAAAAAGTGTGCTAGTAACATTTGACAGATTTCTTCCTCCATTTGTCAAATGCAAGGATGACAGAGCTGGTCAGTATAAAATAAATGAAAAGGTTTTAATGCTGCATTTTTGTGGCCTGGGCAAATATTTTTATCCTGAACAATAGGCTTGATCCCCGTAGTACAGGGAAGGAAGACATGTTGAGCCCTGTAAGGTTCCCGGAGTAATTTCTGCCAAACTTCAATGCTGCATCAGCAGTCTTTTAAATAAAATGCCAAAGTTTAGTTATTTAAAGAATAAGGTGGGTGGCATATTTAAAAATACTCTGTAGCTAATGAAAGGGCAAGAGTACACCTTCATTAAAAAACTCTTCATAATACACAGGCAAAATCAACAGCATGAAAACCGAGTTGTGAATCAGGAATTTATCTACTATGAAGGAATATTTTATTTTTTAATTTGGTTAAACAAATATAAAAATGTATATTGATGGTACTTACATAGAATTAGTCTTTTTGGGAAAAAAGCCACAACAAAACCACAAAAAAAAACAAAAACAACAAACAAAACCAAACCAAACATTAATCTGCTACCTAAAACAGAAGTAATTTGACTGGATAGAGGATTAAGCCATATTAACCCTCTGTCAAGCTAACATTTTAAGAAGTAATAAGAACACAATCTTCTGAATTAGGTCGCTGTTCAAATACACCAAACCAGCACTGTCACTGAAAACAACATCTTTATCATTCTCCAACCTCCCTCCCCAGCCTATATGGCTAAAAGGTGAAGACAACTAGAGAATGTTGTTACTCGGAAACTTGAACGGCCAAATGCCACAAAGCCATTTACAACCACAGGAGTTTGTCAGCCAGCTCACTGCATTGCCACATAAATGCACTGAGAGGAAACAGGGAGAGATTGGTATGAGGGCATGATATTGGTATGAGGACACAGATTTGCACAGGACACATGAAGTGCTGGTGTTAATTCTCCTCTCTAATCAAAGCACAGAACAGTTCATAAGCATAAGGTACAGAATTCAAGTTTCCCATATCCAATGGGAACAATACTCAAGGGTAGAACAAGACTTCAGGTACAAACAACAGTCTGAATAGAGTCCAGGACAATTCTAACAAAACAGTACTAATGGTGGATTTAAAACAAACAAACAAAAACAACCACAAAAAACCAGACCACCATCACAAAAAAACAAACCAAAAAAGCCCCAGTTGTTCAAATACACAGAACGTAGAAATCTTGTACCTCAAATGTAGCGAAAAAGCCCCCTTGCTAATTTATATTTTTTAACTCAAATTACAAGACATTGCATTTTTCAGAGCTTGCACTCCCCCTCATTTAGGTCTAAGAAATGCAAAATTTATGTAGAACAGTTTTCCCCATATATTTTAATTATAATACTATTTTTCAAGTACAGGTTGTTTAAAAGGTATCTTTTCCTCCATTTCTAAGGCTCACTGTTTTCTTTGCTCTAAATGTGGCCAGATAAATGCCAGTATCTCAGTATGTAAGAAAGTGTTTTTAGACATGTTTTAGGTAGCTTAATCAATACTGGCATTCTTCTGTAACATTACACAGTGCACAAGCTATGCAACTGCTGCATATGGAAACTACTATGGCAGGAAATGAATCAAGGTACAAGGACGTTAATAGAAGCTGAACAGAAGCTAAACTTGTTACAAGCTTTTGCTCTATATAAGTCAGTACAGCCCTCAAAGGAAATTTTAAGTGCACACTTGGGCCTCACTGTACTAGTTTCAATATACAGAGCCAGAGGTTTAAATAGCGTAAACTCAAAAAGAGCTTAAGTAAACTGCAATATGCTTTTTACACCAGGGCAGAACTTTTCCTACTGCACTTAACTCTCATTACATCATTACAAAAATCCATTCCTTTCACTACAGGCTGGTGGCACACTGAATCACCGCTAGAAATGTACCAACAGCACTGTAACAACTGCTCATTAACTGGACATTCAGCAGCCAGCATGGATCAGCTACTGAACAAAACCACCAAATTTGCCATCGGTTTTCACAGAACTTCATCTCAGCTGCTAGCAAGCAGAAATTTGTAAAGGACTCCAGCTGAGAGGCCAATTCCAAGCCTGAAGCTCCTCCCAGGGCCCTCAATTATACTTTAACCTACCTTGGTATGAATTTTGATAACACAGGCTCAGTGAAAGTTCCTGTAACCTTTTCCTCAAAGGAACCAGGCATAGTCTGATAAGGTTAGCAATGCAGAACCCAAGGAGAGTCACTTAAGAGGCTCAAACAACAATTTCACAAATATTAATAACTGGAGCCATAAAGTAAGATCAATAAACTTCCCCTAAAGTCTCAAACCACTGAGATCTAGATTCAGACATACATAAAATAATTTTGGCAAACATTCATGCAACTCAGCTTCATTTCTCTCATCACTAAAAAGTCAGAAGTTTTTATTTTACTGATTATCTAATTTATTGAACATATGACTGCAAAGCTACTGAAAAAATCTGGGACAGTAATGCACCAAGAACTACAGATTAATATCTTATAAGTACTACAGCTTATATTTCACTTTGAAGAGAAGTTATAATATCAAAACAAAGAAAAATATTTTTTCTAGAACTGATTTATAAATAAACTCAACTGGTATCTAAGAACATAGCAATTAGAAATAATGATCTAATGTTTTATCTTGAAGTATAACCGTAACATACTCATGTAACTTGATTATAGGCTCTTAAAAACAGACTAAGTATTCAGAACTGGTTGATTTTAGCAAGAGTAAAATAGCTGTTAGCTTGAGTAGAAAAACCACTGGAAGCATCTGCAGCACTCTCCCCCTGCAGACTTTTTTCCAGTCTAGTAAAAGAAAAGTAAGTAGATGCATAACACAAATAGATGTTTAGTTTAAACAGAATGATACTGCACTTGATTGTGTTCTTCGAGGATCAATAGTACCGATTAAGAAACTGCGTTTCACAAAGAGAAAAACAGGGAGAGAAACTGGCCATTTTTACAAGAACTTAAAGAAACACATCAATGTGCTAAGGAACTGACTGGAAAAATGTAGCTTTAATAATCTGGGTCAAGCATCCTGTACTGAAGTCTGAGTGGTAAAGATTGAGAAATCTTTGTCGCTTTTTTCCTCTATACAGAGCATTTCACATCCTTTTCCTGTTCTGTCACATCAGAAAACAAATATGACCAATCCCTGAGCAAATCCTACCAAAATACAGGAGTGACAGTTCTTAATTATATCTAACGAGAAAGAAAACCATTGGACATTCTATTGAATAGACAAGTCTATTCAAATTAAATGCCCAATTTCAAAATTTAGTTGACTTCCATACAAACAGTTTGAGATTTTCAAAAGCCTCTCTCAAACAACTAGTTTTGTTAAGTCCTCCAAATATTATTTTCCAGACTTGTTCCTGATCTCTCTGGAACTTTTTCCCTGCAATCTCTGTGACAGAGGTATGTATTTTAGTATTTCCTAACTTAAATTCCACCAACACACAGAAGCTGAGAAACAGTAATTTTTCTTCTCGTACCCACTGCTTGTAAATGTGCCTCTAAGACCTCCACAACCCAAAGCATCAAACTGGTGTCTTACTTGGACTGTTTGCCCACTTGTTCTTTTAAGCATCTTATTGCTATCCAAGGAATAGCTATTCATTCTGCAGCCCTTCTTCCTGCCAAAATTGTCTCTGAATTCACTGTATGTCTAACATGAGCCAAATGCATATTTTTGAGGATTGTCAGTCAGAGTGTTTCAAAAGCAGAGATGCTGGAGGGTTTTGGAAGTGTCTCTTGGTTACTTTTTATTTTTTACACATGTAACTCTGTGTATGAAGTAGGAAGGAAAGTTTCTATCCACATAGAATGTCCAAGTACCTAGAAAGAGCACCGCCACCAGGCTCCTTTATTTTTATTACAGTAGTTTGCCAAATAGGTGTGAATGTTTCTATGTTAAGAACATTACATGTTTTTCCTAGGCATGAAATAGATCTGTCTGCTAAGTTTCTTTTTCAGAGAAAAAGCTCCTTTGCCAGATGCCTCAGAAATTCCAAGAACAGGTAAGCAAAGACACAGCAAGTTGTTTTTTTGTTTTGTTTTGTTTTGTTTTTTGGGTGGGCCCGTTTTAAATGTACAATTAATAACGAAAAAGATACAAAAAGAAAACTCATCCTGTGAATCTGAAATGACCAGGATCTGGTTGCCGCTGTTTGCCAAATACTTCCAGACAGACAGATTATCTTTCTTCCTTAATTATTGCAATTTTAATTATTAAAAAAGCACTAGCTTTAATTACTTCTGGACAGAAATAGACAATTCAAACCAATATCTGGAAAAGTGAACTATGTCATGGTCATGTTACTTGGAGTAGTATTTTAGAGGCACCAGTACTGGAAGCATTTATTTGAGGCATAAACAGCCTTCACACTACAGCGCAATGGAACAGTATGAGACTTTCATTCTACAGTTAGGTCATGCAAACAGTTTCATTCAGCCTTCAATACAATCATGTTACAATGTCTTGGTATAAAAAAAATAAACAACTTCAAACCTAGAAAACTACCAGGTTAGAAATTTTCCTCACATTTATTCAAAGTTCCGGAGTTTTTTAAACAAGCTTTTCACAAAAAGTAAAGAATTGGTATGTTTGATACTGCGTTCTAACAGTACAGCTTAAAACTTTCTCAAGAGCAACTTAAAGCCAGTATTTTCTCCCTTCTTAGTCTACAAAATACAGAATTAAATCATTGCACAAACTGCACTTGAACAGGACTTATGAAGTAAGAGCCATGGAAATTACTTAGAAGTTTGTTAGGAGATAGATGATCTAAGATTTTTGCTATTAATACCATTATCAATGTTCAAATTCACTCAATAAAGGAATTACATATATTGTTATTAACTCATGACTAAATCACTTAGGTTAGAAAAAACCCTTAAGATTGAGTCCAACCTTAAACGTAATGCTGCCAAGTCCATCAATAAACCATGTCCCTAAGTGCAATGAACTTCATCACCTAACTCTTAACAAGAGTGAAGAAAAGGTTTTAATTATAAAACTATTCTAGGGAAATGCAAATGCTAAAAGAAATGCTACAAACTACGTGAGTCATGAGCAACAACCAATAAAAGTAAAATTAGGTTCTGCCTGCTGCTTATAAACTATGAAAGTCCCTTTATCTAAAGGGCAAGGTCAAAAGAGGTGGTTGATAGCTTTCAAGGATTACAGGCTTTTATTAGGATATAAAAATCAGTAAGATAAACGTCAGGAGGTTAGACTAATAATCAAGGATAAGCAGTTTGGAATGCCTGTGGGATGTATGAAGAAATACAGTTAGCTAACAGGAATAAGAGGACCTTGTGAGACTCAAAGGGCCAGGATCACAAGATTCTCGACTCATACAAACCATAAATAATAAATCAAACAAATCACAGCATTGACTTAAGCTTTCCTCATGAAAAAGACTTTGCTACTTAGAGTAATCTAAGAGGAAACGCTCATCTCAAATAATTTTCTCTTGTCTGTACTTTTACTGCAGCGTCTCCCTAGTACAGACGCTGCCACAAAAATAATGAAAATGCCATAATTTTAGCTAAAAGTTCCCCAAAAGACCTACATTCTGTCCTGAGTGCATGCACAGACCTTGGGCTTGAAGGATTCTCCCGATTAAAGTAGACAAGATTTCTTTTTGGAAGGCAAGAACAAAACCCCATAGACTCTTCGCAAGATAGCTGAACTATTCCAGGTTGAATAAAAGAGTAAGGCTATCCACCCTGGTAAAAGTTTGCATTGTCCCAAAATCTGCTGCCTCACATCTGTCAAGCTGTGTCACCACACCACCTCACTTCTGTCACCAATTCTCCATCATTGCAGTGGCTCCTCCTCAAATGCTATCCAATTAAGAGAGCCCATGTCAATCCAAAACCCATTCCTGAACTACCGTAAGTTTGTAGAAAACTCTAGTCACCTTCTCCTTGCAGCCATGAATTACAGTATGTGAGTTATCAACTCACATGAACAAACAAGAAACCAACAAAAAAAGACTGAGTGAGAAGTGAGGGAAATCAAGCCAATATCAAAACAGAATCTGAATGAGACTTATGTCTCACATAAGTTATACTTCATTATATTATACGTTTGGGCTCCCAAAGAAATGGAACACATAATGAAGCCTTTACAACTTCAACAGTATAAGCCAATAACAGGAGGCTACAAGAGGAAAACAAGGATTTTGAGTGTGAACACATCGTCTGGAGCGTGGAAGATAAAAGATTTCTTAGGTTTTGGTATTGGGTTGTTGTTTTGGTTTTTTTTTTGTGTCAGTGGAAGTGCCTATGTGAGATACGAAATGCAGAGATGCCTGAATAGTAACTCAACAAAAGCAGAGAGAAATAAAGGGTGATCTTATTCCACTCCAATCAGTTTTGAAATTTTTGAAATTGAAGCTGGAGTAATAGCAAAACTGCTTGACTCTGGAAAGAGTTTCCACTCATCAGATTCCCAGCTGATTAGCACTGTGCAGAGTGTTCATTTCCTTCAGCAGATGCTTCCGCTGTTCATTACCAAAAGTTGCGGCTGGAGTAGCACTCTGGTTCCAAACTGGGCTAAGCAAAAGAGTTCTGCAGATACTTTGGAAATAATGTAGCATAAATGAAAATATTATCAGAACTTTTTTTATTAATAACATTGTATTTCTTTGCATTATCTATTTAAGAGCCTAAGCATACACTAAGTCAGACAAACTGTTGGCAAATAACCATAAAGTAGTATTTGCTACCAAATTTTCCTCATCACTGAGGAAACTAATTCTCCCATTCTGCCATGAAACACTAAGACAGTCTTCTTTAGATCTCAATCTGCTCAAAACATGAACACTGCATTCACATAAGCCTTCAATATACCTACCACACAGCTAATAATCAAGTTACTAGATCAGTGAAGGGCTGTTAGTGTCAGCTACTCCTGAAATCCTACTAGAATTTTAGAGCCAAGATAAGGAACAAAATTACATACTAAGCTATTTTATTAAACAAAAGCAGAAGCAGAGTGCACTTGTTGGATGACAGGCATGCAATGCCAAAAACATAACCCTGCAAAATAAATAAACAGAAAATAAACTTTAAGGGAAATGAGCAGTGCTAAAAAAATTCTATGTATTATCTCAAGCATAGAGGCTGATGGTATAAAGCTTTCTTCTTTCTTTTTTTCTTCTTTTTTTTGTTTTTTCTTAAGAAGAGAAAGGAAGGGAATCTGGTTAGAGGAAGATGACTGGAAAGAAGTTTTCTTTTTTCTAAGTAATTTTAGGAATTTAGAACACTTTGTTATTTTGCCAGATTCTATTTCATAAAGCAGATTAGGATTCTAGATAATTTGCATCCAGTGTTGCTGGCTGATTCCTAGCTTTAGGCAGTTTAGTTTTGGAAGCTCAAACAACCTGACCTCCTTAAACGCAGTCACTTTTGTCTTCCAACATCTTTTCAGTCTAGGCTACATAAAACTGCCTTCCTCCTGGACAGCAAGATGGATTTATCACCCAGAAAAGAAGAAGCATATGTTCTTATTTAATCCTTATTCTATTCATACAATATAAATGCATATTCTAGATAAGAGCAACAGAAAACAGTCTGCATACATTAAAATCTGAAGAACAGACGTATCTTTCACTAAACATACTGCTCCATGTATTGAAGTAATTTTAAGACTGAACAGGTGAAGAGTAGAAAGCAGTAGTGGAAGTTTCCTTACATATAACAAAACCACCAGCAAAAAGGTGAAGGGTTTTACTCTCCCTCTGAGGCTTGGTACAGCCACCTGAACTTCGGGTGTTGCAACAAGCAGAGTTTCTCAAGAAGAGCAGTCAGTCATTACAAAGAGACAAAGGAAAGAGGTAAATCACCCAAATCGGACTAAATTGGACTCAGTGTCCCCAGGCAAAATGGTTTCAACAATAAATAACAAGGATTAACTAGTTCCTCCTTTTTTGAAAGCAAGAATATTTTGAAAGAACTGAGATCACCTTGTTGATTTGGGGATAAAGACATACCCCTAGCCTGCAAACAACTTCAAATGCTGTCCTGCTGAAGATAAAGATTAACAGATATGGTACCAGACATTCCCTCCACCCTACCTGCATTTTCTACACCCGACTGTTAGCTGAGATGAAGTACTTGCACTGCATTAAAGCAAAATTCATTCCTGTATTTAGGATTATGAGTCATGCTGTTCAAAATGCTATCATACTATTTCATGGGGACAAGGGAACATTGCATTTCAGACAAAAACGAGGTTGTACTAGAATAACATGAATCTCCGGAGTAAGCCTTCATTTAAATAGTATTCTCTCCTTACTGCAGTTACCAGGAAACTGATGTATCAAGACCTAATGCAAAAATTAAGAATTTATTCTCCCAGGTTTACTGACCATGACGCTAGAAACAGAAATATGTACTCAAAAGACAAGATTGATATTACACTGTCCCTGAAAAAGATGGAACCTAGACTCCCTGCAATAACGGTGACAAAAGCCTCCACCGAGATCTAGTTCCTAAGAACTGAGTGACACTTATTTTACCCTAACTATATTAAGAAGTAAGTTTACCTTAAATAATTGCTAAATCTCAAGGAAGACGGGAACACGGGCCCCCAGAAGTCTTGTTCCGCGTAGGTCCGCGCACCTGGGCTATCACATCTCCTCAACCACCGCTCTTCGCAGACAGACAAATCCTTACAGTCCAACTGATGCTGACGGGTAAGAAACACTGAGCCTGACACACGAAGAACACTTATTTCCCACCTAAAGCTCAACGCCCCTCTGACGAGAAAGTCGCAGACACGGCGAACACCAAGCGCAGCCGGCGCAGAGGTCCCGGCTTTCGGGTGCCTTCTTCTCAAATTCACTCCCTAGAGCTTCACGAAGTCTGACGGGGAAACGAAAGCAGACTGGGGCGGAACCGGGCGCTTGCAAACCGGCCAGCAACGCGGCGATCACAACACTTTCGCCCCAGACTCACCCTCCCGTCCCCGGCGGAGCTCGCCTCCCGCGCTGCCCCGCTCTCCCCCTCCCCACCCCGCCCCGACACGGCGGGTCAGCGCAGCGGGGCCCCGCGGAGCCCGCCCCGCCCCGGAGACCCCCCCCCCGGGCCCGGCTGCGCTCGGGGGCCGGTGGGCACCGCCCGCCGAGGCGCTCCCGGCCGGGCTGGGCGCGGAAGGTCGTTACGCAAGGTGACGGGGGGGGGCCGGGCCGCGGCAAGGACGGGCCCCGCCGCGCCGAAGCGGCTGCCTCGGCGATTTCCCTCCTCCCTCCCTCCCTCCCTGCCTCCCGCCCATGCCGCACCCGCCGCGCCCCGCGGCAGCCGGGCACGCAGCTCCCCCGCGCCAGCCCGCGCCCCGCAGCGGGTGATGCGGCGTGGGGAGAGGCCCCAGCCCCGCGCGGCTGCGGCGGCCGCTCCAGGGGGGCTGAGGAGATCGCGGCTCCCTCAGGGCTCGCCGGGCCGCCGCGGCCTGACGGAGCGGCAGAGAACAGCGGCGCCCCCCCCACCCCACCCCACCGCATCCCACCCCACCTCCCCAGCGGGGCTGGGCGCGGCAGCAGAGCCCCGCGCCGCTTCCCGCCGCGCCGCCTCACCTCCTCCGGCGCCCGCCGAGCGCAGCGCCCCGCGCCGGGGCCAGCAGCGCCCATGCTCCGCGGCGGAGGCCGGCGCGGGCGGAGGGGGCCGGGCCACCCGGGGGCGGGCGGGCGCAAGGGAGCGTCTGCAAACTGCCAGCCGCCAAACCGGCCGGCCGAGGGCGCGCGCGGCGCAGCCCAGCCCAGCCCAGCCCGGCCCGGCAGCGCCCGCCCGCGCGCAAGGCGGGAGGGGGGGGGGAGCGCGCGCGCCAGCCGCCCGCACGGAAGCGCTTACGGCAGGCGGAGCGAGGGAGCGTCTGCAAAGTGCTTGCCCGCCTGTGTGGGGCAGCGGCGCCCGCCGCGGCGCGGCGCGGCGGGGGTCGCTGAGCGGAGCGGGGCTGGGCGGGGCTGTGAGGAGCGGGCGCCCGGCAGCGGGCACGGCCGCTCGTGCGCAGGCCCCGCGCCCGGTGGTGGGTGTGCGGGGGGTGTGAGGCTGGGAAACGCCCGTGAGCCCGCCGGGGAAGCGGCGCCCCGGCGCCCGTCAGCCCGGCGCTGCGGAGGGGCTGCCCCGCTCCCGCCGCAGCCCCGGCCCCGGGCTCGCCCGCCTTTGGGCAGGCTCCGTTTCCCCTCACGCCTGCCCGCGGCCAGCCCTGCCGCTGCCGGGGTCCGGCCTAGCGGAGCCCCCTGCCCGGCCGGAGGGGAGGAACGTCCCGGGAAGCCGCCGGCGGGGCCTGACGGAGCCGCGCAGGCTGCCAGGCACAGGTCAGGAACGCAGGGACAGGTAGACACGGCTGCAGCCGCCTCCCCGGAGCCACCGCTGCCTTCCCGCCCTTTCCCGCCCTCGCAGCCCCGACACGCGCGGCGGGGCAGGCGCGGGTCTGGTCGCTGGTAGCAGCTGCGGGCTGGGCTGCCGTACGTGAGGTCGTTACATCAGATTAAGGTTTTTTCCCGAGCATTAGAGTGTTGGTGCCAGGTTGCAGGGTGCTCATCTGCTTGTTAGGTTGTCCTTTAAACACGCCGAACGAGCTATTAGAGCTTCAGGGTTTGGGAGCCATTAGAGCAAAGGGAGATAATGTATTTTTTGTGACGGGAAAATGACTGTATTTCGTAGTGGCGAGACAGCCTCTATTTAGCACAGCTTCTGAGAGCGGTGTGTTTGCCCAAGCCTGCACACGCAGGCTGAGGGGGAGCTAGCAGAAGCTGGGTGACATCTGGTGGCCAGCCCTGCGCTGGTACTGGTAGAGGCTTGCTCTCAGGACGGGATCCAGATCGAAGTAAAAAAGCAAAACCAAAAAACACCACACAAACAACAACAAAAAAACCCCACCTCCTGGTTACCTCTACGACCTAATATTAGTTAAAGTAAGAATAGGTTTAGCTTGTAATAAGCTGTAGAACTTAGATCAGTAGCTGTTAGAATACTCCTCGCGTGCCAAGAATCAGCTGAAAATGGTCACACACACACCCAAAAAAAAAATCACCAGAACAAAATCAAGTAAAGGTGGATGGTTTTGGTGACAATTCACAGAAATCTCTGCTAGTGCTCAGTGTTATTCATTGAGGGCTTCTCCACATAGGACAGAAAAAGTGATGTGTACAATACATGCTGAAGGACTCTTGTTTGTACCCACAAGCATCTGCAACTATCCTGTGCAATCTGGAGTTTCATTTTTCACCCAGTGTTGTGCCGTGTTCCAGATTGGAAACTCACCAGCATTTAATGAGAGGTTAGGGATCTGAAAATTTTACAAGATGTTGAATGGTCAAAGCCTCGGACCTTCATTCTGTGTAAGATGGGTAGCTTTTAAAAAGATCTGCTATGATTTTGAAACAGGCTCTTGTCACAGCATTTACTGTGCTTTCATTCCTTTCCATTTATTGTGCTTTTAATTTAGGAAGCATGTATGCAGGAGCTGACCTAACATTGCAGTCGCTTCTGAGTTTGATATGTTCTGCTACAGAAATATTCTGTATCAAAAAATAACTAGTGGTCTCCTAGCAGATCTCTTGCTGAAGGGAACAGTAGACCTAATTAGGTACCAGTTTTCAAACTAAAGTGTATCAACCAGATCCTCCAGTCTGGAATAGGATATTATACTATGTATTTTACAGTATGTATGTCTGACGTAGCTGAAGGGAAAAATATGGCAGAGGTGAGGAAACTACATGCATTGATTAAGGAAGTGAGAACTGGAGTGGACTCCCAGCTCAAGGAGCATTCTGGAGAAAAGCTGGGTTCTTGGAGCAAGAGACATAGAAAAGAGAACATAAACCCCTGCAGCATTAACATAGAAGAATCTGAGAGCAACTTGGCACTTATATTTTTATTCCTTATTTTAGCATGTAACAACTAGGCCACCAATAATTAGATTTAGCTACCTCAGGCCTGTCCCACATTCATCACGCAGCTCACACAGTTAATGCTTCACCCATCTGCCCATGAGAAGGGAGTGTGGGTGGAGGCCACAAGTGAGGCTGGTTAGAATAATTTAGGCCTGATAGTGCAATCATCTTGCCTGTTTCCATCTCAGAGCTACAGACTCTCTTCAGGTCCAGGACTCTGCTTACTGATCCCAACACACCTGGGTACATGGAGACATGGTATGGAAGCACCACACTGCAATTTAAGGTGCCTCTTAAGGGTGCCCTATCTGCTCAAGGATCTGCCAGGAAGCATATTTCCCAGAGGTAGTCACACTCCACTATGTAACACCACTTGTGCTTCCTGAGTGTCGTCACATGCATAGCTGCTCTACATAAAACCAAACACATCCTGTGAGCTGACATTTAGTGATTACAGAAGATAAATTGGTAGGTCTGATGGATGTGTGAAAACACTTAAACATTCTGTAAGGCTAAGACCATGGATTTTGGCTATACCTGTTGTTAATGTAGCACTTTTGGGTCACTCTGAAGTCTGTCTTATTAATGGGGAAAAGGATCATATATGTAGCAAAATTACAGCACAGGTACTGATTGATGTAAAGGTAAATAGGTCAAGTTAAATATAACTTAGTTTGACTTTCCTAATAGCAAAATCTGTTATTATGAAATATATATTATTAGAGAATATCTATACAATAATTTTAATATAGAAAGCTCTTTCTTCTGAGGTGAACTACATCCAGCACTTGTTAGCCCCTTCTTGTCTCAGGTAGATAGTACTATATCATATTATGCTCCTTGGATCACCACAACAATAAAGCATTTGAGAGCAGCTGCATTACAATCTGCATCTCCTTCAAAGCCCTTTTGCCTGGTCTTTGGAAGGTCTTCAGCCCTCTGTGCAGGGTTTCTTACTGTCTTTTATAAGCACCTCATACAGTCCTCTGAATTAAGGGTTACTTGGTAGCTTTCTAGATACGAAGTGGACTCTTTGGTGGTAGGCTGAATATTGAGTATTGTATTATTAATGTTGAACATGACTTCAATAAAATGAAAAAGGAGAAGAGGAAAAAGAAGGAAAAACTGAAATGTGAACCAGAGATAAGATAAAAAAGACCTTCCTGAAAAGTATCTCTGTCACTTCATTTCCAAACACAGTAACTCTGTCTTCTGAGGCTTCCAACATAGGCTTTTAAAGCTTTCTGTTTGATGTCTCCCTGAGCTTTATTGATACAAATGAGTTTACTGTAAAATGATAGCCAACTCCAAGCCCTGTGCAGGAGATCAGAAAACTTATATGTTCATGTTCAAGAATGTCTCTTGCTTTTTTTTGGTTGCTCTGATCTCTCAGGACCTCATCTATGTTTTTTGAAATACAGCACAATACAATTCTGAAGAGCTGTCATATTAATAATAGTATTCTGATCACAAAGTGAAATCTTGAAGAGTCACTCTTCCCTTCTCTTTTTGTCGTTATTCACAATTTGAACTTGCTGCAGGATAACTTTCATTAACTGATTAAATATCAGAAGAGCAGGAAATAGAAAATCTCCCCGTCCTTTCCTCATATTCAGGTAAACCCACTGTTTTCTAACGTGATTAAGACTTTGCAGTTAGTCTTCAACTGTTACCTTCTCACCAAGTGTTTATGGACATTTAAAAAGATTTTTAAAAGGTGTAATAAGCTCTCCATACCATTAAAGAGCAACATCAAATCAATTATTTTATTCTTTCCTTTGAAGGTTTTTTTTCTGTCCCTTGATCATAAATGTAACACTTGGGCTATAAAATGTTCCATCACCAGGAAACATTCCAACAGATCTTCCCCTTACCACGGACATTGTAAATATAAATTGTACAAACATTTCCATTAACTTTGCACTGAATTATTAAACAGGAAATAAACCCTTGTTTTTAGGTACCAAACCAGACATTTCTAATAGGTATTTAATTGTGCAATAAGTGAAATAAGGAGCTCCACATTGCAGGAAATTGAGATTTCTTTTCAGAGATCACAGTGGCTTTTCAGTGCAAAATGATATGTAATTATAACATTTCGTGGGCACAGAATAAAATCTGGTGGAGCTGATTCTCCACTGTCTGCTTCCCTTTGTAGCAGTTAGTAAGAATGGTTGTATTTTAAATCTACCTTGCACAGGTTTGAATGACTTGTCAGGTTTGAATGACTACAAGAGATACTCTTGAATTCTTGTTTGAATGTAAACTGAAATTGCATCATGATTTATTCCAGAGAATTCATTGAACCTGGGGGAATTAAAGACTTTCCTGGAAAAAGGGAATCACTGGCCACTCATGGAAATTTGCCAGAGAGACTGTGGCAGATAAATTATTAAGGTATGAAAAAGGAAAAAGGCTAAGAAAGAACAAAGACAGTCAGGACATAGCAGAAAATCTGAATGTGTTAGTTTTTTGGTGTTCACTATTGAGGTAGTATTTTTTTAAGTTTCATCTCCAGTATAATTTTTATGCAGCTTTTGCCTCAAACAGAAGAATCAACAGAAAAGTTTTTAGTTTGAATCACTAAAATTCACAGTAGCAGGGCTTGCTGCTACTGTGAATGGTATTTGTCTGAAGGTTTTGAAGGAACTTAGATAGGAAATTTCTGAGTGATTGTCTCTGCTGCATTGCCTAATCCGCCTCTTTTCATAATTATCAGAAGGACCAGTTTCAGGGAAGTCTGTAAGAGCAACTCTGAAAATTGGAAATGAAGGCTCAGTCTGACTTGCCCAAATGAATATTCTTAGGATATACATGGATAGCATATGTATAATAGGTTAATATGTATACATGATCCTCTTCTGTAGAGGTTAACAATAGGCTCTCAGGTTGGTTGGTTTTTGGAGTCAGTAACCATCTCTCTGATCTGGATAGTAGTCTCTACTCAGATATCTGTAAACTTTTTTGTAAAATCATGAGCCAAATACTTACTGTTATTAAAGAAATGAGGTTGTCATGGGATATGTCATAAGAAGTTTAAAAGACAGGAGTAGAAAAAGAAAACAAAAATAAAAATAAGATTATGGGATAATCTGTTGCTGTGCAGGGAGTTTATCTTTGGAATCTCTCAGGACCTTGTTTTTTGACCCCTTGATTTTAACATATATGTAAACTATCTGGAAAGGGAATGAATGTTGAGGTGACAATTGCAGATGATAAAAAATTACTGAGGATAATAAAATCTAAATCTGATTGTAAAATATTGCAAAAGGACACTGTGATACTGTGTCAGAAAAATAAAATAGCAGATATAATTTACTGTTGATTGTACTTTGCATGATAAATGCAAAATTACTTAAAAAAATTAAAAGTGATTACCTATGTAATAAAATAGACTTTTGATATTACTGATCAGGAATGAGATTGTAAAATTACTTTGAAGAGTCTCTGAAAATGTCATCTCAAATGTTCAACAGTGATCAAAATATCAGAATGTTTGGAATTATTAAGAAAGGATTTGTGAACAAAACAAAACGTCCCAATGTCTGTGTAGATCTATGGTATGCTCAGATTTTAATCTGGTAGTTCTCTTTCCCTACCTCAAAAAAGATATAGTAAAGCAATAAGGGATGATAAAAGTGATCAGAGACTTCTAATTACATTGCAGGAGAAGAGACAAAGCTGACTAGATATTGGAGAAGAGGAGAACTTGGGAAAGGGCTGGCAAAGATTGAAATCACAGATCACACAAGGATGAATGGGGCAAAATTTATTTGTCACAGTAAAAAAAATCCCTGTGACATCCAATGGCATTTTGAATAGTGGATTTCAAACAAATAAATACTGTTCCAGGCAAAATCTACGTTAATTGTAGAAGCCACAGGGTTTTCTGGAGGCCAAAATATAAATGGATTTAAAAATGAATTACCTAGTTGAAGGATAAGAGATCCTTTAGCAGCCTTTAAATAATTAACAACTTAAAGCAGGCTCTAAGTCTTTAATTGTTAGGAGGCTGGGAGTATATTCCCTGGGAGGCATCACTCTTCATTTGTCCTGTTTCGTACACTGCTCACCAAGGTGTCTCCTTATGTTCTTGCTTTGACATACTGAGCAGATGGTCCTTCATCTGACTCAGAGCAGCTGTTACTGTGTCCTTATTCCTTCCTTTTATTTGCTAACTCATCTGAGGATGTGCTTCTTTTCTAAGTTCCAACTCCCTCACCTGAACAAACAGAGCTGAACAGGACATAATGCCCTTCCTTTGAGGTCAAATTCAACCTCTTCAAGGTGCAGAATAGCTCCAATTCAACATAGCCTAACAACTTGTAGACTCAATCCTTTCTGTCTTTCAAATGTTCCTGTGCAGGTCCTGGCATATTTTGAACCATGAACTGGAATAAATTCAAAATAACAGTTTTAAAAAGTGTTCTGGAAGTGGTACTCTGCTATGTCCTAGGTGAATATATATATATATATATATACACATGCCTCCTTTACCCCAAGTATAGCCCCAGTCATTTGCTGCTGTTGAACTGCAGCTCATAGAACTATGTCTCATGGACAAAATCTGGAAAATCTTGGTACTGAAGAGGCAAATTCCAAATTTTTAACTAGCTTGCACACTTAGTGTTACAGTGTGGTTGTAGCCAGTGTAACAGAGCCATGAATTTGGAATACAGAGTATCTAGTTGGATCTCTGCTACATTATCACTAGTGTAACAGAGGAGTTCAGGTTGAGAATTA
Organism: Apus apus; assembly: GCF_020740795.1. Lineage (NCBI taxonomy): Eukaryota > Metazoa > Chordata > Aves > Apodiformes > Apodidae > Apus > Apus apus. The sequence continues at coordinate 7,533,242 of NC_067287.1, forward strand.
CCTTAATTCTTTTTCAGCCTTAACTTAGTTATATGTATCTGTATTTCTGTTGTTATTTGATACCCAAACCAAATACTAGGAGCCAAATAATCCTTGTTTTTTAATCTGGTTTTATAGTTTGAACTAGGGTATTAATTGTGATTTCAGCATCAGGCCTACTGCTTTAAGCATATCTAGGAAATACCCTAGTTCCTATTAATCTCCAGAACTTTGACAAAACTCACAATCTGTATCATACTGCTGTACATACCTGTAGTTGTTCTTAAGTGACCCATAATAATTCTTTTTTTCTTTGAAATATTATATTAGCTTCTTCATTTGAAACTCAAAAGGATATATAGATTCAGAAAGGTACCTTATCAAGTTTAGTCTTAATTAATGCTAAATGCATTCTCACACAAGGGGGAAGAAAACACATCATGTAGGTAGGCCATCACTGAAATTGGCATCTTTTCTCTCTCAAGTAGCCAGGTGACATTTTGCTTTTGGGAAGCGTTAAACTAAGGTGTTAGAAACAGATTTAGTTTACTTTCTGTCTGCTTAAAAGACAGCTGTTGTCACTGTTTTGGCAATTAATGTTTGAAAGTAGGAGGTATTTGACTTATAGAAGACACTAAACTGGAAATTGCTTTATAAAGCTAAAAAGGACTGATTATAAAACTTCACAGAAAAGGAAACTTTTTTCAACAGTTTATGAACTGTGACAAAATGGTCTCTTGCTTCAACAGGAGGTAACTGAAGCTTCTGTTATTATTAGAAACAAACTCAAACGGTGAGATTTAGTTAATTAGCTTTGAACTCCTTTCCCCTCAGCCCCAAAAATGAAGGGAATTTTTTGTAGGATACACTGTAGTGTACTGTATGTCTGAAATTCTGGAATGTTTTCCATCACCAAGAAGTTATTTACAGTAGGTCTTGTCTTTGATTTATGAGATGGGCAATAAAAGATGGGATTCTTGACTGTAGAATTACCACACATTAGAGTTACCTGTAGGCTTTCTGCTGGTTAAGCAGTTCTGATAGGTCCCCTTTGTCTAATTAAAAAATCTAAAGGTTGAGAGTCCTTTGGTCAATGAATTCCAGGCTGATGTGTATTTATATTGTTATTCTGTGTTATTAATAAAGAAAAAAATCAGGATGACTAAAGTCTTGACAGTACTGATCATGTGTTTACATTGTTTGGTGGTAGGTGAAAATATAAGTGGACTTTTAGTTGCTAAATAGTAACTGAGTTTTGTAGGTTACCCTAAATGATGTCTCCTTAAAAGTGTTTTAAAGTATTATCTTGAAAATTTTATTCTGACCTTGGAGAGAATCTTTTAGGTGGTTGCAGTTGTCTGGAATTGTCTGACATTCTACAAGTATAGTCCCACCAAGTCTGTACTATAGAGACTATATGTGCAATCTTTCAAACACTGCAAAAGTCCTAGAGGAATGCTCATCCATCTGGCACGTCAGTGACCTCTAAGTCTTCCCATCTTGTTACTGGACACTTGGAAATAATGTCTGTGAATAGGATTCCCATTGCAGAAAGAGGAAAATCACCTTAACTTTTATGGGTTTCTGATGTGGTGATAGACTATGCAAAGTTTTACCCAGTCAATGTTCACTTAACATATTTAGAATTGACAAAATACAATTCTAGAATATGTTTTGCGTAGGCAGTTGCCTCTCCTTAGACATATATGCCTAACGAACATGAGATAAGAAGGAAGATTGGATGGCTTCATCCAAACACAGGGAACTGAATATTGACCAGATTCATAGTGGAGATACTATTTCAGCATCAAACTTCTAAGTATCTTTTCTTATTTGTGGCTAGAGAGGGATCATTGGACAAAATCTTTTAATATAGCTTCTGTTGGCCCAGACTGAAGAGGTGTGACCAAGGGTTTCAAGTTATAACCCATTTAGATCTTAGCAAGCTGGAAAATGTGTCTGTCTAGGAATGGAAATTTACTGTGTGTAATCACGTTATGGTTTTTTAGGTTGCCTATATAGTTTAGGAGAACAGCAGGTGGTTTAGGACACGCTTGCAGTTAACTAGATCTGGCTAAATAATATGCAATTAGTGATTTGAAGACTTGTTTTTTTAAGTCATTAGGAGGTAGGATTTTTGGTAAGTGACAAAGGCAAATACTCAATCAGGAGATGCAGTGTTTGAAGAAATACCTTTTTACGTTTATTTAAGTTTTTTTCATGTGCTGGATAATTTACCGTTAGTCATTGCCTAAAAATACTGCAGGTTGAGTTACATCAGTCTGCCAGATAAGGTACATGAAATGTTTACTTCAGTAAACCTAGTCTTGCCTTTGCTTGCTGAAGCTGGGATTGAAAAGTAAGGAGAGTAACAATAGTGGAGTAATTACCAGACCCACTCTATCAGCTCAGAAAGATGTAACCACGTATAATTGCAGCAGATGTAAAGCAAGGGTCAATCTGCTCTTCCTTCAGAAATAACTTGTAAAGCAACGACATTTCTAGCCCATAGGCCACAGATGCTCTGTGGTGCATTGATGGGTCTTGGACAACCTTCTGGAGAGCTCTAGATAGGTTTTTTTATTGTAAAGATGCTTAAAAACAGTAAAGTCCCTTCTGAGAACATACACGCAACTCTTAATTTTCTATTTTATATAAATTGTCTAGATTTCTAGAATTTCATATCACTGAAAATCTCACAATCAGCTCTCTCTGGTGAAAATGTCTTGTGTGAAAACAGCTGCCAAAATAGAGACAAACGTAACAGCAAACTCTGGACAAACAAGATTGACTCCTGTGAACTTAGAAGCCTGGAGACATTTCCCTTTTTGATGGCTTTTTTTTTTTTTTTTTTTAGAAAAGCATACTTACTACAGATAACCCAATGTGCATCATATTTAAAGTTTTTATTTTACACTTGCTTTTGTAAAAATTAATCATAGATGTACTTACTTGTATGTAGTTATTTAAGAAGTCAGAAACTTTTTCATCCTCTGGATTTGTTACATATGTGCACAGGTTTACAGCAGTTATAAACAGAAATGACCTGTCAGGGCATATCTATCCTGCTATAAATGTAGAACCTCCTTTTCCCACACTGTGTATTTGATAATGTTTTATCTGTTTTTAAGAACATTCCAATTTCTTACACTTTATTGAGCTTGACATATCATATTTAACTGATAGCCTGGAAACTAACAGGTCTTTCTTTGCTTTTATCTCATTAATTCCTTTGTTTTCAGTTTCAGGTGATTACTTCCAGTTGTTTCCATTTATAGAACTCAGAAAAATTCCTCTCTTGTATTTTTTGACCTTTCAGATGTTTGGGAAGTAACATGTTTTAGTATAAAATACGAAGCTAAAAACCTTCCATATGTTGCTGAGCTGTCCCTGAAAACATACATGCTTTTTCTTTCTATTACAAATTTTTAGACAACTTACTTCTTCCTAAATGTTTTCTGGATGTTCTTTCTTGGTTTTCTACTTGTTCTGCTCTTTCTTTCCACTGACTAATTTCAAATGCCAGCAGGGATTAATAGCTGACTCCTTGCAAGGGAGAAGATGTCACATTTTGGATAAAAATAAGGATTGCAAAGAATGGAAATATGAGTGCCCATTAATAGAAAGGAAATCTGAACTCACAGTCATCTGACATCTCAATGATTTTTCGCAGAGCTAGAGAGAGTTCGGATGGTTTGCTGATCTCTGTGGGACATTCTGCAGAATATGCTATAAATTATAAAAATAATTACAAAGTAGACTGGAAATTACATAAACTGAGTTATTCCAAGCTCAGCAGATTGTTGAGCAGTAGGTCCAGAAATGCTAGAATCACAGGATAATGGGATTACAGGCTTTGAATAATTTCAGTAAAACATCACCGCTACTCTTTTGGGCAATTTTTGCAAGGGAGCTGACAAGTAAAATACTGCCAGGAGACAGGAATTAATGCAGTATCTTTATATGAGTGGTTGTTGTCATTAAAGGATAGTATTCAGAGGTTACTATGGGAGAGAAGGTAAATTTGGGTCATGGACTCCATGACTTTTCCAAATGACTCTTAACATCTGATCTTAAAATTTGTTTTGTCTTCCTCGTAAGTCAAATGTGAATCAAATCATCGGGCAGGTTGTGCATAAAACTTTAACAAAGTTAATGCCACAGAATTCAGCTATTTCTCTGTGTTCCAGCCTTAATTTTGAAAAGCAGTTTTAGTGCTGAACTTGCTTTTTAGTCTTCTTAGGTCAAATTAGATTTGGAGCCTATTAGCTATGACAGTGTCCTGTTAAATATCAATCATAAGGGAGGAGAGTCTGTCATGCACAGCATAGGAAAGTATTTACAGGATAATAGCATCTTTTGCTTCTGGGTATAAGCTGATTGTCAATGTGGAAAAGAAATGTTGCTCTTATGGGTAGCATTGCATAATGGCTTATTGCATTAGGAGGATTTGCACCTTCCTCTGAGATACAGTAATGACAGACTACCAGGCTTGATGGGCCAGTAGTCTGATCTGCCATGACAACCCTTTATGTTCTGATACATGTGACCTGCCAGTGTCTATAGTGAAAAGATAAAACATTAAGCTATTGGTGAGTGAAGAATAAGGCATGTGGAAAGAGATTTCTAAAGGAACAGTTTTCAGTTGTCGGTATACAGTGAACCACCTTTGTGGAAACAAGCAATACATGGCATGAATCTATGTAGAATAATTTACCATAACCACCAAAGTTCAGTTATTTATTTTTATTAACTTAATTATATGAGAAAGCACTGCTTTGTGAAATAGAGAAGGCAATTATTTTAGGGAGACAAAACTTAAACTGGCAAACTGTTTGGAGTTGGAGTAATTAATAGATAAGCTGAAGTTATGCAGTTGGTAAAAATTTCTCAGTACTTCATAGAAAAATATTTAGCATCCAGAATCCTTAATGGGATTAATTCAATGCTTAACTCTTCCACAGAAATTATGTGTAGGACATTTGCGAAGTCAGTATAGCCCTAGTCCAGCAAAAAAATAAAATATTGTACAATGAGGAACTACCATTTATGTACTTGAAGGTACATCAGTGTGTTATTTGCACTGTGCCTCTCTCTTCCTCTTAGTTTTTTATGGTTTGGACAGTAAAAGGCCAAAAGATCTTTCAGTGTGTATAAACTGTATCTAGCACAACAGAGTTCCTGGTCCCTGCTGATTTCAAGGAAATGCTATTACACATCCTGCTCCCTGCACTCCCGTTGACCCTAATGGAAATGTTTGCATGAATAATTTGAGCTCTTTGTATATATTCACATAGGAAAATGGTATTGCCCTGGGAAAAAAAACAATGGGTCCTCCTTTTCTTGCTGGATACGCCTTCTTCATTGTGGTAGGTTTGATCTCTCAGTGCAGCTTTTTATTCATTGACCTCAGTGTCAAAAAGCTGCTTTTTTTTTTTTTGTTGGGTTTTCTTTAACTTGTTCCCAGATGTCGAATGTGACCAATGGCAATAAAATAAGTTAGATTCAAAAAAATAGAATTCTATTTCAAGCCACAGAAACAATTCCCTGAGCTGTCCATAGGCTTAAATAACTGTGTGACTAATTTGCCAAGAGACATCTAATGAACTGTTTTAAAAGTAAAATCAGCTACAGCAGTGGTGGATTTTTATTTGTTTTTTTCCTGCCACATTATCTCAACAAGTCCGTTGGTTTAGAGCTTTCTTGTATAACAGAGTTATGTACAATTCAGAACTCCGTAAACCTTAAAGTATCAGTTATTAAACAATGTGTGAATATACCATGTAAGTTTGTACCATAACATGTTATAAATGAGCTATGAACTATTTTTATAAATATAAAACCAGAGGAAAGCCCAAGACATATAAGCCAATTTAAGTTCAGTTAAAATGAGAGGCAGTCCAAATTGCCAATTAAATTTTCACAGTTAATGTTTACAAATCTGAATTCTGTGAATGGTTTCTGTATTTTTTAACTACTTATACTAAGAGGTCTCTAGAACATGCCTCAATTTGGTGCAGCCAGATTCTATAGCGAGAGCTTATTCCTGTTAGAAGTTCTTATTAGTAGAAATAGTTTATACACTTACACACATGCAAATCCTTGTTCATTTATTTGACTTTGGAGCAACAGTGAGACAAAACTAAAGTATGAAATTAGACTAGGTAAGAATAAGAAACAAATTCTTTACACCTCAGCAAGTAACCTGCCTTTGAACACCAGCACTCCAGTTTCGTGCCTTTCATTTTTAGAGCCCTTTGTAACACTTTCTGTAACAGGACAGGTCCTTAGTTGTTATAGCAGTCTGTGCTCTGTGGAGGGGAATTCCCTTGCTTTACTTGGTTCATTGGCTCCCTGAGGCAGAGAAATCACTGTGGCAAGGGAATAGGGACAAGGAAGAGCTTCTGGGTGGGACATGCTGAAGGGAGTATATGTGCAGAGGAAGATGGGCAAGAAGGTGAGTGTCCTTCCAATGGGGTTTGTAGAGCATAGTGTGAATACTCCTTCAAGAACTGCTATACATCAGTGACCCAGACACTTTCCCTTTAAATATAAAGCAACAGTTCAATTGGAGAAAGTTAAGAGCCTGAATTGAGCCATCAAAACTCTGGGAAGGGAGTTTTGAGCATTTGCTCAAAAAAATGCTCTGAGCCATTGCTATTGGTTGAACAACATCAGAGAGGTAAAACAACCATTTACTCAAATGGAAAATTTGGCATAAGAGCAAATTGGGTCACAATTACACTTAGGCAGGAAATCAGAAGTTTCTAAATGTCAGATGTTTGAGGTTCTGTGATGTCCTTTCAGGAAAAGCGATGGGAGTAAAAATCCCTCACTCCCCAGCTAGTTTTGGGGATGTTCTTTAATCAGCTTATGAAGGCTGACTGATAGCAGGGGCTGAATTTGTTAACTTAGGAAGTCCATTCTAGTATCTTGTCGTTTGTATTGGTAGTTTCCTCTGGCTGGCAGAAGCAGGTAAGCACACTGTATGAGCTGTATGGCAGGTATTGACAGTGTCTCACAGAGAGCTGTCATGCTGTCGACATGGTCTGTAATGAAACCACTCATCACTTAAAAGGCTCAGAAATGGCAATAGTAATTATTATAATCCAACACTCAGTTTTCCACTGCTGGTAAATGTGCCTTTATTACTTAGCATTTCGAAGTTTTTATCCTAATCAACAGGCTTAAGTAAAGTGCCTTTTCCTTTCAGTTTTTCAGTTTTTCAGGCCTGTTGGACATTTTGACTCTAAAAGAGTCCGAGACACACAATGGGAGATGTGAAGCCCATATAACTAAGAAGACAACTCCAGCTTTTCCATTTAGTGTTTTAGTCAGACATCTCTCTGGAAGGTGCAGTCCATCTTAGCCCAAGATAAGTGCACAATGGCTGAGGAACCTCTTTTCCCCTTTTTAGGTAGTAGACTCCTTCCTTTAGTACCACTGCTTAGTAATGGCCCCACAGCAACATCCTCTTCCGTATACAGAGTTACCTAAAAGTACCAAAAAATCCAAAGTGAATAAATACAAATAGTCTTGACTTACTCTATTGCATGTGTTTACTAAATTCAGCTATGTTCACTGAAAGTGTTTTAGAGGGCAGCTGATGCTTGGCATCATTAGCATGGCAGTGTTCCGGAACTGACAGAATGTCTGGGCTAAGGGCTTCGTCTGGTAGCACTTTGAATATCCTTAGAAAATATCTTCTCTTCAGTTATGTAGAGAAATAAGGGCAAACTTATGGGTGACTAGACAGGCAAATTGTGATGTCTCAGCTCTTTCTCCTCCCTATACAAAATTAGCAAGGCAGATTTTTAATAGGACGTTTTTCTCTTCTGTTAAGATGTTCTGGGTGGAAGCACAGTCCTCTGTCGTAAAGTGGTTTATAATAGGTGAAGCATCTATCTGAGGAACATAGAAGTCTTTGTAGATGCTTGTAATGAGAATCTGCAATTTTTTCATTTCCTGTTTTTCTCCCCCAGCAATCCCCTATGATCAGAGTAAGTTCTTTAGCGAAGTTAAATATTTGAATGTCTCATCCACTGGCGTAACTTGCTCATTAGTTTAAGTTGCAAAGATCAACTTCTTTTGAGTAGAAGGAGATTTTTTTTTATTTTTTTTTTTTGTAAATAAGTAGTTTAATTTAAATAAGTGATAAAGGGAGAAAAAACAGTTAACAGCTATGTAAACCAGTGAGGTTATTTAAAATAGAAGCTTTATTGTAAATTAAGAAAATGTTATCAGTGGCTGTAGTCAGAAAGCATGATGCTGAACAGGCAGAAAAAGCTGACTTGTAAAAAACCAGGTCTTTGGGAGGTTATAACTCAAGTTACATATATTATTCATGCAGTAATAAAGCCTGAGATCTCCATTTGGAGATAAATATTTCATTGCAAGGCACAGCACAGGTAAAATTCATGGGGGTGTCCTCTTTCCCAACCAACTTTGAATCTAATGAGAAAAAGTAGGCAACAAAGAAACAATTGGAGTGCACCATAACAATGAGCATTTTGAAATAATAGATTAAGTTTTCTGAAGACATGGCAGTAGCTTTGGATTTTTATTTTTTTTTTTCTACATTTTAGCATTTCTTGTATCCTGTTAATGACCCATGACTTTATTTTACAGGAACTAAACAAAATGTGCCTTGAAGGATGGGCATGATGGATGTTTTCAGGTAGGTCATCTGCAGAATTCCTATTTCTTTCAGATCAGATTTCTTAGACAATCGAAGTCCACAGCTGCTGGCTTTGATTCAGTTCAATATTTAGCTTTCATTTAGGTGGATTACCTTTTTTTTCTGAGTCTTTCTAATGTCAGGGGCAGCTAATACAGTGAGAGTCAGAGGTGCAGTGACCCTGCAGAGTCTGATTCACCTGCTCATATCCTGCTCTCTCAGTGATTTGCATGGATATTCTGCTTAGAACAACCACTAAATAATCTGGCAGCCAAATAATCTAATCCTTGTTATTAATTTGTGGCCTGCTGGATGTTAAAAGGACAGGGAAAAATAAGAATGAAAGGAGGTGAAGGCTCTGGTTTTGATTGCTTGTTTTTGTTCCCTTCAGCTGCTGTTACAAGTACCTTATTATTTGGCCTAGACAGCAGGGACTGGTAATTTAGGACACATGACAATGAACAACAGATTATCTATATAAGGAGCATAGTGCATCACTGAGAGTACATTCTATCTATACTAATTAATATGGGGGAAATTACAAAGAAGTAGACCACTATCTCAGCTTATTTCAAGTTTTTCACAGGAAAGGCACATCAGTAACCCAGCCTTTCACTTACTGTCTCTCTGTTAGTGGATTTTAACATTAGTTTGGGTCATAATTTGAAAATATGAACACTATTAAAAGACAGAAGCTGTATTCTCCCTTTCGTCAGTCTATGGGCATGGTTTGGGTAAGTTACTTCATTATTTACATTTGAGAAAGTGAGACTGCAATCCCTCTGTCCTCTGTTAGTAGTAGTGGAGGCTGGGGAAGGGTGAGTGCAGGTGACAGTACAGTGTAGCATTAATGCACTCATTCTATTGAATGTCTTAAAATGCTAGGATTATTGGGCAGGAAAATGAACTCCTCACTTGATTGCTGCACTTAAGTGTTTCTCTAGAAAATACAAACTATAATCGGAGAAATACAGTGGTATAAATAAAGCCCTGGATAAAAGTTTTGCTGCCATTGTCTGCAAATAATGCTATTATCCATAAATGGAGGAAGAAAAAGGAGAATGCGTGGGTGAAATACTTTGTGCTTCTTCAGTGTTAATACCATGTATATTCACAATCTTTGCCACGATAATTGTGAGGAGTTACTGTGAATGAATAATCAATTAGTAGGTATGATTGGGTTTGACCAGAGTAGGGAGCAATGTTAGATATTGATAATTTTTGTATCAGATATTTGATTACATTATAAGACCATGACAAAGGTGTGGGGTTTTTTACATAAGACAAGGCACAGAGATAGTTCATACAAGGGCATGATAATAATTACTGAAGTGCCACAGCACCTCTGTAAATTCCCATTCAAACAGCTCTTCCACTTTTATGATGTGTTGCTGCCACAGTGGTAGTCAACTCTTGCAAATAAGAAGGAATTTTGTGCTTTTCACTTCTTTGTTTTTCTGGAAGATGCATAACCACATGCCTCCAAGAAGTTTATTTTGCTATCCCGATGGCTCATACAATGAAGCAAATTGTTCTTTTTACCAAAGCATCTCTGGGTTGCTGTCACTGGCTGGTTGCATAAAATATACTGGGGTGATAACATCAGACTTTCTTTTGTTGTTTCTAATTTCGCTTGTGTACTTACAAATGTCCTGTGACATTGATATTTACTCACAAATGTAGAAGTTGTTTTCAGCTGTATCTGAAATGCTGGTTTAAGTAGGATGGGCATAAAGCCTTTTGTATACAGTCTTTTGAATCTAATTCCAAGGTTTCTTCTGTAACAAACAAGGAACAAAGCAAACAAAGACCAAGTGCTCTAAATGTAGCAATGTAGCTCTAAATGTTGACTTCAGAAAAGAGCTTAGTAATGATAATGTCTTTTCTGATATATTTCCTGGAACCAGAGAGTGCTGAAGTTGCTTCCCCCACCTCGTCCCCTTTATTTTTGTTTTGTTTTGTTTTTAAGAATTTAATGTGAATTCTAATACCTGTATTTTGGATTTGAACACGTCAAGGGGCATTTCTAACAGTCATTTTAGCTGTGTCTAGAAAAGGACATAGAGACTGGAAAAGGCGATGATGGGTGTAGGGAGGGAAAGAGCAAGATTACAGTGTCACTATTCTGGTCTGTAAAAATCTCCAGTCACTGACTATTTCTTGGCCGCCTCTCTCCTGGTAAATGTCACTGTGCAGACACTGAGCAGACAGTTTGAATGCTTAGTGGTTTATTTTGAGTTAATGGGCTGGTGGAAGTCAAAACTGTGCAATGTGATTAAGAAAGCTATTTTTCTTTGCAGAAGCATCAATGAATCGTGCCACAGTGACACCTTAGGAAATGAGGGGGAGAAACAGACTCAGTTTACAGGAAGCTCCTATACACAGTTGCCAGGAACAAGGAGGGAAAGGAAAACAAATACAACCTCTATTTGAAAAAGTGTCTTTTGGCCTGCCTTCTGTATCACAGTGACTGTAGCTCCAGACAGCAGTGATTTACAAAATACATTTGAAAAGGAAACTCTAGAGAGTAGGTATACATTTTTTTTTTTTTTGCCAAATGTCACAGAACACTGTTGATAAGAGAATTGGAAGAAAAGTCCTGTAGACGTTCCATCATCTTGAAGGCAATAAAATACCAATGAGGATAGTGTGGTACAAACCACAGCTTGAGAGGAAAAAGAATTTTTCATTCAAAGCCCATAAGATGTCTTCACTATTAAAATTCAGCATGCTTTCAGAAAACAGGCTGAAGGAAGAATCAAATAGAGTTTTATGACTTAATAACTTTCACAAGTCTCTTTAAAGCTCTCCATTATTATTCACTCTTCAAAGACAGTCTATGGCATTAGAGAATATCAAAGGAGCAGTCTGAAAAAAGCAAGCTTTGAGAACCAATTACTAGAAAGCAATGGTACAAAACACATTTATCAGTTAGCCTATCAAGACTGATACAAGGATTGATATAGAGAGGAGCAGGACACCTTTACAACATTCACTGATGATAAATCACCTGTCAGAAGTCCTCAGGGAACATCTGTGTAACTAAAACTAGTACAAACAACGTCCATGGCTAAAGTTGGTGGAAAACAGTGTACTTACATTGCTACATCTTCAGAATCCGTCAGGGTAAGTAGTATCTAACTGCATATCCTGGAGTTGCAGGTTGCCCCTGAACACTGTAGTCTCTGAATAATACCTTGTCATATACCCAGCACAAGAAGTGTACATGGTATTCTCCCATTTATCCCCTTTTCTTGGCCAAAGCTCTGCTTGAGAAATTAATGGGGAATATGATTTTACTTTCAGTTTTTAATAATTTAGCGTATGTACTTCACTGCAGTGTTCTAAGGCTTCAATTGAAAATGTATTTATTCCCTTTCCCTCCACTCACTGCTTCACTGTCCCCTTGCTATAAATGTATTTGTGTCTGAGCAGCAAGGATTGGTCAGTATTATGGGAGTTGTTCTTCTCATGGATGGACTTATTTAAAGGAAAGCTTATCTTGCCATCTTCTTTAAAGATGCCTGAACTCTGAAATCATCTAATCTCTTCTGAAGCATTCGGAGGTAGATCCTTGTGACTAACAGTGATCTATCCTTAGCTCTCATGTATGTCATCTCGATCTCTGAAATCTGTGTTATAATTCAGCCAACCTTTAAAGAAAAGTTTTTAATAGTAAGAGGAGTGAGGTAAGAGTATGTATGTGCATGTATGTGCTGTGGGAGACATGGATCACAAGAATTAATGATATCTTAGTCACCTCTCATGAAAAGCAAGCTCTACATAACTCCAGAGCTACCTTCCAGCCCTTTTCATATTCCTAGTTTGAACAGCAGCCTCATATCACAGTTCTTTTATAAAAATAATCATTGGCAAAAATTGTATTTTTTTTAGCACTAACACATTAACAACAATCATAGTAGCATTTTCTTCAGGGGTATGGAGAAGTCTGTTGCAGAAAGAGTGGATGTAGTTTGCTGTAGTTACTGACTACAATAGGTTGACTGAAACAAGAAAAAAAAAAAAGGAAGAAACAACATGTGACTTAGACTTTTGTGTCTACAAGCCGTTAACGTCCACTGTTCTGATGTGTGCCAGTGGGGCAGGGAAAGAAGAAACAAGAGGAGATTGGCTCCAGTGTGTACCTGTAGCAAAACCAGAGAGAAAGGCAGTGGTGGCTGTTGTTGCTAAAGGTGGGGGATGGCTAAGTCCAACCCTGACTCCAGGTGAGGCTGTGGCAGGAGCAGGAAGGTGCATTTGGTGATTGCTGCTAGAGTGGCTGGGAGGTAGTGGAATGGGGGTGGGAGTGGGTTTGGTGGAGCTCAGAGACAGACAGGTCTGCAGATCGATGGGTGGGAGAAGGAGTCTTCCTTCTGTGAATCCGGCCATGGTAGAGCTGAAGGCTGGAACGCTCTCTGCCGTATCCTGCCAGTAGTGCCTGAGGAGACAGTGTCATTTTCCTCCTCTTCTTGCATCACATGGGCCTGCCAGAACAACAAGCTCCAGGAGGTAAGTCTTGAATGAACTTTGACTACATATGACCACTGGTAAATAAACACAATGGATGCTGCTCCCCTCTGCATGAAACCAGTGGGAATGAAGGATTTGACTGTGCATGGTTGATTTTCCATGCTGCTTTCTTTCAATGTGGCCAGGCTAGGAGACTCAACTGCCAGAATGGTTCAGGGAAGGAAGAGCCTACACCACTTGCAGACATTGCTCCCATGGCTTCTGAGAATCTTATCTGTTGTTGTTCATTGCTCTGCTTGTACTTGCTAAATGTGAAACTGTAATTCTAATAGGAGGCTGTTAGACTGAGACATGAATTTGAGTGATTCACAGTGGATTTACTAAGAAGTCCTCATGGAAGCCATGCACATCCTGAAGCTATAGATTGAGGTATCATAGAATCATAGAATGGTTTGAGTTAGAAAGGACCTTAAAGTTCATCTAGTTCCAACCCTCTGTGTAGGCAGGGACACCTCCCACTAGATCAGGTTGCTCAGAGCCCCATACAACCTGGCCTTGAACACTTCCAGGGGTGGGGCTTCCACAACTTGCCTGGGCAACCTGTTCCAGTGTCTCACCAGAATATTAAGATAAAAGTAGATAATAACAGTTGTTGTTAATTAAAACTATGAATCTAAGACACAAATGAAAACAATTTACAGTCTTGATCAGAGAACCAAAAAATGCTGTAAAATAGGCATTATTAATTTTTTTCTACTTTACAACAGGATAAAATGCTGGGGTTTTTGTTTCTTTGTTTGTTTCGTTTTTATGCAAGACTCTTGTCTATTTGACACATTTATTTCAATGTATTTATTTCAATTTTTTTTTAAAGTGTATTATAAGGGATTTGAAAGGCTTGATCTTTAGACTGATAAAGGAAGGAATTAAAATCATCTTTTGTTTCTTCCCTCTTTCCCCCCCTCTCTTCTGTCTGCACCTTTCCAAGGATTTATATTCAGATTGGAACCATAAGTGGTTTCTTTCTGCCTTCAGATGACGCTGCCCTAGAAATACTGTGACAAGTCACAAAAGCCTGAGGTAGAGTGCTTGCATTCAATGATGCAATAGATTAGTGATACATTATGATAAGAAAGAATAAGATTTCCCACAAAGGGATGTAAAAATACATGTGTTAAAAGAAAAGAATAAAATTAAAAGATCTTAGATCTAATACAAAGCATTGCCCTGCCACAACACCCACTTCCCTCTTTGAAAAACAGTAAAATCCAAGTCCTTTTGCTTTGTAATTATTTTAGTTAAACTGAAATTGTCATAGTTGTGTATTTCATGATGAGAATGTTTAAATCTGTTGTATGATTCATACCCCTAACAAAGCAGACAAGTATTTACTTTGTGATTACTCCCTACCTCATTACATAATTTAGAAGTAATTTTATTAACTTTATAAATTAAAAAGTAACAGTGCCTTCTAGCAAATAGCAACATCTCTTTAAATTTTCTTTGGGAATATTTCCTAAAAGTTTATCTATGTTAGTCATTCCATAACAAAACATGGTCTTTTACCCAAAACCAGCTGCCATATAGAGCAATACTGAAAGCTGCTTCTATCTTTTCCCAAGATTGTTATATGCCAATAATGGAAAATAAATAAATCCTTTTGTGTCTGTGTTAAAAACCTATTTTAGATCATGTAGGCTATATATATATTTCTTTTTAATGTTGGTTTTTTTTTTTAATGTAATAAAGGTACATATGGCCATGTCACATTGTTCTAGGGTTTGAAGATAGGAATCTCTCTTGTATTTCCAAAGGGAAGGCTTTGTCTGGTCATTTAAATAGAAGTAATGTGTCTACTTTTAAAATCTTGGTCACCAAGGTGTTAAGATTAAGCATTTGAAGAGGTCCTGTGACCTCTATATGCACAACAGACTCAATTGTCTTACAGACTAGTTTCACAGTATTCATTTTCCTATGCATGAACCAAGATCTCATCTTTCTTTTATTAGGGAAAACCAAACCAACACAAAAAACTTCCTGTTTACTTTATTAAAGTGAAAAAATAATGAATTACTACGTTTTCCAGTTCAGGCCCACAAGGAATTTTTTTGCTAGAAAGAGAATTCCATGGGAATCACATTCAAAATCAAGAAACTAAAATTTCCAGCTAGTAATGCAGTAAAGCAATAACTAGAACTGTAATCATGGTGGTATTAAAAATTAACTTTTACAACAGGGCTGTCCAGAATGCTCTCTCAAGGAGGGAAGAGGTTTAATTGTCATAACCTCCCAAGATAAGCATGTCCCAAATGTTCTAACTGTTACTGAGCATTGCTGTTAGGAGACAGTTTAATAATTTAAAAAGATGCAGTTTCAACAGTGGCTTTTGTGGTGCTTATAATGAGAAAACCTTGGCAAAAGGTCCAGAGTAGATATTTTATAGGTATAGAGTGAAACTCAGACAATTTATTCTGTTGCATATGAGCCACCTTTGACCAGCCATTTTGTTTCTCACTGTTGTTTGGCATAGAGACAACTGAAATTCCAGCAAGTCTGAGATCTGCATTCAGCTCCTGGGACATTCAGTGCCCAGAGTTTTTGATGGATATCTGATTTTGTAAGTTTCTTTACCATTTTGACAGAGGCCTAGAGATTCCCAGGCTCTCTATCGTAGCTGGCAGGTGCTGAGTGGTGTTGACCACCTTTACCGACAGGTATATTTTTTCCTATGTTGTAATCGACACATTTTACAGTGACATCTAGTGCCTAGTTTAGTTAAATGCAGGTTTCGATTCCGTCGTTGTTAGCTCTACTTTACCTCCACTGAGGTAAAAAGTCCATGATCTGAAGCCAAGGACACTGCAGTTTCTCCATTTCTAGACTCCGGGTGCCTTCTTCCTCCTCTCCCTGTCACCAGCTGGATGCTTTGCAGAATGGATGTAGCAAGCTGGGTGTTCTGGCTAGAGATGCTTCAGGTTTTTCTTAGCCTTTACTGAAGTCTCTGTGTTCCACAGTGATAGTTTGCAGAACCTGTCTACTATGAGTACATTTAAGGAACAGAGGAAAAGCCTTGAGCATTTGTAATAATCCTCCTGCTAGCTTTTTGTTCATACTGGGATGGTGAGAGGTAGGAACCTGCCCATCTCTTGTTCTGCTAAGTATGACAGAGTTGACTATTCCTTATTTTGAAACTCAAAACCAAATCTCATAAGAAGTATGAAGAAAATTTGAGTGAGCAGACTGGAAGAAGAGTGTCCCAACATTGCTATCTGATGTACAGATGTTTCCTCCAGAAAGGCTTTTCACAGAACAGGAAGAATGTGGATTGAGACACACTTAGGTTAGAAGCAACCTTCTCATTCAATGAGGAGTGAACATCCCTTTGCAGGCTGTTCAGACCCTGCATGCAGTAGCTGCCTGGACCACTCTCCTGCTCACTGACTCATCTTGCCTGTTCTTCAGGTGTGGGTGAGAGAGGAACCTTGTCCTTCTCTAAGCCAAATCAATAAATTGTTCATGGACTGCAGGAATGGAGCATCATGTGCTTTTTGGCCTGCTTTATGTTGCTTCTCATTTTATGACATGAAACAAACAGTGTCAGAGGTACAAGCCTTGACTCCAGCATCAGATCTGAATCTTCCTGAGTTTGAGATCTGAGCTTAAACTGAGGCATTCCTGAGGCTTAACTTCATCCTAATATGAACATGAGTTTATTTTTCAAGCAGAAGTTTTAGTCCATGTCTGTTCCTCTCATCTGGTACTCTAGTTTGCAAATTTTTAATTTGAAACTGTTTATCCCTTATGCACAAGGATAAGGCTGAGGGCTTAAACCCAGCAACTTTATGTAGATTATGCCTCTTTTCTAGAATAATTAAAGAAAGGAGTGTTACCCATTAACAGCCTTGGTGATCCTGGGAGGTCACAAGTTTGGCCCTGTATTTTTTATCTTATTGTTCACTATACTTTTTTTTTTTTCCTTCCACTGTGAACTTCATGTAATAGGGCCCAGGCTCCATCAACAAAATGCATGCTTCCAGATACAGGCCTTTGCTTTATTTAATTTCATTTTTTCTCCATGACTTTACAGAGACTCTATAGGGCTGTGCAGTTCTTTTTATGTGAAAAATTGTTCTCAGTTATTTGCACTACCTTCCTACTCTGTGTTACCTGAAGCTTCAGTACCATGCACTTTCTTGGACCATCTTCTCCTTGGAACAATATTTTTATTAAAATAATAAGCAGAACTAGGACTGGCACTCATAATCTAATTCCATCCTCCCTGCATGGGCAGTTCCAGGGAGGTGACATCCACAGCTTCCCTAGGCAACCTGTTCCACTATCTCACCATCCTCACAGTAAAGAATTTCTTCCTAATATCTAATCTAAATCCACTTTAATAATTTATCTCCCTTGAGGCAGTGAAAGTAATTCTTGGTTTAAGTCTATAGAGATTAGTTCCAATGCATCGAGCTTGTCTAAAAAACCAGTTATCATACTGAAGAGATAGACTATAAACTGCTACAATTTAGGTTGGTAAAACCATGTGGCATCTTATCACAGTTTTCATTTATGTCTCCAAGCTAGAGTTACTCATTCTACAGTAATGGTACTAAAGTCTTGTGAAAAGTCAGTTCTATCTCCTTACTTACTTCTTTAAAAAAATACCCATAGTATGTTTTCTCTCAAATTTTGCATTTCAGACACAAAAATTATAGATCTATTTTTGCTTATATTGAAATTTTAGAATGAATCCATGTAAACATCAGAAAAAACTACTGTGAGAGTGACAGAGCACTGGGACAGGCTGCCCAGAGAGGTTGTGGAGTCTCCTTCTCTGGAGACATTCAAAACCTGCCTGGACACGTTCCTGTGGGATGTGCTCTGGGTGATCCTGCTCTGGCAAGGGCGTTGGACTAGATGATTTTTTGAGATCCCTTCCAACCCCTAAAGTTCTGTGATTCTGTGAAGCAGCTCATGATTGCTCCATTTAAAGAAATTTAGGTGCACCTGAAAACAGAACCATTGCCCTGGAAGTACTTTTCAGCTGTGATGATGAATTCCTTATTAGAACTAGATATTATAGTTTGAATTTTTAGGTCAGGGTCAACATACAGATCTGCTCAAGCCTCTTCCCTTTGGACATCATGCACTGTGGATGCTACAGCTTACAGGGATTGGCTTACAAATTTTCAAAGCTATGGAAGCAGCATAGTGATCACAAGGCATACTGTGTGTCTAGGAGTGAGAAGTGTTATGAAAGAAAAAGAGAGTTAGAGACAATGGCCAAAACAAAACAAAATATAGTTCAGCATATAGTTCAGCATAATATCTCAGATGTGTGCTGAATGCAGAGAGACTTGAGGTACCCCATGGAAAATGCTAAGTGCTATCCATGTCTGAGACCTTTCCTCTTGTTTAGGGAGATTATGGCATCTGAAGAGATGATGCTCTAAAGTTCACAGCCTGTTCCCAGCTGTAGCTGGCAGTGACTAGAATGGCTGCAATCTCCCATTTATTTTTCACCAAAGAGCCTCTCAGCATTAGGCTATAAATTGAGGGAGAAATCTCATGCCCAGTGTGATTTTCCACATTTAAAATCTGGGCCACTGTGTGGTATTCCTGGGGCCAAGAGGAGATCAGAGATGAGAGTCATTGTGGCATCTAGTGTTCAAAGTGCTTGGCTGGAATGAGAAGGAATGAGAAGGTCTTGTGTCTAGACTCTGCTTCAAGGCTTATTCAGTTTTGTTTGTTTGTTTGTTTTTATCTAATGATTGTTCAATGTAAATTGTGTGTGCAGTATTGAGAGCTGAGATGAGAATCAAATGGAAGATTTTTTTTCTCCCTGTCTTGCTCTTTGCTCAGTCCCACAAGCTCGATGGTGAGATGCATAGGGCAGGTCAGTCCTGAGCATTTGTTTTGTACAGAACGCTAGACAGTCAACAAACTACTGCTTGTAAAAAGGTATTTTGAGTTTCTGATTGTTGAGTAAGCTGTTCTGTATCGCAGGCAAAATCTCTTTTACAGACTAAAATCTCACCACTTCTTTATTGAAGGAGTACATAATGTATATGTAGATTCTATTCAATTACATTTTTAACCACCCAGGGTTATCCACAGCAGTTCAACCCATAGGCATCTTGCCAAATCCATGTTTCTTTAGACAGCTATATTTGTGTAAAATAAAAGCAGAAAGCAAGCAAAGGAGAAGGACATATTCACAAAAACTTCTCAGGCTCCATCAAAACTTCCTTTACTTACTATGAACTCTTCACTGAAACCTTCAGGCATAATACAAATTAAGATAATGCACTGTGGGTTTTGACAAATATAGAAGTTTCAAAATAATTAAGAATGCAAACTAGTGATTCAAGAGTTTTTGAAATGCTGGATCAAATTATGAATCATCTGCCCATTGGTCATAATATACAGGCAAATTAAAAATTAGCTGAAGGATATTAATTAAAGAAGATGAAAAGAAAATTTCTGCTTATCATGCAATAGAATGGAATGTGTTCATTGTTGCAGTGAACCTCTAACACTTTAATATGTATATAAGCTTCTGATGTGTGTTTCAATCATTTTTGCAATTTGTGGAATTTGGAACAAGCAGAATGTGCTCCAGAATTGGCAGTTTCTTAAAGGATTGAGGTTCTACTGTCAGCCACTGCTTTTTGAAGTGGCCAGTCAATTTCAGAACCAGAGACAAGGTGGACTTTCCAGATGTATACTTTGGCTCAAGATTTTGTAAAACAGAAATTCTGTCTTTATTTGTAGTCCTTTAGAGATAACTATCCATAAAGGTAGGGTTATTTTGTTTCTATGTGAGCTCTTAAATATTATTGCCTTTGGAAGCTTTCTATGTTATGATATAAAAAATTAACTGCTGTTTAGTGTCCAGGATTAGAAAATCCTATATGTTGTAGGCAAGTACTCATTTGATTTTAGGTGATAAAACAGACAAGCATTTTTAGTTTGTACTAAAACATTAGAGGAAAATACAAATCACAGAAGATGACTGTTGCTTGTGCCTATTAAAAATGGACAATTTTTTTGATGGGGACAGGTGTTGTAGGGGCATCTCCTCAGGGCAAATACTCTCACTCTGGTGCTCAGTACCTCTGTCCTTTCTACAAAGTTTTTCACTGTGTTATCTGGAAAGCTGGAGCCCTTCTGAGTGCTAGAGCTGCTCCAAGTGCTGTCTGCAGCATTAGTCATAATCTTCTTGCTGTCACCTTGTGCATCTCACCAACTAATTGTCTTTCTCTGTATACTTCAGCTGTGAGAGCAATCAAGAGGCAGTGGGTGGGAGCCTTTCCCGACAAGGTGTCAATCTAACTTCCCCTTGTCTCTCTCACTGCATCGATTTAATATAAATGTTATGAAGCCACATCAATGTCTGAAGAGCTTTCTCTCCCCAAAATGCTTTTCTGTTTTTGAATCCACTTCCTCATTCTCAGGAGGCTCCATCCAAAGTTAAGGAGTTCTAAGAGAAGTTTGGGGCCATTTTCTTTCTAGCTTGAAAGATGCATGTATAAGAGCAGTGGTTCCTCTTCCTGTTGTATACTGAGCTAGGCTTAATTAAAACTACTTCTTAGATTTGAATGTTGAATTTTCAGCAGGGTTGTTCTTCTCTGTGCTGTGGCACTTGGACTCATTGTACTCTTCAGGAATGTAGACAGCTGAGAATCAAAAAAGGCAGTATGGGCAAAATAAGTAAAAAAGATTTGTTAAGCACAGAGATCTTTCTACTTAATTAACCCATGTCACTGCAGGAACTAAAATTATTGTGATGCATGCTGTTCCTTATGGTGAACTAGTGGGATTCTCTGGGCTTGATCTGGCTCAGTTCCAGTTATTCTGAGGTCTCAGAAATCACCTATTTCACAAACCTTGCATTTGAAACAATTACTTTTTTTCCCCTCTGGCAGGGAAGTCATCATGTAACTGCAGACTTTGCATTTTGCTTTTCTGAAGATCTCAAACAAGATTCACAGAAGGCTAGAGCATGGAAGCTCACATCCTATTGAATTGCTGTTGTATATGTCTCTTAGCAGCTGTCTTGTACTTCTGTTCCAACACTTCTGTATCCATATATTTTTTTTTTAGTGTTAAGACTTTTCACAACAGTAAGAAGGGTACAAAATTTATGTGGCAGAAGTGGTAACTGCAGTCCTGAAATGAGCAATACACTTCATAGTGAAACATAACCAGCTGGCCCAGCCATATGAGTCTGGTGATTCTTCATAAGCTTATTTTGACCAATTTTGAAGGTGTCTCTGATGAACTGCCAAAAATGAACACAGCCTTTGCTACAAGGGCAATCTCATAACCTTTTTGTTTCTTGGTTACGAAGCCACCTGAACTCAAACCAAGAAGGCTGTTTTCACCTCTAATTGGAAACCTCAGCTGAGTCATTTAGTTGAGGTCAATCAGCGCCACATTGGGCAATGACATGATGCCACTTTCCAGGTTGATTGGCAACTTGCTCCACAGTAGAAGCACCAGCAAGGAACAGGTGTAGATAAGAGACTTATCTAACACTGCAGGTGCTATTCATGCCTTCTGCAGAGAGCCCTTCTTTTGTTTTGGCATTGCTGTTTTGACACAATTTTGTCCAAACACTTCCTGTATGTGTGCACTGACACAACAGAAGATGGAACACATCAAACCTCTCTTTTGACAGAAAATGCTTTGCAAAATCTTTCAAGAGAGAATTCACTTTGTTCCAAATCCCTTATCGCTGATGAGATGCATGAGAAAGAACTTCTTATTTTAACCCATTCTTCTCTTCTGTAAAATGAATTTTTTACAGTTGAAACTCCTTGTTTGTCCCTTTTTTCTTGGGCACCTGCACAGGATTGGATTTTTCTTGGAAGTAATATGGATGGATTTTTTTTTTTTCCTTCCCTGTTTTGAATGTTGCAAAATGCTTCCTTTCAGCTCTGATCTGTGCTTTGCCTTAGCAATATTGCCATTAAGCGCCTACTGCTGCCTTTTGCCCTAGTGGGTCAGTCTACAGAAAACTACTCAGCAGATCCCTATAACATCAAAGATGCTTTGGATGAGGATATGAACTGTGGTGCCTGTCAGGCTGTGGCTGCCTGGAGTGCATTAGCCAAGTGGCAGGAGCGCAAGGACAGACTGACCGGGGCTGAGGTCTAGTGCCACTCTCTGCATACCCACCTAATCTGGTGTTCCCAGAAAGAGATGGTGGATTTCTCTTTCCACCAAGCTCCCAGATGCAGGAATTGCAATTTGGCAGGAATCTGGCCCAGAGATGAGGGGGGGTTGCTGAAAGTGCTGATCCTGAAGAGCAGCATGTTGGCAGTGCTGCAGCAGCTTCCTAGCATGTCAGGCTGATCTAAAACAATATAGTGAGGGATAATCTGAACCAAAAACAAAACCAACACAAAACATCAACAAGTTGTTTGGACCAGTTTTATTTTAATAAAAGAAAAATCTCCTCAATACCAAAACATTAATTCAATAGAAAATTCTCAGTGTTTTGCTGGCATTATTAAGTTTGCTGCCTCTTACTGCTTTCAGTTATTTTAACCCTTTCAATACCATACCCACAGTAGTGGATGATTACATTTCTTTCTTATTCTTCCAGTGTTTACGAAAATCTTTTACTTCTTTGATTTGGTGCACACACCTAAAGATAGCATAGAAGGAAGACAAAGTGCCTTTCCCTTGCCCTGAAACTGTTAGAGCTGCTGTTTGCGTGTGTGGGGTTGATGAAGAGGCGCAACAAGCACCGGGGCTGCTGGAGGGTACTCAGCACTTTAATCCTCTGAGTTGCTTCCTGAGTCACTTCTTGGAAAAGCACTGCCATTTCTCATGCAGTAACAGAAGACAGCAGAGTGGAGATAGAAAAGCAAAGTGTGATTAGTTTTAAAGGACAGCACAAACAATAAATGAAAATTATGACCAGCTGTGAACAGGAGAAGCATGAAGGACTGAGACAAATTTATACTCTTCTAGCTCCCTTCTAAGTGAAAAATGGGAATAAATTTCCTTGTGCTGATTTGCATGCATGAGAAAAGGGGTTGGCTGTGTGAGAAATAGCCTGTAGTGCCCATCCTTCACTCGTTAAATAATCTAGACAAAGGATAAGAGAGATTCATCTTCAGTGTGTCTGTACCTGAGTGAGTTTAGTGCCATTCCCCAGGCTGGCTTCAGCCCCAAGGCTTCTCTTCTGTGAACTGTTCCAGCTTTGAGCACACTTCCCCACTGCTCACAGTCATAGAATCATAGAATCACAGAATGGTCTTGGTTGGAAGGAACCTTAAAGATCATCTAGTTCCAATTCCCCTGCATGGGCAGGGACACCTCCCACCCACTTGACCAGCTTGCTTAGTCCCATTCAACCTGGCCTTGAGCACTTCCAGGGATGGGGCATCCACAGCTTCCCTGGGCAGTCTGTGCCAGTGTCTCACCACCCTCAAAATGAAGAATTCCTTCCTAATGGCTGATCTAAATCTACTCTCTTCCAGTTTAAAACCACCTCCGCCTTGTTCTATCACTACATGCGCTTATAAAGAGTCCCTCCCCACCTTTCCGGTAGCCCCTTCAGGCACTGGAAGGTGCTCTAAAGTCTTCCTGGAGCCTTCTCCTCTCCAGGCCGAACAGCCCCAACTCTCTCAGCCTGTCTTCATAGGATAAGTGGTCCAGCCCTGATCAACTTAGTGCCCCTCCGCTAGAGTTGCTCCAACAGCTCCACATTCTTCCTGTGTTGGGGGCTCCAGAGCTGGACGCAGTGCTCCAGGTGGGGTCTACCAGAGAGCAGACCAGAGGGGGACAATCCCTTTCCTCGACCTGCCGCCCACGCTGCTTTTTGCTTTTGACGCAGCCCAGGATGCATCATTACATACATTTGATGCAGCCCCCTCCCCAGGCAAAGGGGCCGGGGCGGGTCGTGCCGGCCCTTGCCCGCCAGGTGGCAGCAAAGCGCCGGGAACGCCGCCCGCGGGCGCTGGGGGGGGGGGGGGGGGCAGCGGCTCCGGGCGGCTCCCACGGGCGGCTGGTGCTGCGTGGGGGGGCTCCCTGGGGCCCCACAGGGGTTACAACAAGTGCCAAAGCACCGCGACGCTGAATCATGGCAGTGGCGCCCGTTAAGTGTAATATTGATGGAAACAGCGTTATTGGAATACATTTTTGATAGTCTACGGATGGGGTGTTAAGCGGCTGCGTTTTTACTTCAGAGCTTGTGGATACCCACTGTAAACGAGCTCTCTAAAATTCCCTGGCATTCTTCCTCGTGATATGAGAAATGCTGTAAGGCCTTTAAAGTGCCTATTTCATGTTTCCCTGCCTAGTTATTTCTAATGAAGTGCATTGATTCAAAATACATATTGAGATAACATTAAGATTTGTAGCCTAAAGCAGGAAAAAGTAGGATGGCAAATACTTGGCCTTTGCTGATAACTTGGTTGGTTTTAAAGGGAAGGTCAAAATTCATATGCTTAACAATTAATTTCTAGCAACTCCCAGATGATTCCCAAGACCTCATGTCACTCTACTGACACATGATTTTTATACTTCTCTATTAAAGAATTTAATGTGAAGCTGCACTCACAGCCCTTTAAGCCCTACATATCAGTCCATGCTTTTCTAAGGTTGCATAGATAGTTATCTATTTGCCTAAATGTGCTTGTTCACTTTCTCTGATTCATTTTATGGAGGCTCAACTGAAACTAAGAAATGCTTTGAGACGTATTCTAACATATGATTCAATCACACTTTTATAGATGGTTTAAAATACTGGATTTTTTTAACAAGGAAGGCAATAATGGCACCCTGGAGGTATTAATCAAAACTGTTGAAACTATTTTCAGAATTGTTATACGTCTGGAAAGCTGCCTTATTAGACAGCAAGGATGATGAATAACCACTGTCCTGCCCATCTACTTTTGTGCCATAACACTTTTTATTTGCAGATCTCAAAATCCTTTCTTTTCAGTGACTCAGGCACTTTCATGATCTGTCTCTTTTATAGACAGTTGTGTCAGATGAGTGACTTCTTGTTAATGACTGGCAGACTGGTAGGAGATCCCCCTCATGATACTCAAGAGTTTAGGAAGCCAAATTTATTTCCTTTGAAATGAAGATGTGGCTTACCATTGTTCTTAAAGGGACATTTCTTCTTTGTCTGTGTTCACATGCAGTAATTTTCTTTCTTTTTCATGACCAGAGGGAGGAGTTAGCTGCTTGCTCACTGATACAGTTAGAAACCTTTCTTTGAGATCATTTAATCCGACTGTTCCTACGTGCATAGGGTTCTTATTCAGCCTGAAGTATTGTATGACAAACTCTGGGCCAGAAAAATGACTCTGGGATGCAGGTAAAGGAAACAAATATGTCTTCACTACGGTGTTTGCTTGTTGATATTCATGTGAGTGTTCCCAGACATGAATGCCCAAACCAGCGCTCTGTGGCACTGTACTGTGCTGTAACGTGTTTCCAGATATTTTGGTGAAGTGATGTAGGGCAAGACTGTATTGCATATACCTATAAAATACATGAGTTAGAATAGGCTGGCACATCTGCATAGCCCAGCTGGTTTCTCTGCAGAGCTCCTGGGCAGGCACCTGGAGGCTGTGTGGCTGCAGGAGCTGGTGCTGATGCTCTCAGCTGTGCTCATCTGCCTAAGCACAAACCAGCTGCAGCTGTTGCTCTTCAGGTCCCAGCACTGGTTCATTTAGGATTAGCTCAGAGCTAACACGTGAGAGGTAGATATTCCCCTTACCTTAACTAAAGCGATGTGGAAGGATCAGCAAAGCCCGTGGGCCTTACACTGCAATGCTCTTCTCCTGCTTGCCTAGTTATCTTCATGTATGTGTCAATATCTTTTACGTATGGTACACAGCTGTGTGTCTCCAAATGGGAAGTTGCTCTGAAATGCTCCTCTCTGATTACTGCAGGTGAAAGCAGGCACCTGGGAGAAACACAGTGCAGCTGATGTGCTGCCCTTGCCCAGGTGCTCCTACCCTCCCTGCAAGGCTTCTTTTGCCTGGGGAGCATGGCAGAAGTTGTTTTGATATTGAGTTTTTGTCTTTAATTAGGACCAAAAAAAAGAGAATATGGTTGTAATGTGAACAGGAACAGGACTGCAGTCTCCCATTCACCTGTCTAGTTTCCACTTCAGTAGCATGCAGAAGCACAATCTCATTTGCCTTTTGTACACATTTTTGAGAATTTTTTGCTTAAGAGCTTTGCTCATCAATATTTGCATTCAGAGAGTTAGTACTTCAGCTGATAATTCTATTGATCTTCTCCAAGAGATATTTTACCAGTGAAAGGTGATTGAATGTAACTGAAGTGGTAGAAGATTTTGAAACAGAATATGAGGTCTTAGCCTTTTTCCTCCCCCTAGAGGTTTTATTTGCTGAGATCCTAATAGCTTGAGCATAATTGAGGGAAAGCAAGATGAAAAGACAATATAATGTTGTAGAATTAGTTTGTATTTCCTTCTTATTGGCTATGTGGGCCATCTTGGCATCTTGCTGTACATTTAGAGGATGGAGTACTCAAATAAGCTGAACTTTTTCTCCTTCACATTGATCCACATAACCTATCACCTGGCCAAAAGCTCATTACTGTGTTAAGTGAGTCATCTGCTATAAGCGGTTTTCCTGCTGAACATGCTGACCCTGGGAAGCTGTAAGTGATTTGATTTTTTTGTTTTGTTTTGTTTTAATCAGAGAAATAAGGAAGCATATATTGCTTCTGCAGGATCATGCCTTGCTTCTTCACACAAATCAGTTTAAAAAATGAAAGTGTAAGGGCAGGCAGGTACAGCCTTTGCTTCCTTGCTGAATCAGTAACAGTACCTGGTTGTCTCAAGGGAGGAGAGGAACAACAACATATGCTGTTCCAAGAGGAGAGGGAATCTTAGTAGTGGTACTGTGAGATAGGAACACAGAGTTAATCTGGAACAGAAAGGGGACAAGTAAACTGCTGCCAAAACAGACCTGACCCAGCGTGTAACAGGCTCAGCCACTCTGTCATTTGTTGTGTCTGGCCTCAAGGCAGCCCTCAGGAGGAGGGTGGTCAGAGCATGTAGAGACCTGCACACCCGAGCACATTTAGCACTGTGGTAGGCATCTGGCACAGGCAGTTAGACTCCAGCACAGTTAGGCTTGTCTGGTGTATCTATACACAGGAGGCTGGCTTTGAGCGCAGGCATGCCTACAGCTCTTCTACGGTCTGCCTTGTGCACTCAGGCTCAGATCTGTTCCTGTTGTGCTTCCAGAGCTACGTGCATCCCATCTTTGGGACTGCCTGGGAGCTGAGTAACTTGAAAGCAATGGGGAGTCAGCGTTTTGTCTAAGCATAAAAGGTCATGTCACTGACTTCTAAAGGGCTTCTCAGTGCGACTCTCGTAAGAATCAAATCATGCCTGATGTTACATCAATTTTCACAAGGTTTTGAGGTACATGTCATATTGCTCAGAGACAGACTGTTCTGATTACTTCTGTAGGGAACAGTGTGCATTTTAGCTACTCTTCCACCAAGCAGTTTCAGTGTGAAACAGCATAGGTGATTGACAAACTTGTACCACTGGAAATCTTTGAGATGTTGCCAGGTATTCTGTATAGGACAATGGCATTATACAGTCTTGCAGCTTCGTGTGGGGGTTGCTAAAAATGAAACCTGATTATTCAGTTAAAATGATAATAGTGTTCTCAGGCGAATGCTTGTCCTAAGCAAAATTGCAGCTAGGGGTCTCTGTCTACATGTAGGAGGCAGCAAAATGGCAGGCTAAAGCGTGTATCACAACTCGTTTGTCAGTCTAAGAAGTTTGTCCGATAGTGTATTGGAAGGATTTTATGGTTCCAGGTAGGTATAATACAGGCTTTATGTTTCTATGGCACGTACACTTAGGCTTACTCCTACTGATAACTTTCCTTTGTGTGGCTCTGCATTATGCATCTACCCACACATAACTGATTGTCATGGCATGTTGTTCCTTGGCTTCTCTGGGATTTAAGGTGCTCCTCATGGACGGCATGGCAAGGAAGGACAGGGTAAAGCTGCATGGTTGAATTTGCTCTATGGCTGCCAACAACAGCTGCCACCCTTAGTTCCTACTTTGCCTAGGAGTGTTTTGCCAGAAAGTGACTTTTAATGCGAGGCCAAGAGCTCAGATTTTAGCCCTGTGTTGGTATGTAGGCTCTTTCTTTCTGCAGGGCTCCATATCCTTCCTGCTGCCGAGGGCTTATGGGCTTTAAAATGATAGTGTATCTGTCTTTGGCTAGAGGCAGTGACACTTCCTTGTCAGAAAAAGAGTTGGCTTCACAAAAAAGCATGGCTGATCAAAGGGCAGTATTACTAATTTGGACCCCTTGCAGCAATGAAATGTGGTGTAAAAAAAAAAAAAAAAAAAGGTTTACAGACTTGTGTAAGAGTGAGGGATGCAGCTCCAAAGTATGGATCTGTGGCACAGCCAGGAATAGAATCTCAGTTTCCTAATTCAGAGGTCAGTGGGGGTTTAAAAGAGGCAGTCTCCTCAGCTGATGTCTGTTCCATAACTGCATCAGTGTTTTCCACATTAAAATTAAAATGAATTGTTAAAAAGTGCCTACAGTAGAGAATGTGCTAAGTCCCCAGGGGTGAACAGAGGAGCCATGTGAATCTCCTGGATTGGTTTAGCCCAAGTGGCTGAGATCTTAGATCAAAGAGATGGAAAAGAATGTAGAAGTAGGAACATGACAGCTCCACATATGTATCTGCTCCAGGTTTCTCTTTTTGCGGGGGAGCTGACTCACAATGGAGGGAATGTGTTTTTTTACCTTTCATTCTTTCTGTATTTTTGCATCTGAACATTGTTAGTTTCTCTTTGAGGAGTTTACTGTATAGCTTCATGATGAGCTGCAGGTGGCTTGTGGAATCAGGGTGACAATATATCATTCATTATGACACCTTTTGCTGACTGAGTGTCTTTTAAAATGAATTGGTTGATTAATGCACATTTTTATTAACATTATTAATTCTCAGCCTACTTTGTACATGGAACTGACCTGGAGGAAACTTGCTCAAAAAAGCAAAAAAAATTCCCTACTAGCATAAAGTGAAGTAGCAGCCTACTCTACAGTCTCTACCAGATGCAATCAGTGCAAAGGAACTGTAAAACGTAGCAGATCTGGGTATTTCTCATTGGAAAATTAACAGTGTAGTTTTTACTGAAAAAGGTATGTGAGGGGAAAAAAAAAATAATTCATGTTATATATGATCTAGCTCATAATAACTACAGGATAAGCTATCACTTTTACTGGTACAGAATGCATATGGGGAAGTGTTGAAACAGTAAGAGACATTCATGTCATAACTGACCAACTCCTGCAAAGTGCTTGATACTTTCTCACAGAATCCAGGGGAGTTGGAGGCATGCTGCACTTTGCAGTAGGCACTTAGCACATCTAATCTAATCAATTTTTAATGTGACTTTCACTTTAAAGCATCACGCTGTGTATGAAAACCAGATAGAGCAATGTGATGTTATTGCTAATGTTTCTAGACGCAGCGAGGTCAGGAAGTACAAAGTCTTATAGCAGCCACCTCTTGTGACTCTAGATTGACAGCTATAGAAGTTAGCAAGATAGACAGTTGTTTCAAATTTTTCAGCATGTTAATGTAGTTTGAAATGTTCACATTTCCAGTTTGCAATAGTGGGGTGTCTTCCCCATCAGGAGAGAGTAGCCTTGATCCTTTTACACTGGCATAAAAAATACTTTTTCTGAGGCAATTTTGAACCTTGCATCTGATTTTTCTAAAAGATGAAAACAAGGCTCATATATTTACAGGGGAAAGTTGTCCTTGTACAGTTGGACCTCTTCTGTTCACACACCAAAGTGCATTTACAGTCTTACACGACTGCTCTTCACCTGCAGTCAGTCTGCTCCCTCTGTCTGCGTAGTTGGGATGTGTCAAGTATGAGTGCTCTGGGTGTCCTCAGTCGTCTCCTCCTCTTCTTGGTGAGTACTGGGAATTGAGAAAAACTGATACAGCCAAAGAGGGACTTCTCACTGTGATTCAGTCCTGCTAGTTACTGATTTAGAGATGTAAAGGTTGAACATGCATGGAGTCCTATGCTAGAGGTTTGTAGCTCTTTGATGTCTAGCTGGCATGGCTTTGTCCTGGAGACTTCCCTGTCCAAACATAGTTTGATTTCCCAGTCCACTGGTTTGTAAAGCTTTGAAGAAAAAGGAGAATAGAAGCTTGGGTAATTATGGAAGGTCTCATCCTTACTTGGTTGCTCATAACTCTTTGAATAAAATGTTTTCTCTAGCTTTTTATATTGGTTGAAAAAAAATTAACTGCATCAACTGCAGCGATTGTGATCATTCCTTGATTTGCAAGCTGGTTGCATAGAAACAAAGAGGGCCCATTTTCCCTTTCCACATCAAAGCACACTAAGCTTCTTGTCTGCACCTCATCAAAGGAATTATTTCAGCACATGTGTTCCACATAAAATGAGAGGAGGAACTAGGAAACAAAATTGAAATGAAACATTAATTTAAAAGAACACAAGCATCCTAATTGGAGATTTACTTTAACAGATTTCCCCATGTCTGAAAAATGATGGCTTGGAGCATAATCAGACGTTCAGCAGGCACCATCTCTGAATTGTTCCTAATAACTCTTAAATCTCTTTGCTGTGATTTTAAAATGAATTTAGAAGCCATCATCTGTGTGGGCAATCTAAGGGACCACATCTTGATCCTTTGCTCAAGAAAGATGTATTCATTAAAACTGCTAAAAACAACAGAGAACAGAAGGCATGTCAAGGTCACTCTGATATTCTTGTTCTGAAATTACTGCAGTAGTCTGTACAGTGTAGATATAAATCATATCTGGACCAGCTGAGTTCCACTGACTCAGCTAACATTACACCAGGGATGAAGATGCATAAGGTATCAGTGCTTTTTGTCAGAAACCAAATACAATATGTCTCTAAACCACGTTCATCTCATACAGTTAGAGAACCGTTATGAAAGTGAACATCCCAGATTCTCACTGTTTAAAGACAATTCCTTGTGGCTGAGGAGCATGGGCTGTGACAGTACAGTCTGCAGAGAGAAGCTGCCTCTGTATCCTTCATAAAGAAAATAATTCTGTCATTAATGTTAAAAAAAAATATCCAGACCCATTCATCGGGTTAAATCCGAGAATGTATTGTGAATGTTTGCAGATGTTGCAGCTTACTTGTGCAAAGACATCCAGTACTAATTCTTTCAGAATACCCAATGATGGATTATTTGGGGGTTTATAGGCAAAAGGTTAGAAAAGCCACATGTAGAGTGACAAGGAGACAGACAGATGAACACGGCATCTGGGATGGAGGAGCACTTATTAATGAAAGGAGACGTCCGTACAGTGCTAGCAAGTGATGCACTCCCATGGAGTGGGTGTGAGTTTCCCATGGAATTAAATTAAGTTCCATTTAATCCTGTTTATTATTTAACTAAACAGCAGGATAGAGGAAGACCTACATCTCCTCTGTTGGAGCCCTTCACTTTTTAGAGCTCAGCTTTGTGTCATGCAGTGTGAAGTGGAAAGCAGTGTCCTGGACTTTGGGGCACAGTGACACTACTGTGTGTTCCTTGAAAAGATGTATGGTGTTTCATCTTGTTGCTTCATGAATTACCCTCAGGAGAAGAAAATAAGGAAGGCAGACAAAGGACATTTTGATAAGTTGGACAGACAAAATAATCAGAATGGTATTTTTATTGGAGGCTGCTTTCAAAAATCTCTGCTCTCACCTTCCTTTTCTGGACTTAGGCTATGCCTTGATCCAGATTTAGTACCGGCTCTAGATCTGAAATGATGGCTGCAGCAAGGCCTAAATTAAGCTCTTAATGACAAATACATTAGGGAAAAAAACCCCCAAAAAACCACACACACACAAAACCCCAAACAACAACAACAACAAACAACCAACAAAAAACCCCAAACCCCCTTATTACCTTGACTCTAAAAGAGAAACAAGGTAACTTGACCCAGACCATTGAAGACAGATGATATGTGGTGGATGGCATGTGGCATGATAACAAGATTTTGTATAACATTAAAGGTCAGAATGCTTATTCTGAGACTTTGTCTGTTTCCTTTTGAATGTCTGTATTTCCTTCAGGAAAATGCTACAAGATGTCTATGTTCTTTGCTCAGATTTCTGATTAAATTCAGGATCTGCAGTTTCATTTAGAGCAGTTAAGTAATCTTCCTACAAACTTACCACTACTGCCACAAATACTTTAGCGAGGTGATCTTCGCCTTAGTTTTTTAGGTGTTTCATCTTAGAAAGTCAGCAAAAGGATAACCTTCTAGTTTAGTTCTTCACGATGCAGGTCAGCCTGCTGCACTACTTTAGTGTGTGTTCTGTGTCTGTGTGAGACAGTTATGACTAGACCTAAGTACAGGTCTGGCAGAATGGAGTTCTTGCTGCTGACTGATGTTTTTAGGTACAACCAAAATGCAAATATTAGAAGGTTACTACAATAGACAATGAGATACGTATCTGGACAGCAGGGTGCACTGGTCCATGGCATTCACTTCAATCACCGCTCAGTGATGCAGTCTTTCTGCTTTCTCAGCAACTGATTTAGAGGACTGCCTAAAAGCAAGCTTTTTCAGAGGTTGAGACTAGACTGAGATGATGCAAGACAGTGGGGCAATGTGGTGAAAGGGATATTATTTTTCCAGAGGAAATCCCCTCTCTTAATCAAGTTAGTGGCTTCAGAGGTATTTTCTGTTTGGGAGTGATGGGAGGCTGCCAACTCCTAAGGTAGTAGAGGCAACTAGAATAATTTATTTTTGTTTTACTTGGAATTTGCTGTCTTTAAGATGTAGATCATACGATAGCTGCCTGTGTTTTGTTAGGCCTCAGGACTGAAGATATTCTGGGTGATCACTTTTTATGTGGTGCATTTCTTTGCTTCCTCTTCTGCTCTAGCTGTCTGTTTCCAAACACAACGGAAAATGATGACTAATCAGCAAAGCTGAGACTACCTTACAGGCTGTCCTTCCCTTTATTCATCCTCTTAAAAGGATATCTTGGACTTTTCTTCCAACAGTAGTTTGATTTTTAGCTCAAGAGGAATGGAAGCATGATGTTCTCTGTGAATCAGCCCTAACCCCTGTTGGTCTGACAAAGCAAAACCAAGTTTTTTGACCTCCTTGGCAAGTTTGTTCTGTTTATTCATGAATTTTACTGTGGTCAGGACATGGGAAAGATTTTGGCTTTACATGTTTGCACTGGAAAATGCTCCTGCTTTTGTTCATTCAAATGGATAAAAGGTTTTTGTTCTCCTCCTTGTACTGCAAGTATAAGAGGAAACTGCCTGTATTTCCATTGCTGTTTTTCTACATTGCCATGGGAACAGATTTGAAGTGCTGCATCCATTAAGTCACTTAATTGAAAAATAGCACAGTTTATCTATTCAAACTGCACTTTGCCACTGCTCTATGTAGGTCTGCATGGCACAATACAGTTTTTGAGCTAGTTTTGGTCCCAGAAGGAATATAGCTGCATTAACTGGAGTTGGGTATGATGGCTTGGGTTGGGATAAATAGCACTGGCAGGGCATCATGCTGACATAGCTATGCTGTCAGCTTGTGTGAGATGATTCCCTGTTAGTTCAGGTATATACACTGATATAATGTAACCCGATATAACACTGCATTTCATTGCACAGCACTTTCTCCTAAGACCTTTCATGACACTTTGCATTCACTTACTATTTACTGGCACAAAATTTCATGTCCTACCTACTTTTTTTGTTTATTTTGAGGTTGGTTTCTGGTTCCGAAATTCAAAATAAGGCCTCATGTTCCTGGAAGAAAGCTTTCAAATGTAATTATTCTACAGTGTAGTAATCACTGCTTGTTAAGCATGACAGAGTCAGGAGAGAGTGAGGCAAAAATGAAGCAAAATGAGGTCTCCTGAAGAAACTGCAGTACTTATATTCTTGACTGCACAATACTTAATTGCCAAATCATTTCTAAGTATATGTTAATAAGATCAAATCTATTTAAACTATATGAATTTATGTATTCTTACCTAGTAGAAGTTTCATTGGTTTTGTTGTTCTTTTCCCTTTCAAAACTTACCTCAAAAGTGAAGAATAATCTTTGAGTACATTCATTTTTCAAATGAGACCCAGTTCAGAGCCTTTTAGCCTTGTCTATAGGATCTGCTGGCATGAGCATTTCTTATGAGGAAGAACTTTACTGTTTCACATTCTCTATTTGAGCAGGCAGAGAATGTTGAGTATCGATTATAGAAGTTTACAGAGGGAGTTGTAAGTACTTGATAAATGCTGTTAGTATTCCGATGTTTTGTGTTTGCCACACTTGGTGCTGTAGGTGCTTTAAATAAGGTTTTTGGCTGAATTGAAAAGGGCAGTGATTCTGCAGCCAGCTTGGAAAAGGTGGGCTGCTAGCAAATAATGATAAAGTCACCAGAGGAGTAAGGGACAGAAGGACTGAAGAGCAACATTTTTTTTTCTTCCTTTTTTTCCCCTACATTCCTATTGACAGCTCCTTCTTTAGTGCTGCCAGCCTTTCTCTAGCAGTCAGTAAAATGTTATGTCTCTATCTCTTGAACAGACTTATGTAGGCTAATTTCCAGATACCTGCCAATGATAAATAATTTAAAACTCCAGAGAGAATTTATTATTTTTTAAAACTCTTTAAGCAGTTACTTGACAATTTATGAAGAGAGAGCTGGGTACAAGTGAGAAGCCCTGTAGTATTGGTTGAGTATTGGAAAAAAATTGAAGGAAGTTCAATAATGGTGCTAGAAAGCAAGAACTTAAAAAAGACTAACCCTGAAATAGTGGTTGAAATACTTAGACACTTCCTACAGGTCTGTGGTAGAAATCACTCATCACACTGGTTCTAGAGAGTGTGCTGTGGTTCAGAGTGCCAGGAAGGTGATGGTTAATTCTGAGCTTTGACTTTTTAACAACAAGGTGCAGGTTAGAGAGACACTTGAGGCACAGTGCATATATACCCTTCGAGCTTTCCACAGTGGGTTCTATGTGAGAGGAATTATATTTGGTAACTGGTGAACTGCACTTTCTGTGAAATCTACTTGAATTGAGCTGATCTACAGCTGATACTTATCAGTAGCATGGCAGTGAGGGAGTGTTCATTTGGGACCTGTCTCAAGAAAGATTTTATGGATTAAAAGGAAAACT
Organism: Apus apus; assembly: GCF_020740795.1. Classification (NCBI taxonomy): domain Eukaryota; kingdom Metazoa; phylum Chordata; class Aves; order Apodiformes; family Apodidae; genus Apus; species Apus apus. The sequence goes on from NC_067287.1 coordinate 7,568,570, forward strand.
ACTCAATTATATGAGTCTCAGTCATGCTAGTCATAGTGAGATGAGTCCTGAACATTTTGCTTGAGAAGGGGTGTAAAAGATAACCAGTGGTTTCTAGAATATATCAGAAATAATGAGAAAAAAAAAAAATCAAAGGAAAAATGTGGATTCCCCCCAATAGGGGAAAAAAGGAGATAAAGGATGTGGCAGACAAGACTGGAGTAGTCAATGCCACCCCTTGTTTCAGTCTTCACCAAACAGTTAATTGTGATCAGATGCTTAATGAAATTAATTTTAAGGGGTTAGGTGTGCAGGCCAATGCCAGTGCCAGGAAAGAGTAAGTTTTGTGTTTTCTATTTCAAGGGCTCAGACTTGGTCTAGAGCACTTAAAGAGTTCTCTGGAGTGATTTCTCAACTATTAATGGCTAGCTGTAAGATTTCATGAATCATACCCCAAGGGAGAGGAGAAAAATGAGTATAGCAATCACCTTTAAAGCGAAAAAATGTGGAAGATTTAGTGGCTACTAGAGCAGTCAGTCAAATTTGAATTCCTTATGTATTCTGAGCCAAGCAATCAAGACTTTTATCTTGACAAATAATGTAATTGTGGTAGAATAGCTGAATTACTGACTGGGAGAAACACTATCTTTGATATATCTGAGAGTTTTAAAGTACTTTTTAGGTAAAGATTTTTTTGACAGTCCCAAATGCCATTTCTCAAAAGCTGGCTAGGTAAGCTGCTCTAGAGGTCATTGCTATAACACAGTAGCTTTAAAAAGAAATTTAAAGCCAATTGTTCACCTGTCTGAGTGGTGAGCAGTGGCTTAGTATGGAACTGAGAGGGCTCCTAGAGTTGAGGCAGACCAGATCTGTTGTATACAGAGTTCTGATCAGCATTTTTCTTTAACAACTTAGATAATGAGGCAGCAAATGCAGTTATAAAATCTGTTATGACTCAGAATGAAGAAGAGGGGGGATGAAAGGCTCTGAAGGATAGCATCAGGACAGAAGCTAAACTGGAAATAAAGTGAAAGTCTGTTTTTGGAAATCGTGTAGATACCTACCACAAGGCTTCTGCTACTCAGTTGTGTGCCAACTATATGATGCAGTTGTAAAAAGGCAAATATCATTCCAGAATGTCATGGGAGGAGTGTCAGATGTAATTACTCTGCTCACCTTGGTGCTGCTGAAAGCTCAGCTGGAATCCTGCCTTCAGTTCTGGGTGCTAAACTTCCAGAAAGAGTTAGAAAGAGCTGAGGGGAGGGTAATAAGAACAGCAGGTGTTTCAAAAGACATGAGATTGGAGATAAATGATGGTTACTTCTTTCCCCTCAAATAAAAAAGGAGTCACTTAAGTTGCAGCAAGATTTGCACAGGATTTGATGTTTCTAATTTGATTTCTATTTGCCATCTGAGGAGTGAGGTGTTTTTAGGCAGAAGTGAGGTGGTGGAGATATAGCCACAGCCTCAGCGCAGAGCAGCTAAACACGTCATGGGGTAACTTTTAACAAGCTTTTAGGAAGATCGTGATTGGTTTTATTTTGTCTAAATACGCTTGGGCTAAAGTTCCTTCAGTCCAGAGTTTGATTCCTGAGCCACCCTGCAGTGTGGCTGGGACAATCACCTTGACTGGCCTCACCACCACTGCTCCTGCCTCTGAGCATGAGACACTGAGCACACTCCCATTGGGAATGGGATTATCTCAGCATCATCCATGATCTATTTGAGCTTTTTTTTACTCAAACATTCTCTGTTTTTTTTAATACCCTTCTAACGCTGTCAGACTCTCTCAACTAACACCTTTCTCTCCTCCACATTTTTCATGTTTTGCTTGCTCTGGTTTGCCAGCCTTGCCACTGGCCTTTCCTTGCTCCCTCAGGGATTTCTCATGGTGTTAGGGCAAAGGGTGTTGGTGTGGGAAGCCAGAAGGTGTTTTCTCACTAACGATAACAAAAATAATTGTTTAGATCTCCTAAGACAACCACTTAGAATGTGAAACAAAATAAAATGCAAGATAGCATGGAGGTCCATTTCATTACCTCTTTGATGGGACTTTTAAATCACACAAAGCCTGTGCAACTTACCTAGAGAAGATACAGCCATGTCTTGATTATTTTTCCATGGAAAGACCCTGTGCTTTTCCCAGAAAACGTTTTCTCACCTAACTCGTTCAGTACAGTGTGAAACAGCTGTTCTTTTACGGTTTATATCGAACATATAGGATTCATAATATCTAGAGTTTTCAGTCAGTACTTAAATTTAAATTTATGTATTTAAACTGAAAAAGGACCTTGAAAGTATTTTGCTTACACACATATTTTAGTCTCACCTATCCCTCTAGGCTAGGTAGGCTGTTACTGTTATCTCAAGGGTTGCCATGGAAACAGTTTTACACTCTCCTTCCTTTTAATTCTGTTTCTATCAGACAGTATCTGTATCCTTAAAACTGTGGCCATGCAAAAATGAAAGTTAAACCCTAATAATTAAATACTGAGAGTTACCTCATGAGATTATATTCAGTGAATAAATTTGTTGAAATCAGTGAAGCAGTGTCAAATGACAAGGGGAGGATCTGTCCCTGGATTTTCAACCCTTCCTCTCTTCTCTTTCTCCAGAATTAAATGTAAAACTGCCTTGAGTTCAACACCAGTTATTTTTAAGGTAGATATTTTTGAAGTGTTGAACAGGCTTTTTTCAACTGTGGCAGGTACATCTTCTTCATCCTGTTGGCGTTCCTGGGTAATGGCATTAATTATTTTCAATTTTCAAGTTTCCAATGAAGTCTTCAACAGCAAGTTGTTCTATTTGGATAACATATAATTACTGGCATTTCTGTAAGAACTCCACTCAGCAACCAGGTATTAATTTCACTCACTAAATTGGAAAATTTGTCAGAAACCTGGGTTTATAATTTTTAGACATCAAAGCAATCATACAGAGCAAAACATTTTGAAGGGAAAGTGGCTTGTCTCATCCTTAGAGCTCAGATTTCAATAGGGAAATTAGACCTAAAATGAAAAAAAAATCAAGTAAACCTGCATGCATGTGAATCTTTGTCTTGCAGGAGAACTTTTATCAGTGCCTGATGAAAGAGGCTCAGTGATACTCCAACAAAAGATTAGGATTTTTTGTTTACAAAGTGAACTTTATAGACTATATGACAGAAAGGAACTGTAGTTAAGGTAATCAGACAGAAAATGACAGCCATTAGTTCAGAATGTACCTGGTCTCAAGAGGACAAATATCATTGCTTTGTGTTTCCTGATCAGGCAGTGGTGGCATGGTAGCTTTTGGAATGTAGTGGCTGCCCTGTTTCTTTCAAATTTACCTAATACAGTGTCCAGGTGCTACATCAGCATGATACCAAAACAGTACTCCATGCAGCTGCTACATGGCTTAACAGAAAGTGGAGACACGGCAAACAACCTTGACTGAATTTCCTTTTATTTGAGAAATAATTTTCTATCACCTTTAAAGATGAGTGGTTGATACAAATATGGGCCCAGACTACAGAGTGTGGTCTAGAGTATGGGTAGAACAAATCTGAATCAAGAGTAGGGAGCAGAGCTGAAGGTCAGAAGGTCAGCCGACAAACCAAGGATGTTAGGATAGATGCAGGGCAGATGCCTTCAAGAATTACCACTTAGCATTGGGATAGGATTAAGGGCAGAATATGAACTGGCAGAGTCTAATGAGATGCATTTATTGATGGGTCTAAGAAGGACCTAGAGCTTGTAGGGTTCTTGGCTTGTGGCACACATTGCTGGCGATCAGAGATGGGCATCTGCTCTGATTTTAGAATTGCTGCTTGTCCATCTGGACCACAGGTTTAGATCTGGGTTAGAAGGAATTACTGAGGTAGATAAAGACAAATCTTGGGTGTCATTGGGATTAGAGCTAGAGCTGTTACTAGGTTCAAAAATGCTGTAAAAATCTGTAGCTCATGCAGCGTTTTATGTGGGCAGTGTTTCATGGAAACTAAATCATGTGACACCTTCTGTGAGAGACTGAAGTTCAACAGATCATGTCCTCAAAGCTATCTTGTGATGATGTTGCAAAAGAGGATATACAATAAATCTCTGCCATCAGGTATTTATTTTTATTTCCTTTGTGAATCCTTTAATTGCAATGTGATGATTTCAGGTGATATGTCTGCATGAACATCTGAGCTGTGCTGAAGTCTATTGATTTCAGCTTCAATATCTCCAGTTCTATAGTTACAGCTGACCAAATTTCTATAAAAGCCATCCTGCCATACCAAATCCTGTAGTGAGACTGCATTGAAATAGAACTATGGTAAAAGCTATTCCCACCCTGCATAGTTAGTAATAAGCTAAACATCTGTTGCATTTCGGCAAGTTCAGAACTGTGTTTGGAGTAACACAGTTTTTAAGGCAAGATGATACAAGTTTTGAGGGCCATGCTGTGTATACCTATGAAAAGGGGAATTAAAAATTACCAGTGCAATTAAAGCTTGTCAAAGTAATTACAATGATGATAGGAAATATGAGAATTTATCTTCTTATGCATAATATAGGTTACAAGGATAGGTAAGAAAATCGGCAAATGCAAATTAGAAAAAATAATACTTTAAAAAAATCAGAGGATCTATCATTAAAGGACATTTCCTTCATCTTCTTCTGACTATGTCTATCCTTTTAAACCTGGATTGTATTATACAAATTACTTTGTATGGTTCAGTGTATCTCAATTAAGATTTTACTGCCCTGTCATAAGGCTTATCACAGGCTAAAAATTTTGTTTTATTTCTCTTTCTGTGAAGCCTGCCAAGTACTGTGTAAGCTGTCACTTACTGTATTACACTCAGTGGATGAATAGAAGTTTGTTCACTATGAAGTTGCCCCAGAGTTTTCAGGGTTTTTTTAGACCATTTACAGTCTATCCTATCTTCCTAAAATCCATGCACAGACCTTTTAAGTCAGCAGTTATATTGCTGTGGTGCACCAAAACGTCATACAGTGGACCTGAAAAACCAGCAAGAACATCTATAATTCCATAGGTATTTCTACCAGTGGCTTCATTTTGGCATCTTTTATACCTGTACTTCATAATTGAAAGATATGGTGTATTAATGACTGAATATAGAAAAACTGGTTCACCACTTTAAAATGTAAATATGGAATATGTTACTAAGAGTGTTATCTCTCTGACCCGCAGCTAAAGCAATAATTAAGAAGTCTTACTGACTTCAACAGGCATACTTTCTTATGCCTGTTGTCATGACATCACCGCAGTGGTTACTTTTATGATATGCACAGGAAATCTGGTACAGAAGCATAGCCCTCCACCTGCAAAAGCCTAATTAGACTGTGCAATATCAGTGATACAGATGAGGGACACTGAAAAATGTGTGCTTGCTTACATATGCATAGATAAGTACCTTGCAGAAAAGCTCACACCAGGTATAAGTCTTTCTAATGTCTTTGTTTCTGAAGTAAATAACATTCAGTAATGAGTGATTGGCTCTGAATGCATAATGGAGCTATATTTGGTGCTGAACTGTATGAAGACATTAAGCATGAGTAACAATTCAGAGTATTCCTGGGAGAATTGGCATAAATATAAAAATATAAAAGATCAGAGGGAGTTTTGTTGAGAGGCTCACGAAGGGTGCTCACATTTCTCTTTGGCTACAATGGGATGCGAGTGCCCCGTGCCCATTGCCTTATATGAAGATGCAAAAAGAGGTTTAAAATGAAATAGTATTTCAGTGAGGGAGCATTCGACTTTCAAAGAGAGAGACTTTGTAAAAGTGTCACCTGCATCTGTTCTGTGCCCTCTGTTAAGGTGGATGAGAATGTGAAGAATTAATTGTTTGGGTGACTGGAAAGGATGACTAGTCTGGATTGGATGTTTTGGGATGATTCATTCTGATTTCATCTGGAGGGCACTGATCATATTCATTTTTAGTTCTGTAAATCAACTACTTTTAGTTATCTATGATTTTTTGGGGGCGTGATCTTGGCTTTGTGTTAGCATTTCTGTGAAATTCAAGCTAAAATTCTGGCCCTTCTGAAGTTAAATGGGAGGTCTGGCATTGATGTCAGAACGTCCAAGATTTTCACATGATATTTTATGCCCGTCCTCCTCTCATTATACAGAAATGTCATGAGGCATGGCCAGACCTCAGCACAGAGAGCTCAGTTCTACGGGAGTTCAGTTGTATGGTTTTCAACTAGAGAAGAACAATAATGTTTCAGCTATGAGGGTTACCTGTTCTTTCCCTTCTCAAGAAAAGGCTGTACAGTGCTATGCGTGTGCTGCTGAATGCACACACACACAGCTTTACCACCTGTGAAAATTGTTAGCAAGGTCACCAGGAGCTGGGGTAATTTTTGTTCCCTGAACGAGAAAAATAGAAAAGGATTTGCCTTTTCCCTTCTTCTTCCATCACTTGCATGACGAGTTGTCAGAGTATGACTCTTGGCAAGTACTGCAGCAGGCTGCTGAGATTCATGGTGCAATTACAGGACATACTAAATAAGCAACTGTTTATTTCTGCAGTTGAACTGCAAGATTGTAATCCTTGCTTGCACTGCGAGGCTGCAATCCCTGCTTCCAGGGGCATGCCACACTGAGCTACAGAAAACTACAGCCATGTCCACAGAATGAGTTTAATGCCACAGTCACTTTGAACAAACATTCTCAGCAGAAGTAACATAGTTTAAAAAAACAGTCAACAGTAACATTACACATGCACTCTTCCAAGACAAAATCATTGTGCTATTAAATTGCATCCCCTGCTTTCAGCTTTAAATTCTTCAGTGTCTTCTCTCTCTGGATTCCTACTGGAGGAATTATTGGACAATTTATCATAATTTCTGTATGATTTCCCTTGTGAAAATAAAATACCTGATCGGGGACATAAAATATGAGTGCCTTATTTTAAAAAAACATCACACATTTGCTTAGGAGGAAGAGCTGGAAATCAGATGGAGAGATCCCTATTCTAGTCTTCAACCCCCCAGGCCTTCAGTGAGCCATACAAAGAAGTATATGGGGAGCCATGTGCAGACTTGCAAGATATTTGGGCTGAACTGGAAAAATGAGCTTATAAGGTGTTTAAGCTAGACTGAAACCCACACTGTTAAACTCCCCTATGTGAGGAAGAGGTCAGTTCCTGTAGGTGAAGGTGTATTAACTCTTTGAGCTGAGGGGCTTGTGTTTCCTTGACTTTTCTGAGTAGGCAATCTGGGCTTAGTGCTGTCAGGGTTATTGCTGTGTTAGAGCTCCCAGGAGCTGGAGTTATTATCCAGATGGGGCTCTGTGGTTCTGAGATGTGGCTTTCTCCTGTTCTCTATCTATAGAGAAAGTGCTGCTTACTCTATGGGTTTGGGCCAGGCAGACCAGTCAAGACCAAGGGGCATAGATCTCTCTTATAGTTTTATCTAGGATAGGAAAAGGCTTGTGAGATGAGAATAATGCAGACAAAATCCTCGAAGAGATCTATAATTATATGCAGTACCATTCTACTGAATTAAGAAAATGTTATGCACCCACTCTTCTGCTCTGGAAGAGGGCTTTTAATGATTTGGGTGGAAATTGTGTCAAAGAATCTGTACCTTTCATCCAGTAGCTAGAGATCTATATATATGCAATTATTTTTATTTTATTTTATGACTATGATAAATAGCAGGTCTGTCTTGATAATTTTCCTTGGGCTTTTATGGTTCATGAATTACATTTTTAATAGCACCAAAATATCTAGAAGAGGGGTGCAGTGAGTTTCTATCCTTGTATTAATTTACAGGACTGACAAAAATATTTGAAGCTGTATTTCCTTAGTGACAGGTGATTATTAAAAGAATGATGGTTTTGCTGAAAACTGTTGATCTTATGTATCTATGTATCTTTGTCCTAATTCCCCTGTTTCCACAAATATCATAAGAATATCACTTGTACTTTTCTTACACATATTTACATGGATTTATATTTGGTTTTAGAAAATGTTGAAGAAAAAAGAAAAGAAAAATTATAGAAAATGCTTGTCAAAAATTAAAAATGTCATTACCCGGTTTGGAAATTTTTTTAAAAAATCATGTTTTCACATTTCTAAATTCTCAGTGAGCTTGACTTTATCCTTTATGATATGCAACTCTTCTGTGAAAAATTTCAGAGAGTAGCAGCACTGACTTTTTTGCAATAAACTGTATGATAGATATGGCTCCCTTTGTCTTTACTGACTTTACTAACAACTGTAATTCTAAAAGTAATTGCATTCACATAATGACAACAATAGCAACAGGAAAAACATTCTGAAACACATAAAGGATGATGGAAATAGTTATAATTCAGATTTACCTTTCAATTGTGCTTCAGGAACACTGAATTTCATTAGTAATAATTCTTTGCTAAAAATTAGGACGAAAGTGGTTCTGCTCTAATACTAGGAGGTCAAGTTTGCATTTGACTCTATTTATATGACATCATTCTGTAAGATGTATTTCTGCATTATTTGGCTGCAGAAACTGACTGAGGGTTTGAAGTGCAGCCTTTGAGGAGTACTGTGAATAGATTTTCAACAATATGTATATTTTAAAAGCTCTGAGCTTATAAAGATAATGTATCTTAAATTGATTAGAGAACATATTTTACAGTTAGAGATGCTACAAGACAAGATGCTACACTGTGAGTTGTGCATAAATCTTATTTCTTTTTGGCAATGATTTTTATATGTTGTTTGATTTATATTCTGAGGTCGATGCCAAGAGACTAACAACATAAATCATGAAAATGAAGCAGCCTAATATGCAATAACTGTTTACAAAATTAATATTTGGTATGAGATGAAATAAAGTGTAAATAGTCAGAAGATGATAGACTAAGTTAATCGACAGAGTTAATCCAGGTCTGCATGCAGAAACTTGACAAGATGACTATGCTGGTTCCTTTGGGCACTGGAACTCTTGGGCAAAGTCTTGCCTCCTTTGATGTTAATGGCGACTTGACTTGCCTGATGCCAAGATTTAACCTTGGATCATGATCTTTCCCAATAAATCCAGAACATTTTAGTAGGAGGAGCAGTTAGTGATGTTTGTAAAACTAAGGAGCACAAAGATGTCAATCCAGAGACAGTGTGGAATGACTTCCAACTGAAAATGTAGACATATTCTGAATCTTTAAATCCAGGCAGACAAAAAGGAAGAACTGAAGAATGAGGCAAGTGTCTCTCAGTGAGTGAGACCTTAAAGCTGGACATTAGGAATACACAAAGAAAGGAGGTAGCCTGAAAATCTGGTTGAGCTGGATCTTGCACAGAGAATCTCAGTAGAGATATACAATCAAAAGAGCTAAGAGTGCCTGTTGCATACAGAAGCTTAAGGGTAATCTATGTAAAGTCCTATCCTGAATGACCATTTGACACATTTTTCAAACGTATTGATGACATCCTTTAGGAGAATCTAAATAATCTTCCTTGTAGCACACTGGATGAGCTAACATGAAATTGCATGGCCAGTAACCAGGATGTTTAATCAATGTGTAAATAGGGAGGTACCTGTGTCTGGAGTTTTCAGACTCAGAAGAGGAGAAGAGGGAAGCATCTGCACAAGCACAGACATGCTGTTCTGTACTCTAAAACTATGCAAAGGCTTGGATTCTGAAAGCATACTGTTTAATGACATGGAGGCAAACCTGAACTTGGAACAGCAGCAGAAGCAGTTAGAATGTTTTGTGTAGCTGTCTAGTGCCAGCAATGTTTTTATAAGGTGATCTTTCAGACTTAACTTTCTGCTACATCCATACTGTCTCTAAATGTACTTGAGGTATTTTTACTTTAAATGACACAAGGATTAACAGAAGTTGTGTAGTTAACATTATTGCAGTTTCACCTTTACCTGGTCTTAGCCAGTTATAAAGTTGGCAATGACACCACCCTTGCAGAAATACTCATTAGATCTTAGCATAAACAGAATTTGCATGGCTAAGAATTCAACCTCAAAGCCCCCAGTAGCTTATCCCCAGTGTTAAGACTGTCTCAAATCTATACTGTGCAAATTATGTCTTCTGGATTCCTGCCAGCTCTCATGTCACATCTTGCTCTTTCTAGTTTTTCAGCTCTTTTCAGGGCATAACCTGAATACTAGTAACAACTTGAAATACACCAGACACAAAAGAGTATTTGTGAGACACAGAGAGAGATTTTCATTCAATGATGAGATTTCAAATGATAGGTGTGGGAAACATCTACCCCTCTTTCTTTTGTCTCTTTTTATTTATAACTGTTTCATTCCGATTTCACCATTGGATTTGTGGTCTTTGTGCCAGTAGATATATATTTTAGATATATACCTTTGAAAATACCTTGGCCACTGAATGAATGAACAATACACTGTGACAAGTGATGTGTGCTTTCTCTGCCCGACCTTGCTGATGAGACCTGTTAGTCAGCATGGGAGCCTCTTGGAAGGGCAAGATACAAACAATTACAGGTTTATGTGCCTAACCTTACTGGCAGGCTATATCCGGGAGACGTTAATAAGATGTGAGATCACAAAACATCTGGAGAAATGTCAGCTGACAAAAGCTAGCTGTTTCTGATTCATAAGGAATAAACTGTGTCTGACAAATAGGGAAATGGAGGAAAGCAGTAAAAATGAGACACTGGATTGGCACTTTGAAAAAACTTGAAGAGGAATTGCAGCATTGCTGTTGTATATAATGATTTGCAAGTACAGCTGTAGAAATAGCTTTAATAGGTGTGCTCAGATATTGGTCTAGAGGTTTCGTTATGCACAGTCTTTAATTAGCCTTTAATTAAATTAAGACTTTAATTCATCTTTAATCCACAGCTGATGTGTGCTCGGTGGCCTCTGATCTCTTCACTTGAACTACAATATTTCTATGAGGACCATATAAGAAAATGTAACAAGTTAATGCAGAATGAAGACAGTATGATCTTAATTCTTTAGCTGAATACATGCCTTCATGTAGAGCGGGTTTTTTCGCTATTTGAACTTCAGAATAGCCACTTTCCCCACCTATGTTGGGATCTTAAAACATGCTCATTCTTTGTGTCTCCAGCAATAACAAAATCTCCTGTCTGGCTGTATCTCAGAGGAAATATAACCTCATTAACCCACAAACTTCCAGCCAGAGCAGAAAAATTTACATAGATAAGGAGAGGGGTATATTCTGCTTTTATAGAATCATAGAATCATAGGGGTTGGAAGGGACCTCAAAAGATATCTAGTCCAACCCCCCAATAATATTTATTCTAATTAATTCTAATTATTTATTATTATCTAATTATTTATATTCTAATATTTATAAAATATTAGATAATCAATTACTATTTTGCAACCTGGAAACAAATTAATATTGAAGATGTATGTATGTATGTTTGCAACAAGGCTGAAATTATCATTGTTATTCATTAATTTGGATAAGTAGCTTACACTGTACTACAGGGAGTTAGTTCTAACCACCTACTTGCTGTTTTATCTTTCTGGAAGAGGCTGTGGGAGATTTTCTGCAGTGCCCAGAAACCTACAATACAGCTCACCATCTATTCTGTCAGCTTGTCACAGGCTGTAGTTTACGGAAATGCTTTGATATCCATTGGGATTTAAGCTACTGTGCATGTAAATGAGTTAGTGTGATCTATTTAATTTTGTAGCTGTTTGTGGGTAATTATTATTATACTGTGTGTAAAGCACTGAACTGTCTATACAGAGTTCTTATGTAGGAGATACAGAAATTATTTGTTTGCATCCTCTAAGAAAGCAGTGTCTTCCTGTAGGTTTTCATAGATGTATTCATAATGTTGATTCCCTGATTTTATACTAGTGACTTGTTTCTTTTCCCAGCTAGCACAAGATTTTGATTGGTGTAAACCTCAAGTCAGTGCAGGTTATTTACACAGAAACTGAATGGGACAATGAGTATTTGCTTTCTGATTTCCCCACTGATAGACATTTAGGAGCCTGAGCTGACAATCATAAGAAGCTTCTCTCCCAGCTGTGGTCCTAAATCAAGGAAGTACTCAAGCATGTATTTAGCCTTAGGTAGGTGCCTCAGTCCTGCAGATTTTCACAAATTCTAAGATTTGTTTTAAACACATGCCTTCTAATTACAGTTGCTTTCCTTAAGCAACTTTATAAATACTGAGGTCTGAGCTTCAATTCCAGTTCCACTCCTGGAAGAGACTGGAGTTCCGGCCTTACTGTCTGCCAGCGTTATCTTGCGTTTGAGGGATGCCTCCCAGTGGAGGCATCTGAAAACAGAGCACGATGCCTTTTTTTTTCTAGCTGTGAAAGATGAAGCCTCTTCTATAGTGATGAAGTTTCTTCCATAAATTATAGTCAACTAGTAAATCTTTTCTTTCCCCATGTTTGTTTTTCTCCCAGGGAAAAAAACATCTGCCTGTTGCAGATGGCTAGCATAGTTTTTGACTCAGGAGAAAGCTTGTAATGATGCTATGCAGGGATAACAGGGCTGTGTGGTATAAAACTACTATATTTCTCCTAAAGAATGCCTACATGCATCAGTGTTGGAAGCAATTTACTGTACGTGCCTCAGAAAGGTGGCATTTGAGAATAAATGTGTTTCCCCAGATGATTAAGAGCCAGAGTTTGCAAAGCACTTCATTATCTTTGGATGAGCAAAGATGCAAATTTAAGAGTACTGGCAATGATTGCTTTGGAATACTTACAAATATTGTACACATACAGTAGAAAACAGTGAGTGGATCTATCTTTCAGGTAAGAATGTGATTTGGGCAGATTTTTTTCAGATGATGTTATAATTTAGTGCTCTTGGTGAAAACTCTCACAGAGGACAAAACAGGTTTTGAGAGTTAAAGCTTTTTACTAGGTGTCAGATCTGACTGTGTGAAGGCAAATCCTGCAAACAGCTACTGTCCAGCACAATACTTCCCTGTAACCCTGGCCAAAAAGATGCAGTAGAATACCACATGTATACCCAAACACAAGCATTAGTTGTGCTGACTTGGAAATCTATACACAGTAGCTACCATTTCAAAGGCTCACATTTCTCTATTTTTGTTGGATTTATTCCTGGTTAAACTTCTGCTTCTCCATTTATTCTCTACCTCATTATCTTTTCTCTTTTTATGGGGACAATGGATGTCACTTTGTGTCATCGTGACACTTTCCCTCAAAAAGGCAGAAACGTCTTCTCTTCTTTAGACTACAGGAAACGAACATAGTTACACAAATCCAGAGCCAAAATAATAATCTGCTGATAAACAGGGACCTAAACTACATCATGGACAAATAACTCCAATCTGGATTTTTTTCCCCAAATGGGAAATGTTCCAGCAAAGGAGGGTAGGCAAGAATAGTGTAATGAATTATAAATGTGAGCTGCTAGCAAGCTGTTCAGTAATGTGCTATAATGTTAAATACATAAGCTGTTAACATAAATTTTCTTCAAAAGTTAGATGCCATTGCCATGATTTTAAATATGAATACAGTAAGTTACTAATTGATTAGAAATTCAAAATGTTTTATAACTTCAAAACAAAACTGTAGTCAAACCTATTTCTGATTTTGTGTTTATTTCTGATTTTGTAGAAACCATACCCAAAATCTCCAACAGGTGAAGTTCTTGTACTTTACAGGGTGAAGCAATGTAGTTCAGCATCAATCAAGATCAGTCTCCAAATTCAGTCTTTATCTTATACATTCATCATGGTACAGTTACTGATGGGTACTGTAAACTTAATAACATGCTGGCTTCTAAATTGCTAATATGTTCAGTGTTTCAGGATAGCGTTCACCTAACATTCAGATACATCCAAGTGAGATGTAGAACCTGCATTCAGAGGGAGGCACTTGAGAAATACAAACACAGACACCAGTACCAGAGCAGGAGTAGCTCTTTACAAGGAAGTATTCCTTGAAATGCAGTTTTTCCATAGAGATAAAAATATGGGAGCTGCTGAATGGGGGTCTCCATTTCTTGACAATCAGGAGTGGAGAAATTACTTTCTGGAAGATATTTGCTAACTGAGCACATTTTGCTGACTGCATACAGATGTGAGTGGGTGAAATTCTGTATTATTGTTTTGTTGCTTGGTTTTATTATTATTTTTTTATTTTAATTTTTTTTTAATGCAGGTGTTAGATGAGATGATCTAATGGTCCCTTCTGGCCTTAAGGCAAAGCGCAGCCTCCACTTGACGATATTCATGGATCTCTCTCAAACTCTTTTTACCAGGCCTTTGGGGAAGGAGGTTCCTAATGGGGAAAAGTTTTATGGAGTAGAAAAGCGTTTGCCAGCAGAAATATTTGCTGTTGGCAGTTGAGTTTTTGGGGAGGAGGGGAGGTTTGCCAGGATTTTAATTTTAAATGTCTTTTAAATCTTTACTGAAGATGCCTGTGGCAAGATTCAGGCATGTCTTTGTATATTTTGCCCTGGAAAAAATAAATAAAATAGCTTTTTTGTTTTGTTTTGTTTTTTAAAGGCAGAGAAACAAGGGTTTGCATATTGGCAGGGGAAAACAAACAAACAAAAAAAAGGAATATGACTAGCATCTGTCTTGTGTCACCTTTGGAAGCAGTACTTCCCAGCTTTGCTAAATCCATCCATCTCTTGAGCAAACTGTCTGAGAGTTAGAGAACCAGAGCTGTACATTTTGTTAGCTCTGCTTCACCTAAGAGGACTGTGGACTGCTCACTTCTGGAAATCATGGCCTTTTTTTAAAAGCTGGCCTAGAAGCATTTGTAAAACTCTCACAATATAATGGTGTGATTTGTAACCATGCATAAGTCATCAAATACCCAACCTGCCTGACAACCAAGGTGTTAGACAGTCCATTGTACAGGTTACACCAATCGCCAGCTGGCTCTGTATCCACAAAGCAATCTGGAAAACCCAGGATGGCCTGTGGGTAGGAACACCAACAAAATGTTTGCAAGCCTTTTGCACCATTTATCCATTCATAATTTAGAAATGAGAATAGCTTCTTGGGAAGTACTTATGACCCACTCCATTCACTAGGCTACTTTGAGCTAGAAGACATCACAAGGAGCCATGCTGTGTCACACAATCTGTCACTGAGCTGCATGAATAGTGCTCGCCTCAGCCTTTTGTCCCCAGCCACAACAGTGACAACTGGCTCTCCCATGTGTAGGTGCTGCTGGGGTGGACTGTCCTCTGAAGAGGCAGATGTCACTAACGAATGATATACAGCAGGCAGTGTGGCTGGTGGGGCTCACAATGGCTGCAACATCCAAAGGCCATATGTAGTGATCTCATTAGTTTCTTGATTGCCTCCTGCACAAGCTGTTGGAAATGTTTAAAAGTGCAAGTTCAAAAGGGAAGTAATGTATCATGTTTTGATTTTCTCCTTCAGTCATGGAAAGCAATGAGGGAACCCGCTGAGTTTGGAAGCTAGAATTTTTTAGAGACTAGGCCATATCCTAATTGTCGGTCTGTTAAGTGGCTTTACTTCACACTGTATTTCACCACGGTCTCCCATGGTCAAAGAGTCCAAAAAGATATTGGAGACATGCAAGGTCTTTTGGGTATTTTCAACCTGTGATATTTATCCACTTGGTTTTGTTAAGGCCCCAGCAGATGTTTATCTTCTCCTAGGAATTTAAGAGAGACATCTGCAGAATTCCTGGGATTTTCAGCTTTGGATACAGCTGTGAAGTAAAACACATAATGTGAGGAAGGTTTTATTGTATTCCTTTCCATTTTATTTCTCCCTCCTCCATTCCAAAGGAGTGTTATAGGCACAGCGACATTCTACATTTCAGCCTGGTGAGGTGGTTTGTCTGTAGGCTACTTTGGTAACTTCAGGAAAACTTTTGATCTTGGTGCTGAGCAGCACTCTGCATTTTCTTTACCCCTTGTCTTCATCAACAAGAAGTTCTCTTCCAGTCCACTTGTTATGTCATTTAACAATGATTTCACAGCTTCTTAGCAGAGCTTCCTTCTGCCTGAACTGGGCAGCCCTTTTACAGCAAACACCAAGTAGAGAAATTTGCCAAGGCAGCATCATTGTTTTCAGAAAGATATGTTCAAATGCAATTGGCAGCTTTGGAACCAGGGTAGACCATTTATGTTTTAACTGTTAAACCTAACACAAACAAAAGCTGTTACATTTCTTACCTACAAGTGAGTATCTTTGAAAATTATGCAAAGTAAAAGCAAAAGCATCTTTTATTCAGTAAAGACAAAAGCATCAGTAAATGTCTTTCTAATCTTATTCTTACTACACAATCTACAAACTCTTTAGTGCAAATGCAAATGGTTGTTTAGAAAGTGTGATTAGATATTAAATGTTTAGTGGTAATTACAGACAATAAT
This sequence comes from Apus apus, assembly GCF_020740795.1. Classification (NCBI taxonomy): domain Eukaryota; kingdom Metazoa; phylum Chordata; class Aves; order Apodiformes; family Apodidae; genus Apus; species Apus apus. The sequence continues at coordinate 7,584,851 of NC_067287.1, forward strand.
TAGTAGGAATAGCATTCTGTAGGGATTCTTCCATTCTACCTTCATTGTTCTGCTCTCTCAGGTTTTCTTACTGGGTGTGAAAGTTAGTCTGAAAACATGATTTTGGATTCTAAACTTACCTGTTCCTGGAGGAGGATGGTTGAATTATTCATGGCTGATGTCCAGTTCAGCTTTCTCCTGAGCTTTGCTATCTTTGTAGTTCTAAGTTCAGAGTCACCATGGTCCTACTGTCTCACATCTAAAGTCTATCAGCATAGCCCTTAGTTATTCTTTTCATTCTCCACAGACAGTCTTTCCAGAAGACAGCATTAATCTCACTTCATAGTGCTTTGCATTCCCTCTGTCTCCAAACAAAAATATCTGTCTAGTCTGAATTTAGGATTAGTACAGGAAAATGCTGTGGTTTTAGTGAAATATGACAAACAGTTCCGTGCCTGGCCTATTAATTCATCCTGTGAATGTAACGTGCATGTACCTAAATTGTGGTTGCAGGCCACACTGGAGTGGTTTTGAAACCATCACAGTGATGGGAACTTCTGAAATTTGTGTCTGACTGGCAGACTGCAGCATAGTGTCCAAGACACAAGGGCCAGCCCAGCCTTGGTTCTTCCTAGTGATGATAACTGAGGTTGGAGTCAAAGCCCTTGTGTGTGTATAGATTGCTGGTGGGATATCCCAGGGCAGCATGTTAATATTGGCTGCAGTATTAGTAATTTCCTGACTGCTCTTCCCCTTTAAAGAAGACACTATCTGTGCCTGTGAAATAAGAATACATACTTTTATGTAAATATTTTCCAGGTGGAATTGCTCATTATTAACACAGACAGTTCTGAAGGCAAATACAAACAACGTGTCAGCAACAACATTATTATTAAGGAATTCAGACCTTAAGCCACACCATGATTCATAGAGCACCTGACTGGTTTTTTGTGCTGCTCAGTTTCTTTTTTCCTCTTCACTAAATATGAAAATGTCTTATGGGGCATATTTCCTCTAATTATGGATCCAACTGATACTATACCACAGGTTTACCAGAAGGCTTGTGTTGGTGTCTGATAAACTGGAGGCACAGGGGAAAATTCTGTGGGTAGCATATCTGCTCAAATGTTGTGTAAGTGGAGGAGAAATGGAGCAGGTGATATTAGATTAGCATCTACTGAGACAGAGCTACAAAACAACCACCTGAAATGAAATCCTGTGTTGAGATGGGAATGAAAGCAGCACCTTTTTTTTTACTGCAAAGGAGAGGCTGCAAGGCTTGTCTTCAGTGAAACCTCATTGAAGCCTGGCATTTTAGTGCTTTCTGGGGTGTAGCCTCAGCTTCTAGTGCCTTGGGTCAAGGGCTTTCTGCATACGTGTGAGGCACTAGGGAGGTGGTGAATACTGTGGTAAAATGAAGCAGTTAGATAATAATTAAATGAATTCCGAATTCCCCTCTAGTTTACCTTCAGGATTTCACTACTAAGAAACTTTCTGGTGGGATGGTTAAGGTTTTGGTGCAGGTCTAAACTTCATTTCAGTGGCAGGGGGCTAGAGGAGGACTTCTGTTTAGCTGCTGTTGCTTTAGTCTCACTGAGCTGTAAAGAGTGCTTGCAAATTTTTATTTTATTTTTTTTCCCCATAATAATCTTTTGCATGGAATCTTATCAATATAGTAATAGATTTTGAAACTCTTTGGAATGGGAGAAGAAGAGAGGATGAAATATATATAATTAATTGCAAATAATCTTGTCTGTGATGTTTTAAGTAACTAAATTTGTTTTGGTTCTTTTTTTTTAATTCACCAAATGAGTCTGTAGTACTCTGTGATACCTTCCTACCTCAGGTCTCTTAAATCACAGCTGAATCTCTTTTATGAGGCCTAAGGGAAAGTTGAAGGTTATGTTCCTTGCTTTCTTTTGTAAATATTTTACAGTACATTTCATCTAGAATCTGACTCTTTTCACAGCTGGTTGGTGAGACAGTTCTATAGGCTCTACTGTGATTTAAATCACTTAATATCCTGTTTGGGTTTGGGTTTTTTTGGTGATGTTTCTTTAACAAATATGAGGAACACTACCATTCATGTACATTTTAAAAAGTACACTGTGGTTTCACTGGACATCTAAAATTATGTTGTATTTCCTTTATAGATTGAGCATGTGCAAAATGAAATATTTCATACTAATTCACTTTTTAAAAAATGACTACATTATCAGGCTTAAGGAATACTTACGCCAAATAATTCTTTCACTGTTTAGTTTATATCAAAGAATACCAAGTTTTATTAGATTCTTTTCCAACTCAAATGAAGCAAGTGGACAGGAAGGTATATGGAGATGAACGACACTTATTTCAGAGAAATATACAGAGTCATAGAACCATCAGGTTTGGAAAAGACCTTCAAGATCATCAAGTCCAACTGTCTGTACTACAACCCCTAAGCATTAAACCATCTCCTGAAACACCACATCCACCTATTTTTTTAACACCTCCAGGGACGGTGCCTGTACAGCCACTCTGGGCAGCCTGTTCCAATGCCTCACCACTCCTGTGAAGAAATTTTTCCTGCTATCCAATCTGAACCACCCCTGGTGCAGCTTGACTCCATTTCTTCTTGTCACATCGCTGGTCACTAGGGAGAAGAGGCCAACACCCACCTCACCACAACCTCCTTTTACGTTGTAGAGAGCATTGAGGTCTCCCCTCACCCTCCTCTTCTCCAGGCTGAAGACCCCCAGCTCCCTCAGCCTCTCCTCATAAGACCTGTTCTCCAGACCCCTAATCAACCTAGTTGCCCTTCTCTGCACCCTCTCCAGCACCTCCTGCACACAGTGCTCGAGTATAACTGGTATACTTTCAATTGTCTGAAATTCTTCATGTTCCTATTTCTGTGAAGTGATTTTCTTTTCTATGCTCCCTCAGTGCTAATCTGTAAATCAGATATCATACCATATAACTTCAGATTAATTTTATAATCTTGGTGTTGGTGCAAACTTGAAGAAGTCAAGAACTTAATTTTCTCATTTCTGCTTTTTGTAAAAATCATTTCCACAGGTTTCACAGACTCTGTCACTCTGAATTCAAGCCTTTTGCTTACAGAGCTGTATTACAGCTTGTTGTTTGAAATCAAGTAGGTAATGAAGTCAGTAGAAGGAAACAATACCAGTCCACTTACTGGACAAATCCCTAGAGACATCTCACTTGGGGCTGCTTTACATCCATCAGACATTCACCACAACTCTTACTCTTGTCTCAATTTGCCAAAGGTGCTTTAAGGTCTTTGACTCTTGGGCCAAGTTCAGGACATGACTGAATTTCCCAGACACAAAAATATGGACTTGGCGGTTTTGCTATTTGTAAAACAGAACAAAATAAAAAGGTACACTGAGAAGTACCATGGTTTTGTGTGTGAGGTATTTACCAGTGTATGTGGGGATGATCTAAATTTTGCCTACTTTGCTGGATCTATCTACAAAGCTTAAATCAAGATTCTGTTTCATCTGCAGCTGAAGCTGACAGCTGGTGAAGGAGAATAAAAAACCTTTGGGGTTTTGGCCCATCATTAACTGCTTTGTAGTGAAATCATCTAAGCATCTGAGCTTAAAAATGCAATGTGCGTCCTCCAGTAGTACATGTTTGTTCTTGATTCTTAAATCTTTCATTTTCTTGCCAGAGGGGTAGGTGGATTTGCTGTGCTGGGGAAATATGACTAAACTTGGCCTGAAACTTAAAAAATTGTACACTCTTTGCTTATAATTATTAAACCACAGTTTAGCAGATCTATCTTTAAATCAGCAGCGACCCTGGGACTCTGCTTTCTGCACTAGGAGATTACATGAGTAGGTGGTGGAGCAGAAGGAGCAGAACTCTTCATCATGCAGCTCTGAGGGACCCATCCTCTCTCTTGTTCACCTACCAAAGGTCTAGTTCCCACTCAGGTCATTGTTTTTTGGTACAGCTGTCTTCCAGTGCTCAAAGATCTTTTTCTGTGAAACATTGCTTTTTCTCCTCTCTCCCCTCCCAAATCAACTTTGCTATTCTATGCCTTGGTCAGCTTTTCTGCATCTTTCTCTCCTGTGAAACGACACTGAGTCCCAAAAATGTCCAGTGTTTTCTTATTGTACAGTCAGAATATGCTGCAAGGCTGTGGCATCACTTTTACAATGATTTGTCGTCCTGGGATTTTTCTGATCATCGACCAAATAAATGTATCCTCCTTCTATTATATATTCCATCCAATGGCTACATTTCCATATAAAAACATTGCTGAATCCCTGCAAATTCCCACTGTGCAACTGCTGCAGTGTGGTCGATAAAGAGTCTTGCTGTTTTCCTGGATTCATGTAACTCCTTATTCCCCCACAACTTGACTTGTTGACAATATCAAATTAAATTCCCTCTACATTTCTTTATATAAATATATTTTTTTTTTTTTTTTTGAGTGCTATCTGGCATGCCCAATCAACTTCCATCTGGAGATTTTTAATTGGGGAAAAGGAGGTGGTAAATTTTATTTTTAATTTTAATTGCAACATGACAGTAGAATAAAAATAGGATATCAAAAACATTATATCTGCTAGGGTTGTTAAGGCTCATCACCTAGGTCTTCAATTTCAACTACTTTCTGTGCAATGAAAAACAGAGCTTGTATTTTTAAAATGTATTTATGTTTTTTAAGTAATAACCAGAACACGGTGATCATAGTTCAGGAAAAAGTAAAGTGATGCTGTAGAGGCCCCTTGCAACCCAGTGCCCAGTTACTGTGGGGAGTAAATCCAAAGAATAGTGGCAGAAGAACAGAACAATGAAGTGCTCCCCACATGCCCTCATGGTATAGAGAAGTCAATCCATCATGAGTGCACAGCCCAGCATCTGGGACATCCAAATGATACACACTGTAGTTTTCCTGTATCAGCAGTAGTGTCTCTATTGTTGCCTTTTAAAAGCACTTTTCTAGCGAGGCCTGGGGCATGATTGAAATGCTTGTTATTGCAATTGCTTGGGCTCAATCAATCTTCATGTGTGATACAAGGCCAACCTGGTCTTGGGCTCTTTATCTGCCCCTTCTGCTTGCAATTGTTAAAAATGCACTTACTGACCTAAGAGCTAACAACTTATTTTACATGGACCATATGCATAGTGAAGAGAGCACCTTTTAATTGTGATTCTAATTGCTCAATGCAAAAATATTTGTTTTAACTGACTAAATCTCAGTCAAACCCTCATCTTGGAATGTTTATGGCTGTTTTTTTTCTAATGTACATTCCTGTGGATTGTTTTGCAAGCCATTCCATGGGTGTGTTGAGCATCCAAGCATCTTTGCAAACAGTTACTGCAGACCTGTATCTATAATTCAGGTGAATCATCATTCCCCTTGTTAAAGTTTTACAGCAAGCTACTTGGCTAAATACAAACGGGAGAGGTCTATTTAGGGATCTGAATAAAAGCAACCTAGGTTTGTCATGCAAGGAAGAATATTGCCTGAGAGATGCAGTTTACTTAAGTCCACAACTGGGCAGTGTATTTAAAAGTTAAGTGCTGTTCCACTGTCAAAATACTCAGGACCTGATTGACTGTCAGTGTGTGTTGACCCAAGACCCTTGAGTAGGGTTTCTGGAGTAAAAAGCTGGTATCAGCAATAATTTGAAGGAACATAATGTGTCTGAATCTCTGTTGCAAGTGGAAAAGGGTTAATGTGACCTCATGCTACTTGACTCAGTGCATCACTGCTGTGGCTCTGGAACCTCCAACTATAAACAAACCCCACATTTGTTCTTGCAGCCATCCAGCTGTCCTTTATCAGTCCTGCACTAGGAATAGGCTTAAAAGTGCTTTGTCATGAGGAGTTGCTTTAAGTAATCCATTGTATTACTTTGAACTTAGATTAAACCCATCTGCAAAAAGTTATATGTGGGCTGTGTGGTCAAGAAGACATGGGGTAAAAACTGTCCTGGCACAAATCTCATTGGATAAGGTGAATGCTTATTGTCATCTTGGAAATAGAAACAGAACAGAAAATTCAACTGCCTATAATAAAGCACCTAAGGGCCTCAGAAAGTGCAGGAATGATGTGAAGAATGAAAAAAATTCTTAAACTTCTATTTCAGGTCTGCCAAATTGAAATGCCAGACTTACCACTTCTTCCCAGAATGGAACTGTTTTATTCTCATCCTTTTTTTGTCAACTCTTGCCTTTTTCTTTCTTTTATTTGCTGGTTCATTGACCAAAATGCTCTTGTTCTGGTTGGTGTGTTTATATATGCTCATGTCTACTAATTTGAGTAATTGTGAATGCCACTATCCTACAGTGCTCTTAGTTTGTTCAGAATTCAAACACGTAATTACTTGGTGCAGGAAGATTGACCTTGTCATTCTTTGCTGTGTTCAGAAAACTACATTGGCTTTTGGAGGAAGAGTGAAGCAATTGAAAGGTCTTACAGCTAATGTACAGAGCTCCATGTCCCACTTTATTTTTATGTCTTTAGAAAACTTGTGCTTGTTTACTAGTCACGCTGTAACTCTTTGTCTCACTGTCTTTCCCATGCCTCTATAAACAAAATTCAGCTAAAATATCACCTATGCTCAGGAAAATTTAGTACAGCATTGTGACTAGACTAGATTTTTAAAAGAATTATATTTCCCATGTAATACTACAATGTTCAGCTCCTGCAACTGCTTCTAGCAGAGGATTTAATATATAAATTCCTTGCCTCTTGCCACCATAGTCATTTGAGGAAAAGGTTATCCCCATTCTGCAGAGCATTGAACTGAAAGAAGACACAATGACAGTAAACCTGTTGCTGACTGACAGTCAGTACTCTTGTTTCCACCTTGTGGCTGAGAATCCAGGCCCAGCTCTGCCTTTCCAAGCTTTGTTTTACCTCTGCATCACCCTGAAGCTCAAACCAACAACCACTCCAGCAGCTGCTCAGAGCACACGTCAAAGGTCAATGCACAGAGGTCCTGTCACCTGAACCTGGTTCATGCAGTACCTGTTAAAGCCATTCAGACCTTCACAGCCAAGCCTAAGGCCACTTGTAACTTCACTATTTCCATTCATATTTTAACACAAACAAGCTATCTTTCAACAATTTTTCTACCTTTTTTTAGATCTTTATTTAGTCCAAGGGAATTCTACAGCAGCCCTAATGTGGATGTAAATTCATCAGCTCTCAATATTAATGCAGTCCAGATTCCTTGATTATATTGCCTTGGCCAAACCCCTTGCTGATTGACAGTTTTACTTGCCCAGGTTGGGCCAGGGCCCTGAGCATGCAGACTGCCCCACCTTCACCCACCTGCCCTGGAGGGGGAGGTCTGTAGGAGGTGTTTGGGGGTCTCTGTTTGCCCCTCACAAGGCTCCATCTTGGCACCTAGATGGACTTTTATCTTTTAAGAGGGACTTGTGCCTGAAGCACAGACATCCCATTCACCACAGCTAACCGTGAGGGTCTTTCTGGTAGGAGCCATGCTCTTGGGGTACTGGCTTGCTGCTCACATGGAAAATACTGACTGGTGGCATCTTTCTTCAACACACTTCACCTTTAGCTGCTCTTTGGAAAACACAGAGTAGCAGGTTGCTTCCTCTGTAGCTTTACGTGTAAGGCTTTTCAGAGAACTATTATTGCCGATTACCTTTAAGAGATGGAGCCACAGATTAAAAGTAGGCAAAAAGTTTTCTATACAGCCCAGAATCAGTGCTTCAAGGGGAACTGAGGTTTAGTATGTGACTTCATATTGAAGTCCCGACTTCAGCACATGCTGCTGGTTTTGGGATTTTTTTTCCAGTCTGTCCCCATGCATGATACTGGACACTGAGGCCAGCCATTGCCTCAAAGATCTCACTCCAAACATTATTGATCACCACTATGTTTATATAGTGCTCAGTAATGTGGTGGCTGACTCTCCCTTTTTGCATATACGTTCTCTACCTGCAGATAGTAAGTGGTGAGAACCACCATAAAAAACTCAGTTGTTAACCAAGAAAACTAAGTAACTTGCCCAAGGATACACTTTGAAGTGGCTGGTTTCACCCAGGTGGATTTTTGTGGTGCACCACTGAAAGCAGTATGGTTTAGCACAAGCAGAAGGCATCACCTATACAATATTTTAGCAGTGTATTACAAAAGTCAAGTTTTCTATACTAAGCAGAATAGATCCTGACTGCTTTTTTTTCAAGGGATTAGAAATTAATTCAGACTGAAGTGGGAACAGGTGGAAGCAGAACTTACTCTGAACTGCTACTGTATTTCTCCTTTGCTGTATTGAGAGACTGCAGTTATGTGATTGTGAAGACAATTTTAGACTCTTTTGTCCTCGAGAATACAGTAAGTTATGTTTTACCTGTCCGTCTCTGGAGAAGAAAAGCTTTAATTAAGTCTTACTTTAATTACGTCCCATCTATACAGTTCCTAAATGGATTGTAGGAGTATGACTTTTGCTATTTGTCTGCTTTCTGGGAAGGTTTAGATGCTGACTCCTCTAATACTGTAAAAGGTTCCAAGTGCTGTTATTAAAAGAACATGTGGAACAAGATTTTTAATATATGCTTTGCTATAATAATTGCAAAGTAGTGGTGAAAGCCTGAGTGATTAAAAGATGATCTGGAACTTTCTTCTGAAATTACAGAATGCTGTGTTCATACAGAAATTCCCCAACACTGGTCGTCCTGCTGATCTGTTGGTATGGCTGCTGTCCTGGATCAGATCCATATTTCACAAAAATCAGTATTTTACCAGTCTCATTGGTAACACTGTGCATTACCATTCTGTGCTGTTCCAATTCACAGTTTAATTAAAAAAGCCCAATCTTTGCAAGCTGTCTTATCTTAATTAAGCTAATGAGAATCTCCTAGTTTCTAATGTTTATTGAAAATGATGTCCTTGAAATGAACTTTTAGGCATTATTTTATTACAAGCTGTGAGTGCTTATGACCAGGAGATCGATAGGAAAGTGCATAAACAAAATACTCAGCTTTTCTAGAAGTCCTTAATCTCCTGTGCTGAGTATCCATTAGTCTTCTTCAACCTAGCTGTTATTTTAATAGAAATTTAAGCTGATGAAGGTAATAAAAATTAGTAACCATGGACTTCTCTGTGTCTCTTCTGACTTCTGTAACTTAATCATCAGTGAGAAATCCTAGTATAGCAGTAGATGTTTTAAATATTTTAAAATATCTACATTGGGGTGTTATATGTTATCTATGATACTTTTTTTGCTAGATACAGTTTCTCTATATTATTTTATATTTATTTTCAAGTTGTCACAGCTTGACATGTGAATCTGCTTGGGTTTAATGCATGCAGCAACTGAAAATGACATTTGTCTTCATGTATCAGAGTAAATATTGTTCACTTGAAAATGACACATCTCTCTAGGGCAGCAGAGTGACTTCCCTGAAGTTGTGTCCACACAGGATGCATAATTTGGATTGTTTTTGCCCCACCCATGTTTACTTTTGCCCTCCAGTCAGTTCTGTTGTCCAGACCTGTTTGTAGTTGGTTGCATTATTCCACAGCCTTTGGTGTCTTCTGGACATGCTTGTTTCCTGCCTTGAGAACTTGAACTCTCAGACCATGCCCCTGCAGAGGAATGGTCTGAAGTTTTTCTTTGGTCTTATTCTCCTCTTCATGAGCAGATTACTGTCTTCTCTGATAGCAGCTATTTGCAAGGCATATTATTCCAGCAATTCTAAATACAAACTCTTATTTAAAATATCTTTTTCCTTTTCAAGTGATAAGAGGCAAAAAGAAAGTGATAATATTTTACAGGGAAAAACTGAGAGGTGATGCTAAGAACTCCATGGGCACTGATATTACAATAATCTTCCAAACTGATGTTAATGCTGAGTAATATGACACTGTGCCTAGTGCCAGATTTGCTGAGGATATAAATTTAGCCTTGGACATAAACTAATTGTTATTTTTTTAAAAGTCTTTTCCATATTTAGCACTGTTTGGGGTCTACTTAGAAGTATGTAGCTGTGTTGCAAATACTTCATCACAGGAGCATGTGTAGCAGATAAAGACCAACAATGCATACATCTTGGCTTTAGGGAATTGATCTGTCAAAGGTGTCTGTCATCTCAGCTCTTGGTATTTCCATAACATGCCCTGTGTTCCAGTTCCAGGATCTGAGATTTTGTTCCTTTGAAGTAGGTACAGACAGATGACAATTGAACTCCCACTAGACTGATGACATGGAAGCATTCTCTTGCTCACTGCCAAGGAAGGGGTTGGTTTCTAACATCCCCAAGTCCCTTGCTGTTGCTCTCAAGGAGATGAGGAGCTAATGCAAAAGGGAGGTAATTTTCTTCCTCACCCATTCTACTACTGCACACTTTCAAGGTCTTGTAATCGTGTCACCACCATCCAAAAAAATTAATATCTTTTGTATGCATCCTTTTTTAAAAAAAACACCTTGACTTTGCTACTCAGAAGCATAAGACACAGTAATAACTGGACTTTCTGCTTTCATTAAGCCCAGTTTCCACTGGGGATGTGTCCACATGAGTAAGCAGTGCAGTGCAGCAAGAGTGGTGTAGAGCAGTATAATTGTGCCAAGGTCTGGCATCTCTGCTATGAGTTTTGGGGTTTTTTATATTGTCTTCATGAAGATACACCCTATATGTATGTAGGGCTGAACAGGATTTAGCAGGGAGACTCTGACCATCCAATTCCTTGCCTTCACAGTGTTTCACATGGGCAATCTCCAGATTGGAAAAAAAAAAATAAAATAATTGAGTGGTCAGTGTTCTTACCTGGTTTCTAAAGCCTGCAATAAGCCTTATCTTAATAATTCCACCTCCTGGTTTCTGGCATACCAGCTAGATGACGTATTTGTTCTAGTGTCCTCTTCAGAGACATCATTCTTCTTGTCTTTTGTCATATATTCACTAGGACTCTGCTGGGCTGCTGTTTTAATAAATCCTACACGTTTGCATTCTCATCCCCCTCACTTCCTTCATTTTTAACTAGGTATCAGTTACACTAATAGCCTTATATATCTCCTGAAGATGGTTCTCTTAGTCTGGAAACTGGTTCATTGATGCATAGCTTTAGAATAAGAGAAAACTAGCTTTTCATTCACCGTGGGGTTTCTCCTTTGCCATAGTTCGTTTTTCCTTGTGTATGCTATGGTAATGCTATTTTTTCTCCTCTAGTCCAGCTGAATGCCAACAGCAGTTAGGGAAGGAAGGCAGCAAAGAATTGCCATTAGGCATGGTAGAAGTTTTCTTTACTGCTTGATGTCTCTGCTTTTGAAGGATTGATTTCTTTCCTTTGATAGCACCCATATTTCTCTCTCCGTCTTCTTATTTTTATTAGTTTCTGAAATTTCAAAGTAATGCTTTTCCTTTTCACTGTGCTTAGGGCTATTAACTATCTTAATAGTAAACATTTAATATGCTTAAGTTTTGTCAGTGCAAGGGTTTTCTTGCAGAACGTCTACCAGAAAATCAGTTTAGTGTACAGATTTTCTGAGGCTTATTGTGTCTGTGACTTGAATCTCACATGAGGCTTGAAAATAAATCAGTCCCCTGCTTTAGAAAATCAGGCCGGTACTGCTTCTTTGGAAACATTTCCCAATGTCTCACATTTAAATAATTGTGAAGATAGATATTGAAGCTAAATAATGGTCAATTGTCTTCTATGTCCTATAACAATCAGTGGCACATCAAGGCTTCATGGCTGTCATCACTCAGCCCATGACAATGCAGGGGATTCCCAGAGTGACAGCATGAATAGAACGCTGACCTTTCTCTTTCCAAAGTTTGCTGCTTGCCACTTGGCAGAGACAGGAGGACAGGAGCAGGCTGTTATGCATGCTTCCCTTTGCCCTCCTGTCTAGAGCTCCTCTTCATCCACCACGTGGGTCATACTGATACTTCCCTGGACATTTACACTGTAGCATTTATATCAGGAAGGGTTTTTTCGTATGTTGAATAAACACATAAAGTCTTGTGGCAAAAGTGTAAAGTTCTCAATTATTTATGATTAAGGATTCAAATATGGTGTATTTTGGTTTATTTTTATAAACCATGATTTTATTTTCATTTCTAGCTGAGGTCACAAATTATTCTGCAGTTCTTCTCCCATTCGTATCACTTTTTTAACTTGCTGGGAGTTTTGTCTTCTGTTTTGGTAGGCTACAGATGAGAAAAAGGTGAGCAGCTTTCTAATCTTCTGTTTCTGCTTGGATGAGGGTGAAAGAAGTCTGGATTTAAGCCTCCACTTCTGCTTCCTTGGACTTTCAAACATGTAAGATGCTTCCTTGTGCAGACAGAGCCTGGAAAGCTGCTTGGCCCACAGTGAACTATCATAAAGTAGTTGAAAAGGTAACAAGATCGGGCTTTTCATAATTTGTCATCTGCTTTAGTTCCCTTAAGAGCTCAGTACATTGAGGGTTTCCATTTCTAAGGAGTGTAAGACAGTTAACTATGGAAATTTCCAGAGCTGGATGGAGTAAAATTATTAAAATATGCAGCTCTTCTGTAGTGTAATGGTTTCTCTCTGTGGCATTAATCCTTCTCTTTTTCATACAATGCACTCGAAACGCTGCTTTTCTCTGTAGGCGGCAAGTATTGTCATAACTTCACTTCAAGAACTATTCACCTTTTAAATGTAGAAAACAGTTCTCATTGTACTTCAGCTAGAGAATAATCCCTTTTCTTTCACTCCTTCATCCTCTGTGGTACACTGATGATAAGTGAACTCTCAAGCAGTTACAATTTCACAGGAGCTTTCATGGATTGCAGAGCTCTGGGTTATCCAGATACCGTGCGTTCAATCAGCATCACTTGGAATGTCTCTCTGTTTTTAAATCTGACTTGTTAATGCTGCTACATTCATCCTAAATATTGCATTTTACAGCGTGAATTCTTGTGGTTGTCTCCTTCATGTCTTCTCATTCTTTTTTTTCTGAGCAGCTGTTGGTCGCTCTCCCCACTGCTGTCAACTCCTAAACCTCTGCATTACAAACTGCAGAGTAGAGTGAACTTACTTCATTAAATTAAGGCTGTGCAAACTTGGCTTTCAAGACACATTAAGGACCCAAAAATAAAGAGAAATGGAAAACTGAGCCACTCCTAATGCAGTGTACTAAACTTAGTTTATACTTTGATCCTTGAATAACTAGAACATTAGAAGCTTTTAAAATAATATTATATACAAAATTCCAGCTGGAAACATTCTTGGTGTGCTGCAAGTATAGAAACAATAATACCAGTATTAGGGCTATGTTGCTGTTTAGATCAGATAGAGAAGAAGCAGAAGAAAGGCCTCTCTCAGGAAACACAGTGATGTTTAAAAGTGATCGGTGAGTGCTGTAACTCTGCAGACTGCTCTGGAAATGTATCAGTTGGTAATCCGTTCAGCTCCCAATATAAGGCAAAATTTAGCAGAGAATTATTAGTTACATCACCACACCTATATAATAGAGTTCACTGTAGTTATGTAGGAGTCAACGGTATTCAAGCAGTTTCTTTTGATGAAGTAATCGGGCTGCTTCTGGGGCCTGTTTCAGCTGCTAGGGGCGTGCTTCAAATGTAAATGACTGCCAAATGGATTCCTTCTAAATTCCAGCCAATTAAAATACATTTAAAGTGCAGCTGGTGGAGAGCAAAAGGCTTGTAATTGCGTAAGAAATGTTTGGGCATGAAACAAATCCCTGAAGATTGGTGAATGAAGATTATTAAATAATGCATTTCTGTAGAAGTAAAGCAATCAAACAAAGAGCTTTCTGAAACTGCAGTCAGGAGCAAAGATGACACTTTTACCAGCACCTCAAAAGAGACAAAGCCGGAGTGTGTTTGTTAGGGTGTCAGTTTTCTACCCTTGGCTCTTTAAACCATGCAAGTTTGGCAGCTTGCCCTATGTGGTGCTGCATACAAATATTGACAGAACAGTGCGGTATTTGTTAAACCTCTTCTTGGGAAGCGAATGATTAAAACTCTGAAGGAAGATCTGAGAACTTCAGACATTATATTTTTTCTCAGTAGCACTATAATATTTACAGAATGAAACAGAAAATAGTGAATGGGGTGTAATGAATGACCTTCCTTTTCTGCTTTGCCTTGTAAGTAAGGACAGATTTTTTGTTTAATGCTTTCAATGTTATTATAAAAGAGGTTTACAGTTAGTAGCACTGAAAGGTGCCATTAACAGTTTTGATTTAACCTCATGTTTTGGGAAAAAGCTCAGCTGATGAAACAGACCCTGTAAATAGGTGAAAGAAGTACCCAGGAAGTAGCTGCGTGCAGTCCCTGCGGATACCGTGTCCGGTAGATGCACAGACCTTTGCAGACTTTTTAATACACAACTATGTTTGCATGTTGGTACTTCCCAGGCATGTTATGGTCATGTCTGCATCTGCCTAAAAGTGAGATTTCATTTTTTTCTGCTTTTAATATGCCTTTGTAAAATTTATTCTTAATGTGTTTGGTAGATCATTGTGCTGATTTTAGAAATCGAGACTAAGATTTTTATAGATAGTTCAGAGTTGGTTTTTTTTTCTGTGTAATATTTTACCTGAGAATACTGTCTTTATCCATCTAGTATTAAAACAAATGTTGAAATTGGGTGAATGAAAAGTGTTTCTTATGTTACCTCAGGTTTTTCTTAATTGTATCAGAAGTAATAAACAAAATCAGAAAACTAAGAAGTATTGGTTTCTACCTGTAGTTATATCTTTTCATATGAAATTCATATGAAATAATTTGAAATGTCTGATTGCTTCCTATTCCAGCACATCATGATCAGTCAGTCTGGTTTGCTTTTCTTTTTTTAAATGTGAGTAGAGACTCCTACAAAGTTCATAGCAACAGATCACATTGCAGCAATAGGGTTTCAGTTAAGTGTGCCTTGTTAATAATTAATGTGTAAGTAGCACAGAGCATGTGCCAGAGGGAGGCTCATAAGAAATAAGTTTATTGCCAAAATAAATGTCAATTAAATTAAAAAATCAAGTTTTAAAGGCGTTTGTCAAGAAGCATAAACATTCACAGATGGAAATCTATTGACTAGATTAAAACGAATTTACTTGGGTAAGTCCTACTCATCATCAGCCACTTAGAGTTAGAAAATTAGAGTCAATGTGGCAATAAGTAATATGGAAATAGATACGGCTTTATGTTTATGAAATACACAGTGTACATAAAATAAAGAATGTACATAAGTTTTAGCAGCACCTTGTTTATAACAGCATAAAAGATCTGATACAATCTCAAAGGCAGTAGGAGTACAAAAGAGAACGAAGAAGTTGGCTGATCATGAGGAAATGGGATAGACCCAAACAGCTAAGACTGCAATAGTTTGCTGATACTAATAGAAATTTCTTTTGTGTGCTATCTGACCTTTAATAAACCTGCAGTTTAGGATATTTTTGAGATCTGCAGATTAACAGTGCAATGTAAGTAAATTTTTCTCACAAACCACCAAATGATCCCTTTCTAAGGTTCGTGAGGAAGCTGATATCTGAGTGTAGACTCACCAAAAAGTGGGCTGTTAGTGGTCTTTTTTAGATGGAACTTCAGGGCTAACAATGACAAAACTTGTCTCAAACAAAGCCTCTGTCTCAAACAGGTTTGACTTACTCAGTATAAATCAAAAGATAAATCTAGGTTCTCCTGCATAACAACATTTTTCATGTCAGTTACTTTTTCTTTATGCAGATGTGCAATGATGGATATATCCCCTAGGTCCAGTGATTCATCTAATGTCCCAGTTACCTTAAGGAAACTGAGAGAGGTGCTAAGAAAGTGTACAAACAAACAGGTGAAGAAGATGCATTGGCACTTCCTTATTTCCTTCTTATTCTCCTTGTACCAGTGTTTGGCTGGGGTTTAGTTTGCAAATCAGAGCCTCCTTTGCTGGACAATTAAAACAGGAAAGAAGTGTCTCTTCAAGGAGCTCACTGACCTGTAGGCACACTGCTGCCTGGTCTCTGGAGCTTGGTGGAGCTTAAGAGGAGCTACGTATGAAGCTTTCCAAACTGCAGTGCATGTCTGCACAGGTGCTGAGGAAATAGTTTGGGAACACTTAAACACTTTTAAGTGTCCCCAAGGCTAAATATCCTTTGGAAAGCTGGCTTTGTGGATTGTTTCCTTGGATACTAGCCCTTAAATTCTGCCAAATCACGAGCAGGTTTCTGTTGGGCTTTTCCCCAGAATGACTTGTTGAAAAGCTGTACAACTTCGCTGTGTCTCCAAAGGGAAAATTACTAAGTCCAGCTGAAGGGTTGGCATAATTTATAATGGCAAACAGATGAGAACTTTCCTGCAATTTTCCCCTGAGTGGTATTACTCAGTGATTCTGCTACAGTAAAAGCCACTACTACTTTGTGTCTTCGGCAGGTCAAACTCTGAAATCTTTGGGTATCTGAACATACACCCTCCTTTATAAAAAGGTTCACATGGAGTCTATGATGGTTATACTGCCCATAGGACTAGATAATGGCTATTCTGCTAGAGTCCTGAAAAGCAAAGTGCTCTTTGTTTTCTGCATTAAAAGACCTATTAATTTTAGGTAGGAATTATTATTCCCTCTCTTCTAATTTTGCTGGTGCTCTTGAGAACTCTGGAGGACAGAACCTGACCCCATACTTATGGGACATGGTGGAGCAGTGGAGGGGTGTCAAGCTAGTTAGTGAATAAAGATGAAAGTCTCGCCCAACATGAAGGCTAGCAAAACTCCTTCTACCTGGCAGAAGGGGGACTTTTCCTAAGTGTGTGTACTTTTCCTCCAGTAGTTGTGAGGACAGAGGTCTCTACTTTTTATGTTTTGTTGCATTCAAATCCTTGATAGTGACTCATGTATGATCTTTAGGTTCAAGTATTGGCCTACGGGAGCTGTTGCCCTCTGCCAGCCCTGGTAACTTTGGTGTTTGGCACTGGTTTCTGTGACAGGAGCTGCATGACCCATGCTTCCCTACTGCTACTCTATCTTCTACTCTGGCCATCGGAGCTGCTCCTGAGGTCTACAGTCCTCCTGGGCACAGGGACACAGGATCAGAAAAAGGCTGTATACAATGGGAGACTTCTGCAGGAGTGTGTGAGCCTGGAGTACATTTGATGCATCTTTCACAGTTCCTTGCTAAAGTCATAGCACACTTGGTCTGTCCTCAAATGCGAGGCAGTAACCCCATTGACCTGGGAGCTGAATGTTAGCATTTTGCCTCTCGATGGGCAATGATCTTTACAGGGTTTTGCCAAACATTGAATCTCTCTTGAGTTGACACTGCTCTCTGACACAGTGAAAATCACACCTGGCCTTGCTGTCAACAGAACTGGGAAGGATCAAACCCTATTCCCAAGTCAGGTAGTGATGGATAAATCTTGGAGGAAGTAGGAGAAAAGAGGTTGCAAATGTGATTGTGGTTCTTTCAGAGAGTAGCAGATGAAAGGGAAGTGAGATCCTCAAGTCTATATCCTTTTCCATTAATTCAGTGTAAGTATACAAATGTTTCTATAAAAAATGGATCTTCAGCTGTGAATATCTAGGTGGATATGCAGGTGGATTATGCAGGGCCAGAAAGATGAAAGAAATAAGAAACTATATGCTTGATTTTTGCATTTGTTTCTGTTACCTGGAATTATGTTGCCTGTATCTGAATTTTGCAAATGAATTCTTCATTTTGCCCTTAGTCTTACCTGCCACACTCAGATTCCAGTAATTTCAGAGTAATTAGTAAAGAGGATGACAGCCTTTTCTAGTGAGCATGGTGAACGTTGCATTTCCATGATCACTACATGGTCCTGGAAAGCTCTGACAGGACCTGTTGGGCTGATAGTCTCTAAAGGATCTTAAAAGGTAATTGTGTGGTACTGCATGGCTTGGTCTGGGTTTCATGCAAACCCCTGTATTGTTAGGAGTCTTACATTGATAAATGTCACTGCAGTAATGGGCACCATGATGGTGGAGACATCTTTTGAGACTTGAATGAGGAGCTGAGAGTGGTGTTCAGAGCATAAACAACCTGGAACACAGTACTTTAAAAAAAGCCAAAAGAGTGGTGCTTGTTTTCCAGATTAAAAGTTAAAAATCTCTGATATGGATTAGAAAGTAGACATTGTTATTTACACCAATTTGTGTCTGATAGTTTGTTCATAATCTTGTGACCTGTGAACTGAAAGCAAGTGCCGCTGCTGCTCTGTGTATTTATAGAGAAATTGCTGGAAGAAACTGGAATTGTACACATTTATTCAGCTTCATCAAACAGTAATTTTTGGTCCTCAGTGAGGGGACCAATTATTTCCCCAATATTTTCTTACAAGTAATTTACTTGAAAGGGAAAAGAGCATTCCATGTAACTTGCTGGTGGTATTAAGCCACAGCATGGATTGCTGTTGCACTTTAAGTAGTTTTGCCATTACAAAGTAAAGCCTACCAGGGCTTCAATTCTGAGGTTTTTGATTTTGTGAGATTTTTTAAAAATGATTTTTCCATTTTGTTTTATCAGCCATTGATTAGATTAGTATTTGCAACAGATTACATGTAGGAAAGTTGGGAGACAAGTTGTTGGAAGGACAGATTATTATTACCAAATACAGAATTTGTGTAATATGTAGAGGAAAAGAAGAAATACTAAAGTAATATAAATGGCTACACCCTCTAACAATCAGTGGAAAACTTAAATGAAAGATTACTGTATAGCAGATGTGTATATCACAAGGAGTATAATTCTGGTAGGAATGATTTCTAGTAGGAAATAGTAAAAGATAAGTAGGGAAAATCAAAATGTGTTGTGGGAGATCTCTCACTGGCACAGCTGTGTGAGCTCTTGTTAGTATTTGTGGCGCTGGTTCTTTGGCAAACTGCTTTATTTTTCATGTTACATTTTTATGTCAGAAGAACAAGGGGGGGTGATCAATAGTCATTCACTAGTAAATGACAAATCATCAATAGTCAATGACAAAGCATAAACTTAGAGCTACACTTTAATTACCCAAATTATGGAACAGGCAATACTGGTCTGGATTGTCCTTCAAAATCTGGAAGCTGTAAGAGCTCTGGCAGCCCTCTCTCTCTGCAGGACTTTGTCACAACAGTGAATCTATCTCTTAATCTATAGCCTTTAAAATGGTATTTTCAAATCTTTCACTATCCAACTAAGAGCCTATGGATAAACTGAGATTAACTTTCTCAAAATTGCTTATGCAGTTTATTGGTGGCAGAAATGGCAACTCCCCAGCCTCCCACCTAAGCAATAAAATCATTGTGCATACAGTGAAGTTGCTGACAACCCTTTCTTCTATAGAAAGGAATTCTAATGGCAGCAGTATTTTAGTTACCCAGAGTTGGACAGTTCAGGGCATTAGTCTGGAACTTAAATCTTGTGATAACTAGAGTTGATAAATTAAGACTTCGCACTTAAATGAGATTTTAAGGCCTTGATAATCATTGCAGGTAGCTGTGGTTCACCAAATGGATCTTAGGTCTTAATAAAATTATTGTTTCATACACCCTGCCTGCAGGACCAAAGTAATTTTCATGTCCAAAGTCAAGAAGATGTCCCATCCCTGTCTTCTGTGGTGGGAACCCCTAAGAAGGAATTCAGGGTAATTTTTATATGACTTCTGTGGTAGCCCAAATGAATGTTGTCTTTGTCACAACCTAGGAGAACTCCCTCTGGAGAGGCAGCTGGACTCATTACTGTGAGCTTTGTTTCTGCAGGGTTAGGCTGTGTCTCTAGACATCAATTTGTATAAATGTGATTGCTCCAAGGAAGGAACTTCCTTTATTTCCTTAATTTGTTGGAAGAAAAGTAATTTACTTCTATTTTCCAGCCTCTCACCCACACTGACTAAGTTTTGTGGCTGGTCCTAAAGGAAAAGCCAATTCTTTTTGCTTTCCAAATCATCCTTCCAGAGAAAATAACAGTAGCTGTGTAGTTTCTAATCTTTCCACTCCATCCCCTCTATGCCCACAGGGGATATATGCAGAGACAGTATCAAAATAATACCTGTATTTATAGTCTTCCTCTTTTTTTCAGACTAGAAAGTCTGTGCACAGCTAAAAAAGAAGCTGACCCACTGTAAAAGACCATATGGGGAACAAAATGCATTCCTGAAGCCATGTTCACATTCAATACAACACCTTAAACTTTGGCAACACTCTGACATTGTGATGTGCAAAGAAAACTATTACCATGCTCGTTAGTACAGATTAATTTTTAACAATTATTTTATATCTCCTTGATGCTCTTGTGAAGAAATACAGAGAAGTTTGTTTTTTCTTTTTTCTTTTGCCATTTTTGTTGCCAACATCTTACTTTCAATATTGCTATGCATATTTAGCTTATTGGAAATGCATGGATTGCTACACAGTCCTGTAACGTAGGGTTACATGTTACAAGAATATTTAAGTGTAAAATTCTATGGTTTACAAAATCCTGTAGAGAATAACGTAGTCCTGTTTCTTTTGCAATCCAAATCCAGCTGAGCTGGGTAAGCACTCGGCTGGGAGGTGTGCAGGATTACCTGGCTGCAGTATCACAGACCTGGTGGTCAGACAGCTCGGGCTGTGCTCTAACTCAGAGGGGCACGGTTATCTTTGTAGGGCTGGTCTGTGAAATCCAGTGTTGCAAAATGCTTTGTGATTGCCTGGCTTGACAAACATGATGCAAACATGATGTATCACTGTTGACAGCAAAAAACTGAACGAATATTTTCTTGACTTGCTCTCAATGGCAGAGCTTTATGAGAACAGAAAGCGAGTCCCCTGTACGGCTGCTGGTCCCCTCAGGAAACTGTTATCGAGTGCCAAAACTGGGTAATTTTGAAACTAAATATCTGTAAATGGATTCTTTGTTCATTTAAAGGAAATAGAGAGAAAAGCATGGAGGCTTCTCTGGGTAATGTCATGGCTTTGTTGAGCAGCACAAAGACTGTATTTGAATCAAGATGTGGATATTTCTGAGAAGATCTTTTCTAGCAACATGAGTCATGCACTACAGTTTCTCCAGAATGCAGTTTATAACCCTGAAGTTTGTATTAGCTCTCTGAGATTGCCTTCTATCTCTTCTTCTGAGCTAACCTCCCCTCCATCATGTAAAAGCTGTTAATAAGGTCCTTCTTTCATTGATTACTAAGAGTTTCACACAGGTTATACTGTGAGCAAGGACACATTTTCTCTAATGACAAAGCTGTTGATCTTTCTGCAAGGCAGCAGGCTGATCTATGTGCCAGGACATTTAATTGGAGGGATTTTTTTCCCCCTACAAAGCTATTTCCTTCATGCACAAGAAAAAATATAGGAGATGGAAGGTGGGGGCAGAAGAGATCAGAGCAAACAGGAGGAAATACCTTATTTTTTACTATTGAAAAGGATCCTAAGATGGAATTTATTGTCACTGCTATATTGAACTTCCTTGCTGAGCCTTGGTGCAGCGACGACAATTGGCGTAACCCAAGATTATGCTTTATGGACAGATTGAGGTGATTTTAGAAAGTACTTTTTTTTTTTTTCAGTTTAATTTAAGACATCAGAACCTAGGTGCAGCTTCATTGGGGCTTCATTAATGCTGAGAGGATGCAGCTTCATGCAGTAGGTGCTGGATAGCACAAGAGCTCATGTGGTGCTTCTCCAGGTGCTTGGTTAATGTTTTACTCCTGTGGGCATTTCATTCATCCCAGCCTCACTGCTGCTCCTGCTACTGGCTGCTGCTGTTGATTCTCCCAGTCAGAATCAACAAAGTTGGAAACTGGCAGTTTCAGAGTGAGCGAGGTACAGAGTAGGGCAGAGCAGTTGACAGAAAGTCACACAGGTGACAGTGACAAAGTTTAAGAAAAAATTAAAAAGGCAGACCCAAATAATCTTAATGAAGTGCTTGTGCTTTAACAACCACAACTTTACCCTTCCTCTGATTGTGAAGCTCTTAACTAATTTTGTTCATCACAATGACAGTCCTTGATGTAAATCTTCTTCAAAAGATTAGGATGGTCTTGTCTTTTGACAGTTGCACTGTTTATTTTGTTTGAACTTTTATAATCTTTGTTTTGCAAAGGAAGAACATCCAGCAATGAATGCTGGCTGTATGGAACTGCTCTGTGCCTCCTATGGAGCAGTGCCTTGTGGAACACCTGCTGAAGTTTGAGTCAACAGCATAGTTTGTCTTTTGTCAAGTGTTCCCCTTAGTAAAGATAAGGGAATAAGAAGTCATTTTGTGTGGGATGGCTCACTAGGCAGACAGCTGCATAACACATTCTGCTGTGAAATCCTGCTGATACTCCACAGTGAGTGCTTAGTTTATGCATCTAATCTTGAGGTTCTAAAAATGACCCTCTGCAGTGGGACTCAGTTTGTCAAAGATTTTAGTGGTTTTTATTTTAGAGGATGGCAGTAGGAATGTCTAGGATGGGGGGAGAAATTCTTCCGGTAGCTTTTGTGAGTTCAGGGTTTCATCACAAATGAAAGACCAAGAGCAGTCTGAAAGGATGACTGTACAAAACCAGGTGAGTTCAGATGCTTGGGCCAGTTTCTCCCTCTAGCCCTGAACCAAAACCAGTGTGAGAGCTTCTGCCTTCAACAAATGGGACAGTCACTGCACCACACTGTGTGTGTCTTTCACAAAACAGAGATGCTCAGACATGCTTGGACTACAAATAATCAATACAACAAATCTTTTGGGATTGCTCACTATTAGGGAAATTGTGTCACACCAAAATTAATTCTACAGACACAAAATATAAGGTATTATCAGTGGAAAAAATAAAGGAGAAATACTCTTGAAGAAAATATCTGGATGCAGTTAAGAAAGAGAGTACAAATTATACTGGCATAGACTTTTGCAGTCCACTTGTGTCAGGGGAGGCAATTTAGACCAGAAAGGAGCTGGCACCTATATATCTAGTTTGTCTTTTTAAAAAAGCATATGCTGAAGGCAAATACATATATTTAATATATGTGATTTAAAAATAAAGCTCTTTTTTTCACAATGAAGTATATATGCTTTGAAACTCTTATTTTGTGACTGCACTTATCAGATGTATCTTGGCCTGTCATAGAAATATATTAAAAAAATAATGGAATTTACTTATCTGCAAAATGTAACTTCCTTCATGCAGAGAGAGTGGTAGGAGTTTAGGACTGGAAAAACTATTCCTTCTTCATATCAGTCTACTTGTATTAAGGAAAATTTTGTGATGTAGACACGGATGATGGTAGTAACTGGTGACACTATGGCAATTTGCAGTAGCTCACCAATTTTGCACACATTATTTTTATCCTTTTCCAATTGAAATGGTCAAAATGATTATTTAATTACTGAATTTTGAGGCACAGTCAACCTACTGATTCGTTTGCTAAGAAAAATAATAATTTATACGAGAAGTTTAACTTGTGGAATGGAAGGTCATCCTTCTTATTTCTACATGGAAAGAAATGTTATATAGTCTTATTCTGGGACAGACAATTCACCTGGTGTGTCTGATCTTCAGGTTTCTTTCAGAGCAAAGATGTTTGATGGATCAGAGAGCTTCACCAGTGTGGCCCAAAGCTCTGTCTGTTATGTACTGATGAAGGGAAGAACAAGTGGACTTCCCTAGAGATTTACTATAAAATCCCACCATCTTGGTTCTTTTGTTTTCCCCTCTACACTTTGTATTTGTCTTAACACCTTGGGGAAAAATCTTCTCAGCTGTTTTCCTCTGCAGAACCCCAGTACTTACTGCTTAGTTTTTTGAACAACGTTTTGACCATTGTAAAAAGATTGCTCAAATGGACATGATCCAGGAATAACTATCCTGAGAACAGTCTGCTGAGATCTCACAGAGAATTTTACTTTGTGCACTGGAGGTGGAGGCTCCAAGGCCCTGGCAAATGCTGTCACAGATCTCAGTACAGTCATTTTGTTGCTTTGCTTGAGAGAACACAATAAAATAATTATTCAGAAAAAAATGTTTTAGAGCTAGAAACACTTTTTCTTTATGTACACCAGAGCCACAACTTGGCAAACAATAAACAATGGGAAAGTTTGTCTCAGTAACACAACTTAGCAGAATAAAAAAGCTGGAATTCTTTCAACAGAGTGTATTCTATTATTCTCAGATATTATGAAAACTGATGTCATTTGTAATTCCTTGGGAAAGAAAAAAAATCCCTACAGTTTGCAGTATATCAATGCAGTCATTTTTTCCTCTCACTAATCTATAAAAAGACATTGTATATGAATGTTATTTTCTCTGCCAGAAACACATTCCTGGACCATAATAAAGGCTTTTCTGTTGTTGTTCAGTAATTTAGATAATAGTTTCTCCATTAAGTTTCATAACATTTATTTACTACCATAAATGATTGGACCAAGTGGTTTCAGCAGTCAAACTCTTCTGCAACAAGGTTTCTTAACTGAATGAATTTTGTAAATATTATGCTTAAAATAATTTCAAATGACAAAATCATATGAGTAACATAACCTGGATAGGAAATAAATCCGTAGAGCTCTGTGAATAAAGCACAGGGAATTGTAATGGAAGAGATGTAGCTGTGTAGATTCAGCTAAGCAAAACTTTTTCCTAGAGTTACTGACAGTCTTAGCCTGTTACAACTATTTCCTATTTGGATCCATTAGATTGCAGTAGTGGTGGCCAACAGCACTTTTTTTCTTTATATTTGTAGTGCTTCTAGAGTTTCTCTTTTCACAGAAAGAGGATTTAAATTTCTGAAAAGTCTTCCCAGACTGCTGTGAGGCAAAGCTCACACCTTAATTTATAGGCCAAGAAGCAGCAGCAGGGCACACTGCCTTCCACTTATCTTGGGAGATCATAGGAACAGCAGCTGTGCGAAGTCCTCCTCTTTATGCATGGACTTGTACATCCTTTGGTGTTGTAACTTGTGGTTATCCATGAGTGTGGATGCTGTGCAATGCCTCAGCTGCATACCAGGCATAGCTGGTGGGCAGTGCTGGCTGCAGGAGCTCCCAGAGCAAGAGGGAAATGGCATTTTCTTATAGCTCTGTGGTCAACCCTAATAGTGAAGGTGTAATGGAAGTGAATTTGAGGGGACTGTTCTTCTCATTTGGGAAGTGTGGCAGAGAGAGGGAGAGGCGCAACATGGCTTGCTGTTTAAAAGATATGGTGCAGGGTAATATAAAGCTAAAGGGTCTGATATCAGCAAGCTGACTTATTTTGAGTTGGAATCAGCACTTACACAGATAGCCTTCGGGTGAAGCACGTGTGACCCAGCTTGTGCATATCTGCTGTAATTGCTGTTTACAAAGATACATCAACTTTGCTTATGCTAGTACTCGTTTCTATATAACCCACTGGGAAGATGGTGATATAATGAGCAATGCTCTGCCCTCTTGTCTTTACTCATATAATTGCAAGGAAATCAATCAGAACTCATCCTATCTGTCACTCTAGTCATGTATCGCTCAAAATAAGTGCCTGTGCATGTCAGTCTAGCTGAAATTCTTCTTCCTGTTTGATTTACTTTCTTTTTGTGGCATCTTCCCTTCTCATACTGTGCTCTCATTGCATGCAATAAGTAATAATCACAAAATGTGACCAGAACCATGTAAATTATGGTGCCTAAATTAAAGATTATACCTGCCCAATTTGTTTTTTGGGGGTCTGTTGTATTCCACCACTTTCTGATGTTGCTTATTTAATCTGAAAGATTAATCACTTGCTGACAGATTTCATAGTATTGATCTTTTTCACAGAGGTACTAAAATCATCTCCCTTCAATCAAATGAAATTTGAAGTTTAAATGGAGTTCAGGAGGCCTGATTAAGTAAGGGTTTAAAAAGTAGTATATTACGTAGTCCCAGGGTCTCTCTGATGTGAAGTGAGGAAAAAAAAAAAAAAAAAAAAGGAGAAAATACCCACAACTTGTTCTGTCTGTGGGGGCATCATTAAAGAGTTTAGGGGGTCTGTGAATGTGCCAGGAGAGCCCTCTGCTCTGCCACGGTTGCTTCAGATCTGGAATTCAGGTAATGAAGTGCAAGTTGGATTTAGCCTGACTCTGTTTTTCCAAATGCTTAATGTGACCTGGTAAGGTGTTGGAAAAAATTGTTCTGAATGTAATCACAAAACAAGCAAAAGCAAAGAATATCACTGGGAGAAGCCAGCATGGATTCACCAAAGGGAAATCATGCTTGACCAATCTGATAGTGTTCTACAATGTCGTAACCATCTGGTTAGATGAGGGGAGAGCAGTGGACGTTACCAACCTTGACTTCAGCAAGACTTTTGACATGGTCTCCCATAACATCCTCATTAGGAAATGGAGGGAATGTGGGCTAGATGAGTGGACAGTGAGTTAGATTGAGAGCTGGTTGTGTGACAGAACTCAGAGGGTTGTGATCAATGGAGCAGGGTCCAGTTGGAAGCCTGTGACCGGCAATGTCCTCCAAGGGTCTGGTCTTGTTCAACATATTCATCAGTGACCTGGATGAGGGGACAGAGTGTGGCCTCAGCAAGTTCACTGATACCAAACTGGAAGGGGTGGCTGACACTCCAGAGGGCTGTGCTGCCATCCAGCATGACCTGAACTGGATAGAGAGTTGGGCAGAGAGGAAACTTATGAGGTTCAACAAGGGGAAGTGTACGGTCCTGCACCTGGGGAGGAAGAACCCCATGCACCAGTATGGGTTAGGGGTGGACCTGCTGGAAAGCAGTACTGGGGAGAAGGATCTGGGAGTCCTGGTAGGTAGTAAATGATCCATTTAAATATGAGGAAAACCTTATTTACTTTGGGCGTTACAGAGCACTGGAACAGGCTGCCCTTGGAGGTTGTGGAGTCCCCTTCTCTGGAGAGATTCAAACCCCCCCTGGATGCAGTCCTGGGTAATGTGCTCTAGTGGATCCTGCTTTAGTGGGGGAGTTGGACTAGATGATCTCTAGAGGTCCCTTCCAACTCTGACAATTCTGTGATTCTGTCTGAACCCATAGCTAGAAATATTATGAATATCATCACGTATTTCTCACAATGACACTTTTTTTAGATGGAAGCTTAACTGACTTCAAATATATTGGAGGATGAATGTCTTATTTCAGGGGAGTTTTTTTGAATGAAGGTTATTTCTTGATCTTCATCTGTAGGCATATTTGCCATAGTTTTTGTTTTTGTGTTTGTTCAATAATATAATTCCCCAAAGAATATTCCTTTTTCCTTAAATTAGATCTTGGTTTTAAATAACTTCATGGGAGCTTATAATTCCTACGAGTGGCTTTTAGGCCTTGTGAGACCCTATGGGGCTGAGCAGAACCAGATCCCTTTGCACTCCCTCACATCTTCCTTGAAACAGAATTACTCGGCTGAGTCCTGAAAGTAGGTTAGACCGATATTTTTCACAAGCTTCCCTGGTGGGAGTTTTAGATGTGCAAATCCCAGTGAACTATTCACTCACTGAAATGTCACCAAGACATCAGATATACAGAGATGACTCCCTTTTCTTCCTCTTGGAAACTTTTGGAAATTGGAAAAGGATCTGTAGTGTCAAGGAAGGTCAGAGCGTGTGTGTAAAGCATTACTGTATGCACATCTTCCTCAGTGCTATTCCTAAAATTTCCAATGGGAGAGCATGTCCTTTTTACCTTGCCATTCCTGGGCCATTGGAATATGAAATAAAAAGGAATCTTGTCTAAATAAAGCCCCTTTGTAATTTCTTACATAGTATTCTGCATGGAAAGACTGACATATTGACCTTAATTACGGTGCAAAGGGATGATAAGCAGTTCATAATCCTTTCCAGAGTATGGCAACAGACACAAGTCTGGCTTAACCAGGCAGCTCTATTGCTTTCAACTTGGTGCTATTGTGCTTAATGAACAAATGCTTTTAATATCTATATTAAAGTTCTAAGAAAAGAGGCATGATAACTAAGAAGGCAGTTTCCACTTTTGTGAGATTACTGTCAAATCAGGTCCATAGTCTAATGGCAATGCAAATAATTGGAACATTTTAAATTTCAAAATGGGCTTTGGATCTTATCCTGGATATCCAGGAAAACCTAAGTCAGTTAGGCCCATATCCTTGGCAAGACTAAGATAATTGGCACTTTACCTCCCAGATGCTAAATGCACTGAACTGCATTAATATATTTCAACTTTCCTTCACACAATTAAGCCTTTTTTTTTACTTGTTTTAATTTAAAGTTACTTCAAAATTAAAAAATTGGAAAATTCTCAGGTTTGGGCTTGTTTAACACACCTGAAGACAAACAACATAAGAAAAGCTATCAAATGATACATTCCCACAGATAATTAAGACCTCTGTCTTTTTCACTGAAGGAAGTGTTTTATTGGAGAAAGAAGTGAAAGAAGTGAAAACTTTTGATCACGAAGTTTTTAGACCTTTTGACTCATACTATGTTAGGATCTTACTCCAACAGGATTCAGTTGTTGTATAAGTGCAGTACTGTTGATGTCCTTTTATTTGTATTTAACCTAATTCTGGGTGTAGTGTGTATTCTTACATACATGCATATCTACTTCTGTGGCTGTGCAGAATCTGAAGAAATATTGGGGAGAGACACTTTTCCATACAAATTGTGTAATGCTTCATTCTGCACAGACAAAATGAGGTAAGGAAATAGCTCTTTTGCCAGTCATACAGAGCTACAGGTTCTAATTTCTGGAATTATTAGTCACCTGGGCTAGCAAAAGCACCTTTTGGCTGTGTAAACCTGCTGGCCCAAATACCCTCACTTTGATGAAAATACTCTCATTGTGATGCTTCCTATACCCTATGTCTCCTTGTCCCTTAGCTTCAAAAGTATATTGATACTCATGGGTTTGTTTCTAATAAGTAAATGTCGTAGCCTGTGGGGGCTACAGACCTAAAAAATAATATTCAAAAGGAAGCCCTGTGATGTTTCAGAGTCCAGAGTCTTCCTTTAAGCAGTTACAAAGGGCCCATTAATACCTGATAACACAAAATCATTTTGTTTCAGAGTTCTGCATAGAATTGTAATGAGGCATTGGTATACTTTTATTTATTGTGTATTAAAATAATGCACGGGTATGGTCAGTGAAACAGCATCCTTTCTCAACCCTCCTGCAACACAAACCCCAGAAAACTCTTTAAAATAATTCATTATAATTGAACCCCATCAGCTATGATGCATTTTCCAACTACCTGCAAAAACAAAGCACAAAACCATTATTAATAGACTAAATGCTGACTGAATGTACCCAGCTAAGCAGCAGTGAGCTGAAGGTTGATCTGGCTGTTCTCGCTGAGAGCTTCTGAGTAATGAAACCTTTGTAAAAAGATTTGATCTTTTCCTGTAAGGTGCCTGAACCACACACTGAGGTGTTTTGATAATCGGTCCTTTCATTTCCATCACAGTCTTTTGTGCCCTGTTAGTGGAAGGTAAAGAATAACATCTTTTTTCCTCCAGTGCCTTTAAAAATAGATTTTCCTGCAGTTGGAGAAGTTATTTTGCAGTTTAATTTCCATAGTCAGAGTCTTTTCATTAGCACAGCTTCCCATGACATTAGTTTATTCTGCGAGTAGTTCAGTTACTTGATGGAAAATTGCTGCAGTAAATATCTACTAGGTATACAGGTTTTTGTAATCAGTCCCTGACAACATCTGTCAAAACAATATGGGAAAATCCTGGCTTGCTTTGTCATTACAGAATGGGACTGTTTGTTTATTCAAGAGAAGAAATAAAGCATATTGAGAGGGGGCCAAAAGAGTCACACTGACTCAGTCACTGAGACTTCCAGCTTCCAGCTACAGGATATTTTGGTTCCAGCATTTCACATCAATAATAAACAATCTTTATGGGAACCATCAAATGATAAAAATGAGATCATGAATTGGGAGCTAGGCATATATTTTTTGATCTGTTGTATGTTATAGTTTACATTAGGGTAGATCTCAAGACTGGAAAGAGGCAGGTTCTGTATCACAGCATTTCAAATAAATGTTTGCCAGCTATGTGAGATACTATCAATAACTCATCACTGTAGTTCTTCCAAGATGGTCTGTTGATACAAACTGTCAGAGCACATGGTAATAATATGAGCATTTATGTGATTTACAGATCTACAAAATAGCAAATAACTAGAAATTTCTTCAACTGACAGTATGCATAGGCTCTTGAAAGTCAGAAATAGTGTGTGTGACAGCTGCAGCATGTATAAATCACAGCTGACTGTTTAAAGTGTTCTCTGGGTATAAGTACATGCACTTATACTGGCACCTTCATACTCCATTTCTAATATCTGATTGACAGATTGTATTTTATGCAATTGTGCATTTTCTTGTGTTTTTATTAACTCTTTAATCCCCTGAGGTGCTCAGTGGTTGCAGTAGTATATCTTGGCAAAGAGAACTGATAGGGCTCAAAACACGACTGTTTCCCTGCCCTTCAGTGTCACCTGGGCAACATACTGAGATTGTGTTGCTCAAAGTGGTTCATATAGTTTTTTTGCATGTGCAAATTGTTCAGTAAGAAATGATGACTCATATGGTAATTTATTTTGTCTTGACAAAAGTCGGGTGAGAGGCCTTCTTTGATTGCAGCTACACAAGTAAATGCCAGTGGCAATGGAAGGAGCTTCCTCGTGTTTCATCTTAATTCTTATCTTTGTACCATCCTTGGTCCCAGAGCTGTTCAGGTCTGCATGGTGCAATAAAGCACTGCCCTAACAACAAAGGGAAGTTGCTCCCACTCGTCCAAACCTTTCACTTCAGTAGAACGATCTTTTAGCACTGTATGTTAATCTTGAGACCCTGCATACAACCAGCCTATGAATGTGTGGTTGAGAATATGAGATTAGAAAATGTATTTACATTAAACGGAGTGAGGACCATTGGCTTTCCCCCCCCCCCCACCCTCTGGCTTAGTACATAGGTAGAGCTGAGCTTAATTAATCTTCTTGCACCAGAATGGTTGCTGAGTTCTACAGAGGCAGAGGACCTATCCCCTGGACCTGTGTGTTTTAAGGATGCTTGGCATCTTTAAACTTTTTAAAAGAGTAGCATTTCTATGGTGAAGGAAGTTCCATTCTTCCTAGGAGTATGTTCTCTGGGTGCTAGCATTCATTCTTAAGCAGGAATGAAGGAAGAGAAATAGGAATAGGGAGCAATCTCTGGCATTCAGTTAAAGTAGGAGAGGGGATGATTCCCCCTTGTTTTCCTCCCTTCCCCCATATAATCCCATGAAGTCACTTGAATAGTTATTAAGTAAGTGACTGAAAGCTGCAAATACTGGATAGATTTCTGACAGTGCACAGGTGTCAAAAACTTTAAAGAACTGCCTACTAAAATCCTCTTCAGTGGAAACTGATGTTGTTGCAATGTCCACGCACTTGTCTCAGTATATAGGATAAATTTGATTTTTTGTGGGGAAAGTTGAACAGCTTTATCTCTTCCGTTACATTAGGGAATAAAACCAATATGCAAGAGTTTGAGGGTATTTTGTGCAAATACAGCACACCTCACTCTGCTGAACAATGAGCAACGGAAGATCACATAGAATCCTTTTTCCTGGTTATCCAACTGAATGTAACTTCATTTTCATCTCGGATAGCTGTGGCTGCACGTGCCAGTCCAGCTCTACCCCACCATTCCTCCTGGGTTTCTCTTCCTCCCCTTCTTTTCAGTGTCCCATGGCTGTGTGGCCGCAGTCTGATTCCGACCAGCGTGTGTGTGCATCTCTGTGGTCAGAGAGAATGCACATGCGTGAGCAGCAGGGCAGACTTCCACCTGGGAGGTGAGCTGAGTCACCCTTTGGCTATGTAACAGGACACAGGAGAGGAGACGGGAGCATTCCTGGCACAAGGAGAGGGACTGTGGCTTCTGGCAGCTCCTCATGCAGCACCGGGCCTGGCATAACACAAAACTGTGACACGAGTGAGTGCAGATTTGTGAAACCGCTGCCGTGCCTCATTGTTGCTGTGGCTTCGTCCTGAGACAAAACTGGTTTTGTGTGCCCTCCGCAGCGTGCCATGACTAAACTGTTTGTCTGCCATTCCCTGGAGGCTGGGAGATTTGCTTTCTGAGACAGGACTGCATGGTAGGGATCGGCCACAAACAGGGTGTGACTTGTCCCTGTGGTTTTGGGTCTTGTTTGGAAACGCTCTTTGTGGAGCGCTCCTCCTGTGGATCTGCTTGGCACAGTACAGCTTGTGCTACCATTACCCAAATCCCACAGAAGGTAACGGGTTCCCATTGACATCAGTGGGCTGTGGATCAGGCTTTTAATCGTGGTGGTAAATATACAGACAAGAGGCAGTTTCTGAATGGCTGTGACACAGATGCTAATGAAGCAGCTCTGCACCCACTGTGGAGAGGCCTTGTCCAGCCCTGATGCCTTGGTTGCAGTCCAAGATTTTTTGAAAGTAAGGAGATTTCACCTAAGAAAATGTGTAAATACATGCCTTTAGGAAGGCTCTACCAAATAAATCCATTTTACTCTTGTTCAATACAATTTACTGCAGTCTGTTAATATCTTGTTTCTAAATATGTTCTAGATAGTAAAAAAAGCGTAAGTTTCCATTTGGGATGGTTCAGGGGAAAACAATAGGGCTGAAGGCAAAATCTGTAAGGCTACTTTGGGAAGGGCTGCAAAAAGAACTGCACTTCAGTGTTTATTAAAGACCTAGTGTTCTCGCTGAAGCTGCCTCTAGGAAATGCTTCATTTAAACATCATGCTAAGAGGAGTAACAGAATTTCCAAGCTGTTTTCTCAGGCTTTATATAGGTTGAAGGTTTACATTCTGCTCATGTTTTGATAAATCTTCCTTCCAGGCATAAGGTGTAGAAACTTTTAATTACAGCTTAAATTCTAGAGCAAGGGGTAAGTGCAGTGGTAAGGTGCAGACACTTGGTTGTTGTGCAATTCCCAGGCAAAAGGAAAAGATCTCCTTGAAGTCGGTACGCAGCTGAGGTGGCCGGGTGGACTGCTCCAGCTTTCATGGATACTCAGGTGAAAGATATTCCAGGTGAACATCAGTCTCTGAGAAGTGTCTCTGCTGCTGTCTTGTTCCCAACATCCCTGTGGTTTTTCTCAAAAATACTTCCAGAATATGCCATGTCTAGGGCAACTTTTTTTCCATAGGTGTCTATAGAATATATCTACTTCGTAGCTGGCAGATGTGGCATTCATAATTTCTAGGTAGTTTGTTGGCATTTTCTGGAGAAGCCAGGCAGCACCCACTGTCCAGCCAGGCTGGGAGCTGCTGGTGCACAGAGGCAGCTGCAGGAGAGGCAGGAGCTGAGCTGCTTCTCCTCTGCTTTGGCATTGTTTGGGGCAACTGGTTTTCTACCAGACAGCACTGCCACTCCCTGTGGGAAACAGGACCATTCATAAGAGTACAAGGTATGTCCATACCCTTATTTTGAACAAATTAAAGTTGTGGTGGCTTGAATGGCTTGAGAGACAGGTCTGCCTTGTGAGAGGGTCACAAGTGCCTGGTGTCAGCCCTGATCCAGCACTCTGCCTGCCTTACCCACAGCCACTGCAGTGTGGGACATCTCATCCTAAGCAGCTGCTTGGATCACGAGCAATTGCGGTTTCAGCTCCTGACACCAAACATTTCTGAACAAAACCAGCTCTGTAGAGATGACGTAGTGGAGCAGTGAGCTAAAGTAATTTAATCTCCCCACAAGGTTTGATTCGCCACTCAATTAAGGGAGAATTATGCCTGAGTTAGAGCTATAGGAATAGCTAAAAACCAAATTTTTCCTTCTCTTTCGTAAAAAATGACAGTATTTTAACAACAGTGCAGACAGCATGAATATTTAGACTGATTTACAAGATGTATATAAAATGTGTATAACCTTGAGGGGCCTTGATGGGCACTACCACTTGGTAAGTTAGTTATTCTAGCTGATAGAATCAAATGGTTGCATATGTATTTAAAAAATTATTGTGGCTGCAGGGACATTCTAACTAACTTTCAGATTAGAGAGGCTTTTTTGGCAGTCAGAAAATGTACTTTGCTTATAGCACCTGCATATACTTGCACATCTATGAACTCGTTTTTACAGCCTTTGGTGTCTATATATTTGCAAAATTCTTATGATGTTCTGGAAATTCTGCTGGGTGGAGAGGAAATACAGTGCCTAGTACAAACAGTTCCTTGTGAATGCTGCAGTCCTACAGTTATCTGTCATTTAGAAAAAATGCAACTCAATAACCTAGTTTTAGCACAGTTTCTGATAGTAGCAATTGAATATATTATAAGAAATGGTAACTTGTGATATTAAACCAACTCCTGTCATTATCTTTACCATTTCTGGTACATAGTTCCCATTAAATTACAGTGGCATTATCTTGCCAACTATCTGGTTATTGAATCTTTCTGAGGAGAGGAGGGGAGGAGAGGAAAGATAATACCAAGCTTGCATTAGTTTTACTATATTTTAATAACACTGGTTTGGCTTACTCCTGGTTGTAACTCTCTGTATTGTAATGCACCTCGATATACTAATCCAGTCTCAATCTTTTTAGAATATGATGGCCTGGATTCTGACTCTGGTGGAAATTTTCAGGTATCTTAGGTAGCAGCTGGAAACCTCAGTTAGTGAACAGTCCTACTGGATCCAGCAAAGATGCTGAGATTCGATTCAGGGGGCTCTTTGTGCTGCAGATAGAGAGAAAAAAAAAAAAAAAGCTTACAGTTAATTAGGAGGAAGTGTCATCTTATCATTTGCCCAGAACTGCTAGGTAATCAGACCAAAATTCTCTTGAACAAGGCAAAGTTCAAATATTACCTCAGGCATTTCAAGCGTTCATAAACTGTCTTTTTCAGGAGGGAGTGGTAACCCTGGGGGTCTTGCCAGGTGAATAATCTATAATTAAGTAATTAATCTGTGATGTTTTATAAATACTGTTTTCCATCGGTATCATTTTATGTAAAAGCTTCTGTAATGAGTAAGTCTTAAAAATAAAAAGCTAGTTTTAGGGGTTTGTCTACAGGGAGCAGTTACAGCAAAATTAGCAATGAATCACTACAAAATAGGTATTCTACACCAATTCTCTGTGCAGGTATTTCTAATGCTCTCTATGTAGCGAGATTGTACAGAGTGACATCTGTACTGTCCCTTCTATTTTGCAGCAAAACTTGCATGGAGACTAGCCCAAAGACTGTCTAGCTCAGTACAGTTACCCTAGTTTGAAACCACACCAAGGTGTAATGCTGATCCTGCAATGGAAAAGAGAGAAGTCTTTTTTAGTAGGTATTTTTTAATATAGCGAAATCACTAAGTTCCCTCTAGAGTAAGAATTACTATCATTACTTATGTTGATATTGGTTTAGGTAATTACAGTCAGAAGGCACACATCAGCACTACAGTTCTGGCTGAAATCCTGGTATTTTGAAATCCTTTGAGTAGCAGAAAGTCCTAGGTATTAATTGGGCCTCGTTACAGTAACAAAAAGAGAACTCAATATGTCCTAAGGCTGCATTTCACTAATTTCCATCTGT
This sequence comes from Apus apus, assembly GCF_020740795.1. NCBI lineage: Eukaryota > Metazoa > Chordata > Aves > Apodiformes > Apodidae > Apus > Apus apus. Next base: position 7,620,214 of record NC_067287.1, read on the forward strand.
TTAAAGACGTGTCAAAATTAGAGCACTGCAGAAATTATTCATGTCCAAGCTCTTGGGATGTTTGGAAGAGTTCTGAAAGGAAGTTGCCAATATTGTTGCAACGAGCAGAATGGGTCTTAGTTAAAATGCTTAGACATTGTCTATTGACCTGTGGCATCATGTGAACAGTACTAATTGACAATGCCAAAATGTGTAGCGTAAGATACACTTCTGCATGCTGGAAACTGCTGTATCTGTAATGTTGGAGGGATAAGGAAGCAGGAACAGGACAGGGGAGACATCAGAGAAGCTGTTTCAGGAGTCTGCGATGGCTGAACTCTTGGGCAACATGCAAGACTTTACCCAAGTGGTTGAGCAAAGCAACCAAAAACATAAAGCAGAGCAAGAATACGTGGGTTAAAAATGTAAAGGTTTTGTACTTCAGGATCTACCAAATACACTAAGCAAGTGGTTCTGGGTAGTAACAGCTAATCCCTTTCATGAATACATACAGCCATGAGTGTATGACAGCCAAGTGTAAGCTAGTTAGTGTTTGAAAGCAGGTTGGAGTTCCTCATCTGAATTTCTAAGATTGTATTTGAAATCAAGGAAATATGGAGCAGACACTAGCAGTGCTGGTCAGTATGCACTGCTTCCTTGATCCAATAAGGCAACGAACTGCCCTGAGCCTGTGCCCTTCATTTGATTTAAAAGCAAGGGAGAGTCTTGCTTCGTTTTATCACAGGCTATTTCAAAGTTGATGCTCAACCTCAGAGCTGCTTTTATTCTTTCAGCTAAGAATGGTGGTTTAGGATGAATCAAATGAGCTCACATCATGACTAGAAAAGCCTTTTCAGTTTGTTACTTAGGCTGGAAAGATAAAACATTTTCCTGCTTTCTCTTTCTGAAAGCAACATGGACACTTCTGGTGGTCATAACAGTGTCATGTGGAGGTAACTGAGCTGGCTCTGAACCTGCTTGCTGGGCTGGGACAGGACTGTGACCATGCTAGCACAGGGCTCTGCTGAGGGCATTTCAGGTATTTTGCTCCATGCCGAGGAGCTAATGTGGCCAAGTTGCTGCCCAGAACTAAAACAGCTTATTCAAAGATACTTCAAACACTTCTGCCAGTAATTGCACCACACTGTGTGAATATCACCAGTCTTCTGCACTTCCATACACTTTCCATAGTCACATATGTTGGCACAAAGGCAATGGGAAAAGCAGCTACGTTGACTTACTAGCTGCAGGACTTTGTCATGTTTCATTCCAGATGAATAAAAATTTATCACAGATCTGTTGTCTGTTAGTCACAGTTGTGTTTATACTGAGATCATAGAGCAAAATTTGGATTGTGGGATTAAAGTAAACAATGAATAACATATATGCAGGGACCTGCTGAAGGATTTGAGGAAAATTCCATGGAAAATAGGAGACAAAAAGTTGGACAGTTATTTTATTTAGATCTAATTCACATGGAAGCCAGCAGCATCTGATTGCATTTCTCTGTTGCAGTTGTTTCTTGTAACCATGGATTCTCATTTAAACAGCTCTTTGACATCAAAATTTTATTTTAATGTGTGGCATTAAATAAGCTGGGTGGCAAATTGTCTTCTCAAACAGATTGACTTGCTTTACCTGTGGGGAAGGAACAGCTGAACAGCTAGGAGGGAAATCTGCCAGTTCAGAAAATTTATTGTAACTTACATAGCAGAGACGGAATTGTTTGTTTTTGAATGCTAGTTTGCTTTTGAAGCTTTTAATCTAACTGAAGTCTTTATCATACAATTTGAAATTATCCTCAGGGGTTGAGGCTATCACTGAAACTTGCAAAAGTAATTGATACTTATTCTGTGTTGTTCACTGTGTTTATATGATTACAAGATGAGTTTTTCCTCTCTTTATAGCAGGCAATAAAATCTTCAGTACTGGAGTAGAGAAGGCCAGTGTGATAAACCAGAACAGCCTTTGTTTGATATACCTGCCCTTTTCTACCCAGAGAAACAGAGTGGAGGGTTTTGTTCTTTCAGGAAAATGAAGAAACAGTTCTCCTCACAAAAATGATTTCAGGCTGTTTCATCATCCTTTTTGCAAAGAAATACTCTGGTCTCCTTCTCTGGCAAGTGTCTAGCTAGCTGCTACGAGTTGTTTTGTGTCACAGTTTTAAAGTAATCATAACGTATTTTTGAAATCCCAGTGTGTGCACACTTTATTACTGCTTTCTACAACAACGCAGGACATTTCAAGAGGACAGCAGAGAGAGGCCTGAGGACTTGCATTGAAGTACTTTTGGGTGAGACTTCATGGTATTGTCCAGGACTCTGCTGACAGTCTTTGGAGCAGTAATTCCTAGACTTCAATTTGTTTGGTGGCTCATCTGGGCTTTTAGCAAACACTTTACCCCCTGAGTATTTTACCTGTGACATGAATTAACTCTCTGTGGCTCTTAGGGCTGTTAAGAGACCAGAATACTGGCAATGCATTTCAGACAGACTCTTGCTAATAGTAAAAAGGGATGCTTTTACCAGCTTACATCCTATGTCACAATATGAGATTATATGGTATTAAAATAAGGCATGTTGTTGCAGCTTTTATTTAATAAGTCATATATTGGTAGTGGTTCCTTCCAGGCTTCTTTGAAGATGGAATTGAAAGACCCAAACTTTAAATGATGGTAATATATTTTAAACAGTTTTAGGACTGTTGTTACAGCCTTTAGGAAAGGATGGTGCTGAGTGCTGATTTTGGTCATTCCATGACCTGGTGTGGTTGGCACCCATGGTGACACTGGCATATTGTTTTCACAGGCGTTGTTTTGGCCAGTGACCAAAGCTACTTGTGGGTACTGATTAACCACATGTGTGTGTGCTTTGGCAAATAGAGTGGATGATAGGACTGGTTGGGTTACTAGGTCATCATCAAGGGATCAATGAAACACATGAAGGCAGATAGCTGGGAAAGTTTGTTCCCTCCTCAAGACCTTTCTGCTGCAGGAGCAGGAACTGGCCTGTTTGTGCAGTTTCCCTGCTCTGGCAAAGGTAGAAATACCAGAAGCTGCACCCCACAAAAGAAGATTCATATGACAAGCACAGGAAGAACAAAGAGTAAAAAGCCTGTCAAGGGAGAAATTAGCCTGCTCAAGTCAGTTCATTACTTATTTTTCCACCACAAGCAACAACACGTGGGGAAAAAGGAGGAAGGATATCTCTCACAGAGAGGGACAGATTATAGTTTGGAATGAAAAGGTGGAGATTGGCTTACAAATTGCTGAGAGGTAGATGGGATCTTTTGATCTTTATGGTATGCCTCTGAGAACTCTTTTTAAAATTGTGTCATCAGATTTGGTGATAGAAGTGCCATGTGCTCATCTGGTCAAGGGAACTACTTAGAACTGTTTGTTATATTGTGGATTCATGTAAGATTTTTAAAGGTAATTTAAATAAAAGTTAATTTTGATTTATGTAATCTTCTCTGAAGGTTTTTTTTTCTCTCAACAAGTTGATGTGCTCTTACCTCGGTGCCACAGAATGTAAGGCTGAGGCTTCCAGACAGATTCTGATCTCCATCTGCTGTGTGCACACAGGAGGGCATTTTATAAAGCCATCTGAAATGAATAAATTGTATTCCTTATTTGCTCTGTTTTATCTGATTACCATCTCCTGTAACAAAGCAGGAGTTATGAAAACCTATGACTGAGAGTGCAAGAAAGCTACTCCAGTGCTTGGTCTCACTTTCGGAAGATGACCCTTCCTTGGATGTGTAAAGATGTCAGGATGGAGCAGGACAGGGTTAAGCATTGAGTTGAGCACACGGGGCTGTACAGCTGGCAGTCTCCGGGCAAGAATCTCTGCTCTGACATGTACAAAAATGTAACTGATTACTCCGATCTAACAGCCAGTTCATTGATTAAAAGGGCAAATGAGCTTTCATCCAGGACTGCAGCAGGAAACAAACAGCTAGGCTAAAAAACAAGACTTTAACCATCTGAAAGAGCATGGAGCCATCACAGCTGCTGCAGAACCTGTCATGACTTGGCTGCCAAGAAGCCAGATGCTTGCATCAGAGGAATGTGTGTTTCACAAGCCGATATCTCTGCTTTCTGACACACAGCGACATGTCCGAAAAGGCAAGAGAAGAGCACAAATTAGTCAGCCTTCCCATTAGGTGCCAACCTTGCTGGAACACTGACACCTGTAGAGATACCCATTTTCATCAGAAATAGGTTATGTAAATAACCTAGTGCTCTTAATAGAGACCACTTTCAATAAACAGCAGGCGACCACTGTCCATGTGGGAAGTTAAACACTGCATAACTGATTTAATGATTAGATCCATTGGAATCCAAATTTGCAGAGGCTTACCCGTGTGATTAAGGATATACAAAAGCCCTTGAATGCACATTGGTTTTGGGCCTGCTCCAGAATCCACTAAAGCCATTGATTTCAATTAACTCTGGATAAGGTCACTGGTGTCTGAATCAATCGCTTGTTTCCAGAAACAACAGGAAATGCAGAGAAGGAATAATGGCTTAACCCGTGGAATTAATGAGAACCAGTCCTATGTACTTATATTTAGTACATTTAAAATGTTTCTGAGTTCTCTTGTAAGTCAAAATCCAGCTTCTGTCTACTTCTTGCAGTTTGAAGTGGCAACACTCAAAACAGACTTTGTGTTACTTGCTTACACTGTATTTTTACATTGAGGCAATTTATATTGAAAGCCAATGTCCTTTAAACACATCCCATCAGTTTTCTCCAATGAATATTTTTCATAGAATTCTACAGCAGCAAAAATTATGGAACTGAAAAAGATTTAGAAATTGATTGCAAATCACTGCTATGGCTGGAAAAAAAATTATATATGCTCACTGTAGTTCTTAGCTCAACTGAAAAAGTTAGATAGAACATTTCACTTGAGCCATTCTTTTTCTTATGTGTCAGAATAGGATGTCATGGCTTTATCTTGACACTTAAGGACAGGATTTCCCATAGTGTAGGTTGTGAGTTAGAGTACATGTTTCTATAAAAATGTCCTCTTCCAGGAGGTAGAACATCGTATTTTTAGCTGTTGGAGTGGCAGGTACTGAGGAACACTCAGGTCGTCACAGAAAGCTGTCTGGGTGCTCTTGGAGGGGAAGCACAGCAGTGCTAGGCCTAAATCACAACTGAAAAGGTCAAACCAGATTGATAATATCACAGGACCAGATATGTAGCAGAATGGCAAATCAGAAGGCAGTTATTGTTGTTACATGGTTTTTTTGCTGCTTTCTCTGAAGCTTAAATTTATATATTTATAAATGTGTGAGAGAGGAGAGAACTGTTGTTTGTTCCAGTTGTAAATCCTGCCTTTGCTAAAGGCCTTTCTCCTACTCTTGACATGCAGGGGAGGTAAAATGTTTGAAAAATCACATAGTAAGGTTGAAAACGAAGCCATCTTTGTGATCAAAAGCTTACCTGGCTGATCAAACTGCTTCAGCTGAAGGCCCTTTTTTTTTGACAGTATCTGAAGAGATTCATACACCACCCCCACACACTTCCTTTTATTCTCTCCACATATTTTTACTTTGTTCTGTTGTTTTTCCTCTCTGCCAGCTACCCCAGGCTTCAAAAAGTGTTTACTGTCCTAACTTGTGACAATCCCACATGTGTTCAGGTATTTGGTTTGTGAGACACACATAGCTGTGTAGGTAAAAATGGCAATAATAGTATTTTTCAAAGAGCATTTTGCTCTTCAGTGCCCTGGTGTTATTTGGGTGAAATTTCCATGATATTTTAGGAACCAGCTTAGGACTTCCAACCATGTGCAGCTCCAAGGAGGGTAAATTCTGCAGCCTGTGATTTATTTTACTGTTTTTTAAATTTGCCTTGCAGTGACCTGAGTATTTATTGTGGGATAAAAATATAACAATTTAGGATTATATTATATTAATTATATTATATAACAATCTTTTGGGATTTTAATGTACTGCAATTTAGTCCTTCTAGAATAAACTGCTTTTTAGTCTGCCAAGTTATCTGTCCTTGCCCCAGGAGTAGTATCAGAGGGTAAACCAAGACTTTTACTTGGCTCACAGGCTCACCACCTGAAGCTGTAGCAAAACACACAGGACTTGTGGCACAGTTAGGCATCCTGCAGGTTAAGTACTCTTAGCTCTTCCCTCCTCTCTTTTAAGTTGCCGGGCTTTGAGGCTGATCACCTCTTGCCACAGCTTTATGGGTCTGTAATGAGAGAGTGGAGCTGGAGGCAGCATGGTCTGAACCACTTTCTGCTCCTGTGCTGGTAAAAAGTGAACACGCACATTGGGCATGTGCGACTGCAGGGAGTTCTGCAGGGCTTCAGCAAAATGTTGGGCAGTTTAGGTGACTCAGTCCCACCCACTTACTGCATTTTCTGAGATCAGACCTTTGTTTTGGCTTCTTCAGTGAGGAGGAACTTTCTAAGTTGATAATAAAGAAAAATCAAATGTGGACAGTTAACCTCTTCAGATTATGTATGGATTTTGTGTTAGTATGAGACACGGGGTCTTTAACAGATCCTGCGACAGGTTAAGTGACAAGCTTTACTAGTACCTATGTGTACTTAGATCAGTTTGTTATGCCTCATCTTACCATCTCATGAGGCAGTATGAAGCTGAATTGCTTCCTCAGATACATGACTCAGTTCAGCCCCCTGTGCATCGGTCCAGGAGCAACTACTGCAATTCATGACTTCAACTTCTTTATCTTCCACCTCAACCTGTAACTAGTCAAGGACTGAATTCTGTCATGAATTTTGTTCTAACAAAAGCCACAGCATTCCTGCCAAAAATAAGCTCTATCTGCACAGCCAGTATATCTTGTGATGACTTAAACTAGAAATGAGATGGATAAACACACTGACAGGGTGATCTAATGGCCACTCCCTTAAGAAAGGCTGTAATTTGAAGAATGCAGAATCTTGTTTGTCCTCCTGATGGGAATTCTCTTACTTGGTTAAACCCACAAATCTCAGTACTTGTTTCTTTGCATATTTATTTTTACAAGATCCACTAGTTCTGAAAAGGATTGAGTTAGAACTTGCTTAGACAGAAGTCTCAGAAAAATTGTTCTCAGGCAATTGGAGTCACTGCATCTGCAGTGCTGCCTGAGCAGGAAGGTGTGAGCAGTGCCTCTGCTGTCCTCATCCTGCTCACCTGGATGTGCTTAGCCTGGAAATGCATTAACATTCTCTAGAAAGTTTAGTAAGTGCTAAATTCTGCGAAATAATACACATTCTTCCTGGGAACAGGTTGCAGTTTTCCTTAAGTTTTGTTGTCTTTTTGTTTCATGAAACATTTGGCTTTTTGAATTAAATCAGTGTTTTGCTAGTTTTATCAATCTATACAGTCTTCCTTTCTTCTAGGTGTGTGTGTCTGCATAACTGTCACTGGACAAGCCAGTTTTGTTATCAAGAGAGCTGGAGTATAACCTGTTTTTTGCAATTTTATAAATACTCCTAATGACAGGAGAAAAAATGAATCTTACCTTTGATGTGAGAAAGCACACTGTAAATCAGCATCAGGTTTAAATAAAATTTAACTCTTCTGTGGATCTTATGGGATATACTTGTTCCTGCTGGAATAAGTTGAAGCCTTGTGGAGCTGTGTAAGTGAGTGCAGGGCCTCATTCATGTTTGCTTAAATCAAATATCTGCACTGTGGCACTTACAAAGCTGGGACAACAGCTGTAGGGTTTGAAATTCATGTTCTTCAATATTATGTTAGTACTTATTATTCCCATAGCCCACTTCATCTTCAAAGTATCTTGAAGACTTTCTGAACCAAACTAGCAAGGTCTTAATGAGCAAGATAAAACCTTGCTGATTGCAATGGAAGAGGAAAGCAGTCCTGTATATTTGAGTCAGGGTGGTAAATATAACATGTAGTTACACAGTGTGGTGTTTCTTGTGTGCTACAGGCTGATTAGCCACAGGAGTAAATGAAGGAGATTTATAACAGATCTCCTTCAAAAGCACAAGCTTATGTTTCAGAGGCAGCGAGTGGCAGAGGTGGCTACTGCCTATGTGAGCAGTTCCAGCGAGCTCAGTGGCACTAGGTAGAGCAGGGCATGGCTGCCATGCAGGGCAAGCACCAAGAAAATCAGGCACTCTGTCACTAAGTTCACACTTTCAGGCAAAAGAAAGATTTCAGCTGGTGCTGACTGCTATTGTTCAGGTGTGTCGTTGCATCTAGCTTGATTTACATCAGCTGAGGGTCTGACCCAAGGTTGATTTGCTCTGTGTAAATACAGGAAGACTTTGGGTTGATGCTGTCATGTGTAGCGATTAAGAGCATAAAAAAACTTGGCTTCAGCTTGTTGCTGAGCTCAAGTTTTGGTTGTTACAGCGTTTGTGGAATGTGTAGACTAGGGTATTTGGATGCAAGTGGCAAGGTGTTTCCCAATATTGAAGCTCTGTGTGAAAGCATGTACAGGTAACAGATCTCAGTCTGTCACAACCTTTGATGGTGCCCTTCCAGGTTTGAAGTTCTGACTTGAAGGGAGTGACTTTTGAGAAATTGAGGTACAGGGTCCTAGCCCCTCTTTCAGCAGGAGCTCTCGGTGACAGAGGATAGATTCTGATTTGTAGCTGAACTAGTTCTCAAGTGAGTATCCTGTGCCTTGCTGGGAACTCAGTGAGTGTTTCAGCTCTGAAGTGCTACTTGGTGTTGGATCTCCACCTCTGAGAAGGAAAGGTCAGTATTTGTGCACCTAGTGAACAACTTTGTTTGATGCTGTTTCTTGTTTTCTTGTATTTTCATGTTTGAAAAGTGAGATCTCTTCAAAACACCTTTTAACTGAAGTTAGATGTCTTAAAAAGATCATATTTTTAATTCTGTAACTTTTAAAAAGAGGAATGAATAGAAACTTTTGCTTCAACTTGCTAAGGTCCTTTGCTTTGTGCTTTAAAATTTGTGCAGATTTGCACCCCTATTTACACTTTTTCAAATAAGAAAAAAACCCCTCAGGAGAATGCAGGGGTAAATTTTGAAAAAAAAATAAAAATGCTTCTGGCACTTTTAATTTTTCTTTTTTGCCTTGTGCTCTTTACACATTTAAGTTGTTCTTTTCTGCTTTCCCTGCAAACACTGTTTATTCATTCTAGGAGTACATTAGTTGGGCAAACAGTATTTGTACGTGTAGCACTGCAACTCCTACTAAGATGCAAATTGTGCTGCAGGGAAGATAGTTTGTGCTTTTCTTTCCTCTTCGCTTTTCTTTTTTGACAGTCGGTTAATAAAGACTCAACAATAAGCAGCTGCCTGTGATGTCATTTGGGACTTTGTCCACAGAGCTTGTATTTACAAGTACTGAGCAACTACACAGCAGCAGCAAACCCAGCTATCAGCAAACTTCATGTCTGCTGTTACTGGAGGACTTCAGTAGTGCTGTGGATGGTGTAGAAAGCTAACTCTGTTCTTCTAACCACAGACTTTTAAAGCTTAGTAAATAAACACTGGATAAACTCAAGAGAATTTCTGGACTGCAAAGACTTCTTATGGTTCTGAGTTCTCCAGGGCTGGCATGTTTTAACTGAACTGCTGCAAGTAAGACTTTTGCTGTTTTGGTGTTTTTATCATCTCTGTAAAGTTATTTTCTCTAGGAGTGTGTCAGCACTGTTATTTGTAGTTTTGCTTTAATTAAAAGAGTGGCAAGTATGTAGTTGTTAGGAGTAATTACAGCCGTGCATCTGAGTGTGGTTCAGCAACAGATTAAAGGACAAATGAAAACTTGATTCTGTCTTTTGTTTGCATGAGATTACACTGAAATGGCTCTCTCTTAATTTAAGAGATGAAACTCTTAAGATTCTTAACATCTCATGAGTGCTCTCATTAACTGAACAAAAACTCCTCTGTCTTAAAATTGTTCTTTTATAATTTCCTAGTATTAATGTTGAATGCTCAAAATTAATTTTAATTTTAATATTGTTTCCTTACAGTTTTTAGTATAGTTTTCTTAAAAAAAAAAAAAAAAGTTTTGTTTCTTATGCAGGCATTGATTTAAAGCAAAACTTTTATTCCCTGTTCAAATTCTGGAGGTATGTAAGTTTGAAAGAAAGAATCATACAGTTCTTTGAAACCTGATGTTTTTTTGGTTAAAATGAGTTGTAAATTATGTGTGAAATAGTAATTTTTGTTTTGAATGTTAATTTTAGAAATCTAACAAACCCTGAAACATCAAAGCAGAAATGCTAGTACACTGGTAACTGTGAAAAAACTTTTTCTATGCTGCCTGATGTTTGTGGGACAGAACTATTTTTCTGACCACTGATTAACTAATTTTTAGGAAAACTAGCTGTGTTTGTCATGGACTTATTTCCATTTTACAGAGGAGAAAAACTAGCCCATAGATGTGATTTATTAAAATTAGCATACCTACTTCAAAACCTGGTAACAAGCCTGAGGTCTCTTGCTTCTTATTTCAATCTTTCACCGGAAGACCATTCTAAATTACTGCAATTTCACTTGTAGTGGCTTTTCCACGGAGTAACCTGATCACAGTACTGTGTATGAGGAACTCCTTTATTACTGTTTACCTCTATTTAATGATCTGTCTTTGTGGAGACAAAGCACATTTCTGCAGAATGAAATTGGAAAACTATAATTGGCAAGTATATGAGGGTAAGTCAGTACAAATCAATCAAATAGCAGTTGGAGGTTTCCTCCTGAATTGTTATAATTATCAACTTTGTTTTGCTTTTCTTGCTACTGACTTTATTTACAAGGCCTCACAGTCCTACACAGCAACAGATTTTTGGGTCTTCCTATTAAGTTTTGGGTGGCTACAACTGCACGTGCCCCCCTCCAGTGACCGTGTTTCTATGGCGGATCAAAACCTGTCTGTCTCTTCTTTTGATGTTGTAATGTGGCTTGGGATGTCAAGATATTTTGCAACTTAGGAGCTGTTGTTCTGTCTTTGGAATTGAAGCATATTCTCCAGTGGGGGTGGAAAAAAAAAAGAAAGCCCTAAATTCAGCTCTGCTTTGATGCCATGTGAATGGCAAAGGCTTTTGGTGTTTTACATAGGCACTTAAATAAAAGCATAGAGTTTTATTCTTTAGGTGTTCATCCTTCATCTTCAGAAATGGTAGAAACAAAAAGTTTTTGTTCTTTAAAAGATCTTTTTTGTAGCTCAGAATCTTCCACTGAACATGAGGGCGAAGAACAGAGAATCATGATAAGAGCCTGGAGAGAGGAATGGGTTTAAGGTTAGGTGGTTTGATCCCTACCATTCTGACTCCTGTGGCCCAGTCTTTCCTTCCTGCTGTCACCTTGTGGCCATATATGATGGCCTACTGCTGTGAACTGATAAGGGTATTTACACTTGCAAAGTATCCAGGTATCATGTTGGCAAATGCCTGCACAATCTTCAGAATAAATAGAACAAAATGGGTTTAAAAAAAATGCACAGGTCCCACTTATCATTCTCACTAGAGTTAATTTTAAGTTCAAGTCCTAATGTTACAAATGTGAGTTTACCTAGTTTTTAAGGAAATCTCAGAAGTTATCTCTGATATTGGTCTTGTGCATGAGGATATAAGTGTTTAGAGACCTGGATCTATACAAGTAGAAGTCCTGCTCCAGTAAATGTGAAGTAGTAAGGTATAATTCCACTTCCACTTCAGTCAAGAGTAAATCTTGAGCTAATTACCTTAAGAGCCGAAAGATTCTCAAAACTTGATGAGCCTGGGGGTATTTTATTTTAATTTTCCTTTCTTACATTTCCCTTCTTACATTTATATTTTCTTACTTCTATTCCAGTGTAGCAAATTAGGATACACAGAGCAAGCTCACTTTCCAGCACTGCCTGAATTTTCCCCCAGTCTGAGAAATCTGCCCAGGGATACTGCATATAATCTGATAACATTCTGGGATGGCATTAAAGGAGACAATTGCCAACAGAATGTCAATTCTTTGGGCTTTCTCACCATCTGAAAAGAAACGGAATAAGTGCAGACTCCAGCCTGTCATCATCTGGCAAGTGGGACTGAGGTTGGGATAAAAGCCACAGAACAAAGGTGCCAAAGGGAAGCACAGTTGGCTGGGGAGCTTAACGCGGCGCAGCCAGGGCCAGATGCGGCGCGATGCTCTGCAGCCTCTGTGTGGTTCTGTGTGTGTTCAGCTCCTGCCAGGATTGGACTTATGCTTCAGAAAAATTCATGCCAAAGCTGCCAGAACATCTTTGGAAGTTATAGGACCTAATATGCAGTTTTATTACTGAAACAGGATAAATGTACAATGTAAATAGAACATGAACCATTAACACTTGTAATACTCTGATCTGTACTGCCTAATGATACTGCTCATGTAGCATGCAGAAACATGAATGACATTAGGTATTCCCTGATGGTTTCATAAAGTAGTTATGATGTTTTGGGGATGAAAAGTTAGATAGCTATTATGTGAAAAATACTTGAAATCTTTTATGTCTGTTGACTTGCATTCAGGTGAATCACAAACACGGTTTGTTTAGCAGCAGTGCCTTCTGGAAACTGGCAGTAATGTTGTCTGTAGGCTAATGAATGATGCAGACCCTGAAAAGCAGGCTGGATTATAAAGCAGTGGATAAAAACTATCTTGCTGAAAAATGGTCTGTTAGTATTGACACACAGCAAGAACATATGCTACTCTTAAACTGCATGTTTGGTAAGCTTTCCACAGGACAATGTTACTTGTTTTCCAAAGTCAAACTAGCCTTGGATAGTGCATGCACACAATAGGTCTGTGCAGAATCAAATCCATGTCACAAATTATTTACTTTGACAGTGCTAATTGATTATTATAATTCATCGTTATCTAAGTTGTTAAATTCAACAGTTTACTGTATCCTTTTGTTTCTTTGTTGCTCAGACATAATACAAATAGGAAGAGTTAATTACTGCATGCAACAATGGAGGCAAATTTCATTGTCTGCTTCACTTTGATTGGAGCTGTGTTGAATCACCACTGTGGATTTTCAGTAATGGTAGAGAAAAGAAAGAAGCAGGAATTGTTTTGCAGTGAAGTTGCTTTTTGGTGGTGGTTAGCATTTGTATTTTGAATAGCATTCTTTTTGCAGCTGGACTGTATTTTGCTTCCTTCACCTATACTAAATATTACCTAATTGTGCATATTGAAATCACATGTGTGCATGGATCCTGTTGGAAATCCGTGGCACTTGACATGAGTAAAATAGTTGCATTTGCTCCAAAAATGCCTTATTCCACCAGATATAAGCACTTTTTTCTTCAGGGCTCTGGTGATGTCCAGAGCTGCATCAGCTGGATTGTGCTTTTCATGAGGGAATTCTAGAGATATTATCTAATGGCTTATTTTATACAATTCCTAAAGCTCCAATCTATGCTGCTATCCTCTAAGAATTGGTGTAACTTTGCTGTAAAATGTGGGATCTTCTCAACTGCTCTGAAAATGATCTGACAAAATGGTTCATAGAAGATTTGAGGAGATTATTTAGCCAGTAGAGGGCCATGTTAAACTGGATAAACTAACTCCCTCTTGGTCTCACAATTTCAGTGAGTAACAGTTTAAAGCATATGCTTTTTTTCAAGGGCAAAATGAGTAAATAATTGGATTTTTTAGAAGCTACTGAATGATTAATTATTTGAAATCAGAGTCAGATCACTTTTACAGTACAACACAGTTCTGTGTCAGTCTAATTAGACAGAATTCTGTTCTTTAAAATGCATCATACCTACCAGTTTGTTTGAAACTGTTCAAGGTTGATAGATACAGCCCTAATAAGTCATTAAGCTGAGGTGATATATAGCAGCAGCATGTGCTTTTGCTATAATGACATAAATGAGAAAAGAATTGTTTTTCAAAGGTACAATCACGTTTGTTTTTGATGTTGCCTCTAAACTAGCAGTCATTATTCAGGCTCTAGTGCCACAGGAGTTGACCTTTGGCAAAATATTTTGTTATCCTCAATCTTTTATACAGGCCTTTTGTGAACTCCACACAGCTCTCATTTTGCTGATTGCATTTAAAGTCATTTATTGCACAGTGTTTGCCCTTCTAGCAGATGTTAAAGGATTCCCTGCCTCCCCCTTAAAGGCTACTCCTCTGCGGCATCTAATTATAACCTACACAAAAGATTAACAGATGTTATAATTGTCTTTACTCATTGATTAAATAGTTTCTGCATGATTTGCTCTCTCTTCCCCTCATTGCTGATTTGTGAGGTCTTTCTGGACAAGTCTGATGCATCTGCAGTTTGTTAATGGTTGCTGTCTTCAGTTTTTAACTTTTTGGATTTGTGGTTCATGTTGAGCAGGTTATAGATGTTGTTCTGGACAGTGTGACAAACTGGTTAAAAATGGGTGCATGAATATTTTATTTGATTCCACACGTTCTTGTTTTTCCTCTTCCTTTTAACCATTTAATCTGAAATGTATGTAAAAAGCAGACTAATTTTAATGCATGTAAGTTGAAGACTGAAGCGGTAAATGCTGAGATTTTCTTAGCAGTAGTTTTGTCCCCTATATACCAGCTGCCCCTTGCAGAGGAAATTAGCAGCTGAGGAAACCAAATTAAGAGGAAAATCCCTAGTAGGAGAAAATTTCTAGCAGAACTTTCCTGGTAGGATCTAGTAGGAACATTAGCAAACTGGGTTTGCTTGGAGTTCTTAGTGTGGCTCTTTTCTCCGTTCACCTTCTGATGAAACTCAGTTTGCTTAATTCTTGAGATAACTAATCTCTTCTCTGTTGTATTCCCACATTGATATCAGGGTCCTTTTCTTGGGTGCCAAGCGTAGCAACTGTGGTTCTATGAATCTTTTAACACCTTGAACTAGGTCAGGCCAAACAATGTTTCTCTTCAGTGAGGTGAAACATCTTGCACATGTATTTTCACTACTCCCACTTAAATGTCCTTCTCTGTTCTTTGGATTCCATGTAGCATTTTCCTTATTTCTTTCATTGACACAGATGTGAATCACTTTGAAATCCACAAAGACTTCCACAACAGTCTCTGAACATCCCACCGTTCTACAAAGTTGCATCTTTCAAAGGGCCTCAGCCTGAAGTGCTCAGCCTTGCTTAGTACAGAATTAGCACAAGAAGAAATAAACAAACAATAGAAAGCATATTCTCACATGTTCTCTAACAAAACTTCTGGTTGGGTTAAAGAAAAGAAACAGATTAAAGGCTTGAGGCTGGAATTATAGCCTTGGTTATTCGAAATCCATAAAATATTTTGCTCTTCCCCTGCCTGTACCCTAAATCCTGCTTAAACATAAAACTGTTGCCTTGATTCCTAGCCAAAGGAACCATCTCATGTTCCGTTTGGGCATAGCTTCTGCTATCAAACCTTTTTTTAAATTTATTTTTTATTTTTATTTTTGGCTACCAAAAATATTTGAATTCTGTGGGGATGTTGGAAATATTGACCAAATTAATGCAGATTCATAGATAAAAATAACGAGTTTTATTAGCCTGCATAATAATCTTTGAACTGCACAAAAGCATTTGTCCAGGGATTCAAAACTGCTCTAGAAACAGAGGTACTTTGTTTGTGGGATTAACAAAGAGGACTGTATCCTCCTTGTTTTTTAAATGATATCTTGGTGCTCCTGAATACTTTCCATTTACGAGTTGGGGGGAGCAGATTATAGATGTGTCAAAGAGAATTCCAGGGTGCCAACTGTGCTTGCAAATTGTATTTTAATTATATAGACACCTGTCCTCGACCAACTTGTAATATTTCATAGAGGTCACTGAACAGTCAGATGGTGGAAATTACTTTTATTCAGTACTGACCTGGTCTGAGTTTGAAGTGCTGATCCACAGGTGAAAGGCTAAAATCCCAATTACCAATCATCAGATCTATCCAATCCCCATATCATGTTGGTGACAAAAGGCCTCAGTGCTCTTTGCAGTGACACATGAGAAACATTTGGAAATTACTAAAAGTTCAGCCAAATTAAGGATTTCTCATCCACTGCTACTGAGGTATTGAAGTGAAACCTGGTCTGACATTTTAATAAACGGCAATGTCTTGTGCCACTGGCTGTGAGCCCTAACATTTGAGACTACCTTTCAACTTTCTTTTAAGGCTGCACGAGTAAATGAAAGAAGGACCAAATGAACTGAAGAGACAACAGTAGCACAAAATGCGAAATCTCGGATTGGGCTGTTTTCCTCTTGTCTCTGTTTGAGCATCTGTAGACTTGTATTTAATTATGTGCCTTTTATAAAACTAAGAACTTCCTTCTCTTAGGCTGCAATTCTGTCATGGTGTTATTGATTGGAAATACATCACTATGTTCATAGGAAACAATTTCTGCCACTTATATTTACCAATCTTGAATCAAATTAATCGCTTTTCTTCTCGATTACCACGAAAATCTCCTGTCACAAGGAAAAGGTTTAGACAGGTGTCAATAAGAATTTGACTTGATGACTGTTTTCAGCACAACCCTGAGAAAGGAATGGTTCCTAAGGTACACAGCATGGGCAGCATGACAACGCAGAGGCAGCCAGATACCACATGGCTTTCTCTTTTCTTTCCTCTTCCTGGAGTCCTGTTCATAGGTTCTCTTCTCTCTGGTACTATAGGTAGCATCACTGTGAGACAACAGGGAAAAACATAGGTGAACAGCTCTATAGGCTGCAGCATCCTGCTTAAGACCCCCAACTACTACAGGAAAAAAAGGAGTCTGTTGTAACTTCTTCTTTTAAAAAAACAAGCAAACAACAAAAAAAAACCCCAAACAAACAACAAAACAACAACAACCCTGCTGCTTTAATGCTTCCTGATTTGCCCTGCAGGGAACAGAATTTAAATCTGTGAAGGGAATTGAGGATATCTGGCTCATTGGTTGGTGGCAGAATTTTCTTCACCTCTTTGGATTTAATTCTATTCTAGTTGCATTTCTACCATCAGATTGATTTTGGCAGGATGTGGAGAAAGAATCATCCCTGTTTGGGTGTGTAGTGATGTAGGCATCTGGTAGACAGAGGCGTAATGACACAGAGCAGCAGCACTAACAGAAAGATTCACTATTAAAGTCTTAGACAAAGAGGAATGAATCTGTAGATGGTGCTTATATATACTATGTATTATAACCTTGACAGTCTAGTGGGGACAGCAGAGTTAGTGAATCATCTTAAACCCCACAATCAAGACCAGGGACCCAACTCAAACTATGGACAAACTTTAGGCCTCACTGAAATGAACCAAGTACACTTCCTTTCTTCTTTGCCTGTGTGTGAAACTGTTTCTTCCCATCTCCTATTAATAACCCTTCTACAGAACAAAATACTTTAAAACATTTTAAGTCTCAAAATGCAGTTTCACATTCAAAGTGGATCATTTAGAACATTTAAGTGTGTATGAACCCTTCCTCATAAGTTCAGTTATTTCAAGACTGGAGGTGCATAAACTATGATCTTAAAAGTTTTATCTAATTCTGCACATCATTACTTTAAAGAAATAATCTAGGGAAAAAAATTCCTATTTGAGGCATTAACATCAATTCTAGAAGAAAAAGTAGATAATAATCCTGTGCTAACCCAACTGATGCTACTGCAAGCAAAAATATCTTTCAGATTTTAGTGAATGACGAACTTCTGAAATGTCAGTGTATTTTTTTTTTTAGTGTCACTTTTGGCAGTGTAATTTTTACTTTGCATTCTAAATGGGCAGATGCTTGAGAGAAAAAAGACTGGAGAATTTTAATACTATGCCTCCTCTCTTTCTAATATTTTCTGGACAGTTCTGTATCCATAATCCCAATGTGTCAGATTATTATCTGTGACAGCAGACTGTATGTTCTCTTCCATTTCAGTTGGTAAAACTGAGTGCAGATGAGTTTAAGACTGGTAGAATGATGTAAAACATAGGAGAGTTATGAACCTTTTAAGTAGGAAATTCATGAATTTTTTTTTAATTTACATTTTTATTAAGCTTCTGGCAGATGGAAAAATGAGAAATCAATGTGTGACAGCCAGTCTTCACACTGAGAAACTGGAGTAAGCACTGCTGGCAGCTGACTGCACAGGGGGAAGGATGGAGTGGCTTCCCTCCCTGCCCCCAAAGCAAAAGCCTTTCACTTTAGTTCCCTCTAATGTGGGCTAACCAGTGCAATGCATAAAGACAGACTCTGAGAAGAAAGGGAGAGAGGGCTCTTCTCTTCCCCATCAGGGTCTTCAGACAACCCGCTCCTGGTGGCATCCTCACTTTCAGTGTGGTTTACTGTACTTCATCCTGCCTTACTTTTTGTATGACAACTGTTCCTTTGATTCTCTGGGAATCAGTCTGTATTGGATTTCACTTTAGGTAATTTCTTCAGATAGTCAGCATCATTTCCCCTCTTTATTTCTTTTCAGCCTATTGTCAATAAACTAATCAATTCCTCACTGTCTGTAGTGTTAGTATACATCCCTCAAACTTGAGTAGGTGGTAATTCCTTCCCATGTTAGTCTCCTCTTTGTCATTGTTTGAAACTACTCTGAAGGGACTTGGTGATTGTTTCTCACTGAGTCAATAATTTAATAATCTTTGCTGCTATTGTCTGAATTGCATCAAGTTTGCCTTGCATCCTTTTGGCCCAGAACTGAATTCAGCATTTGAGATGAGCTTGCTCTAGAATTGAGTAGAAAAAAAGAGGAGAAGGGCTGTTTGGTACACTGGCACTGTCTGGTATTCTGTCAGTGTCTAAGGCAATATAAATGAGGACAGAACATAATCAATTTCTAAAGTTTTCATAATAGTTTTCTTGGCCATAAACTGAAGATGGAGTTTAATCAATCTGTATCTGTTCCTTTTTAATTTTACAGTCTTGCTGTCCCACAGTCCTACATGCTCTGTTGTGTAAGAATAAGGTAAACTTGAATTGACTTGGGAAATCTCTCTGGAGTTTTTCTTTATCTCTGCTCATTGATGTATAGGGAATACATCCCCCAACAAAACGAGATGGTAGAGCTGACTTATACCCTGTTGCCTTCCTGTTGTGAGCACAAAGGCGAGAGTCACTGAAGTGTCTGGAAACAGTGGAGCTGCATTCCTTTGGGTCTGATTCTCGGATGTTGTTAGGTTGGCTGAAAAATAGAGTACACTTCTCACTTCTGCAAAGGCTGAACAGCCAGGGAGTCAGCTGAAGGATTTTAGTGTCCATTCTTGCAGGAGCTAAGTTTTTTCTGGCTCCTCCAAATTCAGCTCAGTAGTGTGTCTCTTCTGTGTCTTGCCTGTAGCAGTGGCCAGAGGTGACTGCAGAGTCCAAGACCTGCAGCTGTAGTTCTAGCTGGCAGATCTAACAGTTCTAACTGTACAAATCTGCAGGACCCGGTGAAGGTATTTGCATAGCAAAATGAAGGATATATGTATATTTTTTTCTGATAAAAATATACAGTGCCCTGTGTGGGAAGCATCTGGAACTGCTCAGCCTAATGAAGCTGAATATTCTTCCTTTGTTCCCATGCTACAGTCTTTTCTTTCAAACCAGGGACTTAGTTCTGCTTTGGCTGGCCCTCGAAGAGAATGGAACTGTCTTTTGCCTCTTGTTCTTCACCAGGGTTGGACTTTAGTTATGGTGGGGTGGAGGAGCTATTTTCAGTTATGCGTATGACATATGTTTTACTGTATCTTCCCTTTCCTTATGCTTCCCTTCCCTTATTTTTCATAGGACAGAAAGGGATTACGAGCTTGATTCAGCTTCTTTTCTGGGCTGTTACTGAACTAAAACCTTCATTATAAAGTTATTGCCTGCAATGCAAGGATAGGCAGCAGCCCAATGGGAGTGTCTGTACAGCAAGAGTGAAATGTGGGACACCGTGTTACAGCCCACAAAGCCCTAGATTCATTAGAAACAAATTCTGCAGTCTAGACATTGAAATATTCCCTCCGATGCAAATTACTGGGTATCTAAGGAGGATGTGCAGAGCTGGGTGCTGAAGATGTTACTATTAACTGAGGAAATATTTTTACAATACTTATTTTATATTGAGAGTTTTCCTTTGAGCCAAATGAACATTTTGAAGCATTACCCAGTACTCGGTGGAGTAAAACCAGATGTCTGAACACTATCACTAAGTTAAGATGATTTTAACTATTGCTTATATCCACAAGCTGGGATTCATCAGTAAATAAATGACCTTTCGTTCCTTTCATCTCTGCTGCCAGGGAGGACCAAACCAAGTAGCATTCATCTGGGACACTTTCTCACAAAACTGCTTTCATGCTGTTAGAAAATGTTTGTAGCGAAATACTTCATTGTGCGCAGACTGCAAAATGAGTGAATGAGAGACTAGGGAGGTGATAGAGACAAAAAGCTGCAAAGTATATTCAGTCTAGTGTCTGAGGAGATTGTGTTCAGATCACGGAGCCATCCTGTGACCACTGCCCCCATCATCCCTTTTAGCAGTGCAGGTGGGAGGGGTGGAGCATGCACAAAGAACTGATGATTTTTAGTGGTCCCTCTGGACTGTGACTAGGGCAGATGGGCAGGCAGAAGAGATGCTGACTGAAATGCATCTAAGAGAAGAAGGGATCTTTAGGCACATTTCACAGGCTTTTTTCTAGTTCTGGTTTCAAAGACTGAGTTGGCTTACAACAGAGACTCCGATACAAGTCTCGTGTGCAGGTTTGAAAATCTTGGTCTTTCTTGAGTAGTGCCTTGATTTACACCAATGAAAGAAAAAAGAGAAGAAAACGCAAATCAAACTGAGCAAAATATAGGGAACTTGACTGTGTACTTTAAATTCTTCTGTTAAACTGATTCAGATGTTGGATTTATTTGCATGTGTTTTTCTAAACATTGCAATGTATTAGATGCGTACATATGAATTTGGTAAGTTATCCCTATTGGCCTCCCAAACTGGACGTCACTGCCTCTGATGATGATTCCGCTTTGGCTCTCTGCTGCCAGTCAGCCATTTCACCATGAGAAACAGCTAGCTCTAATAATGATGTACTAGATTACAGGAGTTACATCCAGTTGATACCAGAGGTGTCTTTATTGGTATATAAACGGAACATGTGTTTTTTAACCTCAAAATCTCCACAGAACCGTTTAGGTCTGTAAATAGTAACAGTGCCATTTCCTCAGGTGCTGGAGTTCAGCTTCACCAGGTGCCTGGAACTGCCTGTTCCCAGCCTAAGCTTGGCTGTTGTTCCCAAGGGAGACAAATGTGTGTTGAAGCCCCCAGAGGTAGCTAATACTGTTGCTGTGTTGGGAGCATGCCTTTTGCAGATTAACAGCCTAGGTTGCAAAACATTGCTGAAAGAGCCTCAAGGGCTAAGGGAATCTGTCTTTACCATATAATAACCTATATCACATAAATTATAATATTATATAGTAATAAATAATATGTAATAATGAGTGGTTAGAAACTCATCCAAGAAAAGGGAGCTTTGGATCTAATGATTTCTTCAGCTTGGGTAGCCTCAGACTTACTTGCATATCTTTCTCAGGTACGGGTCTTACAGCTTTCAGAAGGATTGGCTTTCAGTGCAGGGGTTAAGGATACGCAAACATGACTGTCATAATCTGTTTTTTATTGATGATATCACTGTAATATATCCTTTTCTTCCATGCTGTCCTGTCAACCGATTAATGCGCTTCATCTGCTTATCTTTCATCATTTTTTGTCTCAATAATTTTATTGCATGATATGAATGCTTCATATGTCCCATAAAAGCAAACAGGAGAAGCTAATCCTTTGACCTTTCCAGCATTCTTTGGTGTAATTTACTGGTGATTCTTCTTCCTGCAGCATGGCCCTGGAACCCCATGATAAAAATGGACAGCCAATCCAAACAGAAAATGCTGAAAAGGTTAAAGCTTTGATTATGTTAGTCTATAAATGTTCATACTATTTTTCTTCTTTTAATTTTTTTTTTTTTTTCCCCTGTCTTTTGCCAGAACAAAAATGAGAGCTGAAAATGGCAATGGATGAATCATGCTTATTACAGAACACGGAAATTATATCAGTTAAAACCATTCTTGTTAATGCTGAAAGAACGTAATCTTGTGCCCTCTCATTTTATGTCACTGCAACCCACCTTATCCTCTTAAATGAACGCATGCATCTATTTAATTAACCTGGTGAGAAAATGAGATATAAATCTTTTAAATGCTTCTCATGCATTTCATCTGGACAGCTGTCGTAGTAATAACATCTTTAATTCCATATTCTTTATTTTCTGATTTATTGAAATTCCTGGTATTATTTTGAGCTCACTGATAGGTTTGTTAGATTTAAGCCCTTAATCTTAAATTGTTTAAATCCTAGAAGCAATGCTATAGAAAGCTTTATTGTTTGTTTAGTTTGCTGAATAAATGGAATATCATCTTGCATGGAGAAAGCATAAATGTATTTTGAAAACTGTGCATGAAACAGAGTAGAATTTGGTAGCTGAGATGCTTTGTTTTCAGTATTTGTTTCTAGAACATTGTGCTAAGAGTCTGTTCTTTGCTGCAAAGCAATCAACAGTCAAAAATAGCAGGAGACAGTCCTATGTACCCTACTGATTTCCTTTCAAGGGATGGGGTAAGGGCAGCAGAGATCCACATAATTTGGCTCTCAAATTAGTCAGGCCTCAGTTTCTTTGTAGACTGTCATGTGTCAGTGTCATATTTAATTAAAATCACAACAAAAATGAGAAGGTTCCTTGTCTTGCTCTGGCCCTTCCCACACTTCCTTGGAACTACTTTATCATGGCCTTGTAGAAGACCACTGGACAGTTTTCAATCACAACTAGAAGGACCACTGGGTTAAGGAGTGGTTTGTATCACAAAATAACTTGCAGGTCATGGCAGTACACTTCCAATACCCTTTGAAACAGCTTTAGAGATTGTAAGAAATTTGTGATGTATCAAAATTAATTATGCCACAGGGAAACAAAAAAAGAGAGCTATAGAAAAATCTTTTTCTATATAGATATTTTCTGATTGACTTGAATTTTTTTAAATATAATTTTCCAACACCAGTCAGAATATCTAGATATGTAGACAGAAAGGTACAGCACTGCTGTGTTTGCTGGCTTGTAATTCTTGGAATATTCTACTTATCTAAGCATTTTAGCTTCCTGCTTTGGAATTTTTCTAATTTAATTAACTCATTAATGCTGGCACATGGCACATTCTCCTTCCCTCTCCTCAAAAATGTGACTTACTTAGCTAAATAGCAACCTAATCCAGTGGGTGTGAATGTACAGTGCATACATTAGCACTAACAAACTGCTGACCAGCCTAAGCAAATACCTGGGAGTATTGGGCATTAGGCAGGCTCTGCTTACAGCATTGCTAAGAAATACACTGTGGACAAAACAAAAAACAAGTTGGGAAGTTTCAGGTTGCAGAAATGCTGAAGTCGCTGTGTTTTTTTGTTTCCCAAGTGTTGAAGTTTGAAACATCAACTTAAAAGAGAATTTTGAAATGACTTTTCTCCTTTATCCCTTACAGCCATGAGCAGGGTAGATACCGTGACAAGAAGAGATAGGGGTGTGGTAGTGAAGCTATGTTCGTGGATCACTTTTAATCACTAGGCAGAATTCTCTCATCTTTTGTGAAGGTGTGGTTTTATGCTGTTCCTGCTCTGATGGTTTGAACACTTTACCATTAAAACAACAACAAAAAAAAGCCCCATAAAAAACAACCAAGGGAAATGCATTTTTGACAGGCCTATTGACTGGGAAGATAAATTTAGTGATTTTATACAACTGAACAATCTTTGATCTGTTCAATGCCCAACAGTTCCTGAATTCTCGAACCTCTTTTTCTTCCAGTTCTGAAAAGGCCCAGGCAATCACTTATTTACCCCTTATCCAACAAGTACTGCAACAAAAGCAAGCATATGCACATTGGTGTTAGCACCAGAGCTGGCAAAAGCAGCAGAGAGGGACAATGACAGATTCCATTAAATTCAATTAGATTCTTAGGAAACTGAATCACTCCAGACATTTGTAATGAGATATAAAATCTTTCACCTTTAGGTCACCTGTTCATTCTAGCTAACATTTGCATTGATGGCAATCTACTTTCTCGTAGCTGCTTCCTGACCTATGCTAGTGATACTATTTTCCTTCTGCTTTCACTGCTAAGGGATAATACCAGTTCTGGTTATTCCTTTTCAGTCTTAAAGTATGGCTGTCAGACAAGCAGGACAATCAGATAAGAAAAAAGTGATTAAGGGTGATCACTGTGTAACTTTGGCCTCATTCCATTACCCAACAGTTTGTCCACATTGCAAAACCTGTCCTCTTGTTAACACCTTGGAAAGACAAGCAGACTGCTGGGAGGGAATACCTTGCTGCCCTATGAGTGTTTTGCCTTCTGGCAGTGTTTAGGTGTACAAAGCAGAGGGTGGGGAGGCTGTGTTATATCTATCCTGAATTTAAACAAAAGGGCATTAGTTTGCAGAGCTGTCATTTTTTTTTTTTTTTTTCATGTGTTGTAATGGTTAAATTTATACTAATTTGTAAGAGATGGAAAAATAAATACAGTCCATTTCCAGTTACCAAAGAGAGATGCTGTGTGCTCGTTCCCAGCTGTCATATGTTGGCATAGCTCTGTTGAAATGTAACTGCAATTTCAAACTGTCTGGAAATATCTTGGATACTTATCTAAGGAATATAATGTTATACGTTTTCATCAGCTAAAGCAATATACATCAATCATCCTTTGTTACTACTAGAAATGAAGAAGGTAATCCAAGAAATTTCTTGCATAGATTTTAGAGAGTGCTTTTCTATGTTAATCACACCATTTCTCCAGGGCATAATTTGAGAGCCATCTCCTGAAGTAATGAACATTCTTGTATTGAGTACTAATAATACTGCACTTTAGGATGTGTAATCAAGCTGATGCTTCTGGCATGCTGGCTTTATGAACACCGTGGGCACACCGTATTGAAGCAAGATCTCACTTAGGTCTTCCCTTGAGAGTTTTTTCTGTGCCTGTACAAAGCCTTTTTCCCTGAGCTCAATGCAAAACTGTCGAGACAGTAAGCAAACATCTGGGACCTGTGTTCTCTTGGACTGATCCCTGTACAGTTCTTGAGGATACAGGCTTAATCACTGAATGCCTCTAACTTCAGTGCCTTCCCCAATATGCTCAGCAAAGCTGAACTCTATAGTCCCTTAGAGTAGATTCCTACAGCAGAAACATTTCCTGCAGCACAAAGAATGGTGAGATGTGCCCCCGAAGATTTGGCAGTGTACATAAGTGAGTGTAGTACCTGGGACTGCACCATAAATCAGAAGTGCTCTTGCAGTTATGCACTGTTCAGCCGAGCTAAATGGGACAGTCAGGGTCTGAATGCTGATTGCTGGGTCTCTGCTGTAAAGATATCAAAAAGCAAATTGGTCTGGGAAGGCAGATACTTTTCCACAGCCTATTCTCTTAATAGCACAAGAATAGTTATTTCTGATGATTGGGCAAACTGATTCTCAGTGCTTCTACATTGAAAGACTGTTCCATCTGGAAAACCACTCTCCTCTGCTGAGCTTCCCGGTGGATGTGTTATCTCCATTTTGAGTTGTTGTTAGTCTTTTGGTTGATTTCAGAGGAAGGGGTTTACCTGGGAGGGTAATTTTTTCTCTGTGACAAGTAGCATGATGCACAAAAACGACCATCCCATGATAGAAACTTGTTCTATTTTTGTTAACTATCTCACTCTGATGATCATTTTTCTTTAAAGGCCTTCTGAGTTGGGTACTTGAGGCACCAACATACATTGGTACAAGCGATGTGTTGTATTCTCTTCTCTGATAATTACCTGTGATTCAAAAGTTACTGCAGCCTTAGGTTGTCACCTCTTTAGGAGAGATCCAGGACAGCCTGCTAAATGTAACACACCCAGAGATTTGAAAGTTCAGAATTAAAGGACAACAGACTATTAATTATGCCTACAGCTAATATGCTATGCTGCCTTGGGCTCAGCACATGGACCTACTCATGTACTGGTGAAGCAGCTCCAGACCTGCAGACTCCACTCCTCCCACACACAGCATGTGCTGTGCTAGGTAGGGCTACCATAAATCCGCTGCTTGAGGTGCCCAAGGCAGTGTAGCATGTAAGCTATAGGCATAATTAATAACCTGTTCTTTAATTCTAAACTAGAATTTGGTGTGGTTCCACCAAATACCTGCAGACAGAAATTTCAGGCACTAACTCATATTAAATACTTGACCTTTATGAGGAATATTGGCTCCAACTGCAGCTTTCACTAGCTCAATCCTAAGTGGGTCTGTACTCGTTGATCAACAAAGACTCCCTTGGTGGAAGTCATGCTCTCCAGGCATGATGAATGCACAGAAGAATGATATAAGGATTACATAAGGCCTTTATTTTGCTAATTTCTGGCATAATCACAAGAACAGTGTAATATGTTGCCTCTGTGTTTGTTCCAATCTATTGTATTTCTTTTGAGACACGATAGCTAATCAGGAAAGAATTGCTATGATGTGGTAGCACACCACTGAGATTCTTTAGCTGAACTGAATGGTGTGTGTAGCTTTAGGACTGCTGCTACAAAAAGGAAGCAAAGGCTTGCAGGTAAACCTGAAAAAACCCACAAGGCAGGAATAATCACAGTGCAATAACTGATATTTTCCTCCTATTGTGTTCTCATTGCATGTGTTCTTTAGACAAGTGTGCATAGAGGCTATTTTTATCCAGTTTTGAGAAAAAAGTACTGTTATTATCTTGCATAACTGTAAACCAGGAATACAAAACAAGTGCAGGAGACACCAGGTGCTGTTCAACAGAAGGCTGAATTTACCACAGGAAGCCTTGGTAGCTGGACCAATTACAGTTTCCCTATGGGAAGTGTTTTACAAGAGTAGTCCCAGTTGTGATGCTCACATTGCACCTTGATGATCCCAGTTTGCATGCCTCTGGGAACCCTCTGGATTCCAGTTGGCTTTAGAGGTTTAGCCTGAGGTGTCCTGCTCTCCTTGCCGGCAGCCCATGCTCGGCCAGTAGTCAAACTCATCATGGCAGAGCATCCGAGGCCAACCTGGGGAAATAGTTGTGTTGGTTTTATCTGCTTGATATCACCACAGAGACAGATGGGACCATTCACAGGTGCATGAGAAGTCAAATCTATGCATGTCATGCAAATACATCTGGATGGCACATGGAAACCTTATTTTGGGAATGCTAGCTGCATTACTCTGCAGCCAAAACCCAGTGGTATTTGTGCGTCACCTGGCTGTTCGTGGCTGAAGGTGCTATTTGCAATTAGTAAAAAGCATCAGAAATAGTCAGATTTGTCTTTTGCTGAGTCTAGTTTTTCAGTCAAATGCAATTAGTTTCTCTAGGTTTAGCATTATGTAGCATTGTATGAATATCTCCACCTTACTAGAATTGTTTTTCAGTAGGCTTCCACATGAAATCTCGAATGAAAAATAAGGACAAATTCTTTCAGTGAAAATTGTCCTTAAAGGAGATAGCCCAGATGAAGAGATACAAGATATTGCCCTCTGATCCAGTAAATGCAGTCACTCTGAGATGC
This sequence comes from Apus apus, assembly GCF_020740795.1. Lineage (NCBI taxonomy): Eukaryota > Metazoa > Chordata > Aves > Apodiformes > Apodidae > Apus > Apus apus. The sequence continues at coordinate 7,647,664 of NC_067287.1, forward strand.
AGAAAAAATTTCCTGTATTTGGCTCTGTATTTATGCACATATCTGCCTGCCTTAATTTAGGCTAGATTCTGATTTCTGTTATTATTCTACTACTTTCTGTAAATCCTGAATAAATTCATAAGCTTTGCCCCTATTCCTGAATCACACACAATAAATATTACTGGTATTAGTTACTTATAAGCTTGGTTTTAGTAGAAACTGTCATCCAGGAAGAACCAAACCCTGCAAAACTGGGAAGACTTAATTCCTTCTGTGAGAGCTTTACTGGGTGAAGTTCTCCAGCTATTCTTTAGAGGCAGTGGGACTCTCTGATTATCACTGCAGAATTTTTGACCTTAAAAGTGTAAGGAAAGTGCTGAGGGCATTCATCTCCCATTAAGGATAATGGGAGTTGAAAGCTTTTAGAATTCTTCAGGATTAGGTCCAAAATTTGTATGTTACAGTAGCAGCTCAGATATGCCAAGGGCTTACTGAGGAGTGCAATGAATGTGGAACAAACAGTTTCCCTCCCTGTCTCACCTTCTCCAGGCCCAGGTAGTTCATTGGCTCTCAAATCCAGCTCCCATCCCAGTTCAAAAAGAGGCTATGAAAACAGCCTACTGTAGACACAAAGTCATTAGCTGCTGGGTTATTACAAAATTAATGATGAAAGACAGAAAATGTTAAGTAGGATATTGAAATGTGCATTTAATTTGTTTTGTTTTGTTTTTCAGTGATTCTGTAAAAAAAGTCGGACATTTCTAGTTGGTCAAAAGGAAAACAAATAACCTCAGCCATGGAGAGAAAGAGGCTGCTACAGAAAAGGGAGTTTGGGAAAAGACTTTCTCTGGACAGCAGTCTTGTGGTAAGAATGAATATTTACTAAATATGTCTTCTGTCATAAAAACATAGTTGTTAATAGGCAATACTCATAGCTATGTACACTTTAAGTGTTTATCTATTCGGCACAATATAGTGATTTTGTAAGATTCTCCAGAGCAGAAGTGCTGGAGGAATTTTACAGCATCCTAAATAGAAACATGTCATCGTATAGAAGCATATCCCTGAATTCATTTGTTTTACACAAGAAAAGAATCCAGGCAAATATACCAAATTTGGAATTAAAAACCTGCTCAGCTTCTGTGGGATCACTCTGTACTGCTTTTTACTTTGTGCATGAGAGATGGAGGTAGCTCAGTTCGTCTCATCAGAAGTGCTTGTTTTACTCTTGAGGACACTAGGAAAGATTTGTTCACCACAGTGAATTTATAAACTACTGTGATATCACCAGAAAGAGTAATGTAAATGCCACATGCTGTAAAATAATTGGTTTTGCTATACATAGAGGGTTTTAATGCATTGAGATGGTATTGTAGGTGTATTTTAGTTAATGTTTTCAAATTACTATGTAGATTAACAAGGAGTTTTTATAGCTGTACTACGGATACATGACTGGAAAATCTGCCTAGATGTTGAAGAGTTGTGTAAGAAGATAAACATGCCAATGTCAAGTACTCAGCATGCTAGTGTAACAAACACTGAAACAAGCAAAGCTGAGAGCACCAAAGAAACCTATGCCATCTCTTTGACATTCACAGAGGTTGTCTGCTGTGGAAGAAGTTTGTTCCTAGGTGTTGATAACAGAGCTGTTGGTTGGTGGTTTTTTTTTTGGTTTGTTTTGTTTTGTTTGATGTACTTGTATTGCTGAAACTGATGCTGGGAAATGCTGGGAGCAGGTAGCTTTGGCATTGGTAGCTGCAAGGGCTAGATTCAGGATCTAAGGGCTCCTAATGAGCAGTGGTTTGGCTCCTAGCACGAAAGTCACAAATGCTAACCTAGTGCACCATGCTTAAGTCTTAGCCTTTCCCATCAGGGAGGGGGAGTAGAGAGGGAAATCTGCCAATGTCATATTTTGTGAGTAACGCCATCAATCAGTGCTTCCTGCATATTAAAATGCCCTTAAGGACTTAATTAGGGGAGAAATGGAAATTGTGGCTGAATGAGAAGGTGATGCTCCCTCCTTCCTCTTCAGCAAGTGGTAAGTGTGGTGGGAGGATGTACTCGGATGAAAAAGAGTCTTTGGGCACTGGCTTGAGGTCAATGAATTAATGAATTTATGTCAATGTATGCCAGCTGAAGATCTGTGTCTTAATAGCTCACGTTGCTGTGAAGGTATTGAAGGAAACACAAGGGAAAGATGAAATATTGCAGTATTTCAATATCTTTAACATATAAGCCCATCATACTGTCAGGCTGACACCCAGTTTTTGAACAACATCATCTGCTACATGTGGTGTTTACAGGTTATGCTTGCCTGTAGAATTTTTCTGTGCGTTCATCCATGTTCAGTACATGGTTAGAGTGTTATCCATACATTTAATTAGAACCACAGGAGTGCTATTAATTGTTTTCAACCAGCTATTTTTTCATAACAAACTGGGAGAGACATTTGGAGACTCAAATGCCTACAGCCTAACAGTGTTTGTAAATCACACCACATTCCCTATGACTCCATGACATTCAACCGGGCAAAACAACACACTTTGTGTTCCTCTTGTTTTTCCCAAATTCCTGTTCTATCTTATCTCCTCTTAACTGTTGCCTTCATATGATATGTCTGTCTTCATTACCCTTGGATCCACTCTGTTGCTAAATTCTGTCTGAGCACCAGGTTTTAGTCCAGTCCCCTGCCTGTGCAAGTCCTTACGTTTCCCTTCTTGCATCTCTTCCTAAAGGTTTTATGTCAGACCAAGAGGCATTCAGGGCCAGACGCTATGCTTGACAAATGTGGCCCTAATTTTCTCAAAAACAGCTTCTTCTCTGGTGAAGTCTTCCAGCACAATCATACATCAGAAAGAATTCTGATTTCTGTGTGTTTAAAAAACATGTTTCTACTTCTGTACTCTGGACCATGAGATAGAAATAGGCGTTTCTGATAACATTCCTTACCCCGCCTGGTTGTGCTGCTTTTCCCATCTGCATCAGATTGTAATCTTCTGCAATGTTTTTTCCATGATTTCATCTACAAGAATTGCATAGTGATATTTTAAAAAATAAGTAAAAATTCCCTCTTCCTCATCTCTTCCTCCTAGACTCTGAATGTATAGGCTACGATGCTAATTGATGGAAGAAGCAGAAAAGGAAAGAGTTGTTTCTGAAAAAAGTCATGGTTTCAAAGTCCTTAGAATATGAATTCACTTCTTCAGATTAAGAACCTAAATTTCATCACAGTGTTTAGTATTCAGGCCTGTCCCATCAAACAAGGAGCTTCAGGCTTCTGATGTGAAGGATCCATTTCAGAAACATCTTTCAAACAACTTTCCAGTGAGAAATTTCATAGATATTAAAGCACTCTTCTTTACACTACAAGCACAGTAACTACTTTTTTATCACCTCAGATAAAGAAGAGTTCAGTGTTGTTTCATGTGTTACTCTACCCCTTTCCAGCTGATATTTAGGGGGAATGAACTTTAAACTGAGGGCAAATAAATATTTTTTAAAATAATAGAAAAATAAATGCACAAATATGTTCATAGTATGTGCTTCACAGGACTTTTTTTTAATGAGTGATTATGGGCTTCATGAATATTTGAATTAATGGAAGGTAGTATTTTGAAGCCAAGTATTTTAACAAGATTCAGAATCCTACTGCTGTTAAGAAGTGCCAGGTAAAGCAACAGAGGAATTGATACAAGTGCTGCCTAGGTCAAAGGGGAGTCTTGCTGTTCACTGCAATTAAGATTCTTAGTCAATTAAGCTTTTAGTCATGATATCACAGGTGTTATTCCAGAAATCTCTAGTGTAGCCAATAGCTGTTATTCCTGGGTTTCCAATACTGGCAACAGGTTGCAGACTTCTCAATACACCCAGACAGTCATTTACAGGTGCAGACAAAGCAGGTGAGCTTACAGTGACAAAGTTGGTTTGTATTCAGGTGAAACAATTGCAATATATTAACTTCATAGGAAGTCTTACAGGCAATCCTATGAGACTAGCTAAAGAACATAGTATTTTTATAACTTCCTGATATTTCAAACCCAAAGCATATCACCCAAGAAGGGTAAACTTTTTACAGGTTCAATGTAATTTTATACTGCCTTATTGTTTATTCTGTTGTACAAGAGATGCTACTGTAATTTGGTTTTATGATGTTTCCTTCTGCAAATTACTTAGTCTAAACACTGTAACTCTGAAAATCAAACTGGTTTGAGGTAGGAATATTCTATTTTTTTTTTTTTAGTTCTAAATAACAGGTCCCTGTCCCATCATGTTGTTATCATATTAGTAAATATATATTTTTTAATTATATGTTTATATGATGTCAGGATAGACAGCAGTAGGAGAACAAGATGGAACTATCTTGGATAGCTGTGTAAGAAATTGAGACTAAAGCCATTGCTGTTATTGCTGCAGTACTTCTGTTTAGAATGAAAATAAACTGCAAAATACATTTGGATGGAATATATTTCTTTGCAATACATTGCTTAGTTCTCACATAGCTCCCTGTCAGATTTGCTGATTTGACAGGCATACATGGTTATTAAAGAGAAACAGGTATTTCTGAAGAAAATTCTGCCATATCATGTGCCTTAAATCCTTACATTCTTCAGGTTTTTTTAGAAAAACCTCAGCATTTTAAAGTGAAATAGTGTGAATATTTATTAATATGATATTAATATTTTTCATTAATTTTTATTTGTGTTGAATCTTACATTGTGGCATATGTAGCTGAAAATAAGTAGTGTGAATGAAACTAGGTAATAACAGGGTGGAAAAGGATTTTTCTGTATTTTTTAATTGAAATATATTAGAAGAAAATTAGTATGAAAACACATAGAAAAATAAAAATTGTACTTTAATTTTCCTAAAGTTTGTATTTCCTCAGTGTGGGTATAAGGAAGACTTCTTTATGTGACAAGGTTTCTTTGATAATATTTGAAATTTATTATTTGGTATGTGGGGGAGGCAGCATGGACAGGGAATGCTATGAAAAAGCTAGTGAAAGGATTGATTGTATTTCAGGTCTTCCCTATAGAAGTTCTTAAACCAAAAGAAAAATGGAAAAAACCCAAACTCTAAGCAGAGCCAAAGTGAAGCTTTTAACTAACTTGTGTGGGATGAGGAGAGTGTTAGAACGTATCACTGCCACCAGGGCCACGTTGGCTGCTCTATTCACTGGGGTGCTCTTTGAACATAATAAAAGCCCTATCCTTTGCCTGATCCAAACTGTCCAGTTGTCTCCCAGACCCTTTTGATCAGGAAAAAGTCGACGTTTCACACTGTGCTCTTTATTTGTGTGGGTAATTCCCAGCCTGACTATACATGTGGTTGGCCCTTACAGCTGTGATGGCATTTAGCTGGGAAGATTTAAGAACAGAAGATCTTTTTGAAGGAGCCAGCTCTTATCAAAGTAGAAGTTTTTGTTTTATTTAAAATGAGGCTTTTGCTTCTGAAAGCAAGCTGTGGTAAAGTGCTTCTCTGGTGGCTCATGAACTGTGCCCTGTTTCTTTCAGTCTGGTCACACCTTCCTGTGGGGCTCTGTAGGATTAGCTTTAATGACACCACTTTGTTGTAATAAGGGTGGTAGTGTAATTTAATGAGTTGTAACGAGGTTTGGGAGTGATACCTTCATGTAGTCTACCTGCAAGGGTGTTGGCATCATGTGTGAAAACAGTAAGTTGAACCGGAGATGTTTGCTGAGAAGTGTGCATGTGTTATCCATGAGTTACACATGGGGCTGGGAGCCAGGCTTCTGGGGGCTAAGTCAAACACCTGTACCCTCTAATCAGTTTATGACTCAGTTTAGGAAATTTCTAATTCAGTTTTCTCAGAAGTTGGAGGTTATAATAATTTCTTACCTCATAAGCATTCTGAGAATGGCCTGTTATTAGCATGTCTGTAGCTTGCTTTGATATCTTCAGATGAGAGGTGCCACAGAGAAAGTGACATGAGAGCAAAGCTGTGAAGAGTGCTGTGCCAGCAAGGTGGGAGGGGAGCTCTTCCTATGTGGGAATTAAATTCAGTGAATGGAATAGCCTGGATTTTTTGCTACTTGACTGTGACATTTACAATGTATCTGACATCTCTATGTAGCATAATGTAATCCAGCATTTTGAAGTGAAAGATGACATTAAAAATATTGCCTAGCCAGAGGCTGGCTGATGTTCTAATGTTTGTAGCCTGACAACTTTTTTTTCCAACTAAGGGTGCTGCCAAATTCCTTATGAATCTGCAGATTTTTTCAGTTCTCTCAAACTTGGATTTTTTGTTTGTGCATGGATTTATTATTTAGAATTTCATGCAGTACCAAAAACATAATCAGGCACTGGAGGAGACATACAGAATGTGAGCTTAAAACAAACAGTTTTCACAGTGTGCTGCAGAGGCAAGCAAACACATCTATAACATTCAGTGCATACAGCAGGAGTGTATGTCAAGGAGAATGGTTTAATAAATCTGACAAGTGTGTGGTTTTGGGTTAGAAGATGGAATACAGGAAAAAACAGCAATGACATACATGTACAGTTACTAACTTAATAGGTGAAAGTTTGCACATTCACAGGGAAAATTCTAAAATATAGAATTGACATAAGCTCTTGGTAAACTGAATTACTAATGGAATATCAGAGAAATCTGTTCCTTATGGCAGTGTTGGTACTGTGTGCACTATTCTGCAGATCTGATAGAAAGGATGTCTACTCCACACTGGGCAAACAAAGTGCTATCAGATGGTTATATACTAGGGAGCCTTGAAATCTGCTTGAAACTTTCTGGATAAAGCAAATCCCACAGTGGGCAGAGTGCAGCTTGTCTGTTGTGCACACCTAGAGCCTTTAAGCACTGAAACTTTTTGGAAAAAAAGGGAGCTATGTATAAATGTATTGCCAATAGTACATACTTGTCTGCAGTTGCATTTTTAATAAAGTGTAAATCAGAACAAGAGCTCTGGTATGTCAGGCAGGAGAAAACATAAGAAAAGCATCTGAATGCAGAAGCTGGGGAGATGTAATGAGAAACCCCTGGTGGGGCAGCAGTGCTTAGGCTTTACTGATATTAGCATATCACTAATGCTAGTAATGTGGGAAAGACTGTGGTCTGCATGGATTTGAGGACATAATTTACAAGCACAGCAGTACATCTGTGGGGTACTAGAAGTACAATCTGTATCAGCTTGGGTAAAGATGGCATAAAGACACCAGTTTCCCCGAGTAAGATGTATGACGGTACTTCCATATAGCAGTGGTGAAGATGTCTGCTTTGGATTTAATTTGAAATGAAGTGTGTAAAGCACTAAATGTTCTGGCAGGAATCAGCTACTATAAGTGCCATTCTTGGGCTCTGGAGCAGTGTGGCAAAAACCTAACCTGGTAACTAGAAAATACAGGGGCTGGAAGTTCAAAAGGACTATGTGAACCCAGAGAATTACATTAGAAGAAGTAAGTGTCGGGCCTAATATGAAGAAATGGCTCTATTAGGTGGCAGTGCCACAGAAAGAGCTGAAATCCTTGATTGAAGTAACACCATGGTAACCTATTACTTTGATTAAAGCTAGTTTATACCAATAGAAACCAGTGAGCCTTTTCAAGAAGTGGATAAACAGTGAGCAGTAGCTGCACAGCAAATTAGAGAAGATACTGCTTGAAGAGGGAATAAAAGTTACAAGCTCATATGTATAGCATTGAGAAAAGGAAATAGGGTATGGAGTGTGTTGTTCCTGAGCAACAGCTGGAACAATATTCCTGCTGGAAGACACCTCAGTGGTTTATTGATCAAAAGCACTGACACCAACACAGGCAGAAGTGTGCTCCTAGAGAGGAATTATTTACTATTTCTTGCTGCACATCAGAAGTTTCATCAATAGGGATATATGGTGACAGCTGAAACACAACCCAGATCCCTGGAGACCGTGCTTTGACAAACTGCTGGCTTTTGCTTTCTCATGTCTTTGGAAGATAAAAAAGTGACAATCATGAGACTTGAAAGTTAAAATAAAAGCTTTAGGTGAAATTTCTGTAGCTGATCTACCCGTGGTCATTGTCACAGAATTTGATTCAAAAGCAGAGGAAAACTAAGACATTCAGAAAACAGAAGAGATGATTTTACCAGTGCCTGCAAATTAGCTGGCAGATGGACTAAGAAAAACAGAGGGCAGTGAAATTCTGTGGCCCTTAAAAAAAAAAAAAAGACTGAAGATCAGTCCATGTTGCTGTAGAATCTCAGCAACTTCCCTGTCAGACTTTCAATGTGAAAATACTAAATCCTAAACAATTTCTAAAAAGCTTTTTGAGACACTGATTTAACTGCAGAAATTTTAACTAAAAGTTAAATTAAAAAGCAAGACAAATATCTGCATCTATTTTGGGAGTTATTCAGGAAGGAAACCTCAGTAAGGTACAATGCAAAATTTGGGTGTGATGAAAAGAAATGAGCCAAATATTCAAGTCAACAAACTCCAGAGGCTGAACTATGAGATGTTTGTGGTAGTTTACAGCTGCAGATAGCAAGGCTTGACAGACAGGAATTGTAGGCTCATCTCAGCAGAGAGGACACAACTGTGTGTTGAGAGCTGATTTTTACAGGTTTTCTTCTATGTCATCCGGTTAGGGGTATGTTGAGGAGAAATCTTGCCATGGAGCTATTTCATTGACAGATCTTTATTTTGGATGGAGCCTCATTTCATGATTCAGAGGCGTTTTGGTGATTTGCAGGGTGGACCCCAGGTTCTCTTCCCTGGGTCCTCTGGGAGTAGTTGGCAGGCGCCTGCCATCTGGTTTGCAGCCAGCTCAGCAGCCTTCTCCCTGCTGCCACCAGCTCCTGCCCTCTTCCCCAAAGATGCCAATAAGGAGCAGGCTGCCCTCAGGGGAGATGAGCTTGAGAGGTGTGAGTGTGCTCCTGGCCATGATCTTGGGCTGCTCTCTCCCCCTGCCCCTTCCCCATCAATTACAAAGTGTAGCTTTGACAGATGTGAGTCCAGCCACAGGAAAGGAAAGGTCACGGGAAGCTTTGGATTTAATGTGAATATGCACGCATGCTGCTTGGCCTACCACATGATTATGTGCCTTGCTGTGACACAAAGGCTGTGTATCATCAGACTAGCCAAAGATAAGCAGTTACCAAGGGAAATGGATATACCAGGGACCCTTATCTAGGTCTATTAAGCTACCAAATGCAACAGTGTAATTGGAGGCTTTGCCTGCCCAGATGTTAAGAGCAGAAGGCTGCCTGTAACAAGAGATCTGAGGAGATTGGGGTTAACTAAATAGGGATTTTATTGGCAAACCCTTTAAAATGCTTCATGCCTTCAGCAATTAAACATAACATGCACCCTGAGAAAGATAGGTCTCCTCTATCTCTCTCACAGTTGCCTGATTCAACTTGAATACAATCCTGGAGAGAAGAGAGAGAGAAATTATGTTCTGTGTTGTTTTATAATGTTGATATAATTCCTTGCCCTGCAAGACCAAGAATGAATGGTGAATCTACCTCCTGCTGGTTCAGTCATGACATCCTTTCAAATGTCCTATTTTTAATATTGTTGCATCCCTAGAAGAATCTATGCTTCTCTCTCAGACTTGCATGCATGTAAATGTACAAAGGCAAAAAATATCTTTGCAAAAAGGTATGTAGGCATACAGATAGATTTATGCTGCAGCTATGATAAACTTTTGCTTGTGTTTTTGAGTTTTGCTTATTTTGTTAACTTACAGTGAACGTGGGTTAGCCTTGAATCAAAGTTACAGCTTTGAACTGTCTGCAAAACAGAATTTCCAGCCTACGTTTAAAATTCTGAGATTTTGATATTTGGTTTAGTGACAGCTGGAAAATCCTGGTTTTGTTCTAAATAAGATGTATACTTTTGGCCCTCTTGCTCGTTCAATTCTATAGCTATAATAGATGCTGTACACTAAAAGAGATGATGTACACTATTTTGCTCCATGAGTTTACAATTTTGATCTTTAGTTTCTTACTGCAAATTTCAGTTACATCACTATATGCTTTGCCTTTATGGAATAAGTGCTTTCTGGTTAAAAGCCAAGCAGCTGAAGAACTGGTGAAATCTTTCACATGGAAAATATTCTGCTTCATGCTGTCAGCAGAACTACACAAAACTCTGTAGTGTAAATATGTCTTTTGCTCAGCACCCTTGGAGGCAGGGACATTTGAGGGTAGATATGCCGATACCAGACATTTTTCTAGGGAGTCTGTAAGTGCTTGTTGAGCTCTAATTGCTGTGAATGGCTCTGCTAGCAGTTCATTTCTACTTATTTCTATTTTTGCACCTCTGAGCTTGCCTGTCTGCTTTTGCTTTTAGGGCTTCATTTGACCCAGATAGTAAGTGAACTGGGATCATCGTGAGGCATTTAAAATAATTGGTTATCAACAGCTGGCTTTGTGGAAACTAACAGTGTAAAACCAGAGAGTTTTTATTATTTCAGTGGGTATTTTTTCTAGCATATAAAGTGGATCCAAGTAATTTTGGCTGGGAAGCAGTTTCCCAACTTATTTCTATAATAATACTTCTGAGTTTTTCATTATAGCGAAAATCTCCAGCAGGTCTGAAGGGAAAAATTACCTTCCCTATTTCCAGACACCCAATATGTTTTCCCTTTTCTTGACTTTATGAGTTTTGGCAAAGATAACTCATGATATGATTGTGTTTCAGGGTTGTAGTTTCTTGCACTGTATCCCAAATGAACATGTAGCTATTCAGAAGACTCCTGTGTGTCTTTGGTAATGTACACATATGGGACATGGCTCTCCAAAATCTTCCCAATCTGTTTTTGCCTCCAGTGTATTATTCACTGAAGAATTTCTCAACTTCTTTCAAGTTTTTTAAGGCATAAATTGCAGTCCTAGTCAAAAAGAGCAAGATTTGACTCTTACTGAAAATTCTTGTTTCTGTTGCTTTGTAAGTAGGTTCAACTATACTCCTTCATTAGAGAAACAAATTCTTGAATCAAGTGTCTCCATGAGGTGTAGTGCAGAATTTCTCTCTCATTTAGGCATTAGGCTGGAAGAGAACGGGTGTTTCCATCCTGGGAAATTCAATTCATTATTTTGACATATTTGTTTTCAACTAAAACTGTTGTTTTACTTAGAAGTGGTGAAAATATCTCCTCTTAAGCTGAATCTAATTTCTTGCCATTTTTGTTGCAATGCCTTCAGAGAGTCATAATTTATTTCCCCTGCTGCACAGCTACCCTATGGCATTTGTGGAGCATCATGTTATACAGCTGTGCTCCTCTGAAGTGCTGTCTCTGAGGGGAAGCAACCCCAGATTCCTCCTGGCACACTAGATGGAGAGGGTAGGGATACTCAGCAGGTGAACTACAGCGTACTCTGTGACCTTAAAGACACCATGCTTGAGCATACAGACAAAATCTGACTCATTGTAAGATGGGGATGTATGTGTGTGCATTAAATGTGTGTAAATTGTCACCAGAAATTAAATGTTTTCTGTTATCCTAATAGAAATCTGTTTTTAAATAATTGTATTAGCATTTTCCTTCAAAAATTCCGATTTTTCTTGTAGGAACTGCCATCTCCTCTAGGCAATGGAAAATTCCTGAACAGCTTTACAAAAGCTATACAAGATACCGCTCTGTGTCTTTTGCCTTATTGCACTAAGTGGAAACTTCAGAGGCACTGACTACATGGGTATCTCAGACAGAAAAGTATATATTCCATATAGATTAAGGTGACAGAATCTGACATTGCAAGAGTTGCAGCTTATTTCATTTGTGGCTTTTACATCACTTGAGCTCCAGGAGCAATCTGCTCTAGCAGGGGTTTCGGATGAGATGATCTCCAGAGGTCCCTTGCAACCCCTGCCATTCTGTGATTCTATGACTCTTTCCTGATAACATTTGTCTAAGTTAGACAAGAATCAAATTAACATCCTCAGTTTGTTCTGTAGCTATTTTCATTCAAATATTTTTTTAGTTATCAACTCACATCTCATACTTCTTCTCCTGCTGTTGCTTGATGGTTGGACAGGAGTTTTCTTTCATATTGTGTCTTTGTAAATGGGATAGTCTTGTGACACTGAATCACGTTGCTTGTCACTGGGTAAGCACCAGGTTCCTTCTTAACCTTCTTCAATGTGTGGTTCTGTTTGATGAGATTGTTATTTACTTTCCAGCCACCTTGTAATCTCCGTTTCATCTGTGACTTCAAGCTTTTCTTTGAGTACCACATCAACTACACTGACAAGGCTTTTCTTTTGCCCCTTTTTTTTTTTTTTTTAATCTTTGTAGGAATATAGCAAAAGCTGAGGTCTTGCTGTCTCAGCAGGATGCGGAGGGTTTGATTTGTGTCTAGATAACAGCACAAGTTGAATTATTGCAGTAGCTGGCTCACAGACCCCTGGATTGCCTTCCACATGGGATTCTGAAGTTTGTGCAAAGTTCACTGTATGTGCTAAAGGACATAGAGCTAAACATATCCAGAAAGCAGCACACCACACCTATACGAGGCACTGAATCACTTTTGAATGTGGTATTGTTTAAACCTCATAAGTTTCAATTATGCTTCCCTCTCCATGTGCCTGTATCCTGGGCTATCCCAGCATTTTTATGATGTATGAATGGAATTTATGAGCACAAGGTACATCATTGAAGAGGCTTGTCTTGCAGTCTTTGCTCATTTAATGTCCTTGAGGGCACCAGACACTGCTGGTGGTGTGTTGCTGTTCCCCTCTGGTGCAGAAACTTCGTTTCCTTTCAGGGTCAGTCCTAAGTGACCTGGGAATCCCCTTCGATGGAGGCTGTTTCACAGCAATGAAGTTGTTGTGGTTTTTTTGCATTCACCAGTTTTATGACTACTGTTTAGCAATGAAATTAAGCTTTTTGCTTTAGAATCACTTACTTTTGCTGATTATCAACAGACTAGTGACTGCAGGCGTATTGTTTTGGGTACTTTATTTACAGAAGTGTTAGAAGTCTTGAAACACAGGTCCTATTAACTGGGACACTGGAAACTTTCAGACACCTTAAGTCATTGATTCCTTTGAAAGTCTTAACCAGTATGCCTTCACCTCTCCAGAAATTACAAAGACATGTTTGACAGGGAGTTGCTAGCTGCAGAAATGCAAACCTTACCTACCATGCCAAGGTAAAGATTTGTAATTATGCACAGATCAAAGTATTTTTGATCTGCCAAAACTTTGCTAATCCGGATTTGGTGATTAAAACTACTATATTATCTATAAAGAACAGTTGATGTGGCACCAAAATTATAGCATCTACTCTTTTAAGGACAGAATTAACTTTCCGAAATAAGCAATTATATTCGTTAATTCATTTATACATTAAGATTAATTAAATAAATCCTTTAAGTAGTTCAGAGCTCTGAGATAATTTTAAAAATTATATTAATAGAAGAATAGTACCAACTCTTTAAACTTTCAAAGTCTGGCTTACTGTAAGCATATTTGTAATTTTTTCACGCTTTTCTTCATAGCTGAAAGTTTCTTATTCAGCAAAGACTAACTTGAAGTATTCTTCTTCCTTCCAGGTGGTAAATGCATAGTCCATGTTCTTCTGCTTCCATAAGGCAGAGAGCATAGGTGCTTTCTTGAAAAATGCACTGGTCAGAATAACCATTACATCCTGTTGGGATGGGACAGGACTGGAAAGATGCTTACTGTTCATCCGTGAGCTCTGTCTCTCTGCTATGTGCAGGGGAACAGGCAAAAGGTCAATTCCAGCACTCCTAGAGCTCACAGTGGTTTAAGGGCAGGCTGAGTTATGGCATAATGTGTATTATGTTGACCCATTGTGTAAAAACATCAGGCCTTTCTAAGCATGCTGTGGCTGACTTGTTTGCCAGTTACTGACTGTAAGTGTTGCTGATATTTGGGGCATGGGCAGTTTCCCTCACAACTCCACACTGCTGGCTGGGACCACTTTTAGGCCAGGGAAAGGGAAGTCCAGCACAGCCTGCAACTTTCTTACGCACTGTGTTCCCAGTGGCACTCACAGATCTGGGCTTCTGTCAAAAAGAGTTTTCCCACTTTGAACCTGAATTCCAGATAATATGAAGCAATTGAAATATTCTGTACTTTGAGAATGCAGTGCAGCCAGGGGGGAAAAAAGAAGTTTTAAAAGTTAAAATAACCAAATACAGAACTGAAGACAGCACTATTGCTGCTAGCAACTATAAGCCAAATGCTTTTGATTACAAGAGCTAACCTCTGTGCCTGAGTTTCATACCATAATATGCCTTTATATCCTTGTATCTTTGACTCTAAATTTGTAATCTTTTCAAGATAATTAAAATATCCTTGAAATTCTTTTGTCTGTAGCCTCCTGCTGATAGTGTCAACACTGGTATTAACCCTTTTGCACTGACAATTTATTTCATATAGTTTTGTGGCTCTGTGCAGACAGGGTGTCAGGTCCACCCTCACATGGCAAGCTCAGTTGCCACAGAATTCACAGGAGAGATGGAGGTGGGGTGTCCTACCAGCTGGATCTGGGTCAGCTTACTGATTTGAAGGTGCTTGTTGCACTTAACTCAGTGAGGTGCAGTTGGAATTTCTACCTTTAAGCCTCAACTTACCTTGCTGAGATAATGGTGTTATTAACAACCATAAATGGTTCCAATCCTTTTGTAAAACTAGCCTCTAGTATTTATTTCTGCAATGCTCTGCAGTCCCAAGATGGCAAGTGTAATCAGCCAAGGTTAATGATATTGGTGGGTTTTTAGTCAAGTGTGCTCATCATGCACAGACAGATTCCTGAGAGAAGTAAATAAGACACTTTCTGAAATGAAAGAACTAGTGCAAATTAAAACTATATTGACCCAAATCCTTGGATCCAAACATTTCTTAATATGTTTAGCTTAGGGCCTATCTCAAATAAGAGGCAATAACTAAGCCAATATATTGTCCCCCAGTGGAATTCAAGATTGCTGGAGGTTGCTGAGGTAAATACTGTGAATGAACTTTTAATAGTATTCAATAATTTTCTGACCTTGGCTAATGGTGGTAACAGTAATTGGATCTCTTGCTGCAGGGTATAACATAGTCTCCTGTAAAGTCAGGAGAGAGTTTGTCCTTTCACAGTACTTGCCTTTTGCCAAGATCCTGGCACTGCAAGTAGCTGACTTGATAAGTGGCTGGTTTGTTCTGTTTTGTCATGTGTGTTCCTGTAGGATTAAAATACGAACATTCAAGAGCTAGAGTTCAGTGTTTTAATATGTATGAAATACAACTAAGTTTAATACTACAAACAGTTATAAGTTCCGTTTTCTCATGTTAAAGTTAAAACTTAGGGCATATTTAGGGAGATATCTTAATTCATTGAAGTTTGGAGATGCAGGTTTCCAATTTCAAAACAGATGGACCATTTTTGAAAGTAGTAGAAAAATCCAATTTTGTTGCAAATAAATATGGGAAAAACTTCTGATTGTTTACCTTGTTTTGACAGTCTGAGTTTATAATTTCAGTCCTTTTCTTCCTTTAGGACTGGAAAATAAGGATTTTATCTTTGCCTGTAATGTATATTAAAATAAAAAGTTCTAGGCATGCTTCTTCAGCTTTGAACTTGCTCTTATTTTCATTCATATACAATCACACATAAAATGTTAGGAAAATATCAGTGCCTACAGGCAAGATAGAGAGCAAATAAACATATATACAGTAGGTATGTTTAAAACCACTTCTAATGTGATCTTGGAGCACCAGAAGCAGATAAAAACCACAACCTGAACCAGTTCTTGTTTGCTTACAGAGGAGGTTAAATGATACAGTAGGTTAAGACAAGCAGGAGAGGAAGACAGTTAAATTTAATGCTAACTGGTACACTTTCTGCTTAACTAATCTACATATTACATAACTTTTTTGTCAATCTACTTTTAAAAATTAGGCTTGCAGCTTTGAAGCTTCGATTAAAAGAAGAGACAAGGCCTAATCTCACCCCCATAAGCTTCAGAGTAAATCAAGAATAATTTTAAGAAAGGCACTGGGACCAAGTTCTTATGTGAGATAAATCAGCACTGATGACAAGCTATTTCAGTTTATACTAAGTTAGAAGCAGTTGCAATTAAGAGCTTAACAGTCAAGTAAGTGTGACTAAAATCAGGTCAACAGATTAGAAACCTGATATATTTCCTTTTGCTGGAGCTGTTTAAGGACAGGTTTATGCTGTTCCATGAAGGGCAGGCAAAGTTTGTGCAGATTGATGCTGGTCTGAGTGAAGGCAGCAAGCCTGGCCCTGCAGCTCTGTCAAACTGCTTTGTTCCCTCAGTGGAAATCTCATCAGCATCCTCTTGTCTCTGCTTTTCATGGATCTCTATCAGACAAAGAAGTGTCAATAGCTTAAGCACTTAAGCCTTCTTCAGTGTTTTGAACAGATTGCTTGGCTTGTACAGCAACTTCAGAAATCAAGTGCTCAGTGTGAGTATCCTTCCAGTCATCTTAGGGATTCAGTCTGGGTGTCAATGTCTTATAACCTGGAGGTATTACAACTGCTCTCCCGTATCAGTCAACTGACAGCACGAGTATTTTCACCCCTTAGTTACATAGCCCTTGTAACGATTTATGGTATCTTATCTAAACATCCCTTGCTCAGTCTCTGATGTATGAGTCAGGACGACAAGTGTCACACAAGATACAAAAATGTCTTACATTAAATTTCCCTTTCATTCAGGGAAAACCTATGAAGACTGAAGATTACTAATTACCCATTTCCAGTTGCTTTAACAACACCAATGATTAGAAAGCTTTATTTAAAGAAAACTGAAGAGATTCCCTATAGTGTCTTGGAGGAAACATGATTTTCAAAGACCTAATTTTTTCTCACTCTTTACATGAAATGAATTCCAACACCAGGTGTTGCAGCCACTGGGCTTTGTCATCCTTCATTGTCTATGCTCATTGAGTCCATGGTGTAACTTGCTGGCTTGGCATGGAAGAAAATAAAAGGTGTCAAGATTAATGGTGCTAAGTGTAATGGTACTTGGAAAGTTGCTACCTGATATTTGTCTATGTTGGAAGGACATGTTTGATATTGGATGGTGCTGTTTTATTTGGCCATAAGCTTGACCTGGCAAAGCCCTATTCCCATGCAGTTTGCTAGTAAGGCCCTCTCAGACTCCTGAAGGGGAAAGAGGCAGCTCCATAGCTGTCTCCTATCCCACAGACTCTGTAGCTGCAGGAAGCATCTACCCTGTATCTGTTTCATTTGTCCAGAGAGCCTGAGAGTTCACAGGATGGAGATGGGAACTAAATAGATGTGATGCTTTCATAAAATATCACGTTCTGTATTGACAGGGAGAGCCTAGTCTGTGGTTCTAGGAGGAATAATACCTTTTCTTTATACTCTCCAAAGTTTATTTCAGTAAGACTGAAAAGTAAAATAAAGCAACAATGATGTGGTGAACTTGGACAAGCTGTGTTGAATTTAACAAGTCAAGAAACTGGTGTTTTGTTGCTCAGTTGGTGTTAAATATTCCCAGGGTGCACACAAGATGTGTCAGAACCATGTGGTAAGAACGGCAATTGGTTGTGCAGGGAAGAAAAGCAGTGAGCTGGTGCTCATTTTGTACACTTAGGGAATAGCAAGGTAATATAATGTGTGCTACATTTCCAGCTACAGTGCATTTCAGACCCACTAATTTTTGTGTGTTTAGTCTGAAGATTTCCTTAAGAAACAGATGGACTTGCAAGCAGCCTGGGTTTTACACCTTGCATTGGAGAGGGTTTTGCACAGGTTGAAACAACAAAGCACAAGGCAATGCTGAATTTGCTGAGCACAAACATGCCTCAGTGAATAGCACTCCCTAAGCTTATTTAGTACTGTATACTGCAAAATATGCTAAACAAAGAACAAATTGCTGCTCTAAAGAGCTTGCAGACATAAGAACTTGAATCCTTATGATACAGTGAATAATCTGTGCCAGATAAGCCTTCTAGCTGAAGTGTTCAGAAGTTCTTAATTGGAAGGAGTAAGGGGATGTAAGTGGGAGTTATGTGTATGTCATTAGCAAGAGAATAAATGTCTACAGCTTTAACTAATGTTGACTACAATAAATTAAAATGAAAAGGAACAAACTGACACTTGATTTGAAGCTTGAAATGAGTATTAATTTGAATTTTCTTGCTGCACCTGGCTTGTTTCATAGTCTCAGGGTTACTTAATTGGACTCTTTGTACTTCAGTTTTTATGTTTTAAGAAATGTCAGGTTATTACAAGTTCCAGAAAGAAATAACGTAAAATAAATAATAATTTAAAAATCCTTTCAAGTCAGATACTGTTAGATTTTGTTATTTTGTGACTTTGAATGGAGTTTGACTCGCCCCACCTATAACAATCCCAGCTTGGCCTCAGCTTGTTTTTTCTATCTAAGCATTGCCTTCAGCTCTTCCTTCAAAACATGTTGTGGCTGAGAGGTACCTTGTACTGCTTTTGAGTATGTGGCTCTTTCTTGAGGGTGACTTGCTGCCATGGAAGTTCAGTTTTTCAAAACAGCATGGATAGGAGTGAAGATTTGCTCATCTGCAGGTCGTTTTCCAAGGAATTCATATGCCATGTTCATTTACTGATGCTCATCTTTGATAGGGGGGAGAGGTAAGGAAGGATCCAGGGCAGGGAAAGTGTGTATAAAAAACTGAGCTAAAAGCTTTGACATTTCAGTGGTTACTGTAGCATACTTTGTTGCATGCTTGGTTGCTACTTCTCAAGAGCTTGTGTAGCAGTGCTGCTTAAGAACCCATTGAAATCAGTTTTCAGGAATGCCAGAGAAATTATAAGGTGAATTATTCTCAATTCAAGAACAAGGACAGACCATTCAGAGTTTGCTTTTTCATATTCCGGTCAGGTAAGAAATCTCATTTTCTAGTGGGAAATAGAATTAACTTCTCTAAGACCTCTTGATATCTCTTATTCATTTAAAGTTTGTATTTCCTCGTGCTTGATTTAGTGCTCCTGCAAGCTGCAATTCTTCTCTTGCTCTGGGCAGGAGAATATAGTATTTAGAAAGAGACCTTAGATTGACTCTTAACTCTTCAGGTTTGGGAGTTTGCAGGTTGAAATGCTGCCACATGTAGTAGCCAGCATTTCTCATCTCAGTCCTTCCCCGGGCTGGAGCTGGTCTTATCTTTTCACCATAACATATATATCACAGTGATGGGTGGTTGTGGGTATAATAAGTCTCATGGCTGCTTTTTCTGTAAGTAATCTGAGCAACTTGACAGTAAATAATGTAAAAAATGTGACCTTTGTCCCTAATCCTGCCATTTTGAAAAAGAGTTTTGAAGGATATTTTAAAATCTTCTGTATCTTACAGCGCTGTCACATTTACAGTTCACTCCTTGCTTCTGTAAACTTTTAAATCAATAATATCGGTAGTTTAAGCAAGCAGAGATATTCAGTTCTGGGCAGATTCTGGGATACAATGAAATTATGATGTCAAGGAGATTCAAGCCTTGCTTAAGTCAACTGAAAATATTGACAGGAAACAAATAAGATACAGCTTTTTCTAGTGAACCCTTCTTGGATGTGATGATGTGAACTGAGAACAGAGTTTTATCAAATATCACTCCAAATGTAGAATTGTATATAATGCAATTCAAAACACATTCAATATTTTGGTTTCTTGCAACTTTCTAAAATGTCCCTTGTAGCAAATATTTCCTAGCTAAACAAGCAATAAACCTGTCACTGAATGAATTTTTGTTCAAAAATATAATTACTGTCCTTGCTACAGAAGCTACATCTTCAGCTTAAAAAAAGGTGAAGCTGCAGATGGAGAAATTGCCCTCATTATATGGTTCTTTAAAGCCTTTGTATTTTAATCCTAATGTTTACATAAAGTGTACATAAGAAATACAAGTCTTTAGAATATTTTTCTCTAATGATAAAATAAGTAAATGAACACAGTCTAAAAAGTAACTATTTTTATGAATTAATTTATTTCATCTATTGATTTAGCATATTAATATGTTATGGCTGAAACAATTGAATGCTTTATGGAAATTAATATTTGGAATTAAAGTGCCTATAATTAAACCAGAACTGATGACTTTAAGGGAGACTTTTACCCTTGCCAGTAAAAGACACTGGAGGGCAAAATGGCTAAAACTGGGTCAAAACCCATCCAGTAG
This sequence comes from Apus apus, assembly GCF_020740795.1. Classification (NCBI taxonomy): domain Eukaryota; kingdom Metazoa; phylum Chordata; class Aves; order Apodiformes; family Apodidae; genus Apus; species Apus apus. The sequence continues at coordinate 7,667,750 of NC_067287.1, forward strand.
ATAAAATTATGCTTATTTGCCAGTAATTCCACTACAGTTTCATGAGAGAAGTCTTACTGCATTGTAAATTTTGCATATCGTCTTAAAAGTTTGCAAACTGTAAATTAAAGGGAATGTATTTGGGAGCTGAGCTTTGTTCTGGGATGCATACCTGGGATGGGACTGGAACTTTCAAACACGTGAATCTTTTGCAAGTGGAGGAAGCCACAGAGATGAGAGTTTGCTACAAACACCCCTGTCCAAAGCAGGCAACTACATGGACTCCTCACCTGGCTTGCTTGATATGAATCTAAGTGTGCAGTGGTTTCATTTGATCAATCAACATGTCCTTACAGCTTCATGTGTGAAAGCAATCAGGAAACAAAACCAAAACACTCAGCATCTGTGTGGGGGCTTTCAAACAGCAAACAAATGGCTAATAAACCATTGACCCCAACCAATTCCTGCCAAATGGGCATACAGAGTGCAGCCAACACAGCACAGCAGTGACAGAGAAAAGCCACCTTTGTAAAGTTGTAGCATTTCCATACTTATAAAGGAATAAGTAAGTGGAGTGTTTTGAATATCATTAAGTTACAATTTTCTGCATGAGTACAAGCCTGCAAGTTACTCGAGAAGCACATTTGATATGGTAGGCTGTAACATTTGGTCAAATTAGGAGGCTTGGGGCATGACCAGTTATCATAAAGGCGTCTCTGAAAAGAAACGGAATTAGATGTTCATGGGAAACACCGGAGCAGTAGGGCTGTCAAAGGAACCACCGCTATCATCATAGGCAACAGCAGGAAGATGCTTGTGGGATGCCTTGGTATAGGTACAGGCATGGGTTTTGGAGGATCCTCCTCAGCTGGCAGAAAAGGAAAGGTCAGATCTCTGTGAGGAGACTCGTCTTCTTGTGGATGTCTGAAACTTTGGGACACACAGGGTGTTTGGGACTGTCCTGCTGTTCCTGTAGCTAGCAAATGTCACAAGCCTGGCCGTGGTGAAGTGATTCAGGAGGAACTCCACAGCTGGGAATTAAGAGAGCTCTCCAAGGAGGGTCTAATATTCAGGGGAGCATGTGTTGCAATGGACTGCTGTTCATTTGCTTAAAATGCAGACAGCTTAGCTCATGATGAAACTTCTCATTTGATAAATTGGCCCATGTTCTGGACTCTTTAGCATGGACACTTCTGTCTATGTTCTGGCTCAAAGGAAGGAGACACTGCTATTTTTTTTACTGTGATTTCTCACCTGTCAATTTGATGCTATTGGTGTGTCCTTGCTTTTCATTCTGCTCATTTGCTATTGTTTTATCCCTATAAAATGGGAATAAAAGTAATCCTCCTAACATGCTTTATACAACATTTTTCTGGTATGATGTTTTTCTAGCATTTAAGATGCAAAAGCCTTGCCAAACTACTTGTTAAAAACTGTTCTCCATTTTCTTTCCCTACAAATGTTTGTAGGCAGTACAGAACTGGAGAACAGCAGTTAGAAAAGTCAATGGTTGGATCTGGTGGCCTTTTTGTAACTGTGAATAACACAGTTTACGTTTTGCTCATGACAAACCAGCAACGTGTGCTACCCTGGAAAACATACAGGTGTGGGGTCTAGTTCAGAACTCTGTCTTTGATAAATGGTCCCCTTTAAGTTGCATATTCTATTAGACATGGCAACAACATTAAATTAAAATGCAATTTTCAGGTACCATTCTTGCATATTCTGTCAGTCTCAAATTCCCAAACAATAGCAGGAGTTAAAGTAATTCAGAATATAAAGCTAAATAGAAGGACAACTGACCTTTGTCTCTGGACAAGGCTAACCATGATTAAAACATTACTAAACTGAGATGCTCCAAGTCATATTAGAGAAGTCTAACATTTCTAGTCAGGCCTTGTAGCCCTACCAAAGCTGCTTATGTGATTGGGGCCATGGGTGAATTGCTGACAGACTTCCTGAGGTCATGGCATATGTTTGTGCAAACAAGCATAAAATAGACCACAGAAAAGTGTATATCAGAAAGGAGATGGTGAAAAGGATTCACTCTTCTTCCTGGTGAAGGCTCCAGGATTCAGCTGGACTGTGGCTAGGTTTGAGCTGTAGGGTTTCCAGCTGATGGTTCTATCCTTGTAGATACAGTCTGGAAGAGTTGATAAATGAGCAGATAAATGAGGATAAAGGTATTCTATTTTTTATATTTGAACAGCACAGAGTTAACCTAGTTTTTACTGTCTGGAATGGAGCACCCAACAGACAACCTTACCCTCCTTTTAATGGTACTAACACCTCAGGAGTCTCAAGAGCTGCTTTAGCAAGCAGGAATCAAGCATCCCTTATTAATTCCTTCCACTGACTGAATTACTGAATGAAATTCTGTGGCCTTTATTATGCAGGAGGTCAGATTGAAGATAATGATGGTCCTGCTGCCTAGGAGATCTTGTACTTCTGCAGTTCCAGAAGGTTAAGGATCAGGGACTGGATTTGAGTATCATGCCCTGGTATTACCTCTCCTTGTTATCCAGCTCTTTAATGCTATGAAGCCACCAGTGTAGTTCTCAGAGAGAAAAGAGTTTTGCAGTTTATTCTTCTTTGTAAGCAAACCACCAGGGAAAGAAAGATCTGGTGTAACTTTCCAAAAATGATAGGCAAAATGGTGGTGAAAAAGAGAAACCAGTAATTAGGAGCTGCTTCCACTAATGGCTGTCCTTTTCCTATGGCTAATGTCTCTTAGTTTCATCACCAGTAACTTGAGGCTGGTAGTTTAGCCTGTTTCTGAAGGGCGTTGAAATCTTGTGAGAGTCTGGGGGACAGATTATCATTATGATACAGCACTTGCCTGTTATGGGTAAAAGTGGCTACCAGTAACTTGACACATGGCAAATTTTCGTCATACTGAGCAGGAGCAGCACATGAAGAGTAGCTGGAAGCACTGCATGAAAAGCAGCAAGGGAAGCAGTGTGAAGGGAAGCAAGGGTAGTTAACCAAGGCAGAACTATTTCAACATCTAGTGCAGCAGCCTTGAACTCCTCTCCCTAAGTTTGGGGACAGAGGGAAGAGCTGCTGTACTCTTAATAGAAATGAATTAGCTTTAAAATTCCTTTGGCCTTTTGGCCAGAGGAAAAATGCTGTTCTCAAAACATTAGGACCAAGATTTTCTAAAAAAGAGTATGAATAGTGGGTGAATTTCTTTTTCACCAATGAGAGGGTGTCTCAAAGAGCAAAGCTGCTTTTACGTTTTTGTGTTACACAGGTCTGTAGAAAATGTCCGTTCCTGTTCTTTCTGGCTTAATGCATCAGATTGTGACTTATCTGCTTGCATTAATAGCATTGATTTGTAATAAATGCTATAACACAGTGTGACTCAGATGAGTTTTCTCATGCCTTCAGTGCAGGACTGATACAATGAAAACTTAAAGGATGTGTGCTTTTGATTCACTACTTTATCAGCACTGTGCTGAACCTCCAGCAATTTTTAGAGCTGTTTGTTTTCTCTTTGCCTTGTACTGCATGTGCTTGGCTTTTGCTTTTAGAATCCCAATAGAAGTTTCAAACTGATCTATCAAGGCCCAGGGTGATATGGGAAAAATAAAAGGAAAATGGAGAAAAGTGGGATGTTTGAGACATGCCAGCTCATTGCATCAAGTTCTTTGTATTAGGGCCCAAACTCGTGAGGGGGATAATGGAAGAATCCAGTTTGATTTTTAACTATGGATTTTCCAAGATAGAGAAGCATTCCAAAGAAGACCTGGGGAACTCTTTCCAAGGACTGTCCTAATGAGTGCAGGCAATGTGATGAGTCTGATGCCTTTATCACTTTGTTTGCATCCAGTAGACTAAAAGGAATAGAATCATTACATTATTATTTTTTATTAGTAGTATTTATTATTATTAATTATTATTATATTGTCTTCCTTTTGTAAAATGCCAGTTTAGAATTATGAAGTTTCTTGCTGTAAAGTATCAATTCAGCATAGGAAAATTCTAAAATGCATGCTGAGACATTTCTTGCCAAAGTTTATTTGCAGTATTTGTTTCACTGTGGAATATCTTAGATTCTGCTGTTGACAAATCACACAGAAATGATCTTTTTCTAGGGGAACTGGCATAAATGATGCGAACATATGCTAAAATGGGAGACTTTTTTGAAGAGAAACTATAGGACATGAGTGGGGTGAGCACAGAAAAGCAAGCTATGAGCTTGTTCTGACACTGACTTTCTAACTAGTCTTTCTATATCACAGAAATAGTAATACTTAACCCAGAAGGATTTGTGAATCATATTCAAATGAAGTTTCAATGTCTGAATAGTGTGCCAAATTTCTATTAGCTATTTTGAAGTTATACATTTTTTATCATATAAAGTATACTAAAATTGGTCCTGATCTTCTGCTTGCCTGTTTTATTTTAACCAATGTTGACAGCTAGAGCTGGTAGAAACATTCTGAATTAAAATTAAAAGTCAGTGCAAAAATAAACATTAACTTTTCTGTAAAATCATTATTTCATTTTGATGATGAACTTCATTTGCAATGCGCTCTAAGTCTTGTTAAACAAAGATAACAACATTACACAATACTCAGACACCTGAAGCAGACATTTCTTTATAAAATTCAGGTGCTAGACTGTCCTCTCATATTCTGTCTACTTTCTGTATACACATAATTATAAATGACACATCATTTTTGAGAGCAGAATTTGGTTCTGAATTAGGTACAGTGTGTTTGTGGAACTAATGGCCATAATATTTCTTTTGAAAGGCTGGATTCTGTCTTCTGTTTCTATTTTTCTTTGCCCTCTAGGTAAGTAATACCATTTAGAGTGAACTGATATCAAGTGAGACATGACTGTAGTGATTGTGTAAGATTAGGAAAGCTGAAAGCTGAAGTTAAAATGTTTAGATTATATTCTACTCAGCAGTCAGTGCATGTAATGTTGACAAAAGAAGAAATTACCCTGCAGAAGAAGAGGCATATACTTTGGTTAAAGGTCTTGTATACACACAAAGTATGCTTGAAGGTGGCAAAGGACTTTATTTTACTGTCAAAAATAGTAGTTTTGGCACCAAATTGTTGGCATTGTCTCATTTGAAAAGATACCAGCCTCAAAAAGCTTCACTGCTAGACTAGTACTGCTTAAATATTGAATACCTAAGGGTGAGATGAAAATCAAATGAAAATGTGGTGTCTGGAACCACTCTAAGGATCTGCTCCTGTGTGTGTTATGATCCTCTACATACTGAGGAAAATACACAGCAGTGTAATTTCTGGTATCCTTCATGCACTGTGTATTACTGTGTGTAGTTAAAGGTCTTAGAAATGAGAGATGGGAAAATCATCCTGCCTTCTGCAGTTTCTGTGCTCTCGTAAGGATGGTATCCCAAGACCACGGGGATTTATCTCTATGGGTGCTGGGTTCCTCACATTCATATGGGTCTCAGCTGCGAGGATGGAAGAGATACAGGATGGGCGAAAGGGAAGGAAACCAAGGGAAATCTTGGTCTCTGTGGGACTGGATAGCTTCAGCTGTCATGCGCATTCCAGTCCCAAGATAGCGTACAGCACCACGTCTGTGCTTGGGCGTGCTACCTTTCATATTTGTGCAGGCTAGAACAGTGAGTCAAGAGCTGCTGAGACTCAGAAAAGCTGTTTTGTCATGAAGCAATCCTGTTTTCTCAAGTGGGTTTCAGCTCACAGGTGGAGGGGATGCCAGTGACTCAGAGATGCTGTTCCCTGCATGCTCCTCTCTCTTGGTTATGCCGTTTGTTCCAAACACCTGTGGAAATTTTCAATGCAGCTTTGTGAAAGAGAGGAGCAAAGAACAGAAAACAGTAATGAAAAGTTATTACTGTGGCCCTTGAAGGGCATGTGGAAACTTATGTGTGTATCTCGACCCATCAGTTTATTTAACAGAACTTTAAAAACTAGTTTCACATTACTTAGATCACTTGATGTTTTTGCTGAAAACCTCTGCAGCTGTATTTGGTGTGTTTATGGGATATAAATCCATTGAAAACAGCAACAAATCTAACTAAGGTGAGTTTTAAATCAAACTGAAATCTAATTTATTTTTTTTTCTTCTTTACAATTATATCCTACTTGTTTCCTGAAGGTCCTTTAAAAAGCTTCCTGATGTGCACCAAATAATTTGTAACTCCCATTAAGATCCAATGTCAGTTTCTTGTGAATAGAAGGCACTGAGTTAGCAGAAAAATGTAGGCTACCATCTGAGGTTGTACAACTGACAGCCTGGTGTCAAGCCAATAGCCTGGGAGTTTAAATCTGGACTAGATACTTCAAGGCCAAAAGAAGTCTTGTCCATGCCTGTGTGTGTGTGTACATGCTGTTGCACTGGCGTGCTGCCTTTCTCTGTGCCCAGAAGTTGTCCAAGAGATCACAGGCTCAGGGCAGGAGTCATGATGTTGGTTTGTTCTTTGACTGGTAATTTCAGTCACCCCAAAAAAACCCCATGGAAGACCTTACATGGGGCTCAAGGCTTTGCAGTGGGGTGTATTGGAAGTCTGTTGTTAAGTATCCCATAGTGGAATACTCCTTGATGAAAAGGAAATTAATAGAGAAAGGATGCTGGATGTTAGAGTGAAGCTGTCTCTGGAATCCCAGCTCCTTTGACATTTGTGCTCAGTATTAACTGAAAGTCAGGACACCTCACATTGACTTCCACAAGACACAGCTCACCTTCACCGTTCAAATGATCCAAAGTCATTCTTCTCTTTTGGACTTGATTTTGTTTAGGTCTTCTTTCTTAGGGAAACGGAGAAAAGATTTTTCATCCCTTCTCTTGAAAAATTCTGCCTTTCAGAGTAATGTGAGCAACTCGTAGCTTTGGTCCAGTTCACTGAAGATCCTTCCTCAGTCCCACAGCTGTGCTGTGGAGATTTGTTTGTTTGTTTGTTTTCTGGTACAGGATTTAAAGGTTAACTGCAGTAAATCTACATCTCACTGTTTCACTAGGAACGCATTTTGGAAAAAGCTCATTGCTGCCTATGGAACAATTTAGTTGGAAAGATGCTTTAAATTTGTAGTTAAAAGACCCTTAGTTTTTTTTCTAATTTGTTCTCAGCTCTGGATACAGATCCTGGGATCATTGCTCTATTACACCACCCTCTTTGCTTGGAAGATGAGTATTTGCAGATTTCAACTCTGCATTATGTAGCTGTCTTATTGGTGCTGATAAACAGCTCTAAGGAGGCAAAAATTCTTTTCCAAACAGGTTTTTCTCTCTTGCATATCTTTTCGATCAAGCCTACAATTTCATAAATTTATCAAATAAACACAAATTAGCTATCTGATAGTTATTCTCTTCCCTGTGGAATTTGCTTCTTATGAAATGTTATTTCTATTCAAGTAGTAGCTTCTGGAGTATCATTTTTAGAAAAGAATAAATTGACTGTTGAATTAATGGACCTTGGACTGTGTGAATATACAGTTAATGATACAATTCCATAGAAACCTCCTCCTTTAAGAGATAATTGTCTCAAAGATTCCCTGTATTAATGGGCAATATGCAGGTTTCATAGTATTACAACATTTCCAGAAGTATGCAATATCAAATGATAGAAAAATTATTAGGTGTTAATACTACTGTGGTGTTGTGTTATCTGCATTGCCAGGTTTTCTGACCTGGTAAGCCAGAGCTTCACAGATGACCTTGTCCTCAAAACAAGGGGGATGCTACCTGTATGCCTGCTCCACCATGGGAAGGTTGGGCTTTTCCTTTTTCTCCTACACCCCAGCACTGCACCAAGGCAGAGATGAGATCTGTCAGTTTTGGAAGAGGCAACAAAGAGGCCTTTCCTTCAGGTGACTGAAGAAGAGGCAAATACTGTGACCTCCAGCGCAGGGAAAATTTATTCAGGAGTAGGACCCTGCCTTCCTATCCTAAGATCACACATGCTAGGGAATACAACCTGAACGTGTTCCCCCACCTACAGTCCTCTAAAGTCCCGCTAATCCCTTACCCCAAAAAGGCAAATGGAATTTCAATATTCAATAATATTTTAATACTTTTGATAGTAAAGACATCTTCCTCTGAAGCAACAGTGTTTCTCTTTCCTTGAATTGCTGCTTAAGTCTTGCCTGCTCATCCCCCTAAACATTGATTTGGCTAGCAGCCTGGAACCTGAAGGATTTTCATGGTTTGTGAGGCTATAGAAGAGCTTGTGCTCAGAATTAGTAATCTTGAGCATAAATTCCTTCCTGCTATCTGGGAGGACAGGTTCTGTGCAGGATTACTTGAAGCCAGTGTTATACATACATGGACAGTAACTGATGTTTTAACTTTAGAAGAGGCTGTCAAAGAAAAAATAATTTGTTAAGGCATATTACTGTGGGAGACCAAACAGGGACAGGCCCACCCAGGTAGTGGTCCTGACACTCCTTTTGACTTGTGGTCAAAACACAAAAGACAAAACAAAGAAATCTTTGCTGAGAGGGATGAGTGTTGCAATGAGAGAATGTCTCAAACACAGAAGCTTCTCCTTGAAAAGAAACCTCTCAGAAAGGGGAGGGATTGAAACAAAGGGAAGATTGTTGAGAAAGACTAGGAGCCCATATAACAGCCTTGAAGAGTTACAGGAACTGGGCTGAAGAGGAATCATAAGAGATAACAAAGGAGACATCATGGCACGTGGCATGAAGCCAGCAAAATGCAGTAATGAGATCTCTAACTTTTCTTCTCCTATTGTCTCTCTCCGCACGCCCTGCGCTCACCTAATTTTTTTTCCTTCCTAAAATAATTCAGTAACACACAAGTTACCATAATTTTTTTATTTTGTACACTTAAGAGTAACATCATTGACAGTTTTGCCAGGCTTTGTCCCTTGTAACCTCTTGATTTAAGAGTAACATTGTTGCATGTTTTTGATAAACTTAATAATCTCACTCGATTTTAAGTAGAACTGCTTAGTTTGAACCTCCTGGGTAGCTGTTGTAACTCTTGAGTACCACACAGAGTATTAAAGAGGTTAATCTCGCCCCTGGGGCTATTAAAAAAGGTTAATCTTGCCCATACCTACTGAGTGGGATGGGATGGAACAATTACTCTCAGAGGCAGGGAATCAGACTTCACCTGGAAGACTGGAGATGAGATGAACCATGGATTTCACCCTTCAGTGGCTTTCAGAGAACTCAAGCTTCTGTTGCCTGGGTGAGAGGAGAGGAAAAATATTGTTCTAGAATAATGTGCAGTAATTCTTAAAGGAGAAATTTTGCATTAGGGCAGGGTATGAGCTAATCAATAGGTTTAATATAAAACCTTTCAGATGATGTGAGGAGCTTTTGTACTTGTGTTTTTAAGTAGCCAGAGAACTTGAGGGAGGAAGCCTATTGGTTTAGGAGTTTTATGTTTGAGGGGTAAAATGAAGAAAAGCTGGCAAGTCCTCTTTTTTTGCCTTGTCTGTGTGGTTCAGCTTTAGCAAGTTTTACTCACATGAGTTTTATAAAAGAAGGGCGATGATCATTTTATTTATGGCCCAAATGGATGAATGTTGTAAATGAGGCAAGATTTGAGGCATGAAGCAAAATGTTTCATGCAATTGGTATTATAAAAAACAAATAGCTTATTAGGAAGAAGTTGTTACAGGAGGCTACCTTTAAAAAAGAAAATGAAATTGCAAAATCTCTTCAGCTAAAGTGTCTGCTGGTAAGAATGAATCAAGCGATGGCTGGGAATTCATAGACTTATGGCAGAAGCAATTTCAGAGTCAAGTTGCAAAAAAAATCAAAATGGAAACGTGTATTAGTTTTATCCATTTCATACAGGGGAAAAAAATAATAATTGAGGATATGTACATCATCTGTTACATTGACCTGCCAATACAATAGTTGCAAAGGATGGGATTTGTTTCTGGTGAGCCATTTACTCAGGCCTAGGACAGTAACTGCAATATTTCTGTGGTTTATGGCCTCTGAACGCTGCTCTGCTGACATTATTTGGATCTATTTCTCACTGTAGCGGTTCTTATTTCACATGAATTGACTCGGTCTTATAGTTTTAATCTACCCCTTTACTCCTCTTGTTTAAAACCATACACAGTAACTTCTTTGTAATTAGATTCAAAGCAGGAAAGCAGATGATTTCTGGGCAACTTGAAGTATTGATTTAGAAAACTGCTGTCACAACCACAGCTTGAGCCTGTGGTTCTGCAAGTGGCCGTTGCTTGAAGGCAAGAAACACTGACACCCGTTGAGAAAGAGTTTGTTGTTCTGCCCAGTATTCTTTAAGTCATGGCAGTTAATTTAAGAAATACTGCCCAGGAGCTGATAAGCTTGACTGTGCAGTATTCGATGTGACCTTTCCTGTGCAATTCTACAGGAATGAAAAGAGCTGAAGGTTTTAATGAGACTTGTCAGGGGTCCAAAATGGTTTTGGGTTTCCTCATTGTGAAGAACATCACAAGAATCTTTGCCCAAATGATTAAATGATCAACTCTTGGCATATAATAATTATTATAAAAAAATAATTGGCAAATATAATTTTTATGGTTCTATGGATGCTTCAAAATTTCAGAGCATTTCCAGTGCCATTAATTATTTCTGTGAACTCCTGGGACCTCAGCTAGTCTTGTGCCTGCAAGATCAGACTCCTAAATCTGACTGCTGCAAAACCAGGAAAACATAGTATTCTTTAGCCTTTCACCCCAATTTCAGATCAATGTTTATGTGTTATGGTTTAAAAAAATAATAAATAAGATTGATAATATAATTCTTGGACTCACTGCTGACTCTTCCTCCCTTTAGTCATTAGGAAAATATTTTCTCTGACTGATCATGTTGTAAAATGTGTTATTTCAAACCACAGATATTGACAATCGTTATAAATCAAGCTGAAAAGGGGTAATTAAAATTTAATTTTAGGTTTGTCAAGGTCTTTGGAAGCATATCCTGAAGGCCAGCTGTGTCTAGGTTGTGGCTTGTTTCCTGATGACTTTGGGCCATACGCTGATACTGGTGTTCAGACCCCTTTTGAGAGCAATTCCCAGGCACTTCACAGGGTGAGTGCCTGTTAAGCTGAATAAAAATTGAATGGAGTTTACAGAATTTGTCCTTAAATATTGTTTGTGAGAAGAAATGATTCTATGAATTGAGATGATTTTAACCAATATTGCTCTCCAATTGCTTCTGATTTTCTTTCCACTGTTGAGAAGTTCAGTGCCTGACATTGCTACCATTTATTTTCTGACAGCCCAACTGAGAACAAGGGAACATCAAGGAAGTAATATGACTGTGGTTTTTTCCACTGTGTTTGACATATGCATCAACTTGGTGGTCATGTGGAAAGAACTGAGGCTGCATTTTGAGAGTAGACTTACATTCTTGAATTTGCCATCTGCTTCTCCAGGCAGCTCCCTGAACCTCTCAGTCACGTCTCTGAGACAACATTGCACTTCACTGCCAATGCTTGTCTCACTGCTCAGACTGAATAGACACAGCTCTTTCATAAACCCTTGTGGGAGTGTATAAAACCATACATGGTATATGAGGACAGTTGCATATGACTAATAAAATTTAGCAGTTCCACCAGGAGCTTGTGCTGTCAGTGTAGCTTTGACAATTTCTTTCTGAGCAATGTTCTTTACGCAATGTCAGGTGTTTTTGAAATGCGATTGGGAATATACATGTATAGCAAATACCAAACAATCTAGGAGCTGAATGGTATTTCTGAAGGCTCCCCTCCTACAAACTCTTGTATATGTTTCACTTCTTATACACTGTGCTTTTTCTCACAACAGCCAACCTACTTGCCAGTAGTGCATCAATCTGCAAGTTCAAGGCTTTACAGACTCCAGCTTAGTTGTACAGATAATATTCTGAACAGGATTGGCTCTACAACAAAAAAATACAAGAAGTATTTCATTGTAAGCTTAGACTTAAGCAGATGCTTGCCCTGTGTATTTACTGAAGTAGTTTATTTGTGAAAATAATTAAAAAAAAACCCCAAACCCATACCCAAAACCAAATGCTTGCCTGCTTTCAGCTGTATGTTTACTCTTGGCTAGCTCAAGTCCTGGTGCAAATTTTCAGTATGAGTTTGCTTAGCAACTCTTACAAGATATAAGTAAATTAGTATTATTATTCTTCCTTTTAGTATAGGCAAAATCCTGAAATTCTGTCGAAAGAAATTCCGCAAGCAGAGCAAAAAAATTACCTGTAACTTCTAATGGCTCATGAGCAGTAATACTTAGCGTGTCTTATTTTATTTTTTTCTATTTTTTTTTTTAAACTTTCCTTTTGGTTCTCTCATATCTATTTATGGATTAGAGTCAAAAAGCCAGGGACTGCTGAGAATATCAGGACATACCTATGAGTTAATTATTCTAGTTCTCTGTCATTTTGGTTGAAAAAAGTAACAACTCAAGCAACTAAAACAAAACGTGGAAAATCCTAAGAACATTGCTTTCTGCTTTTGAATGTTTGAAATCAACTAAGAGATCATTGGTTGTAGTTATTACTCAGGTATATTCCACAACTGTATTTTAATTTTAAAGAATTACAGTTGCTATAGGGATTGGTGATTAGATGAAAGTATTCAACATATTCAAAATATTCAGATGTGAAGTACTACTATTCACAAATGAGACATTATAGTTCCTATAGTGTAATGAAAATGTCAGCTCAATATTCGGCAGCAGGCAAGTAAGAAAAATAAATTTGGGGATTATTAGACAAGAAATTGAGCCCAGAACCATCTGAAAGTGTCCCGTGAATGTCTGACAATGTTCTTGCCATCTTCTTGCATTCTTCCTTTGCCATCTTCTGCTGGCCACTTTCAGAAATCTTGATCTCACCCAGACTGGCTTTCCTTTCCTTTTCTGGTACTGGAAACTGAGACTATGCTTTGTCATAAATCACATTGCTGTCACATGTTTTTATCATATGATGTAAGATTTCCTCTGATTCTTTTCTTCTTTATCTATTATTTTTAAAAAGATAAATCAAACAGTGCTGAACGTAAGGAGGAAAGGGGATATGTCTTCTAGAAAACTTATTTCTAAATATCCTGTAGCAATTCTGGAAGAGGAAAACCGCATCTGAAATAGGAGGCAATTTTACTCTTGTGATCAGCTGGATGGAAGTCAATGTAACTTTTCCAGTGTGTTATGTCTGGCAGTTGCTTGGATGTCTGCAGCTAAGTAGCAGCTTGTAGAATTCTTTTCAATTATTCTAATAGATAGTATTATGTGCTGTTTAATTGGATTTATGCACACTCTGAAGGCGGCAGATGTATGGTTTAACAGGAAAGTCATCTTGTAGCAGTGCGAAATCTTCATACCTTGCGTGTGGGTATTAGTACGATACGAACGCAGCTGTGGATTAGTTTCTTACACCCTGACTGTTCCCCTGCCCGCAGTCGCAATCCATACAGCAGAATGTTTTTGGTAGGATGGGGTCAAACAAATTACCCTTAGAAGATTAAAACTTTAATTATTTTGATTAAAGACAATGATTAATTCTACCAGGACTCCTATTGTGTTTATTAACTGTGATAAAGTATCAGACAGGATTACGAACTGGTGGCTACTTCTGGTTCTGAATAGAAAGTAACGACTGAGTACATATTTGAAGATTAATTTCATTAATAAAATCTGTCATCAGTTAAGACATTAACGGGATAGGACAGTATCTATGAAATCACTGTGGTAAAAGATTACTTATCCTACATTGATAACTGTGCTTGTAATCTAAGAACTTTGTCAGCAGAATTGGCAACTTTAATTACATTGGTCATTAGAGTATTTGAGTGTCAGATGATTAGAATTGATGAACCTTGGTTAATGAAAAGCCCTAAATGTTAGTCAGTCATATTTATATAATTGAAGACAATCTTAATTAACTGATAAGGGTTCTTTCATTTTTTAATTTTATTTTATTACTCAAAGATAAAAGTAAGATTTCGCTTTGTGTTCCATCCACTTAAGAGGTTTATTTAGATGGGATTAGTGAATTTGACAGTGTTTTGCACTCCCTCAATCATCTACTATAGCAAGTCTGATTATGCCCTTATTTATGCCCTGCATCACCCCGTGGACTCCTCTGGCTTGATGCAATTGTAAATGAAGGAAGAATATGTCTTCCTAACAAGAATGACAAATGCCGTATTACTTTGGCAGCTAAACTGGTTGCCAAAGCAAGTGGGTGTTCAGGCATTTCATGGAGTTAACTGCAGCAGACATGAAGACAGTAATTTTAGCAATTAGGATGATCTGGATGTGAAGTGGTTCATAATATGCTTGTTTGTGTCTCATCAAAGCAGATTCTGGGTGTTATTATCTATGAATGCTAAATAGAGTGATTAATTACACTGACATTCAAGAAAACAAGATAACTCAGATTTTTATGATAAGAAACTGCTGATTCCCTTTGTCACTATAATAAATGGTTCTGTCTTCTCTTGCTTGCATGTTTAGATGTACTGAGATAATACTAATTACTTTATAATTAGTTATGTGTACAAACGAATATAGCCGAACAAATGCATACATTTCAAAGCATCTCTTCTCAGTCCACTGGGAGCAGGAATTTAGGGCTATTAATCTAGATTCCTTGTGAAAGGCTAAAGAAACTAATACTTTTCCTATGGTGCCAAGACTCCTGGCACATAATCTAAGCCCCTGAATGCTGGAAAAATGCTGTCAAATTAGAGACAGTTCAGAAAAAATGCAAGACACCTTCTGTCTCTCACTAAGCCGCTTAGAAGTGTGAAGCTTTAACCATAGAGCATTGAATCCAAGATTCAGAGTCCAGTGATACTGCCTACTCGTGCCAGGCTGGCAGGAGGCCACTCTGAGGACCTTTTGGGAAATCAGCTCCCATCAGGCTTCCCTGAACCTGCACTTTCACAACCAAAATTGCATGTGGTTTAGGAGATTCAGGCTGCAGTTTTACAAGGTTGTGCATGTTCTGCAGAGCTGGCTGGGACACTTGTGTAGCTGTATTACCTAGATAGGGAATATGACTGGCTTCTGTCTACTAGAGAGATGATGAGCCTGGTTAAATTTCAACTCTGTTAGTGTGAAGGTCCCAGAAAGAGTTGGTTCATATCCCATTTCCCTACAGGTACTTCTTGGACTGGCTATTCAGATGCCAGCAGCCTCTGCCACACAGTGGGACAGGAGCCACATGGGCTGTGCCCACCACAGTGCCACACAAAGCCTGTGCCCTATGGAAAGAGCCTTTTTGAAGTGCAGTTTTACATTCTTATTAACCACATAATGTTTCATTTTATCCACTGTCCGGTTTCTTTACTGGGAATATGTACTTGATCTGGTCTTTGGAAAAAATGTGCTTAATGCTCTTCTTACACAAAATTGTGTATATCCATGGGAAGCACTTTAGTTTATATCCTTGTGGCCAGATAAGACTTGGCTTGCTTTTTATTAGCACATTGTCTGTGAAGGCCAGTGTTTCTCTAGACAGTGGACACTTCAGAATTTCACTGTCTATTTGAAGGCATCTGTCTCCAGATTTCATTCCCATCCGTTTGAAATATATCTGAATCAATGGCTACCTAAATAGGCATGAAAACATTAATTTTGGTTTCATATCTATGAAACCAAGAGGAAAAATAAGCAGCATCGGTGAATAGACTATTTTGGCATGCATGTGATGTTCTGCAAACTGTCATGCCTCTACTGAATACCAACTTTTTGCAAAATATTTCTTTTGAAAGAAGGAAAAACATACAAATAAAGTCTATTAGCAAGGTGAATAGCTACCAAATGCATGCTATGCATTTATATAATATATATGTATAAATTTACCATCATACACTTGCATTTTGAAATAACAAAGAAAGTGGCCTAGAAGATGACTGAAAATAGAACAATATGATTAGGGGAGTTAAACCTTGATTTGCATCTAAAAAATGTAGTGCGTGCTCATTTATGTGCAAATGTAATGGAAAAAGGCTTCAGGTAAAGTGGCGAAAGCCTAAACAAAATAAACACTTAATTTTCTTTTATTGTACTTTGTGACTATTAATAATATTACGGTACTGAGGCAAAAACATTAAACTAAGCAGGGGAGCAATAAATGTTCCTAGACTGTGCAATGCTGTTGATATTAGTGGCTAATAGCTCCAGAGTTCACATAAAATGCAGATTGAAGTACAAAGAAAATGTTTAGTGGAGTCAGCAGTGGCAGTGAACTGTTTACAGGTGAAACTAATAACCAGAGGGCAGCCGCAGCAGGGGCATTTTCTGCAAAAGATATCTGAAAGGAACTTTTTGAAGCACTTAATCAGACTGTCCCTGTCCTCAGGGACGGAGATTTGATAATCCCAGTTTATTTCTCTTGAAACCTAGCTTCTAAAATTATTATTTATAATGTGCCATGTTTCCATTTATTAATATCATGAAAAATGCAAGGATTATAGGGTATGTTGATACAAAAAAAGCCATCACTGATTTAAGAACATCATGCTGAAGTTATGAGAGATGACTTGATACCACACTGTTGGCTACATGAATGAGAAACTGGATTTGGGGTTAATGAACCATAATTAAGTTCACTCACTGTGACATACAGAAGAATGTAATACTCGGCAGTAGTCATACTGTGTTTTGTTTTGCCTTGCAAATCTCAACACAAATTGTTTCCCACATCTTCATCTGAGAGACCATAAAGAAAATACTGACAGCAGAAGAAATAAATAGCTATACATTTAATTGAAGAAATAAGATCTCCTCTTCTGTGCCCTCCATGCTGAATGGCAGGGGGCAATAAAAGTACAAAACCCACATAGTGTTAGATGATATTAATCTTAACAGTGATGCACTTTACCAGCGTCAGTTGAATAACTAACATTAAAATAAGTGGAAAATTATATTAATGTGGAATATGATCACTCAAACCACACAGTAAAACACAGTTGGAGGAATATTTTTGTTCCTGAAGTGTTTTCATCCAAACCAGTGTTTGGATAAGTAAGACTTATCTTTTTTGATATTTTATTGAACAATATAGTCTGTATTTATTTGCCACATTGAGATTATTTTGCCTCACTTCAATCACCATATGCATTTCTTTAGGTTTTGATTTATAATTGGAATAGTATGATAGGTTACCTGAGTGATTAAAATATCTTGTCAGTGAACACAGTTGCACAGTAGACAAGTATTGGTTAGTGTAGCTCTCTAAACATGTGGTTCTCCAAGACAAAGTATAGTTTAGGAACTGGTTTACTAGAAATAATTAAAACCACATTGGGGCAAACAAAATAAATGGTACAGATTATTTATGCTCCTACCCACTTCTACAATGAGCTGCCCTGTTTGGCTTCTCAATGCAAGAAGGAAGTACAAGCTCAAATAGGAGATTTCTTCTGTGAACATTCAAAGAGCTGGGGTGCAATTATCCTCTTAAATATCACTGTCTTCATACTTACATATCTAGGAAGAAGAAGGAAAAGGCATTTGGTAGTATTTGGCATATAATTTAACTCAAGGGCTAATTAACATGGGTTTATACAGAATTAGAAACAGATAGAAGTCTGTTACTAAATAAACTGGTTAAATTTTAGGATATTAGATGATTTCAGGCTTCTGCTTTCTGCTGTGACGTTCAGTCTTGTGCTAAGACTGCATCTGAGCTCATCCCTTCCAACAGGAGCAGGCCCACTGGAAGTCCTGAGGATCTGAGTCAGGATGCAAGGCTGGGCCATAGTAGCAGACTGTCACCATATGTCATGATGGTCACCCAACAAGAGAGAGTGAAATGTGTGAGCTTGACTGGAACACACTTCTCTAAGCTGGTCAGAGAGTCCCATAGATGTCAATTTTGTTTCTCTTCAGTAATCTATTATCATAGAATCATTGAATCTATTAGCCATGTTAGAGGTAAAACCCACTGTTTTAAGTCTGTCAAAGGGAGAGACTATTTTCCTGTCTTCTCACTCAGTCAGATCATCTCTCTCTTTGTGGTCCTTCATTAGCTTGCCTTTCCTTAAATGCATTGAAAGAAATTTAATTCTCAAGCCCTCTTGTGAAGAGTTGACTTGGCTCTCTCACTCAGCTTAGTGTAAAGCTCAGCTTCCCACTCTGCTTGGAGAGGTGTTCCAAGGGATTTGTACTGCTTCCCAGGTCTTCCTCATGCTTCAGAAAAACACTCCATCAATAGCCAAAAGATACTTCACTGCTCTCCTTCAAAAGTCTTTCAAAAACATCTTAAATGACTCATACATTGGAAAAAAAAAAAAAAGACAGAAAAAAAAAGGTTAGGGTGGCTCCTATTCTGAAATCCTCACTTCTGTTGTTGCCCAAAATCCACAGTTTACACAGCATAGATCAATGAGGCTTCTGGATAAGAAGTGGGTCTTCTAGATACTAAGATAGTGTAAGAAATTTGTAGCAATTTCATACAGCAGAAATGGAAACAAGATTATTGATCATGGGGGCAAAGGATTCCCATCACTTTCAAGATCTGGATCATTATCCTTTGGAGATGAAAATATACCCTGGTGATGAGTATTCAGTGGTTCCTCAGAGGCAGAAAATTCTCCTTCTCCCTGTCTTCCAGAATTAGCTGGCTATCCTTAGCTTACCTTGTGGTAGGACTGCAGTCCACTAAGTTTTTATAGCAGGATGGCAAATAGCATTTCAGAGCTTCACTACAAGTTCTGGCAAAGTTGAGTTGCCTGGAAACTGGCTGCGCATTTGGGTCAAATTTTCTTTTTATTTTTCTTTTTTTTTCTTTTTTTATTCTTTTTTTTCCTTTTTTTTGTTTGTTTTGGGAATCTGAGTGATAGGTAATTAGGTCATTCTGTTGCATGGGGCATTCATAGTCCCTTCTGTTGGCTCTCTTCTACTTTGTATAAATAATTGACTCTCCACTGGTACAGAAATAGGAATCTAAATCTCCCACTACAGAACAAGAAAATATTTATGGCTAATTAAGCATTTTGTGGGGAAGCTTGAACACAACCAGAGGGAGAGATCCATTCAAGAACCACTTGTCTAAGGCTTATTCAAATTATTAGTTTCAGTGGCATCTTCTCTGCTCATCATTTTTGTCAAAACCACACTTTGGTCCCAAGCATGGGATGTCCCCATTCTGGGTCTTATGCTTTCTATTATTTTTTCTCAGGGTATTGAAATAAATTTCTGGCCAGAGAAATGAGAAGCTGACAATGGTAGGCAGCTGCAATGCACTGTCACATCCGAAGAAGAAGAACCTGAGTAAAATGTAATATTTAGTGAATATTTGCCTGCAAAACCAAGTTAGGTTTAGTCAACACTCTACTAAAAGACTGAACACACCTCTTCAGATCCCAGAACATGTTATATCTGAATAAACCGGCGTAGCATAACTCAGGATTTCCAATGCTGTCAGTCTTAAAGGAGCCTGTGAGCTTTAAAATAGCAGCATATTTACCACCACATACAAGCCATCTCTTTATCTAAGTCATTCCCTCATATTATTGAAATGATACTTTATGAGCAGTGGCTTCACTCTATATTTATTTAGCTTCTTAAGCCACTATATATCTGGTATGCTGCATTTTATACCTTCATTTTTAAAATATTGTTTTATCCTGGATATGCAATAGCACTTGAATTGCAGTTTGTTTTCATTAAAACAGGAGGCATTTCAAGAACATTGGCACTTTATAGTGTAGGTTACAGGTTTTGATTTTAAGCCAAATCGTTGTTGGTTTTGGCAAGTGTTTCCTCTGAACCTGAGGTGGTGGAAATACTGACACATTGAAATTAACTGCATGGTTCCAGCTCAGGAGACTTATTCTGCTGAATCACCTGCCTAAATGTTGTCCTGCGTTTTTCATCTCATTAATGATGCAGGACTTTCACACACAGGTGAAGAGGTGACTTGACCCTCTTTTGCCCTCAGCTGTGCCAACTGAATTAGTGTAGAACCAAATGGCAGCTTCATGCTGCAACGTAGATTTTAATACAATCTTTCAAAAAATGACACAAATACTGATATTTTTAATGCATCTGGTGGTGAAAATAAGGCAGTGGTGCTTCTAGAGCTCATCATGCCCTGATACTCAGGTAAAGGATTCATATCTCTTTCATCACCATTCTCCATCATTGTTTTGATTCTTTTAACTAGCAGCATAATGTGTCTAATTTCAGAGCTGAAAAATATATTTGGGTTTGCATCAGGGACAAATGCTACAGGTAAAAATTTTCTGGTAATTGTTTTGCTTGCGTTTGAAAGAGAACAGAGTGGGGGTCTTCCTGCAGGGTTGCTGGCTCAAAGAGTTAAAAATCAATAAAATACGCTCTTCTCAATAGCTTAGTCAAATGTAACATTAGATTAGATAATTGCATAGGCAATTTACCCTTACACTAATTCTGATTATGAACCTGCACTACTTAGTCAAAACTTCTGTCCAAAACAACTTGCTAGTTCATTCATTTCAAAAGTCCTCTTGAGGACAGTTTTGAACATCTTTAACCAACTACAGAAAGGGAAGTTTTGGTTATCTATTTTGTATAATATATAAAGCACAGCAGTGCAGAAAATTTGGAGTAGTGGTAAATGAACTTGCTTCTTAACTTGATTATATATTCATCTTGAATTTTGTGGCATATCTGATTCCACAAGCCTAGTGCAGCATGTAGGATTTACAGGTGCACAGCTATGTTTGAAAGTTAGCACAAGTGTGCTTTATTATTTATTATTAGATATATTTTCTGTTGGATATCTCTCAGAAGTGAAAATAGGTAAGAATGGAGAGCAAAGCTGTGAGATATGGCTGTGGTGTTTAAGTGAAATTCATCCCACGGTGAAGATGAGAGGTACAACGTCCATGAACCACCTACACCCTGCTGATATTCAGGTCTGAGGACAGAAAGAAGAATTTAAACACTTTCCTGCTGGCTTTTGTTAACATTGAATTTCTCACAGCTGTGGACTTTTCACTGAACACATTTGTCATTTGGTTCACAGTTTCCCTTTCTACAGAGGTTTTTCATAATACTGGGCTGCAAAGAAAAGAACTGAGGGGTTAAGCATCAAAGCAGAGGAGGAGGAAAGAAGTCACATTGGAAATTATAGATGACTGGACTCCAGAAGAATGAGGTGTAGCAGATTATTTCTAGTTATGCAACACTGGAAGTCAAATACGGCCAGGCATCTGCTGTCATTGGCAAGGGAAGCAGGACCTGACCCTGCATGAGTAGAGTGCAGGATCCCATCACTGACTGAATTAATTCAAGTCGTTAGAATGTGGGCTGCCTGCTAAGTCTTTTTAATTTTGCTCTTGGCTCTTTTGATGTCTTATGAGTCACAAATCTTCTACTGGCCTTGTTTTACAGATCTGAGAGCAAGGGAGTGACAGTATTTACCTACCTCATATGGAAAATGTGAGGCTTAATTAATGTTTCTAAAACCTGGAGGATCATCCACCAGAAATGTGCTGTGTTATTCTCATGCATTGCATAAAGTTCTCCCTCAACTTTTCCTCACCTTCTATTATCTTTTAAAATGGAACAAATATTATTGAAAATGGGTCAGAGTTTTATTTAATACTTATTACATATTTTTCAGGGCTCAGTGAGGATATATATCACTTGCAGGCCCAATAAACTTGTATTATGGTGCTTTCAGAACAGGTATAATAAGTTGCCCAGCCCTGCTTGACGGCACTCTGAAATAAGAATACAAACTTCAGGAAGCACAAATCTGTGACTCTAGGCTCAGAGCATACAAGGTGAACTCTGAATGCCTTGAATGAGAAACAAAAGACATCTTTTCAATTCTTATACATCAAGGCTAAGTGTTTTTCCCAAAGCACAATAGAAAACAGGAAATTCTCACTAATGGGAAGAAATATCTAATTGGCATTACTGATATCTTGTAGGATGACTTGAATTATTTATGATGGTAAAATCATTGTTTATACTGTACTCACAAAATGGAGGCAAGGCAGGAAATACAGAGAACAGTGCTCTGTATTAGACACAATAACCATTTACTTTTAGGGGTATTCTTAAAACTCAGAAACACAAGGTCTTTAATCTATATTTATATATACATGTGTATAGCTCAGTGCACTCATTAGCAAAGCTGCGGAAGTGGTGCCTGCAGCGATAGGGATAGAGGGAAGTGAGAGATGAATGTCTGACAAACCTAAAAATAGGGTGAGTTACTTCTCTGTACACTTGTGGACACCATACAGAAAGGTCATTGTGCTTTTCTCTGGCACCTCCCTTTGGGATACATATTCTGGGTGTTCGTGGCATCCGATACTGGACCACGGGATTTTCTAAAAATCCTAAAATATAGTTTTCTAACCTCCAAATACCCCTTTTCCCCAATGTGAAGTGAGTCCATTTTGGATGTCACTGTGCTGGCTAGAGATGAATTAATCAGTGGACTGGAAGCTGGTGTTTGCCCACAGACCAGTGACCAGAACCTAATTACATTCAGTCTGCGCAAAGCGAGGCCAGTGCCGAGCCTGTGTCATGTCAGTGCATCTGAAAATTGTATCTCTTGTGTATGCTGGAGTGTGAAAGTCTTTTGTTGCTAAGAAAAGCTGCCTAAACAAGCAGAGGGCAGGGCTGGTTAAGCTCAGGAGAGAAACCCTCCGACGATGAAATTAAACTGTTCCCAAGTGTTGCTTTTTTGTTCAGGCCTTATCAAGTCATTCCCCTTGACTGATCAGCTAAAACCACTGAATTTATGATCTGCCTGTGTAAATACTTGTACTGTAGAAGTCAGACCTGCTCTTTTGTTGTCTTTTTTTGTTTCCTGAGTAAACGAGGCCTATGAGTCTCCACTGACCAAACTCCCTGTGAAATTATTGGACTGTATTCTTTCACACTGGTTCAGAAGTGTATGAATTGTATCTCTGTGCACCTGTGTGTGGTGCAGCTTGTGTCCCCCTCTGGATTTGGGTGGAGAAGGCCAAGTGATGATGGCTCTGTAAAGCTTCTCCACCCCCCACAGTGGCTGAGCATGTGCTCAAGGGCAGGAGGAGCTGCGGGAAGGCAGGAGATCAGGTGCAGGCTGCAGATTTTTTCTGTTTATTTTTAGGGTGTACCTGTCTGATACCTTTTCCAAAGCAGACTTCAGCCTTTTCTTGTAAAGTGTGTCCTCTCCAGGGGATCTGTTGCCATTGTCTGTTTTTCTTAGAAGGTAGCGCATCTAGTAGGACAAAAGCAAACAAGTGGCTTAAAAGATGCTATAAAATAAAGACCTGTAGCTGAATCCCTGGTAAGCAATTACTGCTGCTTTGTATCATTTAATAGGAGGTACAGAAAGGGTGTCTCACATTTACAGATGGGGATCCTCAGACACTGAACTAGAAGCTGATGAAGCTGAACTAGACAAATGTGCTGCTGTGTTGATGGGATTGCCTGGTTTATGGGACTTTTGGGTAGGAATGGGCTTGGGTAGGAATCTCTGAAAATAATAATAATAATTATAACACTTTGATAAATTATTTAAGCAGATTCTGTCCTGATTTACAAACCTCTCAGAAAATTATGATAATTAATAAGTTCCCAAAAAGAAACTGAGTGATGTATCTGCACTGTGTATGGCAGTTTCATGACCCCGCTGTTTCACAGGATATAAACGACAATTTGTTTTCAGTGAAGAGCCATCAGAGATAAATTCCACCTATGAGAAAGAGCAGAGACTGTTACATAGAACCAGAATGGTAATACAGGGGTTTATGAGCTAATCAAAGGCAATGCATCTATTGCCCTTTATTAGAATCCTTGATAGCCTTTCAAAACAGATAAAATTGTCTTCTCCTTTTCATGAGGCACATTTTGCCCCATCCATTTGTATTTGGGCAGTGTCCCTCAGCACAGATGGCTCTCACCCGAGTGTGTCCCCACTGGTGATGTCCATTATGCTGTGTCAGGGAGCCAGGCAGTGAATGAGCAATAGACATGCACTTGCTTTCACTGTTGTCATTGCCAGGTGAACAGAAAGGATCCCATCTTAGGCAGATGTGGCGAATTGAAAATACAAGTGACAAAAAGCATTTTTGTTTTCTATTGGAAAAAAATTCCCAGCCCATATGGCTGCTGTCAAAGCTGGGAGTAATGTGGCTTTTGTCCCTTTGGTAGGGTAACCCCTTGGTAAATGGAGGCAGGAGTCTGCTGCGTGACAGCACTTAAGGCTGGAGTTAAGCAGTCAAGGAAAACAGCAGCAATAAAAGGTTATATATAAAAAGAGGTGATTTTCTCTTCTGAGCCCTGAGGACTCATGATCCCAGTCTATACGCGTTAGGATATGGCACAGTGTAAATTCTCAGTAAGGAACTTTGATTTGAGACGGGTTTTGATGGCCTTTGAATGAGGCAGTGGTATTATAGCTAACAATAATATCCCTGTCTTCTTTCCATAATCTTCCAATAACCCATTAAGGAAGAAAATAATTACCTAACACCTATTACCATGATTATGTCAGTTACCAAAACGTGATGAGGACAGAGGATGGTGCACTGATGAGATCTGCTTCAGTGTATGTGGCAGCATATCACTGAGAGAAGCTGTGCAAGAGCAGAGTGCAGTCTAGAAAAACCGTTTATAGAAATTCGGAGCAAATGAACTCAGTAGCAGAGAAAAACATGTAGTTGTTCAGGATAAGGATACTTTTTTCCCAAAATTTGTAGTGCAGTCAGTATGCTGAGAACACAGGATCAGATTCAAGAAAGAGCAGGTGTCAGAGAAAATTCAGATTACTAGTGGCTGTAGAGATCAAAATGGATTGAAGAAATGAAATCCTTAAGCAAAGATATGTACTTTACTGTGCTCATCATCCTGGGATAAGATTAATCTTACATATCTAATGCAGAAGATATGTATTAGAAGAACCTTCTTCTTGGTTACAGAAACATCATTTTATCATTTTAATGCTTTAAAAATACTAATCTTGCAACTTTTGCCATATTTTTTAAAGAATTTGATAAATGGTCA
Organism: Apus apus; assembly: GCF_020740795.1. Taxonomy (NCBI): domain Eukaryota; kingdom Metazoa; phylum Chordata; class Aves; order Apodiformes; family Apodidae; genus Apus; species Apus apus. The sequence continues at coordinate 7,692,645 of NC_067287.1, forward strand.
AATGCTTGTAATTTGCCTTTTTCCCCTAAGTTACTAAAGAACATACTTAGTTGGCTAAATAAAACAAAATTCTTGGTAGTGTGGAAGATAATTTTCACTTCTGGTATAGAAGTAAAGATTGATTTCCTTCTCCTGAGTCAGATAAATCACTTGTTTTGGAGGGGAAGAATATTCCTTGAATATTTTGTCCAGCTTTAGGTATGGGAATTTTTTTTTTCCCTTGTATTTGTAGAGAGTACTTATTATATTTTAAGTGCTGCAGCAAGCATATATAAAAAAAACAAATCTTAAAGCAGCTGAAAGGTCTTTTGACTGTATTCAGGAGTAAACTCTATTTGAGTTCTCAACTTTGATCGCATAAAGGCTGAAGTGGAGGCTTTCAGGCTCTCCAAACTCAACTGGGTTGGGAAATGCCTCATGAAACTTCTTGTTTAGTCCACAAAGCTAAACACTGAGTCAATATTTAGACTGAGGGCTGGGTTGTCAGCTGGCAGAAAATCACATACTTCCACTGATGTGAGCTGGAGCCAGATAGATTTTTCAGCCATGAGCTCTCATGGTTTTGTTACTTCCCTTGTGGTGTTTGGTTCCAGGTTTTTCTTTCATTCCTTAAAACTCAGACTCAGGGAACTACATGCAGTCTCACTTTGTATGAAAATGAAGTGTGACTAAGTGTCTTGCCTGTCTGATGTTAGAAAGGGTCTTGAAAACAATAGCCTAGAGGCCCTTAAAGTATAAGGCAAAGAAAATAGATCCCAGATTTATCATCTCATATAATATGGTTTATAGAATGATGTCAAAATTTTTGCAAACATAGGGCTAAAGATGGTCTGATTTATCCCAATGGAGTATCTGATCCTAAATATTAGTCAGGAGACAAAAATGAACTCTGTTTATCCAGTATACATAATCTCCCTCTCTCACTCTTTCTGTGTCTCCGAGTGTACTGTTCCTATGGAGATCACCCATCTCTTTTACAAGCTCATCTTATATTCTGTCTTAGATGTCTACTTACTGTTGAGATCCACAGGATGTTGGCTCATTCCCATTTACTCTGGAGACAGCAAATTTGGGCAGTAGAACAGCTTCAAGTGCCAGTTGGCATAAACCTTGACACAGCTGTAGTAGTGGGAGAAGAATTTACTTACAAACAAGTCTCCCTGTTTGAACCCTGTGTTGCCATCCTGACAACTTGTGAATGTACTGAAATGTTTTTCCTGAACTCAAAGGATGCTCCTGAAGCTAAGAGTTGTATGACTTAGAGTCCAGGAGGCAGCCAATTAACCTCCACTTCTCACTGCTCTTGAAATGCTCTGCTCAGTTCCTATTCCCTTGCACAAGCCCCTTCCACCCTGTAGGTGTTCAGAGACCTATAGTAAAAGCAGGTGTTTGCTCCATGCAGTTCTGTGGACTGGGTGCTGCAGAAATCTATGGTTTGCTTCTGACCTAAGGTGCTAAGTCTGTTCTTATATATTTATTATTTGCTGGTAGAACCTCTGGGGAAGGTGATGCATTATCCAACTTCGCCTTATGTTGCTGCTTCCTGCTGCTTAACAAGAAAGAAGAGAATACAGCCTCATTTAAAACCACTGCCCTGAGCTAAACCTGCCCCTTCTGCTTTTGTTTCCTATTGGTAAAACCCTCTGTAATCTGGTAAAGCAGCAAGAGACCCTGAACAAGGAACTTTTTGGTGTAAAACAATATATTCCAAAGCTTCTCTAGCATCTCCATCTTTAATCACTTTCAAATCAGCCTTTTCCTTGCCTTTACAGAGCAGTATTCTAACACCCATTTCTCCACATGGTGAAAGCTGTCCTGCTGCACATGTTCTCCATGCACTAAAACTTAGAGCAGAGCCTTCCCCAAAGGGAAGAGGACAATAGAACCTGAAGGAACTGAGAAAACAGGGTTCAAATATAGTGGAATTGAATGGATTCATCAGTTTTCTACTCTATGTCTGCATGGTCAGAACGAGGAAGAGCAATAATTAATGTTACCATGCCAAAAATTATTAAACTGGTTTACAAATCAGGAGAATAAAAAAATATATTTGAGATTTTTTGTGTTTGCTTTGTTAGCTGAGACCTTTAGGATTGTGCATGGGTAGTTTCACATTTGCTGGGTACAGGGAGTCCCAGATACTCACACACCTCCCCAGGAAACCAAACAGAGAGCAGTCTGCACGTCCTGCCTGCCCCAGGAGCTCGCTGGTAAGAAGGAAGACAGCTGTCACTAACAAGCTCCAAGCTAGGAATAATGCTGTGTCTGTGCTGTGGGCTTACTGAGCTTTCAGGAAACAGTTTCAAAGTCTTAAAAGAGTTCTGACTGGTCTTGATCTATGCTGTGTTAGGAACAATAGTCTGTCAGCTAGAGCCATATTTAGTTTTATGTATAGGATACCCTAACTTAGAGACCTGTCAAAAGTCTGTCTAATGGAGGTCTACTGGTTCCTCAAGTCCCAGGAAGCCCATTTTAAACCCTGTTTTACAATTTCTTGATTCTCTCCCTCCCAAGAGCAGCCTAATGTGAAGTGTATCATAATGGATGTTTTCCCTCAAATCCTTCAGCTTTAAATCCTTTCTTTTTCTAATTCTAGTGTGAGTTCATCTCACACTTCCCCTTTTATTATCTGCTGTCAGTGGAGACCTAAATTTGATCCAGTAAGGAAGTGCTGTGTGTCACAACAGATACTTTACACATCCTTAAGGCTTCTACTTGGCAATAAACAAATAAATAAAATCAGCATCAGAAAAACTTCCCAAATATAGATCAGAATGATTTTGTTTTCCTTCTGACTTTACAAAGAAGCCAAGGAAGGTAATGCAATAGTAGTATGTTCATGAATATAACCACTGTAAACTGAACTTGGTAATTTCAGTGAACAGACTCATTGCTCTTTAGACTTTTTCACACATTCTGCCATCATATCCTGAGCCAGGTGTACTAGGTGCTTCCCAGCTGGCCAGTTTTGGACTTCTGCTGGTCTTTTCTGTCATTTGGCAGCCCTCAGGAAAATTAATCCCTTGATAAGGTTTGAAAGAATCACAAGCTGAAACACCTTCCAAAGGAGCTAATTTGTCCTTCAGCTATTCAAGTGCACAACAGCATTTCATTTTCTGTGGTGATATATAACTCTGACTTCCACTTCCCTGAGTTTTTTTCACTAGTCTGTAATACTTAACTTACAAGTTACATGTTTATAATCCTACATCTTACAATAGATACAGAAGACATACGTCGGTCATAGGCATTGTCATGAAGGATTAAAAGTATTTTTCTCCATTTGCTTTAAATCTGGCAATTTTCTACTAAGTCCAGCAATGGAAATGAAAAAAAAAGGCAGGCATTTGTACTGCCAGTGAGCATGGTTGGATTCATATGGCAGATAGTGGTCAAATTAAGCAGATCCTATTTATTCAGAAGTTGTTTCATACCACAATGACCTGATGTGTTGCTCACCTCATGGTACCTGCACTTAGGTATCCAAAGCCTCCCTGCTCCTTTGAGGAGCTCTGGATTAAAGTCTCGTAGAAACAACATTCAAATACCTTCTAAAGAGTGACTATTCATGGATAGCAGGCAGCTGTTTGGCAGTGAATAATTTCACATTTCTTGAACTCTGCTCATGAAAGCTGGAAAGGTATCCAGAGCCCTCTAGAAAGTTTGGCCTTTTTACAGTATTTGTGCTGTGAGCGCTTACCTCGGGGGCTAGGGAAGTGATAGGTATTGACAATAGCCACTCGAATGAACAAGGATTTGGTGTTGTTTTTCCTGGTAATGTAGAGTTCATTACTGCTTTCCTTACACAGATTAGGCTCACCATGATATACAGCAAATCAATTTATTTTTTTGAAACTCAATCTTTTTAAATCTGTGTGGCTTTCCTCTTAGTCCACTGTACCTCTCACTGGTGATTATCAGCCTTACAGAGAAGACTGAAGGAGAACTAAGGGACTTTCTTTCATTAATGACCTTCAGGTGCACAACATTTGATTTAAATTTTATGTGTATAACATTGTTAATCACACAGCTATTTGCATCTATGGCACACAGCCATCCTTCCCTGGGCTGTGAGCTCTTTCAATCTCCCATCAAGCCAAGTCTGGCTGGCAAATGTTTGGATGTTAGATTTTCCAGCCTTTCAGTAGATGGTTGCCATGGGAAATGGGGTTTGTATCTCTTGGGTGACTCACTCACCTCACCTCAGATCCCCTATAGAACCCCAGAATAAGCTGATACTCACTGTACTAGCCAAGGTGCTATCTCTTGGATGAGATAAGGAAAGTGTGTGATGTAGAGGGTGAGGCACTGTGACAGGTCTTGGGAAACAGGGAGACATGAATGGAAATAGGAGGAGAGGAAACAACCAATTTCCTAGTCATTCTACCTTGGTGTCCATGAGTACAGAAAAACTGACAGCAGTGAGGTCAAAAAAGGGTCTTTTCCACCTCAAGGAAGTTAAGATTCTTTTTCAATGAACAGCAATGATGGATAAAGAATAAAAGAAGTATTCACTGCTCAGTGGGGGCAGAAGGCAGCAGAAGTTTTGAAGAGATGCCGTGATACTCTGCAGAGAAGTTGGCAGAGGAGGAAAGCAGTTGCCTTGTTTTCCTGGTGTTTAAAAAAAGCTTAGTGACCTCCATGTATCAAATCTTCTTATACAGAAAAATGACCTTCAGATCACTGAAAGCTGCACAGGCAGAGCTTTCCCACTTATGCCAGGGAATGCTGGGCTGCAGGACTAATTACCTTCTCCACACCGTGGTGCCATCAATTTTATTGACATTGCCACATTCAAAAATACTTAATGTTCCAGAGATTTTTCAGCTAATTGATTCTTTCTCAGTCGATCAAAATAGTGGATATGAAGAAAGTATCACTTTGTTTCTAGAAATGCTAAACTGTCTACTGCATTCTGTGAAAAGCAAGTATTTATTTTTTAGCCCAAGGCCATAGCTGTGTGTAGGACAGCAGTGAGGGTCTTGAATTCCTTCATACCTAAAAAGATGAACTACAGATGTCAGAAAATGCTGTAAACAAGGTGTTGGGGTGGCTGGGCCTGCTGTAAGAAAACCAAATAATTTAGTGTGTATGTAAGTGACGTGCAGGAAGAGATACTTTATTTTCATCAATTTGTGTTTTCAACCGTACATGCCGAGAAGAAAACTTTAATAATTGATGAACATTTTTTATTGTTTCTCATGAAAAAGTCATGTTCAGTTTGTTGTGTGATGGGACAGACATGGCAGTGTTAGAACAGCAGTCATGTTGGATGCTGTGTGATGTACCCTGTTCAAAGTTTAATGAGCACATTCTAAGACAAACATTATGAGCTTATCAAAAATTGTCTCTTCTTATTCAGCCTGTGGCACTATATGCAGTTCAATTAAGTGACATTGAAAATCAATTGCACTTATTCAGTCTCTTCCAACATCTACTGTAAAAGATGCATTGTTAATTTGATGGATAAAAAGGTTTATAATAGTGCTTGGAAAGGTATGTTGTCCAATGCGTAAAACTTGCACACTTGGACTTTAAGATGCTTAATGTGAGTTTAAATCTGTTCCCACTGAGGTCAGTGGAAGTTTAATCACTGACTGATTTCATTGGGAACAGAGGCCAAAAGTAAGCACCTTTTAAAATCCCACACAACAATTTCTGGCACAAAAATGTGGCAGCTACCAAGACAGTCCATTTTTCTCTCAAACACAGAGTGTGATCCAGGTTTTTTTCATTTCATCTTGGACAAATTTCCACCGGGGGCAATGGGAGTTTGCTAGCATTAGCTCAGCAGTCACTGTAGGACATTAAGACCTTGACTGATACATCTAAGATGCGTAAGTGAAACAGTGAGTTAGATTTGTTGCAGTGTACCAGGAAAATGTTACCTCAGTGCACGTGCAAAACCATTAGCGTGCATAGTTGGGTTTCAAGAAAAGGACAAAAAAATCATCAGTGAGATTTAAAGGTCAGATTTTGCTCTTTCATTCCCCAAACAGCACAGAATGTCAAGTAACATAAATATAGCCTTCAAGGTCTCTATTTTACTAAAAGTATTTTTTAAGAATGCAAACATGGGGACTTGCAATGGAAGTACAGGGTAACTCCTTGATATGGCAAAGTAAAGTTTTGGAGACGATTACCAAAAGCCAAATAGGACCACTGAAACAGCTGCTTTAGACTAGGCTGAACAGCTCCACAGACCCATTTATTAAAGAGCTAATTCTACTCTATGTGAAATTTTTGGTCTTCAGCTCTGAATACCATCAGGGGAGACATCAGTTGGCAGCAGATGTGGAAAGCTATTCATGTTGGCAACCCAAGCAGCTTGGCTGGAGAAGCTCGTGCAATACTAAAATAAATAAATAATTTAAAAACCAGTCAGAAATGTTTTAAGTAAACAAAGATTTTCCTGTACTAAATTTGTAGTGTTTTCTTCTGGGTTTCATGGTATTTTATATTACTTAAAATATTAGGCAGAATTTGACTGTTTTCAAGTTTTCTGCACTCCTCTTTTTGCTTGCAAACTTCGAGTGTAATTATTTCTTTGCAAAAAAGCAGGAAACACCTAAGCTTCAATGCAACCCTGAAAACATAAGTTGTGTTTCACCTTCAAAATAATAATAATAAAAAATTATAGGCTTAAGAATATAGTCTTTTTCTAAAGACTTTTTGATGTCTAGCATTTTTGTTCAGATCTGCAGATTTCAGGTATTAAATAATTTTCAACAATATTTAATGATAGGTTTTTGGAAATAGCAATTCTATTAGACTGAAGAGGACCTCATGACAAATTGATAAGTGTTACCTTATAATCCCAGCATCTAGGTGAACTCTATCACACACTATCCTTGTGACAAAACCCATGATTGCAAGTGCTGATAGTGATGTGTCCACAGAGTTTCCTCAGCGCAAAAGAACATTGAATAGAACGTAATTGCAATGTCTCACTTTTTCTTTTGTAACCAATTAAAAAAACTGTAAAGAACCACATAAAAATCTTCTGCCAAGTGAGCTCAAATACATTTCCTCCTGTGGAGGCCACGAGCACTCAGTGAGCTCAGGAGTTTTGCACTGGGACCCAGCTCACAGCCCCCAGCAGCTGAGTGCTGCTAATGATAGCGCCAAAGAAAACTTCCCCATTGCATAGCTCCACTAGTTATGAAATATGGGTCAGCTGCTTTTGCTATGACTATTGCACATGGGTTAATATTTATCAAAGACAAAAATATCTTGCTGCAAGACAGCAGCATTTGTTCCACTAGTTTCAGAGATCAATTGTGCATGGCTTGGATTTAGAACTACAGAATTGCTTTTGAGTGTTTGAGGCTCAACATCTATTTCAGTGCAGGCTGTGGGTTTCAGAGAAGCAATGGGGAAGGGGTTAGGGAGTTAAGTTACTCAAGAGATTGTATCTGGATTAAGAATCCCTTTATATTTAGAAGAACCATTTATATTGTATAGATTATTTCACTAGCTGCTATCTGTAACGTGAAGGTTAGTGGCCATCAATCTGAATGTCAGATATGATCTTGTATGAAAATGGCAGTAAGCCACCTAGAGTGCCTGCAGTGTAGGTGTCTGGGTGAAGCCTGGCCCAGCTCAAAGCCTGGAGAATGAGCAGGAAAACCTCCAGTTGCTTCAGCAGCCTTTGAGTCAGGCACAGTTATGATGTTTTTGTGATTTTGACCTGATAACTTATTATGAGAACTCAACGTGTACATCCGTGTGTACATAGAACTTTTCGGACCAGACTTAGTCACTAATAACACCTAGATAACTTTGGATAACTTTAGTTAACTTTACAGGGATGTAAATGTTCTGTATAATCAAAGACATTGGAAAATGTCCAGCAGCCACAAACTTCCAGAATTTTAGCTGGGAAAATACGACTAGATAGACTACACCTTCTCAGGCCTCACCTCGAGTACTGTGTACAGTTCTGGGCCCCTTACTTCAAGAAGGATATTGAGGTGCTGGAGCAGGTCCAGAGGAGAGCAACAAGGCTGGTGAAAGAACTAGAGGGAAGGTGTTATAGGGATAGGCTGAGTGAGCTGGGCTTGTTTAGCCTGGAGAATGGGAGACTCAGGGGGGACCTTATCACTCTCTCTAACTACCTGAAGGGAGGGTGTGGTCAGGTGGGGGCTGGGTTCTTTTTCCAGGCAACTAGCAACAAGACAAGAGGGTACAGCCTCAAGCTGCTCCAGGGGAGGTTTAGGTTGGTTATTAGGAAGTATTTCCTCACGGAGAGGGTGATTAGACATTGGAATGGACTTCCCAGGGAAGTGGAGGAGGCACCATCCCTGGATGTGTTCAAGGAAAGGCTGGATGTGGCACTTAGTGCCATGGTCTGGCCAATGTGGTGGTGTTGGTCATAGGCTGGACTTGATGATCTTAAAGGTCTTATCCAGCCTTGGTGATTCTGTGATTCTTGTACCTTCACTGCTCCTTGCAAGCAGTGTCAATCTCCTTTCTTCTATTATTTGGTTGGACTAAGCTCTTTGGCTCCAAATACCCCTCTTTTTTTTTTTTTTTCTTTTTTTCTTTTTTTTGTGAAAAAGCTTAAAGCAAGACAAAGAAGAAGAGATTGTTGGGAATTATTTATATATATAATTCTGAATCCTGTGTCCTTTTTTGCATCCTATCCCTAATAAGCAAAGTTTGCTGTTAAAAGTCAGCTACAACATTTTAACATTTCTTAAAAAAATTCTACCTCCTGAGACAAAACATTGCAATGGGCTGGTAATAATTGACTTCTTAATGTTAACTACCATAGCTTGAAATAGCATGTTTTGCATCATTGTTTTTCTGCTTGATATTATTAGTGCCTCTAAATTTGGAGAGCAAAGTTTTGTTCCATTGAGGATGGTATTGGCAAATGGTCTGTGCCTAAGAGACATACTTAGCCTGCAAAGAAATGTACATAACTGAAACAAAAAACGAGTTCATAGGAGCCTGTGCATAGTAGTGTGTAGTTGCATCTTCAGCCAGTCAAACAGGAACAGCTTGTTTGTAGTCAGCAAAAATAGCTCTGGTCATGGGGGAGCAGTTACAGGGAGAAGGTGGCTGCAGGCCACAGCTGAGCCTGGGCTCAGCCCTGCAGAAGAACTTCCTTCAGGGTCCTTTAAAAAAAAAGTCTGAAAAAACCAGATTATTTTATACTAGCTGTTGAAAAGTATGTACATATTGGAGTCCCTCCCATTGCTGTGAACGATGTTTTTATATAGTCTTCATTCTGTGGCAAAGAATCATTGAGATATGCTGAAAATCCAACTAAGTCCCTGTTTTCTGTGCAGGTTGCTGCAGAACACAGACATCGTGGTTGTTTGTTTCCCATGTTGGTTTCTCTGGTGCATTGGTTTCTTAACCGTATAGCCTATAAATGATAATGCACTCAGCAAGAAACCTTTCAGACCAAACAAATGACTTTGATAAGCTATCAATATTTGACTAAGAGGCTACGTGGGAAGCACACCCACTTAGTTGGAATTAAAGGAGTGGGATTTAGGACAGGCGATATAATCCAACTTGACAAACTAGTTAAATATTGACAAGAAGTGGAAGAGCAGCAGTGCTTGGGCTGAAGAGAAAAGCACACTCTTGCTTCTCTGACTGAGCACTTCCAGGATTTCTGTACCCAGAATGAACGGCTGCAGGAACCCCAATGATCCAGCCCACTATGATGACCTGTGTGGCTTATCATTTCTTCGGTTGTTAAAGGTAGGTCTGCTCTCCCAGAAAGGCAGCTTCTGTAGGTACAGCAGCTTTTGAGGGAGCTGGGAGGATAACTCAAAGCTGGTTTAACTTCAAAGGACTTCTTTTATTATGGCTTGCACAGTTGCATGCAGCGTTTTACTGTTCAAAATTTAACAAATTAAATATAGGCAGTGAAACATAATGTGGTACATTTTCTGCCTTGTAAATAATAATGATTATGCACATGTGTGTCTGTTCAATTTCAAATGTTTGTTTAGTTGGTCGAATTATTGTAAGACTGTGTTTAAACCTGGCTATTAGCTAATGGAGAGACCTCATTGTCAGGGGTATTAGGAGATTATGGCTTCATTTGCCATAATGCACAGAGATAGTCCAAGTGTTCTGCTTTTTGTTTATGTGTTTGTTTAAATTTATTTACATACTTAACCCATTCCCTAGCATTTTATCTTTCAACAAAATCCTTTTATAATCCAAAAGGTTGGGCAGAGATGCTGCTCCACATGATATCTGAAGAGCTATGTAAATAAAACCTGACATATTAACTGTCTTGGATTCCCATAGTTTCATGTTTGGAAATAAGAAAATTTAGTGTAGATATGGGAAACAGCCATGTTTGCTTTTCCAACAGGGTAATTAGTCAGCAGCTGGAACTTTTGAAACAAAATAACAGGAGCCAATCACCTTCTCCCTATTCCCGCAGCAGCATTGAAATTAGGACACAGAGGAAAATACAAAATATGTTGGTGTTTTGGGTTATTAGCACAAATGATTTTATAAACAAATAATATATAAACCAAATTCTAACAAACACACAAGAGAGCAAGCAGTAAAATATTCACTGTTTATTTTAACATGTCCTCTCCTTGGGAGACGTTGCATAAACATGGTGATACAGATGTCAGATACTGATTGTTATGTACCCCATAACTAGAGCATTGTACTGTACAACTCCAATGTGCCATATGGCCTGTACATGCCATGCAATTCATTAGTGAACATGTTACAGCTTTCTACAGCCTCAGAGAAACGTGGCAACGTGATGTAATGCTCATGGACAGGAGTTTGTTGGCTCATTTACCAGTACTTTAAATAGAACGATGCTGGGCACATTAAATTTGATGTTTGCTGCTTCTGAAGCTGGGAAATTCCTTGCACTCTTTTTTCTTAGCAGTTCCTCTGTATGAATTGCATGGAAAAAGAAGAGGGCTATGGAAAGAGGAAAGTCTAACATAAATATGCAACCTGATGTGCAATCAACATCGCCTGGTTCTGCAAACAGTGGGTGCAACATTGAATTCCCATTTTGTTCTTAGGCTGAAATCACAAGCACGTTCTTGATAAAAAACTTGGAGTCTGTCCCATGGTGCTATAGTCAAGGTACCAAACTGAGAAGAAAGCCGTATGTGACACTATTTGATGAAGGATTATTATGCTGGGACTTCATCTAATCAGGAATGTTTAATCAATTTTGCTACCTTATAGCATGATGACCTTTGGTATCTCAAATAACTTCAGGTCACTGATGTGTGTAGATCACTGACACTAACATCAGCTCTTTGGTTTTTTGTTTTGTGTAAGTTTTCTAAATGTTCATTGGTATATTGAGCCCATGTTTCACAGTGCAATGTGGCCAGCATTTGGTAAAAAAATGGAAAGCATTTTTTTATTACTATTTGGACACATCAAAAACCCTTCCACATGTAGGGCTGCCTGGGGGTGACTCACTGTTGGCTTGTTGGAGTTTTCTGCTGTTGCAGCTTTATTGAGATCAGGGGAGTTACTGTGGCTTAACCCAGAATTGCAGAGTGGTGACATCAGCCTTGTTAATCCAGGAGCAAATTCTGCTCATGGAAAGGCTTCCAAACTGAGCCTAGTTTTTCAGTAAGGAAAAATGTGGCTAGGAATGAATCCAATATAAGGAACAGACACTATTATATATACCAAATAATGGAATTGTATCTTTTCCACAAACAATTTTGTGCTACAGTTCAAACAATCTACTTCACGTAATGATTTCAAATAGAATAATAGAACAGAAAGATGCAACAATTTGTATGGACATGGGGAAGGGCAGACACTGACACATTCAAGTCAACATGTTTTTGAGAATTTGAAAGAGATCTTTTAAGACTTTTTCTTGAGCTGTGTATTTCTCATGTGATTTTAGGAAAATACTTGGAGATACTGTACAAATCTTCCTATAGCTTTTGCATTCAAAGGGTTCATTGAGATCACGTGGGTTGAACTGGGGCAAGGATCTGACCATGGGTTATATCCGCTCCATGCTGCTGTTGGTGACCTTGTGTTCCTGCTTTCCTGGTGATGATGCAGAAGGAAATGCAACTGGGGATTTCCCACTGGGGGTTCTTAATATAGAGAGACTGCTTTCACATGCTTTCAAGCTTTCAGTAGGACAATTACTTCCTTTTAAACAAAAATGTCATGTAAAAGTGGAAAGAAATAATCCTCAAATTTTGGGTATGGGTGAAACTGGGAAAGAAAATCTGTAGACAGTGGTTGAACAGAGATGCACGTTCTCAAGCATGTTCTTTGCCAGACCACAAGCTAGAACACAGGAAGGTAAACTACTGGGAGAACAGTGGACATAGAGGACTGTCTGCTAGGAGTGATGCACACAGCTCTTCCATATGTTCCCATGCATCAAAGCTAGGCAAATGCTTTGGAAATCTGATTAAGAAACCCAGAGATTATCAACCCATTCTCCAGGGAAGAGTCATGAGGACTATGCAGGACAGTCAGTACAATAAGCAGTTACGTTTTCTTTTGGCTTTTGTTGAAGGAAGATTGATTTCCTTTGTGAACGAAGCCCAGCCATATCGTGCATGCAAGATATTGTCTGTTCATTCGTTTGGCAGCTCTTGCAAAATGTTGCAATAAGCATTAACAGGAGGAAGTACCCATGCAGGTGGACAAAAGGTAGTTTATTATGAGGTTGGGGCAAGATTCAAGGCTTTCTCATTTTTCAGGCTGCAAGTGGACAGAGTGTGCTCAGTTTTACCTCTCATATGAAAAAAAAAAAAAGGCTCAAGTAGCAGGGAGCTACTAATCATGAGACAAGCTCCTTGCTTTGTGCCTACGTCCAAAAGAAGCACAGCACTTAATGATCCGCAGACAACTTGGGATAGCAGCTCCTTTCCTTGGGAGCATTCTTCCCAAAGAGCCTGATCAGTTTAGGTGAATGGCTCAGATTTGCAGGACTGGGATATCACTATCTGGGTCTACAACCATGTTAATAAAGAGACAAAGAAATAAAGTAAGTTACTCTGAGTTAGCTAGAAATAAAGGAAATATCAGGAGATTTCTATCAGAGCAGGAATCTTAGAGTAACCCCTGCTCTGGACCTCATTCCATGCATACTTGAATGTTAGCTGTCATTTGGCTTTGAATCTGTTCTCATGCTGAATCCAGAGCCCAAATATATTTTCTCTATCCTATTTATTTTCCCAGGCCTTGTTAATTAATAAATTCTGCGTGCATTCCAGGCCATGCTCCAGATTTTGACATCCTATGGACTTCAGCTATTTAAAGCATATTTCCCATGAATAAGTCATAGTAAACAAGAGTCAGCAGGAAGTTAGCATTGGTTGTTCAAAAAGTAGTCAGTGCTAAATTAAATAAATACCATGTCTTTTTAATGTTCTGTCACACTGACTAAAATCAGATAGAGCTTTTATTGAATTTGGCCCAGAAGTTACAAAATAAAATAAATATGATGCAGTTGATTTGATTCTCCTGTTTTTTTCACTGTAGTTGGAGAAAATGTTTGCTTATGGAGGAATATGAAACATTGTGAACCAACCCAGAAAACTTCTAATCTGCATCTCAGAAACTTGTTAACAAAGAATTGTAGTTTGGAGGAAATTTAACACTGAATGATCAGACTTAAAATATTATTTTTTTAGTGAGTGGCTCCTTATATCACACTCCTATTTATGTAGTGAAAACCCTGGAGCTATTCTGGGTGATTGAGCTAAACCAAATGTTTGGCATGAGAATGGGAATTCTAAAAATTAGAAGGTGCTGCTCTTGGTATCTGGCTTTGTTTAGCTATGGAAACAGAAGCTTAAGAGGAAATTTGTGATTAAATGGGTGAAAATAAAATTGTATGTAAAGTTTCCTATATGAAGTGAGGTAGTTTGAGTGTTCGTAATAGTTTGGAAAAGAATACATCATCTGTTTTGGTAATGTTTTTCACTGTATTTTTTACCAATTTAGATAAAGCCAAGGAGAACAGCAAAGATGTTGTAAGAACAGATTTCTAAGCCAAGTTCACAAATTGGCTTTAAAAGTGATTAATAACCACTCAACATAAGCAGGCAATATAATGTAATCACATTTGGGTAAGACACAAGGGGTTTCATCAGGCTCTCCCTGCAAATGCTACAGAAAACAATTTTCTTTAGTTACCTTTTATGTTTCTGGTAAAGTTCCTTTTAGCATTGAAAGGAATTTTGGCCTGGAAAGAGACATGGATTGGTCCATTGATGCAGTATGTTATCCTCATGCAGGGCCAGCCACCTTCCTGTAAATAAACAGGATGTCTCTGGTTCTGTGGCAGTAATACACCACTGATCCAGTTGCTACACTTTTTTGATGGGCCGGTGCTGTGTAGTTCTCCCTAATAAAACTATCTCTGCATAGGATGTAGTTTCAACTCTGGCTGAGTTTTGAGGGAAGAATCTTTGCAACTTGTATTTTCTTTGGCTTGTGTTCTGATCCTTCACCCTACCCTGGACAGAAATAAAATTGCACAGCAACTCCTCCCTGAGACTGGGGCTTTAAAATCCAATTTGGAGATTTTAGTTTTGAAATGTGACTTGAATCCTTCCCAAACTTCTCTCTGTACTGTGGTAATTTGTTCTATGTAATCCATTCTTCAGGCTCCAAGATGACATAAAATTATATTTTAAAAGATGTATTATATGGAATATGCTTAATATCTTCAAAGCCTAGTAGGAAAATGAACTCTGGAAATAGCTATGTGTTTTTAGAAGCAAGAACAGACATGCAGTGTGTCAGGAGTGTATAGTAAAAGAAATCTGCTTTTAAAATAAAAAGGATGTAAATTTTTTTCCTATTTATTTATTTATTTATAATAAATCTTAACTTGTACTAAGTACTCTTCATGTTCTATATGAAAGTAAAAAATGGCTTTGTGAATTCTTGTCTGTTTTATGGAAAACAATCAAGTAGCACCTTACAGGTGAAGCTTGTCACAGATAGCAGGCAAAGCCCATCTGACCCTTCTGCATATCATCCTAGACAGTGATGGTCCTTCCATTACTGCAGTTTGCTGTGGTTCCATATGGTCCATCTGCAGACTGCCAGACATATGGGAAAAGACAAGCTTGGATTACACATACGATGACAGGCCAGCTAAAGCTTTCAGGTATTCTGCAGTAAGGTCAGGTTGGCTCAAAGGGTTAGTTTTTCTCCATATCCCATTTGAACTCGCTGATTGTCAGGTGAGTCCCTGCAGATGTGTCCAGCCTTATCGACTTATTACTGCATGTCTCCTATTTTTAATTCATAGGTATTCAAAAGCAGATAAGTTATTTACAGCATACAGTTACAGGCACAGAAGTCAGTCTAGTTCCCCCATAGTTTTAATCAAACATCTGTTTGGCACAAAACCGATACCTAGTAAGGCACGTATGAAAAACACTGATTGAAGGAATTAAAGGAAAAAAACAGGACAAAAAAAAGACACTCAGTGAACACAACAACTAAAATATGGATATTTCCTGTAAATGCTACTAATGGTTGTGGATGTGATTTTAAAGATGTTTCAGTAGCTAGCAAGCATCAAGTGAAGGGCTTTGCTGAACTGCTAGTGAGCTGGTCTGTGTGACACAGAAGGTGCCTGTGGACCTCAAGGGCAGCAGTCCTCCATGCTTTGTGTATCTTCAGCTTTGCCTAATTTAAGCATGTTATGTCCTTTTTCTCAACATTGAGATTTTACTTCACGTACCGTATACGCATATATTCATGGAAGTCACTACTGGTATTAATTTTCTCACTTCCTTTACCACTAGCAGTGTTTTCCCTTATGTACATTGTAAACTGCAGCAGTGCAAGTTACAAAGCTGTTCTGCAGAAGCTTGGAAGTCCTGAGGTAGCAGGTCAGATAGAGAAACCTGATCTGGGCAAAGAAATCCTCCAGTTTAAAATATTTTCAAGCTAGGAGTCAGAGTCCTTGTTGGCATATGTGATGGAGCAATACTCAAAGTAGACAAGGGTAATGCAGACAGGGAAATCTCTTCTGAATTATTTTCTGCTCCAGTCCCCTGACATACATGGATTTGTCTCTGGTTTAGAAAGTGTATTTTCAAGAACTTCATTATTTTTATGAGGCTCTTTCCCTTGCAGTCTAAATTTCAGAGTGTTGTCAATGTTGCTGGCTGTACATACACACCTGGGTTCCTGGGGGTAGTTCCCTCACTGCACTGCACTTCCAGCACATGCTGGAGGGGATCTGTGCAGGCACCTCTCCCTCCTTCATGCTTGGCATTCGTGATCTTTTATCTCCTGTTCTCTTCTGTAATCTCTCCTTTCTTATTCCAGGACTTGGCTGTGCTTCCTGTGGGATCGTTTTTCAAATTTGATATCCTGAAATCACATTTCTGGCATCAGCCAAACCTCTTTGCCCCCCATTGCTACCCTCACTATCAGTCACCAGCACAGGCTGCTGCACTCCCAGCACTGGTCCACCTTTATCTTAACTCGTGTCATTTACATCAGTTCTCTACAGAGCACAGAGTTCAACTGTGGCTCAACATAAGACATTTATTTAGAAGCTACCAAAATACCTATGAGCAGCTTTTCTCTGAAATATTTTGTTGTATTAATCAGAACTTCTTTATCTTTCCACAGAGGCATTAGGAAACCTAGCAGATCTGTTAACGTCTGGGTATTGTGTTGTTTGAGAGAGGAGTTAAAGCAATGGCATTTTAAATGTAATGACCTAAATACTCTTTCAGCTGACTGTAAAGTAAATGGACAAATGAAGCACATTGTTGTTTATGCTTCATTATGTAATGTTTTAATACTCTGTCATGTTTGGTGACAAGGACTTCAGCTTTACCCGTGCTTTAATAACTTCACTGAAAATCTTAATTAGCATTTTATAATCCTGAGGAAAATCTTATCAGGTAGCTGGATTTTTTCCCCTAAGTTCTCTGAACTCACCCACCTGTGACAAAAGTTAAGTATGTTGCTGTGTTGTACAGTGCTCACCAGCGCTTCTGCTGGGCCAGGATAAATGAAGGGCTGAGCTGGAGCTGTGCCTTTCAGCTGCCTCTCAGCACTTTGTGTCACCTTTCTGTCACCAGCCCAGGCATGACGTACTGATGCTCTGTCGGTTCCGAAGTGTGAGCAGCTGGGCTCAAAACGTGACCCCCCAGAAAAGCTCAGTAAAGGCTCACATCTTAGGTAGGGAAATGCCTCATTCATCTCCTGTTGCTCTTTGAGCCAAGAGTGCAAGAAGGATCAGCTCACAATGAGCAATGAGCTTGGTGAGGGAAGGGGGCAACTGCTGGGTGAACTCTGCTCTGTTCTCCAAGAGGGCAAATATTTACTAATCACTGCCAGTAGGTAATAGATAGGTACATTCTAGTTCTGATTTAGAGTTTGTTTGTTTTTTAATTCAGTGTTTATCTAAAACAAAGATTCTGGCTCATCCTTCATAGCAGAGCATTCTGCCAAGAGGACCATGTCACAGAGCAAACTTTCTATCTATTGTTGGACTGAAGCTCCCACAGACATCAATAGTCCGTGGTTTTACCTGGAAGTTTCAACCTTGGCAAATGCTTCATAGTCTGTAGTGAGGGGACAGTTAATTTAAGGTCTGTGGAGTTGGGCTCCTGTGATAAATATATGTGTGAAATGCAGAACTTCAAGGATTGGCATATTAAGGGTATACATATAGTTATATCTAATGCACAGCATTTATGGGAACATGCCACAATAAATCTTCCTTTTATAGGATATAGAACTACAAGGAGAAGGGAGAGTGAGAAAATTATAAGTGGAAAGTCTTTTATTTGCCAAAGCTCTGTGTTTTAGACATCTTACATAGCCAGTTATATACTGCACAAAGTGAGAGCAGGAACAGAAAATCTGGCCAGCATCCCTAGGGTTTTTCTGTTCTCGCCTGACGTTAATCTGTGCTTTCTTTACACTCCAGTTATCAGTTTTTGGTTACTTTTTGTCCTTCCAACTTGGAATTAAATGAGTTGAACTGTGTTGAAAATTCAGAATTCATTCTGACAAGCAGATGCACTGGTTACTCTTTCTGTGCTGTGCATGAACCCACATGGTCTGCTCTGAGGTATCTGTGGTGAGCAGAGCTAAGGCCACAAATGGATCAGTGGAGCTGAAGATGCAGCTGAAGATACTGCTTTTTTAACACCAGAAATAACATGGGGTACTAATAACACAGATCTCATGTTATTAATAGTTTCCTTGGCTCCCTCTTAATTACACAAAACAGTCATGCATCTTCTGGTCCTCCAATCCACAGAGTAATTTACAAGCATCAACTCTTTTAGACTCTTTCAACCTCTGCTGCATGAGTAAATAAATGGTAGCAGCTTTATAAGACCCTTGACACTGTTCCAGCATTTAAAACCTCTGTTTATCGTGGATTCAGCAAGGACAGAAATGAATTTCATGACAGAACTCTAGAAATGCTCCCCACTAAAGCTCAGCTCCTTGAGATACCATTCATTAGTTCTGAAATTTATGTCTACTGTATAATGGCTTCAGGCAGAATAGAGCAAACACTTTTAATGAAGGAGAACTGGATTTTTCTCCTTGATCCATGTAAGTCAGCATCTGATTTTATCTTGGAGAAAACTAACAAACATTGAATTTAAAATAGAACAGCAATGAGCTGCCTGCCCTGCTCAGGAAGCCCTCCAGAGCTTCCCAGTGCGCTGCTCTGCACACAGGGGGTTTACTCTTCGATGTGAATGTAAATATGTCCAGAGGATCATAAAGAAGAGGAAGTTTAAATGTAAACAAAACAGTAAACCCAGCAAAAATAGCATGGCTAGTTACCAGGAAATGACAATATTAATAAAGAGCATTGAAAGAGGACAGCGATGCAGAGGGGGCAGGTAAGTGCAGTGTGTCAGTGGACATGAGTTCCCATGGGGACAAGGTGAGGGTGGGATCAGAGCCCTGAGTCCAGCCTGCTTCCCTGCCCATCCCAGTGAGAAGTTCTGTGTATGGAGCAGTCCTGGAAGTCTACAACCCTTCGTGCTTTAGAGAAAATTGGTTTTGTTGTGGTTTGATTTTTTTTTTTCTTTACCAAGAGAACCCTTACATTTTAAAAGCGTGTGAAATGAAACTCTTAAGTGTTATCAAGCTCACAAAGAACACCAGAGTAAAATGACAACTTAAAAATGGTTTCTGTTTTTGGGGTGCTGTACCTCAGTTTGGAAGTCATCAGGCTCTTGCAGGTTAGGGAGTGGTTTTCCCTTAGCTGAGGCAAAGGACCTCAGTCTAAGGACCTGGTTTCTTGCCATGTCCTAGGTCTTAGCTGTGTTTAAATTGTCTCACCAGGACAATGTGTTCACAGAATCACCAAGGCTGGAAAAGACCTTTAAGATCATCAAGTCCAGCCTATGACCAACACCACCACATCATCTAGTCCATGGCACTAACTGCCTATCCAGCCTTTCCTTGAAGACATCCAGGGATGGTGCCTCCTCCACTTCCCTGGGAAGTCCATTCCAATGTCTAATCACCCTCTCCGTGAGGAATTGCTTCCTAATATCCAACCTAAAGCTGCCCTGCTTTGGTTGAATGACCATAGACCCCTCAGTGCATCACTGACACTGACAGTGCTTCAGTGATACAGTGAAGGAATTAAATACAAAGCAGTATGTGACTGTCATAAGGAATAAGGCATACCATGGGATTCAGGTTAAATAGAAAAGTACTCATTTGTTAAAATAGGTGATGATGAAGGAACTTGTTTGTATCACAGACTGTTTTGGAATGTGCATTTACATGAGTACTATATTCATTCGTTGTAGCTAGTGATGTATCCATCCAGATTTAAAAGTCTGCACTACCGAAGGATTTAACACATGGACAGTAGCTTCCTTACCTCTGCTGAGCTTGTCTTTATTCAAGAAGCTTAACTGTGTACCTGAGGGTGCAGAGCAGGCAGCCTTTGCGCTGGTAGAGACACATCTGGATTCCCCAGCAGAGTTTATCGGTTCACTGATCTGCTCTAACCTAGATAACAAAAGGTTACAGAGTTACTGGGGTTTTTTTATAGAAAAATAATCTGCTCTGTGATGAATGGATTCTCTCTCTTCGTACTGTAGATTGTGTGTATCAGTAGAGTATCTCCAGAGTATCAGTTGCAGTACATACTCTGTTGATTACGTGCTATAGAGAGACTCGTTATCTCTCTACCTTTTAAAGCAGTATTTCAAACATATGTAAATAGCTGTAATCTGTATTACTCAGTCAGATTTGGTAGATTATTTTCTAGAGTAAACAAATTAGTCTAAGCCACTCTGCAGTTGAATTGTCGTAGAGGGGCCAGTCTTAAGCAAAAGCTTCAAGGAGTATCTCCCGATGTGTGTTGCAGTCTACACAAAAGATGTGATCTCCAGAGGAACACATTAACTTACTGATTTTATGTATTTCTTATTTAATCTGAATGAATATGACCAGCTATGGAGTAACATTTGATGCTTTTTTAAAAGCTGTGTACGTGTTTTCTCTAACTCATTTTAGTGTAGGGTAGAGGAGGTACATTACTGCTGTTCTTTGTACCCCAAAAGGTGCTCTGGGAAAGCAGGTAGACAAATCAGAAGTGTAACAGAGGTTTTGTGAGCTTTTTCGCAACTGCTGTTTGGATTTTTACATGAACAGAAGTTTGCTTGGCTTGGGGTTTTAGTTACTTATGACAATCAAAACTCAGATACTGTATTATCCTATGCTTGCTTGGCTGCCTTTGTAGGAGTATTTGTGAGCTTGGCACACCTTTCATTTGAAATGAAGTGGAAAATCTCCAGCACTGAGTCTGGTTTGGGTTTCATCACATAACTTTCAAGCTAGCATAATCAAAAGTGAATTTTCACTAAAATAAGCTACATATTTCCTCAGAGTTAGTGAAGAGAGTAATAAAATGTGGATTAGCTACTAAAAATTCTTATGAAAACTTATTATCAGTATGTGAAAGGGAAAGAAAATGATTATTCTGTCTCCATGAAGAAATGGGGAACATACTTTTCAAATCAAGTTAGTCCTTTTCTCACTGTCTCTAACATCCATGTTACTCCATGCGCTTTGTATGAGTGTCAGATACTGAAAGCTCCTGAATGATGTATCTTTGCAGGCACAGCTGTAATGATTTCAGCTCTACATGTCTTTCTGTGAAGGTTAAGTAAATAAAACAGTGGTCAGTAGCTGTTTCTTGAATTCCTGCTGAAAACCAAGGTTTAACACCGTTTCAGCAATGTAAAGTTGAATATATCATAAGAGAACTCCACGATAAAAAACCCCAAAACTTTCCTCTGAACTACAGAAAAGGAAGATTTCAGTTCCTCAGCTTCTTGTAAAGTTATTACCAACCTTCAGGAAGCACTGGGCAAAGGTCTTTATTACAGCTCCTTTAAGTTTGGGTTTTAGCTTGGATTATGTATTGCACCTACCAGTTGTGATGATGGCTGCCATAGGGCATTCAAATAAAGTAAATTCTCAAAGATCAGGTGTCAATCTGCAAACAACAGGAGCTGAGGTCTCTTACTGAAATTCTAGCTCCTTTTTCCTTTTTCTTTTTTTTTTTTTTTTTTTTTTTCCCTGGGTGGGGGTGTGTGGAAAGAGGGGTTGAAAAAGTCCTAAAATCCTACAAATCACTTCCCAGCCATGACAACACAGTTATGACACACTGTGTAAAATATCAGAACAATATCACCACACTTCTATGTAATTCATCAGAACTTCCTAGGTACCCTTTTATACTAATTTTCCCTCTGCTAATTCACTCCAAAGCATGAAATAATTGCAAGTTTCCATGTGTCCTGATATTACAGGTCACTACAGTTTTCTTCTTCTCTCTAGTGTGTTTCCTAGCCCTTCAGCTTACTTTGTGAGCAAATTTGACCATGGTTGAACCTATATCAAAAGGAGCATTCAACAAAGCACTACTCGTTAGCCCTTAAATTCCTTGTTTATTGCTGACTTACATTCCTGCACAGCAATCCAAGCTGACAGAGGGGCACAGAGGGAGCCTTGGCAGGAATGAAGGGACTCTGCTGGAGGACTGATGAACGAACCACCGACGCTTTCTACAACAGCACGACGGCTTCTTCTTTTAATTGCACTCCAGCGAGTGGAGCTGCTTTGTGCACTTGTGAGAAAAGCTCTCTGGCAGCTGATTTTTAAGCTTTATCCTCAACCAGTCAATAGGTTCCAACCCAAGCTATTTGACATACACCTGGCCAAAGCAATTCAGGATTCACAATATTGATTATTTAAGTGATTATATATAGGAATGAAGCAAAATAGCCTGAAAAGTCTACGGGTGAGGTGCCAGCCCACATAGCAATGTATGTCATTATAGACATCACCCTGGTGCTGTTGAGTAGATAGATCAGTCTGAACTTTCAGCCCCTCACCTTTAAGAGCCACCTGTTGACTGACTGACAGCACCTATGGCATTGCTTCTCCATCCATGACCAACATCTTCCAAACAGCTGCATCCCAAAAAGCAGAGAAGCAACTTTTTACTGTGGAAGGTTCGAGACTGTAGGGAATAAAAATTTATTTATTTGTTTGTTTATTTATTTATTTATTTATTTATTTTTACAGAACCCATCTAAAATAAATAAGATATTAACTCTTCCCAGAATTAAAGGTCAAATTTGTTTGCTCAGTTTTAGATTTGCATAAGTAATTCATCCCACATTTAACCAACCCAGCTGGCGCAGTTGAGTACACAAATGGACACCTCGTAAATGAGGCTGTTTCTCCTGTAGAATGAGAAGGGAATGATGGATGGTTTATTATTTCTCCTTCTGTATGCCCTGAGAGTCTTGGATAGGCTGGTAGAGAGGAACATGTAGATTGCAGCCTGGGATGATGTATGAAACAGGCCAGAAAGCACTGCATTTGGGTGGTTTTCCATAATTTCCAATTCCTACCTGCCACTGGGCGTACGTGTATGTATGGAGTGTGAATAGGGGACACTAACTAATCTCAGCAGTTCTTTCTTTCTTTTTTTCCTTCATGGTTGCTTTGTTTGGAGCTGTCTGGGCTGCGTCACTGAAGACAAATATATCAAGTCTTGCAAGTGAATAATAGATGTAATCTATTAATTTTTCTTAATTAACCCAAAAGACTGAACTGTGGAAATACCTTCTCTCCTAGTGACATTGAACTAAGAATATGATTGCAGTCCTAACCAGCAAAAAAATTTTACTTTTAGTTAGACAATAGACAAAGTGCTATCCCCAATGAGATCAGTCCCCTCAGATCCTCATGTCTGGGAAGCACCAGGAAGGAATCAGCAGGGCTGTCACCTCCAGGACAATGGCACTGCCTGTCACCAGCTGCTTAATGCCACATTGCAGCTGGCATTTCAATGTGACCCTTGCTTCAGAAATGTCAGGTTTACAGCTATTCTGCTTTGGGATAAGGGCTAGTCAAAGAATAGCAGTGTGGCTCTTCACAGAGATCTTTCTATTTGGTATACAGATGCTATATATATACACATATATACAAGATAGGAACACGATGTTGGAACCCATAAATGAAGCATGTGATGGGTTCAGTGGTGTTCAAATGTTCATTTCTGGCTTATTGTGTTAGAGCTTTGCATAATTCAGATCTCAATGATGGTAGTGAATGTCACTACATTTTAAAAGTAGGGTACATGTGGGGTTCAGGGTCCTGGCTGAGCCTATGTGACATGTGCAAAGTTTCCTTTGCTGTCACTTTCATCTTGTAACTGTGGTTCAGAAAGCTGATACTGAGGGAAGATGATGAATCCCAGAATGATATTTTTTTTCTGTTGTGAGCAACCTAGAAGTTGCAAGATGTTTTTAAAGGCTGCATTATTTTCCAGGTCAACTTTAATGCATATGCAAAATGATAGCCAAAGCTTTTGCCTTCTCCTTCTTGTGCTTAAAGCACTGAGCTGTGAAATAATGCTTAGAATTGATCACAGATGCATAACACAGTCCACCAAAAGTGATAAAACTCCTTTTGGTATAACGCAAAATTACACAGAAACTGGAGGCACACACAAAATATGTGTACTTTATAAATTGGATAATAAAATAAATGTTCATTGTTACTTCAGGACTCTAGTGTTATTCACATAGGTCTATAGATCTTAATGGAATACATGCAGTATCTGAAGGTGGAGAATACCAGAGCTTATTTTGGCATAAATTGCTTGATTATTGGACCTTCCGATTAGAATTTCCTGTACAGCTAATTTATGGAAATAATTAGAAACAAACTCCTTAGATCCACTTTGCTGGACTAATCTTCTTTACGAATTGCCACCCTAAAGTAATTTCTAGCTCTCTGACTGAGAAACTTTATCACAAGGAAGAAATGCAATATTAAGTTTGAAAATTAATACATGATAATCTTCTGATGGGTGTTGGACAGCATAAAATGAGCTTATGCTTTTGCAAGCAACTGAGTGAGAAGAAGATTGCTGAAATGAAGGAGGAGAGCTGGGATGAGTTTGAATCCTTTTGAATTAAATTTCATACCTTAGAGGATATGTAGAGCTCTAGTATCTGGTTTGCAGTTGAACAAGGTAAATGGTAATGTGACTTCTTGGAAAGCTTTATTAGTTTTTAGGGAGTTGGGGTTGAATAGAGGTGATCAGGAGCAGTTTTCTTAGAGACTTGAAACAATGCTAGAGTGCTGTACCCTAGCTCAGACTGAGCTTAGTGTAGAGCCATGAGTGCAACTTCTCTTCTGACTTTCACCTCCGTAAACATAGCTAATTGGAAATGCTGGACACTGGAAGATAGATTGACTTTAATTTTCTCACTGCAGCCAGAAATACGGTGGGTTGACCAGGATCCAGCTGGAGAGTTCACTTCTTAAGGCACTTGCTGCTTTTATTCCAGCTTTCATGGCCAGGCTTTCTCTCCATTTGCCTCACAGGACAGAAAATTGAAATACCTCATTGAAAAACAAGTTTCACAGTAATATTTCTCAGATATTTCTCTGTAGCGTTTACTATCTTTGATGAAAATCACTTAAACCTAAGATGTTTAGTCTGTCTCTCATACGTGATTGGACTGAACATGATGTGTAGCTTTTTAGGCGACTTAGAGTATTCCTGCATTCCATCTATTGAGCCCATAAAACGGGTTCTACCCTACTTTTATTGACTTATTTGTATTAGTTTAACTTGAAGTGTAAATGTAGATAAAAGTATACAGCCCTTGATATCAATGAGTTGTTCATCAGTAATTTCTCATGTCTTTTATTTTCTTAAATACATTCTCATAACAGATAAATAATTACCATTCACTGCGCAGCAAAACGGAAGGGATCTGGTATGCTTACTGAATGGAAGATAAAGATTTCAAAACATAACTGAACACACCACTTAACGAGGAGAAAAGAGCATCAATATCACTGCTCTGTGCTTTTAAAGATAATTCTTGCATTGCTGAAGTGTAGGTCTGTGACTGATGTGAGCTGGTAACATCACTGTTAGTTGCACTGCAACTTAAAACAGACATCACCAGGAGCTTTTAAATGTAATTTTATTTCTGCAGAGTCATATCATCAAGGCCAGTGCCTCTCAGGATAACATGTTGCCCTCTTCATATATCTCTGGCACTCTTTTAGTGGAGCTATTGAAAATCTTTGGCAGTACAAATTAAATATTTTTTGTTGTTATTGTTTGTGTTGTTCTTTGGTTGGGTTTTCTTGGTGTTTGGTTGGGGTTTTTTTGTGGGGGGTTTTTTGGTTGTTGTTAACTTTAGAAAAAATAAATGATATAATTTTTTTCCAAATGTAAAAATTTTTTCAGGTGAAAGTGCCCAAAATTAATTGAACAAAACAAAAGTGACCTCCTGCAAATGTGCTGCTTGGTGAGATGTGCCATGAGGATGGCCCAAAAAACCTGAATCCCACTGTTCAGAGATGAGGTGAAAACCTGAAGTTATAAATACACCATAAATACCAGGATGATTAAAGGTGATGTGCAGGAACATTTCCCAGGCTGACCCAACACTGCCTCAGTGCAGACCTGTAATAAAAAGCCCACTTGCTACCGGAGCTGAAGTCAAACCTCTGGCTTCTGACAGGCTGGGTGTCAGCTGTAAACAACCAGTTTTAAAGAATTATTTACTGAGAGTGGATAAACACAGAGCAAATGGTATCCTGCAAGGTCCTCACATTTCCTAACTGCACATTTCTGCTTTAGCCTGGAGGTACCTGCCTTTCTGTCCTCACTAGATGTGCAACATACTTAGAAGCCTGGATCTCAGCTTAACTGGGGTTGAGGGTGAGAGCAGAGGGTGAGACTGTCCCTTTCACTGTAATCTGGAAACCACTTCACTAAATGAATTTTAGAGGAAGACTTATGATCAGCAAAATAAACCCTGTTTGTGGGAGGCAAGGCTAGGGGAAAACATCGTGACCTTGCTGAGGCCAACGGGAGCTTTGGACATTTGTCTATGCAGAGATCAAGATTTCATCCCAGACACTGATCAGTCCTTTAACTCCCAGTAATTCACAATTGCTGACTACAGAAGTAACTTCTGGAGATGGGGCAAAAGTGGATTTACCACAATCAGTACCTGAATATTGCAAGAAATATTTTTTTACAAATTGACATTGATGCCAAGTAACATATTTTTCTCATTTCTGTACTGCAGAACTTCCCAAGGCTTGTGTTTCATTATTTCTAATGATGTGTAGATGCCTCTTGTTCGTGACTCTGATTTTCTGCTCAAAATTTACTCTCGGTTTTTTTAACCATCAAGTAACCAGGAATCATTTCTTAGAAATGCACAAGTAGTATCTTCTACTTTGAAAGAATTGGAGAATTTTAACTCATAAGTTCATGTCTTTATTGCAGGTCAAGATGGGTCTGTTTTCCTACATGAAGGAGGTTGCTAATGTGTATAAATCTTCTGAAAAAAAATATATATACATAATGGTTCTCCTTTGAATATTTATTTAACATTTAGTCAGATATGAAACTTTTCCTCAGGGTTTTTACTTCAATAAAATGACAGTAATAGGATCTGAATACTAGAAACAATAGATTCTCACACTGGGCTTCCAAGGGTCCTGTGGACATTCTTCTCATTTGTTACAGATGTAAATGATGACATTGTGCTTCTCATAGGTTTGTTTATTTAAGCCACTGGGTATTCTACAGGAAACAAAGATTCACAATACAGTTCTAAAATCCTGCAGAAAATACAATTTTCCATTAAATTTCATGCTTTTTTTTACAGGAGAGCTCATTCTTTAAATGGGGATGGGTGTGGGGAATAAATACAGAAAAGGAGCATTAAGACCTCTTTAGAAAATTAGACTTCAAAGCATCAATTATACATTGCTAAAACTTAAAATTGGCTTCATTAACTTATCTAAATTATGCAGGCGTTAATAGGATACTTATTATTAATTTATGTAATTGTTTATACTACTTTTTTGATAGGGCTTTCTATGTTTATTTATTTATTTCTGCTATTCCAGCACTGCATTGATGGGACTCATTAAATGTAATGGCATTTGGCAATTTATCACTCAGATTAAAAGCCCTTTCCACATCACCTCTGCTCACCCTTTCTTTTGGAGAACATCTTTGGTCTGTATCCAGGAGGCAATGAATTGCACAATTTTCTTGTACTTAGCATTTCAAAACCTGTGTGTCTGAGCTGTATAAGGAAGGCATGCAGCTGAGTGTTTAACCACCATTGCTCCCTTCTTTTTTTTTTTTTCCTTCTCATTTATTCTAATTTTAAAAGAACTCTTTCAGGCTTCTGTGTTAATTCTAATCACAAATAAATGTGCTTAAAAATGCATAGAGTAGTATAACAGCCTTGTTAAAGTCAATAATTGACTTTACCTGTCTGCATTTTATCAACTACCTTCCAAAGGTGCTGTAGAAGAGCTTTTCAAATACTAAAAAGCTCTATTATTCAACACTACTGTAACATAAGCAATATATAGAATAAAGTATTCCCATTTGTGCATAATTCGGTTGTAAATTCCTCCAAGGGTTCTGGCAACATTATGAACCACCAGAGCAAACTCTTTTTTTTTTTTTTTTTTTCAATACCACCAAAGTCAGGCCAACCATTTTATGCAGCTTTTGAAGCAGATTACCCCTTCAGCACATAGCAGGGCAGCAAGCAAAGTATTGCAAGCATCAGCCAGACTCTACAGTAAGTGTCCAACGCAGGGGATGGAAGATACAAAAGAATCATTCAAAGTCCTGTTGCTTCTGAAGTCTGAACTGCTGAGTGAAAGAGTGTCATATGGATATTTTTTCCAGAGGCTTGGGCTCTAGTAGTTAATGGGTTTTTTTCAAATGTCAGCTTTTAATTAAGGAGTCTCTCCATTTCAGATGTATTCCTATGCCCATAGTCAGCAGTCCTGAGCATTTAATATAAGATTATGTGGGGAAGACAGCAGTTGCTCTGCATAAAGATACATACACCTCGGGGTGTGTTTGTCCTTCTGTTACAATCTGCATCTTAATGTTTTTTTTCCTGTTACTGGAGACTTGAGAAATGCTTAGGTCAGCAAACGTTCATCTCTAAATGCATAAAAGTAAAAATTACAAGGTGATCTGTAGGAGGGCAGTAAAAATTATGAGGGTCACCTACAAGGAATGAAAGAATGGCAGCAGATGATGAATGTTTTGAAGTTTTAAAAATCTCATTATTTTTCTGCATCTAAACGTTTTGCCCCTTCCCTTCCCTCAGTGTTACCAGGGTAGTAAAGCATATGCAAACATAAGGGCATGATGATGACTTGAACTGCAGAGTGTGTGACTGTCCCAGGGTTTAGATTTTACTTTAGGATTGTCACATGAACTGGGTTATTTTAAAACAGCTCCTTGACTTGCACTTTCTTTATGAAAGCCCTTTTTCTATGAGTACATTTCTTCACTCCCTGAAACTTGCTGTCTTTGTGCTTTACCTCCTCTGCCTGAAATGGGAGGGATTTTCCTATTTAACCCTTGTGATTTCTGTAGTTGGATCTTCCATGGTGGAAATGTTTGGCATGTTTCTGTGTTTTCCAGTCCACTTGCTATGCAAATACATATACTTTCTGAGATGGTCCCAGCTTGAGGAAGGAGGGATGTTGCTAACTGAGGTGAGGAAGGACTAACCCATGACCTTGGCTGAAAGCCTTGTGGAAGCCTCTAGCTATTGTTCAGCCCAAGCTGGATGGTCTGAATTGCTTGTGACTGCTGTGCAGTCATCAATCACACCGTAAACTTTCCCAGCTCTGAAAAGGATACAGGGCTTGGGATGGAGAAGTTCATGATTCAAAGTACTGTCATCTACATAATTTTCAAAGTTCTGTCCACTAATTTGTATCTAGTTTTGATTTATACTGCACTGTATCTTTTTCACAGGATATCATGGCCATTGATCAAAGGCATTTTCATCAAAGGAAAAAATTAACTTTATGGACACAGTTAAACTACCTCTGATGCATTCTTAGAAAATATGGACATTAACATTTTGTGAAACCATCACCTTGCACCAGTTCATATCCATCTGCCTAAAAGTCATCTGTGTAGAACTCAAACTTCTATGTTTATAAAATCTGTTGTTTTGTAGCTGTGAACATCCAGGCAGGTATTTTCTCCTAATCCGCAGGGCAGAGGAGAAGAAAGATTTGGTGGTCATTAGTGTGCAGAATTATCTCAAACACAATAGATTTTCCTCATGACAAATCACACATAATCTCCATAGCAACCTCACATAATTATGCACAAGATTTCAATGTAGCAACAAAAATAAGCATGGCAGGAGTTGTAAAGAAAAGCTATATAGTGTGAGACAGATGTGGGAGTAGATGGTGCATAGAAGGCTGAAACACTACTGTTCTAAGATGTAAAAAATGAACAAAAGGCAGAAAGATTGCCTGCTTTGTATTGTGGAGAGTGGTGATTAAGTCAGTACATTATCTGGAAATTGGAGATCATGGGCTCAAATATCTCCTCATAATATAGAGGTTCCTGATAGTGCCACAACAGTTTCAGAAATGCCAGCAGCAGTTTTACCCCACTTTCACAGGATTATTACAGCTATAAAAATTATCTTTCAGCTGTAACTTGGCATGCAAGATCTAAGAGCACCAGGTTTCTAGGGGTTTTTTTCCAAGTTTTATTTCAGTCTTTTTGGACAGATTGATTAACAGGAGGTTAAAGCATTAGGGAAGTTTTGTCATCATCCCGTTAGGGGGAGTTTTGTCATCATCCTTATTTCTTTATGTCTGTCTGTCTATCTATCTATCAATCTATCTATCTATCTATCTATCTATCTATCTATCTATCTATCTATCTGTCTATCTATCTATCTATCTATCTACCTATTCATTCTTTGGAATTCAAATATTACCTTACCATACCATCCACATGAGAAGATTGCTAGTGAAAGAAAGGCCTCTTCATACTTTTATTTTCAAAAGTGCACATGGAGTTAAGGAGAGGATGGGACAAACAAGGGACATTCCTTTTTCATTCATACTGCAGTGTTTTTTCTTTCTTACTAGGCTCATAATATTTTGCACAACATCCTAGATTAAGAGCCAACCTGCTTTTGAATGTAATTACTCTGTTTCATTAGCGAAGTCATTAGCAGTGTAAATGCAACACAGAGATTATATATTCTGCTTATATATTCCTGAGCTGGTGAACCGAACGATCCCATTGTTGGAGTGGGTCCATCTCAGAAGTGGGGGCACCTCAGAGGTGACAAGTACTTTCAGCTTCAATAGCATTTGAGGATTCCCAGCAGCAGATTCAATAATGAAGTTCATGCTTCAAGGGCAATAATCTTGTGTCAAGACATATATATGATTAAATCATTCTGATGGTGATTTTCTTTTAATTATCATGGCCTGAACCAGAGCTTTACATCTAACCTGGTGCTTCTGAACTCAGTCATTTACTTTGACATTGACTTCAGCTGATTTTGACCTAATGCCATATAAAAAATGGTGTAATCAAGTTAATTGAAATTTTGCTTAAAAACATGGGAGAAGATGATGAATTAAATTTCACTCAGCTATTTCCGTTCAACTAATGTTATCGGCTTTATTTCAAATATTTATTTCACTCCAGAACAAATTTAAGCCATAGGAATGGATAACTTCTTACATTTAATATTTTATGCAACAGTGCAACTCCATTCCAAACTTGTCTTCCTTGGATAGCAGATTGCAGGGATAGCAGAAGTGTCCTTAGTATATCACCCTGTCAGTGTACTCACGTTGCTAATTGGCGTTATTGAAGACTCTCAGTATTGTTCATAGATGAAGAAAGTTAAATGAATCATGATCCCTAGTCCATGTTTTTCTTGACCCTGAGCAATTAATAATTTTTAATTTGAATAATTTTTAATCCTATGTGAAACTCCCAAATGAGAATCAAACCAAGCCATTTCCTTACACTTTCTGATTTTCTAGAGACATCCTCTTTACCTCTTCAAGTCTCCTGGATCTTCCCATTATTAAAACCAAAGGTCTTGTCTTCCAAGAGATGGTATTTTCTCTTTCCTTATGGCTGATGGAGGCAGTGGGCAGTTCATTTGGGCACCTCAGAAATATATGTCATGGAATGGCAAACTCCGAAGCATCTTTTTTCTATAAAAATGAGTAAGAAGCTAAACAAGTATTATAGGCAGGTAGTAATAAACTGTTGCTTGGACTGCTAGTGAATCAGCAAGGTCTTTTTTGTTGTTTGTTTAAACTATCTGAAAATTATCACCAGTTTTCTCTTGCCATATAGCCAGAGGGTGGTCAGTACCCAGAAAATGCAACTAAAACTAAGAACAAAAGTCTGTGTCTTGTGATTCTTTCTTCATATAAATATCTAAACATTCGCATGCCTGAAACGTCAGGGCTAGAGCGGTCTCGCCTCGGCGGCTAACGAGGAGCGATGCTCACCATAAGCAGGTTTCTCTGGGTTTTGATTCTATTGACTTGCACTAATATGAATTAGTTATTTTGAATCCTTTGTCAGGGAGCACTTCAGATTACATTAGCTTCTATTTTTTATGTATGTCAATTCTATTACATAGGTTTACTACTATTAAGTATTTATGAGTTTTCGGTATTTTTCTTGCATTCGATGTATCACTTTTTTCAGACTGTTTGGTTAAAATCCTCTCCAAATGAAGCAAAGGTGACTAGCAGAAAATGATTGAAAGTTTGACTGAGATTTTCTAGAAGCAAGGAAGCGAGTACTGCATCCTGTTGAACTCTATTAACATTCCGTACCACAAGGTGTTCCATCTGCTAATATAAAACATAATAAGATGATTTGTCAGTAGATGTATGTGGAACTTTTTGTTCCACTCTCTATCCACTTTATTTGCATATAAAGTGGCACATTTACACTCAACAATAACTAGTCCTGAAGGAATGATATTTAAGAAGAGAATATAATTAATCTATTCAGGTCATAAAAATTTTCTTCAGGGCAATGGGTAACCCTCTAAGACAACCTTCATATTCATGTACATTACTAAAATACTTTAGAATGAGCTGGCAAAGCTGAAGACAAAATGTTGTCACTTTATTCCTGTGAAATGTTTATGTTGTTCTTATACAGCATTTTGGAAATTATCTTAACAAAATTAATCTGGTTTTTTAATGTTTGTCTTTATGTTGATGCTGCATCCAGTTCTATGCTGTGTTTAAATGATGTGTAACTGGCATTTCCCATCATTTTATGTCAGAGCTCAAAAAGCATACAGGAATTTTGCTATTTTTCAAATATTATGACTGCCTTATATGGAAACCAGTTATAAAGCTACTTAGTAGTTCTCATTATGATAAAAGGTTTTCAGCAGATCTGCCAGAAGAGAAGGTATTTTCTGAATACATTTTCATGCTGCTTTGTCTTTGGTGTCTCAACACTTTGTTTTATAAACTTTAACAATTCCAATATTTTAAAAAAGTTACTTAGCTTGAAGAGGAGGGAATTGGACACTTTGTAAGGGAACGCTCTAGTCTGCTCCAGTATTCCACCTCCTTTTAGTTCCATGCAGGATTTTCCTGTCCTCTTTGCCAAATGTATTAATTTAAGGTACAAGGAGGGTTCATATTGATTGCAAATTACCTACAGAGGGAATCAGTACAGAGAGGCAGATTTGTATGGGCATTGATAAGATCCAAATCCGTGTAATTTTCCCCATACTTCTCTTACCACAAACCAGGACAGCTCTGGAGAGCAGTGTTTTGCACTGGGATCTGATTTAAACCTTCTGGCCCCTTTCCATAACTCCAGCCCCATAGTTTATAGAAAAACCTCATTCATATTCCAGGAGGGTCAAAATATCTGTAGTTCACCCATCTTGCTTGCTCTCTGAACTGGAAGCAAGCTCTCTCTCCCTTTGCAGGCTGAGCACATCCTCTCTCTTCTGCTTTTAGTTTCTAACAGACATGAGAACAAGGGCCCAAGCCACGTGCTTTTGTGAGGAGGTCTCCCAAAGTTCAGTGCAGTTTGCTGCCACTCACTATACATGATCTTGGAGAATTTCACAGAAAAACCCTTCAGTTTAGTTCTTCTGTTGATGAGG
Source organism: Apus apus (assembly GCF_020740795.1). NCBI lineage: Eukaryota > Metazoa > Chordata > Aves > Apodiformes > Apodidae > Apus > Apus apus. Next base: position 7,726,172 of record NC_067287.1, read on the forward strand.
TTTCCAAAATGTGGGCTGTTTGCTCCCCAGGAGGCAATGCCTGTGTACTAAGGAACACACAGCTTGGTAGCAGGGAGTGATAAATAGGTAAATAGGCAGAGGGTGTGTGAGAAAACAGGGGGGAGGCACCTGGGTTTACATGTGCACTTATTTTGATATAATATCAAAATAAATTCAATTTTTAAAACCAGAACAAGAATGCAAAGTAGCCACAGAAGTCCACAGTCAACAAAGCATTTGCTTAAAACACTATATTGCTGTGGAACGGGTTCAAGTCTATGCACTCGGTTCCCTTTAATGCCAATGCAAGTTGTGTATGGAGCAATAAAAAAGAGAGTTTTACTTACTTACTTTTTAAAAATATTAACTTTATTTTCTTAGGCACAAAAGGGCCAGCAGATAATGTTGAAGCCCAGAAAGTGGATAGTCTCTGAGCCACTTCTGAGGCATTATTATTACCCTATGATAAATTGACTTACCACAGATAGATAAGTCACAGACAAGTAGCAGTCACAAGAGTGAATCTGAAATAACGGGTAATTACAGATCACAGTACAATGCAAGCTTTTCATACATTGATTAACTGCAACTAATTATGTGAGTTTATAATGTTTATAATCTATTCAAGATATTTGGTGGACACAGCTGAAGAAAAGACATTTACCAGTCAACTCAGTTATTGCAGATGCAGCAAGTGATTCAATCTCATCTTTAAACTTCAGATTTGCTTTAATCTTATGTTCCCAAGAAATTCAAACTGCTCTTAGAGCAGTGTCAAAGGACTTGCCACAGCAGATGATCAATTTGTTATGCTCTTATTATCACTTGGCTTCAGTTTGGAGGGATGCAGAGTCTGGTGGAAGCTTGATAGGCAGAGGAACTGATGGCCGTGTATCTGTGTTGTAAAGCAGATGGATTGGTGTCAGCATGTGCAGTCTGCTCTGTGTGAGGGAGAGGTGCAGTGTATAGCCACTGTATGTGAATTGTACCATTTTCCTTGTGATGGGGTTTTTAATAGTCAGACATCTGATTGGTCAAACAGACAGCTGCTCAGAGGAAAATGAGGAGGCTGTAGGGACAGAGCTGCCTTTCTGGAGGCCATGCATAAATGTGGGACTCAGGCCTTCTCTGAAAATGTGTTTCTAATTTTGGTGTATCAGTGGGAAAGAAATTCTGAGCTTAGGTGACATGAAGATAAATGTTTAATTTCATATACATTTATAAATCTAGGGTTATGTTTTAGCAGCTTTAAAAAAATGTAATCACATTTATCCTATGACCTCTTCAGGTTCTTTCACTCTTAATTTTCTACTGACACCCACACTCCTCTCTTGTAATAGGCAGGACAAGACAGTCCCTGAGCAGCTCTGAAGTTAGGATACAGCCCATCTCCCCTCGGTGCAGGGACTTGCCCTGTCCCATCCTCTGCCTGCTCTGCCTTCTGTGAGGGTTTTTTTACCTTCCTGATGAAAAGTTAAGCCCTCTGTAGGAAGACAGTGGGGTGGACTGCAGGAAGCAAATGGCAGAGCTGGCAAGGAGAAGGTAACAGGATTTTCCGCTAACTCCATCTCTGCAAAATTCCACTGGGATAAAGTGAGTTTCAGCAGCAGTCAGATTCATTGCATCTGGACTAACCTCGCCAAAGGAGGCTTTCTGTCTGCGGTATGACAGGAGAGGCACGGCCTAGAGAAAATCAATGATGAGGCAATTGAGAGCAGTGAGCTGTTCCTGTAGAGTGCAAACTTATCACCATCATGGGCAGACAATAAGAATCGTTTCATTTACACTGTAGAAACTTGTTCAAGGCAGCAGCAGAGGTGTAATAATAGACTTTACTTCTGGAAGTGACAGCAGGGGATTGAGGTGATCCTCAGGCAAACACTGGTCCCCGCATTTCCTCCCCTTATTTGATGAAAGGTCATGTTTCTTCCCTGAAACCTGAGGGGGTTTTGGGCTTCTTGAAATCTTGAGCCTTCAGTGACAGGGCTGCACGAACCAGTGCCCAGAAGTGCTGACACCAGTGCCCAGAAGTGCTGACACCTACCCCACACCATTGCCAGCAACAGAGCTTATAGAAATGGGATCTTATAGGAATGAGCCACCTACCCTCTGTCAGCCCCAGTTCCCTGCCCTTGATGACAACAGCCAAGGCAGATCTAGTTGCTGTATCCCAGTAAAGGTATTAATTTTCACTCTGTTCTTGCTCTGGTGGAAGGACAGCAGCACATTAGATACTGGTGACTTCCAGTAAACAGAAATTGTTTATATGCTTGGATAAAAGGTAAAACTCAGCTGGGTTCAGTGCTATCTTTAATTCTCACAGGCCCCGCAAGGAACGGAGTGGCTGTGTCAGGGACTCAGGAAATTGCCTAACTGCTGCACTGGAACTTACCTGGTCTTCAAGACCTGTAGTCAGTACTACTGAAAAGAGAAGAGCCAGACTTCACCAACTCTGTCCTCTCTTCGTCATAATCTGTCATGCATTTTAGTTCAGAGAAGTAGTATGAGATCATCTCACAGAAAATACTTAGGGAATACAGGAAGATGGAAAGCTGTCAGGTTACTCCACATAGAAGTCTGGGGACAGCTGAGGTTAAAAGCTTTTCAGAAGAGGACAGTTTTGAAGGATGTGCTCATTTGAAATGGGGTTCTCTTGAGGGACTTAAAGCTCCTCCTGAGATCTTAATGATCTGCCTTCAGTGTTTCTTTCTGAATCCCTGTGCTTTATTACCTCCTATGAAGCCCCCAGGGCTCCCAGTGAAATTTGCTCAACTGTTTGCAATCACACTGACCCACCCGAGCATCCCTATGAAGTCATGCACAAAAATTGTGCCATGTCAAATGTCATCAGCATTTCTTCGTTACCTCTGGAGCTCAGGATCCCTCTGCTAGCCCTGAACCGAGCCCAGGCTTATTTATGACTTACCACTAGAGTAAGGTATTTGTTTTTTATTAAGCAAAAGCCCATGAGACTAGTTTTAAAATTAAACTCAAAAATACAGAGGAGTCTAAGTATCTGTTGTTTTTGTAATGTACAAGACTCTCAGGCAAGTCATAGTGCTAGTGATAAGTTCCACAATTCATATGACAAACTAATCATGTCAAGATGGCTAAAATGGACTGTTAATTCATATATATCCTTTTTTGTGTTGTCAAGGATATAACACATTCTCTTTAGCTTTTACAAGGAGGAAATGAACAGTTATTTAAAAAGAGTAAACCACTTTTATTTAATCTAAACATTTTTAGTTGAGTAAATCTTTGATGTGTTTATGGTCCAGATGGATTGCATGACTATTATTGCTACTGCTCTTGCTGTTTCTACCATTTTACTGTTGGTGGAGTCAACAACCAATTTTTTTTTGTCAAGCTAAACAGAAATTAGACACTAGCATTATTTCTTGTCAATTAAATCATTATGATTTGTTTTAAACACAGGGGTTTATTGCATGTTAATATTTAACCTCACACTAACAGCCATCAGGATGAAGCATTCACCAGTACCCAGCTTTTGGCTAGTGTGCTTCAGACCCTCACAAGAAGCCTTACATCTCTAATTACTGTGGCAGTAAAGACTGCTTAAAGTAAAGAAGATCAGAAATTCACCCAAAACTAAAAGACTTAAAGTTTTAGGAAATAAAATTATTCTTTAGAAAACTGAAAGGAATTCTGATCTTAAAAATGATTGCACACACATGTGTTTCTGTTTCTGCAGTTTTATGCTGACATGGGACAAGAATCTGCCTACACGGACTAAAAATGGTCCTAAAATTGCAGGACTTCAAATTACTGTGGTCCCCTAAATCCTTCCTCCTTACACAGGCATCACCATGAAAGAAATGAGGTTTTCATCTCAAGGAAGTGACCATTCCTTAATTCCAAAGTTTAAATATCTCAGTGGAGTTTCCTTTATGATCCCTGACTTTCGTAACACATAGAAGAAACAGAAAATCAGGTTCATTTACAATGTTCCAAGTTGCCATTCTCACACTGAAAACTTCTGTATCACCTGCTGCTTACGCAAAATTTAGTTGGTGGCTTTTTTTCCTGCAGAGTTTTGGGAGGTGTAAAGTAATTTAGGGATGTAAAGAGCTATATAAATGCTAAGTGTTATTATTAATGAGTAATCAGCTGAACAATTATCATAAAGAATGGCAGTCCTCTTACTTGCACTTTTGATGTTAAATGAAGAGAGACCAATAATACATAATGAATGAAGATAAAGCCAAATGAATTTCTGAATTTTGTTTGTAGATGCGTACATACATCAAACAGCCATCTGCCCATATAGAAAGGATTAGTGGTCTGGCACCATGTTTATCCACAGCTGAGAAAAGAAGAGAAATACAGTATTTGTCTTCTGTAGTCTCCAGTACAAATCTGTTGTAGCTATGACAGTGATACAAGTTGAGACTCGATATTAGGAGGCCATACAAAGTTAGAAAGCAGAGGACACAAAGTGCTATTTCAGGAGCCTCAGTGAACCTCATGAACTTTCACAGGGCACACTGAGATGGCTGTGATTCCCTGACCAATAATGAACCTGGAATTAAGTCATGTTTTCCAGAGAGTTTTGACAAAAGAGAAAAAGAAGAGAAACAGAAGACAAATGAAATTAAATGAAATTAAATATAAAATATAAAAAATAATAACATAAAATAACATAAAATAAACCAGCTCTAGACTTGGGTAACTTATATACAAAATTATTTGGAAAGGAAACACCCAGCCTTGTTGAGTTTATAGTATCACTGAATCTTTTGGTTATGTCTCAGCAAAGACCATATGCTGTATTTATTTTCAAAGTCACAAGTAAGGAAAGATTTTATAGGTCAAGATGTTAAATACCATTTTATTTTATGGGCTGCAATTTTGAACAGTTACCTATGCATATGCCAGAGTGTTTGAATGTGTCCAAATGCTGAAAGCCTTTGTTTCTAGCAGGTCATGTGAAGGCAAACCTGATCTGTGATGTGTACACTCTGGTTTTTACTGATCTGTTTCTGGGCTTCTGACCAGAAATTCTATAGTAAAACAGATAAGGCTTCTCAAAGTTAGGTGAAAAGCAAGATGCTCTTCAGCATGGCAATTTTCCTCTGTCTTTCCTAGTAGTGAAGTATATTAAAGCACAATATTTAGTTCTGTGATAAAAGAATTATCTTAGAAAAGTGTTTTGTGGTACAGGAGGGAAAAGCTGGGGCAGTATTGTACACACTCTGTTGTACAATGTTCCTTCTTCCCCTCAACTTAATTCTTGGCCAGAAGGATTGTCTTTGGGAAAGTATATGTTGAAGGGACATGGAGAACAATGTACATTTGTGGAAAAACAAAAGAGAGAAAAGGCTATCAGCAATACAAAACATGGCAAATAGAATTTGGGATATTTTTTTAAACAAATAACCAAATCTAGTGTTCTTCATACAGTTTCCCTTGCATATCTAATGTTACATATTTAAATTTAAATGCTAAGTTGCAGCATAATATCTATGCTGTACACTGTATAGTGAGGTAATACATGTCACCTGCAGCTTTCAGAATCAGAGGATTGCAGCTCTTCAGGTCCTCTCTGAATTCTACCAAACACTACCAGCAAGTAAATAAATGCATTTCAATAGCAAAGTTAATGGGTGACTAGTTCTGAGTTGCTGTTGAAGGAGCAGCCTGTGTCCTGTGTCTGAACTGGAGGAGGTGTTTAATTTACTGTGTGAATAAAATTCTCTGAATCTCTCTGTTCAGCACTAACTTACACAGGAGTAACACTTCCCTAATGTGTATTCATTGAAAATGGTTGTGTATGTTTTGATGTTAACTGGCTCTATCAAAAATTTATAGAAATGGGATAGAAAATATATTGTAAACACTGTATGTTTTCATACATAATTCATCAGTGGCATTACTTACCACGGATTCCAGAAGCTATGTAGATTTAGGGTGTCTCTAAGTATATCCACAGCTATTTAACATAAAATAGATGTTTTGAAGAATAAATAGGAAACTGTGTGCTTTAGAGCAGGAGCTGCCTAGCTGATAAGTTCATCTTGAACAGCAGTTCCTTACTGGTCCGTTCTAGACATGCTGGAGCTGCTCCAGTGCTGCTCACCAAGATGGTCTGGAACAGCTGATGGAGACAGAGAGCTTGTTTGTTCAGGAGAATGAAGAGAAGACTGAGGGGAGATTTATTAGTATGCTTCTACCTAAGGGAAGGATAACACTAGAGATGGACCTAGTATTTTTTTGGAGGTGCACAGTGAAAGAACAATCAATGGACAACAGTTGCTTGAAGGGAAATTCTGGTTTGACATTAGGAGAAAGTTTTTTACCATCAGGATGATTGAACACTGAAACAGGGTACCCAGAGGGACTGTGGACTCTTGGAGACATTCAAAACTTGGCTGGATATGATCTTCTTTAACATGCTTTAACTTTGAAGTTGACCTTGCTTTGCATGGGGTACACACACCAGGCAACTCAGAGGCTGCTTTCTATCTAAATTATTCTATTCTGTTCCTGGGGCTCATATACCTTAATCTGAAACAGCCATTATCTGAGGCAGGACAAATGCATTTTCTTCACTTTTGTGGAAGAAATTGTATCTAAGTAGCAATAGACTTATGAGAAACAAACTTTCTGTATTAAAAGCTACTGTCTCTTAGCATGCACCCATCCATCCTTTCGTGTGCGTGTGTATTCATATATATATATATATATAAAAACACATTTTGGGAGTTTGGTTCTTGTATTGCTTTTGGCCATCTGTACATGTCAATGTCCAGTTGATTTATTTCCCATTTTGATTATAAGCCTTTTTCTGTTTGATAACAGGAGATTGCACAGAGAAACAGCATCTGACAGTGTGCAAATAAAGTACCTGTCCCTTTGTCAGACAGGTTTACAGGCACGTAAAACCACACAAAAGGAGTGAAAACAAATGCACAAATGCAGGGCAGACATAAATCTTGTTTGAGTGGAGCTGAAAAGTATAATCTGACTCCTGCAATAAGGGGGAGAGGGAGAACGTAATGTTTTGAGGTGTCCTGTGCAGGAACTAAGAGCACATCATTCACTTTTACATCCCATTGATTAGACACAGTTACGGGAAAGGCACTTGGGTTTGGCATCTTTCCCTGTGCTTAACAGGCACCGAAGGTGACATCCAGGGGGATGCCAGCTGGGGTTCCAAAATGCTGAACCACTTACCCTGCCACAAAGTGGGATGTTTATATTTTCAAGCTCTAAAACTCTACATAAATAGACCCAAGATTTAGCGAGGACACAATAATTGCTTTCCTTTCAACAGCAGGTGACACATTTCCCACTGAGAAAAATATGATCATGTTGCTTTTAGTCATAACAGGAGCAACAGGAGAAAAAGGAGGAAGTGGGAAATGTCACCAGTCGGGTCTTGGAAAAGCCATTTCTAGGCGTGACTGAGCCTCTAAGTACACAACGTTAAAACATCAGTTGGCAGGTTTAAATCGTAGCTTATTGTCCGTGAACTGCAAGCCCCCAGATGCTATTATTTAATAATTACCTGAAGTTTTCCAGGTTCAGAGCATGGGATGAACTCTTTACTGCTCCTTTTCCTCGCTGATTTTACCCTGGGTAGCACACCTCAACTGAGCAGGGACAGTGAGTGTGTCCAGGTGGCCTGAGGACGGGCAGCATCTCCAGATGGTCCTGAGAGAGGATGAGCATGGAAAGGGTTTGGATGCTGCTTTTCACATTTAGCAATGCAGACACATACTGTTATATCATTTTAATCAATAGGACTAATGGTTATCCTCTCTTACTGAATATCTAATATAATTATCTGACAGCATCCCTTTCCCTATTGTTGTTTCCATATACCGTGAACTTGGAGTTAATTTCCAAACTCACTCCTATCTGTCAAGTGAGGTTTTCCTCCATCTTTGGGGTGGCCAAGGCAGGAACATTGACTTCATATGCCAGTATAGCTGGACTCCATGTCTGGTTGCCTCTCTGGGAGCTCATATATGCTTAATGGAAATAACAATGTAAATTGGTGGTAGAAATGGTGAAATCTAGCCTAGTATTGTGCTCCTGTGTCACTGGAATTGCAATGCTATCCCCTGGAAAGCAGCTTGGCTTACAGACTTTCCCAAAGCTTTGAGGAGATGTAAATAATCAGATGTCATCATGGAACTAATTAGTATTCTCATCTAGATTATGTTAGTAAATACTTCTGGAGCTTGAAATCATGTTGAAGAATTTCCTCTTGATGGATTTTAGTATGTTTCTCATATCTTTGGTGTGTGAAATCATCTTCAGATAAAGCAGTTATAGCATAGCACTGCTATAAATTAAAATGAGACAAGGAAGAAATCCACAGATCTCCCAGAAGAACAGTACATCTCTACATTATTCCAACTCCAATCTACATTCATAATGTATCATATCTGTTAAGAGTTGAATGCTGCCTTTTTTAAAAAAGAGGTTTTTCCCATGTAGCACTAATCATAGCTAAATGATAAATTGCTGATTTGTGGAAAGCAGAAAACTCTGCTTTGATTAATAACTTAGGATTATATTTGAAAGTGGATGTTCTAATCAGGAGCATTTTAGGAGACAAATAATCTAAAAGTCTTTTCAAAGTGTAAAAGATAAAGCAATTCAGTATGGCTTGAGATCTATCAGCTGATACATCTTAGCATAGGCAGTACAACCTGTTGAAGCAGCAAAAAACCACTTTTTCCTGAGACTTCACTAGAGCTGACTGCAGAACTCTCTTTTGGAAAAGGCCTCTCCAGGTTTCAAGACTGTAAGATTAAGTCAGTGGATCCTAAATAAATCCAGGCTGTTTGAAGCAGCTTATTTTTTGTACATGGGCATGTGAGTGTGTATAATGCACATATATACTTGGCATGTTTCTGATGCCATGTTAGGGAGATGGATGTAATCAGACTAAAAGAGTGAGAACATCTTGCTTTCAACTGTGATCTTGCCAGAATGACTCAAGGGGATGGGACTTGTTCAGTGACTCAGTTTCCCCTGGGACAGAGATCGATCCATTCATCCCTGTGAAATTCTTCACTCTTTTCTCATAGCAGGAGACCCTGCAAAATTTTGCAGTCTGGAACAGCAGACTCATTTGCCTTGTCTTAATCTCCCCTTACCCCATATTTACTTTGTGGCTAGACAGATAACTCTCATATTCAGCATGTCCTTCTGGCCCCAGGCATCTAGAGTGTGAATGCAAATAATATAAGGGGGTATTCAGCTATCCACATAGATGACTGTGTCTTTCAAATATGTACAGAGGAGGGTTTTGGGTTTTTTTTACCTTATGTGGTATGAATGCAAGTATCAAAGGAAAGGAATTTATATGTTCAGCTTCCTTGCTCTCCCCTCTCAGAAATAGGAAAGCAAAGCTGTTTGATACATAGGAAGGAATGGGAAGACAGATTTGAAAATTTATCAAAGTCTAGAGAGATTTCAGAAATTGCCAAAGGAGCAGGATGAACACATTCTAATGAAGAAGTCATTAGGTGCCTATCTGCACCTTTAGAGGTTTAAACACCCCATCTGACTGCGTGATGTTTTGATTCCTTTGTGATTTGTGCTGCTGCCTTCAACAACTGGAGTGACACAGGCAAGAGTGGCTGGACCAATAGACTCAGGCCATACCAAGCTCTGCCTGGTATGGAGACATTCTTCTTAAGGCCCTGTTCCTTCAACCATACCACAGAAAACTTTTTGTTGAACAATTTTGTTTTACAAGACTTAACATTATAAAGGGTGCTTGGAAGAAAAAGAAGGGAGGCAAGAAAAATGGCTCTGCTTACCAGCAAAACTTTTGAGCACTTTCCTACAAGTCTCTGGCCATAAAGCATTGAGGCATCTTCCTGCTGGGAGTGCATGCCATGCTCTCATAGCCTGCCACCACCTCCACATCCAAAGAGTAAGTTTGTGACACTTGAGTTTGTCACAAAATTTCCTTTGAGTTCTGTACAACCAGAGAACAGTAGTGTTCTGCAGCAGGGATGTTTGATATCCAAACAGAAAGAGTTGGAAAGGAGTAGAGGAGGAAGGTCATTCTTCAGTGTAAGGGCTTTTTCTTTGAGGGGGATTGTTGAAGTACACACAATGTGCATTTATATAGAAGTAATTTGAAAGCTTTACACTGACTAGCTTGCTTTTCTTAAAGCTTTCTTACATGATTTATGAAAAGTGTTATTTCTACTACTCAGGCATCTGAAAAGAAGCAAATTATCTTATTACATTATGTGGACAGTCAAAAGAAGAGTTAAATGGACCATATGACTTTCTCTTAAAACATTAATTTTCTTGTGTTTTCTTTAATTTCCTTGATAATGAAATGCTCACAATAGCCACTGGGTATTACTGTATGAAAGATAAATTAGATCATTCCCATTAGATGTAAATCCTCTCCTGGACTTTTCATCAGGATATGATTACTATAAATTTCTCTATACATGTGAAATGCCAATCCCTGAAAACATTTCCTGTTGGAAAACAAGAGATTTTCAGTCTTTTCATTTAAATACTGTCAAAATGATGGCTATGGAAATGCTTTTAAATGGATGATGAAGGACTGTATCTAAAGTTTGAAATTGCTTTTCCTGCCCTGAATAAGTTTAATTCTGCTGTATCAATGAAACTTGCAGCTGCTCAGCACTTTTCACAGGCACCCACACAAGATTACAGGAGTAAGGCTGAGTGGGTGTAATGGTTCAGTTTTATGACAACCTCGATGTCTGGAACACCTTAACACCATCATTACGTGGTCGGTTTCTCTTTCTGTGAGAAGTGAGATCTGAGAATTCCTGCCATTTCTGCAGGCTTCCCGTGGGAGCTGGACACCTGTGTGACCTGCCCCACCACCACTGTGCCTGCTGCTTGCGGGGCTCTGCCAGGAGGCAGGGCAAAGCCTTCAAGACCAGCCAGCCTTTGCCATAATATCAAGATGATCAAGCCTTGAAAAGAGACATTTACCTAATTCTTTAGCACTTTCTGGGCTGGAATCTCTCTTAACTTTAACATTTTCTTAAACCTATGCTGTTGTTTTTTTCTCCTGTGATTTCATATAAGCTCAGTATTTCTGATCTAGAGTACACATGCAAAGATCTTAAGCCTTATGGAAATTAATCTAAATCATCAGCCCTTGCAAGAATCATGCCATAAATTGACTGTGATTCATGCATGGAGCACCTACACAGTTCAGATGCAGTATTCCGGCCTTTCTGTTGTGTATAAATTATTGCCACTAGTTTTGAATACTCAGAAACATGAGATACTTAACAAATGCTAGATGACATCAAGAGGTCAATATGTATCAGAGTGTTTATGTAAGATAATTAGCATTCCCAAATGACACTCTTTTTTAAAACAGTTTAAAAATATTTTAATCCAATTACTGTAAAAATCACCCCTTAACAGAAGAGAGAAAAAAAATGATTACTTTATGTATCTCTTGTCTGCCTTTATTGTGGACTGCCATGCCCTCAGTTAATTCCATTGAGGTTGGCATGAGTCCCATTGAAGCTGACCCATAACACCCTTCCATGGGGAAATGGGATGTCACCTTTGTGTGGAAAAAGAATGCTTTTATGTACAGGATGGATATGTATTTTGGTTTAGTTTGACCTCTCTGCCTCAGACGAGTGAGAACCAAGGCTTCAGCAAGAGATTCTGTATATGTCTCTGTTTCCCAAGAGGGAGACCTGGTATCTAAACATCACAAAGTCAACCATAGAGCAGCAGGTCCACTAATATGACCCATTGTGTGTTGCCATAAATTTTCTAGCTGCTGATGATAAAGATCTTTAAAGTGTAGTTCAGTAAAATATTGTCAAGAACTTTTCCAGTAAGCTGCAGTTAATGACAAGAATTACATTAGCAGAAATGTAAAGGTTTATGCTTAAATTCTCGCTGTTAATTCACATTAAATTCACTGTGGATTGAAAGATTCATGTTTTAGAAACACAGACAGCCAAGTATTTCACTTGCTATTTCACACATAAAATTAAGGGCATTTTTAAAGTTACATTTTTGAATGCTAACTGGACAGTGTCTAGAACAAAATGCTGTCATGTAATCTGAACTGTCACTCTGTATCCTGCGTAGCAGCTGACAATGAGTACTTATATAAACAAGTATTTTCAAGCCTTTAATGCTACAGTTTGTGTTTGTTTCAGTCTTATTTGAATAAACAGAACGTTTTGCTATAACTGTAACTAATACCTCTAGTCACATAACATTTGAGATGTAGCTGCAACTCAGTGCAGCAATATTGGACTGCAGAAAAATCACTAATTAGCGTTATCCAGGAGCTAAATGACAGCTTTGATTTCACTGGTACCACATTGTACCTGTGAAATCTAAAGTGCTAAGTGAAATTAAAAGCTCACTTTAATTTTTATGAGAAGGAAATAGATTAATTGAGTGATGTAATTATATTTGTTTAGCATCTACTGTACATGGCATATATGTAAGTTACAATGTTCAGAAGACAAAACATTAACAATGCATTATCACAAGATAATAAGGATTATTAATACAATTGTTATATGCAGGAAATGAAGGGGGAGTTCTTTGCTTTGTTTGGAATGTAAGCGAGGATGAAAACCTACCAATTTCTACTTCATGAAAACCTTTATGTTATGCTCGGTTACTCCTACACATTAAACTCAACAATTTGCATCCATATTCACCCAAGTGCACCATTGCTCTGCTCCACTTCTGACTACAGCTCAATGAAGGCCCCCTAAGCCCCCCTCTCCATGCCTTGCAACCTCTCTAAGGAGCATGGCTCAGCTTTCCATCAAATCAGCCTTTGATACTTGCCTGCCTGGGCTGGTGCTCAGCTCTTTCCCTGGCTTTCAAAAGGACACAGAATCATAGAATCACAGAATGGTTTGGGTTGGAAGCAACTTTAAAGATCATCTAGTTTCAGACCCCCTCCATGGGCAGGGACACCTTCCACGAGACAATGTTGCTCAAAGCCCTGTCCAACCTGGCCTTGAACACCTCCAGGGAGGGACATCCACAACCTCCCTGGGCAACCTGTTCCAGTGTCTGACCACCCTAACAGTAAAGAATTTCTTCCTAACATCTAACCTAAATTTGCCCTCTTCAAGTTTAAAACTATTACCCCATGTCCTATCACTACACACCCTGCTAACAAGTCCCTCTCCAGCTTTCCTGTACCCCCTTCAGGTATTGGAAGGCTGCTATGAGGTTTCCTCTTCTCCAGGCTGTCTCAGCCTGTCTTTATAGGAGACATGCTATGTCTCTTTATAGGAGACATTATATGCTCCAGCCCTTGGAGCATCTTCATGGCCTGCTCTGGACTCACTCCAACAGCTCCATGTCCTTCCTGTGCTGAGGGCTCCAGAATTGGACACAGTTACTCCAGGTGGGCTCTCACTGGAGCAGAGCAGCAGGATCACCTCCCTGGCCCTGCTGGCCACACTTCTTTTGATGCACCCTAGGATGCATTTGGCTTTCTGGGCTGCAAGTGCACACTGCTGGCTCATGTTGAGCTTTTCATCGACCAACAACCCTAGGTCCTTCTCCTCAAGGCTGTTCTCAATCCATTCTCTGCCCAATGCATCTAATTGTCACTTCTGTCCCAGACTGATCCATATGTCTGTGTTTCTAGCCACCCTACTCTAAGGATGGCAGGATTGGAGTTGCAGCCTAGCAGGAAATTGTGCTTTCAGTGCTTTTGTGCAGTCTCTACCACCCAGAATTTACCAATATTAGTGCCTGGGAGTAAAGGTACTGCTTTGGCTTTATTTATTTGGCCTACACAACATAAATGCATGCTCATATGCTGCTTGCTGACACAAATGTTCCAGTTTTTATTCTCTTCCTGGGACTTTACTGAACTTTCTGCTTATAGCTTACCATTAAAGTGCAACATTTTCCTTCCACTAAATCCCTGATATACTTAAAGTTTATCTCCAACCAGTATCACATGCTGCCATCTAGCCTTTACACCACTGAGGAAACGCCAAACTTCTTACAATTAATCTCCCAGCTCTAGAGATGCAGGTTACGTGGTGCACTTGCCTGTCCTGCCCTGGGACTGCCAGCTCCTCCTATAAGCACTGACAGTGAGTGGCTGTCACAGTTGGGATCAGAGCTCCTTCTGGGAAACCTGCTTCGCAGACTCTCAGAGGAGGTTAGGTTCCTCACAGGGGTTGAACTGAACTGTTACCTACAAGAAAATATGTTGAAAGTTTTAGAAATATTTCTTTTTCATTTGCATAAATAGCTACAAGCAGGGACAATCCTGTTGCATTTATGAATGTTTTTATTTTCTTTAATATCTCATGGAAATTCGTGGGAATTTTTGGCTGACGAAAGAGTGTGATTCAGGCAACATTAACTGAATCGTGCCTTGGACTCAGTTGTGTCCTCCTATCAGTCAATACCCTAAGCTGAACCAGCTGCAAGCCCTGGTAATCAATGTGCCTGACAATAAATGTGCTTCAGGTGGAGCATGAGCTGAAAGCCCTCCCTGGGAGCTTGGCTACTGGTTCATTTGTAACAAAACTATAAAAATGCATAGGTATATCTGAGTGTTAGCTTCTGATTTGTTTATTTTTTTGTCTATACAAATACAGAGAGAAAAAGCAAACTGATGAGGGGGGGCACATTTATTTGCATGTTTCATCATTTATCTGTGTGTGTGTGTTAATGTACCATATGGGTGAGTCTGATGGGTGCAAGGCAGAGCAGTTCCACTGAATTCAGCATCCCAGGAAAAGGCAGAGTGCTATGAGCAGCTTCTGAGATTTCCTGAGCATTCATATAGTTTTAACACTGAGATGAATTGTTCTTGACAATAGGTGTGCATGTGCAAGGAATTGCAAGCAGAGCCCTTGACACAAAGATTAATTTTCAAAATGTGCTATAATGAGTTTCTGCCTCTGTTTGAAAAAGTCTGTGGCTGGAGCAGAGCGTGCTGGCAGGTGGGCAAAAGAGAAATGGCAGAAGAAAGCAAGAAAGGCCTGTCTGGAAAGGAGGTTTCTGCTCATCTCCAGTTTCTCAGTTTTCTATCAGTAGAGACCCGAAAGTGTCAATAATTCAAGTTTTGCTATACCCCAGGTTACCCTCATACTTAGAGCAATGGATGGAAGCTGGAAATCCTCCAAACTTTTTCTAGCCTTGTTTTGCCCACTAGTATTTCTTGGAAGCATTTTGGGATCATAAGTTTGATATGCCTATAACTTGGTGTTGGATTTTTATATTTCTATACTTCAATGTTTTTTACTATGCAGTTTTAGTAAGAGGATGATTGAACTGATGAACCTCTAATAGAGATTTTGTATTTAGCTTGGTTTTAAGTAGAAATTAGACACACTTGGTTTGTGTGTGTATCTTGTTCTTTCTCAGAAGTTGCCAGAATATATGGGAGGACAAGTGATGATGAAGCAGGGAAAGCAAATGATAGAAAACTTCAGGTCCCAAGGTATTTGTTTTTAGGATGGATGAGAGCAGTTATTCCAAATGAGTTAAGAAGTCTCATATATGCTGAGAGTGAAGCATCTTTATCCGTGAATCCCAAACATTTGTAAGAACCTTAGAATTAGATTTCCACAACTCTGCAATGGATCCCATGAATGTTTTCTATCCTTGTTATAAGTCCTTGTCTTCTTTAGACAGTGTGAGTCACATGCAAGGGCCACATGTCAACGCAAGTCAAATGCCTCCAGCCAGCAGTTCTGTGTGTTGTGGTTGATTTATATTAATAAAAAACATCCAAGAAATTATTGAGAAATTGTAATTACCTGGTAATGTCAGAAATTGATTAATTAAATGTTCCAGTGTTTACTCTGCATCTTTTTGGCTGCTAACATTTCTGGGCATTTACTTACAGCATCGGTGTCTTTCCTGGGTGAAGTTTATTAATGTAAATTGGATTTGACATAAACAAGACTAGAGCTAATTATTTCATGTAAATACACACATTGTGTAGCAACAATCTCATAACATCTGCACATCTTTTTGCACTCTGTTTTCCTGACTCTGAAAGTCTGGTTTAACTACACAGCAAATTCCTATTGCCCTAAATAACACTGATGCCTTCTCATTTGTGGAATTCCTGGGATATAAACATTCCTCTCACTCTGACACCTCCTTAACTTACACATGATCATCAATAACTTTGCACAACTGGGAACTGTCACAGATACCTCTATACTAAGCTTCACTTTGTATTTCACTGGGTGGAGATGTTTTATACTGACTGAGGACAAAAACCTCCCATAGGCTGAGGTAACTGGGAGAGTGGCCCCAAGCCTGCCCAGGAGTCATCACCAGTGTCTTGTGGTGCAACCTGCCCTTCCATAGCCATTCCTCTTCCTGGGAAAAAGCCAGGTTTTCCCCATCTCCTGCTAAATTCTGTGGCTGCTCCAGTGGCCTAGTTGATTTTGGTAGACCCTATCCAGCCTGCTTGAACTTCACTCTCAGGGGGCTACAATGGGTAGATGGGCATCTATGGACACTTGGCCTTTATGCAGCCTGATTACCAACAGGATCTCTTGATTTGACCCCAAATACAAATCAAGGGCATCCACCTGTTGCTGCTGTAGGACACACTGTGGTATGGTCTTGGGTTTTGTTCCTGCAATAACAGCATGAACCTCTGATGTGTTTGTCAATGAAGCTGTTAAGTGGTGTTAAAAGCTCTGTGACTTACAGGATGTCTAATACATTCAAACTTACCTGGAATAATATAGTTCTCTCCTATTTCAAGATAATTCTAGTAAATTCCAGTTAATGCTTTGTATTTGCCTTTACTGATTACTTCTTTCAGGGAAAGAAAAAGCTAAAAATAGCATGGATTTGCCTGGTGGACAAAATGTCCAGTTTCCTTTACTTAGCCAAACAAAATAATTTGCTCAGCACTTAGCAGAAATGACAGAATTTCCATATTCTGTTATTTGCATAGAGACTTCTAAGGCCAAGGAATGCTATGTTTTGGAGTAAAATATATATGTACAAAAAAATCTGTCCAGTTCTAGTTATGTTCACTGTACTTACTCATTCCTGCTGTCAATTTTTCTGGTTTCAGTTACCTCTTCCTCTTGCATTTCATCCATCTTCTTGGTTTCTGACTTTACTCCCACTATCTTACTTTATATCTTATTCTGAAAAATATTCCAATCTGTCATATAAGCACATATTTTTTTTAATGGATCCCAGATTGAAATGGTCTGTCCAAGTGTCATTTTCTGTAAAATATTATTTTCATCTATCTGATCTTAGGAATTTATCCACTCACCTACTTTGTCTTGGGCTCTGCTTCATTGCCCAGAAAGAGGACAGCTGTCATACAGTTTTATAAATTGACATTTGTCCTTTAACTCAGCTGCTGCTTAAACCAGTAACTGCTTTGAAAGTGAGGGGCTGGAGTGTTAAACTGACATGAGACCCAGTATGGTGGTTTTGCCACTGACAAGAGTTTTCCTAGGGCCATGGAAAACATGAGCATCTGCTGGAGCTTCTCCATTATTTTTACCTTGATCATAATGGCTTGGGTTACAGGCTCTAAGTGACGTTGCAGGGTTCTCTGTGGCCTCTGCTTTGTCATCTGGTTTTGGAGAGGAATTGGGACACTGAAAAATTATGTACCTTTGAACTGAAGCTGTGTGTTCTTGCAAGGGGGACAACAGGCATTCCTGAGAAGAAAAGGTCTTGCAAGGGATATACAATATTGTATTTCTACAAATTTTGCAGCATCCTGTGACATTACAGCACTCACTTGTGTCAAAAAAGGCTGAATTCGGTAGAGCCATATGATTCAGTCGAGCTGAAAACTGCTCTGCTTTTTTTCTGCCTGAATCTGTCATCAGGCTTCCCTTTGGAAAGCTGAAAAATGTCTTTTTGTCTTTTTAGTTTCACTCCTCAGCATCATGGGGTCGCATAGGATTCTTCCCTCCATCCCCAGTACCGAGATATTTTATTGATTTACTGCAAACCTACTTTACTGTAACTAACCTCAATTAGGTCAACTTTTTAGCTTGTTCTCTTCCGGCATTAAAGTCCAGCATCATTGCTATCCTCCCACCTGCTATCCTCCCATCCTTCATGTCAAGGCCCATGTATGTTGTATAACTGACAGGTAAAACCACTGTAGCCCTTAAAGGGTGAGCAATTCAAACCAGCCAAGCATCTGGACATCTGAGTGGTAGCAGTGGTTTTCACCAAATCTGTTCTTCACTTGCCAGCTACAGTCTACAAAGGCAGAAGACTGGTCTGTACATCTCTCCAACACACACACCTGAGCCATGAGATTTGCTTGTAGAAAACGTCTTACTGGAAAAACAGAAGTTTTTATAAGCCGGTGGAAGATAATTTAAAGCTACACCATTCTCTGTGGCCCTTTGTGGGAAGAACATGAACATCAGGTGTCACTGAGCAGAGTACTCATGTCATTGTCCCAGAATTTGTACTTCTTTGGGGACAAACTGGCAAAAATTCAAATGCAGCAGAGCTCTAGATGCCAGCTGTGAATCTGGATTGCGTTCCTCCCCCAGCTATTTCTGTGTCCGGGTATTCAGAGTGCACGGGGGTGCAGAATCTGTTCCTTAGTTAACAAGCTTGTGCTATTTCAGGCTTTATTAAACTCTGCTGTCCTCTGTGGATAGTGCCATTTAATAGGGTGCAAAGCAGGAGCCAAGCAGCAGCAGCAACAGGAAAACCCAGCTGATTTTTTAATGAAAACAACTGGCTTCAGTTGAGTCGGTAAATCAGTTTTAATCACTGCAGCTGAGATGTAATATGAGCTGTTCACTGAGCCTTACATGATTTTGAACAATTAAGAAATTTGCTCAACATATTTATTAAAATAAATATTACTGTTTTTACCATAATGGTGTAATTCCACAGTATGTGCATGAGGGCTCTTGCCAGCCTTCTGTTTCACTGCAGATGCTGTAAACATACACTTTCATGCCAGTTGTTAATAAAACTAACAATTAAAATAACATGTTGAAATCAGGCAGGAAAATGATAAATCAACAATGATGGCAGTTTTAAAAGATACTATTATCTTAAGCTGCATGGTTTAGCTTTTATTGTTATTTAGCACCAAAGGTGAGCAGTCTAGCCAGGTGTGGCATTTAAGGGAGAGACAAAAAAATCTCATGCAAAGAGGGTTTTTTTAATACCTGATTTATTTTTAATGTGCAGCTGAGTAATGCTGTATAACAGACAGCTCACTCAAATCCCCAGTTATGACACTTTCAGATGTGAAAAAAACATAGTCCAGACAAGAATACATGTAGATACACCCTCTTGAGCTGTGGGAAAAAAAGCCTGCTTTCTATCAAAGGTTTATGCAGCGGGATGATAACAAAAATAAATATTTTGTAGAAGTTATAATATCCTCTCAAGGCATTCTCCCTAGATCTAAAGTTTTACCCCAGGGCACTCTTCCAGCATCCTTCAAAGATGACTTGTGTCTCCACACTTGGTGCAACAGCTTGGATCTCCCCCTCACAGGTCAATCGCCCCCGTTCTTTGCTTTGCTAACATCATTTCCTAATCGCAGCAGTCTGCTGTTTGGCTGCAGACACTTTGTTGTTGTTTGATTTCTAGTAACCTTTCCCTGTGAAAACAGGCCTTTCTGCACTGTAACAGCTGACTCTGAGCTCTCTATGTAGTTCCCTGTCTCCAGGGCTGGATGGCTCCAGATATTTGCAGGAATTTGTCTGTGTTTATCACATTGTTCGTCATCCCAGGTTTCGGAATCCGGGGTGTGGGATGGCATTCCAGCTGCAGGATGGCCCTGTCCCAGGAACGCTGCCCACCCACCTCCCAGGGAGCAGTGACAGCTCCAAAGCACATGCTTAACTTCTAGCACATGAGTAGCCCTATTGAATTAAGTACGTAATCAAGTGATTTGCTGGATCAACGACTGTATCCTTAATCCTTTTCACATCTCGCTAAGCTCATTAAACTCTCTTTGATACCAAGCTGTGCAAGTTCCTTAAGAGACAGAGACTACGTGCTATTTCTTTAGCTTCCATTTATCACCTCCAACTTCCAGCCAGGGACTCCTGTGTTAGAAGCCTAAGGTTGCCCTAAGGGTTTGCTCTGTAACAACGGATGGGAAAATGTTCTGTGTGCTGAATAATTTTTGATACCTTGCCCAGCACAACAACACGGATATGCCAGAACAAATACCCACGTAACCAACCCAAATACCGAGCACTGCATCCTGGGCCTCAGAGGAGGCACTTCATTTCCTCTCTTCCCCTTTTTTTTTCCTGATATCTGTCCAGCTAACAAAGACAAGAAAAAAATAGCAAAACAATTAAGCATTGCAAAGCTAGATACTTAGTTCTGTCAAAAAAACATACTTAGGTATATCTGCAGACTTGTGCTTCAGCTCAGAACAGTGACAATTTGGGTAAAGCAATTCTCTAATGCTCTCTAAATTAGATGAGCTGGTATGTGACATTTGCATACCAACTCCTCTTGGATGCCAGAATCTACACAGCTGTTAGAAAGATTTTCTACTACATTTAAACATATTACAGACAATGGTGCAGTTTTAAAAAGTCGTGCACTTGTATGCCATCACAGGAGGACAGATGGGGGAATGAAATCCTCCTGATTGGAAACTAACTAATAGAGAAGAAAGGGGACAGGTTTCATTCATTATTCTTAAAATAATTTTTTTAAATCCCTTAAAAAAAAATAAATAAAAAATTTCTAGACTTCTCAGTAATCCTGCTGGTTGGGAGGAACTGCTGGAGGTCAGAGTGGGGCTCAAAGCAGAGCCAACCCAGCTTATGCTGCAAGGTCTAGTACAATTGTGGATAACAGCATAGATGGTGATTCCAGAATTGCTATATAACATAATCAGATTTATAAAAATGCAATAATTTGGAGCCCCCGACTTCAGATTTAAAATGTTTCCTCATTTTGGAAATGCTGACTTAGCCTTACACAGCCATCCCCCCTTGCTTTGCAGGTGCTCATGGTTCATTCAGCCTTTCTATGCTTCAGTCTTTCAGGAGGAGGGAAGGAACAGGGAGAATTGTAAGCTCTTTTTCAAACCCTGGGGCCACCTTGCTCTCACAGCCTTTCTCTTCTGTTTGATTGACCTGTCTTGTTATTATCTAGTATAAGAACCAGTCGTGTCTACCTAAAGGATTTTCACACTTACTCAGTTATTGGATCTTGTCTGTTTTCCTAAGGAAAAGGTATTTTTCCTACATATGTGTGGGTCAGCTTTATCCTCCTCCCAACAAAGCAGGCTCTGCAAGTCATTTGCATGCATCAGAAAATGACCCTCCATGGAATTTATCTCACTGGATAGTTATCCATGCTACTCAAACACTACCTGGTACAAGCATTCACAAGACAGAGCTCCAAGAAAGCAACAAAATATCTGTATTACTCCTCTCTGTCCTTTTACTCCTCTCTGTGTAGTCTATTGGGTACTGAAAAATGTCAGTACTTTACTAAACTGTAGGCATAGTCTTTGTAAAAAAGTATGATTACTATAAGGTGGGTTTTTTCCCAGACTTTATGCTTGCACCGAATGTGCCAAGTTATTCTAAATCACAAAGTTGCTCTAAATCTCAAATCACTATTTGCTTCATGTTGACAAAATGATAATGCTGGGGTTTGATCCAGGGTTTGCAGAATTTGGCTTATTGGGACAGCAGATAACAGAAAAGAGCAGAAACCTGGGCCTGGGAACAGAGACCCTGTCTGCAGCAGATGGCTTCCTTTGGACACGGCTGGCACGTGTCTGTGCCATAGCAGCCTAGAAGAAAAGAGTTAATTCTAATCACTATGTTCCTATCAAATCGTGGTTGATTTTTATTTTTTCATCACTTCTGCACACTGACAGATCCTGAGTTGCAGGTCTTCAAAGAGAAATAGAAACATATTTCCGATCTGCAAAAACTTACCACTGAGGCAGCAGTCATAGAGGATAATGGCATTAATTTCTTTTCCCCCCTTGTCTTTGTTTCTAGACAGGATTTTTGAGCAAAATTGCTTCAAAATGAGGTTTTTTTATATTATTGTGGAAGGGTTATGCAGAATAAAACTGCTGATCCTATCTTTGCCTGTAGGGCAAAGTGCACTGATGAATAAATCAGGAATATGGTTTAATATTACATTAAGAAGACATAAAGACATTAATACTAATTTACACCAGGTTCATTGTAGTAGAAAATATGAAGTAAAAAAAAAGGCAATTTGTTTTAAAGAACTTGGTACAGCAACTAATCATCATTATACATTTGTGTAGTATAATTTTTCTGAATTGTAATGTATGTGTATTACAGAATAACTTAAGAAGTTATAACTTAAGAACTTAGAAGAAGCTTGCTGCTTAATAGACATGGTGTGCTCCAAGGAAAATTCAACTCAAGTGACAGGGAAAGTAAGAGACTGCTGAAGCCAGAGTCTAATCTAAATAACACTGGTATAAAACCCTTATTAGTGCCACTGAAGTTCATGGCATTTCTCAAGATCTACATTATAAAATGTTTTCTGCAAGTAACATCTACAAGATACACATCCCTACAGGATTTTAGATTAAAGTTTAAGCTTGGGGCAAAGTTTAAGCTTGGGGCAGCCACACAGGTCAACGGAAAGTTTCACAAGACCCAAAGGTTTTCAAGCAAGGCAGATTGAGCAGGATATGGCTGAGATGCATTTGCACAGGCAGCATCTTGCTCTTCCTTCCCATCTGTGCCAGGAACCTTTTCTTTGTGTCACAACAGACTTTGAGGAACCAGTCTCTCTCTTTCTCTCTGTCTTTCTCAGTCAGAAAAGGAGAATAATTAATGTCGGCAGAAACGTGGAAGCACTTAAGACAATTCGAGTCCTGAAAAATGAAAATGTAAATTTAGAAATATATTATGATCATTAAAATCAGTTAACATTTATCTTCACCTGGAGAAGACGCTAAGATGCACAGACCCTGCTAGCTATCTCATATTCTTAGTTGTGAAGATAAATGGCTGAGTAGAACCAACTAGTTGCCACAAAAATCTCTATTTGTATTAATACTAATAGAGAAACAACCTCTAATACGAACAAGAACTCCGTTAAGTGGTTTTGTGATGAGTGCAACACTTAAAAAGTGGAGCTGTTCAGGTGGAACTATTGTCTCCAGGAAGCGAAGGTGGATTTTTAACATGTCGCGCTCCAATCCTTGTTACTTCCTAAAGTCTGAGGTTTGAAACATTTTTGATTTAGTGAGGTATTTCAAGAGAGTTATCTTCTTACTGATAGGTTTTCAGAATAATAGTGTGTCTGTGTTGGTACCACTGTCATACACATATATCATATTACATGTTATTCTGTGGTTTCATTCTGAAACATTTTCTATAAATAACACTGAAGTTGCCTTCCTTCTGGAAATGGTGTATTTCTATTGCTGATGTGTTTCTCTGCTGACAATAAACATCATCTCTTTTGCATTGAGTTTAAAGAATAGGCTTCAATAAGAAAAAAATATGAACTGCTCATCTGATCATCAATATTTATCAGAAATCCTGTCTAGACACAAACACAGTAGCTTTCATATAGCTGATACTGCAAGTTATAGCATCTGCAAAAGTTGTGAACTGGAAAATAATATAGGAGCTGAGTTATAGTTTCATTGTCAAATAGGATACATGCAATAATATTTTTCATCCTATCCATGAAATAAATATTTGAATCAAAAATTCAGTTCACTTTGATTTATACCTAAAGTAAACAAAATGTGCACCAAACCAGTGGCTGCACTGTGGAGAAGTTATTTTTCAGTCTGGATCCAGGCAAGATAATTCTGGGCTTAGAATATGGATATGTATTCCTCTGTATTCTGATTTACTTGGGCTACATGCATATTCTCACCTCCTTCTGTCTTCCCCTCGAATAATCTCTGAAAAAAATGAACTGTTCTAACTTGTCCACTTGACATAAACTCAAATTTGGCTTTAATCTAGAATTTAATATCTTGGTGATTTCTGTGTACATGGGATAACCTTGGTTAGAAAATGAAAGCAGAGTCTACAAACTGACTGAACTTTATTCAGAATTTTACAAACACTTTGAACATTGAAGAACTAATCTTTTAATATTTTTTCATTTAGGAATATATGGACTCAAACAAATACATAGAGCATTTAGTAACTCAGCTGGAAGAACAACGCTGGAATTTATGGAGGCAAGTACTATGCACATATCTATTTATTTATGTTGCTGCTTTGGAAAAAATACTGCACACCATAGTTTCCATTCCTGATTTTAAATAAATTATTGGCTATTCAGTTTCTCCACTTTTTCATTGTCTGCAGGCTAGCAAATCCTACCTAAGTGAAATAAGTAAGGCATCACACACGGGTTGAATTGCTAATCAGGACAGTTACACACATGCACATGATGTTCAATTTTCTAAGCACTTGGTACTAACCCTGCTTCAGAGTCTTCTAACTGGGCTGAATTTAAGAAATGGTCTTATATTCTTGAGTATAGGTGTTTTCACTGAATGGCACATAAACTATAGCCAAAAAAACCCCCAGCATAGCAGCCTAAGGAATTGAGAATTTTGAAAGTAAAATAAACACAGTTTTAAAATTGTACAGTACTCTTGAGAGTCCAGATTTTCTACTTGTCTGTTCCTGTTGCTCAGTGCGGGCTGCTCAGACTTAACTCTGGTTCAAGCAAAGCAGTGATTTCCACATGCTAGAGTGCAGCTAGTGGGTGTTTCTGCTCTGCTGTACAGCAACTGTGACAACAGCATAAGCACTTCTAGAGACCTCCCCAAACTCTGTATCTCTCTGGTAAGATGGCTATAGGACCTTGCCAGACCTCTATGTATTTGTCTGGTCTGTCATCTACTCACAGGTGGAGCTCATCAGCTCGCACAAAAAATTCTCACCCCATCCCAGACACAGTTTCCTCTTTACAACAGCAATTTTATTACATATTGTACTTCGGTGGTTTTGCTGCTGTGTGACTGTCAATGCCTTCATTAGACAGGACAAGAGGTTGTGCATTTTTAGCATCTTTCCAAAATTTATCAAGTGTCATTCATAACTGTGACATGGTTGCAGAAATGTTATAGATTCCTTAATGTATTCCAGCAGTTTTGTTCTCTAGCTGTTGGTTCAGTGCTGGTCTGATAAGAAATGGTTAAGATAGCCAAGAAGTTACCTAATGTTCAGAAGCCTTAGAATTCTCACACCCTTCATGAGTTCATTTCTCTTGATCATTATTAAATTAATTCTTCCAGAGTTTTCATTTGGATGGGATAGTTATTATCACAGCTCGTTTAATCATATAATTAGTTTTTTTACCTATTACTAATCATAGAATGGTTAAGGTTGGAAGAGACTTTAAAGATCACCAGGTTCCAACCCCCCTGCTGCGAGCAGGGACACCTCCCACAAGACCAGGCTGCACAAGCCTCATCCAACCTGGCCTTGGACACCTTCAGGGAGGGGGCATCCCCAACCTCCCTGGGCAACCTGTTCCAGTGCCTTGCTAACCACATGGTGAAGAATTTCCTCCTGATGTCTAACCTAAATCTCCCCTCTTTCAGTTAAAAACAATTACCCCTTGTCCTATCACTGCCTTCTTTGGTGAAAAGCCCCTCCCCAACTTTCCTGTAGCCCCTTCAGGTACTGGAAGGTGCTATAAGGTCTCCCCGGAGCCTTCTCTTCTCCAGATTGAACAGCCCCAACTCCCTCAGCCTGTCTTCATAGCGGAGTTGCTCCAGGCCTTTGATCATCTTTGTGACCCTTCTCTGGACTTTCTCCAACAGCTCCATGTCTCTCCTGTTCTGAGGGCTCCAGACCTGGACACAGTATTCCAGGTGGGGTCTCACCAGAGCAGAGCAGAGGCGCAGAATCGGCTCTTGGCCCTGCTGGCCACACTTCTTTTGATGCAGCCCAGGACACAACTGGCTCTCTGGGCTCCAGCACACACTGGTGGCTCATGTTGAGCTTCTCAACTACTACCCCCAAGTCCTTCTCCTCAGGGCTGCTCTCCAGCTATTCTTCCCCCAGCCTGTATTTGTGCCTGGGGTTGCGCCAACCCGGGTGCAGGACCCTGCACTTGGCCTTGTTGAGCTTCATGAGGTTGGCACTGGCCCAGCTCTCCAGCCTGTCAGGGTCCCTCTGGATGGCATCCATAATCTAAAAAGATCTGCATGACAGCACTTTGCAGTATTTGCTTTTACTTTTTATTTTCCTAAGTATTTAGTATCTATTTATTCATTACTCACTGTCTTGTATTTTTGTAGTTACCAGCTGATTTCCTTTCTGGAATAACATTTAATACAGAGGAAATGGAATAACACCAGTGATGAACCTCATTCAACATCCACAGCCATCTATTTTGTTAAATCCAATATTTGACTTCTTTTTCAAAGGCATACGAGCAGTGACAATCTTTATTAATACACAGTCAAATAGAAAGTAATCTTCAAGGAACAACTTAATCTTCATAGATTAAAACCTATTTCACCTTAGTTCTGAACAAGTAAGAAGTAACGATCTGCCTGATTTTTCAGTTGAATGCTTCTCATGTGCACAAAAAAGTAGCTTTGCACATGACAGTACTAGTTGGTATGCATCTCACAAATTTCCTGGCCTGTAGGATATAGTGTTACAGCATTTACAGCATTTATGATATGGATTTACTCTGACTTATAGGCAAAACTCAGAAAGTTTGTGTATAATTCCTGCTTTCCTTTAAAAGTAGCCAAAATAATTGGCACCAAAAACCCCGGAGTTTACATGTAAGATTACAGAATTTGGGTGTTATTTTTGCAAGAATGAAGGTGATAACATTATATGTGGATGACACTACCATGGTTAAATATAAATGACTAATAAAAAATTAAAATATGAACAAGTCTTTGAAAAGTAGCAGGGGCAGTGACTTTATTTCATTATGAACAGACATTCAGATGTGTTCTGAAAATTCAGTAGTTTTAGAAAACTGAAGACAGTACTTTATCTTTAATATTAATTTATTTTTAATATTATTTTTATGGGGTATTGGCATAAAAAGGTAAGACTTACAATGAGCACCACAAGATAAGCCCTTCTGGTGGTGCCGGTCTTCTTTGAACACTTTATGTCTCTTTTAAATATCTGAGATGTTTCATGGTGAGGATTATGCTAATAGCTTGTCTGATGCAGGGGCAGTCCTAGGCTGTCTGTAGCCAGACAGATGTCCTAATAAATCAGCATAGCCCTCCTCTCAGACTTCATTATGCTCTTGATTTGTGACTACCATGATTTTAACCCAGTGGGTCACTGGGCCCTGAACCTGACAGTGACCAATAACCCTAACTTTACTCTGGGTGAGCTAATAAAAAAGACAGACACCAATCCTGACCGTTTCGCTCCTTCTGCCTTACTTATAGCCAGGACAGATTTATAGTGGCCAGGATAAGACAGAGGAGACTAAAGCCCCTATCATGGTGTGCATATCAATTTTACATTTCCTTTACATTTCCACGTGTACAATGGGACCCTAAAAGACACATGGGGGCAAAAATTTCTTTTCACTTTAGAGGACGACTATTTCTACACAGCATTAGCATCTGCTGTGGAACATTTATTGCTGTAATTGCTGTCCCTGGAGAACTAACTTTGGTTAGGTCACGTTTTACAGCTTTCTGCTGAAATAGATCTCTAGCCCAGCTTCAGATGTTCTGTTGTTTAAAACCTTTACAACAAGGAGTTAATGTACCTCACGAGTACATGGAGTTGCAGAGTTTTTAACACAGCTTTTCTTATACCGAACGTTTTACACTAATTATTTTCTCATGAAGAATGATGAAAATGATGGCATATTTGACTTGTCAGTGTTTCCCCCTTTTCTCAAGTTTTAATGAAATAAATCTATCCAGCATGAGACAAATTTGGCCTTCTTGATGTAGATCACCAACATTTATCACTGGAGATGATGTACAGTAGTGACTGTGCATCTCAGTGTGTGTATCAGCTTGAACTAGAACACCGGATTATTTTAGATTTCTCTGTCCTACCCTGTATGGAAACAACTTTAAATAGGACAGAACTAGGTTAGGGGTGAGGGATCACCCTGCCGTTGTGTTTCTTAGGTAGTCATTTAATGCTCTAATTCAGCTAATATGTATTACTGTGTGTAATTTTTATGGCAGAATCACACAGACAATCAAAATGAGAAGCAGAAATTTGCTCCTGCAGTCTTTGCTAATTGACTTTAACAGTAGATCATAATTTTTAAGTCTTGACAGGTAGATCAGTGACAGCAATTACTAGATACCTGAAGAGAAGAAAGAATTCATATTTCAGCATAGGATTCTTGCCTAAATATGCAAGAGTCAGACCCTGTTCTTCAGACTTTTCCAGGGAATTTTGTTAGTGCTACTGAAACCATTACCAAATCTTTAGTCTGCCTTGGTGAGAGCAATAAATTATCTTGCATTTCAGCACATGACAATCACCAAAGGAATGAAAGATCAACAGCACCTTATTACCTTCTTACAGAAATGAAAAACACAGAGGGGGAGGAGCACAAATGTGCACGAGGCCTGCATGGCATTTCTCCAACGCCCTGTTTTTAAAACAGAGTTTGTTAAATAGATTTGCTATACTTGCATCACCAGCATTAGCATGCTTCTGTGCTCCTGGGTTTAATGTTTGTATACTAAAGAGGTGCCAAGTATTAAACAGGTTGCTTTTGCTGTAATCGTGAACTTCCATTGGGAGGCCATAATTGCTAACAAGCAAAATAGCTCTGCAAGAATTCTTAACAGTGAGCACAGATTAAAATAACAACTGTGATTAGCTTTAAACTGCTTGACTAGAAAAGGACTAATCTTGGGGGAATAAGTTGCATGACAAACAAATGAAAAACCCTATGTATGATATTACAGTAATGAAGGCTGTGAAAAAACACAAATACTACCCCAGCTAAATAAGGTCATGCTCTGCACAAGTATCTCTTTCTTGACAGGGGCTTAGTAACGTGACCCAAGGGGAATTAAGGTCAAAGCAGCCAGGTCTTGGGGCTGAAACCCCATCTTAACCCTTTCTGGAAGTTTCTGATAAAAATTGCCTCTGGTCTATGATGCTAAGGTGAGTTATAGATTGTATTTGGAATTAATTATCTTTCAAAAATGTTGTAGCCCCGATCAGTGGGGAGAGATTGTTTGGTGTGATTTGGTTTGATTTGATTTGGTTTAGTTTGGTTTGGTCTGTAAGAGCATGAGGCTTCCTTCTTTCCTTCTTCCTCCCTTCTTCATCCACCTGTCTGGTCCCACTGCCTTGGCAATGGAGAAAGCCAAGAAAAGGTGGTATGTACTGTTAGCCACCAACACCTGCCTTCTCAGTGTTTTTCTTTGTTGGGTTTTTTTGGAAGGTGGTATCTTTTTGTTGTTTTGGGTTTTTTTTTGTTTGGTTGGTTTGTTTTTTGTTGGTTTGTTTTTTGTTTTTTTGGGGTTTTTTCTGCATCTCTGGATATAGCAGTGGATATATAGGATAAATCTGTAAAATCCATGAAAAGATTGATGTATACCTTGCAGTTTCCATAGTGTTTGGAGGGGAGGCTGGCCAAGGCAGGGCAGAACTGAGTTGGGCAATTAGGAGTAATTCAGTCACCACAGGAACTCAGGTGTTTCCACCTAATATTATAGTCTCTCTAAAGCTGGGGCTTCTGATTTGTGACTTTATACGGGGAAAAAAGTCACAGGAAAGTGTAAATAAAAACCCATATAAGGCTACCAAGTTCTCTAACAGAGTAGACAATATGGTTTCAGATACAAAGTTCTATGAAGGATGAGTATTTGATTATGCGCATTGGGATACCAATTAAAAATTTATCTGATTTTTGGTCAAACGTGCTTTTCTTTAGCTGAGTCTAAATTTGGATGGTTCAGTGAGCAGTGCAGATGTAGTCAGAGGCCACAAAAAGCACTGCCATTGTATTATCTGTGAATGAAAACCACTCGCTTCCTTTGCCTCCCCAGTACAATGCCCATCTCACACCACAGTTGTTAAAGATACTTTTTCATGACTGAATTGGAGGAGAGTAGTGTGAATAACAAGTATATAGAAAAGCAAGTGTGTTACTGTTTGCCTTGTAAATAATTTTTTTTAAGAGGATCTCAGAAAAGGAAGAGAGAATAGGTTAAAGGTTAGAAATTAATCTTATGGACTACGTAAGTTGACTGTCAAGACTAAACTTGTAAGCAAGGGAAGAGACTGGATAGATGATGCTAGAACACTTGTTGCAGGAAAGAAGTGTATGAGTATAATTTATCTCAAGTGTGCAAAACTGATCACTGCCTTTGAAACAAATTAAAATAGGCATCTTACAAAAGTTTACAGCTGTTCAAAATCTATCAGTTCCACTAATTAGCTGTATAAAATCCCTGACCTCAACTGATCAAAGTTGGTAGGCATTTTATGTGCAACTTTCCCTGATCAATAAGTTAATCTCATTCAACAGTGAGTCACTTTAACTCTGATTGGGCATATTTCTGTGGAGTATTTCCTGAGCTGACTTAAAATTAAGCTCAATTTGATACGCTCTGGTATCTGTGAAATATGATCTAGGATGATTTTGGTGTTACACATTCATAACAAATATTAATTTTGAAGATTATGGCTCTGAGCCTGTTTCCTTTAATTGAAGAAAACTCTCATTACCACTGTCATTCAGTGCTGCATGAGGCAGGAGTGAAGTGTCAAGCCTCAGCTACTGATGTCATTAAATAAAAGATTTGGAACCATCTGAATATAAAACAAATTTGATATTTATCTATGCTAAACTACCCAATTTTTAAAATTGCAGACAAGAGGAAAGACTATTCTTTACAAAGTAACTTTGTATGGTCCTGTTTATAAAATTAAATAAATTAACCAATGTTACATTTAAAAATGTTAATAATATTCTGTAATTAATTAGGGATTGGGGTATTTTTGCACAGATGTATGCTTGTCTTAATAGCAAGCCTGCCAGAGCTCTGAATTGATTTGTTTCTCTTAAATTAAAAAATAGAAGGCCTTGAGCAAAATATATTCTTTAGATTTATTTGGTAGAATAAGGATCACAAATGTTCCCTACCAAGTTGAAAGGAAAAAAACTCCAGCAGGGAAGTATGTGGAAGGTCTATTTGACATATGGATGTTTGTTAAAAGCAAAATGCATGAACAGCCCAGAGTAAATTAGATCCTCATTTGTATGCTGGGAAATGAAATGTATAATCTTGGCATGGTTCTCAGTTTGCTATAGGTTTTTTATAAGAACAAACTCTTTTGTGGATGCAGATACACATACTACTGTAGTGGCTATTTAGGGTTAGGGGAAAAAAATGCTTTGAGCTGATAAGTGTGTCTGGCAGGTTTTTTTGACTGTGTCTCCTTAAGTGCAGCCTTTGGTTCAGGCAGCAGGCAACAGGCACAGACTAACCCCACAACCAGGGCATCGCTGCATGGGGCAAACACAGGCCCACCCAAAAGGACCAGCATGTGGGGACCCATCAGACCACCATCTCAGCTGAAACTTTACCACAGTTTTCAGATACAAATCCAAATATCACATCAACATAACTGTCCACAAGATCTAAATGTGGAATTACCTATTGTTTTTGCTCAGAGATTACCTAGTCCTTTTTTAAAAAATCTAACATTTCCAAATGGAAACTCCTTTGTAGTTTCTTTTTATTATTTGGTGTTGAATCTATTCTTCCACTAAGGTCTAGGCACAGCCAGGCTTGTTCATGTTGAATTATGTTTTCCTCCTCAGATAATTCCAATTATTTTATTGGGATTGTTCACGGAGCAAATAATAATTCCTATGAGTAACAGTGACACTGCCCTGCAGTCTTCTCTAAGACTGAACAACCGTATCTTTACACAGAGTCTGTTTTCTATTTGGGAGAGGAAAACTCATGGATTTACATCACGGCAACAAATGAGAATTTGGGGTCTTATAAAAACAGGATGTCAAAATGTATTACAGAAATGAGTAGTGCACAGACACAGGCTGTGAGATGGGGTTTTGGAAGGGATGATGGGTTTAAGGAAGGAGAAATGGACAACTTATGAATTTGTTATTTTTAAAGGAATGGTAGGTCACTGATCTGTTTCACTACTAAAGTCTACAAACAGGGCAGTGCTGATGGCAGATGTAGAAGAGGCCAGTAAGAAAACATTTATGATGTCATGCAATCAGGTTAGCACCTTTCCCAGTAAATCAGTTTCACTCATGAAAGAGAAGCTAAATTATCAAGTTTAGCATTTCTATTTCATTCTGTAATGTTCAACCATTTTTATTTTTTCTAAATTACACTAAAGCAAGACTTTAAGACCCCAAGACAGAACAGGGCCTCATTGTTCCACACAAAGTGAGAAATGGTTTTCATCTCCTCAGTCCCAAGGATGAAACAAGAAATAACATAATTCCCTTCTTACAGAGAAAAATAAAGCCATTAATATACTAAGTAATGGAGCTTATACTAGAGATCTGTGTCTAAGCCAGCATTTTTCTGTGTTCAAGTTCAGTGTATCAATAAGAAGGTTGTCATGTCACAGCACTGTGTGTTGTCAGCCTGCTCACTCCGATCTGGGGGATGAAGTTCCCACATCACTGCTTGAATCTTTAAAAAGTTTTATGGCTCAAAGCAAGCTTGGTGGCAGTCTTATTCTGTGCTCCATGACAGGAGAGCACTTTCTTGTTGTCTGTCGTGTTCATAGCAAGATAAGGCGTGGAAGAGAAGAGCTGTTTTTGGAAGTGTCCTCTCCAACTCCTGTCTTTGGCCCTTGTCACTCCACAGTATAAAAGCGCATGTAAATAGTCTCCTCTGTCAAGGGATGGG
Organism: Apus apus; assembly: GCF_020740795.1. Taxonomy (NCBI): domain Eukaryota; kingdom Metazoa; phylum Chordata; class Aves; order Apodiformes; family Apodidae; genus Apus; species Apus apus. Next base: position 7,759,008 of record NC_067287.1, read on the forward strand.
CAGCGGCAAGGAGAGAAGGAGAGAAGGGCTCCACCCTATTCTCCTGAGGAAGTTCATTTTATATTGGTTTTGGTGTTGCTGTGCTGCTGCAAAGGCTTTAAATATAGAGGAAACCATGGATGTAAATACCTGTGTCATCTGGCTGGGCCTATTACAGGACAAATACCGCTTGAGTTGAAAGCAGGACACTTGTGCAGCCAAAAACTACTGCTGTGACATCACCTCTTCCTGCTATTTGATGTGAAGTGTGCACTGATCCATCGCTGCCATCTTCCCGCTGTGTCCTGCAGCAGGCAGCACCTCTCTCCAGGCTTTGTGTGCCCTTGGCAGCTGCAGATCCAGATGCACTGGAGTGTGGTCCTGCAGAAGTGGATCTGTAGCTAGTTATCAAGGAGGCTCCCCTCATCTCCTGTTTACCTGGAATGCTGACTATAAGCAGGCTGGAAGAGCTCAGGAAGGTACTTCACAGCTTTCTTAAAGTTTCCTTTAATTCTGTAGGATTTGGCTGGCTTCCAGCCTGCACCCATTGCAGGAGATCTAGGGTTTGCTTCCTATCAATTCTGCCTGGTTTTGATGTTAACAGATGATATTTTTCATTGCTTTCTTTGTTAAAAAAAAGGGCATAATTAAGTCTATAGCTATCCATATTCTGCGTTATGGCCCATTTGCACATGTTTTTTTTTAATCAGGAGTAAATTCCAACGTGTTCTGCTGCAGGGAAAATAAAATGCATTTATAGCATAAACCTGTATAAACATTATTGTAATGGATCCCACTAGGGAAAAGGTTTCAAATATAAGGCAGCATTCATCATATATTAAAGACCTGAGCAGGTTTTTTTTTTCTACTTAAATCAGCCTAGCTCAGGATTTGCAAACTCTTGCTTATGTAGATATTCCCCTGAGATTTTCAAATATTAACAAAAGCTTGCAAAATACAGACCTCTTAGTTTTATTACCACTTGATTAGCTAATCAGAGTCTAGAAAGCGTAACTTAAATAAGCAAAAAAATAGGAAACCTAGAATAATCTCCAGCAAATGCTTAGAAGTAAGGAGATACCAGCTTTTGCCGGCTATTTACTTTGCTGTAATTTCTGTAGCACCTTTACAGGCAGCATGGGATAAGTCTATCTGCTTCCACGTGCTGCCAGAACAGGCACATGCTTGTACTGCCCAGTACTTGAGGAAGTTTGGTGCTGGTTTGGTGCTACCTCAAATTCTTCCCAGTTCAGTTACAACGATACCGTAATAAATCCAATCATGTTTTTCATTCAGCAGATTCCTGCACAAGGCAAGTGGAGAGCCTCTTAAGCCTTTTTGAGAGAAACAAATACATACACGGTGGTTCCTGCAAGGCTTCCTGTATTTTTATGATGTTCCACTCTTCCTGGTAAGGGAAGAGAGATCAAGTGCAAAGGAAGTACCTATCTTCCTGCACAGCCTGGCAGAGACTGGTCCAGAAACACAGATCAAAAGCTTTAAGCACTCTCAATCCCTGTTCTCCTTTTCTCTAATAACACTGATGTAGATGCTCAAAAAAATGGCCAAATGCTGTCCTCCTGGTGACAGAAACTTGAGGATTTCTTCTATTTGTTCTGCAGTGTGGAAATGTGCAAATGGCAGCACTTGACACTTTCTTCAGCCAATTCAAAAGATACTCAGAATTCCCACAGAGGACCTAAAGTCTAAATTTCCATTAACATCAAGAGAAAACTTTTCTAGATTGCTTTTTAGGCTGAACTTAACCATCAGCAGCAGGAGGTGATGGTAAAAGATGTCCACACAGGGCAGCAGCCAGATTGCAAGTCTTCCTGTAGTCCTGCTTACCAGTCTGTAAGAACTGGTAGAAATATCCCTGTGGTTAGTGGAGACCAGTTTGTTCTGGAATTTCTCCTCCAGCAGCTGATCCATGAAGTGTTTGGGTTTTTTTTTGCCAGTGCAGGGTGCTCAGTGTCAGCAACTACTCTTCAGCTTGTGCAATAGCCCAGCCTGGCAGTTTCCCCTGAGGAGCAGGCAATCCTCCTGATACTTAAAAGTCCCCAAAAGAGCAGCACTGCCTCAGGTCTCACTAGTGTCCTGTGTCAGGCTGAAAGAGCAACTATTTCTATACATGACGTCAGTACATGTGACTTCTACTCTATTCATGTTTATTATCAGAGTTTTGGAACACCACTAGTGTTAAGTGCTAGGAAGCTTTACAAAGAGCATCTGAAAATCGAATACTGCCTCCGTCCTATGTAAAGAAATTGCTATTAAAAACAGGACAAGTGAGTTGAACTCGGAGACTGTACATTTCTAGAGGTTTCTTCCCCTCAGATTTTTAAGTGTGAAGCTTCTTCCTGAAGTACAGAACCTCTTGAAGACTATGTGGTTATTTTGGCATTACTGATTACTGTGCAAATCAGTCACTTCCAACTGTCAATGGACTTGTTCTTTCCCAAGTATCTCCCATTTGAAAGAGCTGCTGAATGCAACAGTGAGCAGAGGTAAATCACCTCCACAGTTACATTATGCCATTCAAGACTCAGAGACAGTTTAAGAAGCATCTGTCCCTTCAACAGTGGCTTGATGTCTCTGAGATGTAAAAATTCCTATACTGGACAATTACTGCATCTGTCAGTGCCAGCTGTTAGGCTTCTATATTTGAAACTGTGGCTGCCATTAATAGAACAAGCTAATGCTACCATCTACTTAATTTTAGCATCTTTAAGTATGAGCACTGCATTTTTACTATCACTCCAAAGCAGTAGTAGGCAAAGTAATGAATTTGGTTTGAAGACTAGAGAATCGTCTTATAAATGTCTATGCTAGATAAAATTGCACAAGCCTAGGGACAAGAAACGATTAATGATTTGGAACATGTACTTATTGCTGTGTATGAAACTGAGACACTGTTAATCTTCAAGAGACACAGAAGAGCTGTCAGGAACAGCACAGCTCAATATGCATAAAAAATACCTTAAAGTTGTAATTATAGTTTCAAATTGTAGATAAATACTGCTTCTTTTTAATTCCACATTACTTCTGGTTACAGAGGAGACGAATTCTGTTGCTTTTGATTTTAGTGGATATAAACCCGGGTGTGAAAATAATTAAATAAATGGGAATACAGTTTTAATCCCTCTAGTCCTGTTTAATCTAGCATAACTGGTGAAACCATTCAGTGATTTCACAAGGAACTTGGGAAAGGAGAATTGTGGATAGCTGTGGTCTTTAAATAAAAGTTTTCTATGGAACAGTTTATGGACTGATAGATTTGTTGCCTAGACTCACACAGTATTTTAAGATCTGCAGTATGGCACTTACAAGGGGGTCATCATTATGCTGATGATTTTACAGCATCTTGAACACCAGTTGCAGTTCTGGTCCCCCACTTCAGAAAACGTGCAACAGAACTGGGAAAGTTCAGAGGAGGGTAGGAAAGGGCAATCAGAAGCATGAGATGACTTTCATTTATGGTACAGCCAGGACTCTGGAGTCTGAAAATGCAGTAATTTAGGAGGGGGAATGACAAGAGCTAAAAAGGTGAGCAGCAGGGAGAGGAGCAGATGGTCTCCTTTCGATGCAAGGCATACAGGGTATTAGATGAAACTAACAGGTAGCACTTTGAGAAACAAATGAAGAGATTTTTGCAGGATGTAAGCAAGGTTCCGAGCATCAGCAACAGGGTATTGCAGATTTGAAAAGCATTTGTGGTTTCAGTTGCAGACTCAACAAAGTAATGGAAACAATCTAGTGACATGCACTAAATGTGGAGAGGCCAAGCTGGGTGCAGGACGTTCCTGAGCTTCCAGGTGGCTAGAAAGTGGAAAACTGTTGTAACTTTCCCAGGATTTTTGGGTTTTGCCACTGAAGAAAAATGATACTGAGATACACAGACTTGTTGGGCAGATCCAGTGCAGCCACTCGTGTATCACCCCAGTCTCAAAAATCATGTAGCCTTTGCAGTTTCAATCAATAATTATAAAGGACTCTGGATAGGTGATTTAGGTTGACTGTGCAAGCAATGGGCATTATAATGTGATTACATGTTATTGAAATGTTATTATTTTTATTTAAACAGAAAATTAATGTATTTTAAACTCAGTAATTAAAATTAACTCTTGGGAGAGTTGCTCAAGGTGTTTGCCTGCACAACAAAGCAATTGAACACATCAGCAAACATTACTTCAGTGCTGTGTGACTGCTGCAACCCCATTCTAACAGAGAATTAGAATCTGTTAAGAGACCTCAAATTCTACTGGGTTTGGAGACCTTTTTGCTGCCTAGTTCCCTTTTCATGCTTCCTTGCAGTTTTCTCTCACAGCGTTTCTAGTATTTAAGAATATCATGATATCACCTACTCTGACTTGCAGCATAGTATAGGCTTTATACTTCACCCAATTACACTGACTTAAACCCAAGGACTTTGACTAGCCCAGGATTCTAGAGCAGCCCTTAGAAGATCTTCTGTCCTGCTGTCCTGGAAAAAAGATGACAGACATGTTTTCTGGGAAAAAATTGACAGACTTAAATAGTTTTAGAGGGTCTCAGTCTACACTATAAAAAGGAATTCCCAATCTAGAAGAAAGTCTGCATTAACAGACCTGGCTACTGGTTTATCCAAGACATCAGTCACGTATTTGGCTGCAAAGACTATTCTCTGCACCACCAGAGGAAGAGCCTCCTTCTGCCTGTCTCCAGCTGCAGCCAATCTGTTAAATATAATCTGAGTATTAGTTCTGGTGGAATATTTAATTCCAGTAATTTATTCATTATTGAGAGTGCGTCACTCATCTGCTCAGAAACCTCCAAATTCAAAATCCAGAAAACCTCGTGCAATCTTCATTTTCGAAGTTTTATTTCTCTGGCACATCTTGCCTCTCATTCTCAGACAGAGCTCAACCCTTTAACTCTGCTCTCAGCATAATGAGGATTTACTTGACACCTCCTGTTTCCCGCAGTCTCGTTACTCGCGTGTACCCAGCTATCCCTCATCTGCATCACCTCAGGTTTCCCCACTTTGTTTCCAAGACCTCTGTCTCACACTTTTCTCTAATTAAAACAGAAAACCCTGCCCAGGCTTTTGCTCCATCTCTGCTTAAATGTTATTTCTAGAAACCCCCTGACCACATCCAAACCCAATGCGAGCTATTGTAACTGGGCATGGCTTTTTATTTGCGATTTATTGACTAGCGGATGACCAGGCTTTCAGCGGTTCTTCAGGAACCGCTTCTTTCCATAAAACACGAGGATTTACAAGCGTGCAGTGGGTGCCTGCAAACCTCCGCCGCTCCGAAGCCCCTTCCCTTCGTGCCGCCGGGCAGGGACCCTCGGGCACCGCTTCCCAACCCCCCCCTCACCTGGGGGGGCAGCCGCGCCGGGGTCAGCCCGACAGCAGCGCCTCACCCCGGGCCGCGCACAACGGCGGGCAGAGCCGCCCCCCCGGGGCAGCGACCCCCGGGCACCGCGACCCCCGGGCAGCCCCCGCCGGCCGCCCCCGGCCCGGCGGAGCCCCGGCCCCGCAGACAATGGCCGCCCCCTCCCGCCTCACCACCCACCCCCCCCCCCGCCGCGCCGAGCCCCTGCTGCCGGCGCAGATTTGCCGGAGCCATTCACTTGCGACCGACCGCGATCCCGGCAGATGGGCTGGATCTGACAGCCCCGCTCCTCCGCGGGGCCGGGGGCGGAGGGTCCCGGCCGCCGCGCTCCCCGCCCCGCCGAAAGTGCCACCCCGGGCGCCCGCCCGCCCTCCCCAGGCACATGTTACGCGTCCCGCGGCTGCGGCGGCAGCGGCAGGAGAAGCCGCCGAGGCGGAACAAAGCGGCAGAGGCGAGCGGCGGCGGGGCGGCCGGCCCGGGGGACGGCGGCGGCGGGCTCCCCGGCCCGCCGGGACGCGCTGCCCCCGCCCGCCGCAGCATGCCCCACCGCCCTGCAGGTAAGGAGCCGCCCGCGCCTCCCCGCCCGCCCTCACCTGCCCCCCGCCCCGCGGCCGCCTCCTCCCCCGGCTCCCTCTCGCCGGCGCCCGCCGCTCCCCCGCCCGGGGGACGCGGGGCTGCGGGGGGGAGGCACCTGCCGCCGCTCCCCGCCGCCGGCCCGGCCTCCTCCCCGCCCCGCCGGCCACGCAGCCCCGGGCGGCCGCGCCCGCCGCAGCGCCGTGCGGGGCTGGGCTGCCCCAGAGCCCCGCGGAGAGCGGCTCCAGCCCGGCTCCCCCCGCGGGCCCTGCCCGCCGGCAGCCCCGCACCGCGCCTGTGCCGCCCGGCCCTGCCGCGGGGCTCTGCCCCTCCTTCGCTGCGGGGCGAGGCGCGGTGTGCTGGGTCTGTCGTGTCTGCGCCTGGAGCTGCAGGGAGGGAAGCCGGCGGGGTCGGTGTTTGAGCCCTGTTGCTCCAGAGGCAGCGGATTTTCTTCTGTTGCCGCGACTCTGGCAGGAGCATCCTCATGAGCTTTCTTTTTATAAAACCGACAGAACACACGGCTCCTTTTATTCCCGCTTGTTTAAAGATTTGGCTCCTCCACGTTGCACAGATCACCGGGAGGAGATTGTGCTGTTGGGAGAAGGACATGGGGCAGAAAAGAGCTTTCTGCGGTGACTTAAAGTACACAAAGCAACTGGCTGTGAAGTAAATGCTAAGTGAGCAACTGTTGTCCGACCAGGCTTTGCCTCTGGTTGCTTTAGTAGGGTGTTAGATCCACTATCCATCTTCTGAGGTGGGTTTATCCAGAAAATTACTTGAAATCAGGTAGACTATGTGTGGCTGGGCCTTGCATTTGCCTCCTGGAAAAAAAAAAAAAAAAAGAAGCAGAGCTGCATAAATACCACGTTGTTGCTAACTTTATGTATTTGCAGTTCTTCTCCGTGTAATGATATAAAATTGACCCCTGAATTGAAAAGGTTGATAAACATCCACTATTTTTTACATCCCTCAAAATTGGTGTGTCAGATAAACCCCTTGTTTATTATCAGAAAGCCAGCAAAGTTTTTAACAAGTGAAATAACGTTAAGTAGACAAGTGATTTACATCTGAGGGGTTGGCTGTATACATTGCTGGGTTGCAGATAAGCTATGTAAGTAAACAGAAGCACAGTGCTCTGTTATTGTGCATGACTATGGAGATATCATGGGACTTTTTTGCTGGTTAATAGCATCAGGCTTCGTGGGAACTGTTTGATCTGCAGGACTTTTGCTTGGCAGTGGTTTACTTAAGGTTATTACACTCTGTTTGGAGACTTGTATTTGCTAGCCATTATTGCATTCTTAGCTCCAGGCTTCCCAGAGTTACAGGTTAGTAGGTCAATAAAAATTGCACTGAAATGCTGTAATGGGCAGAATAGGTTTTTTTAATGTGGCTGGGGAGTAGTCAGAACGCTAAGGATTATTTTTTTTTTGTGAATTTTTATGCTGGTCACTGGTGATGATCCGAAAATACTTTTTTGCTGTGAATACCAAACATGTTTTGCCATGTCTTGTTAAAAGGGGGAACAAATCGTATAAGATACATACAGTATTCTCTTTCAGGGTAAAGCGACCAGTACCTTTAGCTGGATTTACCAAGACTTAATTATTTTTGCCAGAGAACAGAGGGATTAATGCCACTGCCATTAGATGAGGCTTTCCAGTAGCAAGATAAAAGTGTCATCAAGTCCCTGCTGCTGTAGATTTACGTGTTCCTTTTTAAAACTTGAAAATTACCGTGCTGTGTAGGGGGACCAGTATGAAAAAGTACATTATTAGAGTGCTACTGCACTAAAAATACTTTAATAAAACTTGAGTCACCCAGGTTAAAGCACTCCCAAGAACTCGTGACCCAGCAGATTTGAGAGGTGCAGAACAGAAGCCTGAGCCTGACTTTGTGCTGCCCCTGTCTGCAGCCCTGCTGATTTGCAGAGTGGCTGCAGCGTGCGGTGTCATCCCCATTCCGCCAGATCCTGGGAGCTGGTGATTGACTGTGTACATGGAGCAGTGCCATTCCTGTCACCACGTACCATTTATGCTCTTAAAGTGAGCCATATGGCGTGGTCCCCTGCAGCGCAGGGGTGTGTGCTGGTCGTTAAGGATGAATTGGAAGTTGAGTGCAGAGCTCTGATGGAAACAGGAAAAAGATAAAAACTTCTGGATGGTTTCAGCATCTCTCGTGTACTTTCCTCTTTCACTAGGCTTTGCAGATAGGAGCATGATATCCCTTATCTCTTGTATCCTATTATATGTTGTATTTTTTTTTTTTGGCTTTTTCAATCTGGTCTCTTTGTACCTTGGTGTTTTTACGGAGTTTCCTAGGAAAGTGTGTTGTTTTTTTCCTTCAGCTTTTTCTCATCTGCATCTTTGCTGTTAATTGCACGTCGCACTTACTTATTGACAAGTTTTTGTTCTGGGAATGAGGTATAAAAGTATGGGTTTTTTTGAATTTAGATCAGCTTCCTTCTTAAGCAAGGAACCTCCCTTTCTATACTAATTATTGGTGGCTAACCTCACTTCTGTGCTCTGTAAGGTTAGTTAGTTGTAGAGTGTTACTGCGACATCACTGCTTGACTCCCTCAGCTAGATCACTACATAGATAAGTTCAGCTGCAGCATCCAGGTGTTGTAGATAAATCCACTTCTTAAACGGATTTATTTTCTTTTTAAGACCCTGATGCAGCCAGTTAGGCATCTGCTTAACCTTAGAGTTACAGCTTTGAAATGGATAGGCTGTTCTACATATAAAGTTAAAGCACGTGTACAGTTGTTCACAGGATTAAAGCTTGTAAAGAGGTGTCATGCAACAAAACCCCACGCAGCCTAAACTGCTTTTGCTTTACTCCTCAAGAATTATGGTAGGGAGCTGCTACTAGTTTGGTTATTTAGGTAAAATGGAACCACATAGTGTGATGGGGCTGGTATTTAAGGTGTAGGAATTGTTTCTGCTTTTGCTTATATTTTCGTTGAGGTTTCAGGCCAGTTTTTCCCCCTAAAACTGCCCCGTGGAAGTTGAGGTTATTGGAGCACTAATGCAGAATTGCCACTGCTCAGGAATCAGATGATGAAATAGCAATTTCAGTAATACTTGTTTAAAACATCAACCAGAAGCCTGGCAGAATTTGCAATTATGCTTCCTTTCTAAAGAAGGTCTGGAGGGATAACTACAGCAAAATTTGGTCTGTTGTTCCTAACTCTTTGCTATTTACATCTCATTTAGATTGTGTAATGGAAACTCCTAGGAATGACCAAGTAAATGATAGTATTCGAATATTAGATGATGGATACAGTTCCAAGCTGATGGGGGTGGAATTTAAAAAAAAAAAAAAAGCAACACTTTTTTTTTCCATGTTTGTTTGAACATACATTCAAATGTTTTGAACATGCATAGAAAGAGAATGGGTGTTCTCATAGGAAGACTCATATATGTGAAATTCTAAAAGTCAGAGATGCTGGCATTCTCTAGTTCTTAATTTCTTCTGTATTTATCCCTCAAAATGAAAATGGGAAGTTGTTGTTTGGTTGGTTGTTTTTTGTTTGTTTGTTTTTTTCCTCAGGAGAGAGTCTTTCAAATTAAGAAATTAATGGCTCATGAAGGAGAGTCAAGTGCTTCTACCTCTTTTGCTGTGGTGTGTGCACTGACAGTTCACACCTGAAACAGAAATTATTGCTCAGAGTAATTAGAATGCAAGTAAGATCAAGAAGGGAAAAACAAGATGTGGAAAAAAATGTTTGATATATCTCAGAAGATATACACTGATATACGCTGTGAAAGAACAAAACCAAACATTCTTCTTTTTCCCATCTTTCTTTTTAGGATTTCTCTTAAATCCATGCAGTTCTGAGTATCTGAGCCAAACATCTCCCATTTACTTTCCATGTACATCTTTGTTCCATCTACTAACAACTTTCCTTGCATTGTGTATAAATCCCTTTAAAAAGACTCTTGGCTCCTGGTGGACTGTGTTCTTCTAAATAGACAATGCAGCTGCTCTCTCATTATGTTCACTTGAATCCTTTGGACTTTTCAGTTCTTCTCTGTGCCAAGACTTTGCCTGTGTTGTTGGTCTAAGCTATTGCAGGAAGTAAAAATGTTTGTACTACTGTGTATTTTCTGATACTAAAGGTACTTAATGACTGAGTAGACCACTTCCTTAGTCTGAGTGGTTCTTTTTTTCTGAAGGTGGAGCTATATTCTTTAAGTCTTTAGAGTGATAATTCCAGGTTTCATTGCTATTAGTACAGTCATTTCTGTGGCAATAGCTGTTGGCCTTTACAGAACTTTTCTGCTTTTTCTTTTCCTTTCTCCTTCCTTGAATTAATTAATTGCCTGTGTACCTCTTCTCCATGCCCACTCTTTATATCTGCATTACAGTGTATGTTCCTAGTCTCATGCTATAAAAGCCACCTTGCTGTTTGTAAAATGATGACCCCACAGACTTGCTGCATCCTGAAGGGCAGCTTTGCCTGTAATAAAAACCTAACTATAAAATGCAGTAAGTGGAGAGTGCTGGCCAAACGCAGTGCCATAAATGCATCTTTCTGTATACCTTGGATGAAGTTCAAAGCTACTAACTGAGCCATATTCAGCATGGCTTGGCCTTCTTGACAACTGCAGTAAAGTGATTTCTGGTGACTACTGAAAATGAGAGTGAACCATAATCATTCCTTGTTGGTGTTGATGGGAATCTGTCATGATAACTTTCAAAGCATTTAGTACAATTTTTTTTTTTTTTAATGTAAGTAGCACATGTGATAATACAAGGGACTGCTGGGAATGCCTCTGGTATCTAAGCCCTAGATGGGTATTTGTAGTTTATGGAGTAGGAACCATTTGCTGCATGCTTTACTACAGGCTTCTCCCCTGTGTAACATCTGCTTTAGCACTACTGCTACAGCTTTTCTCTTGTAGATGAGTAAGTTAGTATCCAGTTATCATTTTGAGAGTTGCCTAAATAAAATGAATAATTACAGTATTGTAGTATGCTGTGCTATGGCTTGATGTAATTTTTTTATTGCCCACTCTTCTTAAACAAAGTATATTTGCATTGGCATTGAATTAGAGGCCTAGCCAAGGACTCGATAGGTGCATCAGTCTTGTCAACCGACATGGCACAAGTAAGAAAAGAACTTGGATAATTTGTGGTGATCCCACGTGTGTCCAGGACCACATCCCCACTTTGTCTCCCAGTTGGCCCTAGAGATAGCACCACCTATTGGTCCTGGGCATGTTCCAGATTGTGAACTGCTGGGGACCTTGTGTCTGTGTTACACCTGGGGTACTCTGGCTGTTGTCCTGTGCAGGAGGGAATCTACGAACATATGAATACCTCAAATGTTGAATCAAGACAAGTTTCCACCTAAAATGTACTCCTTGGCAAATTAAATTACTAGTACAAGTGCACCTAGTGGATTAAAATGTGGTCAGAAAGAATGTGGCCCAAAAACCTCACAACATAGGTGAGAAGTAAAGGTAAGCAAATGATCAGAGAAGTAAAGTACAGAGTACAAGGACAAATGAGGAAGCATTGGTCAGAGAGCAGGAGTAGGTTTCTTTTGAAATTAGGACTTCTATTTGTTCTTTAAGTCCAATATTCTCACAAGATCAGATGTCTGAAGAGTTACTTCAAAACTGCCAAGATTATCCATGGCTGGCATTGAGTCTTACAGGTCCATATCTGGCTCCTAGATAACAGGAGCCTACATACAAATGCTGCTGTCTTCTAACTTGTAAACATGGACTGCCTCTGTTTAAACTCCATATGTGAAAACCAGAAAGTCCCCAAACATCCCAAGGTTTCCAGCTCCAAACTCCATGTAAAGGAGCTTCTGGTTTGAGCTTGGATTTCTGGGCCTTCCTGTTTCCCTGATGAGGAGCTAGGAGTTGGTTCCTGAAGAGTCCAGCCTCACAGAGGGCTGAGCATTGGTTCTGGTATTTTGCTAGGAAATATATGGATGAAGAGGACAGGCATGAGTGGCAGTCTAGGCTGTGATCAGTGATTCCAGAGAATGAAGTAGGACCAAGGATGACTCTGCTGTATTTTTTTAAGCCAGAAAAGACTGTAATAGACCTGCAAGTCAGGAAGCGAGAACCAGGGGCGGCAGAACCCTGAGGAGTTAAGGCAGGTGATGTGAACAGATGAGAGGAGGGACTGGTGGATCAACACCATCTTCTCAGGTGAGAGGGAAGAAAGTGGCCCTCTTGGGTTTTGATTTGCTTCCTCTTGGAATAAAATCATGAAATTGTGTTCAGGAAGAGAACTGCAGGTTTTCAGGAATTAGTGAAAGGTAGAAAATACTTAACTGCAATGGGATAGCCTATGAAGTTTGAAAAGCTGTCTTAGGAAAAGGTCAGAACTAAAGGAATAAAAAAAAACCTGCAGCGGAACAATCTGTCGCGTCTTGAAATTCATGTTACAGGTGTTAGGAAGTGTGAAAGCAGGAGTGGGTAAAGATACTGGGATCTGCAGCAGCATGTATTTTGGTGAGGGTGGAAACCAAGCTGTAAAGCTGGAGGAGAGTAAGTATGGTATTAGCAGATTTTTATTTTACTGGCACTTTTTTTGGGGGGTGGAGATCCTTGGATCAAAGAAGGGATCCTGTTTTTCATAACCAGGTAAAAATCCTTCTGATAAAAGCTAATGCAATCACTGATTGCTGTAGTATGCACTTAAAGCAAATGATGGCAGTGATCCCTGATGGATTTACTTCATAGAGTAATGAAAAAATCTGTGGGTGTTCACTGTGCATTTTGTTGGCTGATTTTGGGTTTTGTGTTAGGGTGAAGGTTGGATAGGCTGGGATATATTGATACTTGAGTTTATCTCTCCCTTGTCATGTAAAGGCTTTTCTAAGAAAGATATTTATAGCAATACTTAGATAAATAATATTAGAGTCTTGATTAATCTCGTTAACATCTTCACTCGGCATTGGTGTATCTGTGATAGTCTTAATGACCGTAAGCAAGACGAGGTTTTCAGTCATGGGTGTCTCTTACGAGATTAACACAGGAAAAGAAGTCATGCTTTTGACACATAAGCCCTATTGTCTGTCCTTTCAGTTTTGCTAATCTTCTCCATTTTATGGTGGCAGCCTGGACCACATATTTTTGAGTCAGATCCAAGTTGGTGGGTACATACTTGGTTTGGTAGTAGCTGGATCAAGCCTCAGTGCGAGGCGTGTAATAAATAGTTCTCTTTGGTTTTGCTGCAATCTTAGACTTATAAATTAATGTAAAGGTAACAGTTAAATTAATGAGAACTATTGTTGGGTCTAAAATACAATCCATAGTTCCAGTAAGGAATGGATTTATTGATGGCACCGAGGGAATATAAGCACAGAATGGTCCTCTTCCCTCCTCTCCCCCGATCAATATTTCAGATGCAGAGCTCCCACATCACAGAATGAAATCCCAGCTCTACAGCTGGGTGTCTGCACCCTCTTCCCTTTCTGTTCAATATTGAATTTCTCTCTATCTTCACAAAACTTGCCTTTTTTTTTTTTTTTTTTTTTTTTTACAGTGATATTGCAAAATATCCCATCAATGAGGTTTGGGTAGGAAACGTGAAAGCTCCTTTCCCATATGGTGAGATGAGCAGTCAACCAGTGAAACAATTTGGATTAAGACTGTATTGAAAGTCTTAATTTATTTCTCTGACTGCCTAACATGTGGTGCAGCTAAATATATATTTCTGAGAGACTGTATCTGCTGCTTTATAGAGAAAGCTGCTCAACATGGTGCTGATTTATTAAAAAGAAGGAATGGACATTCATTGCTAGATCTTTAATAAATATAGCTCAAAAATCTTCTTTGCTCTAGTAAGAGAAATAGCTTTTCACTTGTGGAAAATCATGTGGCACCTGAAAGGCTGGTGAAAGTTGTGGCTAAAGTTACAAGGAGACAGAATGGAGTGGCTGAGCATCACTATGTGGGCTTTCCCCTGGGCTGCCCCTGGGAAGCTCTGGCACCTCTCCTCATCCACCCCGAGAAAAAATGGATCTACCACCCTGACAAGGGACCTGTAGGGGTCCTAATGTGATCATTACTTGTGAGTGAGAGAAGATGCAGCAGAGAATGTTGTCTTGACCTGCTTTGATACTTATAAGAATCCTTATCGGTTTAATGGCCTAAAAATAGCATCCTTGACTCCCATTTAAAATAAGTTGGCCAGTGGTTTAGAGAACTGTAACTCCAGTGGGCAAAAGGGAGGCACAGCAAGACAGGCCTGTTGCGAATCCAGCCTGTTGTGTCTAACCTTTTACAAGGAGATCCTTTTGAGGTAAGAAGGAGATCAAACGTAACTTCTCAGTGGATGCACTGGGATGGAGAGCTAGAGGTTCATGAAGAATGGTGACTATAACCTGCGAGATAAATTCAGTTGTAGAGTTTCATAGGTATTTTGTATTTTAGGCGTAAGCCTTGCTTTTTAGTTACCTTCTGCCAATAGGCATAGACGTTTTTGAATGCAACCATATTTTGTGGATGCTCAGTCGTTACCTGAATAATTGGCTAACAGCCAGTCCAGTGCCTCTTTTGGTACATTGGACTGCAAATCAAACACTCATGTTTGGTTTTTGCAGTGCACTTCAAAGCCAGATCCTGAAGATACTGCATTTCCATAGACCCACACCCAGCTACTGTCTTGTAGCACTGGCCAGAATTGGGCTCTTGATTGAACATAAACCTGATCTGTATAATTCTGTCCTACCTGGGTAGTCCCCATATGCCATTTAAATAAGAATTGCTGATGTGGTCAGAAGGAGTTTTCCAGAAGAACTGGACAAAGCTATCAGAGTACTGCAGTGTCACAGGATGTTCTAGCTGAGCAAAGTATCAACCTCTGCACAGACAGAAATGTATCTGTAATTGAGGTATATCTATACTCTGGGTTCCTTCCTGATAGGTAGGCTTCTCAACGTCTAAAATCTTTCACTACTTTTTAAACACCATTCTGGATGAAGGACATACTCCTTAAAAGGTTTAAAGGCGTCATTAATGACATGATTGCTGTTCTACAGGTGATGGCATTTGCCACATGCATTTGGACTAGTCAATCTCTGGCTCGTTTGTGCCTTACCTTTTGAGGGGAAAACCTTTGATAGTCTCTCGGCATTATACAAATTATGATTTTGTCAGATTGTATTAGAAATCACAGCTTTTGTTCAGGCTAGCTATATGGGATAAAGCCCTTCATAAAGGATGGAAGATTCAGTTTGTGAAATGTGACAGTTAAATAAGATTAGAGATTTCCTGTATGGCAGCAGGTATTTACCTAGACTAATTTTTTTCTATGATAATAATTAACAAAATATTTCCTATTAAGAAGATGGAGAATTTGCACATTGCTTTTTAGATATTTGTCTAGTTTTAAATTTTTTATGTTACTTAGAAACACATTATTAGAATAATTATCACAGTTGAGCACATTTCATAGGGCTCTATTATCTAGATTTGTAATAGTACTGTAATGTCATATCAGCTTGCTCCCAATAAAATCAATTACTATTTTTCTCTAACTAACATGCAGCAATGTGGTAGAGGTTGACAATTAAGACTGATGCCACTGACTAACCCCCTGAAAGTAGCATTTTGATTTTTGTGTGTGTGTGTTGTACTGGGATGAAGGCCAGTTGGCCTCTAAAGATAGTTTCCATAGCTACTGTCCTACAGAGAAAGAAAATGCTGCCACAGCATTTTTCCTTTGGACCTTTATAGTTTTCATGCAAGCTGTCAAGACAATTAATTTTCATCAGATGTATTGGTTATTAGCTGTTGAAAGCAGGGGGGCATTGGTGGGTACATATGATGAAAAAGAGCATTTAACTAAGTGAAACATCAGGAGATCTCTTTATGTGCACAATATGAATGTGTTTCAGATTTACAAAATCCCATTACTGCAGCATCTGATATGCTAGAATGCAATCTATGCTCAAAAGGCAAGGTCCTGAAACTGCCCAACTTTATTTCTGAGAATAAGCAAGCCTGGCACTGACTTTCACCATTGCTTGTTGTTGGATGTTGTGACCTAGATTTTTAATTCCTTTTAAAATTGAAATGAAAAAAAATCCTTGCCTGTCAGAAAAACTCTCAAACTTCCACTGGTTTAAAATAAAAACATTTTTTTCCTGCCTCTTGTGTATAAAAGAGCATAAAAAGGGCAGTAAATACTACGGCAGGATGTTGTGTAAAAACAAGCATTGAATTTGAGATTATTCCTTGGGGTTAGCATGGGTAATGTCTTCATTTTGTTCTGCAATGAGGCTTCAGGGCATGCCATTCCGAAGTTGGGGCTGGTTCTGGGAGTCATTAACATGTGGATGTATCACCAGCTCCTCCTGCGCCTTTCCTGTAGCTCTCTGGGGCAGAAACACGTTTGAGTACTCAGATCATAATATTTGAGCAATTTGTGTAAATGTATGACACCTTTTCTTCTCTCTGGGGTTAAGGATCTAGCTGCCCCTGTGCTCTGACCTCGCCAGAGGCTTTAATGTCAGCTCTCACTCCCCAGGTTTGCCCTGTTCTGTGATGTCAAGGGCCAGGAGCAGACATTACTAAATGTCTTTGACCATAATTATTCAGGGTCAAACCAGCTTGGCTTAGGGGAACTGTCACTGGAACATGGATATTAGAATTGGTGAAACTCATTTTCAGCAATGTAAAAATCCGTAAAATACAAATACCTAATGCAAAGAGCAGCGTGCTTTTGAGAACTAGAGGAAGGGTGGATGTGGAGGCAATACACTATAGGCCTAGAGAGGGTGGGTGTTAGGTGAAAGCATGGTCCTGTCCTTCAGTGTGGCCCTTTGATGGCTGGCCAGTGAACTCCTGGGAAAACCCTCTAACTGTTTTGGAGGGAGGATTTATGATCTAAAAATTAATAACTCCAGCCAGAGTGTGATGGTGGCTGCAGACCTCTACTGAAGAGATAAATCCACTAAAGGTCTGAGGGGTCAGAGAGGCATTTTGTTTTGTAGCAGTGAGAGCATTTTCTCCTTCCTCCCTAGTAAAACTCGTCCTATCTGGTTTATGGCTGGCCAGCCAGGCAGGAGCGGAAAGAGATTTTCTGTGCCCAAGGCTGCTGCATCTCTAGGTGTGAGGATCACAGGCTTTCAGGAGGCGGCTGGGTGTGGGGTGGTAATTAAGAGCCCAGCTGGAGGATTGCAGCTGAGGCTGCAGGGATGTCCCACAGGTCCTGCTGAGCCCTGGGGGCTTCCTGCAGGTGCCCGAATCATCCCACTGGCCCAGGGAGTGGGGCTGGGCCTGGCCACCCCTGGACTGCCCAGGGCTGCGGAGCCTCAGCCTCAAGTAATTTCTAAACCCTGCTGATCTCCAGCTCCGCTCCATCATTGTCTGTCTCTTAAAAATCCGGGCTAGTTATTTGTCTGGGGTAACTCAGCTGATTAAATACGTGTCAGTGGAAATGGGCTGACTGAAACCAGCCATCTGGCTGCCTGTTTAAAGTATTAAATTGCTGCTTGGTATGATGGACATAATCTTCTAGGGTTCTTTTTATGCTTCTCTTCTTTAGTACCTTTGACACTATGAGGTACTTGTGTGCATTTACTTAGAAATGTTCTCCTCATTAAAGCAAAGTTAATTGATGTTGCAGGGAGAGATCTAAAAAATACTAGTTTTTAAAGAAAATATATCTTGTAGACCTTGTAGACCATGACCTGTATGTAGGGGAAAATGGAAGTTATTCAGTACCTATCTAGAAAATAATAGTTTTCTCTGTCACTTGATTGGAAGCTTTGGATTTCTAATTAAAGCTATAGGTTTTTATAGGTGCATTCAAAAGTACTGTCTATAAATAGATAAAGTCTTTCATAAAGTCTCCACAAGACAGTGGTGGGGGAACCTTTTGATAGACATCATCTACCTCGAGAGTTTAATCTTTTCCTACATCTGAGACTGCAAAAAAAGCATAAGTATGCTAACTAAAATAGTTTTGAATTTAGCAAGGAGCAGTGTATAATCATTTAATGCACTGGGACATCATATAGATGAGGAGTGAGAACTCTGTAGACAGAGGCCAGTGCAAGAGCTGCTGATGCAAAGCCAGAGCAACCTTTGCAGCAGGGCAAAGAACACCAAAGGTCTTGGTCATGCATTCTCACTGACCATGGCTAGTGAAGGGATGAATACGTGGGTATTTTGTGCAGAATAAAATCCTAGCATTTCATTTTGGCCTGAAATTAGATGATAGCAGCTTTCAGCGTCAACTGTGGGAGCTGTTTTTGTAGGATGTGCAGTAATGAGCAGGTACTGGTTTTATTATAGGAAGAAATAATACACAATTTAAAACCATATGGTTTTTTTCTGCTTCACTAAAAAAATTCTTAACATGTCTTCTAGATAACCTCCAAGTGGTAGATGAAACTAATTAAGACAATATTGTGGTAAGATAAGTATGTTAACATGGAAGTATTTCAGCTTCTCAAAATCTGCTTGTTCTTGCCACATGATGCAAAAGGAGAAACTCTTCTGCTGTTCTGCTTTGGGGACTTTCAGAAAGGAAAGTGAACGCAAACATTTCACAGATATAAATCCTCTGAATTTGGAAAAGCTCTGAACACCTGTTTAGCAACTGAGACCATTAATAACTTATCTTCTCTATATAAATCTCCTTCCAGTTCTTTTTGCACTCTTGTAAAACACTGTTAAGAACAGCCACTGTTACAATTTTGCTAATGAACCCTGGGTGGAGAGAAGATTGCTTCTGTTGACTTTCTCTAAGAAAATGCTAATTATTGGTGATGGATAGCCAAGCAGGTGCTTGATGCAGCCTCATTCCGATCCGTTGAGCTCAAGGTAAATGTGTACCTTAGGTTTAAGCAGCAACAATTCAAATTCCTAGGATCATAAAATGGTTTGGGTTGGAAAAGACCTTAAAGATCATCCAGTTCCAGCCCCCCTGCATGGTCAGGGACACCTCCCAATACACCCAATTGCTCAAAGCCCCATCCAGAAATCCAGAATGCCTACGTGTGTATTTTCTGGCTGCTGTTCTGATCTCACATAAACTAAAGGCATGGCCATGTGGTGATGCAGATTTATCTGCAACGTTTATCACCAATTTTATATATGGCTGTTTTTCTTCCTACTCTATTAACACAGGTACTTAAAGTGTGGTTCTAGTTTTATGATCTCTAATATCAAAGTCACTTAAAATCAAGATTAGGCTCACTTACTTAATTGGCAAATGCCCTTTACTGGATTTATTTTCTTGGTATAGCTTTTGACTGGGAAATTAAATTTTGAAATAATCAATACCTTGATTTTAAACAGTTTTTCCTGTTTCTGTAAATGAGTTAATACTTGTGGCAACACTATGTGAGCACTGCATGTGATTTTTTTATTTTGCTTCCCACCAAAGGTGATGTAGCTGGCTGTGGTGATGACTATAAGTCATTTCAGAGCACAGTTCATTACCCAGGTGCACTACTGGAATCTCTCTGCTGTGAAAAATGGCAAGGAGCTTTATTCAAACATCGGACTGTTTTCAAAACATGCTATTTGTTGTGGAAACTGGAGAAATGCAGATTTGCCTAAGTATTTGGTTGACATTTGGATGGCAGAAAATCTTTAAATACTTCAGACAGTTAATATTTTAAGTTTTTTTTTAATATACATTTAATATATAATCATTGAATAACTTAGGTTAGAAAATACCTTTAAGATCCTGAAGTCCAGCTGTTAACCCAGCACTGCCATTTCCACCACTAAACTGCATCTGTAAATGCCACATCTACATGTTTTTTAAATCTCTCCAGGGGCGGTGACTCTACCACTGCCCTGGGCAGCCTGTTCCAGTGCCTGACAACCCTTTCTGTAAAGAAATTTCTCCTAAGATCCAATCTGAACCTCCTCTGGTACAACTTGAGGCCATTTTCTCTCATCCTGTCACTTATTACTGGGGAGAAGAGACTGGCCCCCATCTCCCTACAACCTCCTTTCAGGTATTTGTGGAGAGTGGGAAGGTCTCTCCTCAGCTTCCTTTTCTCCAAACTGAACAATCCCAGTTGCCTCAGACAATCCTCCTAAGACTTGTGCTCCAGACCCTTCACCAGCTTTGTTGCCCTTCTTTGGACATGCTCCAGCACCCCAGTGTCCTTCTTGTATGTTTGGATGTGTATGAACACCAATGCATCTTAATCCTTATTTACCCATATCTTTTAAATTACTTGTTGCCTTTGATAAAGTTGAACTTCCATTGAAGTTGAAGCTATCTGAGCTTTGAGAAGCTGGGCTTACGAAAACAGATCTGGCTGATGTCTTTTGGGGAAATCACTTAAAATGCCCGAAGAAGGTTTAATCTGTCTGGGGTTTCTTGAAGGTGTTTGCTTCCCTGGTTCGGATTTTAAACAGAAAACTTTTTTTTTTTTTAAATTGTGTTTACTTTTTAAATGATAGCAGTAGACTTTTTCATAACAGGATTTCCAGTCACATCACAAATAATTGGATAAGTTGTAAATAACAGTTCTTTCCCAGCTTTGTTGAGCTTTACTCGTTGAAAGGATAGATAGTACTCAGGTTTCATCTGATAATGTTTTTTTTTGTTTAATATTCAGAGAGCAGATTTTAAAGATGTTGAAGATATACTAAAGAAAGTTCAGGTCACCACATGTGAGATTTTACTGAGCTCAGTAGAACAACTTGGGAAATGCAGGTGGATCACGTGCCTGTTGTTATTCAGTCTTCTCTCTTTCATCCCTAGGAAACCACTGAGGTCGTGATTTGACTGTATTTGAATTTAAATAAACACACACAAAAATACTGTCATTGCTCCACTGGTATTTCTGATGTGCTCTGGATTTCATTTTCAGTGTCGTTAAGTGTTACACTGGTATATTATGTGGTGATAACTTAGTTTCTCCATCTCTGCTTGAATATGTTGGAAAGCATTTTGCATATATTACTGTATGCTGCATCCGTGATTTAAAGTCACAACTCTAATTTTTCTATTAAAATTATGCTGTGTGCATGCTAGCCACTGTTTGGTACAGTACAAATAATGCTTTTTGGGTGACTCACTCTGGGCTGGGGCTCTTGCAGATTTGTATCCTTTCAAAAGCAAGTCTTTACCTCTTTTAGGTCTACTGATACAGCTGTTTGAGTTTCCAGTTAATAATACAATTTTTCAAAACATATAATCAGCCAGAGGCAACTGCCTTTGACCTTGTCTAGTCTTCTTTAATAGACAGTGATAGAAGAAACAATTATATCATTAAGACTGAGCTGATTTTATTGCTGTAAGGCTGTAGGAATGTGTGTGTTGGGCTACTGAAGGATACTTCAAAAATATTTTCAACATGCTTTTTTTGTCTTTCTGGCATAGTGAGCTGTGGTTTAGAGAACATTATTTTGTGTAAGGCGTACTGAAGCATGTTCCCTAGCCTGGGGGAGGACAGAGGGAAGCCCAGCAGTTTGCAGCTTTTCCAAGGAAATTTGTTACTAGCTTTCCTTCTTTTCTATCTATTCACAAACCTAGCAGGTTACTGAAGTTCACAGACTATAGAAAAGACTGTATTATCTTCTATCTCCAAATCTTCTGTCTCTAGCCTTAAAATGGAGATGGTCCCCAGCAGAAGTGTTCACCTGACTGAGCAGGATTGCTGGGTCTTATAAAATAGTATTCGTATTCTTGAGGGTGCAAAGTGAAATTACAAGAAACAACACAAAACAAATTTAAGCAGTAGAGAAAAGGACTCTTTCTGAACAACTTTGATTCTCTTCTGTATTTTCTTTCTGTGTGGAAGGTCATTGCAGATTTGCTAGCAATTTGTGCCACAATACTGAAGTATTGAAAAATCGCATGAAAGAAAAATAGTCAAGAGAGAGAGAAGTCCACTAATGGAAACAGAGTAAAATACCACCTTTTTTTCTTTTTGTGGACAAGGAGCAAAAACCAGGATGATTTTTCCAAGATATTTAAATGTTCAATAAGAACAGGACAACTAGAAGGTTACAGTGTGCAAGAAATGTAGTTCAGAGAGAGAAAAGGCGCAGTAAGTTCTGTTAAGAAAAATAGAAGTTCTCATGCTTTGAGCTTTTTGGATGGATAAAACCACACTGCATTGTAACACCCCCCTCCAGAAAAAAGATTACAAAGAATACCAGGAATGTGTTGTGATGATCTGGGAACAAAGGAGACAAAAACAGGTAAGAGGTCAACCAATAATGAAGCAAAATCAGACATCTTTGAATTGTAAGAGCAAAACTGAAAGCTTTATAGAAAACAGGGAGAAAATCTTTCTAAATGTTCTCACAAGCAAACGAGAGCGAGATATATCACTTGGGCAGAGCAGAGGAAAGCTGGTTATGAAGCAACCAGTGAGATCTAAGTTTGGTGTCCAAATGCAGACAATGCATTTGGGATTTGCTCCTTACACCCCATTTTTCTTCAGTTGTGTTTTTTGTTTTGTTTTGTTTTTTTTCTGAAGAAATGCACTTCTGCCATTCTCTTTCCATAGAAATACAAGCAATAGTTAGTGGTGTGTTTCTGGGCTCTATGGTTTGTTGATAGCCTTCATCACTCTCTTGCAAATTCATTGAGTTTCAAAAGGTGGTAATTCACCAACAGGATGTGGAGTCAGCATTCTGCATGGTTGTTACCCATGGAAAGAGCAATCAGGATTAGCACTAAGCAAAGATCTTCCAGTGCTGATGAGAGGTTTGCATGGAAGGAACAGACACAATGAGAAGCAATAGCAGTCTGCTGCCATTTCTTCCTGTTAGTTAATGTCACAGTAATTTTGGTTATGAAAAAATGTTCCCATAATTTTTAGCCTTATAATGAAACAAGGGTTCTGACTTCATTTTCATAGTGGACAGCCATATAAATTTCAGCTAGCACCCTCTCAGGCAGCCTCAGGGGAGAAGACTGAAGGAATGAGAATTCTTTGGTGCTTTGATGCATCAGTTGGGAAAGTTACACTCCTGTTAAGGGTGATGCATTTTATGTTAATAAACAAAGAACATTAACTGAAGTCTGAAGTGCTGCCAATACTGAATCTTTCATGAGCAATAAATTCTCATTAAAAAATCCTTTAGGGAAATGTATGTCCTTTCAAAAGAATTTCCACAGCACATCATCTCCATGTGACAAATCTCCAGAGAAAAAATAAATATGAGCAACCAGTGATTGGGGAATTTATTAGCTCATCTTCCAAGTCCTTTGCAAAAAGAAAACCTTGTTTGCTTGTTTCTTCCTTTGTTTTTCAATTTTCAAGGTCATTTTTCAAGTCCAGGTTTAGTGGGGGAAAAAAAAATGCACTTTTGCTAGAAATGACTGAAATGGTTCAGGATTCAGTGCTGATTCTGTTTGCGTCACAATCTAGAGAATTCTTCATATATCAGGAAATATCTTCTGGATTCCAAATAATTAAAAAAACCAAACACCTAACACAAGTAAATAATGCATTTAAAGTAGTATAAATCTGTATGCTGTAAGGATCTAGTACTTCAAACCACACAGAATACCCTAGCCTGAAACACAGGAACTGAGACTCTATGTAGTCTGGAGAAGGGCTTGACCCAATTTGAAACTGAACAGCAAAATACCAAGGAAGAAGTTCCACACTCACAAGCTGAAAGACACTGCTAGGAGCAATGAAACTGAGAAACAGCTCCACTTTCCCTAATGGCAATGCAGTGCAGAACCTGCAGCAGTGAGAGTGGAGTGTTCTGTCTAGAGTGAAGAACTGCTGAATGATGCTCTGAAGAGGTGAAAAGTACCTGCACACACGGTGGTTTTTAGTGTTTATCTCTTTTTTTTCTTGAACCTGCATTAAACAGAAAGTCTTTCAATGGCCATGTAGAGAGAGCTGATGTATTCACATCTCTGCTGCTGCTTTTGAGTTCTTGGAGTCACAGAAATAAAAACTTGACTCTCTTGAAAATGGCTTCTGCAGTAGCAGAAGCTTTCATTTGTAGAATGTATTTTAAAATAGCACCTGGAAAGAGGAAGGAGTCATTCTTGTGGTAAGGGATGGGGATATCTGTGCAACAGCTACCTGTGTTATAATGTAAAGTTTCTTTTGCTGAATTAATATTCCAAACTGACTTCTATTAGTGCTTTACTTTTTTTTTTTTTCCTGTTTAACACTGAGGTTTCCCATTATGATAGGTCTTTGAGAACTTGGCAGCTTGCCTAATCATACAGATTCCTACTCTGTGCTTTTTGGATTGCAGCTTATTGGCAGAAATAATACAGTATTAAATACAAATATTACTGTTAATGTAACATTAAAATTGAGAAATCAATCACTTAAGAAATTTTGAACTACAACAGTGTCAAATTTGTCAAATCGTTTTTGCTAGGTCTTCTACGGCCTGGATTGCAGAACAGACACAATAGGGTTTGTGGTTAATGTACCACTTTCAATAATAAAAAATTTTGAGAGAGAGGTCCTGGGCTCATTTGTTTGTATTAATGCATTTTTGTAGTTTATACGAAACAATAAATCAGTGGGTTTAAACAGGGAGCAAATCTGCACCAAATTTGGTCCTGCTGAAACCTTAACTTTGCCTTTTGATAAATGCAACATTAAATAATGCTGGGAGTATTTCATTTATAGTGTGGAAAAAAAAGTGCTTTAGATGGATTTCAGAGTCTAGTACTGTAGTGCTGTTTATGTGGTGTTTTTTGACACTTGGGTGTTTAAAGTTTCATAGTTGACGTTGCATTAAATTTGATAAGCAGGTGTAACTCCCTTGCCTGCTGAAGTTTTTGGGCTAATTTTAAAAAGGAATCTGTAAGTTTCTCTCACTACTGTCGACAGATATTAGAAATAATTAAGAAAGTGGGGTTTGTTTGTTTTTTTTCCTCCGTTTTTGTGTTTCATTTAAAAATCGGTCTTCTTCCCCCCACCCCCCCACATTCCCACCTGGAACGTCAGCCCAAAAGAAAGCCTTCAGAGGAATGTATCTGAAAAAAGACTTGCTACCAAATGCCTTATCTCTTGAATAATGGTCATCAGTAAGATGTTCCAGGAGGTTTGTAAAATGATTGCTTGGTGTAATTCGTAATTATCCTGATAATTTGGCATTGTGTCTTGAGAAGCATTAATATTTTATCCTACAGCTGAACATGTTTATCATGGAGAAGGTGTAACTTTTTTTTTTGCCAGTTTTTTTCCTTAGTCAGGAAACTGCATTGATTGTGGTGGTTGGTACTGTCTCCATGTCTGGTCAAGGAACTGAAAGGGAGATTGGTGGGTCTTATTTGTTGCAATTTCAAACTTTGGGTCTAGACCTCCTTAGTTATGTCTGGTACTGTTGGCCGAAATATATAGAGAATCTGAAAGGTGGGCTGTGTTGTGGAGTCAGCAATGATACTGGAAGGAGACACCCCAACATGAACATACACATATATTTGGAATGTGTGAAATATCAGTGAATCATTTAAGCGTGCAGTCTTGCACTCATGATTTCAGTGTGGAAAACAATAAATGTCAATTAAGTGATAAAGATTGCCAATGTGAGAGGAGATGCTTCTGTTGACATGCATCGCTGTCCATCACTGTGCACTCGTGTAGGAGAGGAGAATTATTGTGCTCGAGTGCCTGGCTGACCTCGGCTGCTGTGCTGGTGCTGAGAGAGTAATTTGTCATGAAAACAATCCTGTGATAATCTTTTGTGGACTCCTGATAACCTTTCCTTATCCAATTTCTCTGCCATGGCTCTGCCTCTCTTTCCTTTCTGTATTAATAATGAAGGCTCTGCCCCGACTCTGTTCCTCTTTCCTTTGGCACTTTGTGCCTCCTCCTTTCTGACCAGGGACGTGACTCAGCCTCGTGTTGCCCTGTGAGCTTCCTCCATGGTATTTATTTTGTAGTTGGTGTCTTGTTTAGATGCTTCTGGAAAGTAACTAGGCTATCTTCTTTGAACTTCTAATTCAGTTTTCATATGCATTAAAATCTACTGGAAAATTATGAGGAGCCCTTGGGGTTTGCTGATAAATATTTTAGGTTATAGTTACAGTACCTGGGTGCTGTTCATGTCACCCAAAGAGAACACAGTTTAAATAAATTACTACCTGTTTTGCTTGTCTGGATTTGGGAGTATCATGTCCTATAGAAGGAAAGCTTAATGTACATGATATTTTCTGTTTGCTTATCTTTCATTCAGAAACAATACAAATAAATTAGCAGTGAATAGGAGCCGGTGCTTGCTTGTGTTTCATCTTGTCTATTTTGTTTCTGCTTTAGAGCATTAGTACTTTCCTTGTTGTAACTCCTGTCTTTGGGGTTACTGTAAAAATAATTAAGTAAAGCTCATACTGTGGCTCAGCTTTAAAGTTGCAATGAATATTTCTTTGCAAGATGACTCTCTTGTTGCTAGATCTAGTTAAACCATTGGGACTCTAAAAGGGCAGTTTCAAAATGCAGGTGGGGCTGATGTTTCTAGAGCCCCAAGTGCTGGGCTGGACGTGATGCTCAGCAGGAAGGCTGCAGCCTCGCTGGCCGCTGCCGATGCAAGAGGAGCTGAAAGAGGAGCATTCGTTCACTGAGGTCATTCCACCCTTAGCTTTTCCTTTGTCAGATCTCATAGACTCAGTGAGGTCAAGCCTGGTGAGCATCTGGATGAGAAACCTCCCTGGAAAACCAGGAGCTGAAGAAAGGCAGGCTTGTGGCACTTTGCACAGGCTAGCATCTGTGTTTCATAGATTGTGGTGGGGGGGGTGTTTCTGGCTTGTTTGAACAACAATGCTGTGGTGAGAAGTGGTGATATGGCAGGGGGCAACTTACAGAGAAATAATTGTGGTAGGTGATAAATAAGGAGTAGTTCCAAGGGGCACCTTGCAAATTCAGATTCTGAGTCTCTATCATTTTTCTATTTGCTTTTTTTCCTGCATTAACAAAGTATTTATTCACCTTATGAGCCTCACAGCAATAGCACAGAGCGGGAAACTTGGCTTGAATTTCTCTGCTCCAGAACATCCTTCAGAAAGCACAGAAGGACTCTATGGCACATAACTTGGCCACGCTGATGTGACACAATCACCCAAAAATAAAATACATGTTAAAATTGTATTTTCAAAGCTTGACTTCTTCAGCGAGTCAAGTAATTGTTTTCTGGCTTTACATATGGTGAAATTAGAAAATGAAAGGAAAAGCTGAGCTTCATTTTATGTTGCAGGACTGACAACTTCTAAATTAAGTCACTTTGGAGTGAACATTTCCAAGGAAGGTAAACATGAAGAAAACACTTGCCTGTTTATGAAAAAAAGGAGAGTAGAGAAAAAAATTGAATTAATAACTTGGGAGCTGTCGTAACCATTCAGTTTTTTCCTCATTAATTCCTGGTGTAGGAAAGCAATTATTTACTTAGGAAAAAATAAATTGGAAAAGTTAAAAGTCTTCACGTGTCAGTGCTGAAAACATGAAAAAGACCTGTCAATATAAGCTGGTAGGTTGTGGAGCTGCTGTGTGTGATCAAGGCAGGAAAGGAGAATCTCAGGGTTTGATACAACTGTTGTGTTCCCAGTGGATCATGGGGATTAAGGTTCACTGAATCATTAACTTTTGAATGATGTTAATAAGACGTTTTCCATTCTTGGTGAGTTCTGATCGTGTCCTTTTTTAAAACTATAGAATTATTTCTCATCATTAACATTGAAAAATTATGATTTACCACTGAAAATATATCCTTATCCTATATGGCTGAAGTTTTGGCAAGTAGAATCATAGAATGTATAGAGTTGGAAGGGACCTTTAAAGGTCATCTAGTCCAGCCCCCCTTGCAGTGCACAGGGATCTTTTTTACTAGATCAGGTTGCTTAGAGCCTGGTGGAGCCTGACCTTGAATGTTTCCAGGGATGGGGCCTCTGGGCAGCCTGTTCCAGTGCTCCACCACCTCATTGTAATTCCTAATGTCTAATCTAAAGCTACCCAGCTCTAGTTTAAGACCGTTGCCCTTCATCCTGTTACTATACACCCTTGTTAACAGTCCCTCCCCAGCTTTCTTGTAGCCCCTTCAAGCACTGGAAGGCCACTGTAGGGTCTCCCTGGAGCCTTCTGTTCTTCAGGTGGAACAACCCCAGCTCTCTCAGCCTGTCTTCGTAGGAGAGGTGCTCCAGCCTTTGGATTATTTTTGTGGCCCTTCTCTGGACTCGTTCCAACAGGTCCATATCCTTCTTGTGTTGAGGGCTCCAGAGCTGTACACAGTACTCCAGGTCGGGCCTTATGAGAGCAGAGTAGAGGGGCAGAATCACTTCCCTTGACTTCCTGGCCACTCTTCTTTTGATGCAGCCTAGGATGCCATTGACCCTCTGGGCTGCGAGTGCACGTGGTTTGCTCATGTCGCACTTTTCATCCGCTAGTGCCCCCAAGTCCCTTTCTGCAGGGCTGCTCTCTGTCACATCATCCCCCAGCCTGTATTGATTCCTACCCAGGTGCAGGATCTTGCACTTGGCCTTGTTCAACCTCTTGAGGTTCACATGGACCCACTTCTCTAGCTTGTCCAGGTCCTTCTGGATAACATCCTGTCCCTCTGGCATATCAGCTGCACCGGTCAGCTTGGTGTCATCTGCAAACACGCTGAGGGTGCCCTCGATCCCACTGTCTATATTGTTGATGTAGATACTAATCAGCATGTGCCACGTCCTGTTTCCCTGCTCTGTTTGCCACACTCTGGGTCACTCGCCCTCCCTAGGGCAGCTGTTGTACACCAGGGGTTTGTTCCCACCCATGCTCAGCTGGGGCCCCTGCTCCTCAGGGGCTGCTCTTCCTGCTCAGGAGGAGGCTGGGGCACCCTCTCCTTGCACTTTTTGCTGCTTTTTTTTTGCCACTAAGGAAGGGTACCCTGGCACCATCCTCTGCTCCAGAGCACTTCACCTCACAGTGACTTTGCTGAAATGACTTTGATGAAATAGTTGTAATTAAGCACATGACATGGGAATCTTTATTTCATAACTTTATCCAGAAGCTATTTTATGTGATACCTTTCTGTATTAGATGAAGAAGCAAAAACCTGTGTCTAAGAGCTTCTGAATCTGAGCTTTCAAAATAAAAATAAAAATCTTAATTCAGCATTTGGCAGGATGAAGTTCACTGCTAGAGGTGTTTTTTTTTCTGTCTTCTTGTATCCATGTAAAATAGCAGTATCATGAAGGAGAACCTAGAAAAAGGGAGTCTTTCATGCATCCAGTGCAGCTTTTATTGTGGGGTTTTTTTTTGTTTGTTTGTTGGTTTGGGTTTTTTCTGAGGATACCTGTTACCAGACCAGGAACAGTATCAGCATTTGTTCAAAATTATGTGATTGGTGGGTGGTGTGATTGCATTTACTTACCTACCTTTATCCCATGGATTGGGAGAAGTCCAAGTAGCAGAGTTCTGTAGTGAAGCCCTGAGCTGTTACTGCCATAGGATGCAACTTTTTCGTCTGGTAGTTGAATTGATGGGAAAGGAGATTGAAGGAGAAATTTTAATTTAAGAAGAGTTTAG
Source organism: Apus apus (assembly GCF_020740795.1). NCBI lineage: Eukaryota > Metazoa > Chordata > Aves > Apodiformes > Apodidae > Apus > Apus apus. The sequence continues at coordinate 7,788,387 of NC_067287.1, forward strand.
AATTTGTGGGATGTTTAACACATTTATGTTTTTCTTGGACTAAATGGGCTTCCCTCAAACTGTTGTTTTTTAGAACAAGCTACTGCAATATCTACTAGTGATACTGAGACTTGAAATGTATCTTTCTGCAATCCACACAGTGACTACTTGTGTGCTTGGTTCCATCTGGAAAGGATATAATTGAGTCCTTGTTTGGCTCCTTTAATTATCTCTTTGCAAAGTCTTTGGCTGGGAATTTTGCCACTTAAAATGCAAATATTCAAACTTAAGAGCATAAACTGTGCTTTCAAAGAGTGTTTTTGTAAACCTTTTATAATTTGGTGGTTTTTCAAAAGCAAACATGAGAACTTCTCAATGAACATGTTTTCATTTTTTTTAATCCTCAAGGAAGATTTTGTTTTCTTGCAGGTTGGCTGTAGCTGCTAATTAACTTTGTTAATTAATCGTGCTATAGGGATGAAACACGCTTGATTAAAAATAAATAAAACCATATAGCAATGAAGGAATGCTACTATTTGAAAGCAAAGATTAAAAAACAAAGATTAACTTTGAAGCTGCATGTCAAATACTGAAACATATGAAAGGCTAAAGCAACTAAACACTTATTATTTTTGCAGCTCATACTAAAATGCTTATCCAGTTGTAACACCATGTTAAAAAATGGGAGCTGAGAACAGTCACTGAAGGTTCTGTCTTAATCAAAACTGCCTGAGGTGGTGGTTAGTAATGAACAGGTTTATTTGGTTGTTCTTAGGCATGAAGGTCCTTGGTCTCTCTTGTCATGTATCTTGTATGAAAACTTGTAACACTGCAAATTGGTGTTAAATGCTGTTGGCTTTTAAGAGGATTTTGATGACATTTCTCACCCGTTACACCTGCATGCATTTGTACAGAGGTGGTGGGAAACAGCTTGATGAGGGCGACGGGCCAAATGCCTCACAAATGAAACTCTCTGGAATGATCTCAGGGGTGACTGTGGTCCAGAGGCACGCTGAGCCTCTGCTGTGCATCCTGCCTAGATGAAGTCAACCATCTGCAGAGGTCTGGCTGCAAGTGCACAGCTCCTTCACCCAGGGAATACAGACAGGAGGGAGAAGATGCTCTGCGACCTGTTTGAAGTGGGAGTGCAGAGCTTGCTTGCCTTAAAGTTGACTTATTTTTAGACACTGTTGGAACAGATGGCTCTTCTTTATCCCCTGTTGCTGTTTTTTTTCTCACATATGATAATCAGGTTTCTCTTTAGCTTTCTGCTATTGTAAAGTGGCAGGAATATTAATATTATAAACACAGAACAAGAATACAGTGCTCTTCTTTACTGGGAAAATCACTAAGGAAGCCCCTTCTGAACCCCTCTCACCTAGAGAATGGAGATGGGGCCTCATTAGGAGCTCGAATGGAATTTACTTTGATAAAATTCCAGAATTCTGGAAATGTGGAACTGATTCCATGTTGGAGGAATGGAGAGAGGAAAGTAGGAGTACCCCACATGTAGAAGGAATAATGAAATAAATCTCTGCAGACCACTGGCATGACGTGGGGGAGGAGTGGTTTGCTGATTTTTTTTTTTTTTTTTTTTTTTCTCCCTGCATATTTTCTCATAAAATACCTTCAGGCACTTGTTTTCCAATGAAAAAGTCAAAGTCCCCTCAAAGGGAATACTCACTTTTTTCCACTAAAACACATTAGGGCACTGAAGCGGTGCAGAAGTGCAACGGGCTATTTCCAGCAGATGAGCTCAATCCTTGAAACAGGATTAACCAATTTTGTAATTTGCCTTTGATAGTATCTGAACAAGGAAGAGGGAGGGCAGTAGGTGTCTTTTAGAGGCTGTTTTTAGGATACTTGTGTTAAGGCTGTCAATGCTGTAGTAATGTCTCTTCTCCATTTTCAGTAATGTTTCAGATGTGCAGAAGAGGATCCTAATACCATTCTGGAGTAACACAAATTCAGCTTCCACAGGGCTGTGGCTGTATTGTCTTTACCACCAATATTCCGTCGTTTCAACACCGTATATGTTTAAAAATGATGATATTAGCAATGCCTGCTATTAATCTGATAGCCCTGCTTGCAGGGTGCCAGAGTGTCGTGGGGGTGCAGAAAGCACGTGGAGGCAGGTGACTGTTACAGAGACTTAACTTAAATACCAAGTCTGCTATAATGCAGAGGGAGAACTGATTTAGTGACCCATATGTTGGGTTATGGCTGAGTGACATGAGTGCTGCCATTCATTCCTGCAGTAATTAGGCAGGTATGCGTAGATGTTCCTTCCCAGCAGAAACAGTTCCTGAGAAATGGCTCACAGAAGTGGCTTAAAGGCTACTTTTGTGGCATGATCAAGAATACAATATTGTAGAGCATTTAGCTTTTTATGCTGGATGAGAGTGACCCTGTCAATGACAGGAGTGGCTACAGAGCCCAGGGAGATCACCAGGGACAATCCACCAGCATGCTGCACTGGGATGGCTCAGGACTGTCTTTTCAACTAGACCACGTAGAATTTCTGGGAAGAACATGAATAAATGAAAAATGTCAAACTTGATGATGGATATAGTCTGATTTAAAATTCCTTTTTTTGGACATTTTCAAAACTGATCATCTTTTGTAAATAACTTATCTGCAAATTTGTTTCATTGTGTATAAATTCTTTGTGTGCTGGTGTTTCTGCAGGGTGCTCTTCTTTCAAGAATAGTTTTTTTTTCTTTGAAAATAACCTACCTGAAAAAGTGTCTTTGTTTCTCTTAATTCTTTTTAAAACTGTGGTAGGTTGCTTAAGGCCCACTTGTTCTGCCCTTGCTGAGCTTCCAGAGTAAATTCTTCTCTTCTGTTTGTCTTGTTCCTGCACCACCTTCCACTGTCTAGGTTTTGTAGCTCTCATACTTGGTACAAGCTATGTTTTCCCAGTCCATACATGAGGAAAATCACTTTCCTTTTTGATGTGTACTAAAACCCTGCTTTCATTCCCTTTGTATAACTTTTCAGGTGAAAGTGTGTTGTGATCACCAAATCGTTAATTAAGCAAATCAGTTGCTATTTGAGTCAAGCCAATCATTTGGTTAAGGATTTGGTATGAAAAAAGGCTAAGGAAAAACCCCTCATCTCGTAATTCAGTAGTTAACAAATGCAGCACAGTATGTTTAGGCATAGAATAGATTTTTACATTTTCATCTTTATGCATACAGTTATTGATAATCTAACAGCCTTCCAAGCTGTGTTGCCATAGTGCAGGGTGAAGTGGATGTGCATGAGGCTGGTAGGAAAATAAATAGCACAGTCTGCTTTGCATGGTCTGTGATCACCAGTGTGATGAGCTACGTTGTTGTTTGAATGCAGAAAACGATGCTGGGATTCAGTTGATTTATTGACAGTTCTGTCAAAAACCACAAAAGGAAACAATAGCTGGCAGATGAATGTTGCAGAGCAGCCCAGTGCGGAGGAGCAGGCTCTGCCGGGAGGGTTACCCGAGCGATGTGCAGGAATTGCCACCCCCACGGGGGAACCAGTGAAAGATGAGCTGCTACTGACCTGCTTTTCTTTCCGTAGGGAGAAGCTGTCTGTGGCTCGGCTGCAGCGAGAGGTGGCACAAAGCAAGAGCGAAGGAGCAATGGTAAGCTGCAGCACCTGGCTGCCCTGCCATCCTTGTCTTGCTGCCTCGGGCCTGAGGTGCATTCTGTCTTGCTGAAGGCGGTCACTGGAATGTTATGGCTGTCTTGGACATAGTGATGGGTGGCCAACAATGTATTCATAAATCTGAGGAAACTCAAGGCTCTATCTTGGCTTCCTTGGCAGTGCTGCACTAGGTAAAAGCTGTTTCCTTTTCCTTGCTGATGGTGCTTGCTGGACTTGGAAGCAAAGCAAACACAGAAAGACAATTTCAGATCAAAATGCCGTATTTACCTGTTAAATCTTAGCCAGCTGCAGAAAAATGGAAGAATACAAGCGTGGAAGCCTAAAAAAACTTCAATCCGATAATGTTGTAAATCATGTAATGCTCTTTATGTCTTCATTTTTCATGTAGTAATTTATGAGGTTACACTTGTGAGCAGAAGTTGAAATGGCAGATTTTTGGTTAACTGCAAATCTCAATTTATAGACTGCCTTATCTCTTCAAAACAATTTTCTTTAGGAGCCAACATGTGCTGAGTGTGCTTAATTACTTAAGATCTAACGAACTCTTCCCATCTGTTAAGGAGTTTGTCCTGGTCTTCAGATAAAATGTCTTCAGCTTCCTTGGGCTAAAGCAGACCCGTTCAAAAACCTTAAAACCTGAATCGGTCCCCTTGAATATACTCAGGAAGCTGCTACTGATTTGAGTGAGTCACATAGTTGGCTGTGAGAATAGTTGGTCCAAAGTTTGTTTAACTTAGTGGAGAGAAGCTGTAGAGGGTCTCTGGGGAGTGAATATTCCATTAGCTGTGTGATATAGGGTCTGCTAAATCCTACCTGCTTCCAGTGAATGGCTTTTATAAATAATTATTAGTGATGAATGCAATGGAATGAGATCTGGAGGGACCTAAGTGACAGGTAGGAGAAACCAGCTCTGAATTTATTGCTCCCACCATGGCCACATGGAGCTCCAGAAGAGCTGGTGGTACCTTGTGGGGGGCTGAGCTGTGACAGTGCCTTCTGCATCCCAAATGCCTTGTAGCAAGGGGGACAAGTGAGGTTTGTTCTGGCAGGTATTGCTGTTGTGCCCTGAGCCCCCAGTGTGTGCCCAGCTTGGCCAGGAGACCCCCTGCCCTCTCCCAGTCCAACACCAGCCCTAGCACCCCTGCCCTTGCATCTACAGCATGGTGGGTGCCACAGGAAGACTGAGATGGGGTTTAAGCTGTCAGGAAGACTGGCCACTTGGTAATGTTGGGTGTACTGGGGTGAAGTCCTGGAGGATCTGAGAAACAAATTCTATCAAGTTAAGCTGTAATCCAAGAGTCAGTGACTGAGATAAAAGTCTGGCTGCTTCCAGGAAGAATTTTGCCTGAGGAGGACAGGCATGGGGTTTAAAATTGCATTTTGGTTTTCAGAGTAAACAATTTTGAAAATCTGGGAAGAGCTGTTTACTGTATTTGAAATGTTTCCTTTAATTTTTTTTAAACTAGCTTTCCCTCGAAGGCATAGAAATAATATAATATATTGAGTGTAAAATATACCTAATGGAATAATTAAAGACTTTATGAAATGAGCAGTAATAATAGACCTTCTAGACCTGGTAAGAATTTTGGTATATGCACCCACATTGAAGCTTCGTCTTGTGAGAGTCAGACATTTCTTGTGCCTTTTACTATGGGCTTGTGGGATTAATCACATAGCCCTGCTAACCAGAGGGTAATTTTGTATAATTTGTTGAGAGGCCAAGTGTTGTAACCCATTAGGAGCTGACAGGTGGCTCTCCGGGAGAGCAGTCTACCCCCAAGATAAATACTAGGTAGTTTTAGCTCTCTTCCCTGAGAGGTAATTTCCACAATTATCCCACAACTGTGGCCGAGGACGAGTGTGCCTGTAGACAATTGCTTTGAAGCTATTGATGTATGGAAACTTCTTTGTGCCTTGGAGCTCAGAACCGGTGATTTTAATATGAAGCACAGCAGTCATTAATTAACATTAATGAACTTGCTTGGCTGCGAGTGGTACAGGAGCACTAAGGGTCCAGGAGAATGGACTGTTTGAACACAGCAGAGGCCAGGGATGAGGTAACTTGTGGAAGCTGTGTTCTCAGGATGTGCAGCAAGGAGCCTGCAACACCGACCAGTTTTGGGGCAAACACTTTAGAAAGGCTCGCAGCAAAATGTTGTTGAGGCTTTCTGAGCAAGACAGCCTTTGGCAGGTGGCGAGGCTTCCTCCAGAGAAGTGCTGGCTGCCAGCAGCATGCCCACAGGGAACCAAACCACTTGTGCTGCTCTTTTTGGTGTGATGGACATCCCCCTGGAGACGGCCTGGCCGGGGCCCGGCAGCGGTACCAGGCAGTGGCAGGGCCCTGGGGGCTTTGCTGTGCTGTCACCGGCTGCGACTCTGGATAAAGGGGATGGCAGCCCTTGCAGCTCCCCTGCCAGTGATAGGCCACAGCTTCATTTAATCACTAATTAGCTAATGGCCTTTACTTTCTCCCATTTTCTTCTTTGTTTGTTCTGCTAGTTAGATTGGCATGAGGGTTTTCAGTGGACTAACTCTTTCGTTTGGGAAGAGCACATGCTGCCTTTAGTGCCTTGCTCAGTCTTGTGGAGAGCATTTTTTTTACCACTTTTATACCCCTGTTGCCTGGGAACCGGGCAAAACGCCACACAAGCCTTCAGCAGGATGGCACCTCGCCTAATACAGCCCTAGTGTTTCTTGCTTCTTTTAAAAAAATAAATTTTATTTGGGTTTTGCAGTCACAGATAGGTCATGAAGAGGCGTCCACGTTATACCAACCCACACTCACTTTTAGGGTGAACAGAGACAGTGTGTCCTGTCCCGGTGTGTACTGCCATGACACTGGCATGCTGGAGGGACATGTGGTGTGGTGGCTTCGCGTTTGCCACCTGTTTGATCACAGTGTGGGAAAGGTGTGGGTACTCTTCCCTATTGCCTTCCCAACACAAGTCAAGGGGAGAATATGCTGTTTGGGATTTGCTTCCCTGCACAGGGGGTTGTCAGTCAGCATTTGCTGTAACCTTCAACCAGCTGTTGCCTTTTTCCATGTGGTCCTTAGAAGTGGTGGGTGGGAAGGCTCCTGGTGCTGGGGAACCACTGCAGCCAGGTGGGCAAGTACGTTACATCAGAGACAACACACAAATCTAAAGCATGTGCTGTAGAAACTATTTAAGTTGTGATATCTGTGCTCAAAAATGGGTTTGCACGTCTATATAAATCATATATAGTGAATGATGATGAAATGCATGTGTATGAGGAGACACTTTTCAGAGGAGACTTCAGCTGAGGCTGAAGATCAGGCAATATGTAGAGTACATGACACCAATGTCTGCCCCAGAGAGCTCTTTGGCAGATGTTTTAATGTGTCCCAGAATTAGATTTTTTTAATGGCTGTTTTATTGTTGAAAGTAGGTAATTACTGAAAGATATTACAGAAAGTGAAATGAAGATACATATCATTTCAAGATAAATGTTTATTGCCAAAAATATACAAATAGCCTGTAACATCTTTTTCCTTATGGTTGTATGGAAGATCTGATACCTCATATATAGGAGTGAGTGAGTATGTATTCATAAATTACTGGAATTAGGAGAACTGGATAAATTCAGACTGCAAATACCTGACAGTTGCTCAGGTTTCTTTATTTTATGAACCACCATCAGTAAATATCGATTACTCATTATCAAAATGCACAATTGTGCTACTGCAAATGTGTCTACTGAAAGTTTCAGCAGCACTGAGCTTCAATTGCCAGGTGGTTCTTCCTGTCATTTATGGCCTTTAATTTCTTAATGTGCATGTTTGCAATTTTCTTAGTCATGTTTCTTCTGACTCATCAAGGATTATTTTACTTTTTTGTAAAGGAAAAGATGATCACTTCATATGTGTACAGTTCTGACAGCATTTGATGGAGACTGTGCAGGTGTGTGTGGTGACAGAGATTCCATTGTTAAAGTGAGCAGCTTTCAAAATAGATCACAAATTTATTTCAAAACATAGTAAAGACTGAAAGCTGCTTAATCATCAAGGTTGTTTTTTTCATTTTGGTGTTTTTTGTTAGTTTGGTTGTGGTTTTTTTGTTGTTTTTGTGTGTTTGTTTGTAAGACCATGACTTTGGAGCTTTAGATACACAGAACAAGACCAGGAAAAGTGTTAATTCTTGTGAAATTTTATTATCAATGATCACTGCCAGGTCAGGAAAATTAGGAGAAAAATGTTACCACAGTTACAGAGAGTAGTGTTGTGTTAGCAAAAACATAGATTTAAACCTAAACCAAATGAAAAGTATATGCAGTGACATCATGTTTTAATAACTGAATTTAATAATCACCCAGAAAATGGTTAATTTTTTAATTTATTTGATACCTTTATTTACCTACATGTTGCACAGCTTTGTTGGTTTGTGTTTCTACATCGCAATACTTCAATTCTACTCCATTTTCCATTAGTTCACTGGCCTGTAACCTACACAAAAGAAATTGTACCACACTCGCAATTTAGCTGTGAAGGTTAAAGTGGGATGATACTGCCTTTTATATCTACGTGGGTTTCACTTAGGGTGGGCCTTAGGCTCTGATTTACCATGTGTCCTGCTGCGTCTTTAAGTGATGCAAAGTGATTATCATGGGCTCTTCCCGGTACCCGTCTATTCCACACCTGCACCCTTTTGTTACAAACCCACCATGTTAAGTGAATGTGAGGTCCCCACTGAATAGGTTTTCACCCTCTGGTAATCCTTCTGCATTAGATTGATTTATGAATGTATCAGATTCTTTGTTAGCATGTAAACCACTAATTAATTTAAAGCTCTCTGCGGAAAAATTAAAGCCCTGGTTAAGGCTTTCAACAGGCTCAGATGGTGCTAATAATGGAAAAACAAGTTATATTAATGAGTTTTGATGCGATCAGCACAAATCTTGCTTTACAAACAGTTTTTGCTCTAAAACAGTAGAGGCTGCAAGTTTTTAATAAAGAGTGGAAGAAGTAAAAAGGAAGTCAGAAAAAAACCACACCGTCAGTAAGATATCCCATTATTACTAGGAACAGAGTCACTTCTGCTTGTTACAACTTTCTTAAGTGTAATGGGTTTAGGGACATGTAACAACCTCTTACAAAAACACAGGAAGTGCAAGCCCTTTTTTTTCCCCGATTGAAACAGAACTTGTGAAATAATCAGCTTTGAAAAGATCCCTGCCTCTTCTCATCACCTGCTACTGAACTGGAGCGTTCACATGGAGACAGACATGCTGAAGTGCAGAAAAGGTCTTGAGTGAAATAATATTAAAATCAGTAGAAAGTCTGACCGTGTTCTCTGCTTTTCCAAGCTCCAAGGTGTTTTGTATGTAATTTTAGTTGCTTGATCTTTTGGTCAAATTTAGACTTCTAATGTGTGTGCTAATTTTTAGTGAGGAGGAGATCAGACCCCAACTTAATGCTGCATTGTTGAGCTGGGTGAAGTTGCAAATAGAAAGCCATATCTCCATCTTTTTTTTTTTTTTTGTAGGAAGCTGAAGGTGCCCAGTTGCAGTGTCAGCCCATGAATGTAGGAAATTGTGCTTTTCCCACACCTCTCTCAAGGAGCTGAATTTACGTTTCCTGGCTCTGAGAGAACCAGGGTACTCAGTCTTGGTCAGCACCACAGTTGATATTAATATTGCCCCATGCATCAGCTAGCAGAGAGCCCTCTGAAAAGGAGCATGTTCAGCATGTTCAGAGGCCCAACTCCTAACATCTGCACTGCCCACTGTGTTTTTACAGAGGAAGGGGAATCCTGAGGTTGCTCTTGAACTGGGGTCTTACAGATGGCAGCACAATGTATTGCCACTAGCACGGAGGCACTTTCTGTCAACGGAGTGATGAATCTCTGTAATAGCCTCCAGCAGCTGGGAAGGCTGTTGTTGCAGAAACACTCGGGTCATTCAAAAATAGATGATATTTAGTAATAAATGAAGTGTTAAAGATGAGATACAAAAGGCTAAATTGTCTTTCCCCACTTCTGGATTCTTATGTCTATGAAAACAATGATCTGTGCTTTAATTAGGAAGTAGCAGAGAGAGAGAGGCAGTGTTGCCTTTTTAAAATGTCTCCATGAGTATTAAACACCCTAAACGGGAAAGCAGCAGTCTGACCCTGGTGCTCTCTTTTCTCTGAAGCAGTGTTACACATATTTTTTTTTAGCCATGCTGTCTAGCTCCTTTTTCATAGCAACTTCATCCTACAGCCCTCACAGAAACTCAATGACAGTAGTAGTAGTTAGCATCAATAATGATTATTGAAATTCTTTACAAGCCTGATTTAATGCTCCTGGACCTCATTAATTGTTCATACTTCATTAGGCCAAATGTCCTCATTCACAACTTTGCAGTTTTATCCCCAGTGGTTTTAAAACAAAATATTTTTTTAGTTCTTTTTGTGCCTTGAGTATTTTTTGTTGGTTGCCTCCAGTTTGCAAATATTTTCAGGTTTCGTATTTTAAGTCTTTTATTAATCTAAGCATTCTTTATGACTTAAAATTGCTGAGGAATTTCAACAGTCATTTTCCAGCGAAAAAATTAAACCTGGTTGATCCATCTGAAGTATTGAGACCCTGATTGTCTCTGCTCAAAATTGTCTGCTTTTCAAAGCCTGTGTTACTCCTTCCTGCGTAATTAATTTCAGAGTACGGTTTATCCACCGAATTCCACAATAAATCCTTAAAATCAATTTAGTATCATTACATTGTTCAAAGCATAACAAAAGTCGTGTGGGCGGGTCTGGGAAGATGCTGGACGCTCCCTTCGGGACCTTCCCCGGCTCCAGCATTATACCAGGAGAGGGAGCTGCAGCCATGGGAATCAGCACCCACTTCCACAGCCCTGATGAAAAACCACCCTGCGGCGTGCTGGAAGTGCAGTCCTCACCGGAATTTAGGTTTTGTGGAGCTGGGAGGTATTTGCTGTAGTATATTAAAAAGCACAGGGCATTGAAGGGGCTCTTGGGACTTGCCCTTGCAAAGGCAGTGATACTCGGTCCTTGGTTTTGGTGTTTTCTTGCTCTGCTTGCCAGGGGTGTTGTCGAAGGCACTGGCACTGCAAAGATGACCATTACTATATCCAAATGAGCAGAAGTAAGTTTTGCCCTTCAGCTGGAGTGCACTGAAGTGGTCTGTCTCTTCCACAAGTTTCTGCGAGGATTTAGTTGACATAAAAAGAGTCAAATATTGTTATGTAAGAATCACTGAACACAGAAGAAAAAAAAAAGAATATAAAAATGCATTTATATAATAAGGTCTGAAAGAGACGATCTGTAAAAAGTATGTCATCTCAAGAAATTGCCCCCAAGCAGAAATTGCCATTTATACATTAGATAACAAAGGCAGGGGATGTGCAGGAAGGGCACATGCAGTCTCATGCAGTCTCTGACAGGGGTATGTCGTGTCAGAGTGGCAGTTGGGTCTGTCGTGAAGCAAATGCTGATTTAGGACTAGAAACAGATGTGTCCTGCTCCAGGCAGTACCTCACTGCCTAATGGGACTGATGCGCCCATGCACTAATAACAGTGAGTTGCAGCCATTTTCATATCAAAGGTTAAGCTCTGCAATCCTCAGCTCCTCCAGGCAATGGCAGGAGTTGTCTGGATGAAGCCACTCACTCACTGGATTAGTGTTTTTGCAAGGATGACCTGAATAGAGCCACGGGTCTGCAGGCTGGAGAGGCAGAACACTGACAGTTGGGTTTTGTGTCATGCAAGAAAGGGATCTTGGCTAGGATGGAATTAGTCACATCTGAGGCTTTGAAGAGGAAAAGTGAATGTATGCACTAGGCCAACAATTTTGTTCAAACCAGGGAGGTAAATTTATACAGATTAATAGCAGTGAAACTGCTGCAACACACTTGGTGTTGCAACTTATTTCTTGAAGTCACTGGCAAAATTAGCGTATTACAAGTAGAAGAAATCACTAGATTTTTTCAGTTTGCAGTTTTGGTTCTGGGAACTGAGAAAAAAAACACATTAGTTTATCTTAAGACTTTGTTCATATTTATATTTTAAAAAATAAGCCTCTTTTCTAGGATGTTTAGGGTTTTTTTTTGTTAAATCTTGTAGGCCCACTTGTAAGACCTAAGAAAAACTCTCATCTTACTGGTTTGAGTCAGTTAATTCCAATCTGGTCACAATATGCATCACAATAACTCCAGCCTTTTTCTGTCATTTCCATATTTGTATCAGCAATTCCAGGGATTCTGTGGAGTGCATTAGAGTCACCCTCATGATGATTTGGGCTTGTTACTGATTTCTCTTCTAAAGAATAGCTAAAGCGAGGCAGAGAGGAACAGATGTTGCAGAAATACCATTCCCTAAATTCACCCAAGTCTAATCATGCTAAGAAGAGTAGGTGAGTATTTTCATTGCTGGACAGGGAGTATGGTCTTCAATTTCTTTATTGTTATTGACATCTGAAGGTGAACTTAAATATTGCTCTAGTGATATGTTGGGGTTTGTTTTTTTTTTTTTTGTGATATGTGGCACTCGTCCCTGCACAGACCAAGGGTTTTTTTGTCTGGATCCAGAGGAATCACGTGTTTTTTTTTTTTTCCCCCTCAAAAGGAACAGAAGAAGGTTATCAGGAGGGAGAGAAAGTTTCTGTTGAAGAAAGGACAAAGTTTATGTACCAAGAGTATTGCTCAGTTGTGCTGCTTCCATTAAATGCTGGTTTATTGGAATGAATGCAGTGCTCTTGGAGCTGGTACCATAAAGTTAGTGCTGACCCTTGGAACAAGTCAGCTCAAGCAGTGCTTTAGATTGCCTCCTGGAAGAGTAAAAACTCTTTACTGTTCAGCATCTATCTCAGTGGAGCCCTGATCCATAACAGAAGGTCCGCAGCACTGAGGAAGCACGGTATGGTACTGTTGCCTTGCCCACTTCTGCTAGGGCAAAGATCAAACCTATGAATACAGAAAGCAGTCTGTTGGAGGTGAATAAAAGAGATTGCAGAAACTGGGAAAAACTGTTGGCCCATTTCTGACCACAGAGCACTTTGCTAGTAAACAGGAGAACTAGTGGCAGCTGATCTGAGCAAGATTGGAACTTCCGAATATTCTTGGTGCTAAAAAAACTCATTTGCCTTGCTGGTTTTTACTCTTGGCAGAGCATAATCCCTCCCTACTTGAACTTCTGTTGAAGACTTAAATATTAAAACATATTAAGGAAATAATATCTTTCTATACTAAACTTGAGTGGCTTTGCTAGATTTATATGTTTGAATGAGCTACTGCCATTCTTTCTTTCTTTTTCCCTCACTCTAGTCTCATAAAGTTTAATTCAGTTTTTGCTTTGTCAGGAATCTGCTTTTACATACTTTCTGTTTGTTTTGGCTCTGTGTCTGTTGCATTGTGATAAGGCATCTTTTGATATTCTACGGGATCTTTCATAATGAAGATCCCATGACATAATTTTCCAAGTCTGGAACTGGTGATCAGACTTGCATGTCCTGCGAGAGGAGACTGTCTAGACTGTGGGAATGACCGTGATGTTTGGATTGTGTTATTTCCATACCGCTTGGTGTGATGCACTCTGTAGTTGTTCTGGAAACTAATTAAAGTACCAGGCCTGCTACAGGACCTTACCTGGCTGTGAAGTGGCTTCCCTTCATTCTCCAAACAGTACTGATAAGTTGTACTGCCTGTGCAGTACCGTGTTGCATGACTTTAAATAATCAGGTGCTTAAAACTCCTCTTGGCTATGTTCATTAAGGGTTGCAGTCTTAAACTTTTGTGTCCTGCAAGGCTTGTTACTATTTTTACCACCTAAATCCTTTATAAACTTGGAAAAACATTTAATTTCTGATCCAAATTGCTCATTTGTAAAACAGGCTTTATTCTGACTCTGCTACTGTTCATCTGATTGCCTGTGTAGGTAGCAAACTCTTTGGGTAAGAGACAGGGTCTTAGTGGGCATCTGAATAGTGCTGAGGGCCTTTTGAAGCCAGGGGTGATGATGTGCCATGAATAATCACAGCCCAGCAATTTGGGATGAATACTGAGGGGGATTTGGCTCAGTATGTGCAGTCCATACGACCGTCATTTTGTAATTGCATCTTTACACTGCACATCTGTGATTGGCATCCATGGTGACACTGCTTATTTAGAAATTATTTCTGAGTGCCAGAGAAAAACTATTATCTCTTGGGAACATCCTGTTTTTGGTAGTATCTATTAACAAGTGCCCTGTGGCAGTGACTGGCAGAATGTTCCATTTAAGAAACTTTTTCTGTAGCTGTTGCTAGAGGAGCGGGTCAGAATTCCCAGGCTGTTTATTATTTCCTTATGTCATTGATAATAGGACACTTCAGAAGGGAAAACTTATGATCTGTGAGATAGTGTAGGAAAATGTATGCATTAAATAATAAGCTGAAAAGCAATTTAATACTAAAACTAGACCTCGAGAGTTGTTGGCTGTGGTACTCTAAAGGCAGGTTTGCAGCATTTGTGTATACCATTGGTTGATGAGGGAAACCTGGTCACAAACTGAAACATGTTGGATGAGGTGAGTGGAAGTTAGGGTGTGAAGAATGTATGCAATCTTAACACATTTCCAAAGGAAGAACTCTAGAAGGGACAAAAACAGGTTAGCAGTTATGTACTTGTAAACCCTCAGGAAACAAGAGTGTCATCCTCTAGAAATGTGCTTAATCTAGTGGAGATGGGAAGAAGAAACTTTTCTTAGCTTTATTCTTTCATCTAGCTACTGACTTACATCTAGATGCCGGGGCAGGAGCAGGACCAGCAGCACTTGATGGGGGTCAGCCCCTAGCCCCACAGCAGCTGAAGAGTTGAGCTAAACAGTTGAGCACTCTGATTCCCACCAACCCAGCTCTGCTTGACTTTGCTTGCATGGTCAGAGCAGCTAGGGTGTTTCTTTTCTTTTAGACAAAGATTGTTTAAATTTCACCTGTATTGAATTTGATATCAAACAATGTTCTGAGTGAGTGACAGGAAGATGTTTGCTTTAGTAATATACTGCAGCAGTCCACAGGAGCACTGGTAAAGAGCAAGTTTCCTGTTCTGAGATGCACAGCAAAATGTCTTTTTTGCCAAAGCTTAAAACCTACATAATTACAAAGAGTTGGCTAAAACGCTCTTCATACGCCTTGTATGGGTTGGACAGACAAACTGGTATGACTGTGATTCAGGAAGTCTCTAAAGAAGTGCTGAGCTGTCCTGGTCAGGGGAGGTCACTCCCTTGTTCTTATAGAGCACTAGTGTCTGTGAAAGACAAGGGAATTGTGTGCAGAAAGCTATGTGAAACTTTTATGTACTGGCCAAAATGTACCAAAAATTTAGAATCACTCCACTGACTCCTGTTCTAGAGCTCTACAGGGTAGAAAATAAATGTGGAAAGTCCTGTGTGTTAATTATGTGATTATGTGTTGTCCTGGAACAAAACTTCTGCTCAGCCTAATAACTGCAACTACTTCTGCTGGATTTTTTCCAACCAGTGTTAAGGTGGAAGAGGCAGAAGAGAGGAGAGCTGCATACTTTAGTTTTAGTAGTTGGTATTTTCTACAGAGAAAGAAACATCTTTCCTTTTTTCTCTTCAAGGAAGTGAAACTACCACTTGTAATTGTCAACTCTTTTTGTTAAGTTGGAAAAAACCCAGCAGGCGTTTTTTAGTTGTGTGTTAAATGGGAGACATGTACGTGACTGTGCAATTAATAGATTAGAATAAGCTATCGTTAGATACAATAAAACAGTTACATCCTGTGAAGAAGATAAACATGGAAATGAAGACCAGAGAACTATGTGTTAGAGTTTTTGTATCTGGTTTTGAACTTCTGTGGTAGAGGTGTATCTAGCATACCTGTTCGAGTAAGGAAAGGGAACTAGAGCAGTAGAGTGGCTGCCAGTGAGAGTAGAGCTGAGTTTGGTCTCTGGAAGCATAATCAGACACTCAAGTGAACCTATTACTGAAAAGTGAGAACACAAAATTATATCAGGTGGAGACAGGCTTTCAATTACTCCAGTTTGACCAGTGAACAAATAAAAAACAGCATGCAAACTTTTTATTTTAGATTATTTTTTCACGTTCTCTCAGGTACCAGGTTTGCAAACTAAGTTTGGCCCCTGAAAGTCGAGTCAGTTCTTCTGCATGAGTGCTTTGTCAGCACTAATAAAGATTTTGCAGTGGCAGCTCTGTTAAAAATACCATTGAAGATGCACCAGCCAACAACAAAACCACTGCATTTCCCTGTTGCCTATAGCAATGCCTGCAGTGCTAGAGGAGTGAGTATGATGAAGAGGTACGTTTGTCAGAAAACGAAAGCAATAGGCCTCTGGAACACATGCAAGGAACAGCTGAGTAAATAAGGTATCTTTTTTTGCAGTTACTTACCAACCATAAATGGACTCTAAAAATGAACACAGAGAAATTGGGATAAGATCTGACGTGTTTGTGAGCAATGCTGTAAAGAGCCTGGAAAAAAGAAATGCTGTATCAAAAGGTAGCTAGCAGCAAAGGAGTGATTGGAGAGAGTGGAGGTGTTGAGAGAGCTGGGAAAGGGAAATAGAAGTGTGTGTGTAAAGTTGAAATATTGGCATACTCCAGATCTGTGGGAGTCTGGTGGCACTGCAAGCCATTCTGAGCCAGTTCTCACAACTGGCATGGTTAACTTCTACTTCTCCCATCTTCCCAATTTTTCTTTAGTCTTACATTTATTTCAGTAACTTCTTGGTCTGCTATTTATTAGCAGGAGATACAAATGCATTCATGAGAAGTCTAGAAAGTGAAGAAGCCCAGACTCTCCCCCGCATCAGGGCAAGAAACACTTTTCTACTCCGAGCTTGTAAGTAAATCCCAGAGCTCCCTAGGGCAACGAAGTGGAGTTCCACTGGCTGAGCTCTTAAAGCCAACTGAAATTCTTAGAAATGAGGGGTTTTTTTTCTAATGCTTATTCTGTGTGTCCTGCTGCCTAACTCCTATCTCACCAAGACAGATTCAAGTGGGAAACGCCTGATTCAGCCCCATGCTTATTTGTTCTGTGAGAGTCCTACCCTTTAGAAGAGAAACCATTTCTATCATCTAAAGAACACGTTGGTCAGTTACAGAGGAAAAAACTCACTTGCTTTTGGAGCTGGTGCACAGGAATTTCAGATAAGGAAGAGTCATTTAGGATGTCACCGTCTCCCTGCTCATGCTTCCTGTCACCAGAGCAGAGTGGGTGGGAATTGCACTAGTGCTCCATCTTCTGCTTCACTGCACAGCCCACCAGGGTAATTCAAACCACATTTGGTGGTGGGTTCAGTTAAACCAGCTGCCTTGTACCTACCCATTCCTGAGCCTCAAGCAATTCTCTGCTGACCTGAAAGATTGGTATCTCCAGCTAGTGATGAGGTGGGATCAAACTGGGACAGTGCCCTCTTCTACCAATACAGCTGGATCTAGAGGAAACTGTGTTTTGTTTCTGGTGGGGGCACTAGATTTTTTTTCACCAAACAATCTTACCTTGTGTGTTTCATACGTTGGTGCATTGATACCCTTTCAGAAAGTGTTCAAGAATTGCAGATCTGATGGAAAGCTGTAGGTGAATCAAACAGTTGACACTTTGCTGACCCAGGTGAATTGGCTGTATTCTCTTTCAAGTTCTTGTCTACACACACTCTGTTGTGCTTTTTTATGGTTAAAATTTACCATTATGGTAATTTACCTTTTGGTAAATTTTATTTAATCAAACAAGTGGGAAATGTAAACTTGTACAGATGGATTTTTGCTTGTTTGCAACTGAATTAATGCAGGTTCATTGTAAACAAGTGACATGGGTTATAAAACTTTGTTTCTAATAAGAAAATATTTTATATACCTGTAAACAAACAAACACCTTTCTGCTTGGTTAGACATCTTAATGTAATGCAAGTCACCTTACAAAAAAACCCCAAAACCATGTAGCAAAGGGCTTGGAATTATAATTAACCATTATAATCTAAGATGTTTCAGGGGAAAAAAACAGCCCTACATTATAATACTTACTAATTCCACTGTTTCTCATTTTGGTATTGACAGAGGTTTTTTCTTACCATTCTGAATACTAGGTATTCCTACTAATTATATCTGTCTTAATATCATTTCCAAGTTTTTATTCAATCTTGAAAAGTATTTAATTATGTTTAATTTAGAGAAATGAGATTTCTTTAATTACTGTCTGTAAAAGCGATTAGAAGCTCAATTACATTTGCAAATTCATTTTTTAAAAAGTGTTATCTTTGTAAGATTAGTAATTTAAAAAAAATCTGTGATCTGAGTATGTAGGACTTCCAATTTCACTAGAGGTATTCTCTCTACACCCCTTCCCCTATAAAGAAATAATGTCTAAAATGGAAAAAAATAATTATGCCGAGAACTGAAGATCAATGAGAGTCATTGAAATTGGGCTATTGATTGAGGATCTGAAAGAATAGCATTGTTAAGTGAGACAGGATTATCAAAATACATACTGCTTGCCTTCATTCAACATTGAAAATATGATACAGAGATGATCTTCAGAAGCTGAGGGAATGATGGCTACTGGGGATGAGGATGTGGCACCTGCAGAAAGCACACCTGAGCATACAGTGCTGTCATGGGTTGTGCAAATAGCCACTGTGTCTGTGGGTGTGTCTCCAGGAAAGGTGCTGAAAGAGCTCCACAGGGTTGACTTCAGTTTATTAGTTTTTGGAAGACTATGAGTGGGAATTTTGGTACTTAATTTTTTGTAAAGGCGAATCCAATGTTGCGTGGCCTGTCGTTGTGTGTTTCGCAGCACTGAAGAGCTGTTGGGCAGTGGGAGCCCCCTCTCAGAGGGCTGGCCAGGCACTGCAGCTGTTGAAAGCAGTGGGCAGACAGTGATGTAGCCATTAGCTCCGTGCTGAAAGGTTTTACGGATTGTTTAGTTATTTTTTTCTGTAAAAGAAATGTTGCCACAACTCCAACAGTGTACAGTACTGCTCATGTAATAGCCTGCCTAATTCAGATTAATTGTAGACTTGCAATGATAAAGGAGCTTCAGCACAGCAGTTATTCTGTTGTGCAGATGCAATTAAAACCATATCAGTGCAGTATAAATAATGCTAAATTAAGTTGCTGTCCTGCCACATGGTGGCAATTTTGAGCTAGTGCACAAGGAAAGCTAACATCTTATTTTATTCAGAAGGAGTAACTACAGCAAGAAAGAGTTTCTCATTTTACTTGGATTGCTCTGGAGCGCTGTTATCACCCAAGAGTATGAAGTGTGTAAACTACTGTCACTAAAATATCACTAATAATAAACTTTTTCTATCTTGCTGTTCATCTTGGAGCCAACTGAATCTTGAAGTTTACATCTGGTAGTCACAGGGTATATGAGTTAGGATAGGAGTCCAAAGAGACAGACGTATTAGCATAATAAAATTTCATAGTGGAAGATAACTTATTTGCTTCAAATTACTTACTTCAAGTGTTTTCAAGGCAGTTTTAGAAAATGCTTATACAAATTATTTAGTGTCAATTAGATTTTCTTGGTTTGTTCAGGCAGCCTGTCAGTTTGGGAACAGAATCCTGTTCTAAAGAACCAATTTTTCTTTCTGGAATGAAAAAGCTAGAAGATACCAACCTAAAATTAGGATACTGCTTTTTATACTATTTATATCTTACTGTTGCAGAGCTTTAGCAGAAATAAGTTTGGGAAAATGATTATGTCATAAAATAATTTGGGGAAAAAGTAAAAGTGTAATACAAATCAAGGAACTGTCGTCTTCAGCCTCTGTAGTACAAATCTGGAACAGGTGAAAGGGTAATTAATTCTGATTACAAAGCAGCCACACAACTTCGCCCTTAGCTTTCTTATTTTGAAGCAATGTGGAAACAAAGCTACCTTATCCTCCATGAACCCTCCAAGTGCCTAAGTTATTGATGTTTGTACCTTAATGCTTCACTGTGCTTTAAAAACACCTGTGACTTCATCCCTGGGAACAGTTTGAGTGCTTAGGGGTATTTGTCAGTATTCCCAGTATAGATGGAAACAATAACGAGGGACAAAGGCATATTAACTGCTCCTGTCAGAAATCTCTGGTTTCAATAGCTGGCTAATTTAATAAAGTCTTGTTACAGTAAAATTATTCAGCTGTAAGCAGCCTGTAAAAATTGTAATAAGCACAACAAGCAATGTACTTATTTTTTTCACTCATGGTGTAGTGGTTTCTTTCATGCTGTCAAAGTCCACTTCAAGGAGCACTGCAGTGTGCTGCAAAGTTGTTTGTCAGTGCCTCGGTTTATTTTTGCAGAGAAGTATTGATTACAGAATGAGAAACATTTGGTTTAACAGCGATCGATGAGGAGCAAACAAAGGACACTCTGAAGTTTGACTGATTATAATTTGAACGAAAACACAGTGCATGGGATAATTTATGATGAAATCAAAAGTGATATCTGCTCTCTGTTCTTTTCATCATATTTCTTTCTTGTCATCTGTCAGTGAAATAAATTTAGACAGAGAGAGGACTACAGTCCTGTGTGCTGGTTTTGGGACCAGGTTGAGCAAGAGGAGCTAGGAGGGAGAGCTGTTTTGCATGGGAGCCTTGGGCTTTGCAGGAGGGTGACAAGCAGGTCCATCTGCCTCTGGAGGTCACCAGACCAAAGAGATTTCATCCACCTTATGTATAATACAGATGAGGATGAACCACCTCAGACTCTTTGATTTTTTTTGTGCACGACCCAAACATAAAGTATCTATAGCGTAGACTTCCCTTTAACCAACAGCTCGGGCTGTGGGCAGCTGAGACTCAGGTATACTCTGTGGTGCTTGAACAAACACCATTTGATCACCATGTATTATGTTGGGGGCATTAAATATTCATTGCATGGGAAAAATGAGTTACTTTGTTAAAGTAACCAACTGGGAGACAAAGTTCAAATTCCAGTTTCTATTTCAATTAATATTTCATAATTAATTCTTGAAAAATTGAACTGTTTTGCCAGTACTCACTCATCCCTTATCCCAAGCTGTTCCACAGCTCCCGCCTGCAGCAGGCTTTAAAAAATGGCATACAAGGGTAGTGAAATAGTGGGTTTGAGTCAGTTGAGCATTGACGTGCTACATAAACTGTTTTGCAGAATTTTAATGTGCTTCTAGTAGATGCTATTTGTTTGCTTGATTCTGTCTTTGTTGTCTACTTCTGTGACCAGTTGATCCTCTCTGGCTGGTAGGGTGTTGTGTTAGAGATGAGGCTGTGTCTCTATTAAATTATGACTCTCTATAATGAGATAACAGACACATAGCATCAGAAAATGGATTAAAACTTATGTAAATACTCAGCTTAGGTTAGCAGTGACTTAACCATACTTTATATACCAAAAAATGGTATTCTTTTCTTCCCCTCATTTAAATTCATTACAAAGTATCTGTTTCAAATCAATATTAATTACACAGAACTTGTCACCCTCTTTAGCAAATGTTTTTTAAAAGTTGCTAAAAAATTAATGTGAAGGTTATTAGCCCAATTTTGAGCAACACTAAGCCTGTGTTAAATATTCTCATGTAGACTTTTTTTGACAAAATAGTGCTCCCATGTTAGTATAATTAATACCATAGTAAAACACTCATCTTACAATGCACTGGGGAAGCAAAGATTACAGAGTTCAAGAATACAGAAGAATCTTGTTTCTGTTTAAACAGTAGCCCTTTTCACTACTTGTAGCTTTAAAGATGAGAGATTACATTTGTGACCCTCTTAAGGCATTTTTGATATTTGAACTAATCAGTCCCATTATACCTAGCTGTTCCTAAAAATGCTTTTCATAAGGCTCAAACATTAGCTAAACAAAAACAGAAGGCACCAGCTTATATGTAGATGTTGGGCTGGCTCCCTTATGAATAGTAACAACCTGTATAGTATGCATGGTATTTGTATATTGAAGCCCTTGAATTTTGCAGTTATCTATAGTTTTAAGTCTTCATGTGCGGCCACATGTTTGTTTAACATATAGATAACATTAATAATCAAAGGAGTAGTGTAATTTTAATGTGAAAGATAAATGAAAAAGGTGCCTGCCCAGCTGCTCTCTCGCTCCCCAGCTTCAACTGGGGGAGTAAACAAAATGGAAAAGCTCATGGATCAAGATAAAGACAGGGAGGTTATCTACCATTTCTTTTCACAGCCAAAAAAAACTTGACTTGGGGAAAAATTACTTCATTGTCAATTAACGTAGATTTGGATAATGCAAAGCTCAAGACAAATTTAAAAGAACACTTTCCAAAGAGCTTTTTGGGGAGTTTGACTCCCCAGCTTCCCCCACCGAGTGGCCCGGGGGGATGAGGAGGTGGGGTTGGAGGTCAGTCCGTGGCAGTCCCTCCCTGCTGCACCTTGCTCCTGACACCTTTCCCGCGCTGCAGTGTGGGTGGATCTCCCAGCTGCAGCCCTCCGGGGAACGTCCCCCATCGTCCCTGCTGGAGCTGCAGTGAGGCACCCACCCGCACCGGGAGCACCTCCTCCCTAGACCTGGGCACTGCCTGGGTGGTTTGTTACACTTTCTCCCCTCACTGCTTGCTGTTTCTGTGGTGTTCTGCCCTTCCCTAAATGCATTTTCCCAGGGTCACCACTGGCGTTGCTGACAGGCTCGGCCGTGGTGGAGCCGGCTGGGTCCGGCTGGATCTGGCGGGAATCAGCCGTGTCTGTCACAGGGCAGCGCTGGCCTCTCCTCACAGAGGCCTCACGGGCCCTGCCCCACCAGCACTCAAGGCATCTGACCCACTGATGTTGAGAAAAAGTAAGATTATCAGGGTTGCCCAGGATGGAGGGGAAGGGGAAAATCTTTTTGAGTGGGGAGGCAAGGAGAAATGAGCGATCGACAAAGCAGTTTTAAGATGGAGGTTGCAAGAGGGTGATCGTGAAGGTGATGGGAGGGATGGATGCCCTGTCCTGTGAGGACAGGCTGAACGAGTTGGGGTTGTTCAGCCTGGAGAAGAGAAGGATCTGGGGAGACTTTAGAGCACCCTCCACTAGCACAGAAGAGGCTGAGGAAAGCTGGAGAGGGACTTTTTATAAGGGCATGGAGTGATAGGATAAAGAGCAACAGTTTAAAGCTGAAAGAGGGTTGATTTAGATTAGTCATGAGGAAGAAGTTTTTCACTGTGAGGGTGGTGACATCCTGGCACAGATTGCCTTGGTAAGCTGTGACTGCCCCATCCTTGGAAGTGTTCAAGGCCAGGTTGGATGGGACTTGGAGCAATCTGGTCTAGTGGGAGGTGTCCCTGCCGCTGGCAGGCGGGTTGGAACTGGATGATCTTTAAGGTCACTTCCAACCCAGATCTTTCTATGCTAAGATCATGGGCACTGGGGGGAGTCAAGCAGGTCCAGCAAAAAAGGGGGCGATGAGACTAGAAGAGGGTTTGGGATAAGAAGTCTGCTTGAGCTAGTCAAATGTTTGAACCTCCTGGAGAGAAGTCCCTGAGTGCCTGTCTGAGGAGATTTTGCCATGGAGTCAGTCTTGCCATTCCCATGAGACATCTTCTGATTTTATTTGCAATGATAGTTGAAGGATTTAAACTGCAAGTTGCTCACTTGGAAGGTTTGAGTGTCATCCGTGTCTAAATTTAAAGCTGACAGTGAGATAGCCCAGAGAGGCAAAACAGTAATAAGGCAACCTGGCTCTACAAAACCTTAAGGTGCCACATGTCTGCTCTGTGTGCAAACTCTGCTTGTTGTGTGGCTCCCAGCTCCATGGCACTGCCATCTACCTCCTGTGCCTGCCACCCACCATGTCAGCCTTCATGTTCTATTACTTCTGTATTTTCTGCTTGCCGTCACAGCATCAGGGGTCATTCAGGAGAGGAGATCTTTGCAGCTTGGTAGAACGTGAAAGAACAACAAGATCCTGACATTTGTGTCACATCCCAAATGAATTAAAGGAGACATAAATGGTTGAGCACCTCTTAGGAAACGCTTGTCACATGGCTGCACTGGGTCAGTCCTTAGACTGAGAACAGGGCTCTTAACCAGTAATTCTGAAAATAAGCATTGTCTCTTGGTCTCTGCACTGAGTGCTGAGGAGAAATTCTGATTTTTCTGTCAAATACGTGTTATTTCCAGTCTAGCCATAAATAGTTTTAGTGCATTTTGTTTTGATCTGAGTATCTCAAATTGGATCCCTTCTTTAACTTTGAGAAGACAAGTTAATGTGTGGTACATGTCCCTGACTGAATGAGAAATGAAACATTTTGACACGGACATTTCTACAGCTACACGAAAAGAAACTCGTTGAAGTGCAAATGCTGGCTCACAAGCATAATGAGCAGCTAGTGAAACTCGATTGCTGAAATGTTAATGAAAAAGTAATTGCAAACAGTATTTGTTCAAGTGTTAAAATAATCCAGTACTTGCACAAAAGTATTGGTGGAGTTTGCTAACCCTGTCGTTCACTTTAGCTTGTTCACATAAAATTTTTGCGTATTTGGAAAGTTATAAGAGCTTTGATAGGGTGATGTGATGGAAGTTAGACTATCTGGAAAAGCTAAAAAAGGGATGCAAGAGTGAAATGAGGGTTATACTTCTAAGAGGAAAATGTTTTAGCTGCAGAAGGCAGGGAGAAGAAGCAGGGAAAACAGTTTGAACAGAGTTCATGGAGAGAAGCTGCAATTAAAGAGGAACTGGCAAATGGGAACACATACAAGTTCATTGGAAGATGGGAGTAGATTTTCTGGTGTTAAAACATACTGATTAATTTCACTTTTTTTTTTTTTTAATTTAACCTTTTCTTCACATTGCATGCTAATCATATCTCTTACCAGTAAGCTGATATTCACTCTACATGCTTGAACTGTTTCTGGCTAGTTGATTTCCTTTCACACACCTTTATTTTGCACAGAGATAAAGTTAGCATAGAGAAGCTTAAAAAGGGGGTAAAGACAACACAAAATTTCTGGAGAATTCAGGGATGTTTTATCTGTTTTCAGAAGACAAAGTAACTGTTTAATACTAGCCTTTCTGTATGTTTAAGAGTCACTTCTCTCTTGCGACACTTCATGATGTTTATTCTGGATTGAATAAAAATGTAGTTCTCTTTCTTACCTAATAGATAAGATTACTAGTGCTGGGAGCTATTTTCTGGGTGTAGTATATATTAATGTTTTGTGTTCTGGAGACTTAAAACTTTCCAAGTTCAGGTGGTCTCTCACTCCTTTCCCCCCCCTCTACCCTATTTAATGTCTGTTATCTAGTGAAAGCAGATCTGCTTTCTGCAAGAAATAGCAGAAGTGCCTCATGATTGCCAGTAAATTCTTGTGAAGAAGCAGATAAGTGAATGCTGATAGTGTTATTGCTGTGCAGCTATCCAGTGCTCAGTCTCCCTATTCATGTAAGAAATTTTTGGTGGCTGAGAAGAGAGCCCAGGATTTCAGAGCCATAGGTTGTTGGTTTTGTTTCTGGTCTTGTAGCCTTGTGACTTGTTCATTGTTCATTTCCTACCGTGTAAGAAGCATAAGTTTTGTACAATAATAGTAACTGCTCACATATATATTTATATATTATCTATAACATATAAACGACATACTATATATATATGATATAATGTGTGCTGTGTCATTATGCTTACCTATGAGGTGGCTGAATTGGAAACTGGACATTTAAGTCATTGCAGAAGTTCCTGATTTCACTCTTGTAATGTTATTGTTCTTGTAATGTAAATTTGTTGCTGGTTCATGGGTGCTTTTCTTAACATAATTCCTAGGTCCTTTCTTCTTCCGAAAAAGAAAAAAACCTCAAACATATGGGTGTGCTGATGTTTTTGTGTAGGGCAGCAATACAGATTTCCCCACATAAATAGAAAATGGTAGCAACAACATACTCTGACCTACTAGCAAGAAGCAAATGAAACCTAGAAATAGCTTATACAGCTCTTTGACCCATAGGGGAAAGTTTGTATTTCTGCATCTCTGCTGTACATTGGGTGCTGTACTAGAAAGTGTGGTTTTGTGATTAGCAGCAGCATAGCCATGCATGCAGATCTGGCACACTCACTCTGCAGGACAGTCAGTGGAGCTCCGTGCAACCTGCAAAGCATCCTAACAGTGAGATGGAAGACAGGATACTCATGTGCTTTCTGAAGTGTCATGTTTTGTCTCTTCCTGCTGTGGAGATCTGGCTTTGTGCCTAATGTAGAAAGAAAGTTTATTTGAAGATGAGAGCATGTCAGCGTAGCAGACAAGGAGACGTAGTTACTGTATCAGAATAAGATCATTGCAGCAGTAATAGTGATGAATGAACATTGAAGGCAGGGCTGAATCTGTGGTCTTCAGTGCATGATCATAGTTAAGCTGTTACTGCATCAGGCAGGTCAGGCACAGCCCAGTGCTTTGAGTCAACTTGGGCACTCAGGGGGTCATAGTGGTGCCTGATTTTCTTCCAAGGTGGCTTATCAGTTACTGTAGGGACAGTTATGTATTTCATTTTAAGCCCAATTTCTGTAGACACCAGTATCTGCTGAAAGCTTTTGTTAAGGCCTGGGTGGTAGCTATATATTTCTTTATGTCATTTTCCCTGCTATTCTCTGACTCTTTGGAAGCTCTAAATGTCTCTTTAGCAGCAGTGAAAGGCTTCTGTAAGAGGAGATGCTAACAGTATTCTGCAAGGGCCTCTGGAGCAGTATGATTTTGAAGCTGGTGTTGCTGACTGCTGTGAATATCCGTCCTGTGTCCTTAGCCAGAGTTATCCTTTGAGAGCCCTTCTCTCCGTACTGAAGGTGCTGTGTATCTTTTGCCTGGTGCTGAGCACTCTCTGCTTTTCTTAGCTTGGCAGAAACCCATGTTCTGCCAGGTGTTGAGTACTCCTTGTTCTGTAATAGTAAGGACAATAATTAGGTAAGTTGGTTAGAACAATGTATTTATTTTCAAGTAATTTGTTTGTTCTTTTGCAGTTTTCTGTTTTCCAGGTATAACATATGACCAACTAGACAGAAGCTCTCTGTTCAATGAGTAATTCCCCATATTTTTTCACAAGCTTATAGATACTTCATTTAATCCTTTACAGCCTTCCTTTGTGGCACCTGCATGTTTATCACTGTCTTTAAGATCCCTTTTCACTTGGTAAATGTTCATATTTTTGGTCCCTTGGTTACTGCTATTGTAAATTGTTCTCCAGTATGATTTGTATCTGTGAGACTTGTACAAATAATGTGTCTCCCCCATTTAATGGCTTAACACTAAGATACCTTTATTATTTTCTATTGAAAGTGTATGCATAATTTCCAGAGACATTTTTCCAGGTATGTCATGAAAATTTAGGTCAGTAATGGAACCACATCAGACTGTCTGACAGGCTACAAATAGCACTGCATCATGGGTGCAGAAATTTCTCAAAGCATGCAGATGATGAAACCACTGTAGCTTTACAATGACTTAACCATTTTTAGACACCTGACATTGGAACCCCCTTGCTGATGGAGTATAGTGTAGTGCCATATACATTGCTGGGTTTTTTTTATTGATTTGTTATCTCATTGGAAAGCACAAGCAAAAATTTAATGTAATTTAATTTTCATGTAACAGAGTCACATGGAAAAGGCTGTATTTTGATTCTTTGATTTTTTTTTTTTTATTCAGGTGGCATTTTTTATAACTTTTCAGTTCATTCCCCTGCTCCTCTTCAATTGCATTTAGCTACTTTAAAAATAGGGTTTGGAAACCATTAGGTATCTTTTAATATATTGTTCTTATATATGGAACTGAAGGTAAAAAAAAAAAAAAGATTAAGTCATGACATATGTAGATTTTTCCAGGTAGCACAGTAAGAATTAGGAACAACCATATGCTGTTTGCTCATGAGAACTATTAGTAAGATTAATGACATTTTTATTTCTCTTGCATTTGTTTGATTGGTACTTAGTTTTCAAAAAGATATTCTTTGTCATAGTATTTCAGTAAATAGATTGAAGTAGACTTTGTCCTACTGATAGGAATCCTGCTCTCAGCTTAAACAAGAAAACAAGTGGTGCAGAAGCAAGTCCTTCTCTGGGATGGGTGTCAAGTTGTCCTCTTGACTTGTTTCATGCCTCCTGTGTCTGCATTCAAGCCAGATTGATCACTGATCTCAAATGAAATTTTTTATTTCTTTTGATTGGAAGTGAAGAAAAAGAGCTTTGAATGAGATGGTGGGTGTTTGGTTTTAAATATACTGACTTCAGTGAGTCTGAGCTGACAAAGAGTAGCCCAACATGATGGGGATATTCTGGAAGTCTTTCCATTTCTGGTTTTCTGTGTGACAATGCTAGGCAAAAAATGATGGGACTGGTTAGTTAGGGTAATTATTTTGATAGTTAGAGGATTTTCACTAAAGTAAATCTTAAATTTTTGCTTACAGTGTGTTTTATCTGTACAATTAATAAAAAACTTTTTTATTGTCTTTCAGCGTGAGAAGCTGATACATGAGTTGGAGGAAGAAAGACATTTAAGACTTGAGAGTGAAAAAAGATTACGGGAGGTGACACTGGAGTCAGAGCGGAGCAGAGCTCAGATGCGTGGGCTGCAAGAACAGTTTTCCAGGTATGTTGCCTAAGTAAACTGTGTTCAAAATACAGGAAGAATATCTATTGGTGCAAAAACATCAATAAAACCTGTTGAGAGCTTTAATAGATGGAATCTAAGGCAAAACCTGCTCTCCCTCTGAAATTCTGTAAATATTATGGGCTTTTGGCTAAATAAACATTTTATTTTCTAGAGATTTTACATTTGTTAGAACTTCCAATAATTTTCTAAGTACAGGTCTTCACTCCTCAAAAAGTGATGTCATTGATAAGTCAGTATTAAGTTGCTTGTTTCTGTTAAGCAGCAAGAATGGGTTTGATCAGTCTGAATAAAGGAGAAAAAAAAAAAAGTGTTGTCTTTTACCAGCTGGGCAATCAGTCCTGCTTGGACATGCTTTGGATCTCTTCCTGCAGTGGCTGGACCAGAGCTTTGTCCTAGAGCAGAGCTCCACTTCGAAGGGAGCAGTCTCAGAACTGGGATTTAAGACAAATCATTCTTATGATGTCAGTAAAGATTTGATTAATTTATTGTTTTCATGATGCATGATGAGAACTTGTACATAGAATTTTGTTTGGTTTTGTCACATGAACAGAAACAAAACACAATCAAAAGAGGCAATGGAATTTTCTGTTCTATATTTACCATCAAGACTGAATATTAACTCATTTCCTCAGGCCCCTGAATTGTTGAAAAGTTCGAGTTCAGTTTAATATGCTGAAAACAAGCTGTGGGGTAGGTTTTTTTCTTTGGTTGTTTTTGTTGGTTTTTTTAGGGTTTTCTGTGTTGAGCATTTTTTGTGGTTTGTTTTCCTCAGTGTCTGCCACGGTGCTTCTCTGATCTGAGATTGGGTTTCTAGGCAACGCTGCAAAACATGGTTAATAGCAATAATAAAATTTGGTCAGATCTATTTTTATTTTTTAAAAAATTTCCGTGAATCCTCTTCAGATTGTAAAAAGCCATCAAAGTGTTCATATAAGTCTGAAAACCTTTTGCTAAAAAATCCTAAGGATTTTTTTGTTCTTGTTCTTGTTCTATGATCTTTGGTTTCAATGTTTACTTATTCTGATCAGACTCCTTGAGTAATATACACAAAATGAATCCACCCTGTGAGTGTTTTTGGTTAGCATATTTTACTCTATTATACATTAATCTTGGTTTATGGAAGAATTTCCTGAGGTCATGAATGTAGAACAATATTATTGTTACAATAACTAGAAACCTTTGAAATAAAACTTTAAAGATGATGCAGCCCTGATTAAGAAGAGAACAGGTGAGGGAAAAAACAGTCTCCAGAGCAACATGCCCAGTAACTGTAGCATATTCAGATGTTTTCATGGTAACCCTTCATTATTCCCATGAAGCTGTGGTAGCCTGATCCAGTTCAACAGGGTTTCTGAAAAGAGTAACAATATTATTGGTTAGGATCCTTGAAATCCACTATCTTCAAATTAATCAATTATTTTTCTTCAGTTACTGTTTAGCTCACTCCGATCTATCAAGAAGCAGAGGGATGCAAGTCCTTTGGATTGAACTTGTTTGTCTCCTTACTTTTGTACCTCACATTTAGATAAAGGTGAATGCTGTCTAAATCACTATGGTGTTCTTGGTAAGGTTGCACATGAGCTGTACTGTTTGAAGGCATTTAATTTTATTTTGGTGTAGGCCAGATGCTAGGAAAAGAAAGCATAGCTTAAATACTTAATTTGCTTTTTAAACATTGTGCTTATTATGATGAATATTAGAGTTTGTTGTTTTCTTGTGTTTAAAGACACTTGCTTACACGTACAGACTTTCTTCCTAAATCAGTGTATTTTTTCTTACCACACAAGCAAATAATGAAACTGGCAACTGGATAATTTTGTGCTGCTTAGAGATTCTGTATTGTTTGAAGGATTTCAGACTTTTTTTTCAATTCGGGAACAATTAAGGTGGTGACGTAGGGAGATGTTAAAATCAAGCAAATTGGAAATACTTCAGAAGAGGATGGCTAGAGAGTAATACTTTGGGCCCAAATGCTTTCAAAGCCCAAAAGGCTTTCAGATGCAGACAGACTAAAGTAAGAACAAGTATCGTAGCACAGGTCTTTTAAATCTGTGTAATTCATGAACTGAGTGGATTTACATAGACATTCCTACATATACATGCAATGCATTAGGTTAAACTGTGATTTCGAGGATTTTTCCTTGCATCTCAAAATAATTTCTCTGTATCTTTGAAAGAATGAAAAATGATAGTTTGTGGAAAGCTGTAAGTCGACCTTTGTAATCAGGGGAGGAAAGCTGCCTATTCCTATCTGAAATTGTGTGAAAACTTTAATCTGTCATATAAGCATATAGTTTGGGATTGAGGAGTTCAGAAGGCATGGGTTTTTTTTAAGTGATTGACGTTTCTGTTCTTACCAAGTAAGCAATATTCCAGGCTAGCAGTCTGAAATAAATCAAAGTTCTCTTTCTTAACATCTGTATAAATCTGCCAGAGCCTTAAAGTGTCACAGTGGTAGTTTGATAAATATGTGACAGTTGCTGCAGAAGGAAAAAAAGCTTAAAACCAAAGTTCTTTTCCAGAGTTGTACTGTGGTGTAGCCAGGCATTTTTAATTTTTTTTCTAATTTTACTGGAGGTGAATATATTTAAGGCCTGGAAAGATACTGCAGGAAAACTAGTTAATACTAAAGCTAGGACTTTACACTGTAGTTGCATGCAGTTACTTTTTCATTGCCTTAGTATATCTCACCTTCAAGTGAAATCCTTGATGTTTTCTATGTAAACACCACTGAGGTCTGTTGCTTTGATGCAGCTATTCTCTTAAATTCTGTGATACCCTTTTTGGCATGAAAATGTGTAGATTAAGGTTGTGCAAATGCTCAAAGACTAACCCTATAAATGCTTATCTGCCAGATATCTGGATCTTGGAAGAACCAAGACAATGTTATACAGTCTGACCTTCCACTGTGCTTGTTGGCAAGTGTCATGCATAGACTGGTGGGTTGTCATTTAGGTTAGTGTTATGCCTGATGCCCCTTTAACTAACTTTGGAGGAAATCAGGTTAATTCTCTTGGTTTGCTTTTTGTTTTTTCATTTTTAGGGTTGTTATTTTTTCGTTGTTCAGTTTCTTTCAGCATCTTGCTACAGTAGCAGGAACAAAAATGTAACAACTCTGCCCGAAGCAGTAGGTGTGATTTATAATATGACTCTAAAAAGCACACTAACGCACAATATAAATGGATTACATTTCTCTGCTGTATATCAGTAAGCAATAGAAATTGTTGTCTGTTGAGTGCATAAGGTACATGTGACTCCAGACTGGTTTTAAATGTTTAAGCAGTAAAGGAGGTAGCTTCACTTAGGTTATTTTGATTACTATTTTGGTCTAAATGAAACAAGTTCAATGTACACACTATTGTAAAGTAAATCTTTAAACAGCAATTGAAGAGGCTAGTATCAAATCTTAAAATCCCCTTTGGGTAAATTTCAAAAATTCTTTCAGTCAAGGTGATCTTGTTTATAGGTATCAATGTCTGTGACTGGAAAACTGCCTCAGGCTTTTAAGAGTGGATGTTACTGAAAAAGTAGGAAATGGTCCTTGTTTGATCTGCCAGGGTCCTGCAGATGGGATGAGTGGAATTCTCATAAGGTTGTATTTCAGTGTTCTCCTCACATTAGTATTGACCATAGGGTTAAGTCTGTCGCTTCTGACAAGGGGAAAAATCACTACTACAAATCTGATAACACTTTGTATAAAAGAACTGTTGGTTTAAGCACATCCTATGTGGTTTTCTCCACTTATTGTTAATTTTCCTAGCTCTATTCTGGCTTGTTTGCAACTGAGTGGAAATGGTAACTGGTTTCCTAGCAGCGATAAAGAGATTTTTTTGCATTGCATGTTGATGTTGCATCATCACATCATAATTTCTAACGCTATCAGATCTGCTTGATCTAGAGGTCACCACCTGCTTGCACTTCAGTGGCCTTTCTGCCATGACTGATAATCCATATATAGCAGAGACC
The DNA here is from genome assembly GCF_020740795.1 of Apus apus. Taxonomy (NCBI): domain Eukaryota; kingdom Metazoa; phylum Chordata; class Aves; order Apodiformes; family Apodidae; genus Apus; species Apus apus. Next base: position 7,820,516 of record NC_067287.1, read on the forward strand.
ATGTCTGGAAAGGATAAACCAGTAAGACGCCACAGTAGGCCCTGTGGTCAGTCAGTTTGTCTAATGCCAGCTGATCAGTTGAATGCCAACTGATACTATTAATAACATTTTTAATCTAGTTTCTGACAGAAGGAGCTACCTACAGTTTTCTTCTTATCTTACATCATCCTCCCTGAGTGGCCTGTAGGGCTATTGGGTGGGGTAGATTGTCACAAAAATAGTTTTTATAGCAAAGGCTTACCTTATCATCCTGCCCTGTCTTTTCTGATATTGCCAGGTTTTATTAGATGTAGCTATGTGAAATGTTACAAAGCATAAACCACAGCTTGCTGACTTGAAAGTGCTCCATATCTGGTGCATTTCCCACTCGTACACTTGGTGACTCCTTTGCTGAGACTATAAGATACTGCTCTTCAAACATGTTGTGGTGGGTTGACCTTCTGTGGCTGCCAGGTGCCCACCCAGACACTCTCCCATTCCACCTCCTCAAAGGACCAGGGGAGAAAATAATAAGAAAAGAAACCTCACAGGTTGAGATAAAGACAAGCAGATCACTCACCATCAAGAGGAATACAGACTTGACAAAGATTAGTGTACTTTATTGCCAATTAAATATAGAGAAGAGTAGTGAAAAACAAGGACAAAATTATTAACGCCCTCAACTTCATTCCTTTGTTCCTGACTCTTCTACCTCCTTTCCTGAGCAGCAGTTGATGGGGTAGGAGCAGGGGTGAGGGCTGCTGCTATCAGTTCAAACCAGTTTGTCTCTGCTGCTCCTTCCTCCTGACACTTTTCCCCTGCTGCCTTGTGGGGTCCGTCCCAGAGCTGGGGGGCTCTCTGGTGTATGGTGTAAGAGAGGTGGGGCTGATGGCTGCTTCACAGGCACCAGTTCTGGAGGTGCCACTCTCTGTGCATTGAACAGAGTGCTTGCACAGAGGAATGCTTAGCTCCTGGCTGGACTTGCTGTGCCTCAGGACGTGGTGTGAATACCTTTTTTTTTAGGGCTGTGACCTAATGCTTAGGAAATTGATCTTGTCTTTTGATTAGAATTGACAGAGTAAAAGGATGAAGCTTCTTTTAGATTAACACTGATGGGGTGAGTGTACTGGTATTTTTATTTATGTGCATGTGCAACACTTAGGTACATATTTCATCTCTAATCGTTACTCAGAAGTGTCAAGCACTGTTTTATTTGTGTGAATAGTTTTCATCTGGCAGAAAATAAAAGAAATGGTTTTACTAAACCCATGAAATTAAGCCCAAAGAAGAGTTTGCCTCAAATTGTGTATTGAGGTTGACTCCACTTAATTAATGGGCTACTTTGAACTAAATATGCTGATTTCCTGTTGTTTGACCAACAAGAAGAAAATAAGGAATTTTAAAATTTTTCATACCAGGCTTCATTTTTTCCACTCTTCTGTTCTGTGTATGGATACAATGTTTTTTAAAGTACAAACATGTAAGAAATATCTTCAAAGAATGTGTAATCTCAGCTTTCCTCAAAAACTACAATTCTCATGTTAGAAACCAGCAGGTTGTGATACATATTTTCATACAGAAGTTGAGAAAGGGCAAAAGCAATGAGATCGGAGTGACTGCAGAGAAATGAAGAACCAGTGTAAACTCAAAACACAGAAGTCATGCAAGGACCAGAAGTTGCAGCGGAGTTTATTGCATGATGTATACTGACTTAACGTAACACTTTTAGAAAGCAGTGGATCACTTTGCTTCAGACATTGTGAAGGATGCACATGCAGTTCCCCATCTTCTGTGATCTCTTCAGGTGCTGAAACTACATTAAGGGCCAGCCCTATTTCAGTACCCTGATGCACTGGCAAATCATGTGTCTCATGGCAGCTCTTAGTTACTGAAAGTTTCTTTCAAGGGGTCCAGGAAGATAGGTAATTTTTATCTTCCACATACAAAAACACAGCTATCTGTGTGCTCAGATTATTCTGGGTTTCATTTGTATATATTTACATGCTGCCAATATGCGTCATATTTGTGTTTCTGCATTTATTGCCTTTTACTGATCTATCAGAGCATGAAATGATACTCTGCTTCCTCTGTTCTAGGTAGCACTACAACTGAGTAGCATACAGTGGGTTTTTCACTTCGCATAATGTAATAGTTTATCACCAAAGTAATACTAGATTACAGTGTGATCTTTTGGTTTACCCTGTCTTTTAAAACTTACAAGACAGAGCCTTACGTAAAAACAATATGTCAACATTTCCACCACAGTGTAATATACAGGTCCACACACAGCGTGTCATCTCCTCCATGCATTACTTTTGATTTGAATATTCTCTGTACTTCCATACCATGGCCCTGACCAAGCAGAAACTATCTGTATTTGGCAGGGTGTGGTATGTATCCATCATCTCTCTTATGATATGGCTGTTCCATTCCCAAAGTTGGAGATCCCTGCTCTGTTGAAGGAAGCTCCTGGAAGCATGTACCCAATAACGGTGTGCTTGAGAGTAAGAGAAGGGATTCCTGTGGTGATGTAGTGATTTGGTTTACAGATCATTTTATGTTGGAGGACAGTGAAACCTCATTTTGGTGGAATTGCAGACTCCCTTGCTACCACCATTTCAAGAGATTGAGGTTTGTGTTTGGTGTTTATGTACTGTGAAATCCTGTACCTGTCAAATTTCACGGCTCTCTGCATTTTACTTTGTACAGTAATAGGTGTTTTTTTGCAGGTATTTCTAGCAACAGATAATTCTCCATCATAAAACGTGTTTAGATTTATGAAAGGACAGTCCAGATACAGGAGCTATGTTCTATTACTGAGTAATGTTGCTGCCAAAATGCTGTGCAGTCATGTATAGTAAGATGTTTTCAAGTTAGATAGGACACGTGGTTGTCAGGAGGACTTCTGTTACTGATTGCTGGTTTGCTCTTCTTATGGATTTATTTTTAAAATGGCATTGGAACATAAAAAGTTAAAGAACTATTTCTTTCCTGTGGAACTTGCCATAGTTTGATTTCTTTCAAACTTGGGAAATTAGGAAAGCCACGGATATGTCATGTGCTATTCTGCAATTCCTTGATGCCGTGTGAGGTAAAGAGACTACTGAAAACCAGCACATTCCTTCAAATATTTAATAAAAATATTATTTCACTATATGTGGTAGATAACCATAGTTCAAAGGATGAGCAGAAGGATCAGCAGTTCTGCCAGGATAAAGATCTGTGAAGATCAGAAAAATGAATAATTTGTTTTCCTTTTGTTTACTTTTTCCATTAAGTCAGGCCATTTGATATTAATTAGCTGTGGACTAAAAGAACACTTTTGTATATGCTTTCTTTTATCTTCTTAATCCCAAGTCATTTTTCAGGAAAGAACCTTCCCTGGTTACACTGGAGGATCATAAACACTTTTTCTTCATAGCTTGCCTTGATGCTCCCATGCACGGTTACCTCTGTTGTGTGAAAGACCAAACTCCTTCATACTCAAGTCACCTTTTTATTTGGATGCATGATATACATCTATATATTTATGTACAACTAAGGCATTTTTACAAGATTATAAAAGGATGAAAAGTAATTTAAAACAGAAAACCATGTGGAAGATAGGAGGATAGAAGGGGATATAATAGATCAGAAAGTGGGAATGCTTAACAGCATTAGTCTGAACATGGAAAATTTTTCTACTTCAGATTGTATGTGTGTTGTATTCTTTTAAAAAATATAGTCCTCATAAAATCAGCATGACAAAAGAGTATTAAAAAGGAAATGGAGGCAATACCTGTGAGGAAAGGACAATGCAGTGATAAGGATCTTGAATCCTTAAAGTAGAATATATTATGGAGAGTCACCTTTGAAACAGGATTGTCATTTATGTTTTTTAATACAATTCAGAGAGATCTGTGTAACTGGAAATTATGTCCCAGTAAAGTAGTTAGAGAGGTTAGACTAGGTAAGGAGAACAGGCAAGAAAGAAGCTGGTAATAAACAGATGCTACCTTAGGATCTGTCATGGATGGCTGTGGTAAATTTAAAGACTCTTAAAAAGCATCAATCTGTTTTGACCTACACGGTTATCTACTGGAGTTGTTTTCTACACCAACACAATTACTGTCTCTCTTTAAAGTCTTCTATTTCCCTGTGATGTTTTACAGTGGTAGCCTTTACTAACGACCCCTTCCTGGGAAGGGAAAGAATATGAAATGGAAATGAAAGGAGTGTTTTGAAGCCTCCATTGAATGTGCCGTCTTAATTATGCTCATGCCAGGCATATGTGTGCTGTTCACACTTGAGAATCATTTCTTGAAAAGTGAGCAGTTCTCTTGGACAGTCAAAAAGAGACAAATTTTTAATAAAATCATTATGTATAATGTTAGTTAAGACTGAACATCTGATTCTGTGATTGGATTTAAGTTGCTAGCCAGAGAGCATGGATTTATCCAACTGTAATTAGCTGATCTCATCACACTTGTGGTTCCTTTTGCCTTATGATTGTAAACCTATATTTAAAAGCCATCTCTGATACATGATTTGCAGATTATAGAATGTTTCTCTTTACTAACGGATCAGAGAGAAGCGTGAGTTTATGATCACAATTTTTGCAGTTGTTTTTCTGTTAGATGCTTGAGGTGGCTTGTATTAATTTTCCTATACTATAAAATTTGTGTTATAAACTGTAAATGTATAATTAATGGGCAGTGGTGTATATTCAGATTGACGATGGTAGGTGCAGAGCAAATTAAACCATGAGGGAATATCATGATTAAAAGCTGACATAAAACCAAATGATCTTGATAGTGATACTTTTATGAGCGTGATTGGAATCTTCAAGGGATCATTGGTTGACTGAGTCTAAATTTTACCTTTGCAATTTTACAACAAACTAAAACAGGAAACCTAAACTTCCATTCTAATTGCAAGCAGGTAGTACCTGCCACAGAAAAGTGTGCACCCTTTTAGAGGTACTGGAGTGCCTTCTACTCTCATTAAGGGCAGAAGGGAGTGCTTCAGGTATCTATGAGGTGTTTTGTCCCTTAAATAGCCTAGGTGTACAGATTTGTGGTGCAACGAATAAGAACATGAAATCTTGAATATTCTCTCTCCAAGCAGAATAATAGGGGAATCTTTTGTCTTAGATTTCAAAGCAAGGTTTTCTGTTTTTCATGTGTTTATGAGGCAGGGAGGAGAAAAGGGCTTTCTCTCAAATCCTCTAGAGGAAATGGTATTGGCCACAGAATAGGAAAACATGCACAAAGTTTTCCCAATTTGGTGTTGCCTGTTGTATCTGAGGGTAGACCCTATAGTTTGGGACTTTTGCCCTTGTCAATGAGAACCTGTTTTAGAATAATATCTTTATTCACATTTTGCATAGCTGTCTTTCTAATGCTGCTCTTTAAATGTGACCAATATACAATTTGAAAATATAATCAGTTTATCATCCTGGTCTGCTTAACCTCTCAAGTACCTCAACTAACTAATGGAAATAGAATAATTTATCTGCCTGACTTGAGGTGATAATATATATTTTCAACCTAGTAGCAATTTGTAGTCTGCATAGATTGGATTGTTTCACAGGAGAATTATTATGGTAATTTTAATTTTATCTTAGAACTTATAATTATTCCACAGTGTTATTCTAATATAACAGGCCATGCAGCAATTCATTTGTTTTCCAGTTCTCAAAGTAGGAGAGTGCAACTTAAACATTTAGTTTTAATCTTTTTCTTTTCACAAAATGTTTTGGTTATGTGTTTTCTTCTATGAGCACATTTCAAGTATGATTATTAAAGGTTACAGTGAGTATATTTAAATCTGAAAAGCTATTGTATTAGGTGCAAACTGTTTTGGAGCTTTGCTTCTCAGAGTATATGATAAACATGAAAAGAACAAGGTGGGATTTGCTTTTCTTGTGTAGTCTTATGGACCTAATTCTTCTAATTATTCATCCTTTACTCTGATACTACATTTTGCTGGATATTCTACAGGTACGTCCTCAGGGATTTATGCCCTGAAGGCATAAGCAGTTTGTTTCAGCTGCATGGCATTGGTTTTGCATTTTCTTAATATATGGAATAGAACTTGCTTAGAGGAGAAACGGGATTTAAAAATGAAGAGATGCTTTGTTTTAGTCCCATCAGTATCAGGAAGAACAGCTGTGGTGTCTTTCTTTACTGCTTTTGAAGGAAATGCCTCAAATTCCCGCTGAGTTTGAACCTAGATATAACAGAGGGGGAATGTCCCCTAAAAAGTAATGGGAATTTCCCTTCTTAAGGATGAAGGAATTATTGAGGGACAAATGCCACCATTTTCAGCCATCTGACTTCATTCAGACTATTCAAATAAATAAGGAAGATTGGTGGGCCAGGTCCTCTTCAGCTCCTAAAAGGTGCATAGATGACTGCACTAAAAATGCAACAGAGTTGACTGTATCTGGCTTAGGGCAGGAATGAACCTAAGTAATTACATTGGGCTTTGCCAACAAGGGATTTATTGCTTAAATTCTTGATATTTTTTGCAGTGTCATTAATCATACTGAATTTATATGACTACTATGGTTATAATTCCTAACTCCATAGGGATTCTGCTACAATTTAGTAATAATTACTGCCTACTATTTCAGATAGCTTTTATTGTAAAGCACTGCCAAAAATCTTAATGTGATTATCTTTGGTCGTAATATGTGCTGTAGTTTGCAGGTACTGTAAGAAAATGTAGGCTGATTTGGATGATTGTGTCAGTCTAACATGGTTTTAATTCCATGTGTAGTGCCTGCCTCATAATCTCAAATTTTATTAATTGGACACTGCTACCCTTTAGTCAGATTGTGTATTAAATAGCATTAATTAAATATGTAATTTGGAAAGCATTCATTCTCTTCCAAACATACAGTATAATAACTACAAATAGATTATTCTGAAAGCATTGTCTGAAGGATGTCAATGTTGTGTAAGTGACCTGGATGTTGGGATCAAGAGCATCCTGATGAAATCTGCTGATGACACCAAGATGGGTGAAGAGGTTGACACTCCAGAAGGGAGAGCCACCTTCCAGGATTACCTAGACAGGCTGGAGGAGTGGGCTAGCAGGAACCTTATGAAGTTCATTGGGGAGAAGTGTAAGGTCTTGCACCTACGAACACATGACCCAGGAGTGCAGTTCAGACTGGGATCCACCTGACTGGAGAGCAGCCCTATGGAAAGGGACCTTGGGGTCTTGGAGGATAACGGGCTCAACATGAGTGAACAGTTTGCTGCAGTGGCAAAGGCGGCTAACAGGATGCTGGGTTGCATCAACAAGGGCATCACCAACAGAGATAAAGAAGTCATCATCCTGCTCTACTCAGCCCTTGCCAGACCTCACCTGGAGTATTGTGTTCAGTTTTTTTCCCTGCTCTACAAAAACTATGTGGACAGGCTGGAGAGGGTCCAGAGAAGGGCCACAAGGGTGATCAGAGGACTGGAGGACCTGCCATATGAGGAAAGGCTGAGAAAACTGGGTTTGTTTTGAGAAGGGAGGGCTTCAGGGAGACCTTATTATCATGTTCCAGTACTTAAAGGGTGGCTGCCAAGAAGATGAAGCCTCCCTATTTACAAGGAGTCACATGGAAAAGACAAGGGATATTGGCCACAAGTTGCTCCTGGCAAGATTCCAATTGGACACAAGAGGTAAATGTTTCACCATGAGGACAGTCAAACACTGGAATAGTCTCCAAGGGAAGTGGTAGATTCTCCCATGTTGGACATTTTTAAGTCTCAGCTTGACAGGGTGCTGAGCCATCTCAATATGAACTATAGTAGTACCTAGAACGGTTGGACGAGATGATCCTTGAGGACACTTTCAACTTAGCATTCTGATTCTATGATTCTATAAAACAATGATATCCTCTTGTGACAATCAGATAACCAAGAATATGCTGCAAAAGGATATAGGGAAATGACAAATCCTGTTCTGAACATGACTCATCATAGAGAACACCAAGTATTTTAGCTTGCTGATACACACTCTTAGTTTACGTATACTGTGGAGATGCTGCTTCTTTTGTATCATTTTGTTTCTTGGTATCTGGGTGGCCCCAGTTCAGTTGCTTTCTTCAAGATAAGGGGTTTTACTCTTCTTGGTTTTCATCACCTTTCCAGATAGAAAGGAAGAAGTGGCACGGCAAGGAAGAGTTGCATTTGCCATGAGACAAGTGGTTAGGAGGAAATGTGAGACAATGAGGCTTAGCGCTGCAAGGGAACAGAGATTTCTGCAGGCTCTTGTTTTGGCATGGGAGGTTGTGCTGTATTTTAAAACCTGACACTCCTTTTTCTGCAAGTTTTTTAACCCTCCTTTTGTTCTTCTGTATTTGTGGGATTTCATTGTCTAGTTTTCCCTGCCAGTACATTGCAGAGAAAGCACATCTTGCCGTACATTATGCCTGCATTGGAAACCCAAGTAGACTGTTTTGAACTCAGTTTTCATTCTTTAGGAATACACATTAGATCATTAAGTTGTAGTGCCCTTATCAGTGTTTGCAAGCTGCAGAGTCTGTTAATTGAATGAATGTGTCATGGGTTGATACACTGTCTCCCCTGATCAGAAGGTAACCTTTTTCTGTCTTTACCTATAGGTTTCATCCTTCATCCTAAAGCCTTTTTAGAGGCACCGAGTTGATTGTGGTTTTGTTGCTGTATTCCACTGTTTTCAGTTGGCAGATTCCTTCCAGCTTGTATCTACTAACCGTAAGAAAGCTAATCATGTTTATATCATGTATAGATTATAAACAAATAGCAGTAAGCCTTTGTGCAAGGCTTACTTTTTAATTGTTTAAAAATAAGTAAGAAACTGGGAAATTCTGACCACCTGCACTGCTTTCTGAAAGGCAAGTAAGGCAGAGCAGGGTTATCAGTAGATGAAAAAGCCAGAGTCAACTGACTTAAAATTACAGATAGAAATATGGTAGATGTTAAAAGTGGTCTGCAGTGGAGATCCCTCCCCTTGGCTTGTTGAATGCATGTGTATCCCAGAATATGATTTCTGTTCAAGACTAGGTATTTCTTAATCTTCTCTAGTACTGTAAAATTCTCAAACTGAAGAGAAAAAAAACACAACAACAAAACAACAATACAATTGTAATTTTCTTCCTTAAAAGGGAAATACCTGTCAAACTCAGTCCTTATATCTTCATAGAGAAAAGAGCTCATTTTGTCTAAGAGTGTGCAGCAGTGAACACTGGGAGATTATAATGGGAGAAGTGAATAGTGGGAGATTGTTACATTGGTGTGAATTTACTGTAGAACTTCTTAAAGAAAGGAGACAAACTTACTTTAAAAAAAGATAAATTTGAGTTTCATGGCAGCCATTTGGATCAGCTTCCAAAATATTTGTTGAGGACAATTTTAGTTTCTACAGGAAAGAATAGTGGGTCACTGCTTCAACTAGTTTCATACTTCAGTGAGAATTGTTGATGGAAAAATCCTTCAAATGTTCTAGGTTTCATTCAGCTTTTGTGGTCACGTGCTGAATTGCTGAAATGTATAGCATTGCAAAATAACAGGCAATATTTTCCCATTCCAGACTTGCCTGTATTTCATTTTGAGCCCTCAGTTGCATATTTTTGACATATTTAGTGTTTATTGCAGTACTATGTATATTTTCTTAATCAGTGTTTGTAATAGGACAATTATTCTGGCAACTGCAACATGAAACACATGCATCGTGATCCATTGTAGTACTGGCAGGATGAGAAATGTCAGTTGAGGTTGTTGTAAGAGGTTTCCTAATCCTGCTGCACTAAGGAATGAGATTCTTTCTGAATCATTGCCATCTGGAGTATATAAAAATGTGAAATAACCTTTTATCATTAGGTTGGCACATGCTGCAGGAGCAGTTTTGGCATTGATGAACTTCTAATGAAATGAAATACTATGTAGTGAGAAAAACTCACTGCTTCATTATTTTGTCTAGGTTCTTCAGAACCCTTCACTCCAGTTTATGAAGGTTATTGAATAGTTAATAACATTTTAAATCTGAAGTACACAGAGTCTTTAGTTGTGATAAATCTGGCATTTTAATATGAATGTTACTCCAGTTATAATACCAGACAACATGCATTTAATGGAGAATAATTTCTAATTCATACTATAATCAGATAGTTTAGCTCACTCTTTCAGTTGTCTTGACTAGCTTTACTTACTGAGCAGATATTGATTGCCCATAAACTTTAGGGTCTAAAATTAGGCCAAGAGGCTTCATCCCCCACTTTGCTTTGTCAGAAGCAATCATGGCACGTAATCGTTCTGTGATCTGATCCTGCCCACTGTAGAACAGTTGTTCTGTCTAACCATTGCTATCACATGCCTGTTTTATACTGAACTGTTATTTGTAGTACATATGATTCTGTCCAGTTCACGCGTATTTGTTCTTATATCAGATTCATTTTATAAATCCTGTTCCCACTGAATCTTTGCCTTACCAGACTAAACTTGTGCCGCTTTTTTAGCCTGACTCTTTCCTGTGCCTGTTGCAATATAAGTTAATTTTTCTTGAAGACAGGTGGTCTGGCCATGTATTTCAGGTGGGTTTTACCAGTTTCACAGGTATTGTATGTCTGTTACTGCCATCTGCCTAGAGCAGGTGCTTTTCCTTGCATTAAACTTAGTGGCTCACTGTTGATGGGAGGAGAATACTAGCAGGAAATAGAGCTAGGACCCAGTAAGATGCCCATAGACATCTAAAGGTGACTTGTTTGAGAGTAAATGCCTGGACTTTGTTCAGCAATACCCTTACAGGCAGTGGAAGTTCCCAACACCCTTGGTGTTCACCCTGCATGTCTTCCTTCCTGATCTGTGTCTTCTCTTGCTGCTGTTCTGAGCCCTTTCCTGTCTACCTTTCCTTACCTGTTCTTCTTTCAGTCTCTGTCTGTATTCTCTCTCACTTCAAACACCCAGGTGAGTTTTTGAATGTGTAGTATTACAATGCTTGCATCCAGATGAGACTGATATTTGCTGTGTGTTTGCTTTTCTTTATCAATGCTTATGTGGTTAGGCACATTTCTACTTAAAAATACTGTCTGGATCACACGTAGAATCTTAATCACTTTGAATCTTTGGTCTGTGCCTCACATTCTCATTTTGAATGGTTAATCATTGTGGAATTCAGAGAACTAGATGACAGTCCTCTTTACTCCAGATTACACAATATAAAGGCTGAGAGGTAGGGATGGATTTAGAAGATGAAGGATTAAGACTGTTTAAGTAATTCTTTTGAGGATGTGATTTCGTTCTATCAAGCTTAAATTGGAGTGGGCCAGTGATTTTGTGATCCCGTACATGTAGTAGATGGCAGTGTATTTTAAGCTTCGTCTTTAGTCTGTATATTTCTTTTTTAATTCTAACAAATGTATGTCAGCAGTATTGAGATGCTAGCCAATTCTTGTGCTAATTGTGTTTATCTCTGCTCTATAGACAAAACCAGATTGTTGCTGCTTTTTCTGTGAAGTGTTTCACTGCCAATTTCATAAATGCATTGGGATTAAATAAAAAAGATTACTATCATATTCTCTATCCTTTGTTTCTTAAAGTTTTTTATTAACACTTTTCAGTAAACCCTCCAAGTGCATCCACCACTGTGTTGTGTGCCCATACTATTGCTCAAGCTGGTAAGAATGCACAAGAGCACATTATAGATGTTCTGAGAGCATACTTCATTTACCTACTCTTTTATGTTTTTCCAAGACAAATGTTGGTTTTACAGTTAACTAATCATCTGTAGGGCTACAGAGATTAAAAGAAACAAGGTAAATAGCACTCATCCTCTGACCAGAATATAAAGAGGTAAGTTGAAATTGTGATGATAGCTAACATGCAGTTATCTCAGCTAGCATTCAGTGAGGAACTCAGCACCAGAAATAGTGTATTTATCAGTGTATTGTCTAAGCCTGCCTGTTTTCTGGATGAATATTCCGTTGACTGCACTGAGCTCCTGTTGCAGTGGAGTTGGTCGGAATCTAAGCTAGCTCATTTGAAGTTAGCTTGGTTATTTGAACCGCAGCAATAGTTTTGATAAAGAGCTTGCATCTCTTGCAGAAATAGCATTCAGCAAATTATGTTAGGAAGATAAGCAGTGTTTTAGAGGAGAAATAATCACACTTTCAGGAATTTAAAATCTACATTTGAAAAATACATTAGTTTAAAAAATGGAAGAAGGACTACCCCAGGGTAGTAGTAGTGTCATTGCCTTCCTGGTTTATGGAAACAGAACAAATTTGTAAAGATTGGTATTGTCTTTTGTTACAGAAGCTGATACAAGTCTAATAAACAATATTATCTCTTCCTAATAATTTAATCTGTACTCAGCTTGAAATTTTATGGTTTTGACCTGAAAAAACACTTGTGTCAACATGTTTCACTCTTTGTTTTTCGGTGTATGAATCAATTGGCATTATAAAAAGATTATGCAAATTAGTCAAAATCTCTTAGGATTTGTTTCTTCTGTCAGGAAATAATGACGTTTTACAGCTAAGCAAACAGAGTTCAGAACAATGTATCAACAAATATTGCTGTGAAATTGTACACAGCACTAAGAAATAGAATGGGAAATACTTAAACATGGAAAGAAAACCTTGGTAACTGCAAGTATGATCCATCTACCTGGTGAAAAAATTATACGTGTGCAATAAATACACAAATTAACTTAATTGAACATCAGGTGACTCCATTGTTTCTAACTTCATACTCAGGTGCAGGACATCAGAGCTGATGTCTTTCCAAGTAGTTGTATGCAAAGACTCATAGAAAATCTGCCTTGTAGACCTCTGGAGAGAGCCCTGTCTATATGTAGTCCAGCGTGTTGTTTGGTATTGTGTTCTTAATGAAGTAGAAACAAAGAGCACAGTCCCCTTGAATCAGGTGTGATTAATTAAAATTGCCGTTATCTTATGAGTGTGCCTTTGCTCAGACCCAGCCAACTCACTCCCTTGCAAAAGGATCCAGAGCAGCCAATGTTGAGGGAACTGAGCAGGAAAAGGAAAGATGCTTTCTGTGTCTTGTCTCCCTTTCCAGAATCAAGAATGGTAAGTTCAGGTGACTTGTGCTTAGTGAGGAAGCAAATACCAAAAAATTTAAAATAAAATTCTGAAAAAGCGTTTTTTAAAACAAAGCAAGGCCAGACATTTCTAACAAAATTTTAGGTATGATCATGGTTCTTTAAGACACAGGGTGTTCAGAACAGGGACACGAGAACTTCCTCAGGAATTTGACAAGAATAAAATTTGAACTGCCCAATGGGATCTGGGTAGAAAAGGGTCTCCTTTAAGAAGATAATCTCGTAAACAGGCTACACTTGCTACTTGATAAATGTCTGTGTGGATTTTGGGGGGAAATACGGGAGTAGGAGAACAGAAAGCTTCGCTTTGTCATCCTTTTTTAGGAGTGGAGTGAAGGGTTGAGAGATAAAACTCTGGATTTCATTACAGTTTTCACCATGGGCCTCACTTGCATGTATTTCTAATGCAGCCAGTGTACCTGGGGCATCATCAGGAGCTATTCTGGATAGTGCAGCTGTGGAAGTTGAGAGCTGAATAAGTCAGTAGACCTCTGAGATGGGGATTTCAGTCCGTAAGTTCATGTATTCCAAGCTGCGTGGTCAAATGACTACTATGCTACTGGTATATACTACTCATAATACAAGACTTTCTGCAAATACTTTTTCTTTCCTTTATTTAAAAAAAAAAAAAAAAAAAAGAAGGGGAGAACCTGAGATTGTAAAATACCTGATACATGTTTTCAAAGACGCCCCTCCAGTGTAATGAAATTTTCAGTCAGCACCGATCTTTAATTTAGAAGGTGAAAGCTCCAGTTACATGGTGCTGCTCTAAGTCTGTAGGGTCCCAGATCAGCTTAAGAAGAAAATCTTTGGAAAGAAGTAAAATCCACTGTATAATTTTGGGTGTCAAGATTCCATGTGGCATAGATGATGGTATTTCAATAAACAAGTTGCAGGTCCAGTGCAGAATATTACTTGCTGTAAGCACATTCTGATTGAGTTCTGTTAAAGCTGATTTAAAAGGTTTATTGTATTAAAAACTACAGCAGAGATACCTAGCTTTCTGAGAAACAGAATACTGGCAGATCATGTCTTTGTAATTTATAAACATAGTAGATTATTGTAAATATCATTAATTCAATCTGGTGTATTTTTACAAAGAGGACAAAAGGATATGAGAAAGAAGTTGAGAAGCAAGAATATAAAATAAAAGGTGGGGGCAGGAATAATGCTTCTTGTCACATGCCTGGCTTTCCTGTGTGGGGTTTAACAAAGTCTGGCTATTAGGATGTGGATTAGTGGAAGATTCATTCTTCTTCATGATGTAGGTCAGACACTAGCAAACATGTGGTGAAGAAAAAGCCTGTTTTCCCCAGTAGCAAGTGGAAACAGTAGCTCTGCAGACTTTGAAACAGAGGACCAGACAGAATGATTAGTTTTGATGTCCCGTGTGCTGTGCAACAGATTTGAAATGTATGAGTAATGAAAGCTTCATGTCGAAGAATCTCTGACTGCACAGTGTGGGGCCATGGTAATGCTTTTTTAAAAAGCAGCTCAGTTCCTGAGTAGCCTTTTGTGAAAAGTCATTTGTCCAAGTCAGAAAAAGGAACTGGCAATGTCCCGGAACGTGCACAGGAGGAGTGTCCCTGGGAGAGCCTGTTCACAGGAGCCTGACTTTAATTTCATGCTAAGAGAGGCTGTTTGCAGGTACTGCATCTTTCTGGAGAAACTTTTCTTATTGATTGTGTTAAGTCTGAGAGAATTTAAGATGAATGATACAATGAAATTCATAAAGCTGATTATATACTAATAGAGTTCACACTTGTATGCAATCAATTTGAAGAGGTCTTAAGACCCCTTTTACAGCTCTTTAAATGTTGGTCTGGAGAAACGTTTCTTTCAGTGTTTTATGTGAAATCTCATCATTTTTCATGCCATGGAAAGCATATAATTCTGATATGTAGTGATGTGTGATTTATGTAAGCCACAAATTTAAGTGTCGTTTACTCATGGTTTAGATATTTTTATTGTATTTATAATAGTTTCACAGATTTATCATGGGCTAGTTCCACTGCAGCAAAAATGTTCAGAAGACTTTCTTTATCTCATTTGCAAGTTGTGATAATTCTATTGTTGACATAGAAATTAATTTCCAATTTAGTTTTCTCTCTTCTTCTTCCTCCATTTTTAGTTTGAATTTTAAGATTCCTATTATTTAAAAACCTGTCATGACAGTCACTTCTGAGGACTGACTGCACACAGATCAGCTCAGTCTCATTTGCATCTCTGACTGTGGATCTTTAGAAATATTGCCTTCTTTATAGACAAATTTACAGTTGTCATTAAGCATCCATCATATATATAATTTTTAGATGTTTTCACACAGTATTTACATTTTTTAGATTGTTGCTGCTCCATTACATGTTGCTCTTTTGAAGTCTGGTAGTTAGAAATATGGTTAAAGACAGAGTGTAGTTAACAGTTTAAAAAAACCCAAACTAACCAGCCAAATACTAGGCAGTATTCTTTTTTTTTACATTTCTTGCTTCCACTGCTTGAAGTCATTCAGTTTAGTCAACAAAGGTGTAGAGTAAAAATGGAGGATTGTTTCTATGCTCTTAAGTCCCTGAGGTTTTAAGCTTTGCTATCAAGTAAGACCCTTGGTGTTGATGAACAGGCAGTGCACAGGTTTGTAAGTTCTCTGGAAGGATTGCTAGAAAATGTAAACTTCTTGATACTGTGCAGTCTTTGTAAGTAGCAGAAAATCTGTTAGCTTGTAACTTTTTTTTTTTGTTTTTCAAGTGTCAGCAACTTAATTTTCCAGCCCCAAAATACTGGAAGTCTTAAATTTCAAGATGGATTGACATCATAGACAGACAATGAAAACATTATCATCTTAATTATTTGGCTTATCAAGTGTCTTTTGAATGGATGTTTCATGAAGAAGACAAGAGTGGTTGAGTTCTAGAAAGATGTGAGAATTGAAAGTGGTGGGTTGTGTTCTGTCAGTTTCCTAATGAAATTGTGCATTGATACTGCTCTTGTAAAAGCAGTAGCTTAAACATCTTTGAAGATTTCTTGTGGACATTTTTGGTTGTAGAACTTTGTGAATGTCAAGTGTAAGTGTTCTCATTTGCAGGTGATAAACCTTGCGAAGTCTTGTTTGAGTGTGTTTTCATAGCTTGTAACTCCTAATAAGACACTGGAAAATGTGTGCATACTGGAATGACATTAGTCATACCCATCCAAGTTTACTACATACCTTTGTCATATATAAAACCAGGTTTTCCTCCTGTCAACTCTTCTTTCATATACCTCACAAAATTATACTGGCTGATACTTTTTTCAGGAAGTTTACTATGGAAATTTTGGTAATATAAGTATTGATTGTAAGTCAAAGCATGACACTTGAATTGTGTCTTTATTTCCGTTGTAAGGAAAGATTATATCTGCCCCCTGCAGGCATTTTGGTAACTAATCTGGGTGAATCAAATTCTTCCTGCTGAGTGTAATTAGTTTTTAGGCCAATTTAATATGTTTTAGACTGCCTGTTCGGTATAGATCAGCTTGATTGCAATGATCCTTGAGCTGTGATGTTTCGTTCTGGTTGGCTCACCTGTCTGTCAGTAGACGTGTGTGTTTCCTGGTGATGACATCAGGAGTACGGTTTTCAGCAGGTTTGTAGAAAAACAAGTCTCTGTGTGCTCCTTTCAGTTCACTGCCAGTACTCTGGGAGGACAAGATTGGTGTAGAAGTTTGGGCTATTTTCTTCCTTTGTCTAGTTAGGATAGGCAGCTTTTGGAGAAGATTTCTTTTTTTTTTCTTCTTTTTAAAGCTTTGGCCATATGTATTATCTAGAAATATCAAAAACAGTCTTTTACATACAGTGTTATCCTATGTAAAAATAGTTCAGTTGAGATGGTGAGAGATTTGTTCATACTTCAGGCTCTTTACAGCTTGAATTTTCTTTTTCTAGGCAGTTTTTGATGTACAAATATATAATAAAATGTTCTAATTCAAGGAATTACATTCTTCCTCATCAGTCTCTTTAAGTTCAACTTCTGCAGTTACATTAATACAAAAGACAATTACATTAATCAAAAGACAATTTTGGCTACATAGCAGCTCTAACAGTGCTGCTTGCATGGGTCTGTTCTACCCACTTAGTGTAATGCAGCAGCAAAATGGGAAAAATTGTCTAAAGGAATTTCTGTATGTCTCAGCACAGCATAAAATCCTAGCAGAGGAATTCTGTGACAAGTGTTCAGCCTTTCTTTCTAACTGGTGAACTGTATTCTGGGGGGTTGTTTCAGCCACAACAGTGGCTTTTTTTGGCAGGGGAAGTAATGGTTTTTGACAGAAATCACCATGTAGGCTCATTTTCCTCAGTTTGAGCTTTCATGTGTTAAGCTGTCACATCAGACTTAAAAGAACCTACCCTGATCTCTTTCTTTGACAAGATGATCCACCTGGTCAATGAGGGAAAGGCTATGGATGTTGTCTACCTGGACTTCTGTAAGGCCTTTGACACTTGTTTCCCACAGCGTTCTGATGAAAAAACTGGCTGCTCATGGCTTGGACAGGCATCTGCTCTGCTGGATAAAACACTGGCTGGACAGGCCCAGAGTGGTGGTGAATGGACTTACATCCAACTAGTGTCTGGCCACAAGTGGTGTCCAGTTTTGGGCACCTCAATACAAGACGACATTGAGGTGCTGGAGCGTGTCCAAAGAAGGGCAACAAAGCTGGTGATGGGCCTTGAGAACAAGACTTACGTGGAGCAGCTGAGGGAACTGGGGCTGTTTAGTCTGAAGAAATGAAGGCTGAAGGGAGACCTCATTGCTCTCTACAAGTGCCTGAAAGGATGCTGTAAAGAGGCAGGTGCTGGTCTCTTCTCATGACTAACTGGGAATGGCCTCAAGCTGTGCCAGGGAGGTTTAGACTAGACATTAGGAAGGACTTTTTCACTGAAAGGGTTGTCAGGTATTGGAACAGGCTGCCCAGGGAGGTAAAAGTCCTGTAGAGGTGATGCTTGGGAATATGGCTTAGTGCTGGACATGGTAGAGGAGTAGAGTTAATGGTTGGACTCGATGATCTTGAAGGTCTTTTCCAACCTGATTCTATGATTCTATTTATAACTCAAGGAATTATAAATAGGACATTTGCTGATACTGCCCTTCTAACATTATTTTATGAATTTTTTGTTCTTCAGTGGTTTAAGTTTGCATTTCAGTTTTCAGCAGTCTTCTGAATGATAATTTAAGCCTGAGTTAAAGATACTAATTTTTTAAAATGCCAATGATAAATTCTCATAAGCTTAACATATTCATTAATATCTTTTGTTGTTTCAGGGAAGTTACCTTGTATAAAATCTGGTGTTTAAGCATTCCAAACTGTCATACTGTGCACAGGAGATACTTCCTTGACCAAAAACTTATTTCAAATCATAATTAATGATTTGTGACTCCAAAACAAAGAGACTATAGGGGAAATGCAAATTTATCCGATTAGTCATATAAAATCTTTTCCACTTAATCAGGAAATCTGCTTCTGTGTCTGTAAATGGCACAGCAAGTTGAGATGGTTTTAAAGAACTGTTTTAATTGAAAAGGTAAAACCCACAAGCTGAAAGAAAATTTCACATATTTTGTCAATAGCTGGGTATATGACACTTGTAATTTCTGAAATATGGACATGAGAAAAAAGGGAAAACATGACCATATATTTTGCTCATATAGTTCCCAACTTCCACTTTCAAGTGAAAAAAGTAAGAATATTTTATGTAACCACTGTGTGTTACAAATATAGTGGGGGAAAAAAAAAAGACAGAAAAAGTTGCAACATTCTGCAGTTGAATATTATAGCAGAGATTCTAAACTGTGAAGTTGAAGCTTAGAGCAGTGTAACTGAGCAAAGTCCTAACATACTCAATTTTGTGGAGGATTGTTAGCGTGGCCAAAGATGGATACATGTCTGTGTCTGTTACTAAAACTACATGAGAGTAAAAATGGAATTAGCTTAGAGAACTTTCCTCAGTAGATGCAGAAGAAACGCATAGGGAATATATTAATTTCTGAAAAAAGTTGAGCACCACTGTGGCCATCTGGAGTAAAACCAAGATACTTAACCAGAAAGAACAAATACTGCTATCTCACATTTTACATAGAAGCTTTATTTTTGGTTTTTTGCTCTTAGGGATCTGATAAGTATTAATTTAGATTGAAAATAACCTCCTATAGTGCAGTACAGACTTCTGCCAACAGACATGTAGAAGTAAAAAGACACAAAGCTACTTAACAGAAGTCAAAATCTAAAATGTGTGACTTGTGGCTGTCACCTTTCTACTGTGAAGCCATACCGTTAGACATGATGTGAAAAGAGGTAAGTAGTTATTTTATGATGTATTTTTTGGCTCTCCTTGCACTTACATATAATTCATAGGCATACATTACCATGCACATAAACTAGCCTTTCATAATACTTCAGAATCCTGTCTTTGTACTGAAATATATATGGGAATATAGATTGTAACAATCCCTGTGGCTACTGAGGGAAAGTTGTGAGTGAGGAGAGTAAATGTCTTCCAGCTGAGGATGAATGTGGCAGCTGATGTTGGAGTAAGTTATGTTAATACATGGTTAGTATTTACTTTGCTGCCCACTGTTACCTTTATTAGAAGTCTTTAAACAAAAGCCTTGCCATGTACCAGAAAGTTGTATCTCAAATACTTCTTGTGATTTTGCGTATGAACTTGATAACCTTACTAAATTTCTGATATTCTTACTAAATTTTCCCTCAAGTGAGGAAAAACCTCCACTGATTTCAGCAGAGTTTCATGCTTCTGTGAATCAAGTTCTTCCCCACAGCTACTTACCCTTCTAACATAGAGGCTGTTGTAATTAAAATTACTTACAATTATTTTACTCAAACCTTATTGGCCATTTAAATGGTTTTCAACAGCTTGTTGATCTCATGTTTCTTATAATTGCCAAGAGGTTGGTAAAGAATTGAGTTCTCTTCCAGTTACCTGGATTTGCTCAGTGTAACCTCAGCCCCTTTCTGATGCCATTACTTTTATTTCTTGAAATGGCAGGCACTGGGTGGGGGAGTTTACATAGAGAGTGAGAAAGTCAAACTCTGTTGTCTTGTTTTGCTTTTTAATGAGAAATTCTGTTTGCTTTCATTGGAAGAGGCCACTTTATTCCCTTTAGAAATCTGATTGATTTTCTGTTAATGGCTCTTATACAGTAGAAATCACTAATCACAAGCAAAAGAAATACTGAGAGAACATGGGGCAGTCAAATGTGTTTTCACTCAGTGTGTTCTTTGTTAATATCCTAATTTTTTTCTTAAAAGGTTTATTTAGCTTTTTCTTTTAAAAACCGTAGTTTTTTTCCAGGGACTTATAATTCATATCCTTTAATTTGTATGCTGGTGATCAGAATCCATAAGCTTTTATTCCTAATTAAAAAAAAAAGAAATAATCTTAAAAATACACTTCTGGGAGAACTTTAATTTAAACTCATCATTTCATATGCTGTTGTTTGGTAATACCCCACTGGAAGCATAAAACTAAATTCTGCTTCTTTATTAACTTGGCTTTACTACTGAACAAGCTTGTTAATTTATTATATGATTTTCATGTGTATTGGGCCAATTACAGTTTTCTTAAAATATCCAAAAATATCACGTGCTATCTTCTGAGGATATTAAGGTCTAGCATTTGACAAGTATATTTCTTTCTATAAGCTTTGTCAGGTATAAAGAGATTTTTATGCCTTTTCCTTTCATAGATACACCTTGTTCTCGACATGCACTGTCTTTGTGGTTTATGATACTGCATTAGTATCTCTCCAGCCAGCAGTGTCTGAGCATGACTCACCGAATAAATGTAGCTGAGGAATGTCTGTCTTTTTTCCACACCCAAATTCAAGCTACACATGGATGTGTGTTTCACTCCTCTGTAGAGAGTAAGAGGAGAAGTGGAAACTTTATGGAAATTACCCCCCAAAATATGGCTACCATAGTAATGTTATTTTTTTATTAGTTATTTTATTTATTACTTATTTCTTCTTCTAGAGGGGGAAGTACCTAGCTTTCCATTTCTATGGCTCTAGGAATCTCTGAAAGTTACTTGGAGGAGAAGCAGGCTACAAACATTCAAGATAAAAATCTGTTCTTGGGAGGAGAAAGTGGTAACTAATAAAAACCTCGTATGGTTTGATTAACAGATCAGTATTTTATTAGTCTCCAAAATAACTTGCATTAACATCTTTCATACTATAATTGGCATTAATAATATGTTGTGATAGAATTGAAATGCCTCATTGAGCTGCATGCTTTCTAAATTTTTAGTGGGTGTCCCTTTCCATTTACTGCTGGAGACTTGTAATGTCTCCGTACTGATCCTGGGTTAGTTTAAAGGAGGTGCAGTCCTAATACAAGGTCACTGCAAGAGTCTCGTACCTGTTCCTCTTCCATTATGATTTCACAAGCAGGAAAGGACAAGAAATGAAATGTATTTCCTAGCCTGTCAGAGCTATGAGCTATTAATTACTGGAACAGAGTGATGATACCCTTGCCTGACTGCTCCTGTACACACAGTATTGTATTAAATGGAGGAAGAAAGTGTTTGCTGTCTTCAAGGAACACAGGCATGAGTTCCACTCTCTGGGCTTTGTCTGTTGTATAATTGGAAAGAAACAGAAAGGACTTTAAAGTGAAATAAAAACATACCTATATAGGGAATGAAAGAGCTGAAATTAAATGCTGAAGTTCCCTTTGTAATACACAAAGAAAAGGTGCTTCTGAAGGATGACTCATAAAGCCTTCATGCTGAGTGAGAAACTGGCTAGAGCTGAGGGAAAGGATATATATCCCCTCATAGACTTTATGCACATAAACCACTGCCACAGATGTACTGCTCAGAATTTGTCTTTAAGCTGGGTGGAAGAAGAAGCGATGGTGGAAGTGTGTCCTCTCTTCTGACAGCAGCACTTGAGCCAGAATTGGAAGACATAATGTCTATGCACCGCTTAGAGGGAATCTAGCTGCTTTCTCCTCTCTTTCAGAAGGGTGTCCCCTAACTGGCACCGGGATGACCTCCTCATGGAAATAATCTCTTCTTTTCCCCTAAAACTAAGCTTCTTCTGGAATTACTTCATTTTACGTGGAACTATAGAACTATGCAGTCACTGGAAAAAATTGTCTATGTCTCCTAGGTGACTGTCCCAACCATGAATTTAGAGATTTTTTGTGCTGGCTGTGGCCTGTTGTTAGCCAGAGCTGTAACATAAAAGGTCAACATCACCTTTCTCTCCCCACAAAATACCATTGGTGTGACTATGTTTTAAGACAATTTTAGTCCTTGGCATAAGTGATAGTTGTATTTCAAGCACACACACCACATCTGGTGCTCCTCAGTGACCCTAGTGCTGCTCTCCTCCATTTGGATTCCACAAGGCTCAACTCTCTATCTCAGATGCTCAAGCTCACTTATAGATCCAAGTCACAGTGATTTTAGTGATGAAGTCCTAAGTTGTCCTTGGAATGGCTGGACTCTATCCTATATGAGTAGAATTTGGCCAAAAGAACAAAAAATTTGCTACAGTGCTAAATGTTTCAACTTTCTTTATATTGTGTACAAACCTCATTGTGTCTTGATTGCTGACAGCAAGGAATATAATTAGTCAAGTATATATTATTGAGTTGGTTTATGCATTTGTTGTAGTCATGTGCTAAGGAAACTAGTCTCATAATACAACTAAACTACAAAAAACAAATAATATTAAATAATAGGAGGTGAGAGAGCTGTAAGAGTATACTAGGCATTGCCAAAATCAGGGATTTTAGAAATTTAAACCAAGGTATAAGCAAAAGAACCTGAACATTTATTTTGAAACCTACCCTGTAGGAAGCTTATGCAATGAAAACTTATAATTCAGCCAGAGAGAGTTTAAATAGCAAAGAAAACTGAGATAAGATTTACCAGGCAAGTGATGGTCATGGCCTGATGCCACGTGGTCCTGACAGAATGCACAATTAACCTTTTTGTTATATTATGCCTGCTTCAAATACCTGCAAGATTGTAATATTACCCTGGGAAAATGAATTTGAGTGACCTATGGCCAAGTAATGACATGAATAGTAACAAGAGATGATGAGTGCAGTGAAGAGAGAAGTATTCTTGCTTAACCACTGAACCTTATTTACAATATATGTTACGGTATAGTTAGTTCAAATACTCAGTTAACATCTAT
Organism: Apus apus; assembly: GCF_020740795.1. NCBI lineage: Eukaryota > Metazoa > Chordata > Aves > Apodiformes > Apodidae > Apus > Apus apus. The sequence continues at coordinate 7,843,774 of NC_067287.1, forward strand.
TTATTTTCTAACAATCCATTTTTGTGGGGTAATGTTAGTGGATTGCAAAAACATCACTTGGACACACTTAGTCATGCAGAAAGCTAAATCTGTTCTGTTCCTACTTAATAGTATGTTGCTTTTAAAAGTATTATGAAATTTTCATGGGTAGCAGTGATGCTCATATATGAACATTTATTGAACTTTTTGTCTGTTATTGTCTGTCATAAATTTACATGTAGAAGAGTTGGAAAAATTGCTGTAACAATTTTGCCTTTCTAAAATGTATATTTGTTTAATTCATGTAAGTTGAAAGAAGTATAAACTCATATTCCTTTTCTTATTTGAAATACAAGTTACTGCTATTGCAAGATACTTGCCTTGATAGTAAAGTTACGTTACCCAGAACATAAATGTAAATCTGGTTGCATGACACTGAGCTGAGTCAGACCCTCCACAGTTTCTTCACCTATTACCAGCATAATTTCCGTTCAGGGCAGCTACTCAGCAGAAACTAAATGACCTTCCTGACACTTGGCAGGGAATGGCAAAAAGGAATTTTTGTAATGGCTCACAGCCAGTGACTCTATTAAGAAAAAGTGACAATTGAGTATAGAAAAAAGAGAGAGGAGCTTCCAGACAAGAACTGGCCAAAACAAGATCCAGGAAGTTGTACAGCATTGGGATGTTGATGATTTGGAAAAGTTAATGACCAGCTAATAAGGGTGAAGTGTTCTATTACTGTTTCATCTTAAAGCTATGTGAATTTCAGTCTGAGAATCAAATAACATTATTTTTTTTTAGAACAATATTTACTTATAATTGGTTAAATGAATATATGAAGAATTTTTGTCTGTTGTTACTAGTATAGGAAAGCGTAACACATGGACAGTACAGTTGGTGATACTCCTGTTAGAGGGTTTCCATGAAAAAAGGGTTGGTTTTACTAACAGTATGTTTTAAATAAGGAATTCAAAATGGTTTTCAGATATTGCTGATTTCTTTTTCAATTGTTCATCTGGGCTGGAAAGAGCTAGGTTCTGACCCTCTGCTGAACCCCAGGATTTAGCTTTGGCTGACTTCACAGAAGTGCTTTTGTACAATGGACTCCTGTTCATGCCTGAGGTCTTGTTATGTTTGCTGTCATCAAACCAGCAGATTCAATATGCTAATGATTTGAATATTATAAAAATATCCCAGCTAGTGGGAAAAGAAGCATATTTTGCATCTTCAGATGCCAAGATTAAAAGAAAAATCTATTTCATTGCTCAAAAAATTTCCTTAATCACAGGAATGTGTCACAAGCACTTGCTGTTTATTCTGTAGCAATTTAGTCTTGTGTTCCAAGAATTACTTGGAGAGCGAGAGAAACAGTGTTTAAGGTGGAGAGAGGGAGACATGGAAGGGAAGAAAATGGAAAATATTACAGCCATGCATGAAGGATTATACTCTATACATTTGTGTGTAGTTTTGCTTCGGGCAAAATTGAAAGACATTGAGGTTTAATGTATAACAAACAGACAGTATACTAAAATCAAACTATTGCCCTTGAAGTTGAGGTCAAAACGTCTTGTTCTTCTTCATTGCAATACTCTGCTTTTGGTAGGAAAACAAAGAACAAAGTCCATTTTGTTTGAGGAAAGCTGTGGGAAAAGCATTCCCACAACATAGTGTGCTATCCTAAATGAAAAGTAGGAGGCAGCAAGTGAAACAAAAAATTCCAGTGGTGTCTTTGTCTTGTTTGGAAGATCATATCTTCCTTACACTACTAGAGAACAATTTTATTTGTTACAACTTTCTGATTTGAATTGACTGTAATAACTTATTAATCTGAGTGAACAGATAGCTGTTGTAATGGATAATCGTAAATGTTGACTTACTGATCCCATTTGAAAAAGAACTGGCTGAGCCATCTTAATGAGCTTTTCCTGGAGTGTGTACACATTTCAAATAATTAAAATTAAATTGAATCTGACTCCCATGTAATTACAACTGAATTTATTTGATTATATTCCCCACAAGGAGGGTAGATACAAAAGGTTTCAGTAATTTTTAAGCTTCTTGCAGTGTGTAGATGCTATGTCTCTGTTAATTGTCAGTTTTGTAGAGTTAATGATACTGGAAGTGTTTATGAAGTGGTTATGCAATCTTTTATCATACTTTTCAGCAATATCCACTTGATTCCAGCTCCCATTTATCGTTTTCTAAGGATGGTTGTGTGCAGCGGGCTTGGGGTAGGTTGGATAAGACTGGGGATGGACCAAAAATGGGTCAGTATTTCCTCTTGCCTTCAAGCTCTTCAAACTTTGTTAGTATTTTTTTTCCTTAACATTCAGTAAATCAGTATTTGGTTATAAAAGTAGAACATATAGAAGTGGAACATAGAATAAAAGGTACAGCCTCCCAGAGCATTTATGTATTGGTGATCAGTTCTGCAGTTCTCCTTACGGGTAACGTCTTGAGTTTTTGTGTTCATAAAAGAATGTTTAAAACAAAACAAGCCAGCAGTTAAAAGAAGTTCTATATTGTAAAAGAAGCTGTGAATTGTTGGTTTAGTTGGTGTGAATGTGTAAAGTTTGAAAATTCCTACTCCACTGTCTGTTGGACTGGACCCATAATAGTACTATCCTCAACAAAGTGATTAATCAAAGTAAATCTTTAGGATAATGCAGAATAGGCTGTCAGAGCATCTCCTGGAGAACGTTATTAAATTTTGAATAGATTTTATGACATGTTCCAAAGTAAAGTGTGCATGTATTATCTAGTTCAGAAGTTAGAAAAATATTGTTTTAAGATCCTCAAGCTTGTTTTTTACAGTGATGGATATACTCAGTCAGTAACCTGGATAAAGATAAAATACAATCATAAGTTCTTGTAAAATTAATACTAATTCTCTGACATAGCATTTTCTTAGTTGTAGAAATAGAAGTAAAAATATTTAAGGAAAACTGTCCAGGAGAATTTTAAAAATTATATTAATGGGGATTCGTTTTGCTTTGCCATTTTGTCCTTTAATTAAACATTAAGTTCATCGGAAAATTCAGGGTAGCTCAGGATTTGAGTAAATGAAATCTGGCTGTCTTGTCTGTAGCAGTATCAGCACTAGGACATAGTCATCTAGAACAGGGACTGAGCTTCTATGGAGATGTAAAATAGAACACCAAGAAGGAAACTGTGGAGCCAGATGGATAATGTGCAAATGTAATGGTGTAAATAGCATTCAATCAAAATGATGATGAAACTCTGAAGTAGCAAAAGTAGAGTTAAGAGCCTTGATTAAAAAAAAACAAACAACACACCACAAAAAAAAACCAACCCTACCAACAAACGCCAATTACGCTGCTCAAAAGCCATAAAACTTGAACCATTTAGTATCTTGCCTCACCTCTGTGTCTCACAAGTCTAGAGTAAGAAAGCTCTATTACATTGCAGATGCTGCATATTGGTGAGTGTTACCTTTTTTTTCCAGAAGTCACAGTGTATATCTAGCTATTCAATCATCCAACTTTAGCTTTGAACCGTTTCTCACTGAAGAAAGTTGGGGAGCTGTTTTGAACTTTACCACGTCTTGTGTTTAGGAGATGGCCTCAATTAGGCAATTATTTTAAAAACATACAAGTGACTTCTCTCTGTCATTCCTTTTGCATCATGAAATATGAAGAGCTTAATGCAGGCATGCTCACCAAAAGAACTCTTAACAAAATCTTAAATGTGTTTAATGTAATTTTATCCACTTGTAATGTGCATTTTTTTTATTAAAAGTAAAACAGTACTTCATATAAACATTTTTTAAAATGTATTTTCCTGTCAACATTTATACATACAATATATGGCAGAGTTGTTTTTTACTGCCACAGGAAGGTATGCCTTTTAACAGTGTTGAGCACAGACACCTCCTGAAAAAAGAGAAGTGGCAAAAAAAATGGGCACCTGTAGGTTAAAACAAAGTCATGTTTGTTTGTAGGACTACATCATATAAAAAGTCTGTTTACAAGTGGTATTGAAAATTGTATTGAAAGACCTTGGCTCAGAAGATGCTTTCATCATTGTTTGGAGGATAGTACAGTTTCAGCAGTAGCTTTTGGTGGTGCAGTGTTTTGGAACGCCCTTGTGAGTGATTTGCTGTATTTTTTGTTTATTTCTTTAAATAGGCAGCTTATATTCCCTGGTCTTTGCATTTCTGGTTGTGATTCACATTGATGTCCAAAATGTCAAATTTGTCTTGCAGAAGTGAAGTGCTACTGACCTTGTGGTTATAGTTCATAAAACATCAGCTATCACTTGTAGATATATGTGGCATTTTATCTTAATTTTATGCGATGTGTGGGCAGAAACGTATACATTTTTTATGATGTGAACATTCACTATTATATACTTAAGACTTTTAATAAAGCACAAGTGTTGTAATTCAGTATAATCGGTGCAGTCCACATGGCTTGAAAACCTCAAGCAAAGTTTTGCATCCCAAAGTAAACATGAGTGAAAAAATAGATACAGATTTATTTTTTTTCTCATGCTATTTTAAAAATAATTAACAGTTGGAACTGGCTGTTCTTCAGCGAAGTTTAGGTTCAACTTCCATAATTTGAAGAGATTGCAATGTAAAAAAATATTTTTCTTCAAAATCAGCCTTTCACATTTACAGTACTCTCATGTTTATGTATTACTACACATCCATATAGTTTGAATGATAATATTTTTATATATGGATTCCAAATGTTTCTGTACTTTCAGACTCTAAGGGTAACCTTTTTGTTTCTACTCGCAAATTAAATATCTTTTTAATTGTTAAAAAAGGATTTTTTAAAATATATTTTTAAAAGGGGTTTTAACCCAGCACAATATTATGTCATAAAATATTAATTATCCTAGATCTATACAGACTGTAAGTTTTCAAAGCCCAATTCAAAAGAAGTTGATACAATTATAATTGGTTGTTCTACATTAAATTATATGGATATGGTAGGTGATACTTTCCACTTGAGCATTACTAGAAGAGGGACTTGCACACATTTATTTATGTTAGGTGAGCTGTTTCAGTTTTTCTTCCACTCCTGAAGTTTTCCCAAAATCCTATTTAAGTGCAATTAATCTAGGTAAATTTGCATCACTTCTCTGAACTGTTTCTATTAAGGAACTGAATACTTGGCATTCTGCTGGAATTCATATGAAAATCCTGGTCAAGAGGGCTGCTACTATCCAAGCAAATTTCAAGTCATCATGTCTCCTTGTTCTTCCTGAAGTACCTGTTGGACAGGGATGTGTAAGCTTTGTTTCTGGCTCGGTCAGCAGAAGAGCCTTTCAGATTGCCTGTGTGTATGTGGTAATCCTGTAAAATACTAACTAAATTCAAACTTTTTTTTTTCCCTTCTTATCAGGTGCCATCTGCACCATCTGTCACCTTATATCCTCACGGCCTTGAGGTTTAGATTTGTTTTTTTTGTTAAAACTCTTAAATAGGCTGTTTCATATCTGGCTGAGTAGAGTGGGGTGTCTTTTCTCCACTGACTGTAACCCTCAAGCCTGCCTTATAGTTTTGACCTACTGTGAATCATGTTGCTTTTGGAGAATCTCTGTTTGGTGAGGAGCCTGGCCTCGTGATGCCAGCTGCTGTCTTAATCCAGTTCTGTGTTGTAGGAGTGGGCACAAGGTTTATCTAGAGCATGTAAAGACCAGTCACAACAGTGGTTGCTGAGGAGTAGACAGGGAAAGTGCTCACCCACCATTGACATTACACATCCAGTGATGCCTGAACTGTGGTTTGCAGTAATCTAGCAGCAACATGGACACATTTGACTTTTTAATTGTGTGATGATAGCAGTGAATTAAGTTATAAAAGTAAAATAAGTTATCTTTATGTCATTAAATATTTTACAGAATATAGCAATATGGTGATTTTTATATTACAATGGAAAACTTATTTATTACAAGGAAGGTGTGTACTAGAGCACATTTAGACAATCTTTTTGGTGTATTAACCATTTTTCAGCACTTAGATCTTTCTATCACTTGGGTTATGGCAATTAGTATTTGCCTTTATTTTGTTTTAAAGCAGGTCCTTAACAGCACTCTTAACAACAGCCTCTAAGAAATGACAACTATAGTCAATAATAAAATTAGGAGGTGATTGCTTACATTTTATGTTAACATTAGCTTCCTTTATCTCTGTAATTTTTCAAGAGCGATAGGTTGAAAGATTTGCTTCCAAATGAGTTCAAAATCCAAATGCTTTCAAGTTGGTCAAAGAGGTGTGGACATAATTTATAAAACTAAGATGTATTTGTCATTAGCAAATAGTGTTAGGAGTCAAATGCTGGTCACCCTACTAGATACTAAATTAATCTGTCTTCCTCCCACTAGACTGTCTTCCATTCAGAGATGCATTAGTGCAAATATCAAAACAAAAAAGCCTGTATTTTACAGAATTATTTGACCTTTATTGCAAAATGAATTACCATATTCCTTCAGCAATCACAAATATTGTTTGATTTTTAATTTTGCAAACAATAATTTTATTTTCAGTAGGTTTAGTTTATGTCATTTGCAGGCCAAACGATTTGTCAAAGCATACAATGCACTCAATGGCCTGAGCAGTGAATGAAGGTTTAAGATTATGAAGATTAAGGAAATCTATTACACTTCCTTTTAGTAATCTGAAATTACTTGAAATGAATCATTAGCAATAAACTTAATGAAGGTAAAAAAAAATCCTGTGCTAGCACTGTGATACTAAAAAGACTGTCAGCATCCGTATAACAATCTTGAAAAAAAATTGCTCTTTTGAGGACACTAATAAAACAGGCAAATATGGATAATTTACAAATTACTATTGTATCAGTAAAATAAAGTGAATGTGGATGATCAAAAATAGTTCAGTTTCATTTTAGTTTCCTTTTACAGTCAATGCCAGTATTTGATTTTCTGCAAGATGACATGCTTGATTTTGTGTCAAGTGGGATTGTCCTTGCTCTGAAGATGACCAGCAGATAGATCTACTCCATAAGCACTATACTAGTGTGCAACAGCAGGGTGTGGATATTATTTTTTACTGAGGTATGACTTTTGCACTCTTGTTTTATTCTTCCTTCTGCCTCCTATTGCCTGATCTAAAGCTAACTAGGCTGGCAAGAGGTATGTTTCCCAAAGTACCTGCAGCCTCCATGCTGGGAGGCTTGGCCCTTGCTGGTTTCTGTTAGCCAGAGTGCACCCCACTTGCCTCTGCCCAGCTTCTCTTTGGCAGCAGAAGGACACAATGCTGACTTGGCCTCTCTGGGTCACATCTGTGATAAGCATGATCTTTTCTCCTTATAGCTACACCACATTAAAACCTGAGCAAATTACTATAATTGTGTCATAAAACATAGCTTAACTTTGTAACCAAGCGAGCAGGAGTCTTATATGTCTCCTGTACCTGTAGGTTACATTGCCTTTGTATGACTGGCTGAGAGTCCTGCCTTCCTCCCTGCCCAGCTTTGGGTAGAAAAGGACCTGATGCACTTTCTTCTCACATTAATATAATCCCCTGTCATGCACAAGATTTCCTGCCCAATGTTGCATTTTGCTCCTGGTGAAACTAAACTGTCCTTCCTGTCTGAAGAACAAATGGAATTTTTAAAGCCTTGGTACTGTGAGCTGCTGCTGTTCAGCACTTACGCTGCATTCCCTGAATATTCAACCCAGCCTTTCTTTCATGTATCATTCTGGCTTTTTGTTGTTGTTGTTACTGCCCTTTTCCCCTCCTGAACATGCATATCTAAATTGGTTTTTCAGAAATAGGTCTCCTGCATTGTAATGGTGTATCATAAGATAGTGTGTCTTCTTCCAACTTTTGTAATACTTAATTAAGGATTCAAAAGAATCTTTTTCTTCTTGTTGATTATTAGTTAGAGGGGGGAAAAAGTCCCTCGGGAGAACTACTAAATTATTTCTTAGTAAAGCAAGCTTGTGAGGCTTTGTTTCCACCAGATTAGCTTAAATACATGCTGTCTATTCACTTAACTCACAGGGGCCCTGATTCTATGAAATGAACCGTTAAGTTCAATGAAATGACTTCTGCCCAAAGTTTTTCAGTTTTGCAATAATTCATGCTGGTACAGTTTGAAGATGGTAAACATAGTCACTTCTGGAACTGTGTATTTTTTCTGCATTCCACTGACATAAACTCAGAATCTTGCTGAACTTCTTGTGTTACTGGTATTTCCCAGGGTTTTCATAGTAGGTCTTTATGTCTGGTATCTGTGCTGTAAGTCCAGGAAAAAAGTGCTTAACTAGTTCATGACTGAATTTTTTTATTTGCTGAGCCCAATTCTCAGGTATCTTAGCATAAATGTTAAAAAAGGTATGTATTCCTAAGGTATCTTCCACTTTCAGGGTAGCACAAATTGTGTGGATAAGGTGACAGTTTATAGTAAACTGTTGATACCGATATTACATCTGATGTTAATTTCTGAAGCTAGAAATGTAAACTCTGTATGCTACATTTGCTGCTCCTTGACTAAACTTTAGCCTAGTGAATGATCCAGCCTTCTTCTCTCTGCAGCAGTGCTGTTCTACTTTGCACAGATTAAAGAGGCTGAGGAGCTGTCCCCTGAAATGGAAATCCCTGAAGCTTTTTATGTATCCGAGCCTATTTGGTTCATATTCTAAAAGATGATGGAATATGATGTACTGTTTGGGTGCATGAAAGCTGATTAAAATTTCATCTTCATGGGCTTATTCTGAATGCTGCTTCTAAAAGGTAAAAGCACAGAAATGAAGTTTTTGTGTGTGGGATTTTTTTTTGTACAGAGTGGGAAGTATTTACATTTCTCAAAACTTTCCTGTTATCTCAGACCTGATCATGGAAACAGCCCTCCTCCTAAAGGGAGAGAGGGGATTAATATTGGAGCGTTTTTTCTGTACCTGATGAATCTTTGACTAATGCTTCACTGGTATTTATCATCATCATAAAACTGTTAAGAATAGAAACTGTTAAATCAATTTTCAGAGGAAAACAAAGCCACAGAGGTATCCTGTAATGGTGTAAAGTCTTGAAGAGAGGCTTCTCAAATCTTAGACTGATCCGTTAACTGCTGGGTCTTCCTTTCTGAAGCAAATGTGGTTTGAGTTACTTTTGTTCTGTTTTAGATATTGTGGAAAAAATAAATCCTAAATAGTCATGTTAAGCAGTTTCACAAAGGAAAATATCCCTATAGGAAACACTGATGAGCTTCCCAATAAATACTACTTTTATAAATATTTAATTTTAGTCATGTCCTATATGAGAAGTGAAGAAAGTAATGTTCAACTAGTGCATTATGTAGAGATTTTTGGAGTACCTTTTGAAAACCTCATACAGACCTCTGTCTGTAGGATTCCCATTAAACACAATGGGAGCCTTGTGGCTAAAATCCTGCAGAGCAGTTTAAAAATATATCCCTTGCTGTGCTGAAGACAGGTGATTAAAGAATGAGTGCTTGAACAGGGAGGAGGGAGTGATACTGTGATTCTCCATTTAGGGCTGTAGATAGACTGAAAATCCTTCTCTAAACCCTTTTTAAATGATTTGTTGGAAGTCCAAGCTATTAGGCTTTCCTTTTTCTGCGAAAGAAGTATCAGTATGTTACAAATAATTAAAATAAGCATTTACACATTAGAGATGTCTAAATGTCCATTCACTTCTTGTTATGCTCATCTTTTTTACTGCTGTTCTACTTTATTCTTCTTCTTTTTTCTTACATCTTGGTTGCATTTTCATGTCCTTTTTTTCTTCTCCTCCTCCTCCAAGTTCTCTTACATTTTTCATGCTACTGTTGATTTTATTTCTGGTCCTTATGTATTGTGCTGTTCTCCTTGCCTCGATTTGCTCCTCAAGATGCTTTGTCAGATTTTTTTCCCCTCTGCTTTCCTCTCTGTTTATAGGTATTTCCTTCTTCTCTCTTCTCCTAGTCCAACTCTTAGTTTGTCCCATTGTTCTACTTGGTGGGCCAAACTATTGGGAGGGATATGCCTCTCCTTTTTGTTTTACGTGTTGACAGCTGGCTATGCTTTCAATGTCCTTTCCTCTTCTCACTGGATTTCTAGCATCATATAACTTACCTCCTGAACCTATGAGGTGAGAGAGATTTCAGACACTGCATCTGATACAGGTGCAATGTTCTGCATGACTTCAACAAGGGCAAAATGGGACCTGGCAGTAGTGGAAGAACATACATGCAGCAAAGACCCAGAGTTCTTTCTCTGTTTTTCAGTGCAAATCTTACATACAGGAACATTCCTCTGTTTTTATTCAGTTCAACTCCAGGATAATGCAATTTAAAGAGATGGGCTTCAATAGTGACACGTTTGGTATTTTCAGCCTCCGTATTCTGGTGTGTTCCTGTTTTTACTTCATACAATGAATAATGTCTGTGACAGGGTAATGTGTTTAGAAAGATAAGGAGTGCTTTATGATGCAGAAATGAAAGAGTCCCCACTTTTTCTTCCTTTTCCTTTTTCCTTTTCCCCCCTTTCCCACATCTTCCCAGGGTTCAACTTTGGGACTGCCTGAAAAATTCCCATAAGATTTGCAAAGAGGTGGAACTGTGAGGAGAGTGAAATAACTTCATATTACGTACTGCTTAAGATTGGGGTCCAGAATCAGATGGCCTAAGAAAACCTTCACTAGGGAGTCAGAGAGGCTGAAAACAAACCAGGATGATTTCTGCAGAAAGTAAAACCAACCCTCCTCTTTTTAGCTTTCTTCCAGCTGTTTTCTGTACTCTGGGCAGCACAGGTTGGTATCTACCACAACACTGCACAGTCTGAGCCTGAAAACGTAGCGTGAAAATGTATAAGAGCAGCTTGTTTGCATTGTGGAGGGTTCTTCAAATGCTCGTTGATGACAGATGCAATTTTCATCTTGCCTTTCTCTTGTACGTACCTCAAGCCCACCAAGGCTGCCTCCCTCCACATAGCATTTTTTGCTATTCTTGAGAAACATACAGAAATTTATGTAGCTATGTCGTGGTCTTCAGGGGCTCTACATTCCCTTACATAACTTAAAGCAGTAACAGTTTTGTATCAGGGTGCTTATATTAAAAATTAAATACATGAATTTGGAGGAGCAGGTAGAACTATCTATCCGTCTGTCTCTCTATTTGCAAATATGGAAAAACAAGTATTTGTTAAAATGTAGAAAACAGGAAAAAAAGGTAAAGGGCCATTATTTTATATTGGAATTATTTGCACAGTTGTCTGTAATTTTTCTGATGCTTTTAGTTACACTGAAACACTGGCTATTTCTGGTGCTTCCAGCATGAATAGGGTTAAAGCTTATGAGCATACATTTAAGCTGACACATGAAGTAGCTCTGTGTGTATATTTGGTTCTCTCCACCTGTAGTAAATGAAAATATCTCCTGTCTTGAAATTGCAAATATTTTACTGGGGAATTGCAGGAGGGACAGTCTTGACATTTGAAATATCCTTTCAATTGTCTCTGAGAAGCTTTTCTGTGAGGCTTAGACTCGGACTGTTACTTTGTTTAATTCTCCATGCCTGTAACTGGCAAAAAATATATGGGGCTGGTGATGGAAGACACCCGTGCAGTCCATATGGCACTTGTCTGTCTGTCAGCACAGAAGTAAGCATTACCACTGGTTTCTGTTGCAGTTCAGAAACTATTTTCTGTAGGTCTAAGTTTGATGAGTAAAATCTCTATGGCTGAAAGAGACGATGGAGTCTGTTTCCTGGCTCAGATGGTAGTTAGAGCAATTTCAGAGAAATGTCAGGTCTGCCATTGCATGATAACAGAATTCAGACTTGTGTGGTTGCAGTGAAATTCCAATGTTGAGGTATTTCAAAATTCTACCCTACTTACCTGAGGCTCAAGGCACATGGTCACGTTATTTTAAGGATATCTTGAAAATTTTCAGTGGTCAGTGATTCAAGTGAGTAAATGTTGTGCTCAGTCTTAAATTTCTGTTTAACGTTCAAGTGGTGGCATGGGCTAGTGAGCAGAGCACCTGATTATATTGTCCACTCAATGAAAGTATCTTTCTCCACTCGAGTAAATAGACCTTGAGAGCTCTTTCAGTCCAACACAGCTTTGTGATAGTTGCCCTTATCATGCACAAGATATTTCATGTGCTACTCTTCTTTAGATAGCTTGCCCTTCAGGCAAAGTTGGAGTATGTTTTCAGTATGTTTTTAGAAGCAGGGTTTAGTATAAGTATGTGAAAATAGCATGGCTTGTGCAGTTTGGATTTGCCAGTGAATGCCAGGGGGATGAACTGGGTGCTTGGAGCCTGTGCTGGGGGAAAGGGCTGTGGTAGTGCTGCAGGAAGATAATTTGCCTTGGTGTTTCTGGATTGATAAGCATCTCTACTGATTAAAACCAAGAATAAACATAAATTATAGGTTATACGTGTATCTTTCTGTTGCTATTATAAAGGATATAAGTACTTCATTTTCCTGCTGAAATATTAAGGATCATATTGTGCCTTCTGTAGGCTTTGCCCAGCATACTGCTATAAGGCATGTACAAATGTCACAACCTAAGCAGAACTGAAAATGCAGAGAAAATCCCTTGGGGTTCAAAGCTCCAGCATTTCCCATCTGTCAGTTCTCTTTTAAATTTATCACGTACCTTTTTTCACCTCACTCTTTTAAAATCCATTTTCAATATCTGAATTCTTTGGAGAAGCGACTCCTGGCTACCTACCCATTTGGAGCAGTGGTCTAGCAATGTGCTGCAGGATCTCCATGGTAGGTGCACTGAAAACAGCAGGCTTGGACACAGTTCTGGGAAAGAGGGGGTCACTTTACCTGGGGAGTCACCATGGCTCATGGAGGACAGCAGCGGGGCTCAGGACTGTAGCTGTGGCTGGCAGGCAACCTGAAGTCTGAAATTACAGAAGAGTAAGCGAACAAATTTATCTGGGAGCTGAAACAGACAGAAGCTTTTTGGTTGGTTGGGTTGTGGATTTGGAGAGAGAGCTGCAAGGCTTGGACAGAGGCACAGAAGTCTGCCACCAAAGCCAGAGAGATTGCAGTCTCCAAAGAGACAACCAAAGTCCAGCTGGCAAAAATGCTGTCTGATCCACAGGTGAGCCAAGAGCTGAAAGAGCTGAGAAACCATGTAGAAATCTGTTCCTTGGTCCATGATCAGGCAGTAGGGAGGGATTAGACAGCTCAAGGAGCTGAAACCCAGGCCACGTCGCCAGGGATGCTATACATAATAGAATTCAAGAGACTTAAGCTGCAGACTGCCTAGGAGTGAGGTGGGAGGCTTCACTGTCTCACAGATAGGAGATGGAAGAAAATTCCCACATGAAAACATTGATTACATGGAAGTACCTTAAGCTAAAGATGGAGAAAGATGTGTAGTTGACATTTTTCTCCAACACTTTAAAAAGAGTCCTGCACCTGCTGCATGGCACAAGGAGATGGGAAAAGCTGGAATACAAATCTCAGCTGCTGCATTAAGATTCTGTAGAAATCTTTGGACATGTTTCTGTAAGACTGTAAGTTGGTATTAAGTTGGAGGAATTCTTGTGACGTGCATTTGAAGTAACCAACAAGTACTGTCACCTCAGATTGAGGGTGATGAAAAGCAAGGTAGTAGCACCCAGCAAAAGGTAGCTGCCAACCTGTCAAAATCTAGAAGGCATTAGGTTAAGGGAGAAAGGGGTAAAACTGTCATGCACCTTCTAGAGCTGGAGCAACTACATGCTATCTGCCCTTTGGAGGGAGAATCATAAAAAGGGCTGTGTGAGATGCAGCTTAACAGAGCACAGGCTATAGAGAATATTTATTCCCTGTGCTAGAAGGGGAATCAATATGGGACAGATTATTTTCAAGGAAAACTTCCTCTGTCAAGGAAAGGTTTTAGGTCTGGAGAGATCATAACCCTCTAAGGGATATGCTACAGAGGACAGGAGAAGAGAACAGCGTTCCTCTGCAGTGTGATAGGAAATATCTTTATGTCCTTCACAGCTGAGAGGTTGGTCAGAAAAAATCCTCTTCATGTGTGGAATTACTGTGGCAGACTGAGAAGCATCTCTCTCAAGGAAGGAAATCAATATACCTAACTGAAAGGGGTCTTAAAGACCTTTCTGGGAAGTGGGAAATAAATGGGGAAGGTTCTGCAGAGTTGAAGGGATGAGAAAATTCTTGAGACTTCTTGCAGTAGTGTATTTGAGGAAAGATTAATTCCTGTATGGTCAATTGATTTTTGGGGAAGTTCCCAATGAAACAGCTTTGGTCCTCTTCAAATCACAGAACAGGGAGTGGCACAAAGGGGTCAGGTCTTCTGACCATGTCCCAGAATTGCTAGGGAATAGCACAAAGGAGATGCCCATTTATGGTGATGGTCCTGAGAAAATGGGGGAAAGTCGAGAGCTGGACTGCCTACCACTGATGCATCAGGCCCAGCTGGCTCTGTGTCTGGTTAAAACTGTGCTCTGGTGCATGCCATGAGTTGTAGTAGTGGAGCCAGGTGGGAGATGGAGGCAGCAGAACTGTCAGAAACATAACAGCAAGAACTCTTAAAAGCAAGTCTCCTACAGCTTGGTGGGTCCTTACAGGCTACCAGACAAGATTTGAGTTGCAGCAAAAAAAAAAAAGAAGGAAGCTTCCTTCTGGCATCTGTGCAGGGAATTATGTTTCCTCCTTTCCAGAGCTTCTGCTGGCCCCCTGCACACACAAAACCAAAATAAAAAACTGTATGTTGCAGTTAAATTAATTTTATGTTATTCTCTCAATTGCACAGGACAAACTATTATTTTTTAAATGTAGGAATAACTGATTTTGTTTCAGGAGGGATAGCAGCAAGGACCTGTGGATCATAAGTTCAAGTACTTGGATCTTGACCTTGTTGTGTAATTTCATAAACTGCTTGACTCTGGCTTAAAACTCTTTACATTTGTCATCCTGTTACTCTACCTGGCAGGCAGAGTCTAACTTCTTCAATTATCAAAAACATCCTAATTCCAGCCTAAATGTATTTATAATCACTATATTCCCATTTGTTTTGCCAATCATTGGTCTTCAGTTGATGTGATTTTCTTTCCCATTTTACTTTTTCTTACTGATTCTTTTGTGGAAGTCATACTTCTGTAAGCCCTTGGTCTCACGTTTGGCAAAGTAAGTTGTTTAGTCTCTTCTCATGACACAGACTCTCAGTTCCTCTAGACAAGCTTGATGCTGTCTCTTCCTTGAATCCTGTCTGAATGAGCTACTCCTGAACACTGGTGATCGTAACTGCAGATAATATTCCAGATGAAATCTTGACGGTGCTTTCCATATTAGCATTCATATTTTCTGCTCCTTAAGTTCTTACATTCCATGAACAGTTTCGGGTTTCAGAGTGCCTAATTTATTTGTGAGTTTTATTCTTTGATAATTTTATCCTTAGGTTAGGGCTGATGGAGGACTGTTTCCCTACTCTAAGATGACATTATGTAAAGAAACATCAGAAGTTTCTATCAAACCTGGATTTAATTTATTTTTCCCCTAAAGAAAGTAGTTAAAAAAAAAAAAAAGAAATAAAGGAACACTTCAGATTTAAGAAAACTTCAGTTGTTTATTCAAATAATAGATGTAACAAACAAAAAAATGGTACCAAGTGAGATGCTTCAGATGAATAGACTAGTGAATGGAACAGTAAAGAAAGGGGAAAACAGTGATGGAAGAATGTAGACTCGGGAATGGTGAGCTTTAGAGATGGGTTTTGTGGATTGTAACAGCTTGGTAGTTACATAAAATGCACAGAATACTTGGCAAAACAGTTTTTTTAGCATAGGCCAGAATACATGACGGGGGGGTAGCTATTCTAGATGTAATCAGCAAGTGCCTGGTGTTGGAGTGGTTCCATCTAGGATATTAGAATCGTGACAAAGAGAAAATAACATTTTATGGTTACCAGAAAGGGGGAAAATATGGGCTGATGTGTAGAAATGGCCTTTCATAATGCTCCTGATTTTTCTGCTTCATTTCCAAAATTCACACATCCTTTGGAAGCCTTGTTCAGGGAGCAAAACATAGGATTTTAAGTTGAATTTATAGAGACTCAACTATTCCTGCATTCCTTAAAAGAATTTATACTAAATCCTTCTGGTATGTACTGTCACTCTGGATAATATTATAGATCATAATATAAAAATTGCTTTTAAAATAGGGTGCCGGTAATTCATGCTTCAGAGATCCTAATTTATATGAAATGGTTATTATCAATTATTATCCTATGCCATGTTTTGTTAAGCATTCCTTCCTAAAAATGGACAACTGGGGTGCTAGTGAAGAAGCAGATGATTATAAACTGCAAGAGAACTTGGCAGTAAATTTGACTGTAAGAATACTTCACATCCTTGTTTGACAGAAACTAGTTTTCCCTTTTTCAGATATTTCATGGATACCTAAAGCTTGTAAGATCCCGAGTGCTGGTTTTATAGACCATGCAGACAATGTCTCTGCTATCCCTGTCTTTTTATGGCTGTCAAGTATTGCAAACTTCTGTAGTAGCTGCAAACAACAAAACAGCAAAAGTTTCAGTGGTGTTTAACGGAGCTCTTTGTTCTGTCACAAAGATTATTCTGTTGTGCAGAAATCTGAGTTCTGATGGAAGGGGTTTCTGATTGCCACATGAAGCTGTGTGTGCTCACCAGTCCCTGTAAGGCTATTTGACAAGATGGGCCTGTTGTTTAAAATAGACTGACTGAATTTGACTGAAGATGACCTATTGAATTTAATAATTATTCTTTTTTTTTCTGAGCAGGTTTAACTGATGATACTAATATACAACTAGACTGTATTTTCATTAATACTATTAGACCTAAGCTGAAAAACTCTGATATTAGGGATAGTTGAATCTATTTTTTCTCCCATTTTTGCTTGTTTTTTAATTTGTAAGAATTTCATTGAGAACTAAAGTTGTAACTGTGTATGCATATATAAACACAGTAATTAAGAATTCTATTACATCATTAATTTTAAGTTTACATTATGAGCATGCTAAGAAATTAAATCTTTTGGGTAGGACTGCACAGGAATTTATGTTATGAACTAAAATGATTTGTTCTTTTGTGTGAAAGGCATCTGATTAAGGTCAGCTTATGAGCAGAAATGGTTCCAATCTGCAACTGAAAAACTGCACCACTGTCTGCAGCAGAGATTAGAGCTGGCTTGTTTTTATTCACATTTGGTCAACAGATGGTCCAAGTATTCTGTGGGCATTCTGGCAATGTAGAAGCCTGCACATCAATGACAAAAAACCATCATATGAATAAGTAAAATGTCAGTGTTCATCTGAGTAGAATGAATACCCAGTGCTGGTTTCTCAAAAAGTAGCATAGCTGACTGCCTCAAAAGGAGAAAACCTAGCAAAACATTGTTATTTCTAATTTAGCCAATACCATTCATTCTGATAAGACTTGGAAGAACAGAAAGACTATGAGGCTTATATCAAAGATAATGTTACTGGCCTTTGGCCAGAGCAGTTAGCTAATATTTGCTGTCTCACTGGATTGTTGCCTTAGAAATAAAAGAATAAATGATACGCTGTTAATAATTCTTCTACTCAATTGCATTTGCAAAGAAGGCTACACAAAAGTCATGTTTCCCTAAATGCAGTAGAAGTAAACAACATCGGGCAGTTTCTGGTCTGTCATGCCTAGAAATACTTGGCTCTTTTTTCAAGGTCACAGTTTCAATATACAGTGTATCTGGCAATATAGCTTAAGGTATTCCTCTCTGTCTCATGCCTTTGTATCTCCCACACACCTGAGCCTCAGCAGATTTCCCTTCTCCAGCCCTTGTTCCAGCTGGGTTATTTTTCCAACTATGTCAAGGGATTGAGACAGCTTAAACAGAAAGAACAGAAAACAAGAAAGGGAGGGTGAGAAAAACTGTTGCATCCAAGCAGCTGAAGCAGCATCTGTACAAGGGTGAGAATCTGGTTGAGGTAATGGGGAGTGAGGAGAAGCATGAGAACCTTTGGCTGAAAGTGGCACTCAGTTTTTTTGGTTTTTTGTTTGTTTGTTTGTTTGTTTGTTTTTTGAAACACAGTGTTTTTGTCATTGCATCCATCACTGCTTCTCTGGGTTTTGATCCCTTTCCTCTTCTTACTCCCAGAGCTGAAACCAGCTATTGACCCAGACCCTTTATTTGTGGTCAGCGTAAGTGACATCTAAGCCCATGGGATTTAATTTCAGGTCTACCTTGAATGGCACCAGCGTTTCGTAGGTGGCCTCCGTTTATCCTGGAAGACCTATTGTGCGAAGGAGCAGAACTCTATCCTGTTCAGCCTCCATTCAGGAGAGAGAGCGTGGTTACCAGCTTTAACATGCTTGATGGATGCCTGTAGATCAAAGACAACTTCTAATGGTCTCTTTAACATCCTTTTAAAATGGAAGCAGGAACCTTCCTTGTTTCACTAATGGAACTGAAGTTTATTATGTTTTCATGAGATGGTGGTACCAGATCGGAGCCTGCACTTCCTTTTTATATCCCTTTGACAGGGCAGAGAAGGGCGATTGTGTTCAGCAGCTGTGCCTCTATAAACAAATGTGCTGGCACACACTGCTGCACCTATACCATGCAGAGTAAATACTAGTAATGTAGTTGACATCTGTCCAAATTTGTCAAAATTGACAATTGGCTAGAAATACAGCAGGTTGTTGTTGTTTTTTAATCTGACTGATTTTGTTCCTAAATGACAGTGATTTTATCATGGTGTTTGGTTATACTGTTGACATGGTGATATCTTTTGCACACATTTCTTTTTAAGTTTTGTCACTGAGCTCCAGTATGATTTCAACAATACAACTAATTACCGTGCATATTCAAAAGATAAAAGAGTGCCCTTAATGTGTTATTCATAACACGGAGTATGAGAACATTATAAGGCCAGGATTGTCTTTAAATATTAATTTCATGGTAGCCATGGATGCATTAGGCTGTTGTAAAGAACAAATCCAGTGAATGCAACACTTACATTTTTTTTTCCATACAGTTGATTTTTATAAATATTTTCATTCTCTAGAATGGAGGAGACAGTGAGAAATCTGCTACAGAACCAAGGATCCCCAGGCCAGCATGGAGAAGGAACTGTCAATATCATGAAGGTATATCAGGTATTAGTGACTTATTACCTGTTTTCTTGGGATAGAAGAGTTCTCTAAAACAAAGAGAACTACCAAGAGAAACGTCTGACATTGTTTCCTCTGTTTGTTTATTAGTTATGAATAAGTAAGTGGTGGTACCATCTACGTTTTACCAGGTGTTCTCTCAGCAGAGCTTAAGATTTTTTACATTTTCATTGTCATTATGTTATTTGCAGTTGTTGCTCCTTAGAGCAAACAGGGAACTGAGAAACTAGTTTTGAATACTTTAATAAAACAATGTTTTAATTAATATATCCCAGCATCTCTAGGAAACAGATGTTTTTGGTAACTTGTCCCTCAAATTGTGATGGATAATTTTATCCACTCAGAGTGTGAGACTTACATATCAAGCTCCATAGTTTGCTATTGCTGCTGATCTGTTTCATCAGCCTCATTGTTTAGAGCGTGAGTGTCTCAGGACAGAATTTAGGAGAGCAAAGGTTTCAGAGACTTTTTAAAGGGGACCAGGTCTGTTTATGCTGTTTATAAAAAAGAAAAATTTTATATTTTTTATATTTTTTATTTTTATTTTATTTTTTATTTTTATTTTTTTATATATTTTTTATATTTTTTATATTTTTCCTTATGAGGAAAGGCTGAGGGAGCTGGGTCTCTTTAGTTTGGAGAAAAGGAGACTGAGGGGGGACCTCATCAATGTTTACAAATATGTAAAGGGTGAGTGTCAAGACGATGGAGTTAAGCTTTTTTCGGTGATGACCAGTGATAGGACAAGGAGTAATGGATACAAGTTGGAGCATAGGAGGTTTAAGATGAATATCAGGAAAAATTTTTTTACTGTAAGAGTGACAGAGCACTGGAACAGGCTGCCCAGAGAGGTTGTGGAGTCTCCTTCGCTGGAGACATTCAAAACCCGCCTGTATGCCTTCCTGTGTGATGTACTCTAGGTGACCCTGCTCTGGCAGGGGGGTTGGACTAGATGATCTTTCGAGGTCCCTTCCAACCCCTAGGATTCTATGATTCTATGATTCTATATTCTCCTAATGTATTGCTTTATTCTGGAAGCAGTGAACCTGAAGCAGTGGGAAGACTTTTTAAGTGTCTGGAAGCAGGAATGAGATATGTCCCAGTTCATAAGATATTCTGCACCTGAATTCTTAAAAAAAAACACTTAATGAAGTCAGTCCTATCCTGTATCTTTTTAAAGAGAATTAGCATTTTATACAAAGACATGAAATAGAGAACTAATATATTAATGTCTATACGAGGTAGCAATCTTTCAGATAGAATACTTTTCAAAAATTCTTATATAAGTCCATTCTTACCACAGATGGATCAAAAATACAGTAATATAGCTAAACAAAAATGTATATCAAACAGTATTTATCACTGTAATTAATTTTCCATTTTAAACTTAGATTGAAAGGAAAAGAACCTTCCAAAATAATAAATTTTTCCTGTTAAAATGATAGCCTGTAAAATTTAATTTCAGGAAAAATGAAACTTTTAATTGAAATAATAATGGCACATTATGCCTTAAGAAACAGGTGATAAAAGCATCTGTATTTTACTCACTTCCCTTTTGGGGGGCAAAAATGATACTCAGTTCCCTCATCTTGGGTCAGAATTTAAATCCATTCTTGCTGCTCAGTCCGGCCACCGCACAGTGGATGTTCTGAAGGAGGCCTGGTGTCAGTCTCTCCTTCGGATGGATTATTTGTCTGTCTGTTTAGAACAGACAGCAGGAATTATTTGTTTAATTGCATCTCTATGCTGTCTTAATGTGGAGGCCACAGTAAGGAGGTACCACAGTTTGTTTTTAGCTTCTTTGGATGTTGGTTTGGTGGTTTTTTTGCACTCTCCAGCAAGAAAAGCAAAAAAGCCCCTTAGTTTGTTTCCATCAAACTGAGGGCCAGGTTGTTTTTTAGCAATTTTCGTTTCTATCCTGTTGGCAGTATGCAATTTTCTTTGCATATGAATTTCTGTTCCTAATTCATGAGTCAAGAGAGTGGTTTTTCCCTTCCTGGAGGAATAGCAAGGGTACTGCATCATGTACCAGTCTGTTATTGGTAAAACAGGTCAAGAATATGGAACATATCCATGAACCTTGGGTTTTTTTTTCTGAATGTCTTTTTGACTCATAAATCCTCACATCCCTTTTGTTCACTTCTTTGACAAAGTTCTGAACAAATAGTTTTTTTTCTAAGAATTTCAAGGAGTGGCTCCATTAACATGCAGAAAGAACAGTGCATTCCTGCCCTCATATGGCTCCCTGCTTATGTAGGTCAGAGCTGGGTTCACTTGATGCAAGTGCGTTATTCAGTCACACCATGAAAACGCTACAGTGTGATTTAAACAACAACCATGTAATAATGCAAGCTAGTACCTGAAGGGCTCTTCAAAACAAATAGTTGGCAAAGTCTCTGTGATCTGAAATGTTTACAAAGTATTTTAACGTTGAAAAACGTATTAATAAATAATTACATGAATCATTAATATGTTATTGAAAGCAACTCTGTGGAAATCACGGACAAACATATCATGTAAATATATGATGAATTTTATTGCAAATACTGTGTCCAGGTTTGGCAAGAGGCATCAATATTGCAACAAAAGCATTTCATTTGTATCTTTCCTAATGCGTTCAGACAGGGTAATTCACAAATGGGAATAGAACTGGAATGTACAGCCTATGTTTCTTAAAAACACTGATGTATTCAGGTTTTTGGGAACATGATAACCATATCATCATCCTGTATTTGTAAATGAAGTATAGATGTGAGCTAACACATGAAAAAAAGATTTTTATCATCTGCATTCCAAGTGATGTGTATTCATACTCATATTCATACACAAAACTTATTGAATGCATAAATACTGACATTTTTTTAAAGCCATCCTCCACAATCAGTTGCTTTATAGAACATGTTCTGAATCATACCTGTTCACTGTGATTACAATATGGTCAGAACCATATCATCAGTACTCACTGCAACAGAGTATCAGAGTTTACTGTGGTGTCACAATTATGTATTTCATAAAAAATAAGGACAAGACTTATCAACATATGTCCTATATTCACTGACACCATGGTAAGTTAGTTTTAGTGTGTGAAGCCTGTTCACATTAATATCTGAATAGTCATAAAAGATAGTTCTGTGCAATAAATGCTTTTGATCTATTGACCATTGTCTACATATTTGTTTGGGTTTTTTTTACAAATCTAATTATTGTTCTGGGATGTATGAAATTGAGTTCTTATTTTAATACCAATATGCCTGACTCCAGAATAAATATTCTTGCTAATGAACATTAACTGTTGCATAGTGATCATGTTAGAAGAATAGTAATAAGATGGAGTCCAGAGCATGCAGTATTATTGCAATATTTTGTTAGGTCTTGCCAGGATTCTGGCTTGAAGCAAAATATTCTAACCCTTTCCATAGAGCTAGCCGCCCTATGGGAATTTAATTTGCTGGGCCTACAGATGGATGATGTAATTTCTTTAGGGTAAATGAATTTAGAAGCAGGATTATAAATAAGATTCTCCTCTGTTATCATTTTACATAATAATAGCTGAGATTTCTCAGGCTTTAGTGTGCACCTTTGTCGTGGTTTGACTCAGGGTCGGCAATGAAGCCAACAACAATGCTCTTGATCCCTTTCCCCTCCCACCCAGGTAGGTAAGGAGAGAGAGAACAAGAGAGAGACTTTCTAGATTGAAAACTAAACTAGACAGCTTTAATTAAATCCTAATGAAAAAAATCCTAATGATAAAATTTGTATATATACAAATATATACAAATATACAGGATTGTACAAAACCCCTATCACCTTCCCTCACCCCCAGCAGCTCCCAGGGCATCTCCTGAGCTGTGAGCAGGTCTGAAATGTCTCGGAGCTGCCGGAGAGAGCGGCAGAGAGACAGGAGCTGAGGGGAGAGCTGTGAGGGGCAGGGATGCACAGGCCTGGGGATCAGTGGTGATGGACAGATGCAGTCCTCCCCAGATGGGAGCCATGGATGGAAGAGAAGGGAAGAAGAAGCAGGAAGGAAGGGGCTTGACTTTCGTGATCCCTGACTTTATGTATGAGATGGAATACTCTCTTTGGTCAGTTTTGTCACCTGTCTAGTCCACTCCTCCCTGCAGGAGGGTTGCAGATATGAGTCTTCTGCTGCTGCAGTATCTGAAGCAGCAGATTCAACAAGTAGAGCAAAGTGTCATTGGTCTCTTGGCAGTAACATAAACATTTCAAGTGTTACCAGTCCACTAGCTGGAAAACTTGTGTTCGACTTAGAAAAAAAGTTCACTGGAGAAAAAAAAAAACAAAACAAAACAGTAAAAGGAAAATTCGCTTCATCCTGGCTCAAACCAGGACAACCATGAGAAGAATGGCACACAGCTTCATGTGTCCTTTTTGCAGGGCATTGCCACCAGTGCAATCATTACTTCATGCTGCAGGAGTGGTTTTTAACATAAGAAAGTTTGGTTCTGTTTCCTGCCCTGTGGCTGGATATAATGACAGAGCCCTGGAATAGGCTGCCCAGAGAGGTTGTGGAGTCTCCTTCTCTGGAGACATTCAAAACCCGCCTGGACACATTCCTGTGTGATGTGCTCTAGGTGATCCTGCTCTGGCAGGGGGGCTGGACTGGATGATCTTTCAAGGTTCATTCCAACCCCTGAGATTCTGTGATAATTATGTGTGCATGTGCCTGCCTTATCCAAAGCAGAAAAAAGACTTTAGAGTCTTTCTGAAGACTCAATAATGATCACTTTAATACCAAGATAAAATTATTCCAGTCCTACAAGACTTGTAGCTCTCAGTCATGAAGTCTGGAGCGTTTTGCCAATTGCTTTGAAGCGAGTGTCAGGGAGATGAGATAAGCAATACAGGCACATTACAGGTGCTGTTGTTGACCAGATCAACCCAATTCTTTGTTTTTTTTGAGACTCAAATCTGGAACACTTGTTGTGAGTGTCAATTCTAGTTTGCACAGCTGCTGGTGTTAACAGCTCTTTCGTGAGAAGAAAAACTGTCTATTTGCAATGTAATTTTATCTTAACACAAAATTATGCAATCATAATGTTAAGGCCAATGATATGTAACATATTATAGATGGGACAGGGTCATGAGTTGAAAAAAGGGCACTAGTTAAATTCCCTAGCTGAAATCCACATGATATTTAATGCTAACTTCTATTGCAGAAAGAGAAAATACAGCCTTAAAATTAAACTTGAATCTGTGGACTGGAAGTGCACACAGGAGACAGAATCAACCAGGCCTCCTGAGCGACTAAGGAGAATATTACTAGACAAAGCTTAGCAGTTTTGTGTCTCCCAGAGAAAGACAGAAGAGGAACCACTCACGCTCTTGAGGGCTCCACTGGAAATCCCCAGCTGTCAAGGGCTCAAGCAGTTGATATTCAACTGCTTTTCCATACAGAGAAATCCAAAGCTAGCTCAGTACAACTAATTCCTTATGGTGTTTCTTCTGGTAGTTTTCCACCACTCTGCAAAGATTCTGATAAATATTTGTTCCCATATTTACCTAAATTGAGACTGGATTCTTGCCCACAAGGGGCGTGATGATGCTCCTCAGACAATGTTCAAAATTACAGTCTTGTTGCAAGAAACACATGTGCAAGTAGTTTCCCCTACAGTGTTACAGTAAGAGAGCAGTGGAGTTACGTTTAATGCAACAAAGTCTCATCACTGAAATGTGCCATTTGTGTACCTGTTTCTCAGAAAACAAGCTGTTCTTTCCTTCCCAGAATCCTCTATCTATCTACAGTAGCAAGTGGTGAAGATTGACTGATTTGGTGGTATTATAACAATTGTAATTATGCATTTAGATTTTCCTCTACAACATAGTGTTTGCTTTATCTTTCTTCTAGTTCTTACTTTTGGAATGAATCCACAACAGTCAGCCAATATACATTGCCTGAACCCCATACATATAAAACAGGCATAAGGGAAATTCAGAGGCACTCACTGGAAAGCAAGGTGATGATGTTCACAGCCTGACAGACACTGGTCATCCTAATGCATACAGGGACTTCCTATTTATGCACAGCATGTTATCTGCAGCCTTAGTCTTGCTCTTAATGGAGTTCTTCTCATTGTCTTTTTTCTAATTCAGGGGAAGTATGTGAGAGAAAATAATACAACTGTAATATACCTCTGCTTGGCAGTCCTAAGAGACTGGAATAACCTCCTGGAGTTTATAGCAAATACCAGTTTTAAGACAATCTCTCTGCTGCTTGGAGAGATGCTGGTATCTTGGCATGTGTTGCTGTGTCTGCATGTACTCCTTACATGGGCCCAGCCTGTGCTCCCAGCAGCAGGGCTGAGCAGACACCAGGCTGGGCAGCCCCGCTCGAGCGGCGAGCGGCACCAAGCTGGGGGCTGCGGTGCTGCTCTGGCACCCTGGGACACCTCCAGCCCTGCTCTCTTTCTCCTATCTGGCAACTGCTTTCAGAGCTCTCAGATCTGTAGTGTGTCTTCTGGCTCTTGACCAAAAGAAGATGTTAAAAGGGTGTCTTACCTCTTTGTAGCCTCTCCAGATCCCTGCCAGGATCCAGGTGTGCTTTGTTGACCTGTCACAGCATGGCTCATCTTGGGCTGGTATTGAAGAGGTTCTGGTTGGGCAAGAGGGTCTGACAAAGAAATAAGAGACATTGCTAGCTATATAATCCTTTGCATTTTCTGAGTAAGGATAATGAATAAGAAAGAATAAATAGAGTCCATTTTCTGCAATCAGCTGTCCAGTGATAGAAGTTGAAAAAACAGTTTGTATTCCTGTCCTGGTTTGAGGTTTTTGTATTCCAAGGCTGGGTCTTATATGTAGCCAAGTCACTTGCTCTCTCCCTTTGCTCACATGTCCATACAGATATTGTTCACACTGCATTTTGTACTGTGATACACTTATGTTTTCAAACCAGAAGAAAGCAGTGCTATTTTTTAAATTTGAAAAAGCTGAAAGAAAATTTCTGAGGGGGGGGAAAAAGGGAGATGAAGTTATATTCACAGATCTCTCTCTGAAAATTATTTTAACAGAACGCAGTAGCCAGTTTACCAGTATATTTATTTTTGAAAGAATACACACTCACATTACTTTCAGTTTTGATCTAAGATATAATAACATATTTGAAAAGTTGGAGTTTTGATCTAATTCAGTATGATTGTTGCTTCAACTTATTTTTATGTAAAGATGAGTTCTGAGCTTCTTCCAGAAGTTTTCCTAACAAGATTGTGAGAAAAGCCAACTTTTTTTACAAAAAATTTCCTCGTTATGTAATAATACACTGATTTTTTTTTTTGGTCCTAATCCCACAGGTAACTTAGGTCAGCTTCTGCAGTTGGCTTATGGGGAGACTAGTCAATATATTGCTGTAATTTCAAAATACTGGCTAATACTCATTTTCAGGTATGTCATTTAGAGCTTCTTTGTAGCATTCCCTAAAGAAACCATGTATGGAAAACTGGATCAACAAGTATAGGCACTTAGGGGGTGTTCTGGTGGTCAAAATAAAATTGCACTCAAGTTTTTCATTTCATTAAAAAGAGAAATTTGGCCTTTATCCAAGCAGTGAAAAGACATTATTGGAGGAAAAAAAATGTGAAAGGCTGCAAAAGGGAGAAAAATTGGCTTATTGCTAGCAATTTAAATGCAGAGTAATTCTGTTGCCTTAATTGCTGTTACATAAAATTTGCTGAATTTAGTTTTCAGAAAAGTATGGCTAGTTTGTACTTCAGTCAAAGGTAGATATTTTAATACTGTCACTTTAGTCAAGTGTAGTTACTTTAATACTTACAAACTCCTTCAGGAAAGTCTAAATGCTGCGTATAAGTTTCCTGGGAGTAAAGATGATTACTTTAAGTGTGGTACTATAATGAATCAATTTGTTAGAGAATACCTGCATGAAAAATCACACTGCATATTGTTCTCGTAGTACCATATATACACGTGTAAAGAAATAATTAGCTTCTAGAATGATTTTTTTCTGCTGCTGGTCACTTAGCTGCTCAGAATGTAGCTGAAGCCTTCGATTTTGAAATGGCAATAGAACAAAATCACAACGACCTACTGCCACGCTGCCCTGCCACCACACCTGAAACCTGGCTTGGAAGAGGCACCTCCACAATGGCCAGTCTGTGATTTTGCTTCTGATGGATGAAGTGCCAGGAGCCAGGGTGCTGCTGGTAATGTGACTGTCCATTTAGTAAAGACAGGCTGGTGTCAACAGCAACATGTGGTTGAAAAGTTAACATAGTTCACTTTGACACCAAGGCCTGATGTTCAGCTGGGAACCTGAAGACAAGAAGCTCCATCTACTCTCACTGACCCAATAAGTACACTTAATAGTGAACTTCACTCTGAAGGTTTTCTTCTTTTACAGTCCTTTTTGATTGGAACTTCAAAAGAAATAGATGTTTCTGATGCACGGAACAGCCGATAAAAGTCTCATCAGGAAATTTATTAATGTTACTGCAGAACTTCTCAGTAGGTGTGATAGATTGTACTCTAGTGAGGAGGGGTTTGAGTGAAGAATAATATGTAGTCCATTTAGATTGATACGCAGATGGTAGGAGGCTCGTATCAGAACCAGAGAAAGGACTTTAGTCTTTTATCCATCACACATACTTCATCTAGGGAATGTTGAGGCTCACTCTGTTCGCTTTGCAAGTGAAATCCAGAGATGAAAAAGAATAATTTTGTATGTTTTCCCTGACAATGGTAATGTTAAACTGTGAACAATTTGGGATGTTTCTGTAAAATTTTGTGACATATGTTCATTCCTTTCTTTTTCTTCAGTTGTGGTCAGCTTGATCCAGAAAAAGCTGTTAAACAAAAAAATAGTGTTATTGCACTTGCTGATGTGTTATCTTAAGCCAAAGCTATATTTTAGACTGTCCTCCCATTGGGAGAAAATAAAGCAAGAGAAAACAGCTGAATGCATAGATAGAAATAAGCAAGGTAAAATCAGAAATCATATTGTAACTTGTTTTCTCAGTCACGGTTGTGGTGTTTAATGGGTTTCCCATTAGCAAATAAATAAAATAAATGTAAAAAAGTTTCAAATGAAAAAGACATATTCAGGTCACAGTGACATTAGTGTCTACTCCTATACCAAGCACCTTGCAGGAGAGACTTTGTGAATTCATCAGTCTTACTCCACATTGCTGAGTTAACATACCAAGTGTCTTTTACTCATCTCAGGTTTTGCCAAATGAAATAGGTTATAAAGTAAAATTATTGCAAAAAGATATTGCAGAATTTCAAAGGGCATGTTTAAGAGAGACTGAGCCACAGTAAGCAAATGTTTATTATGATTAAGGAAAACAAGGTCATGGTGGGAGGAGAAAGGGAAGCCAGGTGCCACTGGAAAACTATTTTAAACTTGGTGGAGTTTTAAGTCAGTGGTCCTTGGAGCAATTGCTGCCTTTTCTCAGATTGTACGGACAGCTACTTATGCATAGCTTGGGGATGTTTTTTTCATGAAAGTACAAAGAAGCCCTCATCTGCAGTTTTTATCTACATCAACAGTCTGAAAATTCTCTTTTCAGTCTAGGAGGTCTGCAGTGGAAATGATACTGAAAGTATATTATCTAACAATACATCAAGACTGTAGAAGGGCCTTGCAAGAAACAACATGCATAATTTGTTATTACATAAACAATTCTGTATGTGGATTTGTAAATTGCAGTTTGGGTTTGGGGGTTAAGAGTCTGCCTTTATTATAGCAGGAAGGAGTTTTAGAAGTGTATAGTATACCTGGATCACCAGATTCAGTCACTGAAATAAAAGATAACTATTTAGTACACATCTTTTTTAGCAAGTCCTATGGAAACTCCTGAGACACCTTGGAAAATGCTGTATGTTTGAGATGCAGAGCTAACCACTTACCTTGGGTTATTATGGATTGGATTCTTGGATGCCTGTTACCATTGCCTCTATCTATGCTCTGTTAATAGCTACACTGTGAATAATTTTGAGGGCTTTCTTCTCAAATAAGTGGTTATGAGAAATCATAAGCACTGTTTAATTATATATTCAACATATATTTTATCCTTGGGTTAAGTGTGTGATTAAAGTGTGTTTTTTAAAAAAATTGCAGGCAGTTTGAATTTGTAACCATTATAAAACCATTGCCTATAATACGTTCCAGAAGCTGAAAAATTAAAAGTAGTTCAGAAAAAAAAATAAATCCCACTCAGGCATCACAATCTGACAACCAAAATTGAAATACAGATCATTTTTATCTGAAGAATCTTTACCTCACTGCATCTTAAACACTTCACTTCTCTGGAGGACTTGTGTTTATCACATGAAAATGATCTTTGGCTTCTATAAGCAAAGATGTCATCTCTAATTATGACTTACCAGTTTCCAGAAAAGCAATTAATGTCATCCAACGCTTATTGGGGAAATCAGCATTTCAAAGATCTTGATCTTTCTTTAATTCTTGTTTGGTTCAAGCAGAAATTTGTCACATGTTCTTGTGAAATATTGCTGTTTATTTTCAGTACTGTATAGTCCAGGTCCAGTTACATCAGGATTAGATTATGCTGTGTTGTTTTCTCATGATAGCCAGTTGTCCAGTGAACTTTGCAATATCTCTGTGATTCAAGAACCTGGCTCCCAGTGAGAATATGGTATCCAGAAGGTCAGCATTTTGCCTTTCTTGGAATGAAGGAGGAGATAATTTCTGAAATAGGAAGTTTGGTCTCTTACCTTTTGAAAGCTTCAATGTGATCTTTTCTATCACTCTAGTTACTCCTTTTGTTTATAAACAATGAAAACACTTTTCTGTTCAGTATTTTCAAAGGTGAGCAGAATGGAGAAGACTGGCTTTATATTCTACTTGCTTCTTTGGTATTCTATGAATTGCAGTAAATTATCATTTGGAATTTCAGGTGGATTTTATGTTCTCTTAATTCATTGTTCTTGTATTTATTAGTGAAAAGAGGGAGCATTATACTGGTCCTTCCAACTTGATTTAACTGGAAACCAGCTTTCTGCTAAGTCTCAGTTGTGTCACTGCATTGTACAGCTTCATAGACCAGTGTCTTCAGCGGTTCCTGTCTTCTCATTGATTCTAGAAAGCTTGCCATTTCCAGACTGCAGGGTCTGTTTTCATCTCTTGTTTTCTATTGGCTATAGGGCCTGTAGTGTTTGTTCAAAGGGTTCACCATCAGTGTGCTATTTGTTTGATTTATAGAATATACTGAATTCTTAGATATAATGGTCAGGGCAGGACTTTGTTTTAGATTTGCAAAATACTGCTGGTTTCAGAAAAACAGTGACAGCTTAAACCAACTTGAGAAGCTTACACAGTGTGGGACCTGATTGTATGTTTCTCATTAATTTCCGTGGGAACAGTTCTACAGTGAGCAGCATAAGCCTATTTTACTTTTAGTAAGATTTGAATATTTAATATTTTCATTGTCTCTTTTTTGACACAGAGCATTAGAGATTTAGATGAGCCTCTGCTCTTTGAATACTCATCAGGCTGCTGTGTTTGCATCCTCTTGTGGTACAGGCATGTGTCTTAAACTCTTACTGGTCTGGGGAGGCCAAGCACTTTATTTTGCCTTTTTTATTATTATTTATATTATTTTTACCTGTGCAGCTTGCTTCCAGAGGACCATTTCCATCTGTTACTTTCTCACAGAAACGAAACTGCATTGATCAGCAGGACAGCACTTTGCCTTTGCTGGATTTCTGACCTGGAGAGTATTTTGTTATTCAGCTAGACAACCCATCCTGCTTCTAATTGTGCAATATGTGAGGCATACAAAAGAGACTGTTTAGAAGATTGAAAAAATGGTCTTTAGTCGAGGTGGCACAAGAAGTATAGGAGTCCTAGGGGGAAAAAAAGGAATGAGTTGCTCTGTGCCATTGTTGCCTTCAGCATGCTCACTCTAGAGCTTTCTGTAGGGCTTGATTAACATCATGGGGGAAATACACATTTCCTCTTGCAAAACTCTCTGCCCCTTCCTGCTTCCCCTCAGCAGGCAGCTGCCTTTGGTATTAGCATATTTTTCACTCTTAAGAGGATTCTGTCATTCCAAGAGCCCTTGTCATCCTCCCTCTGACTTGACTTGCCTTTAAGCACAAGGGGTGTTTGAGAAGCACCTGTTTGCTTTCTTGAGTGTGGATTTTCCACTCTAACCTTTCTGTATGTCACCCCTGTAGAACTGGTTGACGTGACAGGACAGCACCCTTGGCAAACTGCATGCCTAAGCACAATGTCTAAGGTTAGTAATGTTTTCATCTATTCTGCAGCTTTTCCAGGTAGGTGACATGTCAGGGACCTTTTTAGCTCATGCCTGCAATTCTGAAATTCAGCAGTAAGCTAGTTTTGAAAATAGGTGAGCTGTACTAACACATTCAAGCAGGGATAACATTGGTAAGTATCTTGAGGTATTCTACTAGATGTCATAGTAAACCAGGATGTGTATTCTTGATTATGCTACTAGTTCATCAAGTTTTGTAATGAGAAGATAAATGTGTTACTTCTTTTGGTGATGGAGTTTACTCTGAGAGAAATTGCTTTACTCCCCATTCTGTGATGAGATGTCATAAACCTCTGCTTTCTTCTACCTGTCCTTTGAGATGGCTTCCACTTTAGTTTGAGCAGGAAGGGTGTCCCTGTGCTGATATTTATCTTCTTCCATTGTTAGGCACTTTTAATTCATGTCACACTCTTCTAAAAATGATTCTTCGTGTTTGAATTACATCAGAGAGATACCTGTGTCAATTGTTTTTTTCCTGAGTTCATCAATGTGTTTCATGTGAATGCACCAATAAGGACAACTTGAAGGGAAAACGGTTAAATGACTCTTTCACAGATTCTTGGTCATTGCACCACTGAGTAGCAAGCAAGAAAAAAAACCCCACAACTGCTGTGTCTATGGTTTCTTTATGATCAGGATAGCATTAGTGCTGAAACCTGAGGGAATGGCTCCTTGACATCTTTGTTTTCAGGCTCAGAATGAGATCTGTATCTCGTGGTTTGTGTCAGATTACTCAGTGATTAAACTCATAGCTTGTAAAATTGATTCTTGATTAAATTTTTAACATGGTCAATTTCTAAGCTAGTCAGTTTTTTAAAAAGACATTGTTAGTAACTTGATTCACAGGGCTGATTTTTAATTCAGTTGTGTTTATGGGTTTTAATTAAGATAATGTCTTGCTGTTAATTCTTGAAGAGTTATAAGAGTTATAAGATAGTTGCACAGTTATTCAGGCTGGATCAGTTTTTCATTAAAATACATATTTCTGTGCTTAGATAGAGTTTGTGTTGTGTAGTAATGGGAAATACATCTCAGTTACAGACAAACCCAACGATCATTAAAGTATGTGCCTTTGTATATAAGAGCTATCAAGAAGGCGCAGAAAGAAAACTAAATGCTCGTTTAATGATGATTTACCTCCTATTTCCCATTCTTAAGTTGTCACACTGCATCTGCTTATAGTTAGAGAATGTGATTTACAAAGTAGAGACTGTCCACTTTGTGTTGCACTCATAAGTCATTACATACGTCTATGTGGTTCTCTTTTTTGGGCAATATTTTACATTGCTTGTTTGAAGTCTTGATGTTTTGCTTCCTCTATCTCATTCCCTCTCTCACCACAGAACTTGGGCACATAATTAATGGAGGTAGTGGGATTCAGTGTTCAGACTTAGGATTTTTATAGACCTTGTGCAAAACTCAGCAGCCATAGTCCTCTCAGCAGCTGTTAATAATAACCCAATCTGACTGACTTGTAATAGACTGGGCACTTCTGAAAATTTTGCTGTCAGTTTGATTCTCTCCAGTTATATATTAGCGTGGATCTTAAATCAGTATTCAGGTGGTAGCTTGGTTCTCAGCCCATTATTTAGTAATTCAAATATTAGCTCTAGATGAAGAAAGGTGAAATACATTAGGCATGAACATATGTTAACTTTTCCTCAAAAACTGCTTTATATCTCAGTGGCAGAATGCTGCCGTTGAAAACTGGTACACTCAGTTTTCATTACAACCTTTAAAGAAGAAAATGTAAGTAATTTTATGAAAAAAATCGAGGCTTCCACTTTAAAAAATCTTAAGTAGATGTAGGACTTCAGTTGTGCATAGACTTCTGCAGAATTGCTTGTTTAATAGACCCTTCATGACTCCACTTATTTAGTACTGTAATCATGTAAGTAGTGACTTGGCCTGTCCTTTTTTCATTCATATACAAGGCAGATTTGAAGACATTTGCATGGTTAAATTAATTTCCACCTGTGAGTAATGACATTTAAAAAAAAATCTTTCAGGAAAAGCTGTCAGAAGACAGTAGGAAATGTAAAGAAGGCATTGAAAAAATGTGCACAGCAGCAGATGAAAATTCAAGAAGTGAAGGCAGCAGCACTGAAGAGGAAAAAGAAAAGACAAAATTGTTATTGGAGCGATTGAAAACTCTGGAGGTAAGAAATACAACAGTTTAACACATAAAAGACCACCCTGCCCCCTGCCTCATTCATTTATAGGCACTGAATCACCCTATAGTATAAATTTAATCTTTCACAGTTCACCTGTACTCGTGTTCTGGGGTATTTTTTTACAATTCATTTACCAAGGATGAGCAAGAAGCTTAGTCTTAGAAACACTGAAGGGATCCCTCTCTAATGGTGAGCATCAGATATCTTTGAAAAGAACTTAATACATTACTTGAATTCAGTTGAGACTGCTTAATAAGAAAAAGATGGTTTTACTGGTTTTGTTTCAATTATTAATATTGCAGGACTAATATAGGTGGTTTAACAACTGTCATAAAAATAGTGTTGCTTCCCTGTAGTTTATTACTCAACTTTTAGTCACTGAACTGCTTGCATGAAGACTCAGCTCAGGTATCTTTACTGCTACGTTATGGAAAGTCTGTTTCCTTGTAGACTCTGGTAAGTGTACAGATTACTATACTCTTCTTTTAGCTGTTGATCAGGAATGACTGTGGTTTTCTTGTGGTCTTTTATTTCCAAATATGCATTATTTGTGTTTGCTTTGCCTTGTTCTTAATCAGTCTGCATAACAGTTGCAGTTCTTTATGTCCTCAATTGATAGGAAGTTGTTCAATAATGTCACAACCTTTATCAGTTGTGGCAAATTGCCCAGATACATGAAATCATGTTATGGACAGACAGAATCTAGTTCTGGAAGGTCAGTGAGTAGGTCTCCTCACTGATGTCAGCGTTGTTCAGTGGCTTGCTCGAAAACACATATTAGTGAATGCCAATAATCGAAGAATTAATCAACATAAATAGTCTGGGGGAGCTATAAAGTAGAAAGAGGAATGGCAGGGCCAACATTAATTGTGGCCCAAGGTAATTAAAACAAAGTGTTATTATTTGTGTGTTGTTTATTGTCATATATTTTTGTACTTGATTTTTCTCATGGAGAATATAAATTGTAATGTCAAAGATTCCATGGTTTATTAATTAAGACACATACTTTTTTGAAGTTAGATGCAATTAGCAGTTCTAATCCTTTACTGTTTGAAGAGTAATTATTCTAAATACTTTATTAGTCTATATAGAAAGGAATGAAAAATCGCTGTTTGTTAGTTCCTGTGCTGTGTGTGTCAGAATCTTTAATCATACTTTGCATGATTAGATGTTACAGTATCACATACAATTAGTAAAATCAGCAAGGCTAATAAAGTTCTTACTGAAGTTGGTCCATCATCTCTGCACTGTAGAATCTGAAGACTGCCTGTGAACAGAACCTGGTAAAAGTGTGGGACTTAAGCCATTAATGCCCATTAATATGATCTAATGAATACTAGCACTTTTCAGAAATCTTTTAATATCTCTTCATATTAGTTTGTTTGTTACTCAAGATGTAACCTAGTCTTTTAGAGGATTGTAAAATTGTTCCATCCTATATTCACTGTGCTATTTCTAGAGTGAGATTCTTTTGAAATGAGGGACCATATGTGTGTATATATGCATATACGGGAAAAGTTTTAGCAAGTGGTGTAACATTTTTATTATATAAATGTTTAGATTTAGTAGGTAATTATTTTTTTTCTGGCTAGTACCTACTTCTGACTGATGGCATTAAAACAAAATTGGATAAGTTCAAGCTAAGTTTTAAGTGAATGAAGTACCAAAAGAGAAAAGCTATCCACCAGCCCAGGGATAAATGGGTAGTTTAGCTGGTAGCTATATAATATAAGAGATTATTTAGTTTATTATCTATATCTATATCTATATCTGTATTATATCTATATGGGAAAATAGTTCCTGTTACATACATGAAATAAATGGTTTCTGTCCTTCCTAGAGTACTGGCATGGTAGTTATGAGGTGAGTGGTGGTTTTCTTTAGGAATTTCTGGCAGTGAGAGCAAAACTATTCTTGGACTGTTGGTTATGGACCAGGGAATTATCAAATCTAAGTGTGAAAGAAGAGATGAGGCTTCATTTTCACAAAAAATTTTCTTCAAACAGCTTCCATATTAGTGGAAGTGTATTTATAATTGTTTTTTTTTTCTTCTTATACTTGAGCACTGTCAAAGGTATTGCCAAACAAATATCTGTAGTACCTTTTAGGTTTTATTAACTTCTGTTTGCCATAGGAATTTCTTCACTGAATAATACAAATCAGTACAATAAAGTGCCTTTGTAGTTAGCTCAAGTGAAAGCTATCATAGACATCAATAAATATATATGCATATTCTCCCATTGCTCCTTTTATCTATAATCATTTTACATTCTTTATCATTTACAGCCAATTCTATTTCCACTCTACTGACTGATAAATACGTTTCTAATCAAATGAAACAGATGACAAAGAACAAATGGTTCATACAGCCTTGTATCCCATTTTATGTAGTTGAAATTAATTGTGATTTCCTGGATATCAAAACTCCTTTGTGCCTTCAGCATTTTTAGTTGACTGGTCTTGAAATACCACATCATTTACTTCAGCAGTTATGATCAAATGCCTTCCAACTCTTACAAAGCAAAAAAAAAAAAAATTAAAAAAAAAATCTCTGATAGCTTCTCAGTGCATTCGGAGTGCTGCAAAAGAGGAAATATTGAAGTATGGTGAATAACATACCAGCTTCTTGGTGGAATGGAATTTTTTAATTTGCTTTCCTCACTGGAAGAATTGCAATTATTTTTTTTTAATGGTAGCCAGAAATGTAGAAAAAACATGCATCAATCCCCATGCAGCAACTGCAGGTATATGTAGGTATAAACACTATTACAGTAAAACAACAATGTTCTGTTTCCAAAGTGATACGTATTAAGTTGGAGATATTTTGAAAAAATCTGATTTTGCCCTCCTGGGTATGTTAGATATCATAGAGTCATAGACTCATAGAATGGTAAGGGTTGGAAAGGACCTTTGGAGATCATCTAGTCCAACCCCCCTGCCAGAGCAGGAACACCCAGGGCAGGTCACACAGAAATGCATCCAGAGGAGTCTTGAATGTCTCCAGAGAAAGAGACTCCACAACCTCTCTGTGCAGCCTGTCCCAGGGCTCTGTCACCCTCACAGTAAAGAAGGTTTTCCTCGTGTTGAGGTGGAACTTCCTGTATTCTAGTTTGCTTCCGTTGCCCCATATCCTATAATAGGGCACAACTGCAAACAGACTGGCCCCTCCTTCTTGACGCCCACCCTTCAGATATTTATATATATTAATAAGATCCCCTCTCAGTCTTATCTTCACTAGACTAAATAGCCACAGGTCTCTCAGCCTTTCCTCATAAGACAGGTGTTCCAGTCCCTTAATCATCCTTGTAGCTTCCATTGGACTCTTTCCAGCATATCCCTGTCCCTCTTGAACTGGGGAGTCCAGAACTGGACACAATACTCCAGATACGGTCTCACCTAGTTTACCTAGTTACAGTACATAGAAGAAAGCTTTTAGAATATTCTAGATTTTTTTTTAAAAAAGTGTCTGTCAAAGTCTTAAGACTGTCCCAGGGCTTTGTTACCCAATATGGAACTCTGGGCTCTCTGCCCTAATTTTAACCTTAAATGACTGAAATACAGGCTGCCTGAGCACCTGCATAATTGCAAGTGAATTAAACTGATGTACTGAGTTAGTGTCAGCCTTAATCTAAACATGCATGTAAAAGCCATAGTTACTTTGATTTTTAAAATTATCAGTGATAAATACTGTGTCAGTTTTAAAGGCTTATTAAAGCCTGTCATTTGCACAGACATTTATGCAATGAGGATAATTCAGTATGAATTAACTACATCTAACTGTATGAAACATTCTGGCTCTTTTGGACTTTTTCTTTTTTTTCTTTTGGGTGGTGTTACATCCTTTCACCTGCTGCACATCCTCTCAATTCCTCAAAAAGTATGGGAAGTGTGAGTAGATGCTTAAAAACACTGCATTCAGTTCCTGTCTCAGCTGCAGATTCTCTGCATCCTGCACAGTCTGTTTCATCTATTTGTGCCTTGGTACCACATCTGTATAAAGGTAAAAAGCTAGAATGTGCATGCAGCCAAATAGCTTGGGAGGCTGGTTGACTTCCTCAGGCTTCTTCCAGTATTCTTACACTCTTGACTCAAAGACATGGAACTAGAAACAACTCAGGGCAGGGGGACATAATGCCCTGGTTTAGTCTGATAGGATAACATGTTTTACACAGGGAACAAAGAGGAAAATAGATTACAGAAGAGGTGGAATTAAGGTTTCAAGACTAGATGTGTCTGTCCAGCTCTTAGATGCTGAGTTATCTCATATAAAGAATGTCTGATCTTAGATCCACTTTGCAGGAAAAAGGAATATGAATTGCCCCTCCTCACTCCAGCCCTCTCTCTGTGCTGGTTCCCCTATGAGGGAAGGCACAGCATTGACTTTTTATCTGCATTTCTGAAGATCCCATAGCCCTTCCTCCCATAAGTCTCTGGAAAGCTTTCAAGTAAGTAGAAGAAGCTTTCAAGAGCAGGCTCCCCTCTGTTAGATGAGCAGAGTGCCATCACCTTGTTATGGGGAATTCATGAGTTTTGGTTAGGTGGGGAAAGTGTCCACTCTCCAGAAGAGATGCTTTACCCACCTTAGCCTACAATGGTGCAGACCTAACATCTTGCTAAAAATGCAGTACTCTACATTCAAATTAAAATAAACGTTCTCATGAAGGCAGTGGTTCCCTGGCTTGCTGGGCATCCCTCTTCCCTCTCAGAAGTTCTGCAATGAGCATGAGTACCATTGAACTCAAAAAATAATGATTGAAGGCTGCTCACAACCTTGCATTTTTCACCAAGTCGCAATCCACTGGGGTAGCATTAAATTGTAACCTTGAAGTTATCAAATGAAAAGCCTAATTCATGTGTGAAAATCTCATTGCTTGCGGGTGAGTGAGACTCAGTGAAATTTTCAGTAAACTAAGCTCCAGTAGAAGCAGTATCTGCTGGGGAAGAGTCGCAAAACCACTCTAATTTTAATTATAGAATATTGCCCTCTTGCCCTTTGCAGTTCATCATAGAACACTGTGTTTTGTTTTAATAAATTGAGCTTTGGGAGAAAACTCACTCAGGATAATAAGCTAAATGTTCAAATATATTAGAGGGGTAATTTTCCTTGTATCATCACCATTAAACAAATGAGGAAGTATGTCAAGTATTTCCCATATTATGTTTTTACTACTCTGCAGAGGAAAAAAGACACGGTATCAATGAACTATAAAAAAGATAAAGAAGAAATATGAGAAGGGTACATATTTCTTTTGAGTGGATTCAGAAGATAACTTTAAGTGTGATGCTGTTAATTTTTGTTTTGCTTGTACATTTTTTTCCCTTTTTTGTCATTTGCTATGTATTACAATGTAAGATTGTAAAGAAATTAATAATTATATTATTTTCCATGGAAAGAAGCATACACTATACAGGGGTAAAGTGCCTGAGTTTCTGAAAATATCTGTGAGGGAAAAGTTTTTTGTTCATTTAAAGTCAGCTGCTTCACTTGGTTTCTAGAAATTTGAACCACTTTCGTTAGATGCATAGAAAAATCATGAAGCTATTAAGTATTTTTTAGCAATATTCTAAATATTTTGTAG
The DNA here is from genome assembly GCF_020740795.1 of Apus apus. NCBI lineage: Eukaryota > Metazoa > Chordata > Aves > Apodiformes > Apodidae > Apus > Apus apus. The sequence goes on from NC_067287.1 coordinate 7,882,883, forward strand.
CAACCAGCCTTGTTCCACCCAATGCATTTAATCTGATTCAGGCAGAGTGATTCTTAGCCCAATACCTTGGCCATCCATTTAACTAAATTGATTATGCTGATCAGTCACCAAAGGCCAACGTACTTATCCTAATTATTGGATTATTTTACTTTTAAATCTTTTCAGTAGGAGACTTCTATAATTAGTTTTCTGAACTGTGCCTGAGAACTCTTTGTTTTTATAACCAAGGATCAAATGATAAGGCAGGGAAAGTCTTGTTAGCAGAATAACCCAGTGGCTGATAATCAGCATTGACTTTTTTCAATAGTTTCAAAACCAGCCCAGTTTATTCCAGCTGTTTGCTGGTATAAGTACTGGCAAATTGTTTTAGCTTCCCAGTAACTGAGTAAATTTTAAATTAAAACCAAACAAGTGCCATCAAGCTGAATGTATTCTATGATCTATTGATACTTGATCTCTTCTACTGTAGGTCTTCAGGGGCTCAGTTGTTCCTAGACTTTGAGAAGCAGATCTCATGGCTGCTCCCTGTTTCTCCTTGCCTTTGTGCTTTCGAGTGTTTTCCTCACTGCCATCTGTGCTCAACCACTCCTGCTGCAGTCTTTAATTGCACCTCCTTCCCAGATGTTTATACACTCCCTCCTGCCAGCTCATACCCTCCTCCTGTTCAGATCTGGCTTTTCCATCCATCCTACATGCTGCACACGAGTGTGTGAAGCTGCATTCTCTGTACTTGGCACAGACCCTGAGTAGCTTCCAGTGGTTGAGGCACCTTATCAGTTGGGATGTTGATAGAAATAATATCTTCATATAGAAGATTAATAGAAACCTCTTCCGGGCAGAGAGTTAAATTCAATTAGTAAGTGATGAGTATTTAAGTGAAGAGAATGTACTTCTTGCAGACATGTAAAATATTGAGGATCTAAAGTGACTTTTTTTATTTCCCTCTCCTTTTACACTTTTTCCCCTAAGCCAGTCCAAATTCATGGCAATTTCTTTTTTTGGCATGCAAAAATTAAGGTGATCTAGGAAGGATCTGAATTTATACAGGGATGTCGAAAGTAGCTCTGCCCACTGGATGCAGGAAAAGCTGTGCAGATTTGCTCTCTTTTTCATGGCTGTAACTATTTCCTGCTATAATTGCAGAGAGTCTGCGGATCCACTGTTCCTCCAACAGCTCCATCTCCTGAAATGGGAGGATGCCTTAATATAAATAAGTCTGTACATGAAGTCATTGCCTCCCTGACTGGTGGAAGAGGCATGGAGAAGGCCATGCATATCTGCATTTTTCTGTCTATTCAATTCAATGGAAGCTTAAAATACTTAGTTTCTAAAATCAAGCATGGTTTCTTCTGGGAATGTTAGTCTGAGTAACTGGTGGTATTGTTTGCTTTTCTGACTAAATCTAGAGGGTAAAAAAAATAAAATTGAATTATATTTCCTATGAAGCACCACAGCAGTGGTTCAGAAGTTAAATGTTTTGGGTCACAACATGCAGAGTTTGAGATTTTGGGATGTGTTGAAGAGGTAAGAACTTTCGGGTTGACTCTCTGCTTTCTACTGTGAGATAGCCATGAGACAGTAATGAGTTGAAATGTGCTAATTCAGCAAAGTGCTCAAAGGAATATGCTCCAAGTCGTGTTCCTATTCTGTTAAGTTTTAAAACTGCATTTAATTTTTCTAAGTGCAACATCATGTCTTACCCCATCAACTACTTGTATAAAGGGAATTCTGCTGCATATCAGAATTTTTCTCCTTTTGCCTACTCATGCAGTCAATTAAGGTTTTAATAAAAGTTACTAGTTTTCCAGCATCAGATATTTCAGTGCTCTTACCACACGCATCAATCTGTCCAAGTGAGGTACAAGGCACATTGGAAAGGCAGAGTGAGTAATCATGCTGTCCCTGATTTGTAGTTTCTCAAGGTAGAATGGTGAAAAATACCTTTTTCCAGGGCAGTGAATCCAGCATCTTCCAGGTGGAAGAAACATTTCTTATATGCAATTTTTAATTAACGTTAATATTTTAGTCAGGATGCTGTTTCAAAGATCCATTCGTTTACCTACAGTGTTGATTTTTTGCCTGAATTATGGTGCATGCAGTTGTGAAAATTACAGGTAAACTACAGGATCCTCAAGACAGGGTATTGAGCTCTGCAATTTTTACAAAAAATAAAGAGAACCTAGATAAACATTTAGTGTTCATTTTAGTGCAGCTGAAGGTAATTTCACATATTTATTGTAAAAGCAATTATAAATTAATGTTTTCCATTATATACCAAATTCCAGTTCAGTGGCTCTTTTCTAACAGTTATATTGGCTTGGCTGACATAACAAATGCTCTTAAAGTAGCTCAAAGTATTGAATATGGCTACAAGAATAATGGTTTGGTGCCAGAAGGTCTGAGAAATAGGTGTAGTCAGTGAAGAAAAGGTAAGTCAAGGAAAATCATCTTGGTTTTATTAAACCTGTCAGATTTTCTCAATTGAAATAAATTTTAACTGTGTTCTGCAAAAAGTCCATGCTGGGTTGCAGTGAAGGAATCTGATATTCAGTCTGACTTTTATAATTTAAATAATGATCATTTTTCCGTGCCCTTCTCTCCATGTATAGTGCCGCCTTGCACGTGATCAGCAGATAATGTAACTTGCCTTTTTTAGCAATCAGGCATGTGGTACAATTGAAAATTCAATCTCCCTGCTGAATGAAATGAGATTTTCCAACACTGCGTTTTAGATCTAGGTGACTGTGTTTATCCCAACACATCTATCATTTCAGGGAGGGAGACTCAGTAGTTTTTTAAACTAGTTTCTATCAGGTACGCACTCTGGGCCCAGTTCTACACAAGCACTTTCTGTGAGCCTTTTGATTGCTCTCTGTGACACTTCTTTCAGAGGAAAGATTCTCTGCAAAGGAGAATAACGCCTTATATTTTAGTTTACGTACTAATGCCAGCAGGTTGGCTGACAGTAATGATGGTTGTATAGTTTATTAATTAAATAAATGGCTGCAGTTCATGTCAAACTAACATTATCGAGAAAATCCTGGTGTTCTGTGGACATTCTCCACTGGCTGCGTAGGAAATTGTAATTAATTTACCTCAGCTGTTAGAGCTGAATCCCTTACCAGTCTTACATAGCCAAATAGTTTCTCTCTTTTCATTTCTCTTTACTAGCCTTGGAAAAATGATGAAACATAATGAGGCCTGCATGGTGATGCACTTTTTCTTCATTTGATAGTGAGTTCTTCTTTGTTTGTCTTGCAGAAATGCAGAATTTGAGATTATAGCTGGGATTCTGGGCTGGTGTTGTTACACTCCAATTACTGCTGTCACTGGTGCTGTGCTGACTTGTAGCATATAAGGGTCTTGGCTCCTGTGTTGGCCATACATTTAACCATATGTGTGAAATCTGTATGATTACATACTCATGAAATTCAATATTCACTGGCTTTATTATGCAGCCACTTGAATAATCCACAGCAGAAAATGCTCAAATGATTATTTTTAAGTCTGCTTTATCTGTCATGATGACAAGCACAGATATTAAGATTAGCTATAAATATATAAAGAGAATAGATAAATCAAATGTGGAATACTCTGACTTTGGCCCATTATTCAGGACTCTGATTTTCACTGAGAGTGCCATAGTTAACTGGTTACTTACCAATTATTTAAATTAAATTTATCATCAAAACAGCTCTACTTGGGTCTAATATAACATTAGATGCATTTAAGTGTATACCCACATGCATCTACATACATGCTTTAATATACATTTGTCTGGTTAAGATCTGCAGTACTTTTAAATGCCTATTAGAAAGAGAGGTTTCTTTATCATGACAACCATCCTTTTTTCCCCCAAGTGCTTTTGAATTACGTGTTTTCACATACTGCCCATCCCTGCCAGCTGTAAGTTGCCATTCCCATATGGGGTCAGGGAGATTCTCCATTCTGTTTATTCTCAGGTTGAGCACCTTTGCTCTGCTTCCCACATCAAACAGCTAAAAGAGGGACTCTGCCCCAGGATAACCTGCTCTGCTGTTTGACAGCGTGCAGCTGCCACCTTCTCATTGAGACCAAGAACTGCCATCTGATCTTTTTGACATATGTGCCCATGTTTCTGTGCAGGTGGAGAAATTAATAGGTTGCCTGGCAGAGCTCTCCAGTTGCATCTGGGATATACAGGTGCATAATGCCATCTAGAGGGCAGAGTTTCTTCCCTTCCCATAGGAATTTCTGTGATATATCCAAGCACTCATTCCTCTTTGCGATTCATGCATTTTACCATTCCTTTTCTGGTTACTATGTACTCATACAAGGCCAAGACTTAGAAATTATTTAGGAGAAGAGAAATGCTCAATTAGTGATTCCAACTCTTTCCATTCAAGCCTGCGGGTTTCCTTGTTGTCTTCAATCAAATGGTCTGGTCTTCTAGAGGAGTCTTTCTGATTTAAAATGCTCTTGGTCTTAATGCTTAAGTAATCAGGAAAAAATTCTTCTTAAAAGAGGAAGCAAGTACAACCTAGGTTTGATATTCAGCTTTTCGGTAAACTGTAAGAAAAAGAGTACTTACTAATCAGTTGTTTTGCTAGGCTAAGTCCTTTTCTCTAAAGGTATTGCAAGAACAGTTTCAGGTCAGCTAAAGAAATGAGTCTGAGGGTTGTGCATTATGTCAGACTTTTGTGCGTTACTGAAGAATCTAAAATCTTCCCTTCTTGTATTGTGTCTCTTCCACTGAAATACTTGGTTAGCATTTCTTTCAATAGTTTATGGTATGCTGTAAATGACCAGAGACAAGTTTTTCCGTGAAGAGGTCATATGGCTGAAACAGTTTCTTTCCTCTTACCTGACTCTTCATAGCTCCTTTTTCTTCTTTTAAACCTTAGAGTTTCCTTCTTTTGAAGTGAGACGTGCCAGAGAAAACATGCTGCTTCCTCCTTGATAGTTTCCTTCATTCCTATATTGTTTTGATGTCATTGTACTTTAACCTTTATTGCCAGTATCGACAGTTGTAATATTATTTTTTTCTTTTCTTAAACAAGCAATGAATGTTCTTTCTTTAACCTTAAATCTGATCTGTACCATCACAAAACTGCTTTTGTTACACATTGTAGTGTCTCCTCGGTGTCATGCAGATCACTAAATACATACATTAAGGTAGGATGGGTAAAGCAGAGAGGCCATGTAACAAGCTATATAAACAATATATTTTTTTTAATGTAATTCCCTGCTGTACAAGGTAGTTTAGGTAGCAGAAGCTGTGCAGCTGCCTGACATAGTTTTTATTTGGACTAATTAACTCTTCTTAAAAAACAAGATATTACCCCAGTAGAAAAATGCATGAGCAGCCTGATGCAGCTTTAGTGGATCTTCAGAGAGCTGCTTGGTGTAGTGTTGGCAGAACTTCATTGTGACTCCAGGGTAACCCAGTTTTTACCTTTTACCCAATTAGATGGGTAAAAGTTGTTATTCTTAGTTCATTGTAAAAAAGAACTTGCTAGTATTAGGCAAAAAACTGTATTTTTCACAGAAAAATTGAATGGACATGAGATGAGAACTTTGTGTGGTTTTAAGCAACGAGTTTGCCCTGCTTGTGACCTTTGCCAGGCAGGAATATTTCCCTACTGCAAGTTGATGTGACAGAGCAGTAATGTGATTGATCCTAAGTAGATATTACATTGCATAGTATTTCACATATCGATTTAGTTTTGTTCTTTTCTCCACAATTTCCCTTTAGGCCAATCGATTAATCACTGATACTGCTCTTGAACAGCAGCTTGGAATTAGATAGCAACATTTCCTCATGTTTCATACTAGTGTTACTGTATTTGGCTATCTGGGATCAACTTTAGACAAGTGAAGGTGGGTGCAGTTCTAGTGACTGCACTTGAGTTGTGCTTACTAGTGTGTGGTGCAGATTTGGCTCATTATGTAGATCAGAGCTGCTGCTGCTGCTGCTATGCTTTTCATGTCTGAGCTTCTTACTGGAGCACCACTGAATCTCATCAGCTTTGATTTAGTGTGTTCCATATTAGACTGTTATGATCATCCCAGGCTTGTTTTTTTAAGAACTACAGTTTACTGGGTTCTCCCACACTGTGTAATCTAAAGCTTTTCTTGGACCTCCTAGGGATGTAGTTTACCAACAAATATAAGTACAATGAAAAAAATCTGAGATAAATTGTATATGCTGAAGAGCAAGGTTAAGTAAGTAATTGGAAAATATTTAGTATTGCACTGTAACACTTCATAATTAAAATAGTATTTAGTTTCCATGTAGCTGGCTTTAATGTATGTAGTTTTGTACAGTTTCATATTTTCTATTTGCATGAAGTATTTTCAGTACAAAGCTGTAAAATTACCCAAGTAGAAAAATGCCTTTGACATATCTCTGTTGTATGTAAGAAAAATCCTTCCCAATCCTTCTTCTGGCAGTTGACTTCCCTAGGTCTATCACTATTAGTTTAGGATCTGAGGGTAATCTGCTGTAATTATAGGTCTTACAATTAGCAAGCAGGGCACCATAATAGGAGAAGATCCCTAGAGCCAAGCTGTTGGTGCTAAGGACCATTACATACATACTGGGGAGTTTACTTTGGCCAAGCTCTAGTTAAGCCCAGCAGCAACTGGAGTTACTCCTCTAATTTCATGTAAAAGGAACCCAGTCCACTGTCAGCCAGCATCATAAGAGAAATTTCATATGACTAGTTAAGGTGGCAGTTGGGTACTGCCACACCAGGCAGATTCCAAGGGATCCTCATCAGAAACAGACGCAACCCCAAACTTTTGAAGCTTTTAAAATAGACAGATGTTGGGGTCTGAGTTGTTCTTTTGATAAAAATACAATTACTTTGCCAGTCTGCTGTTCCACTGTAAAAGGTTAAAAATAAAATGAATCAGAACTTTTAATTTAACAAATGTCAGCGCAAAAATCAACCTACTGCGTAGCGCCACGTCAAGTGAAGGACATTGTTTGCTACTTGCTGTGCCTATAAAAAGAGAGGGGAATGTTCAGAGCTTTCAGGAGAAGCAAGGTGGTATTTGCAAATAGAGTTTTATTTCAGTTAGCAAGAAACTGAACACTAATTTTGTGATTCAGTTATTGGACGTTAGCTATTGGCTACAAAAGAATTGCTGCCCGTTGGATGACATTTGATCCTGTTCATAATACAGTGCAGCAGCACCCGATCTGCTTCACTTAGGTTCACACCTCCCTAGCTGGAAGGGAAGGAAATAACTGAAGCCATCCAAAGAGGTTCATTTTGAAATACCTGGGGCAGTTGACTTATGGGTGACTTCTGATGAAGAAAGTGAAATTGCAGGAAACGTTGCCGTCAGAAATAACTCAATGCCCCCTTGTAGTTAAAAACAGAGAAACTTGTTGTAAATTTATGTTATGACTTGTGAAACAGTTGACACTAATAGCTTATTGCAGTGGAAGGCTCTATATCCAAGTCCTTAAAGGAAGAGACGGAAATGATTCATCACAGAAGAAGGAAACTAATGTATTTTATATTTTAATATATTTTTTAAAATCTTGTGATGCTATCAATTATAGCATCATGCAGTACTTTAAATCTACGGCATAGTTTAGCAAATAAAAGTTATTCTTCTCAGAATTCAAAGAAAAAATAAGCTCAAGAGTTACTTTTTAAAAAGAAAAGCAGTTTTATATTTTTTATCCATTTCATAACAAGTCATACATGTTTCTTTGGAGAAGGAAAAAATAAAGAGTTTCCCACTTAAAAGAGCCATTGGATAACAGGGAACTGATGTCCATTTCCCATCAGGCAGCCAGTGAGTGTGACATTTAAGCATATGGGGTCAGTGTTTTCCAGGCTGTCAGTTAAAATCACACTTTCATAATTATTTTTATTTTAACTAAATAAACTTAGGATAAATAATTGGAAAAAATATTCCTTGATAAAAATTGAACATCCACTTTCTCTGAAGACAGAGCAAAACATCTATTGTTTCACCTTCCAGTGAGAGCCAGAATAACTTATGGGAGACAATTAATAGTGTTGTTGGTTATATATTAGAAGCAGGAATGCATTAAAGTATTGAATCTTCTTTTTCTGTCATCAACCCCAAGCACACTAATTTTCCTGTGGAGGGGAGTGACTGAGTGGGGAGGAGGCTGGTGCTGGTGTTTGTTGAAGATAGCGCCAGATTTAGCTCCAAATTTGGACTGGTTGCTATAATTTCCTAACAGCCCTTTGATTCAGGTGCATGGAAAAGTCTGGAAGTACCAGTTAGAGCAAGAGGGCCATTTTTTTCACTGGTCTATGAAATTACATTTCATGTTAATTCCAATAATATTAGAAAAAAATATATATAGAAGCTACTTTTAGAGGAAAAGAGGTGCTTTTGATAAATTGAAATTCTAGAAATTAAACAAAATAAATTCCTGTATGTGCCTATGTGCATTCCTTGGCTTCCTGGTACTTAACATCAAGGTTTTCTACTTAATTCCACTGACTATGATTTTTAATTTATCTCAGCTTTTAAAGAAAAAAGTCACTATTTTTTATTAATGCAATTCTAAAATTACTCCCTATCCCTGAATTGAATATTTTAATGTGACCTGTGAAAATCTGAAAAGGTGTATTAAATGAGTTAAAAGGAATAGTTTAACTCTTTAATTTCAAGTTCTGAAGAAAATGAGAGGAAGGCCTTTTATATCTTATTAATATATGTAGATACTGAGTTGTGTCCTGTGAAGGCAAACTGTTTCTTGGACTTTCTTCTCTTTATCTGCTTCCCAGTGCTATGAATTCGTAATAGCATTGCCTGTATTTACTCTGAACATCTCAGCTAGACAAGCGGGGGAAAATTAGAAATGCTTTCTGTTGGAACACAGTTGCCCAAAGATTAATTTTCATACATAGATCTGAAATGCCCCATTATTTTCAAACTCTCCATTAGATTAACCTTGACGTTGAGTATGCTACTCAGGAAGGTGTGGATAATGGAATCACAGAAAGTAGAAAACTGTCACTGAGTCAGTAACCTCATGGTCAGAACTGCAAAGCTTTGAAGAGTAACTCATTTAAAGTAATTTCTGAAGTTGCCATTCTTACTGCTTGAAAAACTGCCCTGAAATTTTATTTTCCTCAAGATGTGAACTGAAAAAAAAACAACAAAACATAAAAATTCTTTCTGTTTTGTCATTATGCAACCAATTTATTTTTTTAAAAAAGTAGTTACCATATTTATCATTTCAGAAGGACCTAAAGCCCTGGAAATATTTGTACTGGTTTCAATGTCACTTTTACATTTGATCAAAATCTTCTGCAAAATGTTTCCTTTCAAATCAAAGCAAACATTTTCTTTGAAAATGGCTGCACTGGAAGTTTTTTAACAAGCTTCAGTGTTCAATGTGTAGATAATAAATGGTTTTCAAGTAGTCTTTACTGATTTCAAATAATTATAATTTTCCCGGAAGAGTTTGGTCTTTTTGCAGCAAAGAATGAAACAAATACGACTGACCAGAAGTGGTGTGATGAATTCATAGAAGAGTTTTGAATGCTAAGGTGTTCATGTATGTTTTAAATACAAATTGATACTAAACACAAAATACCCTTTAAGATTAATCACATCCACACCAGTTGCCTTTTTCTGCCTGCGTTAATTGTAAGAATCGTAGTTTCATTTAGAGTTTCAGGATCTCATACTTTTTTCATGGATGTAGGATTTTATTTTTAGTTCTTTGATAGAGGTAATAACTGCCTGTTAATATTACATGGGGAAGCACAATAAGTCTGTCAGAGAGAAACACTCTCAGTTCTTAAGGGAGAAGAGTTCCAGAAGGGAGTAAATCTCTTACAACAAGAGGGAAAAAAAAGAACTTGGTGGAACAGCTGCCTCTGATTCACAGTTTGCAAGGGGAAGGATCACAGAGTGTAAATATTGGAAAATGAGAAAATAAACAAATTGTATTACATGCATACACCGTTCCCTGCATAAAAATTCAGTCTTATATCTTATGTTTGTGTGGCCTGTACCGTTGTGCCCAGCTGCACGCTTCTAGGGAGACACCCTGTGCTGTTACAACAGTGGTGGTGTTCATAGAATCATAGAATAGTTTGGGTTGGAAGGGACCTTTAAGCGTCATCTAGCCAAGTCCCCCTGCAGGATACAGGGACCTTTTTGACTAGATCAGGTTGCTCAGAGGCTGGTTGAGCCTCACTTTGAATGTTTCCAGGGATGAGGCCTCCGCCACCTTTCTGGGCAACCTGTTCCAGTGATTCACCATGCTCATTGTAAAAAATTTCTTCCTTGTACCTACTCTAAATCTACCCTTTCTTATTTTAAAACCATCACACCTTGCCCTATCTCAGCAGGCCCTGCTAAAAAGTAGGTCCTCATCTTTCTTATCAGCCCCCTTCAGGCACTAGGCTGAACAACCCCAGGCTCTCAGCCTGTCTTGGTAGCAGAGGTGCTCCACCACTTTGGTCGTCTTCATCCCAGAGGCCTTCCTCTGGGAAAGGAGAATGAGTTCCAGCATTCTTCCTTCCTGACTGCCCAAGTCAGTGTTGCTGTACAACAGGATTCATGGCACGTGGCTCTACTGACTCTGAGGGAGAGGGCTTTCTCTTATCTGTCATTTCACCCCTCATTAATAGCAGCTGCTTCTGTTCAGGCAGCCTAGGAATATTATGGAAGGTGAGTGCCTGGATCTCAGTGCCTCACACTGAGGCACACATCTCAGCACTTTATTCACAAGATGAGTGATAAAAAATAGGAGTTTTGTTGGGACTTCTGGTTTTCCATGCTTGCACTTCTGTTCTTTATCAAGTGTATATGCATTATATAGACCATAATGTATAGAATGAATGTCTTCGACTAGAGGAAATACACACAGCTTTATGTTGCCTGTCTCTGCTTCTTTAGATCTCTTTTACTTCTTGTTCTAAAAAAAAAAAAGTTTTATACATGATCACCTGGAAGACTTCTTGGGGAAAAAAAAGGCATCCTTTGTAATTTTAAGCTATTTGTTCAAAGGCCTGTATTGACAATGCCTTACCTTTGGATATATTGTAAGTCTATTATATTCTCTGTAAATAATGATGGAATTTGCTGCTTTTTACAATTTACATGTGAGTAAACATACAAAGCTATTTTTCATGGATCTGTTAGTAGCCTAGATATTTATTTGCTGGAAGATAAGCCTGGGCTTATAATGCAGTCTGTTTTGCTAGATGTATTCCCAGCCTTCTCTTTAAAATGTCAACTCCAGACATTTCTGTGATGTCAGAATGGAAAATATTGAAGGTTTGAAAGGCTCATTATTCTTAACTAATTTAGAGTTAACCAAAATAAAAAAGACAAATATTACCATTTCCATCCCCAACTTCTGAAAAATAAAAATTAAAAAAAGTAAAGGTATTTCACAGAGGAATTCCCAGGAACATGAGGTTTACTTTTAGTTGGTTTTAGGAGATAGTCCCATCAGCAGTATATATATCTCACTTGATTTTGGTTTGTTTGATTAATATCCTGAAGTTCATATGTTTATCCCATATGAGTAGATTTGAAGGATTAAATTGTAGTTATCCCCTTCTTTCAAAAAGGAGGTTTCATTATGGATGTCAAACACCTGTTGTTTCTTTTTGGGGGAACTGGGTAACACTTGACAGACAGGAAAGGAGCTCTGTGGTTGTGAGCCCTGTGTGGGACCCTGGGTGGGAGTCTCTCCCTTGCAATATGCTGCAGATAAATGACTAAATTCTGTTTTCTGATCTCTGGCAGCATGCAATCCATACAATTTTTAAAACTGTTATACAAGTTCTGGTGTAAATTAATGTTTAAATACATGAATCAGCTCATCAGTAATTGGTAAAACATCATATGCATCTTCACAATCTTGGGCTGCTTTTTGTTAGGAACATTTAAACCCAAGTTTTTATGTTAAAAAGTGATTAGCTTTCTGATGTTGACAGAGTATCTTCTGATTTCTAGCATATAGCTTTATCTGCTCTCTGTAAGACTACAAACACGTTTTATTTGTTAGCACAGTTATAGCATAGCCTGGTTTGTGAGAGAGACAGCTTTTGAGATCTGTTGGTGGCTTGTTCAAATGTCACTATGTTTTTGTGTCAGTAAAGAATTTTAAAAACTTTTGAATTGCGGGAATTACCTCTATCAGTAATACCCAGTAAGTTTTAATGTGGCCTTTTTATAGACAGAATTATAATTAACACTTGTATGGTTCCATATTTTATTATTTAACATTTCATGAGTGTTGCTTTCATACCATGTTTTACCTGAATGTGAATTGAAAAGTGGCTGCGTATTTCAGATAAAATGTGTCAAATGTTTTAAGTGTGGCTAAAAAGAACAGAGTATTTTATCATGCTAAAAAAAAAACAAAAAACAGTTGGAAATTGATGCAGCAGAGCAGGTTATGGGCCCATGTGCTTAGAAGCAAGGCTGAGAATCCTGGCTGTCATCATATCACTAAATTGTCCTTTCTGGATTTTTTCCCCCGTCTCAATGAGGTGGAAGAAATAGTTAAGACTGAGACATCTGAAAAAGCATGCATTAACATTTAGCTATTAGTCTGCAAATTCACTGCTTACTTCATTGGTACCTAGCATTCTCCAATCTCAGTTATTGTCCTGAGGATCACAGAATCACATAATTTTTGGAGTTGGAAGGGACCTTAAAGATCGTCGCATTCCAACTCCCCTGCATGGGCAGGGACACCTCCCACTAGAACAGGCTGCTCAGAGCCCCATCCAACCTGCCCTTGAACATCTCCAGGGGTGGAGCCCCCACAACATCTATGGGCAGCCTGTTCCAGTGTCTCACCACCCTTACACTGAAGAATTTATGCCTGATCTCTAACCTAAATCTCTCTTCTTTCAGCTTAAAACCATTGCCCCTTGTCTTTTCAAGCCCCTGTAAAAAGACCCTCCCCAGCTTTCCTGTAGGCCCCCTTCAGGCACTGGAAGGCCACTGTGAGGTCCCCCCAGAATCTTCTCTTCTTCAGGCTGAACAACCCCAACTCCCTCAGCCTGTCCTCATAAGAGAGGTGCTCCTCCAGTCCTTGGATGATTTTGATGGCCCTTCTCTGGACAATTTCCAACAGGTCCACATCTTTCTTGTGCTGGGGGCACCAGAGCTGGACACAGTATTCTAGGTGAGGTCTCACCAGGACGGGTGACTAGGGAGCAGAGCACATTGGCTGCAGTTCAGCTGGGATGTGCTCCATGGTTGCTCCTGTGTTTCTCTATTGTGGAACCTTAAGCAAACCTTAAGCAAAAGGTGCAAACATCCAAATGTTGACAGCCAGGTTGGAAAGTGCAGTTCTCATTTTACTCCTAGCAAAGTGCTGTCTATAGCAATATAAAAGGCACTGGAAAGTGGCCAGTGGAAATGCTTTCGTAGTGCTTGAGTTAAATTAAGGCTTTTATTGCTATAATTATGTTGATTTAAAAATGCAGAGCTAATTTTCAGCACTTCTAACCAACGTAACTATAATGTTAAACCTTTCTCTGACAATTTGTTGAGTTCGTCTTTCAAAGCCAAATGTTCTGTGTAACATGGACAGAATAAGGCAAAAAGTTTCCTTTGGCCAAAGATATGGTTCAAGTGGTAAACTCTTCCTAGAATGTCAGTTTACCAAATAAAATGCCATAAGGACCTAAGGAAAAAATTACAACATTACTTCTTCCCTTACCAACAATGGTCGTTGACCTAGGTTTTGACCTCTCATCTATACTGTATGAAGCTGTGACCATAAAAATGCAAAATCAGAGGCTGAAAGAAGGAAAAAAATTGCTGAGCACATTTGAAGTGGTTGGACAGCGTATTCATACACTGCGCAGGGCATGACAAATGAGTGTCTGTGTAAATCAATAAAGCTTTCTATAAATGGACAAATGGTTTAGTATGAATAACAAGGAAGTGCACCCGGTAACCAGTGTTGTAGCATTCTGTCAGGGATTTTAAAGTTCACTGTCATAACTTTCTTCCTCTTGACCTTTATTGATGATACCTTCAAAGCATGTTGAGCTGCTAACTTGACGTACAACCTTTAGACCTTCATCTCCTGCCAATGGCAGTGGGGGTGGACTAGATGATTGCTAAAGGTCTCTTCTGACCCAAACCATTCCATGATTCTACAGGCTCCTTTTCCCTTAGTGCAAAACAAATACTACTCTCCCCATTTTTCTCTCCTCGTCCTCCTATCCTTTTGTTTTGTCTCAACTCTACAATGGTTGAGCAAGGGAAACTGTTGTACATGTTTCTTTTATTCATGCCTTCTAGTAGAAAATTCAGTGTTTAAATTCATTTCATTGTGATTATAAAAGTGTAGAGGAATTTTTGTTGAAGACTTCCTAATATGTATACAAAATAGTTCTTCACTTAAAGACCCAGTGCACCAAATATATCATAATTCATAATGTGTTGGAACAGGCTAGCTAGATAACAAAATGTTGTTGTTCCTGTTCTCTTGACTTAATAAATCAAGGCACAAAATGGTAAAGTTTAAACTTCTTGAAAATCCCTTTAGGGACTTAAATCCAAATCTTTTTTCAAACATGATTTAAGCTCTTCAGTTTACTCTTTCAAGAAGCACACAGAAATGGTTTTTGCAGGATGTTAAATGAAAGTTTTCCCCTCAAGTGCCACTTAGAGAGGCAAATCTGGAGGAGATATGGATGTCTCATGACATTCTCAGACATGAGAATGTGTCTGCCACTTCTAGCAAAGACAGGAAAATGTTGAAAAAAGTGTAGCTACTAGACAATCCTTAACCTGCTGTAATGATCCTCTCTAAAAATGTTTAAAGAGAAGAGAAGGATGAAATCATCCTAAATGTCTACATCAGTGTAAGAGTGTATTTATCGACTGTGTATTTATTTCATCTGGTGCTGTTATTTAGCTGAAAGGTGCTGTGTGCTCTCAGTGTAGGTGAGGACAGAACACCCTTAAAAGTCTCAGATTTGACACAGTGAGGCTGGTGGGAGACCTTGTGCTTTAACTGTGCAAACCCAGAGGGAATGACTATGAGCCAGAAAGGAGCACAGCATTTTTTGGCTCAGAGCCTACTGATTAGGAAGACTTTTTGGGAGACAGCATTTCCTTCTGTTTTGGGGCAGGAATATGGGTGGCTTGTATTGTTTTTCCCTGTGGTTCAAAAAGTTGTAGTGTCTTTTGTTGTTCATTAGCAGAAAAGCAGATAGGATGACATTAAGGATATATTTGAGATGCATTTTAGACTTCAGGTCAAGATGCATTTTCAGAAGAATTTAAAGATTAGGTTGTGCTGCCTGAATGAAAGCTTCTTTGTTTTAAGAGTATCCTAAAGTTAATTATTATGACAGTTTTAGAGATACTTTAAGAGTTGTAATAAATTGGCCTACCTTTACTGATGCAGTATATAACAATTTATAGAAACATGGAAAAGGCTAAGGCTGCTCTCTGTCTCCATGTTTCTTCTGTAGCACAGTGAGCAACAATTCATTGTGAACCAGTGAACTTCCTCTTAACCTGAAGGAATTTCAAGGAAAGATTGTGTAATATGAAAAGAAATGCACTTTATTTCTTTGGACCTGACTTGTGTCTACATTCATGGGAGATAAATAGCAGGTTCTTACTGTCTTCAGCAGGAACAGGACTAAAGCTGAATGCATCAAGTGTGTAGTCTGTTACTAGCCTTGAGTGAAACAGTGGAAACTGCTACCCTGTAGGAGAAAATACAGTGTGTTCTTCAACGTCTGTGAAGGGGAGAGAGAAAGCTCTTAGCTGACCTAAATATAATCTTCATCATTACTAGGGCTATGTTTTATGTGCTGAGAAAGGGATTAAAATCAGAGGTGACAGAGTCTCTTGCGATGGCTGTATCTTATTGATGGTACCAATACAAAGCAACCTCTGTTTTATACAAAGTAGTCTGAAGTTTTCACTTTCAAATTGATTTTCCATAGTCACTCTCACAATTCAGAACAAAGTTGTTTCTAATTAAGTCAGTTGAAGGCTGTTTAGCATTATCTGAGCCATGATTGAAATCTTTAAATTTTCCGATGTTTGGAGAGACTCTGGTGCAAAATACTTTCTTCCAAATGAGAACTAGGAGGTAGCTCTGTTTTGACATTTTAGGATCGTTGAATCTATAATGATCCAAAAGCAACATGTAATGTTCCATTTAATGATAAATTATGCCACAGTTACTTTTGGCTGCCTGAATGATGCTGTGCTTAGAGCTGATCCCCCCCAGGAGAAGCCATGCACTGTAGTCACCGAGTGTCGCTGGTCTGTGGCAGTTTAATAGAATCATAGAATCACAGAATGGCTAGGGTTGGAAGGCACCTTAAATATCATCTAGTACCAACCCCCCTGCATGGGCAGGGACACCTGCCACTAGATCAGGTTGCTCAAGGCATCACTGCTAGTGGTTGCAAAGCCCAAGGACAGAGGTTATTTCTGTGTTGTCATGTCCCACTAGGTGGATATGGCGGTACGTCCCACAAAGTGGGCATGGATCCCCAGAGGTGGGGGCCCAAACTAAATATCATGTCCCACAAAGTATGGGCAGAGTTCCCCAGAGGTGGGAGTCGACCCAGGGAAATCTGGATCCAATCTTCCTCTCTTAATTAATCTCTTTTACCAACCCAGTCAGCAAGATTAACCTCTGGAATTCTCTGTGTGGTATTCTAAGAGCAAGACTGTTACAGAGCAAGCGTATACAAAACATTACTTAAAAATTAGTAAGATTATAAAGCTTGTCAAAAGGAAACACACAACAATGTCGCTCTCAAAGCAGCAGATTAAAACTAGCAGAATTTTGCAAAATTGTACTCTCAAAACAACAGGTTACAACTGGAAAAACTTAGCAAAATTAGAAATTTTGTTACCCTTATGTGCTGAGAATAAGGTTAGAAACAGAGAGAGGGAGAGAGATAGAGAGATAAAAGAGGGAGAGAGGTAAATAAAAAGGGAGATAGAAAAGATATCACCACCCTTGGATCCAACCATCGTCTCGGTATGTTGTGGTCCTTGGATGGCGGGTGCGCATCCCGAGCCTTTTGAGTCTGCCTCTTTTATGGCATCTTGGCCCGGCCTCTCCCGGTGAGGCTCGGCCTACTTTGTGCAGACTCAGTGTTGGATTCAGGAATGTTCTGGAACTGAATTGGTGGGGCATGGGGGTCCAGGTAATCACTGTCCCAGCCCCCCCCCCCAGTCTGGTGTGACTGAGCAGTGACCTTTATTTTCACACATGCACTTTGTCCTTAAGTAGGTGGTCTTCTGCAAGATGGCACTCCACCTCCACAGGGCTTCTCTTTCTGGCCACTGTTCCTTATCAAGTAAGGACAGTGTCCCATTTATCAGGGTGGCTGCTAAAGAGGGGAGCTTCCCTTTCAAGGACAGTGTCCAGTTTATCAGTGTGTTTACCAAACGAGGGGCTCTCCTTGTGAGAACAGAGTCCAAGTGGTTATCGAAGGAGGTCCCCACCCGAGACAACTCAGGACTCTACATATGTGTAACATAATATATATAAAAATTCCTAGAGGACAGCTATACATGAAACTAGAAATCACTATAGAAATCAGTTGATATCAGTTGGTATCTAAGAGAGCATCCTTCTCAGTAATCTAGCTTTTTTCCTGCCTAGTCCCCTGCTAGGTTAGGTATGGGAGAAGTCACTGCATTAGGGGTCAGTACTTCTCTACCACTGCCTCTGGGTGGCTACAAGGGTGCAATAGCTTTCATGCTGTGAGAAACATGGGCTGCTTACTGCAGCTCAGCCGAGTGCAAGTATGGCCTGAAAATAAAAATGAAAATAAAATGTAATAGTGCTTTCCTCCAAGGAGTCCTACTTTGCTTAACTGGCAAGAGATGCCTAAATATGCAATACTGGAGGAAGGCAGATCCCTATAAGCAAAAATTGAGCAGACTTAAAATAATACCAAAACCCAGTGGTTTCTGTTAAGTAAATGAAGGTTTGGATTAGGAGGCAGGGTTTTGAGATCACAAGTGCTATTACAAATTTTCCAAATGAATACTTTTGGGGGTATAAGGATTATTAGCAAGCATTCAGTTGCAATATAGAGTGATTTAGTATATCAGTCAAGTACTGGTTTTCTCATGTTGTAGAAACTGGGACAGGATCTTAAGCAAAATCAGTCAAGTGTTCCTTTCTAGTCCAGTTCTCATTACAAAAATGCCAAATAAATAGGCATGATTTGTTCAGCAATCAGGAAGCACAAAAGTCAAGCTAACATTGACTGCATTACATCCTTTCACTAGACTTGCAAGCCAGTGGGGTGAAAAAGGGTTTTATTATACAGATGTTTCCACTATTGCTTGATAAGAGGGAAAATGTAGGATTTATTTATAATGCTGTCAAGTTCAGGTTTCTTAATTTTGGTAGGCTATTTGTAAAGGAGTAGCTCACTGAGATCAGAGATTCTGCAAACAGATCCAAGAAGACTTAGCTTCCATTTTACAGCCTTTTTGTATAGTAAACTATGTGTTGTAGTTCTTTTAGACTTCTCTGTATGGGAACAGTCTGCCCTAACTATTTCAGGATAAAATTATGCAATATACTTCTATGTTAGTGAAAATTTAAAAAAAATAAAACCCGTAGGTATGCCAACGTGCATGAGTGCAGACTAATCTTTCAGTAATTGCTTCAAAACAGTAAGGATAATTTTTTTTGGATGGTGTTTCAGGATGATATTCAAAGATAAAACATCTGAAAATCTTTAACTCAAAAAAATACGTTTTCATGTACAATCATCTCTTAAATTTTGTTAATCAATCTGCAATAATGTGTCTGTTAAAGCAAACTGATAACTGTATCTGATAGCCTCTTTAGTATGGAGGACTGTTTACCCTGCAGCTTCTGATTTCTTACTGCTGCTTTTGCAGCTTCTGCTCCTGCTTTGCTCCTTGACTTCTGCATCTGTACTTTTTGTACACATCTCACTGTGCTCTCTGCAGGATCACCCATAGACTTTTTATAGCCATATGTTGAATTCATTGGTGGGTGACACTGTGAAAATATAATGCAGAGCCTTTTATCACCTTTGCTGGCTTGGATTGTACCCTCAAGATAAAGCACTGATTCCATACATTTATTTATTTATTAAACTTGTAAATAAGTACATTCTATATGCCCTCATTTCTTATGTCCCTGTTAATCTTTATTGTCTTTCAATATGCTGGATAATTATGTAGGTTTACATTTCTTCTTAATATTATTTTTAGGTTTTAGCTGTATATTAAATTGTTGTTAATTAATACTTTGATTGTACTTTGGTATTTTCATTTTGTTGAATTGTTGATTTTTCTTAAAAAAGAAGAGAAAAATGTGCATCTTTCCTTAGACTCTTTAATGAACATTACATTATTTTTTTTCTGTAAAATTGCAAATGTTAACTCTATTTATGACTGTTGTTTTGTATAACCACAATTCTTATGAAACAGCATTTGTTTTTATAGGTTGACAGAAGGTTGAAGTGAAGCAAGTAATGTAAATTGTGTAACAGTTGTAATTATGTGAATGCATTGATTTTGGTATTATGGTTACATGATGTGAAGTTACGCATGAGAGGCAGAGAGGTTTTTAGAGCCAGATTTAACTCATAGATTTTTTCATATTGTTTTTAATTTCTCACTCTAAGAGAAAGCTAGTTGAAACTTGTTTTGATCCCACGATATACATCACACTGTAGAGTTTTCTCTTTTCCAATACTAAAAGAATTCCTGAAGTCAAGTCATAATACATAGAAAAATACATTGGTTTACTGTAATTTACATACCAGATTGTGCCATTTTGAAATTTGCTCTATGCAAAAATATAAGAGTAATGGAAATTAAAGACAGATGAAAGGCACTACTATAGAGGAAACCTTATCATATTTAAACATACATGCAAGAGAAGAATATTCTGACTTTAAGATTGGATATAGGTGTAGTAAAATACCTCACTCATTCTTGAAATTGTAGGGACTGCTTTTTAAGACTAATATATGTATCTGGTTCAGTTAAGGGGTGTGATTCAACAATTACCTGTGGTATGATCAGTGCACCCACTGCAGAAACCTGGCTGCTGAAGAGCTGCCACAGTTAAAAGCTTACAGATTGCGTTTTGTTTCTGAGAGTAGCTGTGTCTGCTTCCAAGTGGCTTTTTCAGATAGCAAGTTCACTCTAAACAAAAAAGGGAGAGGAAGAAAAGATACACTAATATCTTCTATAGTGTTTCATTGGCAGCTTTGTGTCACCTGACAAGATGAGATAATGGGCATCTGTTCCGATATTGTTCTCAATTGTAATGCATAGTGTGAATGATCTCATAAATGAATGTTGCTTCTGTTTGTACTCAAAATAACAAAATAAATTGTATGGTGGTTTTTATTCTGGATCTTGAGGAAGTACACAAAGTAAGCACCCAGAGAATTGTTATGATTTGTCATGTAGTACGATACCCTTTGATTAATTTACATTTTTATTTATTTATTCTGTTTTACTGTAGGCAGAGAATTCAGCGCTGGCTCTAGAAAATGAAAATCAGAGAGAACAGTATGAAAGATGCCTTGATGAGGTAAGGTAGATAAAAAGGTTGTTCTCTACCTGATACTATAATTAAATGAATAAAAATTAATCTCTCCCTCTCTTGCAAGGTTGACATTGTACTGTGATTTTCTAGTATTACCTCATTCTAATTAATTCCAAGAACATGTGTCTGGCAGTCATGGATACTGTTCTCCATGACCTCTGCTGTAAATCCTGTTTTGGCTGTATCTCCTTCCCAAAAAGTTGATATCCCTTTGACCAGTGTTTAGAACTGGTTTGGTTTCATTAGGAGGACAAATGGAAAATTTGCCTGTTAGGTTTTATGTACTCCTTTTCAGTAGAGTGAAACACAGGTGGCAGTGGCTTCTATCAAAAATCCTCCCATTTTCCCATGTAATAAATTCTGTTACCAGGGAATTTAGTCTCTTGGCTCCCCTTTAAGGTTACCTACACAGCTTTTTATGCTGGGGTTTTTTCTAGCAGTCGTCCCACTTCTACTACATGGTTCAGACCTTCCAGTTAAAGTTACAATATAATGCACCCATCACTTCCTGTCTGAGCACTTCTTTCTCCCATTTATCCTGAGGTAGGGCTCTTCAGCATACACAGGAGCTTAAAATAGTTTCAAGGCTTTTAGTAGCTCCAAGGGCTGCTTTGTAGGAGTCGTTTACCCATGCCATAATACACGTGCATAGTAGCATAAGTAAGCTAACATAAATAGCTAACATGCAAACAAAATAAAAACTACACCAGCATTTCAGCTGTACCTTTGAGAAAAGAGTGCATGAGTGTGCAAACCATGCAGGTGACAATTCATGCCTTCATACCAGTTTTTTAAATATTTAATCAGCATTTGCTGAATTGTTACTGACATGAACAGTGGAACTCTGGCACAAGAAGGCTCCAGTCTAGTGCAGTTTTTCATCAGCAAATCCACACTTTTGCTGCTATAGCATATATTTATCAGGAAGCTGGAGTAAAAGACTTGCAGATGGACTTTTCCAGGGGGTTATATTCTGTCTATCGTGTGGCACTGGGATACCTGCAGAACCTTGGTGATGAGGATTAAATTACCAGGTCGTTACTAATTTTAGTTTAAATTACATAGCTTAACTTAAATTTATTTTCTGCTTGTCTAGGACAAAATCTGCCTGAATAATTAGTTTTGGAAATGAGTAAAGCACCATAAGTGTTCATTTATTGTGTTTGCAGTAACATGGTGGATTTCTGATCCTGGGTTGGATTTTTTACAAGTTGTTGCAGTTTAAAAAGCAAATAATTGTGTCAAACTATGATCTGAACTTTATTATCTTCAACATAACATAGGATGTTTTCAGTTTTTCCATATTATTACAGCTGTATCCACCTTCTCCCACTGTGTCAATTTTTTCAGGAGAAAGTGCTTCTTATCACCTGTGGTTTTGTCCTTCCCTGTTTTATTTTTTATTTGCTTATTTTCTTCCTTTTTTTGCCTTCTGTTTTGTGTGCAGTGACCTCTCTTGTCCTTCCCCATGGCTTTGGTATCACTTTTTTCTTCTTCATGCTTCATCCCCCACCATGCTTTGTCAGTGGCACTGTAGCCAGCATTGTTTTAGCTGACACAAACTTGGATTTAATCCTTTCTGATTAGAAGTTGTTGCCAGTGACTCAAACAACAAAACCATCTTTAATAATTGCAAGTTCTTCAGGAGTCCCAGGTTAGCACCCACCTGAGCACATTCCCTTGATGGAGCTTCACAAGAAATCACGTTTTCACCCTGCATCATCATAGTAAAAATAAGGAGAGCAGAATATGAGACACACATGTAATTAGTGAATAACGTAATCAAGACCCTTCACTTCCAACCATAGTCTTCTGAAGGGTCTGCTGTATATGACAAAGTCCTTTCCAAACAGGGATTCTTCCTGAAGATCTTAAGAAAATAAAATGCCTTCTATACATATTTTTATGACCAAAAAAAGCTCTCCACTTGAAAATTCTTTCCTTTAAGACTTGGAGTATGATGCTTCCTCTGTTCATAACTCAACTTACACCAACCCCACTTCTTGGAGTTGAAAATCTCTTCAGACTTCCCCTGGTTTGGGCTTCAGGACTTCTTCAGCAGTTTTTAGGAGCAGACATGTCCTCTACAGCTATGTATCTGTCAGTGCTGCAGCTCTGTTTGGCTCCAAAGAGACCTGGTAGATTCAAAAAGGGAGGAACTCTAGGTGATCCAGCTCTGGCAGGGAGGTTGGACTAGATAATCTTTCATGGTCCCTTCCAAGCCCTAAGATTATGTGATTCTATGAACACAGATGTCCTGAGAACCCAAGGCTGTGAATGATCACACTCAAACCTGAGGCAGCTAAGCCTGCCACCAAAACAGTGGAGCGCCTACTGTAATAATTATTTTAATATTTCCTATGCAGTTATGAGTGTATTGAACATCTTCTGGGCTTTACACAAGGAGCACTTACCTCCAAAGCTCATACCTAGCCAGTCTGGCTAGGTACATCTTTGAGATGCTTGACAGGCCCATAAGGTAATGAAGGTTGAGAACATTGTTTAATAACTACTGGGAGAATGCTGCCATCTCTCACTCATCATTGAGCATCCTCAAATTGCATTTTCTGTCCCCTGGGCCTGGGCAAACTCTGCTCGGGGCACTCAAGCATCATTTAATTTGGCCACCCTGTCTAGAGTGTCCCAGCTTGGTTCCTCAGGCCTCCACAGCAATGCAGCAAGGACAGTTGCTGTGCCCAGGGTGTTTTCTGCTGAGGTGCTGGTGGACATTAAGCTGTATATGAAGGAAGCGAAAATAACCACTGAGATTTTTCTGTCTTTGTGTGACAGAAACATATCAGAGCTGAGTTTTTAAAGCTCCACCTGCCAGTATTTTAATCTCAATTTTCTTTGTTTTTAATCAATTATTTTACATAGTTCTTTTCATTTGTATAAGGACCCATGTTTAATATTGTATGAAGGCTTGCACCTCTGACTTAAAAAATGGAATCTGTAATAATTTCTGTGGTAAAATTCAATGAAACTCAAATATTCATAGAGATGAAATCTGAAAAGAGTATGGGTCAAGCTCAAGTGAGTCCTTTATGAATTTTAATAAATATTTCCTGATTTTTAAAGTAATTGTTTGTCTCTGAAGTGTACATATAAACAACTTTAGAACAGTATTTGGAAGAATATGTCATTGAAATGTTCCAGTACTTGATAAATAAGAAGAGAGCTCCTTTAATTTCAGAAATTTTCCATAAATTTTTATTTCTGATACTGAAAAATTTGATGCAAAAACCAGGATTGTCTTCTTGTAACTGTGGGGTTTGAGGTTAACATGCTTGATTGTAGTTTCCTATCTGGAATTCTGCTGTCAGTTTATTGGTAAGTGGTAAAGTCATGTTTTTTCACATCATTGTGCCAGCTGAGATTTCTGTCTAACTTGACCATACTTGTGTGCAGGAAATTGTGCAACTTAGGGTAGATGATAATTTTGCTGATTTTTTTTTAAGAATTAGCTAATAAAAATTACAAAGTTATCTTTAAAAGGCATTTTAAAATTTGTATAAAATAGAAGACCTTTCATTTTAGTTCATTTGAAAGGTCTTTGTGTGTATGAAACCATCTGTTAAAGGCAGCTGTGTGAAATCTCAGTACTTGCAAGTGATAGAAGAGATGTTACACTAGGGTCTATTCTTCTGATTCCTTCTTTTATATCTTTTCTATTAAGACCACTTTATAGCATATGTATGTAAACATAATTGTGGAAGGAAGAAGTGAAGCTGGATCTTTTATCTCTTTTACCACAACCCACAAAAGAAAACCTCACCTAAAGATCTTGGCTGTGATGTGCAGTGGAAAGGCAGGCAGTGTGAAGGCAAGCAGTCTCATCTACTGCCTAACAGCAGACTTGACTGACTGCATGAATCACAGGTCAAGTAATTTCAGAGCCTGCCTTTTACTGGGAAGGAGCTGCAGTTCTGCCTCATACTAGTGGGAAGTTCACATACTCTGCACCTCAGAAGTCAGTCCCTCTGCTTTCAGTGGTCTCTCTTTCCTCAGGTTTTGGTGTGACTAGCAGTTTTGTAGTGCTGGCTTACGTTGTCCATAGCCGTGTGTATAAGTAAAAGTAAAGTAGATCTGCTGGCTTAGCAGTTTATTTCCATCTGGCCACTAGTGCTGTAGGAGTGCAAATGGCAACGTCTTTTCAAATGCAAAATTTTAGATATGAGTCCACTTCTTGACTGCTAAATTAATTGTAGCACCTGCAGAACCTTTTTCTGAAGCCTTCCCACCTCTGTTCCTGCTGAAAACCAAGATTTCAGACCTAAAAGTCTTTGAATGGTGATTGTGACTCAGTTTGCCAAGTTGCTAGAGACTAGAATAAAATGACCTCATTTTGTAAAGAAACTAGTTACGTATCTCTCTTCTTGAGATCTGTTGTAGCTAGGGCTTACTGGCAGGTACTTTCACTTCAATACCTAAATTCATATGCTCTTAAGTTGGAAAATTTGTCACATATGCACCAATGATTCATTTTTTTCCCTTCTGGAAGATTATGCCATTTATACTC
Organism: Apus apus; assembly: GCF_020740795.1. NCBI lineage: Eukaryota > Metazoa > Chordata > Aves > Apodiformes > Apodidae > Apus > Apus apus. The sequence continues at coordinate 7,907,974 of NC_067287.1, forward strand.
CTCTGTGCAATATATAAAAAGCTATAGGAGTAATTTTTTAGGCTATTCCATCGTCAGTGACTGGTACACACTTCAAAGAGCCTTTTACTTCTCTCTTGGTAAAGTAACTCCGTGTCAGAAAGTAAAGAAATAATGTATTTGATGTGGTTTGTTCAATTTTCAGGTAGAGCAAACAGATGTTAAAAGTACATGCCGGAAGGAACACTTGTCGGATGTAGATCCTGAAAGCCTATAGGGCAAGGCACATGGTTTTTCAAAATTGTAACATATTTACTTCTGTTGGTTATTACTGTTCTAATATTATGTATAGAGCTATTTTATGTGACCATTGTTCCACAGGCTGCCTTAAGTTAGGAACCAGTTTGGAGAAGAAAATTGATGCTAGGCCATTTTATGAGCATATGAATCAAGTGTAGCGTTTGGATCTAGCAGAAGTGAATTATTTACAGAAATGAATTATCTTCCACTCTTTCCTCACAACTCAGTTCACATCAATGGTGTGTGAAGAATCAGTGCAGATTTGGTGATATCTGCATATGCTTAACTGCAATTTCTGAAATCCAAAACCAAAGCAGGAATCAGGAATAGTCTTTTTTTTGCAAAGTGAGATGTCTAGTTGCTCTGCCGAAATGCAAGAGCAAAAATATAGGCAAACACATTGAGTGGTAACAGATGCATATATAGTTTAAAATTACATTAGAAATGTAACATATGAGTTAAACATCATGAACAGAAAATTTTATCTCATTCCTACTTTCTGACCCTCCTTCTTCCCTTCCTCTATGCCTGCTGGTAAGTATAAATTAGAAAGGATGTATAAAATAAATTACTTCCAAAATTCCCTGTTGAATATATGGTTCTACTAATCAATGGTGTGTAATCTCACTCAAGTCAATTAAGGTATGTGGTGTGAATGTCTTCCAGCCACATTCTGATGACAGTAGGTACTTTAATTTTCTGTGGCACTTTATGGCTTCTGCTTGTCATGATAAATGTACCATTTTGTCAATACTGAATCAAGAAACAATTAAACTTCATGAAAACATTCGAGACTCCATTCTCAGCTGGTACAAATCAGCTCTAGTGAATGCAATCAATCCATGCTGATGCACACCAGCTGCCTGTAGGACTGTGAAATTTTAATCTAGTCCAAAGAAGATATGCCAGAAGTTAACCAAAAATCCATCATGTCATACTGCAATTGATATAATACACACTGTTTATAAGGAGGACTAGAACAAAAGAAGTTGACATGCATTCCATGGATTCTTACTAGCATTATCTGGTGAAAATACGAGTAAATACTGAAAATACTAGAAGTGGTGGTGATTGTAGATGAAAAGTGGATTGCAAATCCACGACAGAGAATGTTGTTATTCATAAACAGACATGATAACCTACTTAAACTATTTTGTTTATTTCAGGTAGCTAATCAGGTTGTTCAGGCTCTGCTTACACAAAAGGTAAGTATGGTTTGGATATTACGATATAACTTAAAGCTTGCAGATGCTCATTTCTCACTTGAGACATATATATTCTGATATAGTGTACATTTTCTAAATTATGTTCACACATTTAATTATCAAGGCTGCCACATGTCAGGCCCAAAGTCAAGGGTTTTTTTTGTAAACTAGGGGCTAAAAATCTGTGAAACTGTACATCCTTACATCATGGTCATATAGGACCCATATCCAATTTTTATTGTTTATCTGTTGTGAGACAATAGCATCTGAAAATCTTTCCTCCAGATGGTGATTTTTCCATTCCCTATCCATAACGAGTTATGTCACTCCCACAATCCATTCCTGTGGAATGTAAAACAGATAAATTACAGTGCGTGTCAAGATCTGGCATGCTCACTCACATTCAGTGGAAGGAGAGACTTCCTGGTGTGGGCCTGTGCTTCCCTGGGTAAAAGAGAAGTCTCCATGTATAGAATGGAGGTTTGGCTACTCTATTGGTGGGCTGGGGTCCAGTAATAGTATGTGTATTTTGTTTTAAAAAACCTTTTGATGTCCTCCTGCTTAATTCTCCTGGGGGAGCAAGGGAAGAAGTACTGCACAGGCAAAGTTCTTGTAGGGTGATTGCAAACCTGTCAGAATGAAAAGATTCACTGTGGCTTCTGTAAAGGTCTGTTCTGGATCAAGTCATGTCTGAAGTGTCCATTAACGCTCCAAATGATGGGATATGAAATGTGGTTGTTTCTGATAGAACCTAGTGGGAGGAGTTATCTTGATAAAATGAAGGAAGTTACCTGGAAAAAAAGTAAGATTAAATTAAACTGAGAGAAAAGCAAGGTAATACATCTAAGCAGCAGCAATCAGCTGCCCAGAGAGGGCAGGGAGTAACTGGTAGGACAGTTCTACAAAACAGTGTTCTTTGAGTTGAATGTGATTCCATGGTGTCAGTTTGTTGAAGGGGGAGGGGAGAAGACAAACAAAATATAAAGATCTATAATAATAAGCTATGAACCCTTCAATATTCATGAAATGATCCTTTATGAGATCTAGAGCACTTGATGAATGTGACATTATTAAAATGCTTTGGATCATTTAGCTTTAAAAAGACGAGTCTGAAAAAGACATAAATACAGTCTTTTAGTGCAGATAGTGCAAAGAAGAAAATAAACTGTTTTGTCTATGCTGAATGACAGGACAAGAAATAATGTTCTTAAAATGCAGCAAGTAACACCAAGTTAAGATACTCAAAACCCTCTGCCACACAACCCAAAGCTTTCTAGATGGAAATATATCAAACTACTGGAATAGATTCTGATGACTGGCTCCAAAGCCTGCATTATGAACATCATTCAGAACAGCAGAACACCCCACACTGGGGTGCACAGAGACAGAGGGTAACAGCAAGGCAGGCAGGGTGCACAGCACCACATGTCAGGGTCAGGCCTGGAGGCAGTGATCAGGATCAGCCTTGGTCCTGTGTTTGCTGGGCAAGTCCATGGGAGGAGGCAGGTCCAAGCAAAGCCAAGCCAGGGGGTCAGGATGCAGCTCAGGATCAAGGAGGCAGGAAGTGAAGTGCAGGCATAGCTGCAAGGTGGCTGCTGCATGGCTCAGATGTGAACAAGATGACCTTGAACTCTGTCAACTAAACTCCTAAAAGTGGGGAGTGTGCCCTGACAGCAGGATAAACAAATGTCTGCAGCCATGACCATCTGCACTTAAGTGAATGGTAAGTAGATGCTCAAGGTTGCACTTGGCCTCTTGCATGTCAGGGAGAAGGATGGATACCCTTCTCAGATCCTTACTGGGCAGATTTTTGGTGCCATTCTGGATATATTAGAAGATGCACAGGGAGATGTTCTGACCCCATTAAGTCTGGTCCTGGGTATCCTGCCCTGAAGACATTGATGTCCAGGTGACCTGTAGGTCAGTGATGTAAGACTGTGGCTGTTGCGGTCGCCCATTATATAGATAACACATTCCTGCTGCCCAGGCTAGGGTCAGGAACCCAGGAGCAGTCATGTTCCCTAAATCTGTTCACTTGACAGCTGTGACCACAGAGCAGCCACATCTGTTACCACAGGTTGGGGCTGGAAGCATCAGTGTTTGATCCCATGGTTTTTTGATGCACAACAAAGCCTTTTACTCTGGAAGAGTAAAACTGCCTTAAAGCAATTAGTAGTATTGTAGCTTGGAGGTGATTTGTGCAAACCACAGCATATGGGGAAGCTTGTACCTTTGCTCTCTGTGCTGTTGCTGTTCTTGTACCCTGGATACACATATGCTCGATGGTCTCTGTATCAGAGGACTGCAGTCTGCAGAGCTATTGATGTAGCACCTTTTTAGAAATGTAACTTTAGCTCCTTTTAAAAAAATCCCAAATCTGTGTTTTGATACAACTTAAATGGAAATTGGGGCATATTCTTATATTGATACACACAAAAGCCTCATCCACATTTTGTAATATAAAACCATATGTGATTAAATATTTACCACAGGGTTAATCTCAATATATTAATCTCTAGTTTGGGAATATTATAGTTGCTTCTAAAATGAGAAGAGGATTTTCCTGAGTCCCTTTGCAGAGGTATCAAACATTTTGATGACTGCATACTTTCTCAGTAATGAATCCTCCCAAACCCATAGGAACCAAGGATTTCATATGGATACAATAAAAATATATTTGAATACATTTAATAAAGTAATTTATTTAGTATTGATGGGATTTAACAGCTGCTTACCTATTACTGAGTAATAACAGCTAATTTAATATCCATAGAAAGAGGAAAGAGGGTTCTCTTCTAAATGGTAATGAATATTAACTGTTACAGTGCTCCTGACACCATTCATACAAATCCTTTTATAAGAAAAGACAGAAACACAACAGCATACAATAAAGAGGAAATTGAACTCCTCGTACCAGTCTCAAACAGGTAGATACCAGAATTCACATAGTAACTAGTAAACAGATAAATCTACCGTGGTGCAGCTAAGCAGTGAGACAGAGCCAGTCATGCCACAGTGAGATAACACACCTCTGGGGCATAGTGAGACATGAAGAAAAGATGAGAGCTTTCAGAAAATGGAGAAGAATGATTTTGTACAGTAACGCACACTGCGTAGGCTTTGCTGTGGATTTGAAATTGTCCCTCAAGGACTAATTTTTGTTTAAATTAAGTACATGCTGTAATGTAACGAATAAAGCACTGTGTACTCGCCAGTATGTGGAAAGACTGTGATTCCACTGAGAGATTCTGGTGACACAAATTGAGTGAGTAAAGCTTGAGAGATTTATCAATGTCACTGAAACCTTGAAATGGAATTACAGTCTTAAATGTGCACTTTTCAAGTGTATAATTTGTTATAATACATATAGAATTTCTATAATATGAGGGTGGGTTTTTTTACTGTGACTATGGACAAACTATATTAGATTGAGATTTGTGCTGAATTAGCCACACAGCAAAATTTCACAAGCCTGTGTAGCAAAATTATATGGATTTTCTATTACTTACTAATAGAAAATTTTACCTCCGGAAAATTTAAGAAGTCAGAAAACCAACAAAATTATTTGAGACAAACCTGTGTACTCAGATACTTACTGGAAACATCCATTCTTTCTCCTTGCACCCAAAGACTTCTTGTATCACACAGGATGACAGGAATGCTGGGAAATTAATTTTATTTATTTATTCATTTATTTATTTCCATGCCAGACCTGGATCAGCAGTTGGGAATTTGAGTTACACCGCTTAATGAAATTGTTCTGTGATGTGTGTATCTGCTCTTTTCATACCCTCTTCCACACAAGTGTATTCAGGAGAATGTTTTTTTTACTCTGGGTTCTCTGTGAAAGTTATTTTTTCTTCATTTTCATCAATGAAACAAAAAGAAATTAATTCAGTGTTAAAACAGATTAAGCATCTTCAGAGGAAGAGCAGCATATTTCTGGAACCTAATGGGGGCATTGAATCCTATTTTGGAGAACAGTGACTCTCATACTGAATGAAAAAGTAAGAGTAGAGAGATGCTTGGGTATTACTAGAGTGAGCCCATAGGAATTCCTTAGATATTTGGGAGATCACTATCTTAATAGCTAGTTGTTTTGCCCACAGGAGAGGAATGATATGCTTCAGCTACATGGTAGTTGCATTAATTGGTAATTTCAGGACTTCAACTTTCTAAATTCTGACTTTATTTGACTAGAATACTGCTACCTTAATGTGCCTCATTTCTCCTCTGGACTCCGTGTGGCTTTACCATTGGCACAATTTATAGCATCTGGGCTGGTAGTCTAATATCTTATATTTCACTTTTTACAGAAAGTCTAAAGTTTGAAACATAAATCTTAGGGTATACTCTAAGATAGGAAGGTTTTGAGCAGAGACATTGCCAAGATTTAAATTTTTTCTACATTGTCAGTTTCTGTGAATCATTTTTCCCTTCCAGTGCACTTAGTAGCATTGAAATGTTAAGCACTGTTTTAACATCTAAGGCGCTGTTTTCAATTTTCTGATGATTTGTGAAAGGCAGATAATGGTGGGTCTTGGTGCTTGCAGTTTCCTAATAAAGATTGCCTTCTTACTGACAGAAACCAAAGCTTTATGGCTTTACAGAACATCACACTAAAGATTTTTTGGTGGTGATGTTCAAAGTCTCCAGCATGAGGCTGGGTCATCGTGTTGGTAATGGTATTGACAGGACAGCATATGGGGATCCAGAGGTCTGTTTCTCCACCTTCATATAGTGGGAAGTAACATCAGCTAGGCAATACCACAGGGCAGCAACTGTCCTAAATGTAAAAGATTATGGGAGAGTATTTTGGAGATTTAATTTAAAAAAAAAAGAAAAAAGAAAAAAAGTGAAATATGGCTGCATCTTACTATTTTTGTATGTAATCTTTATTAGGAGATGGTTATTCCTGATTCATTAAGCTCTCACCCCTTGAAATGGACAACTGCACAAATTATTCTGAAAGACAGTGTCAGATTCTTCTCTCTCCTCTTCCTTTTAGCATCCTGTATTCCCTCAACCAGCCAGGAAAAGCAGGTCTTATGTTGAAGACAGGTATTTGCTGTATCTGAAGGCCATTAATGGCTTGTTCGTGATGACCCTGCCTCAGCTTTGGCTAAAAGACCTGCATCTTTCAGTTTCAACAGTAGTGTCATGTGCCTTAAGATGCAGAGGTTTTACACTCCAGCTCTGCTTCAGGGGCCTATTTTGAGGCTTTTGGGTGCCTCATGTTGGAAATGCCAGGCAGGATCATATTACCACATGTGCCTGGTGCATCAACATCTTACTATGGCCTAGCCAGCTCTACAGTGGTGAGTTACAGGGGGAAAGATACAGACCATCCACGACATGCCAGTCAGCAATGCTGACTTGGTTATTACAGAAAAAGCAAGGAGAGGATCCGACTTCAGAAGAGTACCTTGAAGGCACAGTACCACTTTGAACTTCTTCCTGGTTTAGTACAGCATATGCTTTTTCCTTATCTTATACTTATTACAATATTCATATCTTAATTGCTGCTTTCTTCTGCTTTGTGTTGGCTGCAAAATGAAACACATTGCTAGCAAAGTCACTTTTTATACTGACAGAAACTCCAAAAGGATGTGTCAGGTAACTACTGTGTCTCATTACAAGGTTTTTTTAGATGTTATCATGTGAAGATCAAACAACCAGACAAAATGTTGTAGCACATTCTTCTGATTTGTACTATTTTAAAAGTTGCATGTGTATTTCTTCTTAGCATCTGACACTACTTAGAGCTTTTTAAGTGCTTCCATTATCTGCTTTTTAATTTTCCTCTTTTTCCATGTGCTGCAGGATCTGAGGGAGGAATGTATAAAGCTGAAAACAAGAGTTTTTGATTTGGAACAACAGAATCGAACATTAAGTGTGCTCTTCCAGCAGAGAGTCAAACCTGCTTCTGACCTCCTTCTTCAGGTAAGAAATGGCCTTTGCAGAAAAACAGCTATTAGCTTTATATATCTCACAATTATATTTTTCATCTTTTTAAGGTCATGTCAATAAGAAGGGAATGACAGTTGAATGGTTTTATATATTAGAAGAATATCTGTTACCTGTAATCTGATACCGTTGAAACTGAAAGTGTACTTCAATGAGCTATGACTACATATTATGTGCAAATGTGGAGAAAGGAGCACACCTGCAGAGTAACTTACTTTCTAGGTGCTTCTTCACTGTGATAAATGGAATTATATGGATTCATTATCCCTCTGCAGGGGAGAAGCTCAAATTCCTTAGCATTCTGCTTGATGGTGAACAGTGTAATTTCCTGTGAGAAGACAGCCCATTTATTTAACTTTTGCCATATGTGTTACAAGGACCTAAGTACATCTTCACAGGCTTAGAGTGATTTTTTTTTCCCAACATTTTAGGAGAGGATATATCTAAGAAACCAATTGACCCATCTCCCACTCCTTTGCCCATTCTGGAATAATGAGATGTTTCAGTATGCCTTTTCATTTGGCAAAGTCTATTATTATGAACTAATCCATTGCTTTGTCATCCTTTTGTAGAAGTAGAATTGCTTTACAGAAGTTCCAACAAATCTGACCATGAGCTAGAAGAGTAAATGAGGACTAATTAAAACTTGGCAGGTTTCTAACAATAAAGCAAATTCTGGTTTTAGTGATATGTGTTAATTCTTATTAGAGAAAGCTTTGTTCATTTTAGAAATTTTAGTCGTGTCAGGTAGGCAGGTGATACTAAATGTGTATCTGATTTAAATCCTCTGATACTGTGCATCTGTTTCTCAGTGTAAAATTTGGCCCTTGCACTGTTGCTTGACAGCTGAGGGCAGCTATAACTCTCATCAGCTTGGGCTGTTTATTGAGGAAACAAGGTGTTCTCACCAGCTGGTGCTTAAAGGCAAGGGAGTCCCCACAGGGAGGGCGAATAACCCTATGTACTTACTGTGAAAGTCCAAAGCACAGGCCCAGTGGTGCCAGGTCACCACCACAGGCTCCTGGCTTTTTGCATTATCTTCAGATTCTTGTTCTGTCTCTTGATTTTGTGTTATTTAGGTATTACGGGGTAAGTAATACCTAGTTTTTTAATATATTTTAAGTAAATAATACATGATGTTGGTGTCTTCATAGAAATCAGATCATTCTTTTTTTCTTTTTTTTTCAATTAAAAGATCCGTACCAGTGTTCTGAATTTGACTGCAGAATAATGGCCCATATACCATACTAGTTGCATGCACTGTGTTGTTTTTCCTCATGCTTCTCACACAGATCAAAAGATAAAAATGCTACCAATTTTTTAAAAATTACTCATGTAGTAAGATTTTCACAACTGCTTCAGGAATCCTTCACTGTGAACTATTATTGAAGGTATTACACTTCCATGCACTTAAAAGAAGTATCAGTATTAATGAAATCAAAGGACCTAATAGTATTTTTAAAGAAGTGTGTTATCTTGAGACGTGATTGTGTATAGTGGAATGCAAGTTTATGCTTCTAGAGATTTTGATGTACTTACTGTGTGTAGGGAGAGTGACACAGAGGATGTGTCACTCCTGTCATGAAAAGATTAAGTAATGCTGATGCAAAATGTAAGGAGGAAAAAGATAATTCAAGTAACTCCAGAGTTTTTTTTCGTTTTGTCACCTCTTTTTTATTGGAGGAGGTTTTAAGAGCTACCCTTGCTTTCTGGGGATGTTTTTTTCTAGCTGCAGGGTGTGCTTTACAGAGCCAGTATTAGGGTAGATAAATAAAGAGGAATCTGATCACCTATTTTTGTTTGAATTTTATTTTGTTCAGTCAATCTCTCTTCTTAAAATGGAGAAGCCTTCAAAGAGTCTTTGTGTCTCAGCACCTTCTGAGGAAGAACAATAGTTCTAGTTAAAAACTAGCACAGAGGAGTAACTTCTGCCCAGGCAGCCTTCATTTTCTTCAGTTAATGTGATTGCTAAAAAGAGATTAAAATCTGCCTGTCATGACAAGAGAGGTTTGGGAAATGAAAACCAGAAACTCCATTTCAGTGCACCACCTTGTATTTCATCAGGCAGTGGGAGAAATGGTTTGGTATAAGAGACTTAAGATTTAAAATTGGGTAGGGAGAAACTGGTTGGAAGTGAAGAGGGAAAACTGTGAAGGTGATACACAGAAGGTTGCTGAAGGGGCAAGATAAATCCAAATACAGGACACAACAGTAGGAATAAGAAACCTTAGATGAAATGTAGCACTTTTGCTTTGCCCGTGGCCATCTTTAGCATCTATGAAAGTATTTGTAAATGTAAATGTCAATATCACTATATTTCTGTCTTATTTTTTCTAAATGATGTGGTGTTTTCTTCAAAGAAACTTTAGACTACTCTAAAATCACCAAATTACCGAGTTTTTCAACTTCTGAGCTATGTTGTCTCACAGGCTTGTTTTGACTTCATCAAGTATGGGCTGTTCAATCTTGAGACACACATCTTTTCACAGATTTTTTTCCTTCTAGTTAGCCCTCCTTTTCTAGTCCTGCCTGCAAATATTAAACATTAGACATTGAACCTGATTCTGATGTTACATATCCCTTCACAACAATGATGACTTTTATAAAGTTACTGAGGGTAACAAGGGTCAGGGATTGCCTTCTGATAGATATCACAGTAATTTGTTTCTATTAGTTACCTCTGTTTACATAAATTCCACATGTTTGGTAGCTGAATTCTTCCCATGGATGAAGGCTTGCTTTCATGAGAAGTTATCTGTCACAGTTGTGTTTTTTTATAAAGCATGCAGGGATCATTCAATGAAATGTGTTAAAGAGCAGCAAGTAGCAACATTTATTGAGCTGATTTATTTTATTAAATGAGTAATAAAACTTACAGAGTTGGGAAAGTATAAAGTAGTAATTCTAATCATAAGATTTACAGTATCTCTGATCCTAAGCTGTATTTTCATTGCTATTTTATTTCCATCATAAAAATTCTATTTTAGCAACTCCAGAATAAAGCAGGGAGGATTCTTGAAGCATCTGTTTTCTCCTTGTGTTTCTCTGGCAAGGTCCATTACTTATGGACCATCCAGATTTTTTAATTTTATGTCTAAAAATTTGTCTAGAATGCTACAGCACAGTCTACTGAATTCTCAGAAGGTCAGTTTAAATAATAACCACTTTGTTATAACAGCATTGACATTAGATCTTTTAATAGCCTGACAACTATGCCCTAACATATGAGACAGAGTGTAGCTGTACATACTTTGATGGAAACAGTTGTACAACTTAGCAGGAAGGGGTAAATTGCACCAGTGACATTATTATATATGGGAAGAAAAAAAGACAATTAATTGTCCTAACACCTGACAAAAGGAGATGAAATATCTGGCCTCAGATTCTGACCTCTGGTTCACACATCTTTAGACATGATGATGTCAATGCAGAACATTAAAAGAGAAGTTGCATTGCTTCACAGCAATCAAATATACAAAATATGTAAATACTTCAGAAATTAAGTATTTGAGGATTTGAAATTAAAACTGAAGATCATCCCACTTAGAAAAAGCTTGTTAGCAGTCCAAAGCATATTTAAATAGCTGGATCATTACATGCTGAGCAGCAGCATAATTCCCATCCAACAGAAGCAGCTACTCATCCTGCCTTGTGCCTCTGGGCCCTTCAGGGAGCAGGCAGACTTGAGACTAAGATCAGCAAATTATGTTTGAAGTTTTGAAACTCCTGCAGTTGACCTGCTTATTTTCTTACTTCACATTTGTTCCTTTGTATCCATCAGATAGTCTTATCTGCAGATCTTCTGAAAAGTTCCAGCCCCAGAGCAAACTCTGTCCTTTTTTTTTCTTGGCAAACATATAAATATGAATCAAGTGTCAGAGTGTCTGTAGTGATATTTACTTACTCAGGAATCAGGACTAGTGGCTTGAAGGTGAAAGGGGTTTCAGAACTGTTAATTGTTTCAGCAGTAATAGAAAACTGCTTAAAAGTTATTACAATCTCAAGGGCTGTATCAACAGACAAAAAAGTAATCACATAAATGTAAAGCATATTTCAGATATATTAAGTTTAAACTTGTACGTTAAACTTTATCCAAGAATGACGTTGCCAGTAGAGCACCTACAGTTCTCAAAAGATTTCAAGCCATAGCCCTGCTGAAGTGCTTTCTCCAGACCAAGGCTACTAAAGGAGGACAATTGCTGTCTTGAAGATCCTATTCCAAGAAGGAGCATCCAGTCTTGTAGGAGTCAGAAATTGTAAGAATGCTTCTGTGTATCAGAAATCAAAATGGTGATAGAGTAAGGAACAAGAATAAAGTAAAGGAACCTTTCTTCATGTGGGGATGCTGATGTAATTCTTTCCAGTCTTGCATTATCTCAGTAAACTGGTACCTACTTTCTATTTCTGTCACATCCGCTCACCAGTCACCTCTGAGAAGACAGAAATACAAAGCTTGGAATCTCTGTATTTCATCTCCTTAAATCATCAGCATGTAATAATACATTATAAACCATATTTCTTGCTTGCCCTGTTTGCAGCTCCCAATATATGCTGAAGAAACATTACAGAAATAAAGTGTTCATGAGAGCCTGCTGCTTAAATGAATGGGTGACCACAGTTGGTGATGAGAGCAGGAAAGGAGCCCCCTCCAAAGGAACTCCGTCTAACCTCCTTAAGTTAAGCTGTAAGACTTCTAGCTTTGAATGAATAGCAGCAGCATAATATCTGAAAGAATTAGGCTAATATTTGATATCCAGCCAGCTCTGGAAGGAGGGTCTGAGATAAGCAGATTTCTGGGAGCACACTGAAAACCACCGGTTCTCTACAGGCCATCTCTAGTGACAGGGGCTTAGGCTTGTAAGTATGTAAATCACAGCCACAGTATGTAGACCTCCAAGAAGCTTTGTGAGATCCCCTGAGTGAAATGGCTGAGGTGACTTCTTGTCTCTCAAAGAGCACCAGGCTGTAACATGGAGAAACCCTGGCATGCTCTTTTCTGATTATAGAAACTATACAAATTTCATTCTTAAAATACGACATTTGCCAAAATGATTTGCTGGATATAAATCTAATTCAGGCTGATAAAGGAACATAATAAAAAAAGTTCTTATGGTCTGTGGCATGATATGTGAAAGGAGAGGCAGAGTGTTATCCTTCACAACATTTAAAACTAAAGCAAAGCACAGCTAGAGGGTCAGTAGGTAACAGTGCCTTGTAAGAGGGAGATAGATCAACTGACCTGATAGGTCTGTTCCATCCGGAATTTGTATTTTGCATTTTGCTGACCCTCCATTCTTATCAGACTGTTGCAGACTGTTGCCCCTTACTTTGCCATCTACTTTTTTACCAATTTGCTCTCAAACAGAAGAAGATACTAACTAAAGCTCACTAGGCGTGTAGTTCTGAAGAGAAAGAGAACGCTTGTAAGAGAAAATTGCCCCCAACTGCTAGAATTTCATATGTCCAGGTACTTTAACTAGCCTTGAGAGGTTCCAAAGAAAATCACTGAAAGGCTTTCCTTAGCTACACAAATGTAACATTTTGTGATAAAATTTTAAGTAGTTTTCAGGTGAGAAATCTAAAAATGAGGATTTTACATTAGCCTAATGATAATGAATTGCCACAGAGACACCAAAAACAGTAAATCAAGTGAAAAAATAGTCTTTAGGAAAGCCATAAGGGATCTCTGGTGAAGTATTAATAATTTTGACTGAAGAGAGCAATATTTTTAAAGTTTAAAAGAAATACATAGGCATTTCTCTGAAGACAGTATTTCAGAATAAGCACAAGTCAAGAAACCTGTGGGGCTGTACTGATGTGACAGGATGTAACAACAAAAGCAAGACTTTACTGCTCATTTTTAAACAAAGAAAAATATGCACCTGACACTAAGTGAACCATAGATTAATCTTTATTTTATGTATAGATTTTTATTATCAGTGATGATACACATGATGGCAGGATTTCAATATGGCATTTGAAACCCTAAGCAAGAGTGTGGCAGACTCATTAAGTACAAGAATGTTTTTAATGGGTTTTCCTATTTTTGTGTACATTCAGTATGGAAATAAAGTTAAGAAAAAAAAGAGGAAGTTTCACAATATGAAAAAGTATTGCTGTCTATCTTTCCAAACTTGCCTTATACTTCAAACTTCAAATAAGCATTTAAAAGATATGCTCTTTTATTCCATACAGTTATGTTTAAACCATAACAATGCTTAAGCTATTGGATGCTGTTTTAGCCTGTTCTGTTTGCTGAGTGTGTTAGCAAGTTGTATTAGCAACTTACCATGTAAATGCCTTTATAAATGGTCAAGTGTAAGTATAGAGGCTGGTTAGAGGCAGTCTTTATTCTACATTATGAACTTTGTGAAAACTCGGTGAGTTACGTGTTTATGTTTTGTGTGACCAACAGATCCATTTTTTTGCCTGCTATGTTTTTGGTTTTGAAGTTTATAATTTATATATATATACATATACATATATATATATATATATATATATGTATTTGGTGTCTTTAAGCCAAGAGTCATGCATTCAGGTTTCCTTTCTAAATGGAAAAATCTTCCTCCCTGGCATTCTGATAACAAAACTTAGCATGGATTTGTTCTAATGTTCTCACAGTATGTGATGTAACCATGTGTTACATATGAAAGTTCAAGTTCATGTCATCAGGTCAACTTTTAAAGCCTGCACTTCGGATTTCAGAGTGGAATACAATAATAGCCACTGCAAGCTCTGCTTAAATACAATATGCTCAAACAACAGGTGTGCTAGATTTCTCATCATGGTGCATATTTCACACTCCATAACTCCCAAATGAAATACCAAAAGAATGCATAAACTTAAATGATTCAAAGATTTAGAGGGCTGCTTCTTGTTGTGGTAAAGTGAGAATTTATTGAAATTCTAAAGCAGTATAGAAATATAACCATTATTATTATTACAGATGTGTCATTTTCTTCTTATTGCAGTAATGGAGCTAAGGGTGTAGTTTGTTTTTATTTTCTTAAGACTGAAGCTTAAACGAAGGATAACTGCAAAAGTGTGTGTATATGAAACCACAATAGTTAAGGGATTAATTTTATCTGTTATTACACTCAATAAATTTAATACTTCTTTTATGTTTTACTTTATAATTGTGGATTTGTTGCTATTATTTAAGTATAATGACACTTTGCAGACATGAAGCAATATGGAAATATGGCTCTTTTACTTAAAAATAATATTTTTATGTGCATAACATTTAAGCTGTTCAGGTCAGTGTAATTTGCAAGTAATTTTAGTTTATACATTCCATCAAATGAATCAAAAGAACATTATGTGAAGTGGTTTATAGCACATAAAATTACTTGATAGGTATTTTGGGTTGACATTTGTTATGAAAAAAATCAGTTTTCCTGTGATACACTTCTTATGTTTGTATACTTTTATGGATAGTGTGCATAGAAAAGGCTGGTAATTAGAATGAAATGCTGTTCATAATGAGTCATAAAACACCTACTGAACCAACCCCATCTTTTAGTATTGAGTTTTACTAACGCTCTCCTTTGTTTCCTAAATGACCTATCTTCTTTAATGATGGTTGGATACTGGTAAGATTCAGATCCTCATCCAAAGGCCATGACACTATTGACAAAATCTCTGTTGACTTCGCTGAGAATGTGAAATACTGTATTGCAAGATAAAATCAGCACATAGGTGCTCAGTGAAACTGAAGAGCCCATTAGTGCCTTAACTCTTAAATTACCATCGGGGTATCTCTCCTGATAAGGACAAGCTAAAAGGAACAGTTAACCTTTGTCATTAAATCTTTAACAATGTGATATTGACAGACTGGAGTCTTTCTGTATTTTTAGCATTTTTAGACTGCATTTGTGCTTGTTTCTTCCTCTGGATGTGAGCAAGCCATGTTTCATTAGTCACTAACTGATGTCTGAGTGCAGAGAGTAGCAGTGATTTGTCTATGTCCTGTGTGCATTACAAGGGCATCTTCAACATTATAAATTGAACTCCATCTTACTGCATTACAAGTATGGAGACCAGAGTGCCAAAGTAATGGCATCTTGAATAAATATCAGTGCTTTAAAAATCTTAAATATACACCCACTCCTCAGTTCATCTTTCTGGTATACAGTTTCAGAGATGAACTACTAAATTTTATAGTGCTTTGATCCTAAATTTTTCCATTCAGTCATCTTTTAAAATCAGAAATGCGCCATCTGTTTCTCATCTGTTTTGTTGGGGTTTTTTTTTAGTTTCCTATTACTTACTCTTAATTAATTTTTTCTCTAAACAAGCTTTTTGTACTTTTCTTCTACTATAGATACTGGCACAGGTCTAGGCACAGTTATTATGGATTATAGATGCTACAAGTGTGAACATAAATCAGAGCTGATCACTGTATTTTAGAGGCTCACTTAAATTTATTCCAGTAAATGGTCCTTAGGTGATCTTGGCAATAATTAGAAATATGGGTGCTCTCAGCTCCGTTACTGGTCTTCACCAGTTCATGGAGGAATAACAAATGGAATTAACCTTTAATTTGGGTCTTTAGATCATTCATGCACACAGGTCCAGACTTTCAGGTGTTCAGGCATTGTGGTGAGCTCTTCTAAAAATACGGCTACTTACTTAGTGCCAAACTGGGAGCTGGCCCCTTTAGATATTCCTACACAATACCTCCTAAGCTCTACTTATATCTACTGTGAAAAAACAGTTCACAGGGGCACAGATTCCTAATCAAGTGCTGGCACTGCCTCTTCTGAGCAGAAACAGCTGCCCAAAGGATCTGCAGCTATCGGCCATCTGTGCTAGAGGTAGAGCACACAGCGGCTTCCAGCCTGAGGACAGGCTGCTTCTGGGAGAGGGACCTCTCTTCAGTGTCATTGTATGGCAGGGCCTGGCACCTCCAAGACCAGTCCAGGCCCTAAATAGTGCTTATAGAGCACTGAACCTTCCCTTGCAAGAGCACTGTTTGACCCAGGAACAATGACTGACATTCCTTGTTTTCCATTTCCTGGTATTCCTCCTGGCTACAGCAATAGGAGCAAGGTGCAGATGAACATGGGCAATGCAGGTCTGTATCCTCATATGGTCCTGCAAGGTGCACCCTCCTTGTTGGTACCAGCACTGGCTCTCCCACCTCATCTGTGTTTCAGCCCTAGTAGGATTTCTTGGCTTTCATGGCCAGGCTGATTGAAATAGAAAATACCACTACACATGCACACTGTGACCCTCTAGAAACTTCTGAAAAAGCAACAAAAGTTTGGGAAGTCTATGGGACATTTTCTGACCTAGCAGAAATTCTTCTAATTTCAGTACAAGAAGCAAAGTCAATAGAATCATAAAATCATAGGGGTTGGAAGGGACCTCGAAAGATCATCTAGTCCAACCCCCCCGCCAGAGCAGGGTCACCCAGAGTACATCACACAGGAAGGCGTCCAGGCGGGTTTTGAATGTCTCCAGAGAAGGAGACTCCACAACCTCTCTGGGCAGCCTGTTCCAGTGCTCTGTCACTCTCACAGTAAAAAAATTTTTTCTGATATTCACCTTAAACCTCCTGTGCTCCAATTTGTATCCATTACTCCTTGTCCTATCACTGGTCATCACTGAAAAAAGCTTAACTCCATCTTCTTGACACTCACCCTTTACGTATTTGTAAACATTGATGAGGTCACCCCTCAGTCTCCTTTTCTCCAAGCTAAAGAGACCCAGCTCTCTCAGCCTTTCCTCATAAGGGAGATGTTCCACTCCCTTCATCATCTTTGTGGCTCTGCACTGGACTCTTTCAAGCAGTTCCCTGTCCTTCCTGAACTGAGGGGCCCAGAACTGGACACAATACTCCAGATGCGGCCTCACCAATGCAGAATAGAGGGGGAGGAGAACCTCTCTTGACCTACTAACCACACCCTTTCTAAGACACCCCAGGATGCCATTGGCCTTCTTAGCCACAAGGGCACATTGCTGGCTCATGGTCATCCCAATAGTTCTTCCCAGATGGGAATCTGCCCCATTATTCTTCCTAAGCCATAAGTGGTTTGAGTAAGTGCTTTGAGGAAAAATGATAAAGTTCCTTGTATCCAGTTATTAAAGAAAACCTTCTTTAAAAATCTCTTATTTGAAATTATTCTGTCAGAGCCAAAAACAATGCATTAGAGCTGGAGAGAAAATATGTATTTAAAAGCCTTAAACTAATGATAAAAGTATTTCTTGAAATCCTACTCCTACTCCTTTCAGTCCATCTGACATTTCAACAATATTGCAGCACACACACACACAGAAAAGGTGAAGGGATGGAGAAACCCTTTACATGCATAATACTGAGGCAAGGAAAATATGACTTGTTCAACATTAACCTTTGACAAATTCGTGCTCATGTCGTTTAAATGAATGAACCTTTCCAGTGTCTAGCTTGCTGGAACCTTGGGAAACAGCAGCGAGGAAGGACTGTAAAAAAGATGCTCATCTCTCTGAAATTATTTTTCTGAGTAAATGAATTATTTCAATGAAATCCAAATAAGGATAAATCTGCTCAGTTGCATCACCTGTTCACAGCCAATGAACTTAAACCTCCTCAGTTGCCATGTATTGATCTAAAATGTCTTCCCTGAGCCTTCTCTTTCCTTTTCCTCCTACAGGCAAAAGGTTAGAGTAAGATAATAGTATTAATTTTCCAGACATCTGCACATGTTTTAATAGCCTTTAGAAGGTTTGAAATGGTTTCTGTTTGACCACCACAGGGCTAAAATGCCATTAAGACTTAGATTGTAGCAATACATAACAATCATAGCCCTGTAGTTCAACCTGGCAATAAAAAAGCTAATTTATTTTATCAGAGATTTAAATTAATGTGGTGAACTCCTCTCAACGGGAGCTGTAACACCATTCTTATAAAAATACCATGGCCCTGGATATTTTCAAAACCAGATTAAACCCTTCCAACAAACCCTGTGTATGTATTTCTTGTGTGTACTTTTTGAGTATTTGTATGTGTTTGTGTTCACATAATACAACTTACGATTTCTGAGATAATTTTGTTTTTTCAGTCATATCTTCATTCTTAGGCTCATTTTTTCCTATCATCTGACTCATCGACTCAGCAGGAAGAAAGTGATTAATAGATCCAGGGATGTCTCCAGAGTTAGCCTTTTTTTACCACCTTGAGAACTGGACCTTTCTTGTGGGCAAAAATTATTACTGGTTAGGTAAATTGACTTTAAAATAGCTTTTAAAATAGCCATATACAGCTAATACGGATGTTTTTGACAATCTGTGAAAGGAATATTTAGAGCTCGGGCAGTTTTCATTTCCAGCTATATGCTAGAGGAAAGCTTCAGCTTATCCCATTATAAAGTGATAAAGCAGCATTTGATGGCAGCAGCTTCTGTGATAAAATGATCATGGCAGCACTGAGAACGAATCTAATAAGGGAATTGATCTGTAGATTCCAATTCTGTAAGAGCCAACATTGATCAACATAAAAGTCAATAACAAGATCGTACGGAGGTCTGCCTAATTCCTTTAGATGAGTTTGGGGCGTAGGCAGAAAGTGAATGTGAAAATGAATTTTAAACTGTAGGAATCACAAAAACAACGACCAGAATTACATTGTGCTACCAGTAATTTCATTGACTGTCATAGTATCAGCAATTTAGCAGTGTGTTGAAATTAGTGAGTAGCATTTAATCAGATAAGGATTAGTAACACAATGCCTGTTGTATAAGTGATACTGAAACATCAGTCCTTTTCATCTGTGTTTTCATGTTAAAGCATTTCTTAACTACAGTGAAATAATAAAAAGCAGCCCACCTTTTTACTGCTAAAGCATAGATACCATGCCATGTGTAGGAAATGCCATAACATCGTAATGGTATAGTTCTTCCTTGTTACAGAAGTTCAGTATAAAGCTGTTTCCTAGAGTGATTCTGACCATGCTGAAATGTTAAGGAAAACTGGTTTTGTTTGTGAGTAATGAAACAAGAGAAGATGTCAGGATGTGCAGGATTCCAGTTTTTACTCTTTGGTGTTCCCATAATTCTTAGCACCTACATGATGTTGGCACTCGTTTAGCAGAGTTGAATTAACATGTTAATTAGTATTAAATCAGCAGAAATGTATTTACAAAAAAGCATATACTGTTTTTTGCCAAATTAACAAAACAACAAAAAATACAACTATGTAATACTAAGAAGCTCAACTTTTCTACAATACTATTCTCACCAAACTGCTTTTTGAACATACTCCCAAGGAGTCTTCCATGCACAAGCTCATTGAAAGCATTTATTTCATTAATTATTTACATTCTGGCTAGCTTATTACCAGGTCATTGATGTAAACGTTGACTTTACAGTAATTACACACCACAGGGAACTGCATGCATACTTTTTCCTAAGATATTAAATTAGCTCATTTTATTACTACTGCAGTACTTACAGACACCTACAGTCATGCTATTAAAATGAGAACTAACTCTTTGGAGTCTCAGAGCTTGAAAACACTGATAGAGTTATAAAGTGAAAACTAGGATCAGTGAGGATTACCTTGTGTCTTTCAGTGTAACTTTTATTTAAAGCAATTTATTAAAATTAATAAGCCTAAGGAATTTGGAACAGGAGTAATTTTAGGCTTACATTAGTGTTGTCAACTCTCCAAAGTATACAGAGAGATTATATTATTTATGTTTATGCATCAAATGTCTGCTTAATAATTCCCAATTTGTATCCTAGGATTTAAGTTTCCAACCTTCTGAGTTACTTTGGAATCTTAATTCACTGGGTTTTGCCATCTCTGGGGGGCTAAATGATACCAAGAGCAGCAAGTCTGGAAAATCTGAAGCAGATGCAAGTGAAACCTTGGGTTTATATTTTTGTACCAGATTTGCCTAGTTAACAGGATTTTTAGCACCCTGATCTTCCATGCAAACATTTGTAATACCATACCTTTGTACTTTGTCGTGGATGTTGTCAGTTAAATCTCAGTAAACTTGCCTGGAGGATTTGCCAGCAGAACTGACAACTCATTGTTAATACTGGGTTAGTGTTTTATGTCTAGCATCTTTTGTGTCATAAGCTTTCTAGGTTTTTTTGGGAAAGTCAGCCTAGTAGGAGGAAAAAAAAAACACAATCAAATGGAAAATATAAAATTGGAACTTCCGTGGAAGCATTTTTATTAGATTAATGGAAAATTCAAATCTGCTCGACTTGAAGTTTCTGGAATAACTGGAAGCTTTATTTTTTTGTACTAAGAACTGATTTAGCTTACTGAAATGTATTTTTCAGTTAATCCTTTAATATTAATTTTATGTATAACTCTTCCTCCTGTTGCCACTGAGCAATACTGCACGTTTGTGATCGTTTCCTGTGTTTCACACAGCTGTGGGTAAGACTTACAAATAACCATCTCCAACTGCTTGCTCATACTGCTGTAAGAGTTGTCCTGGGGTTAATTTACTGTGTATTAACCCCCTCCTCCCACCAAAAATAAATTCAACCAGCTATGGTGGTAAATTCCTGCAATACAGCAGCAACATATAGGGCCAACTAATTTTAGTCAGCCATTCAGACAGACCTGAAGAAAGAACAGAATGTTTAATATCAAAGACAACTTCTATATTCTTACTAGAAAAAATGGGGTATCAGATTTGTGATTTGCTTTGCCTGTTCCAGGCTGAGCTGTAGAACATTTAATGTTACATGCTTTTGCCAAATACCTAGTATCTTCATTAACAGCTTGGTTTGTTGGAAATAGTACCTGTAGCAATAGAGAAATAGAAAAAAACAGCTTAGCGTGATAAGCTTTAAAATGAGAATGTATTTAGAATGTATTTGTTCTTGCCTGCATGGAGATGTATTAACAGCTTCTAGAGGTCTAAGAAGTGATGAGCATATAGTTATTTTGGATAAGGGAGGAGTATTGTAAATAGTCAAAGGCCATTAGCTTCTCACTCCAATCTTAGCCCAAATCCTGTAGATGGTTAAACATGGCCCAGTTAGTTACTCAACAAGTTGACTGCACATAGCATGTTCTCCTGGATGTCTGCTGTGACTAACTCCTGTTGCCCATGTTGCAGAGATTTATTCACTTTCTCTTGGAAGGGATGAGCAGCAAAAGAATAGGACCAGAAGAGAACTGTGGTGAACCCGTTTGCTCCTCTGCTTCACTGATCCTTTGCCATTTTCTTTTCCATGCTTCTTGATACAAAATTTCAGTGCTTGTGGAAATGCACAGGTACAGATAGATTGGTCATGCTTATACAAGTGAACATACGAATCTAAATATTCATGGCAAAATAATCTCATAGACTCAAACTTGTAAGTATTTTATAAACAAAATATATAAATCCAGAAGAATTCTTAAGCTGTCATGTTACTAGCAGTGAACATGAACTCAGGACACTACCCTAATGCTGAGAGCAAGAAAAGCTAGTATCTGAACTCATTGTTTCTTCCTTTGAAAATTCTGAACTTTCCCCACACCCCCAGCAATAACAGTTATTATCTTATTTCCTCATCTTTGAAAGTTTGGTCTCTTTTTAACACACTTGTGAAAATCTAGAGAGACATCCACTGGTATGGGTGGTCCTCTGTAGCTTATAAAATAAGGCCATGTTTTTTTCCTAGAACAAGCACCAAAAAATCACATTGTTAAATGTTTACTTCTAGGCAGAAATACAGGAATATGATTGTGCATAGGGGACTTATTTCATACTGGTGAAAAGTGTATTCTGCAGCTGAGCCACATAATGCCTGACTTCATATTAGTCTAAAATATTTATAAGAAATAGCCACAGTCAGAAGTAGCTTCACACTATTAGGATAAATGGTGATTGTCAAGCAAATTATTAGAGAACTGGAAGGAAAAAAGCGTAGCCGGTTCCACTGTGAAATGTCCTTGTAATTTCCCTGAAGGATATAGGTATAAAAAGGCATCTGAGGTGGCATGTGCCATGCACAAGAACTCTAGTGGGAAGCTGCCTTTCTTTGCATGCAGTAAGCAGCTGGAAAGATGAAGGCAAGTTCCTAACCAAGCTGGTTAACTAGTGGAAAGTGCCCAGTGTGAGAACTGCTATTGCTATTATAAACTGTGAAAATGGAAAGAATAATTTTCTTTTACTACAAAGTTAAACAGTAATGGCCATGAAGTTCTGCTTGTAGGAAGTGAATAGTTGGAAAGTAGGATGTATTTCTGATTTTTCCATCAAATACATAACTTCCAAGAGTTGAAAAAAATATTATAATTTTATTTTCATGACAACAGTAATACAACAGGCATCAGGCATTGCTGTATGTGCACAATATGCAATTGCAAGTATATTTCCTATGTTAGTGATTATTAGAATTAAATAAAATGGAAGCATCTTTTTGCCGCTTTCACTTTTGCTTCGTATTTGGATGTTTTCTGTTAACCAATTGTTCTGTTCTCTTCAGAGAGCAGAATTTACTGTACATCAAAAGCATATGTTTTACCAACTCTGATTTCGCTAAAGGAAAATCTTTTTCTACTTTGAGAGATATTGTTGCTTTTTCCTTCTGCTTAACGTTCTCCTTTATTTCAGAGTATTTATTGTATGAGAAGTTCACACTTCACACTTTGAATAGTGTGTATTCTTAATCTAGGTAACTTCTGATGGAATAGGTGAAGGATGTTCTCTCATCTCCAGGTGAACATCCCTTCTGCAATGCATCTAAGGACTTAAAAAATCAATATTTAGTTTCATGACATATCCTATTTCTGCATAAACTAAAACCACATAAATTGTGTATCTAATAATGTTTTTTCTGTCGTTGGTGTGCTAACTCCTATGGTGTAATGGAAGCATAGTACAGAGTACTATTTCTGTAAGACCTTTGAAACTAAGGTTCATCCTAGATGTGAGAAATTCATAGCTGCACTCAGCTTCTGATGGGTATAACAGCTGAAGATGAGCAAGGGAACAGGAAGAGTGAGCCAGGTCACATGATTGTGAAAAAAAGTCAGCTAGAAAGAGCTCTTGTCTTTCATGAACTTCTCTCACACCTATAAAGAGATCACCAGATCAGCATTCTCTTTGTGTTGCACATTTTTTTGCACATTTTTGGTGGAGTTACTGTTTCTTAACTCATACAGTGTATCGGGGTAGAATCAGAGTGGTGGTGTTGCTCCCTGTGGTCTTGAGGGGTATCTTTTTTGTGCTGAGAATTACTAAAGATGAGTGGTGTGGAGGCTACAGAAAAGGTGATCCCTGCCAGTCCCATTACAATGGTCAGGTTATAGAGGAGAGCAGTTCAGAGTAAGCCTGTTCAGGTTTATGATGCCCCAGGTAGCAGCAGAGTTGGGAGGAGGCCTCACACACCAAACAAACATTTACAGCTCTAGCACGGAGCACCAGGATGAAAACATTTCCTTAGAACACAGAGAGTTTCTTTCTTGTGAATGATGAACTTTGGCTCATGTGAGAAAAGCGAAGCCGATTGATTTAATAGCAATTAAATGATCCAATATTGGAGAGCCACGTATGGCTTGGCATAATTCATTGAAAATTGTTCTGGCAATGCTGCAGGCGATTAGATATTTATTTCAAAAAGTAGAGGGAATTGATAGATAATTCTGCACAGATACAGTCAAGAGACACAATAGTTAGGGGAGTCTCTCAGTAATATTGCCTCACGCCAGCAGGTATTAGCCTTCTTTTATCTTCCTAGAAAGCTTTAATAAGGATGCTGCTGGGGGGAGGAGGAAGTGGCCTACTATTTGATGGATTGATTCTCTGCCTGCCAGATAATTGTATTTCCAATTGCACTTGATACAATAGGTTTCCACCTAAATTATCAATTACTTTGTTTTTATTTTTTTTTTATGTGAGTTAATCTTGACATTGTGCCACAAAGGGCACAGCCTTTTCAGTACACAGATAAAGGAGGAGCTTTTACTGGTTGCAGGCTACCACAGAGAGGCCCTCTATGCTCTACCCTGCCTTCTCTGCCTTTCAGCACCCATATTCTGTGGGGACACAGATCCACTCTTGTTAAGATGCCATGAACTTTCTAGTGTGCACCTGCCCCAGCAGTACTCAGTACGGGGTAATTTCCAAGCCAGTTGGCCCATACGGGTTTTCTGTTCTGCAGTCAAGTGCTCCTGATGGTTTCTTGTCTTCAGAGGGGCCCAGATGTTCCCCATAATGTACAAATATTGACCTGTTTCCTCATATCATTATGTTGGGCACAAGCAAATGGGGCAGGTGATTTGGATTTATAGTTGTAACTCTTCAGATTCATATCTAACCATTTAAACTGATGGGATCTTTTCTGTGGAAGTCATTCTGTGCTGTGGCCTGCCTTTTGTTGCACTGTGTCGTAACATCAAGAGGGATTTTAATGTCCTACAATTTTCAAGGCAGCAGTAACTCCTTGATCTAGTTATGTGACTGTCATCTGAAAATAGCCATAAAGGACACAGTACATTTTGTGTATCTGAGAAGAAATCAGAATCAAGATACATAGTTACCACAATCTGTTACTTGATTTTTAATGGATCATTACTGAGGTTTTTTTAACAAACAGTAGTTTTACCCATTTTTTAATTAGAAAATGGAGAAGAGAAAAGAAAAAATAAATGAAAGAAAACCAATTTTCTTATCATTTTTCTTTTGAAATTGGATGACTTGCTTCAGTGCTGTGTGCCTATATTTAATTAACGATCTCAAACCTTGTTGTGCTGTTTGTTAATGCTAGTCATTGTGCTGGCTGTGTGTCTGCTAGCTTATTTGCATATGTGTGGGGGGAAGTATTCCCAATGTGATGATCTTTTGTTTGATACAGAAATATAATCACATTATGCATCTTGAGAACACACTTTCCTTCTTTGTTAATCATTTTAGTCTGCTGATTCACCTTTGTTATTATAGTTTTATAGAGTCATAGAGTTTAACTCTGGCAAAGATGATTCAAGCACAGTATGGCCCGTGTGCAGCCCAGTCCCTTCTGGTCTCTGACCCACTGTGGAGGGACACCCATAACTCTGGGCTGTTCACAGCCTGCTCTGCTGGGCTACATTTTATCACTGACCAAGAATTGTTTCTGTTTTCTGCCTGTTCCAGTTGGGCTGCTCTCAGCTCTTGTATCTGATATGGACAGTAAGCGGCACACTTAATCCCACTGGATGATGTTATAGGGGTACATTTAGTTTCCCTTACTACGATGCATATATGTTTCCATTTAAGTAATTAATTATTTAAAATGCCTTGCTGGCAAAATGGGAAGACAGCTTTACAACTGTGAAAGTCTTAGAGCACTATTTCAAGGATCCTTTTTTGCCTGAGAAAATAAATGTTCAAGTATAAGTGTTCATCCATCTTGGATGCCCCCAGTCACCATCTCTAATGCACATATCTGGCTATAGTAACTTCCACTAAGGCATCTCTGGAAGCAAAAATCAGGTGAATGGTTTCACTGGAGAAAGTAATTAATTCCTCTGCAAAGTGCAAGTACACAACTTGTTCATATCATCAGTGACTTCTGGTTTTGAAAACAGTGGAATTCTCTGGTTGTTCAATGATGCAGTTGGAATTATTGTCAAGAATAGCACATATACTAAGTCACTAAACCTGTGAGTTTGGGAAAGCATTTTGCCTCAAGCTTAAATCTTGAACAAACACCTGACAGTAACTCTTGTAATAACACTTTAAGAAGTGGGCGCTGAGTAACAGGGCAATAGGCATCACTGGTGGTAAAAA
Source organism: Apus apus (assembly GCF_020740795.1). Classification (NCBI taxonomy): domain Eukaryota; kingdom Metazoa; phylum Chordata; class Aves; order Apodiformes; family Apodidae; genus Apus; species Apus apus. The sequence continues at coordinate 7,934,116 of NC_067287.1, forward strand.
TCACATAGCCTGGATGTGGTTAATGTTTATAACAAAAAGTGCATTGGCTGCTGAGGGCTAGTAGCATTTTAATCTATTCAACAATGTATCAGACAAAATATCTTTATAGAGAATATTGATCATTAAAAATGTTTTCTGTAATCTCTCTGCAACAGATAGTACCTCCTGAAGAACCCTGGAGGAATATGTAATTCTTGAGAAATTACTCACAATCTTCTTTTTTAAATGTTTGTGGGTTTTTTTTAATTGCTAGATTGTCTGGACTAGATGCCTGAAGCACAGCATGCAGATATCAGAGGCTGTAGGAATGGCCACCTGTTTTGTTCTCAAGCAGATGAATGTCTGCAGTGGGTACCAGGAGAGTGGGCTGGGAAGTAGCTGGGCATAAGATACTGTGTGACTGATGTTTCAGGCATGCAAAGAACTGTCTTGCCATTACTACTACTGCACAGTGTGAAAGGCTATAGATTGTTTTTCCCTCTTTGACCCGGGTCTTTGGAAGTAAAGGGTGACGGACCACTCATGCAGCCTTGACAAGGCTCCACATTTTGCCTCCTTCACAGGGCCCCTCTGGCAAAGCGCCCTGACAGGTTTGACAGCATTTGTTCGTCCAAGCTGAGGACCTCAGTGCAGAGGAAGAGGTAGATGTGGTCTCTTAGGTTGCAAGCCTGGAGAACTAACGGGAAAATGGAAAAAGCCTGATCCGAAGTCCTTTTGTTTGTGGTTGGGTTTTTTTAGTCCTTTTTAATTTATTTCAGTGGACTGTGGGTCAGATCCATACTGCTTGTTACATGATGTGTTGGTCCAATGACTGACAAGAGTGCAGATATTTCTTCCTTGGAAGTCGTCGGCCAAGGCATTCACGTAAATCGGGGGTTTTATTGAAACTACAGTTAAAACAAATTTGGCTTAATGCACACTGAAAGCCTTAGTAATTAGCATACAGGTGAACATGGAGGAAAAAGCACAAGCTTAGCCATCCTTCCACGCAAAGCTGAAAAAAGAACTGTGTATATAATCGAACTCCATGTGAATATTAATGCACAAAATCCTCTGAGTCCCTAGTTCCCTGATGCAATTATTTTCTATTCACATTAATTGTTCCTAACAGATGACATTAGTGACTTTGAGTTAAAATGTGTGCAAAGGTGGCCTTCAGCAGATCAATGCTCTTTAAAAACAGGGTCACTTTTGCAATCATTCACTCAAGGTGTAACAGCTCGTAAATAAAACAACATTAACATGTTGATTGATTTAGAAATGTTAATTTTGTAGTTCATTTTTATGCTTTTTTTCCTGAAACCTGTCAAACTCTATGGATAACGGTGGGACTCGTGTTCATTTGTCTTTGTTGCGTGTGAAGTAGTGATAAGTTGCGAAACAGTGACTAGAAGGAAAAGTAGAGTTTATTTTGGATGAAGAATGATCTGTTCTGCAGACAGGAAGTCTTGGACAAAGTAAGCACAAAGAGCAATATTTCAAATTAGGACAAATCCTCTTTTACCTCAGGGTCTTCATTTCCCTTGAAATTTAAAAGCAGAGTTTGGAATTTTTAAAATGCTGATCTGCCACATATTTGACAAATGCTTATTCTTTGCTCATTCTGTTCTGCTCTCCCCAGAAACTCCATTCGCGCATCCTAGACCTCTCTTCTGGGGATTTGCTCTCAGAAGTAGAAAGGAACAGAAGCCTGATGCAATCTCGAGCTGCTGATGCGCAGATTCATGTGAGTTTTTGTGCTGTCCTTGTACCCCTCATTTGGAGCCCTCCTTTTTCCTCTGAAGTCCAGTGTTGGGATGAGCCAGGAGGCTGATCTCTGGATTGAAACACTGTTGAGGCAGATAATACTTCTTCCTTCTGTTCTCTGGAATTCAATATTGTGTCCTCAGTTGATATAGTAAGCAGATAGTGTCACTCTGCAAAAAAAGCGCAAATGTTAGCAATGTCCCCAATATACCTTTTTGAGTATTGATTACATCTCAAAACCTCTGAGAAATGGTCAAGGAGCTTTTTATTAAAGCCTGTACACCGTATTATTCATTCTACTTTTATGATATATTATGTATGAACTTTTAAAAATTCATGGGCTCTGCTTTTTTTTTTCAGATGGGCTTAGCTTTGTGCTTATTTGGCAAAACATTAGCCAGCATGGCTTTCATGTTTCATTGTCAAAGAGAAAAGTAGCCTAAAACCAAAAGTCACATAAAGATGGAGGGAAACAAAGAGGACAAGAACAGAACATTAAACCTGTGTGTGCCTTTGATCTTGAAGTATAGTAGTGTCAACAAAAATGTAATCTCCTTTTTAAGACATACTTTGATATAAAGGCATTGTTTCAAAGGCTCACAAAAAATGCTAATGACCCCTTGCGTTATATGTAATTAAACCTTCAGGTCAGGTTTTTCTAATACAGAGTTCTGTGTCTTCAGTAGCCTGATTCTTTCAATTTTCTGTGATTTCTAGTGAAAAATATGTAGTTAAATTGTAATACTACCATCTGGGCCTTTTAACTTTAATTTTGTTAAAGTTAATGACTTAAGAGTCATGAATACAAAAAATTAAAATTTGACCATGTGAGTTATTAGTCCCATATGCAAGTTAAATATCTTTAATAAATGCATCATAAACATACTATTCAAAGTACTTTCTCAGATAATTTAGGAAATAAAGGGAAATGGCAGGAGAAAATTCAGTTGTCTCTTTAGTGATCTGAATGCCATCTAGAAATTGGGTAGATGTCCTCCTTCAAAAGCTGTAATGGCATGATGGTTTTTGTGCATTTTCTCATCTTTTAAACACTAAAGATGATTACAGTAATATACTGTGGTTTTGCTTTGCTTAGGTGTCTGTATTTTTCCCATTGCTAAATCTGTAGGACCAAATGCCTTTCTCCTCTCTTTAGGGCAGAGGAAGCAAAGTGAGGGGATGGAAAGCTCTCAGACTAACTGAAGATGACAGGGAGGGGAGGCAGTACTTGTCAGCATGCTGTGATCTCCTCTTTTCTCCTACAGGAGATTCTTACAAGAAAGGATTTTACAGGCATCCTTTGCTTAAACACTATGATGACTGGGCTGTAGCCTAGTATAAAGGGGAGAAATTTGACATGACATGTTTTCCCAATGCCACAGCTGAAAGGCAATGAAACAGCCAGAAGAAGCAGATGCTGTCATGGCCTCTATACAGCCAACCCTACAGGGAATGACACAGTCATAGCTGGGGAAGCTGATGACAGAGGGTCTCCCATGGGAACTACAATGTGAGAAATAAAGAGTAATTTGTCTCAACAAAGCAAGAAAGTCTTGTTTCAGAGCCAAAAACACAGGCATCAGCCTGCCTCTGATGCTGAAAGATGTATTCTTCCCAGAGCCAATGGATTTAAAAGCTATTCCTCCTGCATCCATTGACTTCCTAGGAGAACATGTACCAATAACTCCTAAAGGTGAAATGTGCTCTTGCTACCTCTAAATGATTCTCCCATTCATGGGTTTTGCCTGTGACAGAGAATAATGGTTTGCCCTGTAGTTGCGTTTGTCAAAAACAGAACATTATTATGTCAGTTGAGCAATGAACAGCTGTACTGATGAACTCCTCAGCAGTAAAATTTCTGCTCTTTCCCATTTAACTGAAAAAAGGTTCAACCCTAGTAGTAGTAAACGGGAGGAGATGGAGGGAGAAATGGAAGACATTAGCAGAAGGCCAACAAACATGTTATTGTATGAGAAGTACCTGCAAACTGAGCATTTTTCCAGAGATTTGCATGAAGAAGCTGTGTCTATGGCATATAAAGTTTTGATGATTGCTTTGTGAATTCTATAACTTTAGATTTCTTATGTCTTCCTGAATATAAAGAGAAACTTTTCCTCTAAGCAAAATTAATTTGGGGCATATCTACGTACAAAAATTAATAAATACCCTTGAGCTTGCCTTAATGAAATCCAAAGCTAAGTTCTATGAAACACAGTTGTGTCACTCTGTCTAGTGTTCCTGCTAATTAAAAAGATGTCTGATTCTGTAAGGAAACTGGAGAGCAGCATAACAGAATGGTGCAGGCACTTAACATTAAAGAACCTCTAACACTGTTAAGCACAAGAGTATTAGTTTGAAAACAAATTAAAGGCATCCTAGATACTCCTACAGAGGTTTAATATTTTACCTAAAGTGCTATCTGCTCTTCATTACTCTCTTCCTCAAAGCTGGCACTTAGTCACAGTCAGCTGAAATTGCATTTGGAGAGAGGCGATAACTGCACAAGTACTAAAGGCAGCCATAAAGTGTCAATAAATTGCATAAGCAAGAGGCTTCAGCTGTCTGCGAGCGACAGAAAGATGGATTGTCCTACGTCAGAGAGTTTCTTAGACAAAGCTTTGAACTAGATAGGAAACCAAAATTAGACGGTAATGGAGAGATTCCATTCTCAGTGGACATTCTGGTTGGGATACTAAATTAATTTACCTTGTCCAGAGTGTACAGCCTCATCTGTTACATTGTAGGGCTATAATGCAGTTGTCAAGATGTACTTGTATTCTTATAACTTTGTTTTCTGTCTCTTACTGGAGCACACTGCTTATGCACAAAGCATAATTCAAGTAGACTCAGAATAATCTTTGGCAAAAGAAGAGCAGAATTCTGGTTATAAAGAAGAACACATGGGGGACTGTGGATTTTTCCCCCAGCAAATGAAAATATTAGCGATTTTTTATTTAGTTCTCTGTTATAAATTCACCAGGTGCTAATGGCCCATCAGGAAGGTGTAACTTGTTCATTTCCTTTTTCCTTGTCCTTCTTAATCAAGGGGAAGTTAAAAGATCTTTCTCCACCCATAAAATAGTTCTGTTTCTTCTCATATTTTAGGAATGCCAGCAGAATGTGAAATCCAGTATACCTGTCTTGAAATGCCAGAGTCAATTAAACATGACAGGTGCTTGCCGCCTGTATCCCCGGAGCAGCTGCAGTAGCAGTGAACTCTCCCTCTCAAGTGCTTGCAGTGAATATTCCAGTGGTTCCTCCCACACTTGGAATGATGGAAAGACATGCAGCAAAAGGGTAAATCAAATTAATTTTCTTCCTTTATTAGGCTTAAATTAATCCAAAACAAGATTAATTGAAAAGTTGCTTATTTAAAATTTTTTGTTCCCGCTTTCTACCCTGTATTATATTTAAAACTGTTGCTCCTAAACTCAGTACAGGTTCTTTCTCCAATGTCTCTCTCTCCTCCCTTGTAACTTTTTTTGTACAATTCCTTGCTCACTTCAAGTTGCTCCCAGTTTCCTCATTCAGGCATTTATTCTGTCTTTCACAATTCAAATTGTTCTTCTTCTTTATCTTAATCCTTTCATTTGTATTGTTCTTCCTACAGGCTTTAAATTCACTGCAGCCTTCACACCACTGTGAAATCCTTTATTAAAAAATAAAATTGCTATTAATAGCAATGGATAAAATGTAATGCCCTATGCAACTCCTAAATCTCTTTACTAAAATTTTTCATTAACAGCACTTGTGAGTAAATGTGAGTTTTATTTTGTTTTAACAGTCATCCGTGAGCTGGGATAAAAGAATAAGCATTGGTTCTTCACTCCCAAGCAACCTCTCAAGTCCTGCAGATGATCTACCTCCAACTCGTATCAAGGAAAACCATATCTTGGAAGCACTGAAGAAATTACAGAAGCAAAAAATATTACTTGAATCACCTTCAGTAATATCAAAATGGGGTTACAAAGATTGCATGAACTCTAATGAAGGAATATATTCCCCTGGAGTTAAATGTGGCAGCCACAATGAGCAGACTCATTGTAAGCCAATGGAAGGGGGAAGTATTTGCATTGAACACAACAAAACTTTCTCCTATGATTCAGATTCACATGACGATGCAGATGATGACTCTTCATCCTCACTGTTGCTGCAGGAGTTACCAAGCAAAGACTGCAGGACCCATTGTAACAAATTAACTCACAGCATTTCTGATAGTCTCTTTGACTGGGATCCTAATAGGAAACTCTTGCCAGAAAGAAGTTCATTTTTTAATTCAAAGGAAAGACCTGAAAAGTTGACTAGTTTTGTCAGTGGCTTTCAGGCAGAAGTAAAATTGTGTGCCAGAGCAAAGCTGCCTGAGTTACAGTTCAATCAAAGCCATGCTAATATAGGCTGGAAGGAGCTTAATTTTCAGCTTTCAGATACTGATGACAATGAGGCCTTGGATGAATTGCATATAGAAAGCAGTGATGAGAAAAGTCCATCAGATTTATTAGCAACTCCTTTTACTGAGAAGTACACAAGGACCTCTGACATGCTCAAAGTCACAGAGAATTCTCAGTTTGTATCTACGGACAAAGAGGAAAATCAGGTATCTGCTCACTCAGACATTAGGCCAAAGACATGTAATTTCATTAAACAACAGAAGGTTATAAAAAAGACCTCTTCTGAAGAATGCATTACCGTAATATTTGATGCTGAGGATGGAGAACCTATTGAATTCAGCTCACATCAAACTGGAGTTGTCACTGTAACAAGAAATGAAATTTCAATCAACCAGCCACAAACTAGGTCCAGTGCAGAATATACTGAACTTATACCTCAGGGAATAACTGATTTGCAGACAGGAACCAGGGCTAGAAACTGCACTGCTTTAGAAAGACCTGAAGATGAAACTGATAAACAGACTCTTGAAGATAATACAGGGAATAAAAATACAGTTGTCCCCATGACCTCCAGTGAATCTTCACACTGTGGAAGAGCAACAGTGCAAAATATGTCTCGACAAAAACTAGTGAAGCCAGTGTGTGATGTATCCCACAAGGCCAATTCAACCTCCACTGTGCATGCAGGAATCAATCAAAAGCCATGCTTGACTAAAATACCCAGCAGAGGTAAATTTTCTCCACAAAAGTCAGCGATGACCGAGAGTGAGGAGACACATGTAGCTCAACCAGTGGGCCCTACAACCCTTGAAAAATCACCTGCTCTGCCACCTGTAAAGCTCTCAAGATTCAAAAAGGCACAAAGTCCGCCTCGTAATTTTGACTCAAAAGTTGATCTCCAGGTTCCAAAGCCCCCTGCCCATGTTCTGCCTGGCTTGAAACGTCCAGGTAGAGGAGACAGGTCAAAGTATCCAAAGAGCCAGAATCCAGCATCACCACTGTTGCCTCAGCACCTTATAGAGCCCAGTGACTATGGAGAACCTCCAACCAGAGACTTTCATTGTGATTTAGCAACTGTAGAAGCCCGATCACCATCCCCACCCCTTCCTCCAGGGAGGTCAACATCCCTGTTGATTCGGCCTAATTATGCTCATGCACCTCCTGTAGTGGTAAAGTTAGGAGGAGCTGGTCCCAGTGAAACAGCAAAAACTATACTGAAATCATCACCAATAAAAGGATATGTGAACTCTGGCTTTCTTAATCAATCTAGTAATGAAATGCAAGCAAAAAATTTATCTTCTGGGGCCAAAATTGAATTATCTTACCTTCAAGAAAATGCAGAAGCAATTATGCAAAATAAATGCTTATCTCAGCAACCCCACAGTGCATGTCAAGTACTTTCCAAAGTTTCCACAAAGCAAATCTGCCCAAAAAACCCTAATCAGCGGGATCTCCACAGGAATCATGAATTTTCCAACACAGGTTTCCAAAAAGCCAGATCCTTTTCTCTGGGTGGTCCATCATTGGAAGCAATTTCTTCACAAGATGTCTATTCCAGCAAAAAAGATATTTCCAGTGACAGTGGGGTGGATCAGCCACAAAAGATGTCAGATATTCTCCCTGCAACTCCTCAGTGTCATACAACAAGCACAAGTGAGCCTTTGCTATCTCAGGTAAACAATTCTACATTTTCAACACTGTTTCATGGTAGTGACGCTGCACATGCTACCCAGAACTCTAATGAGAAAGGAATGAAAACCCGTCTCCCTGTAGGACTGAAATTATTTGTCAAATCTCCCCAACTACTCCGAAAGAGCTCTACTGTACCAGGGAAGCAGGAAAAAGACAGCATAAATGCAGCCTCCAAAAGTAATGGGAGTTCAAGTAAGCACAAGCAAAATGAATCTGTAAGCATAACCACTAGAGGTGCAATGGCTGCTGAATTAAAAGACTCTACATCTGACACTGAAGTAAAAAATAATGTTACTGTGGGACTTAGTATGGATACAGCATCACCTCATTCACATGAGAACTGCAACTTGGTGGTAGACAGAGTAGATGGATTAGAAAACAAATTAGTTAAGAGATCTGTTTCTTCTAGCAACAAGTCGCACTTGAAGCCAGCTCTGGGCATGAATGGAGCAAAAGCTCGTAGCCAGAGTTTTAGCATTCATACAGGGGAAAAGCCATCTGGCTCTGTGACAGAAGGTCTTGGAAAAGTACGGACTCAAATTATTACAAACACTTCTGATAGAGGAAATTCTCTAACAAGGCAGAACTCAGCCATGGAAGGACTTCAAATCAAGGCCATTCCTGGATCAGCAGTAATACCAGAGACTCTTTCATATACTCCTAAAACCACAGAAAATTCCTATTTTAGACAAAGTTCTCTTGGAAATACAAGTAGTGGCAATAGCCAGCATGGAAGCCCAAGCAAACTGCCCTTCAGGTCATCTCCAAAAGTAGACTTGTTTCACAGCACTTCAAAATGTGATGGAAACAAACCTCAGAAAGACGCACGCAGTCTATCTGTCCAGAGTGAGAAAAGCACTGAAAGTTTTAAACATGAAGCTATAAGTAAAAAAAGTGTTCTGCCAGCAGAATTGGAGTTAGAAGCCTCAGCTGCTGTATCTTCCAAACAAATGTTATCATTTCAAAGCTCGGATCGAATGAAGTGTCCTCATAAACTGGAAGCAACAAAGTCACAAAGACAGAAAATGTCTTTAAAGTTATCAGAAGCCTCTGAGAAGGTTACCAGTGTTTTGAGTTCACCAGCTCAACAACCTACAATAGAGGAGAAAGTCATGTTATGCATCCAAGAAAACGTGCAAAAGGGTCAGGGACAAACCAAATCTCCTACTGTGGAGACTAAACAAAAGACTGGGCCCTCTCTAGCTAGTTGGTTTGGCTTTCGAAAGAGTAAGCTCCCAGCACTGAGTAGCAGGAAAACTGATGTTCCTAAAATAAAGGTAGAAAAAAAAGATGTAAAAGTTTCAGGATTTGGAATTAAGCAGGCAAAATTGGAGAGAAGAAAAGAAAAAAAGAAAACTGAGCAGCACTGTGAAATAGAAAATGAAATTAACAGGGTAACAGACAACAGTGATATTCTAGCTGATGTCATGGAGAGCAACATTATGAAACCTTCACAAGACGTGCTTAGTGAGATGGAGTGTGAACAAGTCAAAGGTTCCACCACAGCTACGTACTCACCAAGAGACAGTTTTATGAAAGAGCTTTTAAACAGGTAAAAAACTCTGGAACACAGTTTGGGGTGTGTTGTTACATGCTGTAGCTTTACAGATGTTCTGGTGCTAAGTTCAGTGTATGTTCCTTTTAGACTAAGAATGCATAGTAGTGATCAGAAGGTACACTATCAGGTCTTCTATTTCTGTGGGGAAAAAACATGAATAATGAGATTATGATTTTGTTCATGTTACTTTGTTAACCAAGCCAATGGTCTTTGAAATTAAAGAATGGCAAGTTACGTCCAAGTTGATAAAATTCAAATTATTCCAGAAATCAAGAATCTAAGCAGATGGTGTGTAAAGAGAGAGGATAATTAGATACATGTTGAAATATATTCCATCTTCATATATTGTAACCAGCAAATATATATTTGGTAACTAGTCAGAATTAATGATCTTTCTAGCTACCACAAGCTTTGGCCACAGAAGAACTTAGCAATTGCTATACTGTGTTTTCACATTTGCCCCACAGCAGTCTCAAATATAAAATAAATCATTATATGTGAAAGACTAAATTGATATACTACCTGAAATTGCAAGTGACAGATTTGATCAAGGCTAGTTAGAAACATTTATCACTCAAAGGTCTAGAGACAGAAAGATACAGAGAGGTTACTTTAAACATTAAAGGAATGGAAAAGTAGAGTGATTGAAGAAGGGCAGTGTAATTTATCAGAGGAATCACTCTCTACCTGCAGAGTTGATAAGAAAGCAGCTCAGCAGACAGAAAGTGGATCAAATAATGTTTCCTACAGGAGTGTGTCGAAGGGCAGCTCCCAGTGCTCCTCTGTTCATGGCAACTCCATCAGCTCTCAAGGAAACCACAAGAAAAACAGTAACACAAAAGCTGATATGGAAATGCAGAATCAGACCCTGGTAAGTGTTTTAGTAGATGAAAACATTATTACCTTCTTTTTAACTTCTGATGTGTTCCTTGTTGTCAGAACAGACAAACAGGATAATAACTGTTTATATATGATAGAAAGATTTTGTGTAGCTAGAGAATTGTGAATTAATACAAAAGCTGGCAGCTTGACTAAAGGCCAGATTATACAGCTAGTCATGAAGATTCTACTGCTTCTGCTGGCAGTTCAATTCCAGTGGAGATATATGCACAAAGATGCTATAATCATACTGTAGTAGAGTGAAATAATAGGACCACTTCTTAAATTTTTTTTCCCCTTTCCCTGAAAATTGCGTTGGACATTCCTCTAAACATTGTAGAAATCATTAAGCCTAAAAAGTGCACTGCTCATGGGGAAGGAAAAGGCAAAGTATTTCACCATGTTTTCGGGTATATTTGTCACTTAAGAGAGTCTTTCAAAAGCAAAAAAATACATTTAAGTCACGTCTCTCTTTGTACCATGGAAAATCTCCCTGTTAATGCCCTGTAGTTAGTTTTATGCTTTGATAAGGTGCTACCTATACTTGATACTTTAATTTACCCAGAGTGAGAACATTGCCATGTAGAAGAAAAATAATTTTCTGTTAGCTGCTAGATTTCTGGTTCTTGAAAGGTTATGTGAGTGGCTAACTCTTCTGCATCAAGAAGCATACACACAACATCTAGGATTGTAGCCTAAAGTCAGCCTGAATGTATGCCCTCCTGTGTGAAGCTTCTAATAATTAACCTTAGAATTTAGTGACCAATTTCTGGCCTAGCCAGGGCCTTTCTCATGATGTTTTGAAGTCCAGGCACCAGGAGAACAGAGATGTTTTAACTAGATGAGCATTCTTTTCTCATCTGTGATAGCTGTCATGAATATATTATGATGATGATTATTAACAGTAGAAGCAATTTTCACAAAATAGTCTGAAAACTTTTGCCAAATACAACACTGAACATGAAGTTGAGGCTATTACTGTTGTGATAAAACTGAGTTATTGAAGTACAGCACATGCAACTGTTTCATCTGGGATAATTTGAAATACAACATTTTTTTAAATGTGTTTCAAGGGTAAAACAAATTTCAAAGAGCTTCATAATGGGAACTGGAAAAACTCTTTGCTTAGTACTGTCATTTAGGATGCTTAAGGTTAAAGTATCCCACACATGGTTTCAACTTCAGGCAAATGATTTTTTTACATGAATGCAGATGTCTTTCCTAAGAACAACTGCAAGGTCATTTTTTTTAAGTTACGAGGAACATATGTGGAATGAATGTGTTGGAAAACTTTTTACTCTTGACTCCTGTGGTATCATCTCTTTGAAAATGTAGATGTCTCCTGCATTATAAAACCACAAATTATAAGCATATCTAAGGTTGTCCTTGTAGTGTCACTGAAAGGGAAGAGAGAGAATGAAAGTCTGGAAATGTGCAATATGCAGGAAATTCAATCCAACTGATCTAGAACTTTGATAGCAAGGCAGAGCCCCTTATCAGAGCCACTCAGTTTAACTATGCCCCATTTAATACGGTCCTGACAGCTTAGGGTATATCTTCACTGTACAGAAGTACAAAAAAACTCTACACATTGCTTCTACAATTTCTTTCTAGCTTGGTATTTCCTAATGCTGCAATAATTTGCTGTGCTTTTTTTCTGTCATTTTGTGAAGTCTTTCTAAATGCAGTGATAATAGTAATTTAAGACTTTAAGTATATCTTCAAGAAACACACTTTTTTTTTTTCAGAGAACTACAACTTGTCCTTAATATGCATAAATAATGGAGAAATGCTAATTATACTATTTAGTTTTTAAGGACATGTTGGTCATGGAGAAAAGGCATTACCTGTTCTATACCTTAGACACTTTTGTTTGTAGGGAATCAAAGTATTTTCTGCATTGTTTTTGAAGATTAAGTTGTATTATATGCTTCATCTTTGTGAGTTTTATATTGTGTTTTTAGTGGCACTTTTTTCCTAAAAGAAGTATCTCATGCCAAAAGACTGAGGACATCTAGAATAGCTTAAATAAAAATGTGCTTACAATTCTAAATGTGAACTTACAAAAAAGATATACCTGAAGATTCCACAGTATGTGATATTTCATCTTGTCCTCCAAATTTATGCAAGAAAAACAATGAAAAGTTTAAATTCAAAGTTCATGCATCTTATTACTATCATTTCCAGTTATTCTTTGGTATCTGCTTACTTTGAAGCAGATGGCAAAGAACTGGGAGATAGCTGTGACTGAAAACAGTCACATGCAGTACAATGGCCTGGTGTGCATTTTTTTTGCTGTTAAAAAGACAAAATGAGTACTTTTGGAGAAAACAGCATAAATCTTTTGAAAAGCCCTAAACAAATAAGATTTATTTTCTTTTTTGAACAATGTAAACTGCATTCCGTCATTCAGGTTCAGAGCAGAAGCAGCTGTATTTAAAACTGCATACCATATATGTACTACTTCTTTAAATCCTGGCATAACATTTTTTAACATGAATTTTCTATAAAGTTTTTCCTTTAAAGCCTGTTTAATTTTTGATGATTAAGTCTCTTATCTTATGATATGCCAGGTAAAGACTTGGAGCACTATTATGCTATAACATATGCATCAATTACCTCTGATTTCTGTTCATGCAAAGGATGTTACTGCTTGGCTACCACTGAATTTATGGAAAAAGCAATATTCCACCAATGGTAGCCTTGTGCATTCACCTGCAGAGGAATATGCTTCCCGTTAGTGTTCATCAGAAAAGCACTTTGCTCTAAAAGCCAGCCAACAGAAATACATGATCCTTTAGCCCACACCAAGGGTATTCCACATTCCCCAATGCTTTTTCATGTCCTTGGCTAGAGCTTAAGGTGAGATACAATCATTTTTGTGCTGCACTGCTTCATTTCATCTTTGTGATTTTATTACAGCCCGGTGTAATTTAGAAAAGCCAAGGGCTTTGCTTTGTGAGGTGGAAGTGTGGCACCAAAATCAAGGGACCAAGCATTTTGTATGTCTGTGTCTTTCTGCAGTCTGTATGTTTGGGGAATACCCAGAGATCTATCCTAATATTGTGAGATGTCACATCAGCAGCAAGCCACAGACCGCCATGCAGTCTGCAAATGTGAGAAACTGTTCTACCCTTAATGCAATGCCAATGATCACATACTCTTCATTTTCCATAGGCTGGGGCTCCTCTTTTCAGAAGAGAAAGATAAAGTTACGTCACTGAGACTAAGAGATTATAAATGCACTTTTATAAATCTAGAGAGTGAGCTTTTCATGTCTAAGTGAGGCTGGTCACAAGAGGTCAAGAGGGCTGCTTGTGTAACCCAGACAAGCAGAATACATACTGTGATCAAAGATACATCATGCAAATGATGATAAAGTCTACTGGTTTAGGTTACAGAACATATTTAATGTTACTGTAAATGTGCTGTAAGTGGTTTAAAACAGCAAGGAGTGATTAACAATGTAAGATCTCTGAGATACTAAAAGTAATTTTTTCTGCAGTGCTGGCTTTCCTCCTCTCATCACCCTGAAAGTATCTTCATTCCTGTTTGATTTATATAGCATGGCAGAAAAATATGTTCCTGGATCTGAATTATGGCCACTGATGGCATGTAATGGAAGGGGTTTTCACTGTGCACTAGGAAGATACTCAGATTATATATACACTTGGGAAGCAGGAGTACAGAAGAACAGACGAAAATATGTCTTCATCTGAAAAACAGAATATCATGGGCATTTTAATAACCCATACTTGCATAACATGCAGGCTCTTAGTGTACACTTCATTCTTAAATTAAGTTTTTCTCTCTGCTTAGCCAATAAATGCTTTTCAACAGAGATGGAAACAAAAAAACTCAAGTTCAGTGTTTGCAAACTGAGGTAGAGAGGTACCACATCACATATTAAGTTCACATTTTTTTAGCAGAGAATTTGAAACATGCTATTTCTAGAGAGAAACAAATAAGAGGTCAGGAGACTGGAGCATAATTTTTTTTTTTTAATTAATGCAGAAAAATACTTTTTTGAGGAATTTCAAATTCCCAGGGTATTTTTGACTGCTGCATATTGTGACTGAATAAAGTTATTATCCTCAGGTGTCATTAATATAATAAGACAGACTACATTCTTTCACTTTTAGCTGCTCTGTAACTTTACTTGTGTTAATTTCTGAAAAAATATTCTGTTTTTATCATGAAGCAAAATAAACAGAGTCACAGATGTTCTTCACTTTTGTTGTTGTACTATGTACAGGCTAAAGTAGTCACAGAAAACCTGCAAGAAGAGGAGGAAGACACCATGACAAGGACTACATGTCAGAGTCATGTGATAGGTACAAAATTGTATTTTATGCTGGTTTTTATTGCTGTCTCAGTCCTTGGAAAAAATCCTGTTTAATTCTCATTACCTTGTTTGCCCACCTAATGTCAGCTTTAGCATTCATTTAGCTCTGTTTCTTGATAGCCAGATTTCACCAACTGTATAAAAGATGAGTATGCACCATTACCAATTGTGTGTCAATGCAATGCTTGAGAGAAGGGTTTTGGAGTATGGCTATGAAAGATAATTTCAGCCTCCAAAACTATTGGGTTACACATTGTGTCTTAACTCGAGGGTTGTAGTGCATGATACTGTTCAGTGGGAATAATACTGATATACTGTAAGTCTGCCATCTGTCCTTGGGTGAGTAAAGTTCAAAATAAAATTCTGAACAGAAAAATAATTACTGTGGTAAACTAAACTAGGAGGAGTAGCAAATATGTCTGTTCAGAAGACCTTAAAAGTTCTTATTTGAAAATAAAGTTGCCTTTGCTCTGCTCTTTTCAGTAGGCTAGCACCATCTGCCCTGCTTCTTAATTGGCATGTACTAATTTTTAACCTTAGTACATGTTAAAATGCCTAACAGGCACTGGAGGACAAAGCATAAGTGTGTTTGGGATCTGTGTTAGAGCAGGATGGTACCAATATAAGGAACTGACAGTGAGTGGAAAAGATTCTCCTCTAGTAAGTTCCCTCTGCAGGCAGAGACTGCAGCAATAATTAAAACTGATCAGGTGTTTTCAGGACACTAGAAGAGATTTTGCTAGTCAGAAGCTCTTACATTTCACTAATACTGTCAGCCCAGCAAGTGGAGCTGAACAGAGGTACCATGTCTTAACAGGAACCCTCTGGGGTGGTAGGAAGGTGTTCTCATGTCTTATTAATTTGTACATCCTTATCCAGGCCCAAATGCAGCCAAATAAGTAACTGTGTAACTTCCAGAAAAGATCCCTAAACTCTTCCCTCCCTAAGAACCCAGCCATATTAATTGGCTCATTACAGCAACTAAATAATAAAAACTTTGAACAATGCAGTCTAGGACTGGGTGGATTCTGTGAGGGGGTAGGCACTAGCCCTGAAAGGAGAAATATGTACTTCTTACTCTGAATAAAGGACTTGCTTTCCATTACTAGAAAAGGCCCAAAATATAGTATCATACCTTAGGCTTTTCAGAATTATTTCTCCTCAGACTGAAATAATTATTTTGCATCCACCTCAAAATTCTCAAAACTTTTACTATTAATTGATGTGAAATATTTGGGTTTAATTTTTTTAATCCAGATACTGGAACAAGAAAAAACAATTATTCGCAGAGCTTTTTTTCCAGAAAGACTCCAGTGTTTCCTGGGCGTTCATCAGTGTAATTGGTGATTGTGGCTGAAACCTAATTGCTAAATATGTGCAGGTGGCTTTTGAGGGTGTTAATATTTTGCTTCTCCCACTGGCAAAACTGAGTCTCTGCCAGGACATGGTGATTATGGAGCTGGTCGGTTGGCATTCCCCAAAGTCAGACTTCAGTTGTACCTTGGGTTCATAGGGCCCTCAGTTACCTGGCAGAGGTCATTCCCATGGGTCTGGCCCTCTTGTGCACCAAGTCCTTTTGTTCAAAAAACAAACAAACAAAAAAAACCCCATCCTTTTCTTCACCTTTTTCAGCCTAATGATGTGGATAAAGCAACAGGCAGGACTGTGGCCCCAGTCTGTACAAGCCCACAGGAGGCAGTGTTAGAGATGCCAGGCAGTGCTGCCCTTGGCAAATCCTTAAAGTTTGCACAGAGACCTTTCCAACATCTGAATTACACCAATTACAAAAGCATCTTCTTTTCCCCAGTCAATGCCATCTCTTAAAGGCTCAGTGCAGGATGCCAGCTATCCATATTCTGCCTTGTCAAACTATCTAGAATAACTCAAGGAGTTTGCTCTGAGGATCTAGTTGTTAATGTCAGGAAACTCCTTGATGGTGGGAGACGTTATATGCAATAGGTTGTAAAAATAATAGATGTCTAAGCAAATTTGTTAACATTAGCACAGTGAGTCCTAATGCAGAAGATACCAGTCATTACTTATTTCATCAGGACAGGCCAAAGCCTGGGAAATTAGAAACATGGATCTAAGTGCACTTCCTGAATACTCCTAAATCAGTAACTTGCTGTGTTTTATACCACTCTCACCAGGCTGTGTTTTATCTTAGATATGTATTTCAGCTGCTGTATGTCCACATTGCTCTTTGTGCATACCAATCTTTCCTAGGTCTCGTTGAGCTTGTTTTATCAATTTCCTTGACAGAGATTCTGGCATTTTTCTGGTACAAAGGTTTTAATAGAAACACATTGAAAGACTGAAACTCTGTGCAGTTTCTTAAATCCTTCATTTGGAACATTTCCTATGTGAGCTTGCAATTTTTAGTCAAAACCAGACACAAGGAAGAACTTGTGAAAATTATAAAGAACATGTTGGTATGGAGAATTATCTGAGATGTGAGAGAGCCGAATTTGGCTTTCTTTGTTATCAGCTCCTAAGATTCTGTTTGTCAGAAGCAGAAGGGAATAATACAAGAAGGATGGCTCTTGAAATGATTTGCCTCATTGCCATCAAGCACCCAGTGTGAGCCAGGTCCTTAGTCTGATCAAGGAGGGCAGTTGCCCTGTCCTCTGAACAATTCATGCCCTGGTGGAGGGTTTTGGTCTGTTGTTTTCGTGGAACAGTTTCACAGTGTTGGGATTTCTTCCAAAACAGGAACATCTTTGAAATACTGAAAATTTCAGTGGGCTGGAAGTTAATTTCCTACCACATTCTTCACCACCATAAACAGTTGTTTCAAGGAAACAAAGTTCACTGTGGTTTTGTAGCTGTGCTTCAATGAGTTTATTCTACTGATTTTGATCTAAACTGTTAAGAAATTAAGAGCTGAATGTATAGAAGATGTAGAAAGGCATTGATTAAGCAGGGAAGATTTTCTTTACATAATAGGAAAAACATGTGTTCCTGTAGTTGTCACTATAAAATACCTAAACTGACATCAGTTCTGCCCAGTTAGCTAATAAACAAGATATATATAACTGAACAGTCCAAGGTTGGTATCATGTAAGACAGTGCTGGTTCA
Source organism: Apus apus (assembly GCF_020740795.1). Lineage (NCBI taxonomy): Eukaryota > Metazoa > Chordata > Aves > Apodiformes > Apodidae > Apus > Apus apus. The sequence goes on from NC_067287.1 coordinate 7,951,803, forward strand.
TCACTTTCTAATAATGAGATACTCCTGAGTGTGTTAAACAAAAACGTGTAAATGCCAGTTGCAAGGTTTTTTTATTTCTTCTCAGTTGTTGATCTAGACAAATTTAAGGAATTTGGTGACCTTCTGAATTTTCTAGATCGAAGGAATACAAGAATGCAGAGTAATATAAAATTTCCCTTCCTAGTATACCTATATCACAGGAACACATGATCATTTCCATAGGAAGCAGTCATTTATATTGTGCTATATTGTACTTAAGCGTATATTGAAAATGTGGGGTTTTTTTTAATTTGGAACAAAAATACTTAATACTCTGGATGCCTTTGCTTTACTGTCAGTAAGGATGCCACGCATGGCCCTGGCAGCACAGAGGCTACTTGTGCTCCCACTTCCCACAGGCAGGAGACCTTAGAATCACTTTCAAGTCCAGTCATCTTCAGAGCTCCTTTCTCAAGCCCTTTGGAATAAAATACATGGGTTTTGAAAGTGATGAAGTAGGAAATGCTCAAGGACCCAATAAGAGGAGGGCCCTGATATAAAGGTTGACTTTCCCTTCATGTTATGAGATACTCCTCAGCTCAGGCAGGTACAGCAGAGACTCCAAACGTTCCTAAAATAAAAACTATTTTCTTGAATGCAAAGACAATGTATCAAACTCCTGGCAGTATTGCTTCCATGTGAACAAAGAAAGCCTTCTCCTTACAAAGAAAAAATAATTATGTTTCCCCTAAGGGAGTAGAACTGTCAGTTTGTCTTGAATTTCCCCATTGCCACAATGGCCAAAGAAAATTGCAAGACAGTTGCAAGTGACACCTTTACATGGAGAAGTTATTAATTTGAGATATTGAGAAGGAAAAACCTTTGTGAGAAATTCTAATGTTTCACATTTCAACTGCTGTTTCGAATTAGCAGTCACTCCTGGAAAAGTGTGATTGTCTTAATTATAATGTATTAAGAGTTTTCATTGATAAATACCTTCAAGGGAAAAGCCAAAAATCCATAGCACAAGAAAATGTATGCTAGTTACTGAATAATTCATGCTTGCAAACAGTTTGAACACTATGGTACACAAAGACAGTTTCCTTGATTCTAATACTCTTCTGTTACGGCTAAAATAAGGGCACCTCAGAGGAGCAAATGTATTTTTGGCCATACAGGTCTCTACATAAATTAAAAAGTTCCTGACTTTGTTTTCTTCCTAGGGATATCTCTCTGTAGTGAAGAGGAAAGTTAATTCTAATTAATCACATCATTCTTCATTGTTGATATAAACCTATGCTGAGGCTGAAGAAGGAAAGCCTGAGTGTGCCATTTTCTCAGACTTTAGTGATTTACCAAACCCCATGTGTGAAAGCTGCATGATAATAATTTTTCTGGATCCAGTTTTCTTTCCTCTTTCTCACCCCAAATGGGTGACACATTCACTAGAGAGTGAATGTTGAATGTGCTTTTTGCTAATGGTTTACTTAAGCTTCACACCAAATACAATCTCAGCATACATTCACCAGCCTAAATACACAGATGAGAGATGTCCGAGGTTTCAAGACTACTCTTAAATTTAAACTCAGGTTTAAATAGAAAGAAAGGGGATATGTTGTTGTTGTTGTTGTTTTTGTCACAGATATTTCGATGTGCAAATACATTTTTTCACCATAGTGGATTTCCAGTGATTAATACAACTTTAGCAAGTCCTAAATAAATCAAACAGGCACTTCTGGTCTAAAGCACTGAAGTTCAGGGAGTATATGAAATCATGGACAGTTCTTCTAGATTAATTCTTTTATTAAATCAGAAAGTTTTTGCTTTCAAATGTATTTTTAATATGTCACTGAGGGAACTAAAAGCTCAGGATTCATTCTTCAATAAAAGTCTCTTGAGTTTTGACACCAGTGACACCATTGCAGGTGGGTTTTGTCCTCAGAATGACATCACGGGTAAAAATAAAATGAATTGTAAAAATCTGAATATACCTGCAGTTTGCTTCAGCATTTTGGGTACCCCTGAGAACAAATACTTGATAACACAAGAATTGGTGGTAGCATGGTAAAACAAAATATATCTGGGTTTTGTTGGTACTATCTGCTCCACTGGAAGCACAAGGTAAGACCCACTGAAGCTGTATGGGGAGTTAATTTCCTGAGGAAGGCTGGGATTAGAATCCACAGTAGAAGGATTTACCATTTTTGGAAATACATTATCTAACTGTGGCATTGACCCCTACTGGGTTTGGAGTATTTCAGGAGAAATTTAGAGCCAGGCAAAGATTATGAAGATAAATGTACTGTGAATTTTTTAAAATTTGAAGAAAAACTTGGGTCTGATTTTTATCCAGTTTTCAGTAATAGGTCCAGGTCAGTTGCTCAAAATTGATTCATCCAACATTAAATGGGAACCTTGTAGTTACTGGCATTTCTGTAATACAGAGAAAATGCCTGCAGATCCTTAAAAGGGGGTTTTTTTAAGTTTCTGGCTAGATAAAGGGTTGGGCTTCCACCCTATCACAGCATTAAAAGTTCATTGTAGACTTTGCTGCATTGTGCTAGAACAAAAACACACCCTGAGGTCAAGGGATGCTTTTGTAGCTCTACTATAGCCCAGTGCTCAATTCTATTACAGTTCTTGATAATCATCTGCCTTATAGCAGGCTTTGTCATCATTTTTTTTGTACTTTCCAAGAAAAACCTTGCAGAAGGGTTTTCCACTTAAAAGGCAATCTTGTCAGAAAAAAAAAGGAAGGTCTGTCTTTTAAGCAACTTTTTGAAGATCTGCCTTCTTTAGAGAATATTTGTTTAAATCCCTTAGATGCCTAATGTTCCATGAAAGAAGTGTTGTTGGTATTTTATGTGTTGCATTTTGTTGTAAAGCCCACCCCATTTAAGCATTGTATGCAGCAAAGTAATCAAACTACATTTTCAGTAGAAACCAAGAATGTCCTTCACAGCAAGTTTTATGGGTGAGTTGCTAGCAACCTGATATCAATTTCACAGATATACTGATAGCAAATGTAGGACATATAACACAGGGTAGATGTAGGTGGGTTTGACTTAAAATGAAATGTCAGTGTTATAATTATTTGTATTGAGGTATCAAAATACTGAAGATGATAGCCTTATCTGTGTATTCTGATATTGTTTTATTCAGCACCAGTAGCCATAGTATGAAAAAAAATATATCAAATAAAAACCACACGTTCTAAGTAGACTTTTCTATGAGAATGACCTGCATTCTTTGTAGTACTCCAGGTAAATGTGTTTGCTTCTGACTCCTCTTACAATTCTTCTGCAGGATTTCCCCACAGATAAACCCATTTAATGTCAAGATACTCTTTTCTTACCTTTCCTGTGGTGTTTGTTCACCTGCATCATTTAGAACTGGTGGTCACCCTTAACTTCTTGTGTGGTGCCCCAGAATTGCTCTCTATCTGACTACTCAAAAATTCAGTCCACAATATAGATCCTGCCTTTTTGTTTTCCGTACCAATACCATTTCTAATCAACAGATCCTTGCTCCAGTATAGTCTGCCTTTTTTTCCTTGGTTTCTTTCTGAAATCTAGATCTGATGAACACCAGACCTGAAAAAGAATGTTTCACATTTTATTTCTGAATGTGCCTTTAGTGGAGACCTACCTCTGCCAAGCAAAATACTTAGTTTTATCCACCATTATGGAACTGCTAAAAGTTTGGGTGTTTTTACTAGAGTACCAAGTAAACAGCTATTGAATTAATGTTTTCTCAGGGAATGGAAATAGATGTGAAGGAAACAAGCCTGATTAATGTGGCAAATACATTAAGTCTGACACACATCATCTTAAAACATGTCCATTAAGCCTGACATATTTGAGCAAACACATTTACATTAAGGAACCCTCAAAACCTGGAGACAGATTAGGTGAGGTCTGTAATGAATTACTGAGATAAATGTAACAGAATAAGTGACAGAGGAAAAGATGGTGAACAAATTGATCTGCATTACAGCCTGTGCATTCAGTAAAGAGAGGTGATCCACATCACTGTGGAGAGGCAAAAGGGTAATCCAGAAGTTGCTTAAATGTCAGACAAATCCTTAGATGCCTCTAATGCATTTAATGAACAATATTCAACTGATAAAATGTCTTTTGACTGCAAAAGAAATCCTCTCTTGTCGTGAAGTCTCAATTTCTGAAAAACAACCTAACCACTGTCCGTGTTAATTCCTTTCATCAGGCCATTGATAGAAGTTGAGAAGAACCATTTAGCAATCATTTTATCACTGATACAGCAGTTAAATCATTCATTTATGCGTGATGAGATAAAGGTAAAATGTTTATCTTCCTCATCACCACCTAGTAAAGCTGTGGGATATCGAGAAGTCCCTACGTGTGAGATTAGTCTCTGTAAAATCTGTCAAACAAAACCCTTTATCACAGGATCCATTTCCAGCCTTGATCTGTTCGTATTTCAAATCTGCTCGCTCAAAAATCTGATGTTTTAATACAGATTGTCATAAGGTATTAGATTTTTTGTGCATCCTCTATACATGAGCATGATACAAGTGTGCATGCATTTATTTTGTACATAGGTAACAAAGCCACTTTCTACAGCCCTGTGTGCATGTAGAAGCTGTGAGGTAGGTGTTAAATCTGTAGGTTCTGACTGCAATGCTTATTAAGTGTGTTTCCTTGGCTGGAGCTTTAAAATGGGACTTGAGTGTAGCAGGCAACTTAACATGCTCTCTTGATATATCTAGCCAGGTTGGATATAGGACTAGGTTTCCTATTGCTAAAATGATGGTTAATTAATAAATACTAAAATAAGCTGCTTGCCTCTAGGAACATAAGGATCCAAACTTGTTCATAAAAAAAACAAACGAAACCAAAACAAAAAAGTCTTGAACTCTAGTGCCATAAGGGTCCTGGAAGATATGGAAGAAATTCTCACAACCTCCTTACCTGTCATGGTGTCACTATCCTCAGAATGCTTCAGACAGAAGGTGTGTGTGGAAATGCGCAAAGAGAACTGAGCTTGGCTGGGTAAAAAGCAGTTACATTTGTACTTTCAGTCACCTAAATGCTTCTGTCAGTTCCTCAGAGTTTACGCCTTTTCGTGCCTCCATCTAATATCCCCAAAGCATTTACATTTTAATGCCATTACCAAGCACTGTTCTTCCCCTTTTGTACTTCAAATTCTTCCATTTTCTAATCCTTTGACACTTGAAATGACCTGTATCTGTGATTTACTTAGTTTTCTGAACCAGAATAGCTTAACTGAGGCATCACTGAGGGGAAATCTTGTTTAATAACCAGTAGATAATGCAAGAACAACTGATGGTCTTGTGTGTAGAAACAAACCCCTAGAAGCACATAGGTTGGAAGTCCTACTCAGGCACTTAATCAGTTGAGTTATGAATATCTTCAAGGATATTGTTCTAAACCTGTCCATGACAAATGCACCATTTCTTTGGGAGGCTTTACACATCATTTAGCAGTCCTGTGTTCTTAAGCTGCAGTGTTTGTTACTGTGGTCATGCTGTTGAGGGGCCTGCCAGGGTGGTGTGGAGCAGCATTCTGCATTTACCATCCCAGGACTTGCTCATCAGACACAACACACATGAGTGCATAAAGCTGATTAAATATCCTGTCATTCTACTGAGTTGCTCTGCATCTTTTAGTGGTGCTTTATTACCGTGTGATTTTTGTATGGCTGAGAAGGCAAACAGGCTACTCTGCAGCATGGAGAGACAACAGCTTACTTGGGCTTGGGCCACTAGAACTGGAATGAACAGTGTCTGGTGTACTGTGTTCTTGACTCGTGTTTGGCATTTGAGTATTTCTGCAGGGATTAATTTTGAAATTATGGTTTGAAGGAGTCTGTTATAATAGAGTGAAACTTTCTGTGTATTTTCCTGGTTGTTACTTATGTTCCTTGAAGATGATGGAGAACCTTGCCAAAGTGAATAATAAGAAACTAACGTCCATTAGTGTCTTCTAATTTATGTCAGCTTACCTTCTTCACAGTCTGTCAAAGACAAATCATTTCTTTGTACTTTAAAAGATAGTACACGTAGCACTTGTCTAATTGCCAATTCTTCTGCAGCACTGCTGCAGCCTACTGTCTAGCTTGTCTTCCTTCTGTGGAGAGAATGAATATTTTGGATCAACACTTCCTTATTAGCCACAATGATTTGCTGTTTATTTCCTTCTTTGTCATTACATTTATTCACCCAGAAATACCAAATTTTATCACTAAAATGAGAAAAAGTGTGGCTCTTTATACATTATGTGTAGGATACAACCTAATTATTATTCAAGATGCTGAGAATCTGCTGGTATCATTCAGGCTTAAAATGTCAATTAAACAGGGATGACTGGGTTCTTCAACGCTGAAGTTAATGCTGCTGCGTTGATTTACACTACTTTACAGTATGGCCCAATCTATATTAATTTTTATCACTCAAATCAAGACTGTGTCTGATTATTATACTTACTACAGGATAGCACATGCCAGTAGCCTCTATAATAGTATTAGTCTTTCTCTTTGAAACTTTCCTACTTTGCATGTGTTTTTTGCTTCTGGCTAGGACCATCTGTAGATGTATATATGGAGCTTCAGTCATGCATTTCCTATTAGCTGTAATAGTATACCTGAAGTACGAGGGAGCAAACCGAAAAGCATTTTGAATTAGCATGTGTTGAGTTATTTTAAACATTTCTTTCAACTGCATTCACGTGGATTTTGTACTCCTTTCCTACAATTACATCTGGTATAATTTTTACTAAAAATACCTTTTCACCTGAATTATCAGTTATATTGGAGCTATATTGGCATATGCATTACCAAATTCTCACTCTGAAGATAGGATGCCTCTTCCTAATTTTGTTGTTGTCTTGGCCATTTTTAATTGAGTTTAAGGAGCTTTGATTCATGTCTTCAGTTAGAGATGTGCATTGTTGACATTGGATTATGCAAAACATCATAGCATATCATAGATAAACAGGCTCTTCTAAAAACCAAAAAAATCACTACACTAGAGAAATAATACCTATAAAGTTAGTGCAGTGTTTTTAATACTAGGTTAACTTGAGAATTTCTCAGTGTTTGGACTGTGAGGAAAATAAATAGAACTCAACAAATATATTTATAGTGAATAATTTCCCTACTTCCTACCTTTAACATGCAAAGAGGTCCAATATGTTGTTTCAAAATGGTCATTCTAATGGTGTTTTTGAAACACTATGTAACATTGTGTTCCTTTTTTTATTATTTTATTTCAAAAAATAGACTTCCTGAAAACAGTCTCTGTTCATTCCTCTGACTTTAAGTCATGGTGGTTTCTTAGAAGCTCCTGCTTCCATGCACTAAGTTTCACAGTGATTCAGCTGGTTTGGAGGAGCTGAATTTGAGTACTGAAATGGAAAGATTATAGTTCACCTAAAGTTACTCAAAGCTCTCTGTGCTCACTCTGTTAATAAGTTTTCACTTCATTAATTAAGAAATAAAATCAGTCTGTTTCAGGTGTGCATGTATATTTGTAACTGTTTATTAGTAATACCCTTAAGCCATCTGCAGGGCAGAGCTAAAAATAAATTATTTAAAGTTTCATTTAATATTCATGTGGCTTTAATTTCAGTCCTTTCTTGTAGTAATAAACAAAAAGCAGCGATGTTATTAAAACAAATACAGCATATTCTCCTGTGCATTTGCAAAACCCAGAGCTTCCTATGCACTTACATATGGGTCTGTGTTTACCAGAGACAGTAGTTACGCTTAAAGCGCTATCACTAGTCTTATCTGTTGGGAGTAGAAAATCAAAGTAAGTATCTCAATGTGAGTGAAACCAAACTCCAATTTATAAGTGGTTCCATGCTGTTATCCTTAAATGCCTCAAATGCACTAGTCAGTGAACAGAAACCCTGAGTGGAGCAGCCAAGTACCAGCAGCAAATGCTCCCTTGGGCACCGTGTGCAGCCCCTGTGTCTCGGATGCTACGTGTGTGACCTCTTCCCTTTTGGAACTGCAGTCTAATGCAATTATTCCTAAACTAAAGTTAAGCCAGCTAATAATTTTTGTTATTAATAATATTAGCAAAAATAACAATGCTTCTTGCAAGTGTTTTGCAGCTTGCTTTTAATTCCTGAACAGTCTCTAAAGAAGCCAGAGCAAAGGTACACAAGCATTATTCATTCAAATGATTGCAGGTTGGTTATATACTGGTTGCCAAACACCTAAGTTCTTTATTCTCGTGATACCACTGTGCAATGGGAAGATATGATTACTTCTGTGTTTTAATATGAAGAACTGAGGCACAGAGAAAGAGATAGGCCTGTCGTTATATGGAAGAGGCATGGGTGAGGCAGCCCTTAGCTAGCAAATGGGTAATTAATAAAAAGTCCTTTCTTGGCCTTTGCTACTTACTGGTACAACTTCTGAGAGCTGAAAGATGTGTTTTCTGTTAGACAACAGCAAATGAAGTCAAGCATCCATCGATGCCTTGAATGAGCAATCCCCAGTAAGATGTTCCTTACACAGGTGCAACTGTTAGCTCCCAACCTTTCCATTGCAGGGTACTAAGGGAAACTGAAGGCTATTCTTGCTCAGTGAAAAAGCCTGGAAAAACTGCATTTCTGCTTTGTGGCAGATCTGTTGCTCACCTTGGATTCAAACCTTTCCATCACATGGGAGGACTTCTCTTTCTTCCCAACTGTTACTCATCCGCAAAGATTTCTTAAAAATAGTTGCAAATCTGTAAGGCTGATTGGCAAGTGCAGAGGTAAAACCAAAGGGGGACATACAGCCAAAAAAGAAGAGGGATAACTTCACAGAGGGTTTCTAAGCTGGCCTCATTGACAGCCAGGCTGCAGCAGAACTGCATTTAATTACCTTTTGCAAAAGCCTTAAAGTTGCACTTCACATGGATTGTAAATCTCAGTATTTCTTTTCTAGTAGGACTAAAATTGTATCTATTTCTAATATCCTGTTGCCTGAGAACAGTAAGTACCTTTTTAGAAAAAAAAGTGTAGCAGTGTAATACAGAGAGAATTCCCCACGTCATTGGTGGTGGAACTTCCACAGCTGAAAGCTGCATACAGACCTTTGTCTTTAATAGACACTGAGAGGTATGGAGTAGAAAATTCCAAGAATTATCCAAGTTATTTTCCCAACTCATTTAAGGTTCTATTCTCTGTAGCAAACCTGTTCTAAGTAGGTTGCCACCATTCTTTCCAAGCATGCAAGAAGGGATGGATCTAAGTGCCTGGTAGGAGGATGGGAAGCACTTAACAGCAAAAAAATACAATCAATAGGTAACTGCCAAATTGGAGTACAAGATAAGTACTCATTATTAATTAAAACTAATCTTTTGACTTACGAGTAGAATTTTGGGACTGGAATTAAAATGAGGCAGCAATTATCTGTTTCAACGCAGAAAATACATTTCAAAGATGAGATTGTGGTCATAGAAAACTGTGAAGACAACTGTCAAACTAGTTGATGAATGACATATTGAAGTTGGTGGGGTTTGCAAAAAAGAGCTTCACTAGGAAGAAGCAATAGAAAGAACACTGAATACGTTGGTAAAATGTGTCTTTATTGTGCTTGTCACTATATTGTTATTAAAAATAAGCATAGATTGAAATCCCAGTTTCAAGCAGCCATGAATGAAGTGCACGTTTAGATCCATCATTTGAAAATATACTACGCAGTCCTCTTCCTATTTACCCTTCCTTTATGTACATTAGAAATAATTCCATTTCACCAGGCCAGTAGCCATGGATGTATCAGGGCTGTGAAAATGTGGGTCTTTCCTAGTTTTACCTAGGATAGCTTTTGGATTTTCTTAGTTTTGCATACTACTTCTTCTCCAGATCCATATAGAAAACAATAAGGCATTAATCTTTGACTAATTGGATCAAATTATGGTGTAAACTCAGAAGGAATAATCTATTTAAAATTGGCATTGATCTGGCAGAAATACATTCATTTTTGGTGGTTGCTTTAGCATTGCAGATGAAGAGAAGGATGTGCAAATAAAGAGATCTGTTTTGCCATCTGTAGTTTAAGTTCTTCCTGCCAATGCCACATGTAGCTTAAAGATGTTTATTAACTAATACAGCAATTTTGCAGAGACCTATTTATGTTTGAAATATTATTCTGAAAAAAAAGAAACAGCATTAACTAATAATTTGGCATGTTTCAAAATACTAGAAATATTATAGTCCCTTTATGTTTCAGAAGAAAACAACTACACGTTCTCGGGTACCATGTGTCAGCTTAGTAGGAAGTCTTGAACACTCTGATGCAAATAAAGGTAATTTGTTAGAATTTGTGTATTCTTTTACTGATGGGAGTTATGCCCTTTTGTTTTTAGTGCCCTAGATACTCCTTGTAGAAAGCCCATTCAATCTTCCATATCTCTCAAAACCTTCTTTCGAGGCTTAAGTGATTCTGAGGTTCTGAAAACAGCTTGTTGGAAATTTCCCAGTGAAACTGTTCTTGATATAGAGCTATTTTTGACTGACTTTTTTTCTTTCTCCTAAAAATGTCTACTTTCTGTGGAAAATTTTGGTGGTGCTCAAACTTTTCAGCTGAAATTTGTGTCAATCATGTACAGCTTTTTAGGCCAAAACTTGAAAATTTATGTGAGGAAGAGCTTAAACCAGCTGTAGTGGTGAGCACGGGAGAATTGTACATTTTTCATGAGATGGGAGGCTTCTTGGAAAGAAAGTATGTCCCTGTGCTACCACGATTTTACATAGAAAGCCTGATTTAAGCAGAACTACCTGTGATCTTTTCAACCTAAACTACAGTCATCCTCTTTGTTGATGTTAAGATAGATTGTCCATCAATGCTAAATAGCATGCACACTTCTGTAACTTTGCCATCTCCAAATAGAAGCTGTTAGTTTGTGCCAGTCATTTGCAGTAGAGATAGTGTCTGTTAGCAGTACTTACATCTGGTACCCATCAGTATGTTTCATTACTAACATCATGATGTTACCTGATAGGGAATGGCTGAGGTTATTGAGCTACTTCTGGAAATCCTGATCCAGTCAAGCAGCACGGAGAGGCAGCTGCCTTCTGTCAGATGTGGCACAAGTTGGAAGAGAGGCAAAACTTTACTTAAAATATGTTAGGCCCTATAATTATTTCCTCTCAGGACCTGCTTCTGTGTATGTCCACATCCAGAAATGTCTCCTCTTATTATGTTTAGTTCAAACTGATTGAATTACCTGACCATTTTGAGTGGGTTTTTTGTGTGTGCATAAGACCATATACTGGCTTAATAGAATTGCTGCATTATTTTGGCTCTGTGGGCAAAACTGTGAATCTTGTGGCTTCTGTAATTTTTTTTTTTATATAATTTAAGCATCATCATAGAACTCAAGTATTGTTTTAACTAGACAGTCAAAATAACCGTGGATGAATATATAGACTTCTTAAAAGTATAAGTCCTTATGTAAAGAAAGACAGATGGATATGTGACTTGTTAATAGACTAAGCATCTGTGAAACTCTTTAACATACAACATAAAAATACTTTATTAGAATGTGACTCTTTACCTGAGGAAACATTTTGAAATACTCTTGAGTTACTCAGTTAAAGATTTCTTTACAATAACTTGACATTATATCCCCCTTAGTATAAGTATCTTTTCACATTTTTGAAGAAATGTGCATCAGAACCTGTGTTTAAAAGCTGTGTCATCACCTCACATCTTATATTGTGTGATATTAGTGAAATGTCTTGGGTATGTTATAGGACTCAATATAGCTTTACAGAAGTTCAACTTTAGAAAGACTAACATGTACCTAATCTGAAAGTGGGACAGATTCTGCTCCATTGCTTATTTTAAGTAATACCCACCCTGTTGAAACAATCATTGTAGAACTTGGCCTGAGGGAAGCTGGACCCATGTTTCTTTAATGGTCTCAAGTTGTGCCAGGGGAGGTTTAGGTGAGATATTAGAAGAAACTTTTTCACTGAAAGGATAATTAAATACTAGAATAGACTGCCCAGGGAGGTGGTTGAATCACCATCCCTGGAGGTGTTTAAAAGATGTATACCTGTGGTGCTGAGGGACACAGTTAAAGCACTGGACTTGGTAGAGCTAGGGTAATGGTAGGTAGAGTTAGGTAGTGGTTGGACTGGATGATCTTATAAGTCTTTTCCAACCACAGTGAGTCTGTGCTTCTGTGATTCCTGTGTTTTGCTGCAAGCAATTCCCTTCATAGTAGGTGTTCTATGTTTCCTTTTTTTTCCTGAAAATTGATTTTCCTTTTACATTTGTTGTATAAAAAGAGTACCAGACAAGGGTGCTATATAACAACATAAAACAGCATGGTACCAGTTCAGACTGAGAACTCCTAGCACTCAGAGAGTGACTGATACCAAAGCCTATGAAGGAACACAAAGGCAAAGTCAGCAGTCAGCTTTGCTGGGTATTCTCTCCCAGTCTCCAGGGATCTCTACCAAGGGTAGTTCCTGAGCTAGAGGTGGTGTGTTTGTGGCATGTTTCAGAAGAAATCTGAAAAGCTGAAAAATAATTAGTTTTCATGATCTGTTGCTGATATTTAAGTTGCGTTCTTAAGTTGGCTCAGGAGAATGCCCTAAAATATTGTAATGAATTCTAGGTTGTCAGTTATGGTCAGTAGACTGTGTTTACTTTAACTCTTTAAATTTTGCATTTTGGAGGAACGTGTAAAAAACCTACAGAAGGAGCTGCTATTGTAATTTTCATCAGTGATTAACTCGTTTTTAGAATTCCTGATACCTACCATCCTGAATATCCCCTTTCTGTTCTCCTCTTGTCCATACTGTCAGAATGGTGCACGAAGATCCTTTTTACTCACATCTAATTTGGGTGCTGACTCCATGCTGAAGAGATCTCAGTGGTTTATTGACACCAGAAAACTGTGATGAAACATCAGTGATTTTGGAATATGACAAAACCTGTCCAACTGCACAAATGATCATGTTGTCCAAGTGATGTAGGCCATGAACTGCATGATCACCTTGCCTGTGAAAATATTAAACCTGAAATTTTTTTACGAGTAGGGATATCAACAAACTTTGAGAAAACTTTCTATGCAGTATTAACTCCTTTTTGCTTAGTGGCTGAGAAGCTTCTCAACATTAAAGGTCTTCCTCAGATTGGCCACAAAGTTCTTTACCCTTGTAATCAAAAGATTCCCATGCATTAAGGAGTATCTTGATCTCCAAAAAATTTCTCTAAATCCTTCCTTATTTCTGTTTTCTCTTTTGAGAAATCTTCCTCCACAGTAGGACTTCCAGGGACTTTGTTTTCTGCCAAGACTCAAATCTACATGATGGAAGGTGAAGGAGCTATTTCAGTATTTCAGATGTTTGATTCTAGTCTGTTCAGTGAAATGGCAGATGGTTAGTCTGTCTGTGTCCACTGTAAAAACTAATAGCATTGCATGAGCTTCTTTCTTCCCTGGCAGAAAAAGAGGCAAAAAAAACCCAGAATCAGTCAAGGAATTTGGCTCGTGTGCCAGGAAAAATTTCCAAGCAAAAGCTATTAAGGTCATATATAACTCTTTTCAGGCTTTAATGTTTTACAGAATTCATTTTTCATCTCTTCAGTAGTACTGTTGCAGCATCAGAGATTTAACTTTTACATATTTTCATTATGTAGGCTTGTGCAGCTTTTGCTGATAACTGTCATTTGAAGTGTCAGTGCAACTGATGAAATCAGATGGGCCATGAACGGTTTGGTTTGAAAGCTGTCACTGAGATGTAGAACGTGGTTTTTTTATTTTGCAGTTGCTTCATAAAAGTTTCAAACTGGCACAAGATAATATATATTCATACATTCAGTAATACAAATTCTTCTGAGAGATACTTTTGTGTTTGTATAATGTAACTTCAGGGGTGAATTAGTTACTTTTATTAACATCCATGAAGAATTTTGTGGTGTACTCTGTGAATGTAGGATTAGGTTTTAGAGGATTGCTCAACATAGTTGAGTAACAGGATTTTTCCAGACCCTGTCTTAAAGTGTCACAGAGGTAGCTGATGAGCTTTAAGCACTTTGACAGCCAGGCCCTTTTGTAGCTGGTCAGAACTAAAAATTAGGGAGCAGTTTTTAAAATTTTCCATCTGGGGTTTTCCCTTTATCATGGATAAAATCTTTATAAAGAAAGACTATAATTGATTGAAATTATTTTATCTTTTAAGTAAGCGTGCCACTCTTTGTCTGCTCCTTTATTGCTCTCCCAATTATTTTGGGAACATCAGGAGACTGTTTTCTTGGAATTATGGCCCTTGGTATTAATTTCCCTTGATTTTATGCTGTTGTTTCCATAGTCAGTTCCTAGACACACACAGGGTAACAGTGGGCAAAACAAATCCTTCTGTCAATTTAGGAAACATGACCTTAGCAGATAAAATAGTGTTCATCTTCCAGTTCATCCTGAGCAGAAGACTTGGCTTTGCTGTTTTCTCTAAGTTCTGAATCTCCTTAGTTTTCTTGTCATAATTAGAAGAGACTGATTTTTCATTTCTTAGAGTGCTAAGAAAGCCATGGCTTCCACACCTGGTCTTCTTTTGCCTACGGAGAGATTAATTGGGATGCAGTGTATGTCTGAGAGAAATCAGTCACTTGTTGCCCTTTAAAAAGATAGTTGGTTTTGCAGTTGCAGCTCAGCTAGGCCCTGTGAGGTCAGTGTGCTCAGCATGGATTTCAGTCTTTCTTTGATCTTGAGTGACAAGGAGAAGGTAATGACAAGGAGAAGGTAATGAGGAGCATGAAAATAATAGACTGTTCCTCTTTTGACAAGAATCAGGAAACATTTAATTTCTCTGTAGGTAATTTCTTACTTGCTATCAAATAAGGCCCACTGAGTTTAAGATATTAACAGAAAATGACCATCTTAATGTTCTTATTTCACAAACAAACAGGCAAAGCTGGTAGAGGAGAAATATTTCTGAATTTCTGAGAGAACTGGAAACACTACAGAGGAAAAATAAGGAAAATGACTTGACAGAGGACTGCTAACTACAACAGGCTTAAATTACGAATAGATATAAAAAAAATCAATACTGAGGAACATAGAAAATAGAGATGGAAAAGATATATTGGGTCATATTCAGCATCTCCTGCTAGAGTACAGTTGTTCAGTGCAGTGTATCTTTTATCCAGGGTAGCTTTAAATTGTTCAAAGCAAGGGAAAATCCTTTACTTCCTTTGGGAGTGTCTGCCACAGACTGAAGATCTCACCGTCAAGGGATGTTTCCAGACATTTAACCTAAGTTATGCTCATTTTCCAAACATTGGTGCTGAAGTTCCCTCCTTGGTGTTCATAGCTCTAAGAAGGGCTTTGCCATCATAGTCCCTTTTATATCATTTGCTCATTATACAAACAAAAGTCAGGTCTCTGGAAATGGGTATGGCAGGGCGGTGCTGTTACATTCTTGCTGCTGGGATAGCAATGTGCATGTATCTACACTTGCATCTTTCTCAGTTCCATGGTTAGTAGAGCACCTTTTCAGTAGGATGAATTAGCTGAAGGGCTGTGTGTGACCATACTGTTTCCAAACCAAGTACTTAAGGTAGCCCTGCTGGCATTGTGTTGGAAAGCGTATGCTTACCCAAAATGGTAATGGGATGTGTAGAACCAGAGTGTAACAAGGTAAACAAAAAGCATGGCTGTTGCTATCCCATGCTTTTAAGGATGCTCTGAGAGGTGGCTACCTCTAAGAAATTCTGTAGATCTTAGTTTTGTGAAAGACGAAGTGATGCATTTTTATAGACATAATCTTGTAAGAGAAACAATGAAGAAAAAAAAAAGCCTGGAGAGGCCAGACTTTTGTGGAGTGTGGGTTTATGTAGGAAGAAATACATTATGCTACTCAAGTCCTCACGCTGGTCCCCTCCAGGCTCTCTGTGAGCCTTCTAACAAAATAATTTAAAAATTCCACCTGTAATCACTTTCTAGGACATACCCATTTTATTAATTATTACATCATAACTCTGAAGCAGATTGGTTTCAATGTTCTGGCATCTGTTAGTGTAATTGTACCTTCCCTTGTCACCAGGAAGGCAAATGGAATCCTGGGGTGCATAAGGAAGAGTGTGGGCAGTAAGTTGAGGGTGGTCATTCTCCTACTCTGCCCTGGTGAGGACACAGCTGGAATATTGCTTCCAGTTCTGGTCTCCCGCGTCAAGAGGGACAGAGGACTGAGGGAGAGAGTCCAGTAGAGGGCAACAAAGATGACTGGGGCATTGGAGCGTTTTTCTTATGAGGAAAGGCTGAGAGTGCTGGGACTGTTCAGCCTGGAGAAGAAAAGGCTGAGGGGAGACCTTATTAATGCCTACAAGTATCTAAAGGGAGGGTGCAGGGAGGATGGAGCCAGACTTTTCAGTAGTTCCCAGTGACAGGACAAGGAGCAACAAGCACAAGCTGGAATATGGGAAGTTCTTTTTAAATATGAGGGAAAACTTCGTTACGGTGAGGGTGACGGACCCCTGGGACAGGCTGCCCAGGGAGGTTGTGGAGTCTCCTTCTCTGGAGATATGAAGACCCACCTGGATGCAATCCTGGGTAATGTGCTCTGGGATCCTGCTTTAGTGGGGGAGATGGACTAGATGTCCCTTCCAATTGACAATTCTGTGATTCTGAGAAAATGGTATTTCATTGTATTCAGTTGGGTAGATGTATTGTGTCAAAAGCATATAAATGACAGGTATCAGCATACTCACAACATGCAAAATGTTTTTCTTTCCTTGAAACTTTCCCTTGAAGACGCCCGTTTTTCCCATAGACCCTTTCACTGTGTTTAAATACCAGCGACACCTTTAGCTCCAACCCCATCACACAATTTTCCTGTATCTTAGAGTCTTGCTGCCAGATGAGGACACTGGACAGTGGGATTGGAACCTTCCCCCTCCCAGACTCAGGGAACCGATCTACAGGGCGACACATTTCTAAGCAGGACTCGACCTTGGAAACAGAAGCCCTTGCACGATCGGAGCAAGTTCTTATTTCAGCTCCTTCAGTAAAAGCCAAAACTCTGGAGCGAGAAGTGCCTTCAACAGCTAAGAGCCAGGAGTCTGTGGAAAGCACAATTAGTCACTCAACATCTGATCCAGCCATGACTGCTAAAGGTATACAACCTTTTCAAAGTCGCCTTCCCAAACCAGCTTCCTCAGGTAAAATGTCAATTACACTGAAAATCTCATTATTTCTGCCCTGATGTCTGTCTTGACCAGCAGAACTCTTATAATAATGACAATTGATAACAGAAATGTTAAATGCAGAGGAGAAGATATTCTTTTTATGAATGCGTAAGGTTAACAAGTTTGTGACCTGAACTGTATGGAAATTTTGTTACACATAATGCTTATCTGAGGAAGAAAAATGTGTTAAGTACTTAAATCCTTTTCTAAAGAAACAGTACTTGGAAGAAAAAACATATGCCAGCCTTCAAATTGGAATTGAATAAGAAGCAGATGGTCAGCAATATTCAGGACCAGACTTTGTGGCAAGGTACAAAGCATAGTCGTGTTGTGACTTAGAAAAGATATATTCATGAAGACTTGCTTTTGAAACCAGATTTGGACTAAAGACTGTTTTGGCCTCAATGCATAAATTCTGTCCCAATGAATACATGTCTTTGACCTCCAACAAGACTCTCACTGCTTTACAACATTATACAAATACTTTTCTATAGACAAACATAAAATCCCTTAGCCTCCCTTGAAAGATACGTGTGTGTTTAAACTATAAAACAAAAGCTGACAAATTGATAAAAGGACTAGCAATTCAACAAAGCACCAATTATAATTTTTTATTAGTAAATAATACCATTAAACCCTGTGCAAATTTTTATAAATGCACACTGAACGTTATATGAAGATACTTGATTTACTAATATGTATGTCAGTAACATTAGAAACCATTACATAGAGCATTTATAACAGCAAGTTTTTCATAGTCAGCATATTAGATATGTTACAAAAACCCCAGTAAAAGTAATTGATTTAATAGAGAACAGTATTGTTTTATCATGAGCAAATGCAATGTTCTGTATTTATTTGGGTTATGGTTGTTAGCACTTTGTCAGCGTAAGTATTTCTTGCTCCTATAAAAGTTGTGAGTGTTTAACTTGCATAAATCTGTATCACTCTGTAAGAGAGATTCTATGTAATTAGCATGTAAGGTTAAATATCAAGTTTAAGCTTAGTTTCAGGCCATCAAATGTGTTCTGCTAATGAGCAGAATGTATATTGAGCCTAGGAGGAAAGAAGCCTCTTTTATATGTTGATAAGATGCCTAACAGAAGAATTCTAACTGAACATCTTAGAACTTAGTTGATTTGGCAATACTCCCTTTGCAGTATTGCGATGGTATAATAGACTGCAAATGCAGTGTATGCTTCATTGCAGACTCCCCTGCTTGTTTCAAATCAAAACTGCATAAAAAATATTTTAATACTTAGTATTTTTTAAAGAAATGTACTGTTAATTAATGGTACAGCTAAGAAGGATGCAGAAGAGAAATCTTAGTTATAGATTATATGCTACATGCTTGAATAGCCACATGTGTGACCTCAATTCAGCAGTGGGCTATAGAGTAGAGTCCATGATTAAACACTGTCATTATAACAAATTGAACAGAAACTGCAAGCATTGAATTGCTTCATAAGAAGTCAGTAGCAGGAAGATTGTCCTGATCTTAATGCTAATATTCACTGCACCAGCCTTGTAAGGTTTGTATCTTAATTAAATTGTCATGAAGAGATGTTAAAAAAAACTAGTATACATCAGATTGCGGGGTCAGCTCATTCTTTACTAGAGTATTTTCATTCAGTTCTTATCTCCCTCACTTTCTCATCCAAATTACAATTATCACTTTATTTCATATGCACCATATATCTTCTTTGATGTTCCGATCTTGCATGGTGCAAATATAGCAAATAAGGCAAGCAGCTGATTGAGAGTTTCTGCGAGAAAAATACTTCTAATTACATTTATGTTAACAGACTGTTCTCTCTGAGAACATAAAATAGCAAAGCAGATCCTACAATGCCTAGGAGCGGTTATTGAATTATGTTTGTTGTGTAAAAGAGTATATATTTCAAAACTATTAGAGGGATTTAAATCTATGCGTTCCTCTTTTTTTGTTAACTGGAGAAGGCTTTGGGTCAAGTTCTGCCACTGTCGTTGTTAGAATTATTCCAGTAAATTAGTAATTTGTTCCTTTGAGTAGTAAGATATTATTTGGCATAATGAAAGTATCATGACTTGCCTGCAGTTTTTACTGAATTATAATTGAAACACTGTCATGAAGATGCTGATGAGACCTAAAATGTAAATTATGTCTCTCATAATTCAGGAATAATTAGCGTCGCAAAGCAAAGTGAACAGGTACCGAGTTCTGTGACCCCTGCATCATTAGAGCATATTGAAGAAACTGTGGAAAACAGAAAAGTTCTTCCTGAGAGAACCACCAAGAAAACTACTAAAACAAAGGTACAAGTTCAGAAGTGTCATCTATTAAATATGTATTGTGGTGTAAAGAGTCAGACATAGTGAATGTTTTTAATATAGTGGGAAGAGTAACTAGCAGTCTAACAGCTGCATTTACTTTCTTGCCCTTCATTTGCCATCTCATTATTTATTATTAATAATAATAGAGCACCCAAAGGTATGTTGTCCTCATGGTTTACAAACATGTTTTAATTAAAATCCTTGCAGACATTTTATAGACAAGGAAATAAAGACTTTTTGCCCTGTTTTTGTCTTCAAAAACTCGTTCTTGTTTGTTTCCTTTCCAGGAGATTCGGATTTCCTTTTTTCCCCCAGGCCTAGGTTTCCTTGTCTGTATGGCTGTGTAGTATGAGCATTTGAGCAGATGTGCTGTGAAACTGCTGTGAAAGGGAAAATAACTTGTCTTACATGTTTCTGTGGGGTTTTGGTTAATCGCTGCAATGGCCTATCTGTCCTTCAGTCTTTTAATGAAAACTGCAGAAAGAACAACAGGCAAATGCATATACCAGTGTAAAAGCTACTGCTGATGGTTGTCAAGTTACCCATATTCAGGAATGCCAGGCTGTCAAGCCCCATGAGAAGTACAGGATCAGCAGGTTAGCAAAGGTAGAAAAAAACTTCATCAGGAAAGTGGGCGTTAAGCAAGGAAATTGTCAGACACTGCCAGCTAATAAGCCTTATAGTACAAGAGGCTCAAAACATTTTGTTGCATGACTTCTCTACATGTCTGCTTTATCCATGTATTTACTGACTGGGATATCTTGCAATTTTATATCGTCCATGCTCATAATGTTTACAGCAGGAGCAGATAAAATTTCTTGTCTTGTATATCATTGACAAACTGGTGGTGAATCCTCTGCAGTGCAGAAGTGTTGGCTTCCAAGTAACAACTGCATCAGTGTGATGTTCACCTTAGGTCAGTCACAACTGGCCTTCTTCAGTCACAAAACCATCTTAACACGTGATACAGGCATTACTGCTTATTAGTCTGCCTAAGAGGCAGAAAGACAGTGTGGGCATAGCTGGCCTGTGAGTGTGTCTAAATGCCTCCAGGAGTGCAGTTGACTTGCAGTCTCCCAGTTTTACAGGTCATGTTGGGCATACATGGAAGTATCCTCAGGTCTGGTCCCATCTCAAGTATGTGTTTACTATCAACTGGATGTCCTGCATGAGTTAAAAACTGCAACAGGGATTGGAAAATGGGATAATTAATAGAACTCTTTGAAAATTAGAATTAAAAACTGTTCTGAGCCACTGATGCATGACTGGGCTTAGGGTGGTAGGTGGTGTTGGCAGCTGTAGATGTCATTAACTGGACATTATCAGGCTTAGCTTTCCCATACCCATGTTGTGGGTTTATTGTATTGAGTTGGGTTAGGCCTTCAGGCCTTCAATCATGAGAAGCTATCCAGAGCTGTCAGCATTCTTCTTTACTCCCAGAAGAAAATCCTTAGTATTGCTTCCTGAAGAGAAAAAGGATAAGAATCAGCTGGGAATTCAGGGCTCTCTGGTACTGTAATGTAAATGCCAGACAAGGGACATTAATTTAGGAAGACTTTAGGATTTAGTGGTATATAAAAGATTAGTATTGTCTACTAGCAATCTTGATTGCCTTTAGAATTGCTTGCAGCAAACCATTTTTTGTGTGATAATTTTATATGTTACAAATATACTGTATGAATCATACTTGATAAATTTAAAAATTTTACTTGGTGGATGAAATTAACTGAAAATGGTGGAAGATTTCGAAACAATGTTGCAGTGAAAAAAAATGACAAAATCTGGACTGTCTCTGCCAGACTAACTGAGGAGACTTACCAGGACAAAAATGTGTTATTTACCCCCATCTGACTGATTACTTACTTGAAGGAGAAATGGTTAGTTAAACTGGTAATGCAGACTTTTTTCCAGTTAAACATTTATACTGCATGATGAGTATAAAATGTTCCACTCCTAATACCATCTTGGGCATTATTTTGATATATATATATGCAGCATCTGAAATGATTGCAATACCCTTATTTGTACAGGACAGAGCTCTGAGAGTGTGTACTTATTCTGCAAGCAGCAGTGACACTGAGCTGGAGCCAGAGTATGAAACAAATTATTTTAGAACTGCAGAGGAGACTTTTGTAGAGTTAACAAAGAACAACAAACAAGGTAATTGAAAATTTGTACATGAAAATGTATATCCCTAATCTCCACTCTGACTCAGCAGCAGATAATGTCCTTCATTGAACTTTCTGTCTCCTTGTCACTTTCTAACCCCCAATCTTACTTCAGTGTAATTTACCTCTAGCTTTTTATTACTTTTTGCTTTTTATTCTATGTGTGTATTTTTTTTTTCCTCATTTCCACAGGTTTTGCTAGCAGGACTTAACTTGCAAGGTTTTATGCTTAAGTCCCTGCAGTGTAAGTAAGAAGAAGTCTTCTGTTACATTAGTGCAAAATTTAAAAGGTGACTATAAAGACAGCTTCCCCCTTTTTTTATTTTAAATTACATTAGCCATTTGAAATAACCCAATGATCAAGGCCATGTCTGTGTCGAGGTGGTGTTGGTTATGGTGCCATAGTGAAGTCTCTCTCATTGCCCTCCATGTATATGTTGCCATTTTCAAGTATCAGACGTTTTTGTGAGAGTTCGTGGCAATTTGGAATTTACTGAATTCTGGTAGATAAAACTGCATTAAGTGAAGTTCTTGAGATAATAGTTTTTCTGTGTGTTTAATAACCCAAGAAATTGGTGTCTTGTCTTGGCCACCAGCTTGCTGTGCTGCAGGCCACCTCTCAGTGCAGATGTGTGCCCTCGGGGAGGGAGGACAGCCTGGCTCACATCCTTGCCTCCTCAGCCAGTGCCTTCCCTGCAGGAGATAAATTCCAGCGAGTGCAAAGGCCAGTGCCAAGGTCTCAGCACCACTGATGCCCTGACAGCTCCAGCAGTACTTGAGTGATTTACAGATTTGTGGTGACCCTCTGCAGAGCAGTGAGCCTGGTGGAGCAGAGATCAGCACCTACCCTAGATACCGCAGTGGTGAACGCATTAAAAATGCCGTGGATGGCTAGATACTGTGGAGAGACACACTGTGCTCTTTGGTGTCTGCTGGGAGCTGGGCTTCAACACTTGGCGTTTTCAGAGCTAATCCATTTTTTGTGATTCCACCAGGGAGAGAGCAGAGTAGGAAGTTAGGATTGTTTATTTACATGACTCCTATAATTTGTATTTTTAATCTGTATGAAATGCTTCAAGTCATGTATCTCAGCCCATAAGCACTTCTTTTTACAGATTTTGCTTTTTACCAATTATGTTCTAAAACAAGAAAGATGTGTTTCGCCAGAGGTAGATAAGCATTTTTAATGTATTGATCACAATTTGCCAAAAAAGGCTTTTATCCTGTGCAAGCAGTTGTACTCAATTGCAGTAGATTCCACATTTAATGATACCTAAGCATGACTTGAAGTCACTATTTTACATGGCAAATCATTAATTTAATGTATATGCCTAACTTTTGGGCTAACAACAAGACCAAAATTCATAAAACAAATATAAAAGAACATTATAAAGCATTATTGCAAATGTGTTTCTGCTATGGTCATTCCTTATGGTCAGGATTTCGGTTCTGTGCTTTATAAATGCAGTTCTCATATCTTATTAATAACAATATTACATTCTGTATTTAAAAATGTTAGCTTCTTTATGCACACAAGTGATATAACCTCAAAATATCCACATGAGGCTGAGGCAGAGGCTGCAGCAAACCAATTCGTAGAGAATATTTTCATATGTATAGATAATTCATTTCATTAGACGAGTCCTCAAAACATTAATGAGCTTTCCCTGGCTGCACAGTTAAAATGTTGGAGTGTTTTTCATTTTCCTTTTATGAGCAGGGAACAGAAAGACTGAAAGACTTGTGTGCCCAATGCAAAGGCTATTAAAAGTCAATGATAAGTCCTTCACTGATTTAATGGGCTTTGGATGAGACTCCCAGTACATTGCCCAATGCTACAGGGAAGGTCAGTAGAATAGCAGGGAATAAGCCAAATATTCCAGGTTCTTCCATTTCAACCATGGAAATGTTTTGTTTCCAGTTCCATGAAGGTGTTATCCAGGTGTGATTCTGTTGGAGACACTGGAGGCAGAGGCTCTTCTAATCCTATAGGTTATACGGTAGAGTTGAAGTTTGTGTAACAAGAAGTGTGAGGAGAGAAGCTAATGATGATGTAAGCCTCCAGCTCCTGTGTGTTTTCATGAAGCTGCACTGAATTTCTATGGTTTGGTTTTGATCTTCTGAATGAGTTTTTAGCCTTGAACTTTGGAAACGGAGATTTTATTCCTAATGTTCTTATGTAACAGTAGCATCTATAACAAATCGTATAATCATAGAATGGTTAAGACTGGAAGGGACCCCAAAGATCTGTTTCTTGCATTACTAGTATATTTTTATACTGCTGTGTTCATTAGCTAAAAATGTAGTTAAAAGGAAGGAGTTATCAAATATAGTCTGAAAGACCTGCTAAAGGGACTTAGCACATCTGTCATGGAAGGCTATTAGGAGAGGCAAACGAGAACTTAGAGCAAATAAATAAGTAGAACGATCCCCCCAAAATAACCATCTCATCTATAATTTAAAAAGAAAGGAAATTAATTCTGGCTGTCTCATAGCATCTCCTTCACCTTGAATATGAAGTATAAACAGTCTCCTGTGTATGCATTGATTGGGGAGTTAGGAGCTAGTATTATAATGCTTTGATTACATTAAATTCCAGATACTTCAGAACTGCTTAGGGACATGGTTTAGCAGTGGAATTGGCAGTGCTAGGTTAATGGTTGGACTTGATGATCTTAAAGGTCTTTTCCAACCCAAACGATTCTATGATTTGAAATACATTGAAAAATCGTAACATTACATTACAATGTATGTAGACTGCATTTCATTGATTAAATATGCCCTAATGATTTTATTTTAACATCTCTTACAGCTGAGCAGGAAAAACAAAATCAGAGAAAGTCATTTCTGGGGAACCCAATGTCGATCTTGGATTTATACCAGCACAGTCTCTATGGCCATTTTGGAGAGGATGGACCTGAGCAATTAACACATTACAGCTTAATTGAGCAGCTGAGTGGAGCTTCCAGTAAAGACAGCAAGGGCAAGCAGACCACAAGTGTGAGTTGCTGTGATTTTTATATAACTTCTCATTTTTATTTGCCTCTTGTTTTTTCCTCAGTGTGTTGATTGACTACAAAAAAACAGGCAGACTTGAGAAAACAGCCTGACCTGCAGAAGAGTAAAATCTAGATATTTTTCGAACAGGAAGGTTACATTGTGATGCTCACCTGTCACAGAATTAGATTCCAAAACTGACAAGCAGAGACAGGCTAGTGCACTCTGCCATTAAAGAGGGGTTGAAATTTAAGGGTAGCTAGAAAACACAGAATTGATCATTTAAGGCTGCTCCTTCACATATGGTCAGATCATGTGCATAGCACAGCATGTAGAAAATGTTTTAAACATCTGAAGTAGAATTCCTAAAAATTCAAACTATGCTATGGAAGTCAGCTGTCTCTTTTGAAATAACACTTGGTGTTAGCTCTGGGACTCCTGATTTGAGGGTTTAAAACACGATTTTGAGGAAGATAGTTCTGATCTGATTGGTGGGTCTTTCAACCCTGAAAAGCAACTTCTCGACCTGCTCTTTTTCTTCTCTTTTCTCATGCCTTCTCTCACCCTTACCCTCCCTTCTCACTTGTTTCACTCCTTTGCTCTAGCAAACCTATTGGTTTGAGAATAGAGCCACCCAGCCGTAACCCACTGTCATTGTTTTGCCTCCAGGTCCAGTCTCTTTCCCCAGCTCTTCTTTTTAAATAGAAGCATTTTTGTTTCTGGGTGTAGCGCTCCACACATTTTTTGGGTATGTTACGCTATAAACGAAGATGGTAGCAGAAAATAATGGATGAGCTGCTGTTTTGTAGCATAATGGTGTAGTTCATAAGTGAAAAAAGAATTTTTATCTCTTCCCAGACACCAGTTTTCAGCTTCAGAAAATCACTGTGCATTGTAACTTCAGAGGTGATTAACCAAAGTTAGACTCTTACAGCTTGCAGGAATCTGGGCCAAATGTGCAGAAGGAATGTGTGGAACAACCTGGCAATGCCCCTGTTTACTCCAGTTCTTCTGGCATGAAAGTCCCACTTAACTGAATATTAAATTGATTCACCAACTTCAAAAGAAAAATCCTGAAATGTATCTGCTTCATTTCTCAGTCAACCAAACTTCACTAGTACCCAGAAAATTATTCAATTTTAGTATAATTGGGTCATATCAGATAGAAAAATTTTAAAGAATCTAGCTTCCTAGTTGGGAAGAAGAAAAGAGGGGAAAAAAAGGTAGCAGAAGAGTATTAAGAAGGATAGATGAAGGAAAATAGTTTGAGCATCCACTTAATTCCTCATCTTGAACATTTAGAAATTCATAGCTTAATTATGCAGGGGAGATGACTTATGTATGTATGCATGTATGTGTGTCCATAAAAAGATATAAAAATCAGTTCTGCCATGTGAATGCCAAGGTGTTTTGCTACTAACACAGCATTTAGACTTGTTTCTACTATAGGAAAGTGTCACAGAGTTGCATCTATTTTTAATTCATTCTTGTCCATTTCTTGTACATGACATCTCTTCAGCCTGCTCCATCAGCACCAGAACTTAAACAAAACTCATTAAATGAGCCTTAGGATCTTTGTAAAAACCCATTGTTAAACAGAAGGGCAACAGATACAACTCAGCACTAGCATTTTTCATGCATTGTGTTGGGGGGCTTTTGAGATTACTTTTTGAGGATCTGAAACAGCTCTCAAAACAGTCTTGCCTCTCGGTGAACAGTGGAAGCTCAAAAAAGCACTAGAGATTTGCCTATTAGTATTAAACTTTTCAGAATGACAAATGAGAAGCGGTAACCATGAAAAAGCAGGTTGCCCTGAACTCCTTGTTTGAACCAGCATGGCAAGTGTTTCTGAGCTGTAATTTGTCCAACCCAAGAAGACTGACAGTCTGTTTAAATTAGAACTGTTTGATCTGGAACGTTACCCACAAAAAAAAACCCCAAAACTGGGGGATGCCAGAAACTGAGGCACTTATAACCAACAGCTCTAAAAAAAAAAACAGATAAATTTTGAGGGGGGCGGAAATGCAGATTTCATGCAGAATATTTGACATTCTGAAAAAGGAAATGCTCTGTGCTTTGAATTTCATTCCCAAATGGTCTGTGTGAAGCCTTTAAAAAACCCAAAACAACCAGGTGTCAAGTTGGACAGAATGAGTTTACACTGCTTGTCAAAAGAGCAGTGTGCTGTATCAGTCCCTCGGCCCAATTAAATTGGACTGTACAGCACCAGTAGGGCAGTGCCTTCAGATTGGGTGCTCTAATGAGGCATTCTGGCAGGAGGCTCTGCTAACCCAGACTTACTGTCATTTGAATTGTCTCCTCACCAAACATACTTACCAGCATTAACCCCAAAGTATATACACAACAAGTTTTATCAGGAAAAAAATACTGCACAGAAAGAGTTTCAGAAGGGAAACAACCAATGAGCAAGGACTGTGAGAAAGGGACACTGTATGGACAGTACAAGAAATCAAAAAAGGCTTTTATGCATTGCAAGCAGAAATATTTATTGTTAGATTTTCTTATCTGCCAAATCTTAAACAGCATCCTTGTTAAATTCTTGTGGCACTAACACCAGTTTGATGTTAGATTTATTTTGATGTGGGAAACATTTTGTGAAATAATGTCATCCTTTTGAACACTGCAGAATTTCAGGCAAGAAAAACAAGTCACAATTTCAAAGAAAGGAATAAAATGCATTGAATCGTGGACATAAAACTTTCATTTAAATTAATATCCATGGTGTATTTTTCTCATGTAGGATTTTGAAAGCTAGAAAATTTATTTTTGTATGTACCAATGGCATTAATCTTACTTTAACAGCAACTTTTCTGATTTAATAAAACTTATGCAGCACTTGATCCAAAGTTCACTGCAGCCAGCCCATGGGAGACACCAATTCAGTGAAACTTCAGTGAGGCCTGCATCAAAGAGCTCGTCCTCCTCCTTGTAGCAGTAACTGATACTGCCTTGAGCAGTTTGCTGAAGTCATGATTGCTACCATATTTTTGCAAGGAAAAAGTGCTTTGCATTTCAATTAACTGCTTAGACTTTAAAAGCTCAATAATTTGTTTTTGTTTTATAAGAATTCAGAAAACAAGATACATTTCCCTCACCCAGACCCACTGTTTATCAGCTTATTTTATGATCAAATGAGAACCAACACAAGACTTTTTATTGTCTTTGTTCCCTTGGAAAAGGAAGCGAGTTGGTCAAATACTTTATTTTCTGAATCATCCTTATGATCCCAGAGCATCATGAAAAATGTTTTCTTCTCTGTCCTTAACCATCTGACACGTTTTTTTCTGTAATAGAGCCCTTCTTGCTTTCTT
Organism: Apus apus; assembly: GCF_020740795.1. Taxonomy (NCBI): domain Eukaryota; kingdom Metazoa; phylum Chordata; class Aves; order Apodiformes; family Apodidae; genus Apus; species Apus apus. Next base: position 7,979,785 of record NC_067287.1, read on the forward strand.
TTGTTCCTATATATTACTCAATTTAAGTCACCATCAAAGCATGCTTGCATTTCAAGGCATGACTTGATGAGCACTTTAAAGAAAGATCCTTTATGGAAGGGGTTGGTACCCAGCACAAGTTTCTAAATCCTCTTGTTTTCCCTCAGTTTTGATGACATACCTGAGAAATCTGACATTTTCTGTCACAATTACAACATTAACTACATCAGCAGTTTAACCAGGGGGCTCATTTAACAAAAGAGGCTTGCATGTGTGATGTGAAGTTACAGCCTTATTCAGCACAGCAGAGGTTGTATGCATTGTAGAAGTGGTTCTTGAAGGACATTAAATCACGGTGTCTTGTGATTCAAATAGATGTTAGAGCTTGCGGGCAAATACAGGAAAAGGAAAAATCAGAGAATTTGGTGCTGGTTTGGCTGCACATACAAATGGGACTGACATGGTGGCATTCCCAAATAAACTCAAGGTTTTTTACAGCTGAGTAAGCTGTTTGGGTGTTAATGCAATATGATTGACTCATTGTGCTCACAAGCCTTCGAATGCATTGTGTTCACAGAGGGAATATCTGCAAAAGGACTAGAAGCTAGAATAAAAAAGTTTGGTAATTGCACACCACGTGCCATTCCAGAACATTAAGCTGATGCTATAGAGCATGTTCCAGCATTCCTGAATTACAGCAATAGTTAAAGCAGCCTGGACACCTCTGCAGGCTACACTGAGCAAGAGGAAGAGGAAAATAAAGAAAGGCGTGAGCTGCTTCTGCTTGTGTCTTGCCTCCTGCAGGGATCAGTGAGTGTGGAGCTAGGGTATGAGTTGGCAGCACACAGGGCACTTTGCACTGTTGCCTATTTAGACAGCTCTTGGAGGACATGCCAGCAGAGTTTATGTGCCTGATTTAGGTTCTCTGAGTCACTTTCTGAAGGTGCCTTATTCTCTCTGATAGAGAGGAGCTCTTAGGCTCTTGAAAGGAGCCCCTTTTAAAAGACACAATATTCCAATGTCTGAAGTGGTTCTAGGGAGACCATGTGAACGCTGCTTTTGCGTAAAACTAACTTTTTTCAGATTATCAGACATGCTTATGAAGGGATTCTTCTTATCACATGTGGAAAAGGCCAAGATAATTATTTGGGTCCAATTAGCCTTTGGAAAGATATGCATCCTAAGATTTAAAGTGGGAAGGAGGTATTGACCTGTGGAACTATTTGCTCCATTGCCTTGACCAGAGAAAGGGAGCCTATGTAGGTGGGCTTTCAACTCAAAGCTAGCAAGATGAACGTGGCCCCAAGCCTTCCTCTGTGGGGAAGTCGTAAAAAAAGCAGCTATTGTAGGTAAGGTTTGTATTTTAGAGAGTGAAACTGTATCTCAGTGCATCCTCAGGTCAGCACTAAATAATTAACTTGCTTATACTTTCATAGTAAGAAGAGTTCCTGCAGCTGGGGCAGCACTGGGTGATACTCAGAGAGTTGCTTGGATCTGTTTCATTGTCTGTAAATTGGGGACAGCAATACCTATCTCATGTTACAGAAAGAAAACAGCAAATGCTCTAGGTGATCTAAGTGTTGCTTGTTTTGTACAATGTGTGTGTTACTCCACATATAGAATTTGAAGCAACTTTTACAAATTATTATACTAGAAAGTAATAGAAGATGGAAGGAGGTCCCTTGTCAGTAGAAGTATCTAGATGAACTGGGTCCAACGCAGGAATTAGCTGATTATGGATTTCTGTCTACTGATTGTATAATTCAGCTACTGTGTACCAAGCATAGAAATCCTGCCTCCTCTTTCCTATTTTCCTTGCCAGGCTTAAGACAGGGGAAGATGAAATGAGGAGGGAATCAGTTATATTTCCTTTCCTAGCCCTAAAAAAAATAAGATGTTAAGAAAGATATTACTGTTGTACAATTTGTACAAAATAAGTCTGCAAATTCATCCACCTTGCTTTTGAGTTTTAGAATCAATGCTTTTCTTTCATGTAAAGAATTAGTATATAAAATCATTGCATGTCTTTGGGGAGCTGGTTTATTAAGGTAAACATTAGGTGATCCCAGCCTAGAACCACACATTCCAATTCAGTCAGGACCAGCTATGCTTTCATCATCCCTGACACAGAAACTGAAAATAACGTTTACCATATTGATGCTTTTGTATTGGATCCTCAAAACTCAGATCACATGAGCGCAGCAGCAGTTCTTAAAAGGGCAGTGTCAAAAAAGGGAAAGTAAACTTCCCAGCAGACTTGTATGTCCATCTAGGACTCAGCACCCCTGGTTTGAAAGCAGAGCAAACTACCTTCCCCACAGATGCGGAGCATGTGCTGAGCACTGTCCTCACATGGGCTCAGACCCAAGGCAGAAGACTCACAGTGGTGTAAAGCCACATGGGTCAGGGTACAATCCAGCCATGGCAGCCCTGAAGTGGCCCAGCCAGAGCTAGGCTGTCCCCAGGGTCACTTGCTTCATGCTTGCTGGCTCAGAGCTGCCCTGTGCCTCTGCCTCCGCAGCTGGTGCTGCCGGGCAAGGTTGTGTCTGTCTGTCTGCCTATCTGCCTGTCTGCCTGTCTGCCACCACCACGGGGAGTTACTGAGAGCACTTGCACGAGGCCTTGCTGGGCATGGACTGCACTACTGACATAGCCACTCACTGCACTGCAGCCCCCACGCTCTTTAAACATGGTCTGTCTGCATGGAGGTCTTTAAACTACACATTTCCATTTCTCAGAATTGCCTCAATAGAATTTACCCATCGACAGGTTTGGTGCTGCAAGACTCCCTTTCTGCTTAATCAGAGGGTTTTGATTCTCAGATGAATGATGAAATACTTGTTCCGCCAAAGCAAAGACTGAGTAATTACCCCAGTTGATGCAAGAGCTATTGTCAGGGGAATTTTACAGGAGAATTTGACAACGTAAGTGACAAAAACCACAGGAGCATGATCTGATAGGAAAACAGATTTTACCATACCTCCCATGGGAGTAGGACAGAATTAAAAATATTTTGTCTAGCCTCAATTCTAATTCAACTCACTTGAGGAAATGTGAAATTAGAAATAGGCTAGGATGTCTCCAAACATCAACAAATCCCACATCTCTGCATGGTTTCTTCCCCTCCATAGGGCAGGTTTACATACCGAGATCTGCTACCAAGCCTTACATTCCTAATCAGGACTCAACTGTTTCTAGTGTCTTGCCATCGAAGTTGCCTTCAAAAAGTACAGTGAAGAGACAGCAAAACAAGCAATTTGAAGACTGCTAGGCAGTCTCCTGGGACCAAAGTCTCACTTGACGTGTATCACTTTAAAATAAATGTTGTGTAGTGTGGAAGAACATTCTCACAGTTAGCCTGAGGAACTAGCTTGGCAACAATAAAAAGCTGCAGTTATACAGAGACTCATTCCTCTCCCTGTGCCTTCCAGGTGAAACAACTGAGGCTTCTTAGACTGCTGGAGAGTTTTAGTGAAAAAATCATGCTATGGAGAGTGGCTCAGCAAGGAGGATGATGACATTCTCCCTAACTTTTTTAAGCTTTTGAAAGGCTCTGGCAAGGGAAAACGACATTTGGAAGGCAGAGTCCGCCAGATAAAATAACTTTTTTAATGGCATTGATATTTTTAGGAAGAACATACACTAAAATAAAACACTAGAAGCTGTTATCTGCTGATACAGTTCTGCTTCTAACACTGATGGACTCAGGAGTTTTAGTACTGGGCCACCAAATCCCATTCTGACTAGCTCTCCAGCTGGTGTAAAAGTTCTCTCTGTTTTATGTTTAGTGTATTAATGGGGACGGGTAGGGGCTGACAGTTTATGTCTTTCAGCACTGAGATTTAAAAGCATATTTGGATATTGGTGAGGAACAGAAAGACTTTGGAGTAGTACAGCAGGCTGTGTGGCATTTAAAACACATGGCATGCAGGGCAAGCAGGGAGAGTAGTTTGGATCTGAATCTGAGGGAAGAGGCGGAAGAAGTGAAAAGCGTAGCTATGGGAGGGAAGTTAAGGACTTGGAGCATCACTGGCATGTAGGTGCAGTTCGAGTGCCTATGGCACAGTGTCATGGAATGCTAAATCCCCAAGTAACTCACAGCACCGAGTGAAGTGTGGTTTGTTGAGTGCCAGATGCAGATGTGTGGGACTGTCTGATTGAAGGTGACACTGAGCTGTGCTGTCGCCACAGCTGGAGTGTTGTGCTCACTGAATAGAACCCCATGGGCACAGTAAGGAGGGAAGAACTTTGCCCTTTTTAGTGGAAAAGTTTGACCACCAGAGCAGAAACCCCAAATCCCACCATCTCAGCAAGTAATTTGAAATTACAGAGAGAACCTTGTCCTTTCAGCATGTAGGAGCTGCATAACCACATTACACACTGGCCCTGATACCGCAAAAAGTCCTGCAGCTCATTTGCTGGAGTCCCCAGAGGGAAGGTCCAAAACTGCTCACGTACAAATGCCCAGAGCAACATGGAGCTGTAGAGAGCTAATTTACAGTGAGCCTGCTTGGACACAGCATTAGCACAGCTCCTCACGGCCTGGTTAGTCCAGGCCACTTCTCAGGAGGGCTGAGTAGCTGCAATAAGCAGGGTGTTGATAAGACCCCGCTGCATTTGGCCCCAGCCCACCCAGCTTGCCCACACTGCACTGTGCCTTGCAGATACACCCTGAGCACTATATTGTCTATTTGCCTATATAACTGAAGATTACGTAAGGATTTAATAGACACTGTGGCTCTTAGGCATAAGTAAGTAGATGCTTTAGTCTAATAAGAACCAAAAGTATATCTTGAATAAAAGTATTATTTTCTAGTCATTTCCCTGAGTGGAAAAATTTCTGAGCTGCTTTTCAAAGGTTTGACAGATGGAGCTGCTGTGATTTGCAGCATGGCCCAAAGTGCACTAATGTTTCTGCCATTTGTAACCAGACACTCTTCAGTCCTCCATCTTCAGAAAGAAAGCTTTAGGCTTCATTTCTCTCTGTGTTGAATTGGAATATTATAATAATAATGTGTGCCAAAATGGAATTCAGGGCACATTAACAGCAACAAATGATAAATATTAGCAAGCTTGTGAGATAGTGTAATTGTTGTAATGGTAGAAATTATATTAGTAATAAAAGCAAAAGCTAAAAAATAAATTGGATACAGTAAACATTGGATTGACTCAATCAAGAAAAGAGCAGTAGGGCAGAGAGGTATCCAGTGAGCTGTTTGTTTTCGGAAGCTGGAAAATATTTTGACTCCAAGAGGAACATCTGATTAGCAGAGTTAAATGAGATGAATAATGCTGTAATATTTTTGTGAATTGTTTTTTCAGCTGAAACTTGCCTTCCCCATCTATAACAGTGAGATGTTTTGCATAAAGCACTCAAATATCATGCAGGGAAGTGCAGGAAATGAGAGTTCTGTTCTGAGCAGAATACACGAGGAGTAACTTACACAGCTGATGTTAGCAGGAACTGTGGCAGTATACTGAAAATATGTTAGCAAACTATTTCTTTTCTTAAGAAGATCCTTTTTCTTTTCATATGTACACAAGACAGCAATATCCTAATCAACATACTCTTTGAAAAGAAGGTATACTCTATTTTGGCAAAAATTATATTGAGATAATTTGTAGGTGTTTATAGTTTGTTCCACAAGCTGTTTTCATCTTCCAAAAGTTATTCACCTTTTATTTAAATGACAAGTTACACTGGATATTGTGCAATGTGACACACAGATTGTCTAAGTCCTTAAGAAAAGTCTTGGTTAAATATTTTAGTGAACTCAAACCCTCTACTTTATAGCAAGACCCAAGGAGAAATATTTTATTTCTTACTGTATTTTTAGGCTATGGCACATTAATGCCAGGCATTGTGCAGAATCCATATTATTTTAATGAAAAGTATAATCCGCATTTGGCAGGAGAAACAAGCAGATTTAGCAGACTTATTAGCAATAAGTGACACAGGGAGGTTTGGGAAGTTTGTAAGATCTAGCCTTGTAATTTAAATGTTTCATTGTCTTTCAAAAAGGCTAAGAGTGATAGAAGTTGTCATAGCACATGTCAAAGTCCTCCCAGCCTGAACTGCCCATCAATCCACCAATAACTGAGACACTTCCTGATAGCTCCACTCCCATTAGTGCCACCTTCTCTGGGTTGCTCCATTCTTTGCCTGATCATTAATAAAGGTCACTAAAACTTTCACATACTGTAAAAAGCTGTAGCCTTAAGAACTTCCCTTAATTACTCTAGTGCTACTCTCAGCAAATAAAACCCCAAGTGATTATCTGAAGAATGATCTGAATGATGGCCAGTCAAACATTTAAAAGTGACATTTTCTGACATCCTATTACATATGCACCCATGCTGTGCCTTACTGGATGCTCTGCAAACATAGGGTGAAACAAGACCTCAGATGGATTTGGGTGGATGAAGAGTAAAGCAGAAGTGGGCAGAAATGAAGAAATTAAGTATGAATATCTTATATGCTGAGCTTTATAAAATCAAAATGTTAAACACACAGTGGTAGTTTATGGTATATAACAGGAGTGTCTTCACCAAGACACTGTATCTGCAGAAAAGTTAGCAAATTGGGAAATTTGTTGGTAACACATGACTAAGATGCAAAGCAGATTTGAAATGTAAAAGCTTTTCAGACAGTGCCTGAAACTGAGGAACAGAAGTAGCTAAGCACTTCCACACACTTCCTGATCCCTGTTGCAAGAAATATTTTGCCCTGCATTGCCTTGTTTGTGGCCCCTAATCAGTAAAAATACAGGCCACTGTTTGCAAGCTTCGTTTTCTGATGGTTGTGCCTAAATTCATATTTAGACACTTCAGCTGCCCAGTTTTCAAAGGTGCTAGAAATCTGCAGCTTTTGCAGATGTCTCTGTCAGATTCATGTGTTTGCATCCTGTGAAAATCTGGGTGTTTATATAGGTGGTCAAAAATTGGTTTAGACATTCTCCCTTTATCTGGCAGAATTTTAATCTGTAGCACCCTCCTTCTGTATGTTGGCTCTGTGGGCGGTGTCATGGAATCTCTCCAGGCGTCTTACCCTGAGTTAAAAGGAAGGGCAAATGCTGTACATTTTTAATCTGGTCCTAGAATGTTGCAGTTAAGATCATATAATAATGAACCTGCTTGTACTTTTAAACAAAATTTTTAATTGCGTTTTCCACATCATTTGAGTATGAGCATCTGGAAAATGCTAAAACTATATTATCTATAATTTTAATATTTTAATATTTTTTAAATATCATGTTCTCTTACTATGTTTCTGAGAACCACTATAACAAGCCAGGGTACCAGTGAGTTTAACATTTATGATACAGCATTTCTATAAATAAAATTCATTGTAAAAAGATGGAATCTGCATTATGACATCATCAGTAGCACAGTGATGAAAACAGGCAGCAGAGCAAGCCAAAGAACATCAGTCACCCTCTAAAAGAGCTGCATAATGTGAGGAGCTGTAGCTTTTCTGGTAAGTGTTAAAGACTAAATAGTGTTTGGACATTCTGTTTGCTCATGGTAGTTTCATCCCTTATAGTGGTGATACCAGAAGATGAAGTGTCAGGCTATGCAGGAATTTTAGGTATGAAGACAATTACCTTCTTGTCTTGTTCTGCATAGTAAATACTGTTGGGTTTTTTGTCATGCTACAGAATAACCCACTTGGTTGTTCAATGACTAGGTTCTATGTGCTGAAAGGGAGCTAATGTTGATGGCACTCACTAGTGTCACATGCACTGCATTTAGCTCAGCAGTGTCCTTCTGTCCCTGAGAAAGTATATGGGAACTCAGATGTTGTCCACCACAGCCTTAGACTGTGATACCAGGTACAGGATGCTCTGGACTTGGGATTTGAGGTGGCTCATGACATTCTTGTGAGAGACAGAGCTTCTTTTGCCTTATGTCCTGTTCCTCCAGAAGGCTGTAGGGCATCTGAATGTCAAAGACTTTAAGGATCCAAATTTATGAGAGCTATACAATTATCTATACAATTTGCCATTGTATAGATAATTACAACACATGTTTACTCAGGGGCAGAATCTATACCATGTCCATAGGCCCTAGAATCACAGAATCATAGAATCATAGAATCATAGGGGTTGGAAGGGACCTTGAAAGATCATCTAGTCCAACCCCCCCTGCCAGAGCAGGGTCACCTAGAGTACATCACATAGGAAGGCATCCAGGCAGGTTTTGAATGTCTGCAGTGTAGGAGACTCCACAACCTCTCTGGGCAGCCTGTTCCAGTGCTCTGTCACTCTCACAGTAAAAAATTTTTTTCTGATATTCATCTTAAACCTCCTGTGCTCCAGTTTGCATCCATTACTCCTTGTCCTGTCACTGGTCATCACTGAGAAAAGCTTAACTCCATCTTCTTGACACTCACCTTTTACGTATTTGTAAACACTGATGAGGTCACCCCTCAGTCTCCTTTTCTCCAAACTAAAGAGACCCAGCTCTCTCAGCCTTTCCTCATAAGGGAGATGTTCCACTCCCTTCATCATCTTTGTGGCTCTGCACTGGACTCTTTCCAGCAGTTCCCTGTCCTTCCTGGACTGAGGGGCCCAGAACTGGACACAATACTCCAGATGCGGCCTCACCAGTGCAGAATAGAGGGGGAGGAGAACCTCTCTTGACCGACTGACCACACCCTTTCTAATGCACCCGACATTAGGACAGAAGCTGTGACCAGAAACATCTCCATAGTCTCTGAATAGCAAAGAACTCCTCAGCTTTCACACAGGCCAGTCCAGTAGAAACAAAATCATAGACAAGTCCCTATTGATCCATCAGTCTGGCTTGCTGTTGCTGATGGCATTAGCATTTGCTAACCTGTGCTAAGCCAATTTTGTGAGACTGTTGGGAGTTTGACAAACCTATTTCAGATTGTATTTTGGAAGAATCCGCACGGCGGAACCGGTCATGTTCTGTTCATTGCAGCAGATGGTATCCCATTTGGTGTTTGTTAGCTTTGTTTGCAGCTCAATATTTTGTTTCTAAGGGAACTCAGTAAGTTAAATAATTTATCTCTCTAATGCATCAAGAGTCTGATCCAAAGTCTACTGAAGTCAGTGGAAAACATTTGATTAACTACGACGTACACTGGATAAAATGCCAGGTCCTGTATGTTGAAAAGCATTTCAGATGCTTTCTAGTGAGGGGAATAAAACAGGCCTTTGTCTTTCCACAGAGAATTGTTTGCCTGGAAAGAAAAAATAAATATTCCAAAAGGCTTAACAGTTAAGAGTGCACGACTGTAGAGATCAGGGTGACATTCTGGCTGACTGTCCAAATTGCTAAACTTCTCTTGCTGTTCAAGTCCCCATTCTTAAATGAAGAATATAAATAATACCTTCCAGCTGCATTTGGAATATAATCTAGTAGCGTTAGCAGGCTGCTTTGAGGGCTTTGAAGGTTCCACAGCAGCTAAGCAAATAATCATTATCACTTAATATTTGCATCAAGCAATCTTACCCAAGATGGCATCTTGCACCAAAGGGCTAACCACGAACACATCACCCCTCTGATGAGGAATTTTGGGAATGTCGGAAGCAAATTCACACACTGACCCTGCAAAGAGTTTTGCTTGAGCAGAACCGTACTGCCTTCTGCTGCCCTCTTGTCCTCACAGGACTCCCAACAGTGTCTGCACAAAGAGGATATTTTTTTTTCCATTCCTACATTTGAATCCTGAATCATCTAAAATACCAAAGAAATCGGCACTTTAAAGTTTTTTCTTGTATTCCAGTGAATATCAAATGCTTGTTCATTTTCAACAACACTTGTCAAATTATTTATTTGCCTGAGAACTGCTTTATTCTGTATTTTTATCCAAGTTTCCTGTTTGTAAACTTCAGTAATTCAAAAAAAAAAAAAAGTGGATATTTGCTCTACAGTGTGTCTGCATGAATTCCAGTTGTATTTTAGTCCTCCTAGTGGCCTATTACATTAACAATATTATAATCTTTATTTAGGCATAGAAACATGTTCCATATTGCCAGTACCTCACAACAGTTTGCAGTGTTAATACTGCAGTGACACTTCCGTATTGCTAAGGTCAATAAACCTTCTAAAGCATTTGTCCAACAGATCCATTCACTTGTCTGGCTATTGCTTCACAAACACATTTTTTTTACTTACACACAAATTTTAGCAAAATAAATTTAAATATATATATGCATTCTTCTGTCACAGCAGGGGGCCCACAGTGGGAACAGGAGCCGGTCCCAGTTCCTTACACCAAATTCCTTCTATGATCATTCCCAACAAAGGTTTTCTCACAGGAAATAGAGGGTCAGACCCCACAGAACTGGGGCTCCCAATACATATTTTCACTGTGCCTTCTTTCTCTGAAAAAGCCTCCAAAGCCTTATCAAAGTAAGACCTCATATTCTAAGCCCAGGTGGTCTCAGCCTTTTGGGTCCTGATAGCTACCTTGCTGGTATCCAGGGAAGGCCAAGGCAGAAAGGCAAAGGTCTGTCCAGCACACTCGTCCTTGACTCCTTTCTGTTTCAAGGCTGTGCCCCTCACAGCGAGTGTGCAACCACTAGTGCCTCCTACCAGATCCAGGTGAGACACATTTGTGTGCCTGGCTAAACCACAAAGCATAGGGATAGTGTACAGGATAGAGGTTCTCGTGACCAGAAACAGATCTATCTAAAAGAAGAAGCAAACAAATCTAAACCCATAAATTAACTAAAACTCCCCTCGGATCACAGCCAAATGATACGTGTGTTAATCAAAACGCATGCCACTGATTTAATTGGGTGAGGAGGCAAGTTGAACACTTCATAAATCTCCTGATTGTGGGAACTTCCAGCTCCATCTCCAGTAGTATTGGTGCCCAGCATTACTGTGCTCAATTCAGTGTTTCTTTTTGATCATCCTTTAAACCTGGGCAAGGGAATATCATCTACAATCTGCATTTATTACCTGAATTGCCTGTTCCCTGCAGGTAGCCCTGTCATTTCCCTTTGGATTAATCTACACAAATACTGAGTCGCAGCCCAGGACTGAATCCTCGCCTTGTCTGGTAAACATGAGATTAGTTGCAATGTCTTTTTAAAATCAAGATATATATTAGTCCACTGGCTGAAGTATTAAGTCTAATCATAGCCTGTTTCTGTCCTCAGTGTTGTCATCATCAACACAAGCATACTGCTTTGTCCTGGTAACCAGCAACTCTGACAGATGTCCCAAATGACACAGGCTCTCTCAGGTACCAGGCTTACTGCAGTATTTGAACATACACCAGTAACTCCATAAATCAAATAAGGCCTGTTCCTTGACCTGGTCTTGATGAGACAAGTGAGAGGGCTGAGTGAGGCAGCACAGTTGTCATTGTTTCTGATGGGTTCAGGCAGGATGGCTTCTCAGTTCTGTATATGTACAAAGTAGGCTTTCTAAGTGGTGGAACCAGCAGTGGTAGTGGTCAAACAAAATGGTGAGGTGAGAGTTGGAAAGCAAACAAAGAGGACATTACCTGGCTCCATTTCTCTTTTGGTACCAGTTGCAGGTCTGTGGGATAGGGACAGGAGAAAATGTTTGCAACATGGGTAGCATTGAAATGAGGCCTTGCAAATAGACACAACCAAGAACTCTGCTCAGCTGGTTGCTGAGGTACCTTACTTGCCTCAGATCAAATCACCATCCTTCCCAGTTCCACCAGTTTTTGGCACACTTCTTCATCTTTCCTTTTTATAAGTGGTTCTTGCTCTCCTCATGGGTTATGCCAATCCTGTCATGTGCAGTGATCTTGGTTCCTTTGTTTTCTCTGTTTATTCCCTTGTTCAGCAGATCTTTCTATGGTTCTTGTTCAGCTTTTAGCAGGAGGTGCCCAGGGTGCAGCTGTAACACCTTCTTGCAGTGGACTTGTGTTGTGTGAGAACAAACACAGGCTTGGGCCACTGAATGATTTCCTGCCACCGCGCTGGTGCAGGAGGAGGTGGCTGGTGCAGGAGGAGGTGGCTGGCACTCCCTTCCTCCTCAGCACCTGCAGTGGGGAAGCCACACAGGCAGACACCTGCAGCACCCCATGCCTTCACAGGGAATCTGTGAGCCAGGCCAGCGGGCCTGGTAACAAACACGTCCTCAAGCACATCTAAAAACCAGCCATTACTCTCTCTGTTTTTTAATTACATTTTTTACTTTATTATCTTCCAACCGTTTGGGGTTTTTTTTTTTTTAATTCTTGATTAATTTTCAGTTGGCTATTTAATACAGCATTTGGTTAACTAATTCAAGTAGCTGTTGATAATTATTGCCTTACTATAAAATCATCTTAATAGAAGACGGGGGGGGGTGTTGTTTTTTTTTGTTTTCTTTCCAGTAGAATAACAAGTTATTTTATCATTCAAACAAGGCTTACTTCCTGCTGTTTTCAATAAGATTTTTAATAAATATGTAAATTTTTAAATTAATTTACTGCATATGTTTGGCAGCATGATTCTTGAACTGACAAAAGTTTGATGGATTGTAAAATTATCCTCCATAAAAATCATCAGTCATAGTAAACAGAATCTATCAACCTCTGCTAATTTTACAGCTTTTTCTTCATCTTATCTTCTGTTGGGAACTCACTTAAAATTTATTATAAAATGCTATATTTCTAGAAACTTCATTCATTCATAGATTAATTAGATTTTAGCTTAATATCCCATCATGGTATAGAACATGAGCCAACAATGTTTTCCAGTTGTTACAGAACCACAGTAGAAAAACCTTGATTGCTGTTCCCATGTGGTTTAACCACCAAGACTAATCACTAATCAAATTCAAATGACATAAAATGGAACATCCTTCATAGCATTTATTTTCTAGTTGACTTATACTATGGTCTGTTTATTGATACAACTTGCTATACTGAAATGAACTACAAATTGCAAGACAGGATTTCTCCTACTTTAATTTGATTCTGCAGCCTATACCTGCAACTCTTGCTCACATTTTTGTTCATGTTATGCCTGTGTCCCTCAAAATATTCTGCTCTACAGCAAAGACAAATTCTTTGCATAAATTTAAAAAGTGCATGTAAATAACTGTGCTGTTAGGTAGGACTTGGTGGCTGATGAACTTACACCTAAGTTTCCATTCCACAGTTCATGCTTTGCATGAATCTGTACTGAAAACTGAGCAGATCATTATGTCAGCTGAAGAGGTGGCAAGTGCGGTCATGAAACCAGTATCATTATTTGCTCTGTACTGGCCCAGTTTTCTTCTGATTACAAAGCAACTTTTGTAGTCTCATTGCACCAGGTGAGAAAAAAGTTGTTCAGGCTGCACCAGGTTTCCTGGGAAGGCAACCTGGGCTACTGTTTCCTCCTCGGCTGCCTCCAGGAGGACTTGCCAGTGCACACAGTTGCGCAGCTGCATCCCCTAACCTCACTTAAAGGGTTAAAGGAGGGCAGACCCGTTGGGTTTCATTAGTGCCTTCCAGAGGCCAGCTGTCACAGAAGGGGGAGGAAAGGGCAGTGGGTTTTGGTTAGCAGTAAAAAAACTCTGATATGTGGAGAGTTGATTAAAGTCTGGAGTGGGAGGGAAGATTACAACTTCAGGCTCCTAAAATAAACTGTTTTGTTGGGGTAGGGCTTAAGCGTGCTAATTCCGGTTTTTTTGAAGAGTAAAGAAAATCCTGCTTCCAAATGTGAAAATTATCACCTTTGTATTTCTGCTTGGTGAGATCTTGCCAGAAGGATCATTCTGATGTGTGTGCACCATGCACACGAACATGGAGGCTCCCTCTGTGGTGTCTAAATGTGCAGTCATGCAGAGGTGAACTGATGGGTCTGGAGAGATTGTTTGTTTCTTCCCAACTGTCCTCCTCAGAAGCTAAAAATGAGAAAACTATTTGCTGTGGAGCTCACTCCTTTGTTTAAATGACCCCTATGAATCATCTTGAAAACTTGTAAGGGACGTTCCCTTTCTTTCCTCTGCAGGTTTTCCAGCAGAGATTTGTCCTCTTTGAACTACCCTGCAGGCAGCACAGCCCTCTTAGTGCATACAACATGCCAGTTTTCATAGCTGGGAGAATTATTTCTACATGGTTTCTTCATACTGCTGATTTGCTCTTAATGCTGCCACATAATATTGCTCCTTCTCTATCTTCTGCTTCTGTCTTTCTGCCTTTAGGTCAGCTGAGGTGCTTTGGATAGTCACAGGCTAACCTGAAGTGAATCTAGTCCAGTACTCAGAAGAGAGGATTACTAGTGTGGAAAATCATTACCCACTGCCAATTACCATTTGCAGTGCAGTCTTGAAGTGCAGTTCCATTTGCCATCAGTGTGCTGGGTGACTGATGTACAGACATTACAGGCCAGGAACTCGGACATCACTAGAGAGGAAGAGGATAAGTGTCTTTGTAATTAGCAAAATAAATAGTCTTGTTCAAAAAAGCCAAAGGTGGAAGATGAAGACAGGTAAGAACACAGCTAATACTTAGAAACAGTAGTGTGAGAATAGTTCAGGCATACAGAAAAATGACCCTGATGACTGCAGATGTCAGTGAGATCATATGGTGTATGATCCTACATTTACTGAGTTTGAGGAATTTGTGGCTATAATCTAATGTGAGGTAGAATCTGTCTCTTTAAGAACTGCATTTTGTATTGGATTTAAAAAAAAATCTATCTTGAACTATACTTTTTTCCCTTCTTGATTCAATTCTGAGTAAGTATCCCAATTTTAAAAAAAATACTTTGCACCTCTAACCTGGGATAAAATTGTAGCCTTTTTTTTTCTAGAGCCCCTTTATGGAAACAGTCAGTCATAGTTTCATCAAGGTAAAGACAACTACTTTAATTCAGTAGGACAAACCTCTCTGTGCTTAAATGCTGTGTGGTGAAATACAGTCTGATGAAGACTGAAACAGTGAAGTTAACTTAGGACTGTATAGTTCTGGGACCATGTGCTAGGTTATCACTGGCAACATAACCCTCAGCGTAATTCTGTCAACGGATAGTATTTCACTTCAGATTATTTAAGTTGTGTTCAATAACTTTGTCTGCAATCTTATCTTTCAGTATGAATTTTTTTTCAGTGTGATTTTTTTTCCCATCACTAGAAAACCAGAACAATTTTGTTATTTAACTCCCTCTACTAGTAAAGCTAAAAGGATCTCAGAAAAGGGAAGTGTATCCTATGGATGTCTTGTTCATTTTCAGTCTATCAGGTTCTAAAAGCGAAGTATCAACTTCCTTTGTCACCATGGATATTTCTTCCTTAATGCCTTGTGATGAGCCTGATTGCAGTAAGTGTTGCTTTTAGTGGGTAGACTCTCTGTGAGAAGCAAAACTGGTGATGCCACCAGTGTGAACAAAGTGAGGCTCTGCTCGACCTTCTGGAGAAAGCACTTTTATTTTTAATAGCTTTTATTTTTAATAACTCCTCTCAACACACTTGACTGAGCACCTGCATTGTGACCATTTTCCAAGGTATTGCCACTTAGAATTACAGTTTCTCATTCTGTTTTAAATAAACTTCATCCACATGTAGTTAATGGATCTAGTGGCTCTTCTGAGGCACTATGAGAAAACAACCAGATTTGTGGCATTCATTTTGTAACTGAGCAGAAGGTAACAAAGCTAGATTTACCTGACCTGGGAACTGTGTGAACTGGGACCTGGACATTCTATTTTATTACATCATGCAAAAGTTCAGAGAGTGTTGCTGTATACCTAATCAGGTGAAACAGTCTTGTTGTATCAGTAAAATGATAATACTCTTTGTAAATTATGAGGATGAAGTTCTTGACAGTAGAACGCTGAATGTACCTACTCTTCTCATCATTTGATGAAAACTCTGCTTTTGAAAGCTTAAGGGTCAATTCACTAAACTATCTTTTATCTCCTAAACCACACAAGAATTCAAGCTATACACAATGTAAGTCTCAACTCCTCAGTCACCTATTCATTAAGTTATAGCAGTTTTGTCCAGATCTGCAATTATGAATCATGCAGAGTTCATCCTAATCAGCTTTATTTCTTTAGGATCATTTACCTACACTTCAGGACCATCAGAAATGCTGTCCTGGTGATACTAAAATATAATAATAGATTGTTATACTCTGAAGTACAGTAGGCAAGCTTTGCTCAGGTTGTCTTTGTTACTTTACCTATCATGCCATAAGGGGATGATACATACCCACGTATAGATGGCTTTCCTGTAAACTGCTGGACAGACTAACTAACTTTAAAAGTACTTCATGTCAATGCGTTTTTTCCCAAGAAAAGAAATTGGCACTTACTGTTTATTTTGGAAATACAATGGTATGTTTTTGAGAATGTCATTGCTACAGCAAAATAATTGTGGGATCTCTGGTCACATAGAAAAAAGAAAAGTGATTCATTATCTCAAAAATTATTTTACTGTCAGTCCAGAAAAGAGGTAACAGCTTCTGACGATATACAAGGGAGAACAAGGCTTATCTTAGTATTTAAGGTTATGCTTTAAAGAGAAAGAAGTTCAAACATCACATCTTTAGCTCAGCTGTAATGCAGCAGAGGTCATGCAGTTACAGCTGTCACCTTTGTAGTTTCCTGTATATGACTGTACAACTGTTTTCACTGCAGTGTTTAGGTGTCCACCTGGTGTTAAGTGAGATCTGAAGATTGTTCACTTTCCAGAGTCCACCATTGCATTCTGTCCTGGCTAACTGATAGAAAGCTACTCCTGAAAGCTCAAAATCAGCCCTTTTCAGGTTTCTCTGAACATATGCAGACAAAGTAACTAATCATTTTTAAAAGGCAGAAATCTAGAAAATTGTTTTCCTTCACAATAACGTTTTAAATAATAGCTAAAAACTAAAAAGTGAACATATTTTGTATCTCCTATTAGAGATCAGATCTGAAATGAAAGACCTTGAGTTACACAATTAAGTATTGATTTTATTGATCTATATTTAATTCTCATAGCAATTCAGTTGTTTTTACCCAATAGTGTTTTGCAGTTATACTTCACTTGATGCAATGCCCTTCTTGCTTTTGTGTTAATCTAAAAACTAAATTGCCAAGTGCATGAGAGACATAAATAAAGTTCATTTTATTCTTGTGTGTAAGTGATTCCAAGCCCTTTAAAGTGCTGGTTAACTAAACTTAGGCAGCTGGAAAATACATTTATCCTGCAGAATTGTGCATTGCTAATTCTGGGCACTGGCATGCCCAGCCAGTCAGAGCTTCTGCATGTCACCATATAGAAGAAATGGACTTGCTGTTGCATTCCTTTCTGCATGCCAGCTGTGGGGTCCTTTCTACCTATGGACCAGCCCATCCTTTCCTGCTCCTTCCTATCACACCTGCAGAGTCTTTGTGCCATTCAGAGCAGCTAGGGGTGTGACTGGGCCTCGGTCACATGCTGCTGCAAATGCATTCCACACACATGTAACCTCTCATTTGTAAGGTTTAAAAAAAATCTGAGTTGATGTATTACTGTAAAAATAACACCTATTTATAATGTATCAGTGTAACTGCAGGGTAGTTCTGTTTTCCTAATTTGCTGTGCTTGAAGTGACATGCCAGATTTTATTATATCACTAATGGGTTTTTAGTTATTCCCTTTAGGATGTTGCCAGGAAGGAAACATTATTCTGATTCATGACTCATGAGTTTATTTCAAAGGGATGTAACTCATGATGAATGTCTGTATTATGTCAGATGGAGTTTCTCCCCTTCTGACGAGTCACTGCTCTCAGGTGGGATAAAGCACCCCACACTGACTAGCTCAGAAATGCCAGTGATGGGAAGCTCTCCACTGACGTGGAAGAGAACAACAGATGCTCCCCATACCTTAAGGCTATGATAGTATGGATTTTCTATACAAAAATATAGTTAGTGTAAGTAGAACAAGCTATACGGTGATCTGCTTTAGGATGATGGGCCACTGCTTTTAGAGAGGCCCTGTGAAAACCCCAGTTCTTTTCCACATTGAGCCTTTTTTCTTTGCTTAGGACAAAATCTGTGACTACATCTTTTTATCTTTTCGCTTAAGTTAATACTTAGGAAAAGATACAGTGACCACACCAAATACAGCAGATCCCTTTTATATTAATGGAACAGATGCAGAATGGTCAGCAGCAAAGTCAACACCTTGGGGCTGAAATAGCTTTAAGTATTGCTTCTGAGAAGAATCCTCTCTCAGAGCAAGCAAGCACTGTTGGCCCCACCTTAGCTCTCGTAGCAACACTGAACAAAATCACTAACACCTTTTTTTTTTTTCCTGTGGTGATAAAACCACCTGTTCATTATGCAGAAAGTCACCACTAATATAGGAAAGATTTGATTGGAACCCATGACCTAGAGGTTAGGTGCTCTCGGCACAATTACCAAATCTCACCCAGTTCTCATGGATACAGAACGCATCTGATCTGCTTTCTATCTGCAGGAAAAGCTACTGATTCACATTAGTGGGACTCTCAAATACCTTAATGAACTAATTGCTTTAAAATGCACAATACTAACATCTTTAGGCTAACCCTTGTTCTTTCTTATAGATGTGACTCTGCTGAAGTCAGTAACAAAATCTAAACGAACAAAAAATGAAAAACACTACTTAACCACTTACCTAATTTATCAAACAAAATCAAATAATAGCTGCTTTGGTTTTGCCTTTCGATTCATCTAGCAGCTGTTGTGACTGCCATGAAAAATAAGAAACTTAATTAAGGATGAATCTAAATAAATACTCTGGTAATTTTTCCCAAATTGTATCTATAATAACTACATTAAAATTTCTTAAAGAATTTGGGGTAACATTTATTCTGACACACCACGTTTAACGAAATAATCAGTGACTTTTCAACTCGGCATGTACATAATTTTGTTACTGTAGGAGAAAATGATTTGTTGATACACAGTCTTACGTTAGTATCTCTGCTTAAAGTTTTGATTTTGTTCATGTAGCTTAGGATGAGGTTTTTTCCATGTGTCAAGGACTAGAATATAATGTTTTAATTTTCTAACTACATTTTTTTTTTTAATTTTGTGTACAATTTAACAGAAAATTGAACAGACTAAAAAAAAAAGTCCCATCCAGATGACCCCACAGTCTTACCTGATGATAAAATTTTAGTAATAAAATTTGCCACAACAACTTTTAGAATTAGTTTGCCAGTGGTTCTTGATGTATCACAGATGTATTCACTACTATCTTTGTTTTGCCAGTGGGTTTCACTGCTGGGCTTTACTTCAATGTCATTTGATTCAATTATACTTAAAATTTATAGAAAATACTTTAGTTCTCTGCAGCTTCTCAAATACATTTATATTAAATTATGAGCTAGGGTGTGATTAAAGTAGGATTGTAGTCTAGGTTCTGCTTTTAGGGTAGAATATATTATTGATAATACATACATGCAGAATATACCACTGAATTCACTCTGGTCTGTCCTTTGGTTTCAATATGTCCTCCAGCCAGTCAGAGATCCTGCTCCTATTTTGATAATTCATCTGGACTGCTCGTGCAGGAAATGCTGGGGGTGTCTCTGCTCCTCCTAGCCAGGAGTTGGAATTGGCCCCATTGGAATCACTACAGGTTTTATTGCAGACCTTACTAATACCAGTATTGACTTCTTGCAGCCCCAACTCTGTGTGGAGCAGCCACATTTGATTTATCTAAAGAAAATCTGTGAAGTGGGAAAAATATACACAAAGAAAAATAATTTAGTCTGTCATATAATAAAGTATCTTGGGGTTAGTAGTCTGAAGAGTGGGAAGTGCCAGTATGGATGTTATTGATGTCATGCCTGAGAATTTTCTCATCTGGCCTTCAGAGAAGTGAAACAACTGTTTCAGTCATATTGTGTGATATTGTAAGTGAGGGCAAAAGGAAGAACATTTTAAGCTAAAATCCTTGAGAATTTCTATTGAAGGGTCCTAAATTGGTGTTTCTTCCCATTACCAAGGGCTATATTCCTCTAGTTCAGAAAACATTCCAATTACAGATATTGAAGCTTAGTTTTAACTGTTGTCTAAAACCAGAATCTAACATAACAACACCTAAAACCTTTTAGACTGAAGGTTAATTAATGAATCAAACAGAATTTTTTGTTTACTAAGACGTCACCATCTCGTGTTGCTTTGCCTAAGTTTGTGTGAAACGTGATGAAAAGACTAACCTAATCCTGGCATTGTTCGCTTATGAAATATGACAGGATCACAACATAAACTGTAATTAGACTGGCATTTCAATTTTTATCTAGCTAGTCATAAAAACAAGCTATCAAACTGTCTAATAATTTGTCTCCCTCTTGCCCAAGGAAAACCAGCACAGCAAGCGCAACATTTGAACTTACCTGAAACTTGGATTTAAAAAAAAAAAAAAAGTAATAATGATCCTTTACATCTCCATGTATAAGGACCCACATCATCCCCACATCTGGCCATGCTTTATTTTCAGTGTGCTTAAAATACCAGTCCATTATCTGAACCAAAACATTAGTGTCTTGGATTGACAGTCATTTACTGTTTCAGCCTTTGCTATCTGACGGCAATACCAAAACTGAGGAATGGCTTGTACTCTGGCAGCCTGTCTCAACATTCCTGCATCTTACCTCTCCGAGAGGCTGTTGAATGTAAAATGTTGAATGTTATCTCATATCCCTCTGATAATATTATCGGTAAGAGGAGTTAGTTACATGGATTTTGAAGCACCCTGTAAATGGGGAGCAGGTAATTTTTACTGAACTTCTCCCACTGCAGTTCCCTAACTATTCCTTGGTCAGATCTCTGATTGAGAATACAAGTAACTAATGAAGGAATAAAATTACTCCTGTATAATCCTACTGTGCGTTTTTAATACAATGTGCTGATACATTGTCTGGTGTTCCTGAAGAATCACAACACTTCTCCGAGTAGGCCTGGCCAATACCTGATTGATTCAGGGCTGTGGGGACTGACCCAGTTGAGTATCATTTCCTGCCTTGTTTCCTTCTTGAGTGTCATGGCATGTTTGGGTCTGTGGAGATCAATAGGCTTATATATACATGTGAAGTTTTTCTCTAGCAAGTTTCATTTGCATCTGTAATTTATGGAAGATGCTATTTTCTCCTCTGAATATGTCTGTGTGCCTATTTTTTAGCAGGCTGCAAACTACTTAAACAAATGCCTGTTTAAACATACCCCCCAATGTATTCTTAAAGGAGAAGATATAAATTACGGTGAAGATGCTGGAGGTGTTTAACACATGCATATCCAGGATCTGCTACTTAAGATGTTAATAGCACTTAACTGTTTTGTAAATGGAGCCCTATTTGTCTCAGCAGAATCATTAAAGTTATGATGGATCCTAAAATGGACATTAATGGTCTATTTAATTATAACAGAGATTTAAGCACATAACAATCTATTTCTGTTAACCCTGTGAACTTTGGAAAGACATAAATTAATGGTGTACAGTCAGATAACTTTATTTTTGTGAGAAATATGTTTCTAATATTTCCCTTGCTTATTACAGAAATTGAAGCAAACAGAAGAAACAAAAGAGGATTCCCAGAATAGATTATCTAAAATTTCCCTGGAGTCTCTCAATAAATTTAACAGCAATAACGTACTTTTATTAGAAAAAGAGAAGAACTGTCTGAACATGGTTGAAGGACAAATGGAAGAAAGTGGAAAGAAAGAAGCAGTCTCCTTAAATAGCTCGGGTAGGCACGACGTGGACAATTTAGAATCCTTGAGCGATTCCCTGTACGACAGCTTCTCCTCCTGCACCAGCCAAGGCTCCAACGATGTGTAGAGACACTTCCCAGTGGGCTGTGGCTGCGGCACGGAACGGAGCTGAAGGCCAGTGGGAAGAAGAGGCACTTGTTGAAAATTCCCACTCCAAACAGCTGCGCTGGCTCAGGGTGGTCTGACCCGGCACGACACTGCAGTAAGAGAGGCAGGAGCGCAGTCATCGTGAGGCCCGAGACTCCACAGTGAACACAAGCAACGGTTACACAGAGTAAAGTCTTAATTTTGCACTTTTGTGAACATTTGTACAGTTGTATATAACTTGGGAAAATATATTTGTAGGGATAAATGACAGCAATAAATATTAAATTGGTGCTATGCTCCTGTAATGGCAGATTACTAACTTAAAAAGAAGTTGATGTTAATATTAACACGAAAAGTTAGTAGATTTTTTTTAAAAAGGATTTATAACTGTTCTAGTCTTAAAGCTGTATGTAGAAACACTGCTTTACCATAAACCTGAGCCTGCCAGACTGTCTGTCAGAAACTTTCTTGGCCTCCCTTTTACAAAACTTACTTTATTTTTATTCTCAGTGCAATTTCATGCAGGTGTTCTAGGGAACCGTGCATTTCAGTGACTACAACTTCGCAACAGGTGTCTTATTTCAAAAGGGTTTTGACTTTTGACACAGTAAAATGAATAGATTAAAAGGCCTGATATTGCTGGTATCGCCTTCACAAATCATGCGCGTTGCTGTTTGGAAGAGCAGGGTCAAAGTAACTCTCAGCTGACGCAGAGGGGAGTCTTGTAGCACGAGAACTGCGCAAACCAGCCTTTTCTTCCGACTGCAACGTAGTTTTCTCCACTTCCATCCCCTCTGTACTCATTCCCCTATCAGTTTCTGAATGTTACCATTTTGTCTTACATTTTGTAGTCCCCGTTTGGTCTTAATTATATTGTAGACGCTAATTTTTAAAAGTCGAAACCTCCTGTTCGTGACATGCTTAAAGAAGATGTTGGTGCCGACTCAGTACTAGTTCAGACACATCTAGGAGCAGGGCTATTGGCGTGTGTGGGGTTGTGGTGTTTTTTCTACAGAGGTTGTTTATATGTAAGGGAAAGTCTATTTCAAAGGTTCTGTGTATTTTTTCTAGATGTGGAGTATTTATATCTGCTTTTTGTACAGCGATCTGTAAACTAGATATATTTGGGATATTTCTAGACTCTACAGTTTCTTTAGCACATGCCTGTTCATCTTTGAAATATTGTACGATCAGTGTTAATATTTTGTGCAATTCGTTATATTTTAAGTAATTTCCGCCGTAAAGTTGCGTCATCTTTTTTGACTTTCAAGAAATTTTCATGGAAACGTCTTTCGTAAATAAAACTTCTCTTGCAGACCTGTGTGTTTAAAGAAGGGGTTTTGGAAGGCGTTGGTGTAGCACCCTGGGTGTGAGGGTGAGCACAGTCGGTACAGCCGAAGGGGATGAGCACCGGGAAGGGGATGAGGCACCGGGAAGGGGATGAGGCACCGGGAAGGGGATCAGCAGTGGGAAGGGGATGAGCACCGGGAAGGGGATGAGGCACCGGGAAGGGGATCAGCAGTGGGAAGGGGATGAGGCACCGGGAAGGGGATGAGGCACCGGGAAGGGGATGAGGCACCGGGAAGGGGATGAGGCACCGGGAAGGGGATGAGCAGTGGGATGGGGATGAGCACCAGGATGGGGATGAGCAGTGGGAAGGGGATGAGGCACCGGGAAGGGGATGAGCAGTGGGAAGGGGATGAGGCACCGGGAAGGGGATGAGCAGTGGGAAGGGGATGAGGCACCGGGAAAGGGATGGGGATGAGCAGCGGTAAGGGGATGAGCAGCGGGAAGGGGATGAGGCAGCGGGAAGGGGATGAGGCTCCGGGCAGCTCCGCCAGCCTTCCTGCTCCCAAAGGAGCGCACGGGCAGGTGGGATTCCCTCGGACGGATTCGCGGCACGGCGGCTCAACAGCACGTTAGGGTTTAATGCGGACCCTTCACTGCAAAACAACGCTGTGAAACGATCGAAGGGAAGTGCGTGGCTCTGTGGCGGGGAGGACGAGTCACGGGCCAGGCTGGGCTGAACCGCCGGGCTCCCGCAGCGACGACCACCCGCGGCTGCCGCTGCCCGCCCGGCCCCGCGTCCCGCCCCTCCCGCCGCCTCAGCCGCCCCCCCCTCCCCGCTAACGGCTCCGCTCGCACCGCCTCGGCCCCCCCCCCCTCCCCGCTAACGGCTCCGCTCGCGCCGCCTCGGCCCCCCCCCCGCCCCGCTAACGGCTCCGCTCGCGCCGCCTCGGCCCGCCCCGCTAACGGCTCCCGCCGCTCGCGCCGCCTCAGCCCGCCCCGCCCGATCGCCCCAGGGAAGCGGGCGCTGCCCCCCCCAGCCGGGCGAGTGTCCGCGGAGGAGGCCGGGGAGCGCCGCCGCACCGACACGTACGCGACCACTCGCGCCTCTTCCCGCCTTCATTCCCTTCCAGGGGGCCGGGGGGAGAGGACGGCGCCTGTCGGGCGTGCGGGGCCGCGCCTGGGGCCGCGCCTCCCCTCCGATCCCCCCTCCCGGGAAGGTGCGCGTCGCGGGGCGTGCGCGGGGGCCGCCTCGCAGGGCTCCGTGTGAGCTCTCTGGGGCTCGGCCCCGGCCGCGCTCCGGCAGCCACCTGTGGGCTCGGGGCGGGCGCCGCGGCCCCCCGGGGAGCGCAGGGGGTGCGGGAGCCGCCCCGCAGGGTCGCGGGGAGCCGCCGCAGCGCCGTGCCAGCTGGGCGCCGGGCGGGCGGTGCCGGGCGGGCGGCGGGCTGTGGCGGGAGCGGGGTGTCTTCTCTCTCTGACAACTTTCCCCGTTCCAGAAGGGCGCCCGGCGAGGCGAGGCGAGGCGAGGTGCGGGGCGGCTGGCGGGGATCCCCGCCCCGCTCCGCCGGCATCACATGGTGCTGCGGGAGGGAGGGGGTGGGGGGGGCAGGGAGCGGGGAGCCACCCCCCCAGCTCTCACTTCCCCTACAGTTTCTTCCAGTCTCAGCGCTCAACTCCGGCGAGGCTGGAGCGCGGCGCGGGGCTGGGCAGGGCGGGAGCCGGGCGGGCTCCGCCGCCTGCTCTCGGCGCGGCTCCGGGCGGCGGGGAAGCGGCACCAGCGCGCGGCGCCTCCGCTGCCTCTCTCCTTCTGATGCCCCTTCGCGGCTGCCCGCCAGCCCGGCGGCCGCGGCTGCGGGAGGATGCGGCTCTTCCTTCTGGCTGCAACTTTCTGGGGATTGTGCCTGGCTCCAGGTAAGACTCTCGGTACCGCGCACTCCTGGACGCGCCTCCGGCGAGCCGGGGCTACCCTGGGCTACCCGGCGCTGCCCGCCGCGGCCGCGAGGAGGCTTCGTTCCCTCGCAGCGCCTCGACGGAACGGGCGCCGGGCGCTCCGCGAGGACGGGGCAGCGGAGCCGGTCCTGCTCGCGGCCGGGGGGGCTCCCCGCCGCCCGCTGTCCCCGGCGCTGGCCGGGGCTTCCCAGCACCGGGCTCGGCGGGTGCCTCCTGCTGAGCGCCAGCGCAGCGGGTGCCCGCCCCCGGCGTTGGTTGGGTTGGCGGATCAGCTCCCGCAGGCAGCCAGCTCCGTTCCTCCGCCGCGGCACTCCCGACGGAGGGGAGACCTGAACTGGTGTCCCCGCTTCAGGAACCAGCAGCTCGCAGCTCCGGGGTCCCGGAGCCGCCCGGCGGAGGGAGGGCTGGGAGGTGCGGCTCCGGGAGCCGTGTGGACCACGTCCTTTGCATGATAAAGGAGGGAGGTGAAGGATGCTCTGCAGCTGTAATTGTGCATGGCAAAATAGTAATTAAATAATTTGTAATTAATTAGTAGCTAAGTAAACCTGTCGGCACAGATAAGAGCCGAGGCGTATCTATTAGCCGGGGCGCTTTCCTCCCTCCAAGCGCGGATAGTTTTTAGATCGCTGCTCTTCCCGGGACTGAGGGGAGGCTGGTGCCGGTGCCGTGCCCCGCCGCCTGCTGGCGGCAGCGTCCGCAGCGCCGCGTCCCGGGAGACAGGGCTGGAGCGGCGGTAGGACCGCGTCTCTGTCCCGCAGCGCCCGCCGAAAGGAGCCCGCTCCTGAGCTAAGTGCTGAGCACGGAAGGCACAGCCTCCGGTCAGGGAGCGACACTTTTATTTTACGGTGCTTTTGTCAAAGTCGAACTTTTGCTGAGTTACTGGATAGTTAGGAACAGCAGAATGCCATCAGTGAAAGATAAGGAAGATTTCTGGAGTATATTGATTACTTTTTAAAAAATATATTGTTGTTGTTATTTTCCTGAGCAAAATTCTGTCTGTTCCAGGTTTGGGTTTGCAAATACAGTGCTACCAGTGTGAGGAGTTCCAGCTAAACAATGACTGCTCTGCTCCAGAGTTCATCGTGAATTGTACAGTGAATGTTCAGGATATGTGTCAGAAAGAAGTAATGGAAAAAAGTGTTGGTAAGAATTTACTAATTACACTTCTGTTTATTTGTGTTGGCTGGCATTTACTGCTTTTGGCTCCACCCATTCACAGTCTTCAGCTATAGAGGAACTTGGTATTTCTACCTAAAGGGACCAGATTCCATTTCTTACATTGCTGAGTGACTTTGCAACTCAATAAAGTTAATCATTTTCCTTTAAAACTGATGTAAAAACTGAAGGATGCAAGCCAAATGTTGATAAAACTGTTAATACACAGTCTTATGGGTCTCAGATTTAGTTTCCCAGCACTGGGAAATTAATAACAAGAAGTTAGTTTAATCTCATTACAGTTAATTACATGGGCTTTTTCCCCCAGAGATGGAAGAGCATTAAATTAGTAATTCCCTCCTTTCTTCTATTTACACTAGCAATTCATATACTCTGAAGGTTCATCTTAAGGGAAGGGAAGTGTAGTCATCTGTGCTTTCATCCATAGAAGAAAACATCAAGCAAAAGGGAGAGAAGAATAAAAAGAACCTATTTCTGAGTTTGGGGGGAGGAGTAGGGCACAAATGGATACTCATTTTCTAAGGCTTAGGGCAGCTTTTCCCATGCTGTAAATAATATTAAGTTAGCATTTTTAGAGATAGTTGTGTTCAAAAGGGAACTAGCTGTGATTCTGCTTCACACCTCTATTGTCTTTTGAGCTGTGCTATCAATTGCTTTTTTTATTCAGCATTATGGAAGGCATTTGAGATTTAGAGAGAGCTGGCTTGGTTTTTAGACCACCACGGTGCTCCATAGCTACGTGAGTAGAAGCCTGTAGCTTCGTTAGGGACTTCGGGGCTGGGCGGGGTGGCAAGGAATTGTGTTTGTGGAAGTCAGAGTTCCTGCCCTTGCTGCAGACAGCCGGTCAGACTCGGGGCGTTACAAGCAGCAAGCTGGCGGTACCTCACTGGTGTGCCTCCACCTAGCTGTGACCTCGGTACCGAGCGCTGGGCTGGAGGAGCAGGGGGCATGTTGGGACATCGGGACCTTGATTTAAGGGGAAGGTGCTGATTTAAAGGGATTGTGCGTCTCGCGACTGAGGGCAGTGCTTTAGAGGAAGGAGTTTGCTGATGTAAAGGACTGTTACACCGTTAATATAAATCAAGCTGTGGTCTGTGCTTTCTTACGGAGTCCTTCAGTAACAGCAGGATCCCTCTCTACCTAGCAAATGTGTGCAGCCTCTGTCTTGCACGATGACATTGATTCTTTGCATTAGGAAATTGTTAATTAGTATTTTCAAAGTGTTTATGAATCGGCTAGTTCTGCTCGTGCTGGTAGTTTCAGGTCACTTCATTAGGAATCATAGAAAATAATAACAATGATTGTTACCTCTCAGCAGTAGCTGAACTGCTGACACTTTGTTTCATCTTACTAACACCATCTACAGTGACTATATTTCTGTAAAAAAATGAGTCCACTGTAGAGAGAGCAGCTAAATGTTTAAAGGAAGTTTAAAGGAACATTACTTTATTTCAAGCTATGTATTATTGGAGTATTTTATTTCAAGTTTACTTAGAAAGAATGGTGGACTAGGAGATAGTTACAGCTTGCAAGGTACTTTTAAAGTCCAAGTGCCTCTAAATGAATGAAGGTTTCATACACCACAGCTTCTATAGTACTTCTTATAGGTTTGAATGGATCCTGTGGTGATTCACAGGGTCTCAACATAGTATATAGGCACAGAAACAAAAGTTGGTTCTCATTTAAACAGTTGTTTGGTCTCTCATTTGCTGGTTTTTGTTTGAAATATCTTCCATGCTTCCTTCATGTTTCCATTTCAACGCAACCTCAGACTGGATCAGCCTTCCAGAAATGTATTTGTAATTGTCCCTTCCGGTGAATGTTGGAGAAGTGTTTTCAGTCACCTAAACCCGTCACAGATGAGAGTGCAACTCGTGGATAGGTGGGCTTGCATGTGTGCAATTGGGGAGAGCCACTTGTGTGCTGTAGGGTGGGATGATCAGTCATGCATCTGTTCTCAGGCTGGCAGGCAAGGGCGCGGTCTGGTCAGCGTGGCCGTGGCACAGGGAAAGTGCAAATTGGAACTGTCTGAATAGATTCTAGACATACATTGATGCATAATTTGTCCTTACTCCAATGAAGAAATTGGTTTGCAATGCAGTAAATAAGAAGCTCTTTGAAGAAACTTTGGGGTATTTTGGTTTGGTTTGTTTCCCTGTGCAATTTTATACAGTCTCTGAGCAGATCCTTGGATTTTCCCTTTAGGAGGTAACTAACATGCTGTGCATAGCAGGTACCACTGTTTTATATAATTTACTTCTATAAATGCAGTTCTTACTCATTTTAAGTTCAGAGATTGTACATTTCAACTAGTGAATAAATTTGAATTTTTAACCTATTTCAAATTGAGAGAAATGTACATTGCAAGCTTAGTTTCTCTGTTATCCTCAGTCGATTCTAGAGAGGATTGGTTGTAAAACAGAGATGATTCAGTTCATCATCCTTTATTGTTTTGGCTTTATTCTAATTGATATTTAAATATGTATAATATAAATGCCTTATTCCCCCAAGTTTTATTTAATAATTCATTCTACTTCTACCAATATTTTTCATAACTTGATTCCTTTGGTTGTTGCTTATCACTGAAAGCTGAAATCTTTCAGATATTGATTTTACTTTATAATAGACTTGAGTTTGAATTTTTAACCCAGAATATGAAAGATGTGAATTTACATTTATTTGACAGCACAATCTCATAATTAGAGTTTTTCCTCTTGACTAGATACAGTCAAAGGAGTATAATTTAATTTCTATAGACTAACCCATTTTTGTCCTTAATAAAATACAGCTGTGTCAGGGAGCAAAATGTTGCAAGTTCTCCTAAACCTTATTTAAAAGTTAAATGCAATATTTTGAGATAAAGTTCATGGTCTGAGTCAGTAACCTATTGATGTAGCCACCCTTCCTTTGCAGTGTGCATAAATCTGGGTGTTTGCTTTGCTATCAAGGGGGTCACTGACTTACAGTCTGTGCTGCACCTGCAATATTGTCCCAGCTTGTAGCAGTGACTTTTTTTCTTAGACATTTGTTGGTGTTCATTGAGTTGTGCAATGGCAATGTCCTATGAACAGTGCAGAGGACAGCTATAACTGTGTACAGCTTTTTTCATTTATGTTGCAAGTAGTTATTCTTGACCATAGTTAAACAAACCACTCCCCTTCAGTTGCTATGAAATGAGGGCAAGTGTTTTAAATGTAGTTTTCTTCTCTCAGAATATTATATCAATTTCTGGACAGCCAATCTTAGAAAGTACTTCTTGTTTTCAGGTAAAAAATAACTGCAGCATAGACATGTTCCTAACCCAGTGGCTGTTACTGTGACAGCCTCTGGTGTGAGTAGCTAAGGATGCAGGTGTTAGTCACTAATGCTTCTAATTAGATTGGCAGGCAAGTTACCCCAGCTGTTTGTAGTATCAGGTAGAAGTGTGCTCCATTTCACAACTTAAAATGAATTGAGAATTGAGCTGTACATAAGCGCCTATCTGATTAAGCAATTTTGTGGAAC
Organism: Apus apus; assembly: GCF_020740795.1. Lineage (NCBI taxonomy): Eukaryota > Metazoa > Chordata > Aves > Apodiformes > Apodidae > Apus > Apus apus. The sequence goes on from NC_067287.1 coordinate 8,009,430, forward strand.
TGGTATAATTCTGCCTCCCCTCCAAACATGCACTTTGCAATGGCAGCTTGTATTGCACTTGCACTTTGGGGATCTGTCATTGCACAGAACTGGAGACTTTGTTGAGTAGGTGACAAAATAATTTTCTTGCTTTAAGCAGAGTTGTATTTAAAAATTTTGCTAGAACAAGTTTTATGTGGTTATGTTAACATTCTGCTCCAGTGGGACATACAGAAGGACAGGACAGTATTTTGCCTGCAATGCAGAATCTTAGAAACTGATTTGTTTCTTTAATCTTTAAAAAAAAAACAAACCACAAATCAGTGCTTTCTTCCTTTAGGGGGAAGAATGGAGAGAATGAACAGTGGCACTGAAGACTACAGGAAGTAATTTTTGTCACACAGAAATTAACGTAAGGGATAAATTCCTAGTGCATTCTTCAGCTGGATGAATAGGTGTTTGAAAACCAAACATGCATGTTTAAGGATCAAAGTTCTAGCTTATAAGAATTCCACTTGCAGATACTTTGGGGAAATACCAGTGGCAGATTCCCCTCTCACTTACCTCTGTCCTTTCCAACTATGAACTTTTAACTTAGAAATGTCAGCGCTCCTTTGTTTTTACAATGTAGGTAGGAACAAAGAAATCTTGCAGTAGGTTAGAATCAGATGAAACATCTTGATGACATGTAGATGTGTAAATAATGTATATATGCTTTTATACATCCTTCATGGCAAACATACTGATAATGAAGCTTACCTTTTACTGAAGACAAGAGCTATCTGAGCATTAAGGCTGATCTAAAGCCTACTGAAGGCAAAGTGAAACTTGCCAGGTGAATAGATCAGGGAGGAATAAAGCATGAAGGATGAGGCAATCAGCCCAGAAAGGTAGCCCATTTAAATTCCTCAGAGCTTGCTGTAAGTTCGCCTGCCCCCGTGTATGTTTTGAGCAATGTATCTTCTGCTCTAATGTGGTTGTGAACGTACTTTTCCAAGGAAAAAAAATCCACAGGAGCAAGACTGATAATTAAAATGTCTGTCTGTATAAACCTAAGGTTGTTTCTGTATTTTCCTTTGCAAATTAATTACGAAGTGACCCCATTATTTCTATTAATCTACAGTAAGAGACTTCTCTTATCTGTTTGGTTTACTAATGGTCTTTTGGTATAATGGTCTTTTTTGCATAATATAATCTTGTAGTGTAATTAAAGCAATTGCTGTAATTGTGCATGTAAAAGTAGTGGATGGGAACATCACAAACAAGATCATCATCTCACCGTTCAATAGAATTTTGTTTATTTAACTCTTCTCAGTGCTGTTTTCCCAGTTGTTCGTTTTATCACGCAGAGGAAAGCGGTGTCTAAGTTGTGTGATAAGTTGGCCTATGGTAAATTACTTTATTTATTTACCTTACTGTGTTGCTGCCATGATCAAGATGTTTCTTGTATGGCTGTTAAGGATTACAGGAGCACATACTTTTTTTCTGTTTTCATGGATAGTATCCATTAGTGCTATTACTAATTGCATGCTTGTATCAAGGGAAAATTATACTCTGGTATACATTTATTGACAAAATGATTAAAACAGTAAACAAAGTTCAATGTCTTCAGAATGACTGTAGGCATTAAAGTTTTATAGGTAATAGCTGCATCACCAGTGTCCATCTCAAAGGAACATCCACTGAGCAGGTGGGGGATGTTTTCTTTTTTCATTCTACGCTGTTTTGGTCTTAGCATATAAACACAGCTCAAAAAAACTTATTTTTAATCAAAGTTGTAAAGTATAATATCATAAGTCTCTACTGACAATTAAAAAAAAAAGGTAAAATTTGACATGAGACAGTTGTTACCTGTAACATCCTATCTCGTGCTACCAGGTGCTCAGTGAAGGGAAGACATAGTAACCGGTATTGGAAACATGCAGTTCATTTTTTATTCTGAATGAAAGACTTACAATGTATGCTAATTTGTACTGTATCCAGAAAACTTTGAACTGTGGGTATATTACACTTCCAAAACACTTTTTCAGATGCCAGAGTTGTCATCTTCTTAGTAAACTCCTTCCACGTTTTGGGTTGCTCAGAAAACTTTTCAGCCACATGTAAGATTAACTGAACTAAGCACATCAGCTAAGGGGGAATTATGGCCAGTATGTCCATAATTGCAGTTCTGACTGCCTTTAAGTATAGAAAAGCAAGAGTGGACTTAACAGTTCAAGCAGTTAATGAGTTGGAAGTTGTGACAGAGATCCAAGTCCAGAAGTGACAAGGGCTTTATTCTTTTAAGGAAGTTGTGGTATCTGGTCCAGTAAATTTCATTTTTTCACAGGACATAGACAATAGCTTTTTATGTTATTTTATTTCTCAAAGTTTCATTAAAGGTATGCAAATGAATTTTGTGAGGAGGCAGTGCCCACAGCCTGGTGTCTCTTGAACCTCCCTTAAGAATTTCCTCTTGCATTTCACACTGTCCTGGTTTGAGCCAGGATGAAGCCACTTTTCCTTTTACTGTGGCCTGACCCTATCACTGGTCTTAGCTCCCAGTGACCTGATCAAAACATTGGCAAGTGTTAGTTTAATTAATAAACTAGTTAATTTAATAAAAATGTTCATTTCCATTTTTCCTTTGTAGTGGAGATTTTTTTTTTTAATCTTGATACAACCTATTTTGCCGAATTACCAGTGATCCTTGAATGTGAAAAAAGTAATATAAAAAACAGGCAAATCCTACTCTGAAGTTGAACAGGCTGTAAAACTGTAAGCATGAAAAAAGCTAAAGATAGAAAAGCCAAATGGATTTCAAAGCTACTGGCAGGCAAGTGTAAACATGTGAGCCATTCCATTGAAATTGGTAAAGACAATAATAGTAGGATGCAACAAGAGTATTCACATGTAAAATTATTTATGGGACTTCTTAATAACATTTTAATGTTGGTAAAGACATAAGGACTGTGGCTTCCCAGTCCATTTCAACAGATAAGGATTGACAAGAAGAATGTTCATACGGGATTTTGAAAATTAAGTCTAAGTTCACCTCTCTTGCAAGAAAACAAAGGCCTTGATGTCCAAGGCCATTTATATCTTGATACCTTTGTATCAGGGAAGCACAGATGATAGAAGGCTGTAAGCCAGCTTTGTTTGAAAGATTATATGTTTCAGTGTTTGACTCTTAAGTCCAATTTGGTGAGCAGAGAAAGGAATAAGGACAGTAGAAAACAAAATAATTAGATTTGCAGGTAAAAATTGAGCTTTGACTTCTGGTTTGTAGCCTTCTGTGGCTTTAAAAAATATTTGATAATGCCACCATTAGCAGCTGTATTTAACTTTCTCAGCCCATGCATTTTTAAGCAGTTTAATGCCTTGCTCCTACCTGTGGTGCTGCAAGCAGTGACAGAGACTACTTTGTGCTATTGCTTGTTACTAGCAATGCAGTTTTGAGTCATATTTCCAGGACCAGAATTAGAAGGTGTAACTTAGAAATATCATGGTAATCCAAGCCCTTGGCCTCTGTAGGTCAACAATTGTCCACTTTTCTTCTAGTCTGAAAGAGCTGAGTGGAGAAATTCTGCCAAAGTCAGAGACTCATAGAATCATAAAATCATTAAGGTTGGAAAAGACCTTCAAGATCATCTAGTTCAACCATCTCTAGGAGAATGCTGTTGGAAACCTTGTCAGAGGCCTTGCTAAAGTCAAGATAGACAACACCCACGGGCCTTCCCTTGGCCAATAAGCAGGTCATCCTGTCATAGAAGGAGTTGAGGTTAGTCAAACAGGACCTGCCCTTCACGAAGCCATGCTGCCTGGGCCTGATCACCTGGTTGTTCTGTGTACACTGCATAACGATACTCAGGATGATCTGCTCCATCAGCTTCTCTGGTACTGAAGTCAGATTAACAGGCCTGTAATTTCCTGGATCATCCTTCCATCCTGGGATGAAGCAGAGGGCTGTGTCTCCTGTGGAGGTGTGCCACTGCAGAAAGCTGTTCCAGAGGAGTTGGGTAACAGTGGGAAAGTGACTGTCTGCTTTGGAAATTAGGTCACTGATCTTGGAGGTGGTATCTGAGTTGCCTGTTTTGGCTCTGGAGGCTCTCTGTGTATTTTGCTGAAGGACAGTCTTGAGACTACAGGTGCAAACTAAAGTTACACAGTGCTGGTATTATGGTTGGCTCTTAAATTTGGGAGTCATGCTTACACTTGCTCTCTTTTCTCTGTACCTGCTGTAACAGAAGAATTGCAGGTGCCTGGTAAGATCCTTTTCAAGCAGTATGAGGAAAAGCTTGGATCTCTGGTGCCTTCTGCATACACACAGTGTAAGAAGTAGGTGTAATGTCACCTTTTTTGGTTGTCCTAGTAACAAGTTAAGCTGTTATTCCAGACAACATTTACTGGGCTCTGCAGACAGGGTGGGTGGAAGGAATCTTACTTTTGGCTTTGAATAAATTGTGGCATTAATTGTTTGTTGCTGTCAAGACTGAATGCATCTGCATGTGGCCAAACTGTGCCAGGGTGCAGATGCACAGGACTAGACTGAAGCTAAGCAGGGGGGTGAGTTTGGCAGTTGTGTGGGGGGTGTGTGTATAGAATGGATCTGGGTGATAAAATCAATATTGCAATCAGGAAGTATAGAAAAGCCTTGAGATTTATACCTCCAGCACTTCATTGCATGGAATAAGGCAGAAATCCTGCAGAAATGGTAGTAATGATGGGCAAGTTGTTTGGTCTAGGAGTTAAATTTTCAATGCCCAGTTATAGTAGGTGTATGTGGCAGGAGAGAGTGTGGAATATAACTGCATTATCACACAGATATTCTGGTCTTTTGCACTCCTCTCTCTTCTTAAATGTACTTGAACTAAATCTTCAGCCAGCCTCACAAACCATGAAGCCAGTATTAAGGACAATCAATTGGTAAGTAGTAAGTACTTCCTAGTAACACATCACTGTAGTACCTGCTCACAGGCATAACCCACCCTGCTGGTGGGGGGGCTGCTCAGGCTGTGAAAACAGGCAATTTACTTGGTACTCATCCATCAAGAGATTGTGCTGCAAATATTCTAACAGTATACTAGTAAATACGCAAATTAAGCACTAGTGTAAACTTTCAATGGTAGGTATCTGGGAATGACCCCATCCCAGTAAAAGCAGAGTGTAAAATGTGCAGACTCCTAGCTAGCAACTCAGAACAATCTGAGGTAGCTCCCAGAAAGGTTTGCTGTTCTATTCCTAGGTGATGTGTTAATGTATCAAGCCGATTGCTTGAGCAAGAACATCCAGTGATTAAGCAGTTATGTCTGTGGTACGAGTCTTAGGAGGCAGATAACCACTTTGGAGGACTGTGTGCAGTTCATGCCTGCTGGCGGCAAACAATTCCAGAAGATCTTGGAAGTAGTTCTAAAACTGTTCAACAGTACAAAAACAACTGCAAGAGAGGAGTCTGAGGACAGACATCCTTGAGATATAAAAGCAGTTAATCTCTAGACATAATCCAGAAAGGATGCTGGTCTCTAATTTGAACTCAATGGTGAACTGCAGTAACTGGGGAATGTTAACCTGTTTTGTGGAGCGAGGAGAGTAGTGTCCCTCCCATCAACCCATGGGAGTCACAGAATCATAGAATGTCTTGGGTTGGAAGGGACCTCTAAAGGTTGGACCTCTAGTCCAACCCCCTAGAGTAAGCAGGGACATCTCACACTAGACCAGATTGCTCGAAGTCCCATAAAGCCTGACCTTGAATGTCTCCAGGGACGGGCAGCCCATTCCAGTGACCCACCATCCTCATATTACTCATGAACTTTTTCCTAATGAACAGGTCTTCCCCAGCTTTCTTACAGGCTCAGTTGCCCTAATGTTATTTCCTACTGCAATTAGACTGGAATCTCAGTATGACAGAAAGAAGGTTTAAGAATATTTTGCCTGCCTTTCTTTAATTTCTAATATCTAAAGTGTCACTGCTTTTTCACACTCATGGTTAAAAAAAAAAAAAAGTGAAGTCATAACTGAAGTATTTTTAAAATGTCACTCCTGTACAGGTAAGGCAAGCTCTTTCTTCCATCAGTCTTCTATGCCTGTTTTCATTGTGTCTTGCTATAAGGATATCACAGAATTAAGAGAAAAAAGCACAGCCTTTATCTGCCAATGAAGTTTAGTTCATACCTGATGCTTTGTAAAAAGCACAATTAGGGTGTGACAGCAGCTCAAATTAATCTATCAGTACTTAAAGAAGAAAACTTGGATGTGAAGGGCATGTCTTTAGCCAAGTAGTTATTAAAAACCTGATAGAAGTGCTGACTTTTTTAATTATTTAAAGAAATTTTATTACTATTCTAGAGCTGGGAATTGGAATAATGAGTCATTTGGGAGTGGAATTTCCTATTGTAAGACACATTTACAGAAGAGCCACAGGAGAAGCGTTACAATGGGATTTTACTACCAGTTAGATTATTCTGTTCAGGCATGAACATGGTCCATCTGCAGATGAAACTTAGAGTTGTAAAATACCGCTCTGTGTGGGAACACTGTGCTTTGACTTTAGAGACAGCTTAGGATTATTCTTTGGAATTTATCCTGGAGAACAGAGCTGTTGTAAACACATGGAGTTAAGCTACAGGACTTAGATAGTTTTTTTTGAGGTGAGGTCTCCTAGAGTTGCCTGGTGAAAACCATGCCTCAGAGAGCTTAATTTAATTGGTCACAGCATTGAACAATTCTAGTCTCCTAGCCTAAAGGAAAATTGCAACATATTTGATATTTCAGCAACCTAAACTAAAAAAGCACTAGTTCAAATTGTGAACAGGGCTTTGCAGGAATCCTCTGAATACGAAACGGCAGGAGAAAGAGTTATCTTGCAACAAGGGGGATAGGAAACCTGCCAAGGTCAAAAGCTTCTTTGATGGGAAAGTCAAGATTCACTGCTGTTCATAGGGAAGACTGAGGAAGGGCTGAGCTTGGTGGGTGGGTGTAGCTGCAGGGAAGGAATCTGTGATGAGGAAATGTGGGATTAGAGATGGGAGAACAATCCACTGTGCCTAGTTCTATTTTATACAAGATTCTTTCCTAAAGAGGGAGGGGGGGAAGGAAAAAGTTAATCATAGCCATGAGAAGGGTCATGTCTGCCTAAGGTCTTCGAAGACTGCAGGAGGAACATGGACAAAGCTCCAGGTCTTTGTGGGAAACATCAGCAGAGATTTCAGTATTGTAAGCCCATCAGTGGCAGCTCAGTGGAGGCTCCTTGACAGCAGTTTGTCAACAGAGACAGAGCTCTCTTTTGCAAATTGCAGTAATAAACATTGTGCCTCTTGATCTGTGTGCCTTTGCTGTTACAGCTAGGACACCCTGTAGCTCCTTTTGCATCTTGAGGAAAGGCTTTACCTACTGTGTGGATTGATTGAAGCTCACTGTAGACAAGGAAGATTTAACACAGACTTGAGGGCTTCTTTTTTAGAAGTTTAAGTAGACAGATAGCCTTAAAGCATGTTTCAGAGCTTAGATCTGCAGAGGGAGAACACAAAACAAGGAAGCCCCTGCAAAGCTAGGATGGCAGTTTGCTGCTATACACAGCGCTGAGTAGCGCAGTGGTGTGTCTGCTGGGCTGTGTAGATGTTGTAGTGCTGATTTCTGAAGTCCCTGTGGACTGAGCAAGTCTCTGCAGGTACTGCAAGTTCAGTACCTACAGGTCATATTCCTGTTTTGCTCCCTTCAGGGAATGTCTCCATCACTGTGCATTTTAAAACATTATGGGACCGTGCTACAGGATGCAGAGACACTGTTCTCCAAGGGAATCCTGTTCCCAGGCCCTTCAAAAGAAAGACGACTTTTGACAACCCATATTCAAAATGAATAGTGATTTTATTATCCTTAGAAATATTTACCTCTGTTTGTAACTGCAAGGCAATACAAGCAAATGTCCATTATTTGTGTATGTGTTATGTCGGTGTTCTTCCAAAAAACAATTTCTATTTTATCACTTGCAGGAAGATTTTAGAGTAGTGAGAGGTAGAACTGAGAGGTCACAACCATCTTCTGTGAGAGGGGAAACTGCAACTATGTATTTTAAAGCCTTTATAAACCATTTTAAAACAACAGCCATGTGCATCAGAATGTACTTTTTTCCAGGTAGAAACAATGCAGGAAATTAAAAACTTAATTAGATTATTAATTAAAATTAATTAAATTATATTTTTAAAAAGGAATACTTTAAACTCAGGCAATTTCTTTACAAATGGAAATTTCTGCTTGAGGGTATTAGGCTTCAAAGAAAGCAGGAACTGAGATTACCTAGAAAAGTACTTCTGGTTTTTCTTTGAAAGAGGGAGGGGAAGATGAAAGGTTTGCTGACAGTCATTCTGCTTTTACTCTTGGTTATTTGTCTCTGTGTGGTAAATGAACAAGGAAAGGAAAAAAAAAATGCTCAAAAGGCCAATTAACAGCACAGGAAACTGTAATTACTTAGACACCTTAAACATCTCAGACACATTCAGCAATGGAAACAAAAGTAATTTTCAAACTAATTGCATTTCAGATATAGCTATTTAAACAGCTTATTCCAAAAGATGAAGAATTCTGGTTATAAAATGCATCATTTGATAGACATTATGTAAATCAAATTGATAATATTTTCGGTTCCAACGAGAATCAAATAAAATAAAAATCCCAACCAGAGTGCCTGTGATTCTCTTGCAGTGCAGAGCTGTTGGCTGTGTCACAGCAGAGGTGTCTGGCTTAATCACCAGCATGGCTTGGGAGATGCAAACTGGTTTTGCAAGAGTTTTCAAGCATGAGTCGTGTTGTGAAGCAGAACCAGTGTTGGTATCAAGCTCAGTAACCTCTGTTCTGTGTCACAGGAATCATGTACCGCAAATCCTGCGCATCTTCAGCAGCCTGTCTGATCGCCTCTGCTGGGTACCAGTCCTTCTGTTCTCCAGGGAAGGTGAACTCTGTTTGTATCAGCTGCTGCAACACGCCACTCTGCAATGGACCCCGGCCAAAAAAGAGGGGTAATTCTGGTGTGGTGCTGAGGGCACATGTGATAACCACCATTCTTCTCCTTAAATTGGCTCTTTTGGGTTTGTATTGCTAAACTTGAAGCAAGTTTTTGCCCTGGCACAGTTTGTTCTGTCTCCTCCTTTCTTCAAAGACACTGCAACTGTTTTCTGTTTGTTTCCAAATCCCTGTCAACAGTAAGGGAAGTTCAGCGGTTGTGGGGAGAGGGGGGCTGATATTTTTGGCAGCTAATGAATTCAGTTAGCAGATTGAATTTCCAGCGAGCACTTCAAAATCCCAGCAGCAGGATACAGAACTCCAGCTCTGTTTGCATAATTGGAAACAAATCCATCTGTGTTACTCCTTTTAAGATGTAAGTCAGTTCCTCAGTCCTTCTAACTTCCATGGTTTTCAGTTCATTGCTGATCAGTAACTTTGCCTTATGAAGTCATACTTCATGTTCACAAAGGCCGTTTCGTGCATCACGACTGGGCTCTGACCTAGTCTCTAGTAGCACTGCTTCCAAGCTGGGCTTCCCTGGTTCCAGACCTGGTTTCTGTGGACTGCAGTTGGGCTTGGTCTCATTCTGAAAAGTACTTAAGAAAACATTGTTGTTGTCCCTCGTAGAAGACTTGCGCCTGGACGACATGAAGAGCAGTGGGCGCAGAGACCGGCTGCTCCTCGCTCTGGAGCTGAGGTTGGCTCTGAGAAACTTCTCCTTGTTGGCATGCTCTATGGTCAGGTGGCAGCGGAGGATCTGCAGGAACACACTGCGGAACTGCTGGGAAGAGATGTTGTACAGGAGGGGGTTCACCACCGAGCTGAGGTAGAAGAAGATGTCGGCGATGGGAAGAAGAGTGATGTAGGCTCTGAAGTAGGGGATGGTCCAGTCCTGCTTTGGTTTAGCAGCAGCCATGATCCTTCGGACCTGGTTTGGCATCCAGCATATTGCCAGAGTTGCGACTATCAGTCCTGCGAACAGAAAGAGGAAGAAATCAGTGTGCATACATGGGGTAAAAAAACCATAACATACTATCAATTCTGCTCTTACTTGTTAGGAAACAGTACCAATTTTTTAGTTTTGCTTGACAGCTTTTTCTGCCAGTAGCATTTTTGGTCTGTTGTTTTTAATAACTCTTGCAAGGTTGCAAGTTTGCTGGTAATAGGAAGCTGAGGGGCTTGGCTGATACACCTGAAGGCTGTGCAGCCATTCAGTGAGATCTAGACAGACTGGAGAGCCGGGCAAAGAGGAACCTAATGAGATTCAACAAGAGTAAGTGTAGAGTCACCATGCACCAGTACAGATTAGGGGTTGACCTGCCAGAACGGAGCCCCATTGAGAAGGACCTTGGGGTCCTGATGGGCAACAAGTTAACCATGGGCAGCAATGTGCCCTCATGGCCAAGAGAGCCAATAGTATCCTGGAGTGCATTAAAAACAGTGTGTCCAGCAGATGAAGGGAAGTTCTCCTCCCTCTCTACTCTGCCCTAGTAAGACCACATCTGGAGTATTGTGTCCAGTTCTGGACTCCCCAGTTCAAGAGGGACAGGGATATGCTGGAAAGAGTCCAATGGATGCTACAAGGATGATTAAGGGACTGGAACAGCTGTCCTATGAGGAAAGGCTGAGTGGCCTGGGGCTGTTTAGTCTAGACAAGAGAAGACTGAGAGGGGATCTTATTAATGTCTATAAATATCTGAAGGGTGGGTGTCAAGAAGGGGCCAGTCTCTTGTCAGTGGTGCCCTGTGATAGGATAAGGGGAAATGGCACCAAGTGACAACACAGGAAGTTCCACCTCAACATGAGGAAAAACTTCTTTACTGTGAGTGTGACAGAGCACGGAACAGGCTGCCCAGCGAGGTTGTGGAGCCTCCTTCTCTGGAGACTTTCAAGACCCATCTGGATGTGCTCCTGTGTGATCTGCCCTGGGTGTTCCTGCTGCAGCAGGGGGGTTGGACTTGATGATCTTCAGAGGTCCCTTCCAACTCCTCTGATGCTATGATTACAGCAAGACCCTGACAAAAGAGTACATAGTGCTTGGATAGTGTTTCTTTGTACCTATTGTCATTTATTAGTTTTCAAAGTGTTCTTTCATTGATACTGTATCTTTGGCAAGAATGCATTTTTATTTTGTTTGTGTTCTTACATTTCTTATGTCTTTCCCTTTACTTTGAAAAGCAAACAAAATAAATAGAACCTATAGCCATATTAGATCAGGCAATACCCAGAAGAGATCAGATTCTTGTTTGTACTTTACCAAAAAGAAAGTATGCATAATAATATATTTTGTGTTATTTTTGGTAAATTTCCTCTTGCAGATGATATTTTTTAAGTAAAATATGTATGGATCTTTTTATGGTAATTAAGATATGTTGGGCTTTCTTAAAAATCAAATTCCAGTGGAATTAGATTATGAATGTAAATGAGAATAACCCAAGCCTAGTCATGAAAGTGTAAGCAGTTTCAGATTATAAATTAGGCTTTAAAATGTGGTATCTGACCATTTTGTATTTATATGTAAATATAAATACATGTTGCTGCATCACTAATGGCATTAAAAAGGGGGTGACTTAAGTGTTGGATGTCTGAAAGTTGTGCCTCTGTGGAGCGGCGATCGCTGGGGCTGCAGCGGTCGAGCCGCTTCAGCGCAGCCCTGAGGAAAGAAATGGGAGCCTGAGCAGGCGCCCTGCCTGGGCAAGGCACTCAGATCCTTGTTGGCATCCCCTACCTCTGCTGCCTGTAAGAGCTGGAAATCCTGAGATCTTGCATGAAACAGCAAGTACAGAAAGGGATTCCTCTCAGTGCTCCCCCAGAAAGCACTGCTTCTGAACAACAGAGCCAGCAGTTGTCTGTTGCCACTTTGTTTTTCTCTCTGCAGGAATGTGCCTTACGCCAGTTCCCTGAGGGAGCAGAAGCTGCAGGTTGGGCTTTCCTGCTGCAGAGGCACAAAATAGGAGTCTCCTGGAGGTGAATGGTTTTCAGTTCCACTAGACTTTTGTTGTAGTGTTAGTCTGCTCCAAGGTCTAGCCTCTGTTCTCAACAGAAGCACAGCACTGTGTTAATTCTTACTGGTCAGGCTGATTGCCCCCATTGAACAGATCACTGTAGGAATGTAGTTCTGAAATAGCTCTCAGTGATTTTTTTCAAGCTGGGAAAATTATATTTCACTGGTGGGAAGACAGGAATGTAACAGGTAAGGACAGCAGAAAAGGAAAGAAAGATTGTGGTGTTTAACTTTGAAACTGCCAAGGCTTAAACAGGGTATGTGTAAGAGCCTTCCACCACCACCCCAAGCGAAAAAAATGTAAGAAATATCTTTATTTTAAAAAATAATAACTAATTTTGTTAATAAAGGCTATAATTAACAAATTTATTATCTCACTGAATGAGCTACCAAATAAAAATTGTCTTTTTGAACATTTGCTTCTGTAATCACTTAAGATCATAATCATTCTGGTAGGATAGAGAAGCAGCATATCTGAAACTTGTAGCACTAGATGAAGAGCCCTGGAAAGGTGTTCTTAGCAGACAAGCAGTAAATGTAGTTAGTTACCTTTGCCGTTTTCTGCCCTTTCACTACCAGAACTTTCCTCAGCTACAGTCTCTTTATTCTCACTCCCATTCCTGACCAATCCCATGCCCCTTTGCTTGGCTGCCCTACTTGTCCCCTACCTTCTCGCTTCATTTTTCAGTACCTGTTGTGTCTCTGTCAAAGACTGATCTGAATTTTGTATTAGTCCTGAAAATTTTCCAGCCTTCAGTGCTCTCTGCTCTGCTGTCAGCATAAATCCAGGGATAGAGATCCTGGCGTGGGCCAACAGAAAATGAAGAGCCCTGAGCAGTGACTTGTGACAGGAGGTTACTGCTCCCCTTGGCTTTGCCTCCTCTGCAGCCTCAACACGAAGGCGACAAACCCCGGTCTGCAGTTGTATTGTCAGATTTTACCAGATTATTTCCTTCAAGGGAAAGGAAAATAAGCTCTCTGGTGCGGTTTTATTCTCAGTTAGAAACAGGATACTTGATCATGCTGATTAATAGTTTCCTAAATTGCAAATGCTGCTGTGAAAAACGGAGCAAACGATGTGTGCGTTCAGTTTTAAAGCTCAAACCCACTGCTCCAAGATGTCGGATTTTTTGCTTTTATCTGAATTCTCTGCAACTGCCCTTTCTTTTCAGTTCAAACTGCCAAATGCATAAGATTCCCCCTTATGTTATTCAGACACTTTTGTTCTGGGGAACTGAGTATTTTGAGTCTACAGCAAGAGAAAAATGAGCTGCTTGTTGCCCTTGTAGACCGTGGTGAGATGTCTGTAAAAGTGGGGTGTTTTACAGGGATGAGTAATTGTGCATTTTTCCACTTGGCGAAAAAAAAGCTTGTTCATTCAAAGGAGATGCACCATGTAAATAAACCTGCTGACAATGTCACAATATTTTTTCCAACTGTTCACACCTGACATGATGATAGGAAGTGAACTGAAGTGCATCAGAAGGAAAGCTCTGTGTTCAGTCCTCAGCACGCTCAGTGCTTGACTGAGTGGCTGCTGCCATCCATCTGAACTGCACGCGGGCTGTGGGAGTTTGTTGTACTGTCAACCTGCAGAAGGTGCTTAGAGAGCACTGTGTCAGCTTGGATACACCACTGTGGATGCATTTTTTATTTTCCCTAGACCTCACTGCCTGCTAGAAATTAAACTCCTTCACATTTCACCTCAAATCCAACTTTCATTTCCACTCATTCAAGTGAAAAAAAATCAGTAGCTCCACTTTTTTTTGCAAGATTCCTGACGACTGCTCTGAAGTGACATCTTAAATGAGAGCAGAGATTTATCTTTCAGGGAGTAATGATGTTTATAAACAAAGTAATGCTGTGGTCCAGCAGCCTCCATCACTGGTGCTTGAAATTTCCAGCGCATCTTTGAATCACTTGGTTTAATCATCAGAAGTGTATTAGACCATGCCAAGAGAAGCCCAGAGAACGTGTGTTACCTAGTTGACTGTGTAGAAGTGAATACAGCTCAGCCTTTGTAAGTACTTGAGCTTATAATTCATTTAACATTGATGCAGATATTTCAAGGTAACAAAGACATGAAAAAAAAAAAATCCTTGGCTAAAACCATTTTAAAAAGCTAAGCCATAAATCAGCCACAAAATAGTTTACCCAGATCAGGAACTGCTACATTCAACTACTATTTTAATCTGAAAAAAACCCACCCCAAACCTCTTAATAGCATACAAATTTAACAGTGATTTAAGTTTGGGAATTGTAATTGTAACTTCCCAAAAGTGGATCTGAGAGTTCTTAATAGGTGACAAAGGATCTTTTATGTAGTAAAATAAACCTAGCATTTAAGTGGCAATAATATAAATATGCATTGCTGGCACAGAACAGGAGCTTGGCAGTCATCTGTCCCTTAGCAATACTTTTTTTATTACTCAGAACATTCCTCTGGGCCACAGAGGACTGAATTAAATTCATTATGAACGTTATTGGGAGGGATCTGGAATACATGCAGATGTCTGGCAGAGGAGCACCGGGCTTCCTTCTCCACCCTTCCAGATTTTGCTTGTTCTCCTACAGAGCAGAATCCTGTCTCTTAGCTGCACCTGAGCACTTCAGTCTATCTCCTTCCATAGTCTGACATTTCCCCTCTATCCTGGCCACTGCCAGCCATCCCGCAAACCCTGTGCTTGTCTACACAGTGTCACTGCCACTGGGCAGCGCCAGCCACGCACTTCGTTTGGCTGCCATGGGCCCTTAACCCAGGCTGTTCCATGACCTCCTCTACATGCTCCTTTGCCCAGGCCACTCAGCCCAGCCCGCCCTGGTCCCCAAGGTCTGTGGGCTCTGCTCATCACAGCCTGAGCAGCCCTAAGCCTCAAACTTTTTGTGCCTGTGATTTCTTTAATGGCACAAAGGCGGGTCCTCAACACCTGCTTGTAAACTGACATTTAAATGGCAATTGCCAGTGGAATATAAGCATATGGTTAGGAGTTATGAGTCAGTGCAGGCAGCCGTGCCATTGGTTCAGAGAGAGATGGTTGTTTTTTTAGTGCTCAATTCATATTTGCACACTTGTCCCGAATAGTCTCAGGGGTGTCACCTGACATTAATGCCCTGTGCCTCAGAGTCTCACAACCACGCATCAGAACTATCTGCTGCCAGCAGAGAAAACTACTGAGACCATCCCTCGTTACTAAGTTTACCATCATCAAGCAATACTAATCACGAGAAAAGCACCGAGTCCCCATTTGATTCTGCTACAAATGACTTTGAAATGAACAAGTAAGCAGGTTTTGATGGTCATAATAACAGTCACTACCAACTTGGGAGGGGAAGGAGAGCAAAGACCAGTCCTAATTAAGAATGTGACTTTCAGGCAGTGGGGTTTTAGCAATTATTTAGTTTCTGTTTATTATTTTAACCAGCACTCAAAAATCTTGCTTTTTCATTAGAGCTAAGGACCTAAGTAGTTAGCTTATTGTCTTTCTAGTGTTTAAGAAAAAAAGTGGAGCCACAAAACAGTCTTTCAGTCACTGACCTTCCCAAGTGCAGATCAATGCAGAGCTGTTTACCACCCTGTGCAGCTGCTCTGTGCTGCCGCTGCTGCAGCTGCCTGCACGTGAGGAGTCAGCCACCTTCTGCTTATTGTCTACTGACAATTGTCATTTAAATGTCAGTTTACAAACAGCTGCTGCTGTCATTGCTGCGAGTCTGACTTGTCAGTGCAGCACAGACACCAACCAGAACGGTCCCGAACGGCGGCTGGCAGTGCTGGGCAGGGCGGCTGGCAGCAGCAGCGATGCAGACGGCACCTCCTCAGCAGTTACACTGAGGGAGACTGGAGCATCTCCAGGAGAGAACTGTCTTCTCTGCTCTCCAGCCTCAAGGGTTTCCTACCAGTGTGTTTTCCGGCAGGTAAGAGTTTGGAGAACTTTCTCTGCTCTACCAGCAGCTGGGCAGAATTTCAGATCCAAACTTTCAGGCTTTAAACACATCTGGTGTTGAGCCACTAGGCAGAATGACATGTGACCCAAACCCCTCTCTATCTCTGAAGAGCAGAATGGTGTGCAGGGGGATGGGAGAGGGGAACACACCTTTTACTACTTCTCCCTGTCTGGTTATTGCCCATCCCTTCGCCTCCCTTGTGTGTAAGGTCAGCAGGTTTAAAAGCAAGACCCAGTGAGGAACAGCAGCATTTCTTCAGCGCTTCTAGAACTTGGGGTGTTTCTGCCTAACTGCCAGCACTGGCATCTCCACATAAATGGGTTCCTAGAGCATAAGGCATGTGCTAAAATACCTGTGTAGATCCCAAACAAGTCTAGTTACATTCAGAGCCATCATACCTGCATCATTTTTGTGCAGCCTGCCCTTATCATCCACCTAGGAAACCTCTGTCACCATGTTCTCCTAAGAGCTAGAATTAGGATAAAAAGGCAATGGGACAGATCAGAAGGATAATCCTTTGCACGCAGTGAAGTGGCCACACTCTTCTTGCCCACACACACACTTTGTGGAACCAATGCAGGAGGCCCAAATAGGCCACTGTGTTCTCTGTGGCGGAGGAGTACCCTTAAGTACTGTTCCAGCCACCCCGCAGAGCAGTGAGCAGCACCTAACACAGCCCTGAGACAACCACAGGGTTCCCACAGACCTGCACGTGTCCCCTGTTCAACGTTACCAGCACCATTTCGTAGGCAGTGAGTCCCAGTTGGAGCTCTCATCACAGCCTTGTCCATTTGTGTCCTGCACTCTGCACCTGCATTCCTGTGAGCTGCCAAGTAGCTCTTTTTTACTTACAGAGTTATCACAGAAGGCCACCAAGCAGCTAAGCTGCAAAACAGAAGTGGTGGGTTTGCTGCCCCTTCCACTAGTGACAGTTAACTTCACATTTCCCAAAAATCAATCACTCAATCCTGTATTCAGTGCATAGAGTGCCATAACCATCAATAAGGGTTTTGCTTGAATGAGGGCTGCAGTGTGCTCCATCTGTGGATAAAGCATCTGATGAACTTTAAAATGGGAAAAGAATACTAATATAAACCTCCCTTTTCCTTCTCACCCACATGCAATTTTCTTCTGCTGAAGAACAACCATTATAACAATAAGCACGGGATCTGGGCTGGCTGCTAAGTGTGCAGCCTCTGCAGAGCAGGGGTTTCCACACCACTGCACATCAGCAACTCACTGCCTTTGCCACGGAGCCACCCCGTGCCCAGCCACACACACAGGGTTCCACTGGCAAAGCAAAAACCGAGACAAAATCCAGCAGCTGATCCTGCCCTGTGCTAGTACAGCAGGGATAATGAGGACAAAGGAGGCAGCAAGACAACATTTTTGTCACCAGCATAAGCAGGCAAATCTCCAAACACTCACAGAGCAGCTCTGGCAAACACCCCACTGCCCTTCTCAGCATGGGTTTATCCTGAACAGCAGCCAGTCACAAACTAGTTATCTTCATAAATACCTCTGGAAGGACTAAGCGTGTGGCCTGCCACAAGCAGCTGAAAACCAGCTCCATGCACATCTGAGCCTGTCAGCAGCTCCCAGCAAAAACCGACGGCCCTGCAGTTCCCACAGCCTGCAGGGGGGTCTGGCTCCATGAGCGCTCCCGCTGCTCTCCCAGCCGCAGGGGCTGTGCCCCCAGGCCGGGCCTCGTTAGCCAGCATAGTTCAGGCGGCAGGACAGTGCTGTCCCACAAAGTGGGGCAATAGATGAAAGGCACTGAGAAGAACTCATATGGCCCTTGGTGCAACAAATGAACCAAACCTGCAAGGTTTTAATCATAGAACAACAGACTGGTTTGGGTTGGAAGGGACCTTAAAGCTCATCTAGTTCTAACCCCCCTGCATGGGCAGGGACACCTCCCACTAGATCAGGTTGCTCAGAGCCCCAGCCAACCTGGCCTTGAACACTTCCAGGGATGTTGCTTCCACAACTTCTCTGGGCAGCCTGTTGAATCATATAAATATTTTATATATGTATAATATATATATTTGTATATTTGAATGTATATAATAATATATATTATATATAATATATATTTCTATATTTATAAATATGTTTTATGTATATATAACAAATACATCACTATTCTGTTGCACATGAAGTCACCTTTCTTCCAAATGAAGACACCATTAATGGTCTTGCTAAATCCCACCTGCCAGAGCCATGCGTGCGTTTTTCCCATAGGCAGCCACTCCTTCCTCAAAACAGCAACACGTTCAAGTGTGAGGCAGTGACAACACAGGGAATTTGGTTTTTTCCTTACTAAAAGCTTCCACTGGTAACTGGAGCTGTCAGGCATATTTAGAAGAATTTCACACAAGGATTTGCCACCCTTGGCATCAGAAAACCACCTGCAGCTGCTGTTGCCCCTTCATTTCACAGGTGACCGCATGCCAACGTAAATCATCACTAAGAGCCAGGAGATGTTGGTAGAATCTGAAGTGTCCATCTCCCCACTCGGCCTGGACTGCACCCTCCTTCCCTCAAACACCCTTAAGGGTGCTATGAGATCATTGAGACCAAACTGGCTTGTCAGAGGCTTTGTCCCAAGTGTTGTGCCATTGGGTCAAATCAATGCCACAACAGAACAACAGGCTGCCCACAGGTCCTCTCTCCAGTTGAAATGCCTACATCACCCAAGGGTTTGCTCAGTTCAGGTCCTCCCTGCTCTGCTACACACATTTTTTCTCCTCAACTGGCAACAAAGAGCTGCTCTCAGCTAGACACAGCACAGCACTAGCACATCAGCTACTCAGGCAAAGGATGAGGCAAATGTGCTTCCAGCAAACTAATGTCTAATGGAAATTAATCCTGAAGAAACCTGCCCAAAAAGACACCTTGCAGAGCGATGATGCTTCAGTCTCTGTTGTAGTTCAGTCCTCTACAACTGATAGAGAGTGTTTCGGGTTGAGAAACATTTCCATTAAACAAGGAGAAGATTATGAGAGACTTACCTGCAGCTGAACCAAAGTTTCAACTCTGTGCATCATTGCTCCATCCAGCTAGGACTTACATGGCACTACAGTACTATCCTGTCAGACTCCACAGCATTAAAACATACCAGCTTCTGGGAATCCCATCACATGCTTCTCAAGCAATGGCAAACAGAGCCCTTGAGAGGAACAAGCTATTTTTACTCTGTCACTTAACAGCCCTCAGTCATTCGGTAAAGCGATACCGAATCCATCAGAAGTTGTCAGGGGAAGAGAGACATGCAAAATGTAATTAGTGAGGACACAAGTGTTAACAGTTTTACTTCTTAGCAATTTAAAATACCTGACAATTATCGTCAAGTTCTTAGCAGGGTCAAGTTTTGTTCTCAAATATTTTTGAATACTGCCTTTTGACAATGCAAACACTACAAAAAGCTAAAAATACTCACGGAAGTTTCATAGCAGCAGCATCGTGCCTGAACACACGCAGCCTTTTCACAAAGCGGTGATTAAAGTCATGATATGCTTTTAAAAGCCACACATGCTCATACATTGCCAGAGGAAACCATGTGCATTTTAATACTTTGTATTGGGTTTGCATGGCCATGGTGGCAGCTCCTCTGTCAGACAGTATTTAAGAAGGAGGGAAAGAAATAAAAACCTGCACAGCTGCAGCTGGAGAGAAGAACATGTGCAAGAAACAATTCTGCAGGCTGTCCCCACCAGCCCATGGAGTTAATGGTGGAGCAGATATCCACCTGCAGCCCATGGAGTTAATGGTGGGCTGATGTCCACCTGCAGCCCATGGAGTTAATGGTGGGCTGATGTCCACCTGCAGCCCATGGAGTTAATGGTGGGCTGATATCTGCCTGCAACCCAGGGAGGACACCTCACAGGAGAAGGTGGATGCCTGAAGGAAGTTGTAACCCTGTGGGAAGCTTGTACTGGAGCAGGCTCCTGGCAGGATCTGTGAAGAGAAGAGCCCACACTAGAGCAGGTTTGCTGGCAGAGCTTGTGACGCCACAGGGAAGGTCTGTTCCTTAAGGACTGTATCCCACAGAGGGAACCCACGCTGGAGCAATTTGTGAGGAATGGGAGAAGGATTCACACTGGTGAAGTTCATGGAGGACAGTCTCCTGTGGGAGGGACTGCATCCTACAGCAGGGAAAGAGTGTGAGGGGTTCTTCCCATGAGGAGGAAAGAGCAGCAGAAACGTGATTAACTGACCACGACCCCCATTCCCAGTCCCCCTGCACTGCTCAGGGGAGGAGGCAGAGAAACTGGGAGTAAAGTTAAGCACAGGAAGAGGGGAGGGGTGGGGGGAAGGTGTTTTAAGGTTTGGACTTTATTTCTCGTTATCCTACTCTCATGTGATTGGTAATATATTAAGTTCATTTTCCCCAAGTGGTGTCTGTATTGCCTGTGACAGTAAATGCTGAGCTATTTCCCTGTCCTTATCTCCACCCACAAGCCTTTTGTTGTATTTTCTCTCCCCTAGCCAGCTGAGGAGGGGGGTGACTGAGCAGCTTTGGTGGGCACCTGGAGTCCAGCCAGGGTCAACCCACCACATACTTAAAAATTATTATGGAGACAGTAACACATTTATAGCCACTATAATGCAGCGAAAATAGCACCTCTGAAAATCTTCCCCGCACAAGTTCCTACCTTTAATGGTCATTTATTTCTTCTGTTCATTATGTTAAAAATTGTACTTCAAGTATGAGTTTATCTTGCTCTTCAGCTTTAATCTTCCAATCTCAAAGTTCATCTTAGTGCCCCTCATCAGCTATAATTAGGTCTCAAACGTGCACAACTTTACACAGAAATGATGGTTTAGTCTATGATACTGTAAGTGGATAATTCCTTTCTGAAGTGGGGCACTGACACGGCACCCCCTGTGTAGTGAGCCCCTGCCTGCAGGGCTGCCTGTTGGGTCACCGCCCCAACACACCACAGCACTTTTCTGGGGACAAAGCAAACTGGTCACTGCACAGCCAAGACTGCTGCGAAAGACAAAAGCTAATAGCAGAAATTCATATACTCCCTTGCCCTCTTTGGTGCTCTCCCTCATACGGGTGTGTAAACAGCCATGAAATCGTTACACCTCACAGTAAATACTAACTTGGCATTTGAAGCCAGGGTTGACTGTTTCATTGGGCTGCCCACCTCACAGAATTTATCAATAAAAGCTACCAAGTCCAGTAACTACCTCTGAGTCATTCATTTCTGTTCAATACAAGAATTATTCAGTAAATATATAAAAGAAAATTTAAATCAGGCCTACTTTGGCAAGGAGAAGGTCAAGAATATCATGGAAATATACCTAGATGCAGCACCAGAAGACATGCTATTAAAATAAATATATTTTAAACTGCTGATTTTTAGACATCAAAGCCTTCCAGCTGTCTGAAAAGACACACTATTAGCAAATTGTTATTCCTGCATTGAAAAAGTCTTTTTAAAAGCACTAATACAGTCACTAATGTGTAGAAGGGAACAGGTTTAGTTTTTACTGATGCTTCTTCCTTGCAAAACAAATACTTGCCATGGTTACTTTGATTTTCCTTTAGAAAGAATGAAGACTTGTTTTCTTTCTGCATTGGCAAAACAATGGGAAAAATACATCTTCCATATAAATCTCATTTAAATTCTGCTTTCTAACTAGCAAACACAATTTGGAATTGAGAGGTTTTTGTTTTTACATTACAAAGTCAGATGCTGCAACATTAAATAGCTCATATATTGCAATTCAGCAGGAGAAATCATTGAACAATCAACTGCAGAATACAAATACAGAGAGACAATATATTAGCTCAGCAGATACATGAGATACTCGTGAGCTCTGCCAGAAAGACAAGCTTGAGCTATATGTTATGTGGAACTGATCATCATGGGAGAATCAGCAAAGCTCTTCCTGAATGGGAGAGGTATTATCAATCTCCAAGTCAGTTTTTTGTACCAGCAACCCTCAAATGAAGATAACTTGCTGTATTGTAGCCAGTGAGATGAAAATGGAATTACTGGTAGCAAGGATCATGCTTGCCAGCTGCTTTCAAAAAACAAATGCAATTGGAGTTTATGTTCAGCAGCCTAAGTGAGAAGAGAAACTAAAGCAAATTGCCATAAAAATGACATGCAGTTGTCCAAATTCTACACCAAAACCCAGAACAGGCAGCAGTATCCACGGAGTGGAAAAGCAGAAATGCATGGGGGCAGACGTGGCACCAGTGGGATGAAGGCTGGGACTGAAGGCCAAGTCTGTTCTCCTCTGTCCCTGAGGAAGGTGACTGTGTCACTCCAGCAAGATACTGCTACCTCAGTTTCCCTTGATGGGAGGAAAAAGAGTCAAGAGCACTGCATTGCATCAAACCTCCCATTTCTTCCTCCACCCTGATTTACAAGCTGGCCACAACGGTTACGTGAGCCACTCAAACTGCTTCTGGAGCTGACCCCACTGTGCCTGGCTTGTTTTAGCAACTCTGCCACCAAAACACAACATGCTTTATGTATTTCTCGGTTTGGGTGAAGCTGTCTCGACCAGGAGGTGTTTCTGCCAAGGGAAAGGCAGGCAGTGCTCAGAGTGCAGTGTGGTGACAGAGGGCAGTGTGGGGGACACAGGGTTGTGGCAGCAAACTGTGGGTACAAACAGGTTCCACCCCAGACCAGCACATGGGAGCTGCTAGTCCTCAGAAGCTAACCCTCAGGTAAAATCATCCAGGAAAGCACCTACACAGTACAAATATGTATTTTTCCTGACTACAAATTTGGCATGGGCAGGTGAACAGCTGCCTGAAGGACTCTCACGTTCTTCTAAACACAGGGACAGTCTGCTGCTTCCAACAACAGGGAGCCTTTTTCTGCCCTGCACACATTCCCCTCTGAGGGAAAACAATAAACAAATGCAGCCAAAATCAAAAGTTTAAGTTTCATACATCTTCACAACCAATTTGTTTTAAGGTTTAAGGAAGAGCATAATCCACACGAGAGCAAGGAAGACCTTCTTGCCTGGAAACAGTGTCATGGGAAATGAAATGGGGTGTTTTGGGGTGGCAGACATTTATATTTTGGAAGGGATGGGGAGAGAGGAATCTCTGATTCCACCACACCCAGTACAGCCACAGAGGAAGTTGCAATGCTGCAACTGATGAAGACCCAATTTCAGCCTGAGTCCTTGAAGCGTGTCCTGGCTATCATGCTAATGGGACAAACATAAAGTAAACTATTACACAACAAGCCAGTTTTGTTCTTTAAATTAGGTCTAAGCTTTGATAATTAGATGATCAAAGACTTGGGTAGTAGCGAAGCTACTTGAAATTGCATTAAGAAAACTGCCCTGGCCAAACACAACTTGTTTGCAGCTTCCTGCTGAGAAGGAGCAGCAGTATTTCCATTTCAGCAAAGTCTCTGCTAACACCTGAATCTCCTTTTATTTACATTTCAGAGCTGTCCAGAAATTTGTAATGAGTGCAAACATGTCGAAGTCTCCTTTCTCAAACCTTTTCAAGGAATAAATATATAGATACAAGATAAAGAGTATTCCTCCCCCTTGCCACAACCTTGGCAGCAGCCTAATTCAAAGTCTGCGAGACTCAGTGTCTCCCCAGATCAGGTAAGAAGGCAAATGTGCTCTGCGAAATGGCATTCAAATAAACACCTGAACATGGAGTGGCTGGGCAAGCGGGCACCTTTGGGTTGGGGAGCCTTGTGTCTGTGCTGTGATATTTGCACTTTGCTTCCAGATGGCTGCTGGGGACTTGCAAAATGTCGCAGCCAGCCAGCACGCAGCAAGAGCTCACAGCAAACATCTGATAGTTGTTTCTTCCTCTCCTCCACAAGTGCAATCTAAGTCTGTTATCTCAATATTAGTAAAAGATGTCAGCTCATTTTGTTATATATAATTTAAAGAAAGTCCCCTTATAATTCTTTTAACTTCAGGAAAACAAAACAAAACACACCCAACAACAAAACAGTGCATGTTCCCTTCTTTATCGAAGACATACAGGGTACATTTTTTGCTGGCCTTTTAACTCTCTTTTATTTCCTTGAGGTGAATCCATGGCTAACGAGAGTATGCCAGGTGGAATTGGAGCATGCAGTTCTCTCTATCTTTGGTAGCACCTTTCCAAGAAACTCTAAGAACTGTAATATATTACTGCAGCCCTGAGAAAACTAACTAAGCCAGAGCTCCAACTACCCACTCTCCTCTTCTCTCCTTGAAAATACAGGAACAAGACAGGGTTTTTTAGAGGGAGTCCTAGAAACAAAGAAGAGGAATCAAGACGTGGAAATGCATTTTATTAAATTATGCCAATTTTAATATAAATTTTGGAATCTGGTAATAAATGTTTTCTGAAGCACAGTGAAGACTAAATCTACCCTGCTGTAAATTACAAAACACATTTCTTTTCTGGCCCGATCCATCTGGCTCCAAATTCAGGCACACAGGACAATAATGATGGAGGAAAGACTTTTACAATAACCCTTTCACATATAATAAATATATGACTATGAAAAAGAGAAAGAAAATCACTAAATATCAGTATTCACAGCAACTGAGAGGGCAATTATAAAGCATTTGGGAACTTTCCTATGCATTTATATAGCACCTTAAGTTCAACTGCTGGTCTTCAGTTTGACCTGTACCCATGAGAGAAATAAATAATCCTATTGCTTCTGACATTGCTACCTAATGAAATAGCTGCTCTGTCCCCATTAACATAGCTATATCCACTAGACTTGCATTCCTCTTTTCCTCTTTTCCTCTTACTTTGAAATAAATTTTCCTACTCAGACCTATTGACTAAGATGTCTTTGGAAGAGAGATTTTTAGATTCTTTCTTCTTGAGCTTTGCAAAGTTTTCACCTACTAATGAGCAAAACTCTTAACTCCCAGGAGCTAACAGATTTTTTTTTTTTTCTTCAAACATTCAAGATTCAAACAAAAAGTCTAAATCATCTTCTCATGTGGCAGTAAACTTCTTTAACCAGTAAGTCATGAAGCAAAAGACAAATGCAAGAGGCAGCTCCCTCCTAAGATATCAGAGCAAAAATGGAGTCTTACCTCCTGTAAGTCAGACAGCCAAGGGCCTAGACTTCATGCTACAGTGAAGCCCAGGCAGATGTGCTGTGGGCTGCAGGCTGCCCTTACAAACCCTGCCTCCCACCTTTAAACTCAGAGAAAAGGATTTTTGGTGACTGCACTGGTAAAGTCTGTTACAGCAAAAGACAGCAGGAGATCTTTGCGGCACTGATGGGATCCTCGATCTCCTTATTAAGGCAGCTGGAGCACACAAGGTCCTCAAATTCACTGGCACACACTAAGCAAATAATGTCACCTGATTTGCTACAAAAATCTTCCACCTACAAAATGACCCGACATCCAGACACAGCATGTTCAAAAACCTGACAGTTCTTTCCTACTGCTTTCCATTTACCCAAGTTAACTTTATCAGACAAGAAAACACCTGTAGAGGTGGAAACTAATTCAAGGTAGGTAAAAGCAATCATGTACACTGGTCAACAACAAGAAACATCATGGAGGAAAACCATCTTTTAAAAGGCTGGAGCAGAACACTGGGATTGCAGTTGCTCTGTTACCCTAAACACCTCATCACCTCAGTGATTGCAGAAATCCTCTTGCACTCCCTCAGAACACTGCAATAGGATCCGGTGCTAAATGCAGCTACTTAATTAGTAACATCACAAAGACCAAAATTTACCCACTTTTATCTTCTGGTAATAGGAAAATGGTTTCAGTTCTTCCAGGTGTAGCCATATTTCTACAATATACTGTATTATTTTTAAAATTCTAGGTGCAGTCGATCATATTACCATGCCCTACAGGAGCTTTTTGCTGAGTACTTAAAAAAAATCCCAACGCCCACAGTGTAGAAAAGCATCACAGTGTACTGTGAAGACTCGTGTTTAATTTTGCATTCTTTATTTGGCCAAAATAGTTGTTGTTCTGCACTCAAACTCATGTTTGTAATAAAAACCCCACTCAGCTGCTCATACACTAAAGAAACAATTCATGACTGAATAATGCACCCATTCAAAAGCAATCTTCTCTAAGCTACAGGAAACCTCTCGAGTTGCTAGTCTGAACAAAATGAAGCCTCAACAAAACGAACCACTTTGAAACTAAATGAAAATTTAGCAAATTGATCTGAACAAGAAAATCTTACGTGCAGTGCCATGTTTTTAGCCACAATAGAAAAGCCTCTTAAATATCTCCTTCAGGGGAAAAAAAAAAAAAAAAAAAAAAAAAGGCACACCACTAAATCAAAAGGTGGTGCATTTGTTTGCTTGCTCTTTTTTCTAAAGCAAGATATTTCATTTTATAATGGGATGGTGGGTTTATAAGTTTGTGTTTAAATAGTAACTGGTGAGTCCTGAAAGGACTGAAAACAGGAATAGAAATGGTGATGTTTTCTTAAAAGTAGTGTTCTCTCTTCTGGCTTTGATGTTTAATCCACATTTGGGTGCAGGTGGCACCTCACAAACCTCTTGGGCCCAAAGATACCCTGGGACCAGGACCCCAGTCATCAGCCCAGTCTAAAAAGAAAGCAGGTGTTTGGTTTGTGCGCTGCCACAAGCTAGTGGAGCTAAATGATTGCAGATCAAAATTAATGAGGTTGCTGGAGCAATTTATACTGCCAAGATGAAGAGAAGAGGGAGGGAGAAGATGCAAATGCTGGCAGTGCAGTCATCCAGCAGCACAGCAAGAGCACAAAGGGTAATGGAAGAGGGGGAGAGGGGATGGTAAGAGAGGAGGGTTGAAGGCAGTGATTGTATCAAGAATCACTTATCTTAAAGAAGCGGGATGCCACAGGAACGTATTATTCCCACTGATCCAGTAAATGATTCTGTTTTCCATGTAGGTGGCTTCAAGGAAATACGGGGCTGGTAGAGAAGAAGGTCTAGTCACGCAAAAGCACAATTTGCAGTTGGAAGCTGATTTTGAACAACAGTCAGACAAGAACACCTTTAGGGAAGTCACATAGCTCAGTCTCATCCAGGACTACCAGGATGTAAAATGGCAGTTACACAATTAGCAAGCACAAAAGGCTTTTTTAATTCAAAAAAATAAGTAAGCAAGGTCAGCAAGCTTGAGGCTGAGTTAAGAGGTGTCAGTGCTGGTGCATGTGCCAGCAGCAGGCAGGGAATCTTCCCCAGATTGAGACAAGTACTGGGTTGGGCTTTAAAGAAAGCTACTTCCCAATCTGTTCCCGGGGGCAAAATTAAAAGTCTGTTGTAACAAGATGAGCAGCAGCATTAGACATGTGGGACTCAAAGGGACATTTTACCCATCTGAAGCATTAAGAGAAAGGATTTGCATTGTACATTTCTGTGGAACAAGGGATTTTTTTTTTCCTAATTAATTGGTATTGAAATATGCAAACTGTGTGCTGTTCTCTCACTCTGCTTGAATTAGTGATTTACAATGACAGTTTACTTTCATCTCCACACCTGGAAATAGGAGATAAATCAAATGATAAACTGCCGACAATGGTCTCAAAATGGAGAGCACTTTACCCAAGAGTTCCTTGGAGGTTGCTGAGCTGGCACTGCATTATAGCAGATCTGGCAAGATTATCAATTAATGACAGGAGCTGAAGCCAGTTACGACACTGTAACAAACTCCATTGGTTCTCACTCTGTCTTGATGTTTTTAAGGGAGAAGGAAGAAAAAAGCTACTGCCTTCAGAAGGTCTTTCAGGAGTAAATGAACATTAGCAACTTGCTTTTCATAAGCACGAAGCACACTTTGTGGTAAATAAAATTTCCTGTGAGCCCAAGAGCTGTAGATACCTCTCAGCCCTGAGACAAACACCCAGAGAAGGGTGATGGCCTCCACAGCCTGGTGAGACCTGGAAGCTCTTCCCTAGGATGGTAGGCTGCTGGGATAAAGCTGCAGCCAAGCACTGTGAGGACTGTCCCCAAAGCCAGTGGGGTGTGTGGAGAGGAGCATACACTACTCCTGTTTGATACCATGGCACTCATGGTACACAACACAACACTGGCTGAGATGCTCCTGCCACCCACCTGCCCTGCCTGGGAATAGTATCAGGGACAGCAAAATCTCTGCCAAAAAGGTCCATTTTCTAATGGCTCCAGTCGTCCCTGCACCACCGGCTGGCAAAGCTCAGGGAGGTTCCCCCTCCCACATCTCCTTGGGAAGTCCCTGTCCCAAGCCAGGACAGGGGTCTGGGGAGCCTCACTCACAAGCTAGAAAACATTTACACCACATTTCCAATGCCCTGGAGCAAAGAGGGGGCATTCAGGTTGGTAGAAAAGCAAAACAGAAAAAACCCTGAGGCCAGAAAACAAAACACTGGCACAGAGAAACCAGGCGCAGTGGTGAAGACTGACTTCTGTTTCCTAGAAACAACTTCAAGAAAATGCCACAGCTCATTTATGTTCATCCACTCTGGGGTTTTCTTGCCCCCACCAGCCAATTTGGCATCCTCCCCAACAGCAAGCCATTGGTTTTCAGTGTAATGTGTCTGGAAAATCTAATTGTTTCTCGAAGCACTTTCTAGCTCATGAAGTTCTTTAGAGCTGCCATGCTCTGTGGTAATCGAAGTGTCTAAATAAATATGCAAAAGTGTGCTCAAGCCAGAAAGCCTTCCAAGGGACCAGGAAAGATTTATTATTTTTTTTTTCACCATTCAGTGTGTATCCAAGTAGCACAGTTTGTTTTTGTAAATCCCAGTCGTGCAATAGAGCATACTGGTTCAGAAGGGTGCAACATCTTACCCCATCAGTGTGCCAGTACACCAGGGTAAGGTGAGGTATTAGCAGCCAAGAAACACACACACAGTTTAAGCTGTTCTATCTCAAAGCTAATGGAAAACCTCTCAATATTGCCTGTAGAAATGACTGATAGTTGTAACTAACTTTTTTTTTTTTGTGTTTAGTTCATATATAATGAAACAGCAGTGAGCAAATGGGGATCAGTGCTCAGAAGAGGCTGCTCAGGCAAATGCATCTTTGAGCCTGTGCACTACAGCCACACTGACTGTGTCACAGGCTAATGGATTTGTGACAAAACAGGACTGTTACACCTTTAACTACTAGATTTGTCATGTAGATCTAAAAGCAAAATAGTTTTTCCAACTTCCAGGCAGGAAGGTCCTATTCTCTCCAAGTGAAAATGCAAATGACAATTTCACTTTTGATTAGGAAAGCAAGAGCAGTGATAACACACAGGCATAGCTGCACTTCAGAAAATAAGAAAAAGTAGAGCCTTGAATCCAAAGGTTACAGTTGCTCCTTCTAAAGGCCTCCTTGTTGGTGCAGTTTAATATTTCTTGTTATTCTGGATAGGCCATAAACTAGTTTTTTATTTTAAAGGGCTCTTACATCATGCTGAAGCTAAGCACGTGTCAGTGCTGCCTGGCTCGGTAGAGCAAAGGCCCCTTAGCCCCCAGTTCTTGCCTCCTAATTCACACACCGTTGGCATTGCTGGGACCAGGATTGCACCAGGCTGGGGTCCACACCTGTCTCCAGCTGAACAAGTGTCTTGCATCCAAACCTGTACAATCAGGACTCCCTAGCAGTGGCACCAAGCACAACAAGCTGCTATATTTCAGTGAGACCACAGCTGTACTGTGCTGGGCAGGGTACAGACCCAAGGCAGAAAGGTAATTTGTGCCTGAACACAGTAAAACAGGTGAAGCAGGTAAACGCCCAGGTAAACTGCAGAGGCCTGCGTGAGAGACTGCAACAGGTAAGGAAGACACCACAGGTGTTAAGAAATCTCCCCAACATCTCAGAGAAAGCACTGTCCTGTGGCAGAGCACCAAATGGACCTGGATGTCTACACGAAGCCTTTCCACGAAGCCTTTCCTTCTCAGCTCGGATGTCTTGCTGCACAAAGTTACCAGCCAGAGCACTGGGAAAGCATTGCTGCAGCCCTTTCCCACAGTTAACACATTCAGACTGTGCCGACAGACTTTGTTTCAAACACCATAAAAAAAAAGCCAAACACAACAAACAAACCCAAAATCTAACTCTTACTGTTTTAAAAAAAGAACCACAAAATGCCACAATTTAGAGAAGAATGTCTCTATGCTTGTTAGATGCTTAAATGCTTTACCACGACAATTAAATGACGTGAAAACAAAACCAAGTGACAGGTATATTTTTTCAAGATCACTGATCTTTCAACTACGGGGAAAAAATTCCCAGCTTTAATTGCACAAAGCTGCATATCATACTTCCCTCTCTTGAGATTTCATTATAGGCCTGAAACCAGAGAATTGCATCGCCAGCTCTTGCCTGCTCTTCCAGCTATTTCTGGTTTTTAATAATTATTCATTAATTGCACACTATGATAAGATCCTTGCTGTTTCGAAACATTTTCCCTCTGGCCCTCATACTATTAAAGACCCTGATTGCCTGCCAACAGCGTAAAATTAAAAATCAAAGCACTACCTCTGAAAGGTTTAATATGTGCCACATTGAAAGAGTTTCTACAGATTACAGCCATGTAATTGCATCACTGGCTAACTGCACAATCTCTCTCGGCATTTGAAATGTTTTCCTTTGAAACATTAGCCAGCTGAGAGCAGAGGTTTTGTTTAACACCTTGATTTACTCTCTGTGCATGCCAGAGTGTTGTGTGTCTCCTGTGTCCTTCCCTGATGCTTCCCTACTTTGCCAGGGGCAGGTGAGAGGGACAGGCTTGGGGGCCCTCAGCGAGGCATTCTGCTGCCACTGGGGAGAGCAATGAGGGAGAGAAAAGCAGAGCCAGAGAGTTCAAGCAGCACAATAAAAACAGTAGTTCATCAGATTAACCTCCTCTCTACCTACCCCTTAAAAGCAGATGGTTTTATCTGCCCGTTGAATTGTTCCTTTCTTTCCCACATTACAGACCCTCCTCCCCTTTCCTGGTGCAGCAGGGACCCATGGCTCCCACAAAACCAGCAGCCCCTGAAACATCCCTTCCTGCCCCAGGCTGCCAAACCTGGCTGGATCCGGCCTGCTCAGCCCATGACTGCAAGAGGCACTTCCATTTAACCATTGGTCTTTTGTTTATGGCTCTCCTCTTGAAAAGGGATGAAGTTTCCACATTTTGCAAGCAGCCACACAAAGGAGCGCATACCCCATGCTGCAGGTTGGAATAAACCCCAGCAGCTCCAGTGGCAGGTAACAATTCACAATCGTGTCCTTTCCCTGAGCTGTCTGAGATCTGAATGTTATTTCTTCATTTGGAAATCTCATTTCTAAATCTTATTTCTTCATTATGAGGGTCATACGGATAAGGACAGGCCACCAACAACACATCCTTACTACGGAGGCAGCCTGAAGAAATTTGTGCAATTGAGTCGATCAAAGCTGGTTTAGACAAAGAAAACGTGGAAACGTAGCTTGCATTGATCGAAGTGTAGTCGTGATGTGCCAAAGGGGAACAAAGATGCCCTTCACACGGTTTGGCTGCTTTAATGATTTCAATATCAACAGTGCTTTTTCCCAGAAAAAGGCAATTCTCTACTTTCAGCTTTTTGGACCTTGTGATTATCGTGAGTGCCAAAAATTGTTTAATGCTTATAAAAGCATACCTTAGAAAGATATCCCTCTGTAAGCCCCTCAAATGAAGAGGCTTTAGTTAAATGTTAGGACAAAGGGTAATGGTTTCAAACTGGAAGAGGGTAGATTTAGATTAGATATTAGGAAGAAATTCTTCACTGTAAGGATGGTGAGACTCTGGGACAGCTTGCCCAGAGAAGCTGTGGATGCCCCATCCCTGAAAGTGTTCAAGGCCAGGTTGGATAGGGCTTGGAACAACCTGATCTAGTAGATGTCCCTACCCATGCAGGGGGTTGGAACTAGACGATCTTTAAGGTCCCTTCCAACCCAAACGACACTATGATTCTATGATTTGTGCACCAACACACACTTAGCTTTTAACTCAAAACCTTGGTCCTGCCTGCATTGTCATCATGTTGTCCTTCCAGTTCATCAGGTTTCACTTTCACGGTACTTCTGAAATCAGCTCCTGCAGTCGCTCTAGAGCCTCCCTGGAAAGCTAGGTGGGTTTGCCTTGATTCCTCCCAAACCTACAGGTCAGTATTCTTCTCTGTTACTCCCACAGTATCACAGCAATTAAGAACAGGGACACTGTAGATAAGATTAGATATTTTGTTAACACAAATTGTATCTATTCACAGTAGCTTTAGGGAGCCAGAAAAGAAGCCGGTCTTTACTTTGTTTTCTAAATTGCAATGTAGAGGTTGTATAATAAAATGTGCACTTTCTTTTGCAGAGATTTTCTGTATTCCAAGTTGGTCCCTGAAGAGGAGGGAGGCTGCTGGTGCCAGGGCCTTTCAGCTGCTGGTGTCTGCATGGGGTGCAGGAAGAGGCATGGGGACATGTTTGGAGGGCTAAATCTGTAAACATCAATTTAGGCTCCTAACATCAGATATTGACACCTTAAAGACCTTGGCCTCATTCAATCCTAAAGCTTGGCCCTTACAGTCTAATTTAAAACAAAATTAATGTATCATAGTATTATTTTTTTTACTGGAATTATACAGATTTATGTTTGAAGGAAGTCTCTGGAGTAGAAAGTCAAACTGCAGACACAGAGAGCACTTCCCCCAGATCTGTACAGATTTCCATGCAAATTGGTGCTCTGTAGGGCGTGTTCATTTGAAATTGGAAGATCATGAACTGTGTTAAAGACAAAATTATTAAATGAGAAATCCTCCAATATATATAAAATAACAAAGTACTTTCATTCAGGATCAGCCTCTGTTCCCAGAGGAAAGTGTCTGCAGTGCCAGAGCACAGGGCAGGCTCTGTATCAGGTACTAGATTGCACAGGGACATCCCTGCTGCAACACACCACCATGGGGGCAGGGGGATTTGCACCTCTTCCTTTCTGTCCCCCCAACCCTGGGCTCTGATTTGGTATCTCTCCCCTCTGGACCCATCTGGTATCATTTAGACACCATCCCTCTCCTGGTTTGGCTCTGCACAAGTGAAGAAAGAAGGAAGGTGGTGTGTGTAAATCTGCTTTGCACCTCAGCACCTTTTCCTGCACCCCAGCAAGAACCCATAGCTGCCCCTTCTCCCTCAGCTCCTGGTCTTTGCATGTCAGTCCCCTGTGCACAGAGGAACAACAGAGATGACTAAGCCCATACTCCTAAGATGGTGCAGATGTAAAGTTCATTGTGCATGGACTGTCAGAGACACTATTTTTTTTTTCACTCTAAAAGGACTCAGACTCACATCTTGTCTGTGCAAATGAGGCATTGAGAGGAGACAGCTGCCTGTTTCTAGGCGTGAGGCAGTGAGGAATGAGGCCACACTGCTGCCCTGCATGCTCCTTGGGGGAAAGGACCACTTCCAGAGCTGGGGGGGGGTACAATGACCACAATGATGAACAAGTCACAGTCCAGGCACTCTGAGACACTGTGAAGTGTGATCTCACTGTGAAATGAGATGATTTAAGCAGTTACAGCCACGATGTTCACACATTGCTGCACCAATTTCATATGGCCACTTTGTGTTGCAACCAATCACTTGAGGAAAGTGACTATTAGGAAAATGATGAACTGGATCTACACAGGTTGGCTATTTCAGATGCCCAAATATTCTCCTGAGCAGCATACATAGGAGTTTTTTTTCTTTCTCTTTTTCTCTTCTTCTTTTCAAATACAGAAAGATTGGGCTGTTCCCTGTCTGTATTTGGTACACACAGAACAGATGATACACACCTGGAAACATTGCATCTGCCTTGTCCTGCAGCTTGTGCATTAATTCCTCTGTCACTTTGCTTAGCTGCAAGGAGCAAAGGTCTGACCCTGTAGTGAGGTATTTGGGCTGAATTCTCTTCCCTTGTTTCTCCTGATCTTGGCATTTTATATGAATGAATAACTGGAATACAAATCTGAAATCAAAGTAGACGGAAAGCACTCAAAGTAACACCCAGGTTACTCTAGGCACTAAATAACAGATCAGGCCCTCAGCTCACAGATGATAAATGTTGTCATGTCAAAGGCACCTCATCCCTCCGGTGTCTTTCCCTTTACTGGCACCATCCTCTTTCTTATAGTTCTGTGTTTGGGATATGATAATCATTAACTTGAGGGTACTGCTGGAACCAAAGGTGCTAACCTTATCTCTAAAAAGCAAGCCCCTTGTGTTGCAAAGGGAAGAAGGCTTTATTCCAAGTTGTAATGTCAACTTTCCTTTACTGCAATCTCGCACTGCTCACACAGACAAGCTGGAGATCCAGCAGTAAAGCCAAGAAGAGAAAACAGAGCTCCCAGCAGGATTCACAGATCTGGTTAAACTTAAAAAAGGCATATTTGTACCTACAGGACAGGCTTAAGAAGTACCCAGGAAATCTGCACTTCCCACAAGATGAGTAATTGCTTTGTGGGGCTATTTTAAACTAAACACATTGGCCTTCCTTACACTCTCCTGCACTGAAATAGCTGCCTTTTTTCTTCTCCTTTTCAAAAATCAACAGTCAAAAATATCTCCAACCTTTTCCAGCGTCTCCTACTCATGTAAAGGCCTCTCCTATTCATGTTACCCAGCAGTATCAGAGAGATTACACCACTTTTTTTCTTCTTCTTCTTTTTCAAGTCCACACAGAAAAGTTCTAAGACTTGGATTCTAAAACCTGAATTCTGCCATCCCCCACCCTGGACAGACAAGTTGAGCCACAGAACACCTGAGAGCAGACAGTGCCTTGGGCTTACCTGCCTGTTTGCATCCCAGCACCAATACCTAGAGGTGTCTCTCTAAAAAGCTATGTATCATTGCTGGTGATGTTGCATGGGTTGGTTACACCCCAAAGTGCTGAGCCTGAAGAGAAAAATCCCTTTCAAGACCTGCTTATGTCTCTGCCAGCTCTTGCCTTCATGCACACAGCCCTCCCATGGGCCAAACCACCCAGGAGAAGGCACAAGCCCAAGCCCTTCATGCCAGGAGGGATCAGATTCCAACATACTCCAACATCTGAAATTATCCTGGATTATTTTTTACCAGAGAAACATGGCAACCTACATTTAATTCACAAATGACTAAACTCTCTGGTGTTTCTGATTCAGAAAATATTTGGGATTTTGAGGCTATTCTACAAATAATCTCATTAATAAACATGTTAATGTAGTCTAGTTCCAGCTGCAGATTTCTGAGTTGCAATAATGGCTAGTCCTACCCACAGATCCTCCTAAAATGAGGGATTGGCTCATTTGTTAAAGTTAAGTTAAACATCCCTTTTTGCAAAATTATTGCCTAGGATGATGATATACATATAAGTGAGGAAAGACTACACCATATTTTTCCATTACTAGTCACATGGGAACAATATGTTTAATCACCTGAAAAAAAGCTATATTGCATACTGCCCAAACAACTATCAGTACAAGCCTTTCTGCTGTACTGAAAATTTCTTTAAAAATTAAGAATCTAAACTTTCATCAAAAAATATGCTTCTGATTCATGCAAATATTTCTGTTCAGTCTATAACCCAAGGAACTATATTATTCTCTGGTCCCATCTCTGATTAATGCTAATGAGATTTTGATGAACCCAGAAAAAAAATACCAACAGTTCTAACATGTCACAGGTAAAATATCATCCTTTTTTTTCCTAACATTCTTGGATAAAAGCTTGAAAGATGTCACTATCTTAGCAGAAACTACCTAATGGGATGTGTACGCTCAGGGAACCAAATAGCACAGTTATAATTAAAGTTTCATTATCATTTCCATTAGAAAGTAGTTTCTAAGGGATTTGATTCAACAATAAAAATTTGCTCCACGATGATCCTGTGTTTGCAAGGTCTCCATATGTGTCAGAAACAGCAGGTAATTCATAACATGCTACAATCATGCTGGCTTTAATAGCAGTGCTGTAGGTGCAGGGATCCAGAGAAGCAAGCCCAGCTGGGCAGATGGGATGGGTGGCTGGCAGCAGGTGCTGCAGTGACTTTCTGATGGATGGGAGCCACTGCTCCCAGCTTTGCTTTGCAACTCTGACCTCCTGTACAGGTCCTCACCATGGCAAAGATCAGCACACTGTATACATCCTCGTGCCATAAAGATTCTCACTGCTCCAGGGGAAGGAGGGTGTCCTGGCCCTTATTTTAACTTAGTCATTATAGAGCACAGAAAACTGAAATTATCAATAGTTTGTAAGAGAGATCCTACCTGTGTGGCACACAAACCAGGCTTGCAGTTATGGCACAAGGCAAGTTATCCACACAAGACTGATGAGCAAGATCAGAGCACTTTACCTTGTAAAGTAAACAGGAAAGGCCCCGTAGTTGCCGTTTAACACCATTCACTTGATCTGTACCAATAAAAGCATATCTAGGTCACTAAGGAATTTGCTGTTGACTCGGAGTTGCTGCTGGCTAAGCCTTCTCCTGGCAGGTTATAACCAAAATAATGCTCAGGCCAGGTAGGAATTTACTAGACAGAAGGAGCTGAAGCTTTGCACACCCCATGAACTCAGTCCCCCTCGCTTACTGCAGCTCTACAGAGTATCTGGGATTTTGTCACCACACTCAATAAAAGGCTTTGTGGGTACGAAGGCAGTATCACTGTAATATCAATACAGCACTATGATACATTGAGAAATGTGGCATATAAAGATATGGAGTAGAAAAAAACCTCCCAGTGCTGGACCAAACACTTGGCAAGTCTACAATCACAGAGTCACTCAAGTGTGTTGTGCATCACCTCAGTGTGCAAAGCCTCAGCAGGTGAGCAGAAAGCAGCATTTGCAGTGGCCATCAGGATTCCAGATAAGAGCCGAAAACACAGGCTGGGAGGGTGAATTGCTTATTAGCTCAATAGAAATTAGCTGAAAGCTTTATCAGATTTAAAAAATAATTTAAAATTTATCAGTATTTTAACAGAGACTGTGCAGGGAAACAAAATCACTGTAAACAGCATGACAAATCCACAAGTTCAAGCATACATTGAGGCCAGAAGTGAAGATTTATCCCATGTGAGTAAGAGGAGCCAGGTGGCAATACTGCAATCAGGTGAAGAGGGGTGAAAACCTATTTTAGCTTTAAGCAGGTGATGCAAAATTAATGTTTCACTTATTTATGAGTTGAGGTGCACGTGAGCCCTGATGAGTGTTCAGAGGCACTGAGACCACCTTTCATACCAGAATTAAGTTACATTCATAAGGTAGTACATACAAGATCTTTTTATTAAAAAATCAACCCACCTTTTTAAACTATTCATCACAGTTGATCCTGTCTCCTTCATAATCATTTACCATCAGGAGAGCTCTCCCACACTGTCCAAGGGTGCACGCTAATGTGACATTGACATGAACTTAGCGAGTGGGAAAGAGAAGCAGAGAAACTCCCCCAATACCAGGCACCGGCCACTGACCCCTCTGTTGACCTTCTAAGGCCACAGGAAAATGACACAATCCAAGAACCCCAGGAGATGTAAATTAAAAAACCCTTAACCTTGGATCCAAATGTCACCTGTCATGGTGGAGACACTGGAATGCACAGCCAACTGGACTCAAAGGTGCCAACACACATCCACCAATCTGGAAAGCCTACAATGCTGCTGAAATAGGCACAGGTTGCTTTTCTGCCTGCTGTGGTCATTTCACTCAGCACAGCAGGCCAGACCAAATACTTTTCAAATCCACAAACACAGAGAGCCACGCAGGCATGTTTTGGAGCAGACCAAGCTGGCTTATATCCTCACTGGCTGTGGAGAAGATGCTAAATTGCCTGACTCCTT
This sequence comes from Apus apus, assembly GCF_020740795.1. Lineage (NCBI taxonomy): Eukaryota > Metazoa > Chordata > Aves > Apodiformes > Apodidae > Apus > Apus apus. The sequence continues at coordinate 8,047,067 of NC_067287.1, forward strand.
GCAGGACCTCCAGCATGACCCCAAGGTGCAGCTGCAGCATCTTCTTGGTGCCACCACGAGGGATGTGGAGAGAGCGGATGGAAAACCGAGCTCATGCTGGCAGAGCTCTATTGACAGTGCAAGGCTGGCAGGGCAGAGGTGGCAGATTCAGTTCAACTTTCTGAAACATTAGTTTGCTTTCCTTGTCAGTGGAACACTTTACAATAGATCTTCCTGAATAATTCATTGAGTGGCTCTTCACGTGTGCATTGTAGTGTTTGATTTTCCAACATACTGCACTAATCTATAAACACCAACTATAAACATCTAGCAGATAGCTTTATTTTATGTTGTGTTGCTCTTTTTTTAAGTGTTGCAGGAGCCAATGCAGATATTTTACTGTCTCTCTCTTTCAGCAACACCAAATGCTACAACATTAGTGTTATTAACATATGCATTAGCTCAAGCTGATCCTCTCTCCCAGCTGCTGCTGGCAGCTCCCAGTGAGAGGCTGCAGCAGTGAATCAGATAGCGCTAATGAGCGTGTTAATGAAGTTCCCGCAGTTGAACACCGATCTCTGAGAGGGGCATTAAAAGCATATCCTGTAGTCCTGAAAACTGAAATGGTTCATGGCAATTGATTTTATTTATTTATTTACTCGCTTGCCATTCAGTGTAAAATTTCTGCTTAGCAGAAGAATTCAGCAAGAGAAATGCACATGACAGAGCAATGACAATATTGCAATCCAGCCTGAATTTAAAACTGGAGAATTAAAGTTAATTAGGAAACATATTCCAGCTGGAGTTTTGCCAACTCCACTCTGCCCTGTAGAGGGCTGCCAAACCTTTACTTGCCTTTCATTAGCTATCTTTCTGCTCTCCCTTTCTTCTGTTTTGTTCTCCATAAATTGGTTTTTTAAACTTTTATTATTTTAAGAACATAATTTGTTAGTACTGTACCAGATATTATGTCTGCAAGTTAATTAAAACTGCATTCCAAAAGTCAATTGCTGCTACTTTTTATAAAAAATTATCTCACATAAAAATGTTTAAAAATAAAAATAACTGAGGATCCAGGAGAAAGTTTGTTGGGTTGTTTGGGTTTTTTTTAGAAAAAGGTCCTCCTACTGGACCAGGAATTGTTTCCATGGCAGTGTGCAACTGCACATGGGAAATATTAAAAAGACAGTCCCAGAGGCAATGCTGCTGGGAGCCTCATATGTGTCTTTTATAAAAGACGACATACCAAGAGCTATAAAAGATTAAGACAGTGTAAATAAAACCAGAAGTTGGCATTGCCATAGAAAAAAAAACCCTGCAATCTTCCACCAATGCAAGCATTAGGTTAATATTGACAGTTTCATCCCTTTTCTGTACTCATAGTTCTTGCCACTGCTGAAGTGAATGCTTTTCAGTGTTTTTTCTCTGCTCTCTCCCCAGTAAACCAAATGATCACAGGGCAGCCTGGCAGCACTTTTGCTGCACTTCTGATTACACAGTAACCACGTTGGGTTTTGTGGCAAGGGAGACCTAAGTGGTCTGCAGCCTCTCCGAGCAATCACACCATGACAGAAGAAGAGGGTCAGAGGGCAAAATATTCCTTCTTCTAAGACATAGATTTGAAAAGATAATGATGCTCCCAAAGTCATGGGATTTGGCCTTCAGACTCATTTGCAGTCTTTGGCCACGCTTGGTCTCTGTTGCTCCACCTTTGATGGAGTTTCCCACTCAACAGGTTTGGGGGACAGACTGCACTCAGCTCAGTGTCCCTGTTTCACACCAAGATACTGAAGCCAAAGGCAACTCTTAGAGCCTAAAGGAGGGAGGCAGCAGCACCCATTTAATCCCTTACTATGCCACTGCCACCACACACCTCCTGCTGGCCATGGCTAGTGAACTCACCAAGGCTACAGCCATACGTGTGAGTCTTCCAAAGCAAAGCATCATGGTGCCTTCTTGCCAGCAAGCCCTCTGTCTTAGTTTGCTTTAATAATTTACACAGATATTGTAAGTTTCTAAAAAAGTTTTAAAAAAACACAAAGCGAAGTGGCACAAGGAGATACATATGAGGCAATTTTCCTCCCAGAATCAGGATGCTACATCTTAGCAAGAAATCCTGCCCACAGCCCTGCTTGGCCTGGGGTGTGCCACCCATTGGCCCTGTTAAAGTGGGAATTTTGGTGCACTGGCAGGACTTGCACTTACACCAGAGCACTCCTCCTTATTGCATGTGTTGGTTCCCTGTGGATCTCTACAGCTTGTGAGCCTGACAGGCCTTGTGAAAGTTGAGCATGGGGTTTAGCACCCAGCCAGCATATGCAGAAGCTCAGCAGTTGACAGCTCCTGGCCACCATTCCACTTGCCAAACCTAACAGGGATCTGTGAGTACAGGCGTGGTGAGAGATAACCCAAGGCAAGACAAGGCATGGGATTTTGTAGAGCTGCAAGCACAACATGCCACTGCTAAAAGCCACGTCACACTGCTGAAAGGTGACAAATACACCTCCAGTCAATGCGGGAGCATTTCTCTCATTTTCAGATTACAGCTTGGAGAGGAGCAGCCTGCCTGCTTGCACACAGCTACCACTATGCTATTTGCCCTGCCAGTACTCCTTGATCTTTGTCTCCCCATTAATATATCCATAGGCTTTGATGTTTTACTACAGTACTCGCAATATAGCAATGGCTGGGTGGTTTACCAATCACACCATATTTCTCTTCTCCACTCTTCTAGCTTCGGCTATATGAGAAGAAAATCTCCATTATTGCAAAGGTATCATAAACACAGGGCATAAATAGCCTACCAAGCTTGCTGTGGGCACTCCCACACAGGGGAGCTGAAGATAAACTCGTCCAAACATATCAGTATGTTGAAAACATTTGTTCTGCAGCTCTGTTTTGAAATTGTGACCACAGCACTTCTAGCCATGCCATATTGGGTTTGCTGGAGGCAGGAGAGAGCTCCTTGGTAGCAGGACAGGTTTTCAGGATAGGACATTCCTTTTGGATGCTGTGTCCTTCTAGCTAGTGTGAGGGTGTTGGTTATCTGAAGCATTTCCCAAAAAAACGCATACAAACTTCAAAGTTAGTATTTTCAATGTTATAGAGTTAAGCCAAATAGAAAATATTCCACAGCCCCAAGCAGCTCAGCCTCTTTGATTTTTTTTTCCTGCTTAATTTGATCACTGCAACAATTAATTCCTCACTCTCCTTACTGTAGGGTCGCAGAGATTGATGCTGGGTCCCCCCTCTGCTGCCAGCACGAATTCAGCTGCCATTTTCATGCTGACAACTCAGATCTGCTTCTCCATGACATCTCCATGTGTCCCAGCAAGAGGCTCAGCCCATCTCCCTGACATACCCTTGGATGTCCAGCTGTCAGCTTGCAAGCAGTTTGGCTAGACCAAAAATCGAAGTCCCACTCTCACCACCACCTCTTTTCCTGATCTTTTTCAGACCTTGCTGCCTCACTGCCCATCTCCCTCACCTACAGCTCAGCCTCCTGTCCTGCCTGCAGCAGAGGTGGCCAGCCTGGGTTTCATCCACACTGAATGCCTGGGACTGACCTGAGCTCTCAGTGTACAGCACAAATTGTACTCATTCAGCCTTAGCAAATGTTGCTCTGCTTTGCTTGCATCCATTCAAAGTGCTCAACAGATCCTTTTCCCTGGCTGCTGAGATGGACACCTCACCCTCTCCCTACTGCTTCTCTTGTAGAAGGAATGCCAAGTTGGGACACAGTTCACAGCCTGTTCCTACTCAACACTGATTCCTCACTAGTAGATGACACATTGGTGCCCACAGTTCCTCTGACCATAGCAACAGGTTTACTTAGACTCTTCTGGTTTTAATTTGTAAGTCATGCTCTGTTCCCAGGCATCTCCTCACACTGTGAATATCTGCAAAACTGAACTCAGCTTACTGCGGAAACTTTTCAAATCCCTATAGGAATTTCTACAGTATTCAGTTGCTTACAATCCTTTTTAAAATTCATTGTTGTTCTTACAACATGGCACCTGGTTACATGACCAGGGCTGCTATGAGCTTCGGTGCTGAATGTTCACAGTACTGCCACTCTCTAGCATTGAAAAGAAAACAGAATAAATACACTGCAAGGAAGTGAAGCAGCGCCTCATAGTGCCCTCAAAGCAACGCTTTGAAACCCACTCACTCCCTTCTCCTAACAAGCCTGTGCCAGGGCACAGGGAAAATCCAGTGCAGCAAGAGATTGCTCCATGGTAGATTAGTCCAACATCATGTTTTTCAGAAATAACTTCTTGTGTCAAAATCCCTCAGCTGGGCTCTTACACAAGCTCAGTTTTCTGTTGCTGCATGGTCAGGCTGCAAAGGGCACAGAGCAGATACTAAAGGACTCAAGAGTGTTACCAGGATCACCAAACAGAAATGCTCAAAACACATGAATTTGGTCTAGTTGGTAATGAAATGAGTTGTACCTGCATTTAAAAAAAAAAAATAATAAAAAAAAGTGTTTAAGGTTTGAGAGATTACTTTCCAGTTTGGGACCTAAGCATGCATTGGGCCATCCTCTCTTCCCCTAGAAAAATGGAGATGAAAATTAAGTGTTTCGTTCCTTATTTGTATATCATGCTCAACAAACTAAATTTGAAGTCAACCATCCGGTTCAGAGAATGAAAGGATTATATAGAAAAGCACTCAGAATGTCAAGTCCTGCAAAATCATCAGGTAAATGGGGTTTCCCCTCCTAACACTTTCCCTTTGGCTAGAAGGAAAATAGAGTACAACATCAATAAATAATAACTTTGTTAAAGGGACTAGAACATTTGGGAAATCTGGGGCTAATCTCCAGTCACAGCAGGAGACCTATCAATTCAATGGTTTTGGACAGCAGATTACTGTTTTCTTCCCAGTAACTGAACTGCTAATTCACAGTGCTCTGAGCAAGCCCCTACTGCAGCCCGAGCCCCAAAGCAGCAACCTTGCACCCGAGCAGAGCAGTTGTGCTGTGTGTGTTGCAGAGGCAATTGGCACATGTCACACACCTCATGCAACAGAGCTCTGTCAAAATTTGAGGCAATTATCGACTGGGGACACAAAGAGGATCTGACTTGCTTAAATAAGAACCTCTACTTTTACACCTGCCAACACGAGCAGCTCTGCACCACACCGTGCTTCCTCGTGCACTGGGTGCAAAGCAGAATTCAGTGCTCAAATGCAAAAATCCTTTATTACACACAACAGTCAATAAAATGCACAAAAGCTTTTAAAACCTACAGAAACAAATTGCACTTCATGATTGCACATCCTTCATGCAGAGGATGTTTTCTGAGCTTAAATGCATCTGTATTTGGATTTCTTTCTTCTCTCACATTCTTTGATATGATTATTACATCTTTTTTAAAATAAAAATTAGTTTTGGGACCACTATTAGATTCTGTTGACAGTCACAACTGGAGCCCTGTGTTCAATGCAAAACAAATTATTCCCCTAGACTGGTTGTTTATAATCTTTACAAAGTAATCATTGCTGGAATTTCAGCATTATGCCACATTCATCATAGTTTGACTTAATTTCTTAGACCTCTTAGCCTAGGAAGAACCTGGCTCTTGATTTGCTTTTTAGCATTTCAAAAAGCAGAATCAGAGTCTAGTATTTGTTTTCTGTTATTTAGCTGTTGTTGTGAACTCTGAGAGATGATGAATGAAGGAAAAAGAATAGCTTTTTGCAAGGTGCCTGCTTTCTCCCAGTGGGAAATGGAGGTCTTTGCTCTCCTGACTGTACCAGTGGCAGATGCCAATCACCTTCAATTAGTCTCACAGGATTCATCTTAAAACTCACATTCTCAAGTACACAACTAGAGAGGGAGGTTTAGGCTTTTTTTAGCAGCCAGCTGCTTTTTCTATTCCAACTGTCAATCAATCGATCAGAAGGGAGGGACCTGAGAGTGATAGTTCTGAATGTTCAAAAGAAAAAGGGCAAAACAATTGCTAGCTAAGAAATTGCTTTCTCTATTGCTTGAAGTGTCTATCACTATGGGAAGTAGCAAGCAGTAATGATTAGTTTCTGGTCTTTTTGTGGACAAGGCTGTGCTAACACCTAGCGTATGCGATGGCAGCTTGCTGTCCTTAATCATACAGTAACCTTGAATATTATATATCCTCTAACAGTTCCAATTCTAAGCAGCCAATATTTTTTGGAAGCACAGGTTTCAGAAATGAAATTAGTTATAGAGTGGGGAGAGATATGGCCAATGTCCTCTGAGTGACTAAAGCCATTTAGTCCCCACATTTCATCTTAAAGTAGGTTAAATAAGAAGGTGCCCAGCACTATCCTTATCCCTGTGCATTTACAGTTTGATACCTTTTTGAAAACTAACATTGCATTGTAAGAATACAGCATTTCTCTGTCCTCAGTGCACTTCAGCAATACAGAGATAATTACTAAACATGATGTGTAGGAACATAGTACTAATGGGATGTATAGGTCAAGGAGCCTAGTCCCTTGACACTGGAGACAACCACATCACACAATCCCTCTAATAAACTGATTAAGATCCATCTGCCCCCAAAATCCCAGTGAAAGGCTTTTCCAGAACCTCACCTTTTTACTGATTAAAAAGCTGCTTCTAATTTCCATCTGAAATTTATTCACGGCCAGTTTATTACCAATTTGTTCTTGTGCCAGTACTGTCCTCTAGCTGAACTAGCTCCTTTCTCTCCCTGGTGTTTACTTCTCCCATATATTTATAGACAGCAATTCACATCCCCTCTCCACTTTCATTATGCTGGAATAAATAAGGAAGCTATTCTGATACCCTCATGCAAACAAACCACACAACCCCTGTGTTCATTCTGACCTCCTTGCCATGGGAGTCCTTTTCTTGGCTGCCCAAAAGACCCCACCATGTTCCAGAGGAAACTCCACTGCCACAAAAACTATCCATTACCCCAGCTTCTTGGGAAAGCTAATTTTGGATCATATTTGCCTCATCGCTAAGAAGCCTGAAGGAGACCCCTGTAACTGTAGCTAGTTAGTTCAGCAGCAGCTGTGCCTTCTCAAGTCCTGAGCTTACAGCAGACATCCTTGTCATGAACCCCTCTGTTTTCTCAGTATGAAAAACCAAGTGTTCTATTTAAATCCATAATTTTAAATCTCAAAGATTATGGTTGGCACACTCTTATCTGAAAAGACATGGGATAGGTGCTGCTGGGGTACAAAATTCCCTCATTTAATTGTGAGGGTTCCAGCTCACACTGCTGCCATGGGGACTCCAAACTTACACACCCATGGGCTCTTCTGAGCTATCAAGCCTCTGCATGAACCAGGCATCAGGCAGATGAGATTTAGTAGGGCAGGAGGAGGATGGGCTTAGCCCTGTGGCTCAAGGCTCACCAGGATTCAATCACAGCTCGTGGCTGCTGTTTCTGTATTATTAAACATAAAAGGATGTTGATTGTTATCAAACATCAAAGGATGCAGTACATCCCATTAAAGCCTCCAATCTGAACATTATCATCTGTACTGCACCCTCTTGCAAATCAACAAGGAAGTTTTCAATTAGGTCATGACTACCACCTATATTCATTTCTACATCATCTTCACATGAGAGCTCTCCATAGGTCTTGTTCAGAGGGCCCAGATTCCTGTAACTCAGTGGAGGAGTATGATAAAACTTCACAAAGTCCATCTAATTCATCTCTTATTGCTTATTTACCTCTGAACACAAAAAAAAAAAAAAAAAGGAAGATGCTGCCTTTCTGTTTTTCACAGATCCTTAACAAGACCCTTTGTGTCTTGTCACTTCCCCTTTTCTGTAAACCTTTAGTATTCATAGCCTTTAACATTGTAATAATTAATATAAATAAAGGAAAACCCAAGTCAAATAAAGTTAGACAGTGATCAGGATAAAAGGATCATGCACAGTTTAAATGGACTCTTAGACTTCTTCCAGCCCTTGTAACAGAACAGGCCTTCTGTGGCCTTAGAAAAAAATCAATGCTATAATCTCCAGGCCAGGTACCCCAACAAAAGAATTGAGCTGAAAGATTTAATGGGTTTGGGCCACATCCTTGCATGCTGGGAAAAATGTGCTATCCTGCACTTAAGAGGACCATAGCATCTAGTGGAGGCTGTGGAGGTGAAAGACTAGACAGTGGAAACTGAAACAGTAACAGCAGAGCTACTTCTGTAAAGATTTCCTCAGCTCCCTCTCTGACTCCTGTTATTAGTGTTAGGAGTGAAAGACACCAGAGTTCAGCTGCACCTGAAGCTACAATTCATTAGTGATGTCTTTAAAATCACCACCATCTGAAATATTATCTCTTCCCCATATTGAGGTTGGTCGGTTGTTTTTTTTTTCACCCTCTTCTCAGAGGCATTTCAAATTTATAACTGACTTGAGTAAGCAACAAAATAAGTTGTTTAAAGTATAATAACAAAAATCACATTAAACAGGCCAATATTTTCTGAAAATAACCCAGGTCCCACTGGGACCAGAACTCAAGAGGATTCTCTATGTAGGGTTTGTTTTCTCCACTCTCAACCTTGGAAAAAAAGATGTATTAAACCTAAGTTTTTATAGAAATACATGTACAGCTTTATACAAGACTTTCCCTAGGAAAAGATTGTCCAGTCACAGGAAAATTTCTCATGTAGCCACAAAGACTCAACCTCAGAATAGCCAACAATCTGGACATTCAGACTAGGTCACAGCCTTGGCTCTGCTGTTTACCTTCAACAATACCCCCACCATCAAATTACTGGTAAAGAAGGTTTTCTTTTAAGGGAGTAAGGGGAGGAAAGGTGGAGAGAGTTCATCCTAGTGCAGAAGAGGAGAAAAGCACTGATATTTTGAAATGGAAGATGGAAGGAAAAAAAACTTATTTAATCTAGCTATACCTCTTGTTGCTGCCTACTTAATTAAGAGTCTTCCTTTCTAAGCTTCAGTCAAAGCATCCACATCTGCAAAGAAACATTTGCCATCTTCAAATAAAAACGTGTAAATTGGTCTTGCTTGTCCCAGTTCTGTGTCAGTCACGGAGTACTTCTGACAATCAAACAAACCACAATGTCACATGTTGTACCAGAGCTGTCTGCTGAAGTCTCTATGTTCACTTTCTTCTCAAGCACAGATTCCACTGCTGCATATTAATAACCCCAAAGATATAAAGCTCTCTTTTATTTTGAATATATTACTTTCCAGCCCTTGTTTTTCTACTCCTCCAATTTTCTTCCTCTGGATAAAGATGAAATAACGACAACTTCCAATTCATACCCCTTCTTACTTTGAATAAAATTATTCAAAAGTAAAATTTCAGCCTTAACATCTTGCTCTAAGAAGTTTAGTACAGCAGAAATTTTGTGGCCATCATAGCTGTTCCTTCATACAGTTGGTTACACTTCAAAATGCCTTCAGAAAATGTTACCTGTGAAGAAGGCCAACCATCAAAATTTCAGGCAAAACATTAAAAAAAATCACCTTGCAGTCACTGGCAACAAAGGCATTTCAGAGTTAGAGTTTGGCATTTCTCAATAATGAGGAAAATCCAGTAAGATTCATGTCAGGAGATGGACACCAGCAACAGAAGCTGGGGGTATGTGCCAGTTGGACTGAATTCAAGTCTCAGCATCATAGTCAAAATGAAAGTCAGGTTTTTGAGAGGAGTGGAGTTTTTTTGTGTTTATGTGAATTAAAAAACAAAACAAAACCAAAACACAAAGAAGTTAAAAGGCAACTGCTTTTGATATCATCTGCTTCCTTGAAACAGTCTCCAGTATGCAGAGCCCATAAGCCTTCTGAAGCCTCATGTTACTTCACATCTCTAAATGGAAAGGAGGAACCTTCTTTCATTCACTGCATTTGCTACAAATAAATAAAGATTAGGGATTTGGTTGCTCTACAGCACTATCCACTAAGAACATGGCTTCCAAAACCTCTAATAGGCATCTGTAAATCAAATAGCTCCTGTCTAGATGTTCTTCCCTCACCAGGCTGTGGAACTAGAAACTGGAATGTCTTCCGACCAGGTCCAAAAGAAAGCCACATTGAAGATTATAGTATAACAATTAAATTTTCTTCACAGATTTGCATTAAAGTTACAGAGAATTACCTCAGATTCTCATGAGGACTTTGATATAGGGAGGCTAGAGTTAGGAGAGGTAATCTAAGGTTTGAAGTTTGCATGCTAACACCTTTTGTAAAGCACTAATATAGTACTTAAAATAGGTGCTTGACATGCACAAAGGCTTCAGCATTGGGAGGAACCCAAGGTTTGGTATTTTTCTTACTAGCTAGAATGATGTAAAATAACTGATGCTCCAGCAATGTGTTTTCTAAACAACTGGCTTGATCTAAGTTGGTAGCGTTATTATTACAAACGAACCCACTGATCCTGATGTAACTGATACAATTTTATGTATTTAGCTTTGTTAAAGCCTAACTCCATCAAGCAATTAAAACCATTTTTAAATGTGCAAAGTTAATTTAGAAATTATAAAATTAAGGCTAAGAGACTCAATTATAATAAATGTGTGGGTCAGTAACTGTAGCGGTTTCTCAACCCTTTATTTCAAGGTTCAGCTTAACATGCTCCATCTCACAGTGGAGATGGTGTGGCAGGATCTGATCTTTAGAGTGGTTGAGAAAGCAGGAGGCAATGGATCCAGGCTGGCAGGGACCAGCTCCCTCTGCCTGGCAGGAGCCCACCAGCAAGCCTCACCCCACAGCAAGTTCAAGGTCCCTGGCAGTACCCCCCACCCCCAGGTGCATGTATCCTCTCTGCAGGGAGATGGAGGTAACTCAGATGTCAGATACTTCACTGCCTGCCAGCGATGAAACGTGTACAGATTTCATGTACTTGACCTAAAGCATGACGTGCCTGCTCTCACACTGGGACTTGGAGGTAATGCAACAGCCATCCTGTCCTTCCCTGAGCCCACGTGGCACATGGCTGGGGATCCTTGAAGCATGTAAGGACCAACACCTCCTCTCCCCTCCCTGCTGCACTCCTTCCAGGAGTGAGGGCACCCATGTGGCGCCTGCACTATATTCCAGGGAGACTTGTGAAACCTCCTCTTAGAGCACTTCCACTTAGGCTATTTTTTTTTTTTTTTTTCATTTATTCTCCTTCTCTTTCTCGGTTTCTTTGTAGATCCAAAGACCTTGGTGATTTTGTTCTCCTAAACACATCTGCTTTTTCTCAGACTGAAGTCCTCACAATCTTTTTTGCGATGTCACACTCGGTTACTGAGAGAGTGTTTTGAAGTGAGTAGAGGGTTTTAGCTTCAGAGACTGAACAGCAGGAGATGATTAACACTTAGGGAGCAAAGCTGTTTATTGTATTTTAAATAGTGCAAAAGAGTTTGGGTTTTAAATTGCCTCTAATTAGTATAATGTACTTGTGCGTGCATGCGCACACCTGAGCTCTACTTCACAAGCACCAAGGTCCTTATCAGACTACAGAAAAGAAGCACCAAAATCCACAACATGAAAGACTGACTGCTTCTTTCTTTTACAAATACATGCTCAGGTGGTCTCCATAGGTGAGGAGGACACAGGGACTGAGCTACCCTCACCAGTTGCCCACACTTAACATCAGGCAAAGGGAAATGCAAACAGCAGGGTAAATCTCCAGTGGGCACAGGCAATAGCACAAAACATCAATGAATCCTGTCTTGTCCTTTCTGCATTTCACACTTGTTTCTGAGATGCTTTCCTTCAGGGATTTTGAAGCAGTATTTCCCTCTTGCTGCCCCAAGTAACAAGTGACGGCAGCAAAAGAAAAAGTGGGAGCTTAGAAGTTCCTCTCTCCCCCAGCTACCTCAATGAAAGGCATTTCAGGATGTAATTTGCCTGCAAAAGGTGGTCCTGGCTGAGGAGACACACAGGTGAGTGCAGGCCCGGGAGTCCTGACCCAGTGATCCCAAATGCTGCTGCAGGACAAAAGGCAAGTACTGTGCTTATGCATCTTCCTAATCATCAGAACAGCTTGGCATGCCTCTGGTTACTCAGCACCCCTCCATGACTGCATTACGGTGACTGAAGTAGGAACCCCAGTGTTAAACAACAGGTACTTATTTCAGATGTTGTTCAGCAGATCCTTTCCCTATATTTTACTGAAGTTTCTGGAAGGAGATTCAGAATAAAACCCTTTACACAAAACAGCTGCAGGGTGTTTGTTAGCAACAACATCTCTAGCCTACGCTACCACATCCAAAATGAGACGAGTACCGCAATATCTCACCAACAACAATCCATGCAGCTTAGAAGTGATCTTTCCATAAGCAACAAACCATCAACTGTATCTATTAGCCCTACAGGTACCTGATAAGAAGCAAATTAAAATAGGGGAGATCAAAGAAATGGGAAATTATATTTAGCTGGCTCCTAATAAATAAAGGTTTTTACCCAGGCTCACTGGAGACTGATGCTTAAATTGCTACAAATGGAACTGCCATAAAGCCAAGAGAGATTATTAAATCTTTGTGCCAGTCATTCAGATATAGAACCAGAGCTCTGCATTTTGAAAGCATCTTTCAAGCAAGAGAGGGTAAGGAGAAGATATGAACCAAATCTAACATTAAGACTTAAAATACCTTTTGGTATCCATTCAAATAATCTGGAAATCTATTTGAGATACGATATCTAACATGACAACAACCTTAAAATATTTGAAGGAAGAAGGCAAAATCTAAACAGTGCAGTCTAAAATTATGTATCACAGCACGACAAAGCAACCATGTTTCTCTAAAAAATAACAATAAAAAAATGTCATTGAAAATGGTGTATAAAATCACCAAGACCTGGGTTTTTCCACAGAAGTATCCGGAATCACCCAAGTATAGATGTCATTCCAAGTGTGACCATATTGTGGGGACAGTTGTCCCTGCCTATACATGTGAGGGTACAAGGTCCAGTCCCAGTGCCACAGCTATCACAGATGGGGACAGTCACACAGAGCCATCCCTTCCATTTAGTAAAATATGACAGGCTGGACAGGTTCCTGTAACGCAGAATTGATGATCACAGGCTGCATAAATGCAAGAGACAAAAAGGCAAGTTGGAAGTCAGAGAGAAATAACAACTGGCAAGAACTCCTGGTTTTATACCTCTGAGTCCACATACTGCAAGGGGGTAACAGAGTGAGAGAAAAGTATCTTTACTTATTTTAAGAAGAACACATATTTTTACTGGAAAATAAAGAAGGAAAAAAAATCTGAGTCTAGCACAACAAATGCTTCCAAGCTTCCTATATGCTACGGGAATGAAGTAGACATCACTGATAGGATTTGACATATGTTAAATTTCCTCCTTTGACAGAGACCTGAAGAATACAGAACATCTGTACAGGTTTCTAGTGATAATATCCTATACTCTTAATGGCTTCTAATTATCCTAATGATCCAGTCCTCTCTGCAGATTGGAAATGCACTACATGATTAAGGTATGGCTGAAAAAGTCATCTTAAATTAAAATTAAGAACCAAAAATAATACAGCACATCTTGCTTCACTGTCAGACTGCCCAGTGAAATTACAAAGGCAGCTTTGAAATGTGGGCATCTTTATGGGGAAACCTGGGCCCTGAATTGTCATTCTGTTGGCCAAAGGGGAATGAATTTGGAGGTGACATCTCTTAAAATAAGTGTGTAAAATCCTGATTAAACCTTTTCTTTAGTTCTGGAGTCGGTACCTGGCAGTCCAGAAGCCCTTGGTCTCCTCCCACCTGCTGCACACCCTCTCAGGCCAGTCTTGGTTAACACCTCCCCATAGGGGGAGCAGGCTGATACCCAGGGCAGGCATCATGCACACACACACTGCAGGGGCAGCAAACGTAGATGCCTCTTCATTGCTCAAACACACAAATATATTTGGGAAACTAAAAATGCAATGCCACACACAGTGCCACACATGCAGCCTCTGGGATGGAAAGTACAGCAATTATTTACCCTATGGACCCTAAGTGATGTACAGAGTGATTCATGCTGTGCAGTATTAATCATAAATCTAGACTAAAATAAATTAGTGGTATCTTTTCAACTGTATTAAATGTGTAGTTATTCCTTTACATTATCCAGGGTAGCACCAAGGTTAAGATAATTAAGTAAGTAATTTCATTAACAATTATAAATGTTAATGATGATAGAGAAGGATTTTGGATACATTTTCTCAGAAGTGGGTTATGCTGAAGGGCTAATAATAACTGCTGTTATGTACAAGAGTAAAAAATATCCACCAGGACTTAAAGAACTGTTTTTTTCAAGCCACAGTCTAACTATCAGATTTTACATTAGAGATGCAGCACATTAATACAGCATAATATTGGATAACTTTCTCAAGCAGGCAAATGCAGCCACTTGAGTTAAACGATGCAGCATGAAGGTGTTTCTCCAGGTCTTGGGAGCAACCACCAAAGTGTGGGTGGACAAGGACATGCAGTGCTGCCCAGCATCTGCCACATGCCCTGTATGCCACTCAAATCTTGAACCCCATCCTTCCCAGAACCTGTATTTGCTTTTACAGCGTTTTCACCTGACATGTCCTTTCCTGTGCTAGCAGTGATCCTCCCCACTTTCTCATCTCTCCTGGGTGACTGTGTGGAGGGAAGGGGCAGGCATCAGGAGTCCAGTCAACGGCTAGAGAAGAGTAGTGAGATGAGGAAGAGAGAGAGCCTCCAGCTCCTTTTCTTTCCTCCTCTCTGGTGAACACAGCTCTGAGGTGTGAATTGTTTTGTGCACAGAGAGGTCCCTGTTAAAATTTGTACCACCACTTGCTTGCACTTGAAGGCAGACAGGGATCAGCTTCAACAGGAGAGGAAAAATTAACGCAGACAGACAAAAACAAGGAAATGCTAACATTCTAAACTCTGTGGTCCTAAATCCCAGGCTCCCCAACTGGAGAAAGACAGTGCTGGCTGGGAGCAGGCAGCAGCACTTGCATGCTGGGAGGAAGCAAGTCTTCACCCAGCAAAGCTCTTTCTAAGCAAGTAGGCCAGGAACTGCTAAAAGGCTGGGTAAGAACTTCGTGGTTAGGTTAATTTCCTTGTTATTTTTAGCCCTCAGCTCTAAGAAGTCTATTCCCAGAGTTAACATCAGCCAATATGTGTCTAAAGCAGGATCTGTATTAACAGTGAGTCCAAAGCTTGAAGCAGAATAAGTAGCCAAGTCTGTACTCTGGCCAGGCTGCTGAGGCCATGGCTCAGACCACAGGGAAAAATTCAGCCCCAGAGAGAGGTACAAGGCTGGTAACCATGGGGCTTCCCCAAGAGCACGCAGGCAGAAACAGGTGGTATGCATGGGTGAATTTAAAGCACTTCTAGATTACTGTACACCTGTTTGATACGATGTGTTACAGAGCATATCATTCAGCAGCTGATGTAAATGTTGTGATAGAGGTCTTTGAAACAAATCCAATCATTCCGAAAACAAAGTATTTCCCATGGTTAACGTTGCGTTAGAAACTCTAGTTTTGCATTATTCAAGATTCCCAGCTGCATTTTGGTTCCCATATATGTTTATTTAGAAGGAAGGAGACTGTGCTACTTTCTGCACTCATGTGTGGCCAAAGTGCTTTAGCAAGACGACTTGAAATGAATGTAAGTCTCCTAGCAATGCATCCTTAAATGCTCAAAGCTGATTCAGGTTAAAAGCATTAAGGGAAGGAGAAAAAAAAACAAACAAACGCCACCTACTGTGTGTACATGAAAATGCTGACTTCCAGCGCATTCAGAACTTAAAAAACATGGAACCAATTTTCTCCTAAACTTGGAACTCCCTAGTGAGGGCTATAAACAAGCTAATTTGACATCCCTAGTTCCAGCCAGCTTAGACTTATGAGTGTGCACATATTTTATTCTGAAGATATGGGAAAAACATATTTTCCCCATGCTTGCATAAATCAAAAACAACTGATCCAATTTTGCTTAAATTAGAGTGAGAGAGAGGAAGGAAGGAGGGGTGAAGAAGGAAGGAAGGGAGAGGAAAGAGGGGAAAAACTGAATACAATAAATACAAAAGCTTGAAACTATGTGGGGAAAGCAACCAAAATCCCCGCTTGAAGCAGATCCAGCCTCATCCATCCCCACCACAGCAACAATCTCTGGCAGATTTTGCAGGAGCCATTTGCGACCCTCTAACTCAGATATTGCCAAGGTCCACACCATTGCTCATGATTTGCAGCTACAGTTCCTCCATCACCTAAACTTGATCATCCTCTCTGTGCTTTTCAGAGGCAGGGCACAGGAAAGGGTGTTATGATATAGGACAGGGAACAGAACTAAGTAGGGGGAAAGCACGGTGTGCAAGGGAGAAATGATGGGGATCCTGTGCAGTCTGGACCCAGCATGGGATGGGTACAGGGCAGTGCTGCAGGCATCTGTGGGGGTGGGGTGTGAGTACATAAACATCTCATACACGTAAAACAAAAACATTATTAAAAAATAAAGTACCACCAAGATGGAAAACTCCTCTTAGTTTAAGGATGTGCTGCTTCCTTCCCCACCAATTCCTTTGAAAGGCTAGCAGATTCAAGAGAATTCCAAATCTTGACATAAAATCCCCATACACATTTATTTTTAGCAGTATTGTGAATACTAGTTGTAAAAGAAAATAAAGCATTACATGATTAGTTAAGAATATAAATCCCTATCATGAGCATTTAGTGACCAAGATACACATCACAGATCTCCAGTGATCCTAGCAGGATCACTGTCAGGATGCACAGAGTCCTACAAATTCAAAAGAGGGTAGATTATTTATTTATTTTTAATTAGTCTCTTAGGCAAACATACCAGCTTGAAACAGTACAGGTATCTCTGAGACAGATCTAGAGACAGTGGTCTCATTTCAATGAGCTGCTTGGTAAACTCACACTAGAAAATGTTTAGTGCCCCACAAAGAGCTTCCTACTAAGCAGCCAGCAGGCATACTCACAAAAGCAAGCCTTATTCCAGTTTGCAAACACCCAGCATCAATACCTTCCAGTAAACAAAACCAGCTGCCTAGGCTCCTAAATCATACTTCAGCTTTTAATGCTTGATCAGAACAAGAGACTTACTAAGAGATTTACAATTCTCACATACACAACACCTAGCAGCAAAATGCCTCCGGATGATACAGTAACAGTTCCTCCAAAAGGCTCGTGAAACAAACCCACAGGGTATGCTGCCTCATCATAGATTTTCATTAGTATTAAATATTACATTCAAACAGAGAATAAGCCAGGGATCAAACAAGTTTCTGCAGACATTTTCTACTTTGAAAGCTCAGTGGGAGATACATTAACATACACAAATTAGTCACCACGTTCACAACAGAGCTCTCTGAATGCCTTTGTTTCATTTTAAACATGCACCTGCACGTCTCCCCTACGCTGCAAGGCTTGATCTAACTTTGGAATGTAAATGCCAAACAAGGGGACTCGGTCAATCAGATTTGTCTTATTGCCCAAGATGTCCAAGTTTCACCAGGCAATTCCTTCTCCAGTACTTGCAAGTGCTCAGTGTGCCCTGGCAGTTGCACTTCGACAGCAACAAAAACTAAAGCCTTGTGGTCTGGTTGGGCACCTGTGTTCCCTTTTATTCTTGCCCCAAAGCACCACTTCATGACATCCTTTCCCACTGGGGCACGGGTGAGCGACACCCAGTGCAGTGCTGGTTCGCCTCTGCTCCCCGCACAGCTGGGAGGGCTTCTGTTCCCAGCTCCCACCCCTCTCACAGGCCCACAGACTCTGTCATCTGCACGTGAAGATTTTTTAAGAGATTTTTAAAGGGACGAGAGGGATATGGATGTACAGGTAACCCTGAGATTCAGTGAGAGCTAAGCCAAACTGCAGGGTTGAAGGCTTCTCTCCTAATGATCCCTTCTGCTCAGCCTCTCCCCTTCCTCCACTTGTGCCCTGTGAGTCTCCAGATCCTCAGCAGCATAGTGAGGAGACTCAGTAAAAGTATTTCTGTATTTTCGAGATTCCCAGGACTAAATCCATGCTTTAAACCTCAAGGAAGCCTTCCCAGGAGCACGTCCCAAAGAGGAATTGGTTGGTTCAGCACTGTTCGTTATATGCCGTAAATTAAATCAATATTCTATTTCTTCCATCAAACAACTTGGTTCCCATTCCCCATAGACATTTTATCTCAACCACAACTTTATGAGTCCTCATAAAAATGCATGGCTTTTCATGTGTACGTAAAAACTTGTTTCCAGTCTAATTCCTGCTCTCAGTGAGCTGCTCCAAGTCTTCCTGGAAGCCCCTCAGTGACTACAAAGCAAAAATTCCTTCTGCTGCACCCTCACGGGCTGCTGCCTGCCCTGGCCATGGGCACGAACATGGTCCCCGCTGCAGGGAAAGTGTGCACTAATGAAAGCAGTCCTAAATTTGCCATGTTTCATGGCAACTTTAAAGCTCTCTGCTGGAGCAAAGCACTGTAAATAAGACATCTTCCTCAGTGTATTCACAGGACACAGGAACCACAGCACTGGCAAGGGAGCACTGAGGTGTCCTGCATGTACACAGCTCTCAGGAGCACATCCATTTTCTCTCCCTGTTTTGCACTAGCTTCTCACAGCAGCAAGTTATAAGCCTGTGCCACGTAAAATTGTTTGCTGTTATTGCTCTGGGTTCAGAGTCCTTAAATTATACTTTAAACCCACCATCAGTGTTTTCAGCGTATTGATATTCCGTAAGTCATTACTCACTGGGAGTGACAGCCTGATTAATGGAAGAAAATGCTTGCAGACAGTTCTCTTTCCAACAGCTTACACCTTTGTTTTTTCCATGCAGGAGGTGGTGCCTGTTGCAGCTCACAGCTGCAGCAAACCCCTGGCAAGGCTGCTTGCTCCCAGCTCCCCATGCAGGGCAGGCAGGACGGCGCAGGGCCTGGGTGGATGCAGCTCACTCCTGCTGCTGAGCCCCTCTTTCTGCCCAAGGCTGTAGTACTTCTCTGCCTCCCCAACAGCTCAAGGGTTGTGTGAACACAACACAAATACACACTCATATTAGCATGCTTTCTGTGGGTGAATTGTTTTGGAGGTGAAAACCAAACCCATTACCAGCAGTTTCATTCCAGTGCAAATCACAGTCCAGTAAAAAAGTTTTACTGGACACAGAAGTTTAAAAACACAGCTTGGATACAAAAAGCAAAGGCACTGTTGCTAAGCCCTTATTGCTGTGGGTTGGCAAAAAAAAACGTCATCCTTCTCATCAAAGGCTGGAAGTTGAAGAGGAGGGAGGAAAGAGTAATAAATACATTGAGACAGGTTGTTCAGAGGTTGCATCTCCAGGCCCCAAAATTTACTACATTTTTTTGCCAGACTGATCACTGGATGGCAATCTGTAGTTCAAGCAGAATGCTTAGAAATACACCTATTCTATAACGTATACCTAGTTTATTTTCCTCTGTCTCTTGCAAATGTACACCCTTTCTAAGGAAGCATATCTTAAAATAACAGGCACAGTCCTTAACTCAAACTCGGTGCAATCGTAACAACTCTTTAGTGTTCATAATAATTTCTTGGAAAAAATAATTATTCTATTACAGATGTATACAGAAGAGTAAAACCTGTAATACGAATGAGGACTTAGCACATTAAAAATGTAAATTAAGAATTAAATAGCAAAACAATGGAGTTCTGCCGATTTGTTTCTCACCATACCAACATCAGTATCCAGTGCCATGCTGGCAGATTTGTTCAACGGGAGTACAAAGCTGGAGACAAGATGATAGAACATCCACTCTAAAGGATGTACTCTCAGCACTGTCCTGGCTGTTACGCATCCTCATGCTTCAAAATAGAGAGGTGAACACTCTTGGGAGCGTGAGGCATGTGTTACAAAAAGAAGCTTTTTTTTTTTTTTTTTTTTTTTTGCCAGGTTGTGAAAAATCGGACTCCTCTGCTTTATGCACATTTATCTGAAAGCTTTTGTCATTAAAAAAGCAACAGTCCCTGTTCTAAAGCCACCCAAAAAGCACTGTTGTCAAAACATTACCATATGCTGGAAGTCCTTTTTATCTCAAACCATGTGGAGTGGCGTGAATGCAATCTTTTTATGCCAGCTCCATATAAGTTCACCAGTAAGATCTGTATATAATGTATTCCTGTCTCGATGTCTCCTCAATAAATAATCAGATGGACAGGATTTTGACACTTGGAGTGAACAACAGAGTCTTCACTGACACTGCAAAGGGGATGTTAGGCTCACACATCCTTCCTAGGAGGAAGGCCAGCTCTCAACATGCTAATACTGGCTGTGACTGCATCCATATGTGGGGACAGTCTGGGAAACCTCCATTTGGCTCTTGTTCCAAAAGGCAGTGCTTAAGTCAAGAGATCCCTACTTTAGAAGCAGGAATTTACTTCTCTCCCTGAAATAATTTGTTTCCACACCGGTGCAAAAGAAATTCTAATCTCTTGGAGAGCAGAAAGCTGGGTTATTTAGCTGAGTAACTGAGTCCTCACATCACCCCACTCTGCACACAGATGCTCTTTTCACTTTACATAGTAACAAACAGTAGAAAACTATTTTATGACTCAGACACTTTCTCACCAGCACGTTTTTCACAAGGGTCAGGTGAACACCAGCAGTCAGCTAAGAGCCCTATGTATCCTTGCCATGAACATCAATACATCCTGATTACACTGTAAGAAGGTGGTTTGTTTCAATAAATTAAAATGTGGACTGCAACATCTATCCAGCTACTCAGTATGGATTTCAGGGGTTTGGTTAGTACTGATTTGCACCAACTCACTGGGCAAGTCATGTGTTCCCAACCACAGCAGTGGCCACAGGAAGGAAAAAAATGGGATGACTCCTGTAACTCCTGGAGCCTCTCCATCTAAACTCCTTCAAAGTACAACTCTATTAATCCAGCTGTTTTGGTGGAGGGATCTTTAAGCAAACATCCAGAGCGCAACTGCTTCCACCAGGGTCACAGCTCCTACCTTCTCCCTAACAGCACCTAGAGACAAATACTCATTAATTACAAAATCAGGTGTCAGCACATGGTAAGACAGGGTTACAGATAAGGAATGAGGTACAGCACATCATCCTTGCTCATATAAAGTCAAAAGCCATGCTGGCAATCAAAGACAGGGTTTCTATGTGTCAAGTCTCTCACCATGCCACAAAGCAACAGGAGTAGCACATCACACAGCTTTGATTTTCATAACAGAGTGTTGAGGAAGGGGAAAGGCTAATTTAGCCTCACTTACACCTTGAAAGATGCAAGTTACAGAGAAGAATATAGGTTGTTCCTTGTCACATAATTTCATGGCTGAAAATCAACTTGGATCACAGGCAAGCACCAAGCAAAAACCCAGGAGGAGCATTGCAAGCCAGTGTCATATCACAGGGCTGAGTGACCTGCAGGGCAGTGTGCTGTAGAGCTGGGGCATCCATCCTGCTAGACCCAGTGCAGGCTCTGCTGCAGGCAGGATTTCCTCCTAGGTTTTCAGAACGGAGATTCAGTGACAAAGCAGTTGGCAGAAGCTGGTGAGAAGGGTGGCTTGCAGAGGCCTCACCCTGCCAGATGGGACCACACTTTCTGACAGCAAATGTGACCACCTGTCCCTCCTCTCCCTGCATCTCCCACCACCTCGAGACACCAAGTCAGAAAGGTTTGCATCCCTCCAGGACATCTTGATTGATCAGTAAAAAGGAAAACAATGGACATTCATAACGCACTACCACTGAACAACTCTTAGAGATACACACTGATGACATTTTAAACCCCAATGCAAACACTACATAATTCATGATACTCACTATATCAAAGCACACTGGAAAAATGGATGTGTTGCTTTTCTCTCAGGAACTTGAATTTCTATATTATTAAAACAGTTTGGGAGGTGGGAGGAAGCACCTGATAGATTTAAGGTTTATACTTTTCTCCTAGTACATTGCCAGGAAGATAAAATATTTAGTGGCTTCATATTCCCTAACCATATTTTTGACAATATGCTTCATGCTCTATTTGCCACAAAAGTTGTGACACTGCAGTCAGTCTTCAAAGAATAAAGTATGCATATTTCATGGCAAAAGATCAAAAAAAAAAAATCTCATTTTTTATTACCCTGCCATTGGTTAAGTCAAGCTCTGATAATTAGGATATTGGATATTTATGAGGAGCTATTCTGCTTTTATTACTGCTTTAGGTGCCTGTTGACAGATGCAGCAGGACAATTTACATTGATGTGTGAATTTACCAGTATTTCAGTAATATTATCCAAGTCTAAATCTATTGGAAAAAAGGTCCATATCTCACTCTTGGAATATATTTTTCAATTAATTCTCGTTTTGCAGCATTTCCTCTGGCATGCTGTCATTGAGGTTTTCTATCAGTTGTTTGTGCTCTGATCGAATAGTAGCTCAAATTAAAGTCCAGAGGGTAACTGGATAAAAGCAGGTTATTAGATTAGAAAGGCACAATGAACCACTATAATCTCCTAGGCTGACCTGCTCAATAAACATGGGCCATAGGATTCTCCCTCTGAATTGATTCCTGCTGCCACTGCAGCATTGAGGAAGGGGGGAAGAGCAATGCTTCCCCCACACCACATGCAGGTAGAGACTTGGTGGTGAACAGCAAGTTAACAGCACCTGGGCAGGTGAGGGGAGAAAGCAAACCAGAGTGCCAGCCTTTTCCCTGTGCACCTCCTCAGTGGTGTGGTTTTGTTCTCCTTCTGAAATTTCACTCACATGACTTACAAATATTTACTTTCACTTAGAAGGTACAGGCTGCTGTGCATCTCATACCATGCTCTCTCAGGCTGCCCCTCATCTCCTTGTTACTGCAAACATCATTTTTTTTAATCCCAAAGAAATTTTCAGTCTTACTACTGATGCTATGTGATAAAAGTGCACTGATCCATTCCTAGTTAATCTGTGTCTATTCTACAAGTAAATGGTTCAATACTTCCTCTAATGATCTGTACATTTCAGATTTATTTATGCCTGAAAAAGCAGCAGCAGAAGTTTATGTGAGCAGAACCATAACATCAAGCATGGAAAAATATATAATTGCAGTGGACTATATGCTTGAGACCGCTGATTTAAGTGGAGCCAAGTAAAAACTCAATGCCTTCAATTACAGACACCTGAAATGTCCTGCCTTTCCAGCATTTCCAGGGAGGAACAAGACAGAAAGAAAGCTGTTATCATTACAGCATTGGCATTTACTCATGTCAATACCATACACCTTTCCTGCTCATTGCCAACAACAGTTCAGTGACTTCTAGAAGTGTTACACCCCTGGAGACAGAAGGGAAAATTGACCCTCAGAGCTGAAATTACTCAAGGCCCCATATCTGCAAAAGAAGCCCAGGCACATGAAGAGCAAAAAGCAGCTTAACCTTCTGGCTGGACCCTCACTGAGCCTCCAGAGAGTATCTTAGTCCTACAAGGGAAAGGATGCCACAAAAGGAAGGCAAAGAGCAGCAGTACTGACTTCTAAAGTTCAGAGTAATTTATTCTAGCAACAGCCACTCTCACCAGTTCTCCCCTTCACCATCTCACCATTAATCCACAAGGTCCTCCTTACTCCAGGTGATGGGGGGAAACATTTTATATCACACGTCATTTGCACAGCATGGCAAATTAGGGCTAACTACTCTAAATAACTGTGTTTTATTAATAAGATATTTACAGCACTTAATGATGCTTTGGCATTTTGCTGTAATGGCCAACACATTTTTTCCCAGGAAGACTTTTAAATTAAGCCACATTTTTTGTTTTGCTCAGGCTTCTACCTGAAACACTCAGAGATATTTACAACATAGATGGTTAGAAAAGAGCTTAAAAGGAGTAGACAGGTGAAGAATAACACTGCTTCTAACTTGACCTTTAATAGCTTTTCAGAGGGCTTGAATACATTCTCCCAAGTTTGATAGTGACTATGCTCCTTTGGCCTTATTGACATGTTGCTCTATCAGTTGAGGTAGGTGTTAGAAGGATCATACACACAGGGAGAGCAAAGAGCAGCGTTTAACCCTGCCATACAAGTTACATTTGAATAACCTTTCTTCAGCTCTCGAGCCCTGTCCAGTCCACAAAGATCCTCCAAGCATGAGCAAGGACAGACACAGAAGGCAGGACAGGATGACTTACCAGGAAAAAGCCCTAGTTTAAATAATTTTATTTATTCATAATGCCCATAGTAGCCTACCATGGCCATACAAAGGACAATGAAAGAGCTCTCTTATTGCTGCTCTTTCATAACAGCTGGGGTTTTTTTGCTTGAATTTGCCTGATCACATAAGTTATCATAATAAGAAAAGAGATTTAGTTCTTCCACTGTCTCTTGTTCTTCAATTGACAGGAATAAGATAGGCAGGCAGAAACTGTGGCCAATGTTACAAGATTTAGTTAGAATTGGTCTGTTTGTTTAGGACTGTACTCACTCTGTTCCTCTGAAAGTGTTTGATATTGATGTTCCTCTAAAGAGAGTAAAAACAGCCATGTGTGCAGAGTATGTGGAGTATCAATTCAGACTAAAATCAGTATCATTATGTACACTTTAACTGATATTTGCAGTATTGTAAATAACTGAGAGGTGATATTTGGACTTAATGGATGGACATATTTTCCACATATATAGCTGGGAACCCACTTTCTGAATTTTTATTATTCCACTGCAAATAAATGTCAGGAATCAGAATCAAGCAACAGCAT
Organism: Apus apus; assembly: GCF_020740795.1. Lineage (NCBI taxonomy): Eukaryota > Metazoa > Chordata > Aves > Apodiformes > Apodidae > Apus > Apus apus. The sequence goes on from NC_067287.1 coordinate 8,071,684, forward strand.
CCAAACAACCTGGAAGGGAGTTGCCTCCTGGACAATCCTGAGTTGTGCAGGATAAACATACGTGTCTGCCTGGCCAGTGCTTCATAGTTTGGCCTTCCATTAACTCTAGCTCTTGTGCTCAAGTAATTTTTTCACTTTAATGAAAGCTCTTGACAGCTGCAATTCTCCCTCTTCTTCCTAAACCAAAATCTGATCCAAACCTTACTGTAGGCAATTCAGAGTCTCCTGTAGTCCTCAAGGTTTTTGAATCAGTTACAGACTCTCCATCCCACTCTTCCTCTATGCTGTCTCTTGGCATTTGTGGTTATGAATTTGCAGGTTCTTTCCTGATGTGAATTCTTCTTTGTAAAGGAGGGATTCCCTGTGCTCCATACCATATAAACCACCTGTCCATATGGTCAGTACTGACATGGAAAGCCATCTCTACCTGAGTAATAGTCTAATATTGATGTAAGCCACTTTGTCTGGAAGCTGTGAAACAGGTTAGGGGTGTTGTGATTGACACACTAGAGGGAAGGGATGCCATCCAGAGGGACCTTGACAAGCTGGAGAGGTGGGCCAGTGCCAACCTCATGAAGTCCAACAAGTGGAGAATGGCTGGAGAGCAGTCCTGAGGAGAAGGACTTGGGGGTGGTAGTTCATGAGAAGCTCAACATGAGCCACCAGTGTGTGCTGGAGTCCAGAGAGCACCTGCATCCTGGGCTGCATCACAAGAAGTGTGGCCAGCAGGTCCAGGGAAGGGATTCTGCCCCTCTGCTCTGTTGAGACTGCACCTGGAGTACTGTGTACAGTTCTGGTGCCCTCAGCACAAGAAAGATACAGACCTGTTGGAGAGGGTCCAGAGAAGGGCCACCAAGATGATCAAAGGCCTGGAGCAGCTCTGCTATGAAGACAGACTGAGAGAGTTGGGACTGTTCAGCCTAGAGAAGAGAAGGCTCCAGGGAGACCTGATAGCACCTTCCAGTACTTGAAGGGGGCCTACAGGAAAGCTGGGGAGGGGCTTTTTACCAGAAAAGCCAGTGATAGGACAAGGGGTAATGGTTTTAAACTGAGAGAGGGGAGATTTAGGTTAGATATTAGGAAGAAATTCTTCACTGTAAGGGTGGTGAGGAACTGGGATGGGTTGCCCAGGGAGGTTGTTGATGCCCCATCCCTGGAGGTTTTTAAGGCCAGGTTGGATGAGGTTTTGTGCAACCTGATCTAATGGTGGGGTTCCCTGCTCATGGCAGTGGGGTTGGAACTTGATGATCTTTAAGGTCCCTTCCAACCTTAAGGAGTCTATGATTCTATGATTTAGTTATACCCAGGTAAGCACTTAGCAATGCAAATGTCACAAAATTAGTGACAAAAAAACAGACTTCATGTGGGAGTTATCAGAACTCAGTAACATTGCATCAAATGGATTTCAGAAATCAATAAGGAACAAATAAAGAGAACACAAAGCAAAGCATCACCACTAGGACCCAGCTTGCCTCCTTACAGCTGAAGCATCCATTAGCTACAGGGCAGCAGGAAAATGCCCTATTACTTGTCAGCGAGTTACTACCCTCTGAGGTTCATGATATCACACATTAGGTGCCCAAATTAAAGGAAGTATGGAATAAGATGAAAGCTATCAAGCTTCAAAGACACAGGAAAGTCTGTCCAAAAATCTGGAAAAAGAGCAGGAGAAATTGAAAGGAATAGAGAATAAGTTATTTTCTACAATTTTCTCACCTGAAGAAGTATTTGCAGAAGTTGAGGCTGCACAGGCTTCTCCTACTTGGCAAACAGGATTTTTTTTTCCTAGTATGAGAAAACCAGTGTAAGATGTGTTTTTAAATAAAGTAATTTGTTAAGGTTAGCTTTTCTTTTATATATGCTTAGAACAAAAGACACAACTGAAAGAGAATTCAGCAGCACTCAGATCTCACTAGCACATTGATTTGCTGCATGTTAAAGAGAAGTTTACAAAATAAAGACAAGTTTGAAGCTCTGCAGTCATGAAGAGCTAGGAAAAGGGCTGCCAGGACACTACAGGAGAGTAGTCCACAGAGACCATGTCACTGTACACACAGCATACCTGAGACCTGGGGAGCCACAGGAGTGTTATGCTCTGCTGATCTAAGGCAGGCACAGCCCACAGTGCTTGTCTTGCTGCTTTCGTGAAGGTGCAGAAAAACACAGCACGAATAGCTAGATATTAGCATAATTTCTCAGTATGTCAAGATTCCTGTCTTACGGCTCCCAGACCCAGTTTTCAGAAGGAAACCTACTTTGCAGCCATAAGCTATGTCAGGAGCTGCAGAGGTCTGATCGCATTCCTCAGTATTCAGGCACAATGCAGTAATGTTTTCTTATCCAGTGGTTACACCATCTTTTGCATATTCTGCTGGTCAGCTTGTGAACAGCCTGGGCCCATCTCACTGGAGTATTAAACACACTGTAAGCCCCAAAGAGCTTGTGCTTGGGGAGAGCAGGAACCAGTGGCTGCATCCTGCAGGCCTCCAGCTGCTGCAGGGAGCTTCAGCTGTGGCAGTGATGCACTGAGGGCTTCCACCCCAGAGCCAGCCGTGTCTCCAAGGCAGGATAAATGTCTAACCATTCCTCTAAAAGGCAATTCAAAATCTACTCTGCGAAGCACACTGCTTAATTCTGGAAGGGACTCAATCATCTATGAGTCTGTGATTACGAATCAGGCCTGAGAGTTGCCAATATTGAGGCTGATACTGAACATAGCCATCAGCTTCTGCACCACAGTTAGTCCTCTGCTGCTCAAGGCACGCGAGGGAGACGTGGACAGAGTGAGTCCCAGCACAGGCTCTGCTTGGTTTAAAGTCAGTATTTGTGTTTAACCCCTTTCTGACCTCTGTGTAAAATGCAGGTGCTGCCTGGAAGCAAAGCAGAAATAGTAATGAAACCGTTCATTACTCAGTTCACCGTAAGCAAGGACATCAGAAACTTTCATTACAGAAACCAGCAGCTACAGTAAGGTCAATCTATTTGATGTTTGAATTAGAGGTTATGGGTGGAGGAAAAGGAGAATTTCTCTGTTTGTGATAAAACTTATCCCTCTCTCTGGATACTGCTAAGCCATCCCTGGCAGGGATGGACTTTTATCCCTGGCTCAGACTTCTGAAGAACAAATCTTTTTGCATTTCGAATGCACCAGATGGTATGCCTTTACAAAACTGGCCTCCAGGGAAGGTACCTCTAAAATCCCTTCCTGCAAGGACTTCACTTCCTCTCCCCTCCCAAATTACTGCATTCAGGCACTGACTAATGCAGGACAGAAGCATATGCCTTTCCTTTGGCAATTCCATTGTGTTATGCTATTAAGAAATACACCCAATCTGCCTTCTTTTCAGTTCAGTATATTGTACTTCTCCTAGATTGATGTATACCTCAGACCAAATAGTTCTGCATGGCCTAGACCGGGGTAATTGGATTACATTTATGTGAAACTCAAAGTGCTAGATGTTCTCAGGGGTGATTTTCTTTTTCAGATTGCCATTAGAGCCCCAAGGAAACCAAGTACAAAAGCCTAAACTAATCTCACATTAAACAGGACTGTGGGGTTTTTTTCGATCAAGTTGCACAGGAAGGTTGACTTTTAATGGCAGTTGGGCACCTGGGAGAATAATGCAGAAAAAAACCCCCAACTCCTTACCCCAAGGGAAGAACTTCAAAACAAGGAAAGAGAGGAAATCTGTGCTAATGCCCACACATGTGCTCAGGCTCACCCTGCTGTGCCCATGGGTGCTGGTAGCCAGTAATTCGTGCAGTGGCAAAAGCCTGGATAATTGGACTCTACTGTAGCAAATAAAACACTGACAAAGGAGTCAGAAATCATGATCCCTATGGTGCTTAAGTGTCCAAGGCACAGAGAGACTGTACAGCTTGGACAAAGTCACTCAACGGGACCATATTGGAGCTGGCATAAGAGCCTGAGTGTCAGATCCTGTAGCCAAGGGGCAAGTGCATTCATAGCTGACAGGTACTGGGAAGATAAGCTGACAAGTTGGTGGCAATTCTGCTGTTCTAACTTTCCTGTCAAAGTCCTCCATCTTGAACGTAATAAAGGAAGATAGTCATGACATATTTGACTGCCTCAGATATTAATGAAATGTTTCAAAGGGTTACTGTGAAAGCATCCATTTAGTTGTGGCAGGTAGGAAACACAGCACGATCAAAACTGCCAGGTAAGAAGGTGTACCTACTACTCCTTGCTCCCAAAGGAGGAGTATTCTCACAGCACCTGGATCTGCACACTGTGGCTGGCTCAGGACCAAGATGATTTCTTTGAACTGCATGATTTCCAAACTGTAAACAACTATTTTGGATTGTGACAGGATTTTGTTATATTTCCAAAGGGAAAGGATGTTCTTGCTTGGAAATAAAATTTAGAAAATAGTTCAAGACTACTCTGAAGCAGAGGGGAGAGCATTCTTTCACAGATATGAAGGTATTAACTATTTATCCTACTAATTGTCTCATAGCATCCCAGCAGCATTTATTTATCTTAGTGCAATGCAACTGCATTACATCTGAATGGGAAGTAATTAAACTGGTTTGCTCTTTTTACTTTGTCTCCTTTGCAGACACAGCCCTAATGTAGGTTCATCTTGAAGGCTATTGCCATCTTATGTACTGTACTTGGGGCTGAATGACAGGGAACATGGAGTAGTAGTTTAACCTTCATGGCAATTTGGGAAAAGAAACACAAAAAAAGCCCAATAATAAGGAGTCAGAACAGCTCCTCTGATGAGATTTATACCTTTTTCTTTGGCACGTAAGTCCTGCAGCAGGGAAACTATGCACTGGATTGCAGAAATCAGCTAATTTGCAGATTTTTGCATGTGCCCACAATCCAAACCAGAAGCTATGATAGGGCCTGCAAAGACAGGGGGAGATGGGTTCAGGTGCATGAACCCAGAATCAGATCTAACAGAAATCTCACATGCTTGCAGTTGTGGGCAGGTCCTACTCAGCACTGCCAAACCACACTGCGTAGATACCTGACTGGTTGGTTGTACCTGCAACGGGCAGTGCCCATGCCTAAGCTTTGGTTTCAAGTGATTTGATTTGAAAACCAGGCCTTGCTGCTGCAGAGGAAGGTCAGGCTGTTCAGCTCCTGACTCTAGGACAGCACCGCCTGGGGGGCCTAGCAGTTGTCTTTTGTCTGACACCTCAAGCAGAGGCACTTGTTGGGTGGGTCCCCAGCTGCCCACAGGACAAGTCAACGTGCAGTAACTGACTTGTGCTGGCTGAGCTGTCCCATTCGCATGAAGTGAGTTTTCCTAGTGGGGCTGGGCCCTGTCACCCCCCCAGGACACCTGTAACAGGGCACTCCCAGTGCTCCCAGCACTCTCCCAGTCTTTTCCTTGGGACGGGGGCATCTTTTGATTCAAATTTCTTTTTCCTCTTGGCATCACCTAGTTTGTCTTTCAGGCAACGGTTGATGTCATTTTTATGTTCGGAAAGGAAATTAGTCAGAGCTCAAGGATAACAGCATTATTTTCTGGTACTGCAGCAGGTATGTGCCTCCAGGCCTGTGCATGTGAGAAGTGAGGTTAGTGTGCATCACTGGGCATTAGGGAGTGTCATCACTGATGTGATTTTTCATCAACCTGCCAAAATTCATTCCAGAATATACTGCTAACCTGGGCTGGACAAGTCACGTATAAACGTGAAGAAGGAAAAATCTAGCACAGGAAGTCACAGAAAGAAGCTTGTTGAACCGTGCATATTAAAAACACAGGATGTGGAAAGTAATTAGCCCAGTAAATTACTTTTGGCTTAAATGTTGTGTTTCTAAATATGCTCCAAACTGAAAAAAAACCCTGATAATTTAAAATATTCTTATTTAAACGGAGCAACCAAATAAACTCAGACCTACGCAGTAAGGATATTTAACTTCATAGTGATTGTTAAGAATATTTTCTACAAGAAATGTGGCAATATGACTGTGGATGTATCATAGACAAGTTTACCTATATATCTGTATTATGACAGGCATAAAAATGTATCTGAGCTACAATACAGCTCTTCATAATAGGTTTTGATAGTTGGATATGTAGAAGCTGTCATGAATACAAATGCAGGGAAACCCACTTTCCAGCTATCCTGCAACAAAAATCTTTTTGTGTGTCATTGAAATAATTTCTACTGCTTTTTAAAAGAAAAAGATACTGAGAAGGTTCTTCCTCCAGCTACACCATTTCAAGTTCTTGTCCAATCTTTCTATAGCAAAACCACAGAGGACCTGAGGGCATAGTCCTGGAGTGTAAAGGTGACAAATTTAGCAAAATTATTGCTAGTAAACATGTTTATTTCAAAAGGTGTAAAAGAATGAAACTTGTTGAATAAAATCATAGTGATGGTACCATTGAGACAGCACAACTTAAGGCAGGGACTGGAGAAATGAAATTAAATGCTATTTACTTTTGTTTTTGGGGAAGGAGGGGAGAATGGTCCTTCACCACCCATCCCCAGCTCCATCATCCCAACCTCTTTTCAAATTTTTTTGCCAAAGTGGTTGGCTCCGTAGCCTTAAGCAGTGTTTGGTTGAGACAAATGAGTTTAGTTGTTGCCATTCATTCTGGACTGAGAATAAAACCAATTTTGGTGAGACATTCCCTGTGGACCTGTGGCTCTTGGTAGTTCCCAGTGTCAGAAGAAGGGGCAACGGGTACAAGTTGGAACATGGGAAGTTCCATTTAAATATGAGGAAAAACTTCTTTACAGTGAGGGTGATGCAGCACTGGAACAGGCTGCCCAGGAAGGTTGTGGAGTCTCCATCTCTGGAGATACTCAGAACCCGTCTGGATACAGTCCTGTGTAAAGTGCTCTAGGTTATCCTTCTTCAGTGGGAGAGTTGGACTAGATGATCTCTAGAGGTCCCTTCCAACTCCAGCATTTCTGTGATTCTGTGATTCTGTGAATGAGAAAATACTGAGAAAAAAATCCTGTTTGCTCAATAACTGTGAAGGGGTAAAAGTAGCTTCTGTTTTAGAACCCTAATTTCAAGCAGGTTAAATAATAAATAACTCTGGCCAGAATGTAAGCAAAGTATATACATATACCCTGGTGTATAGTGCTGGGGCATGAAAATGGTGTTTTAAAAAGAAAAGTCGAAAGAAACAAAGAGGCAGCTGGACAGTAGGATAAAAAACCAGAAGTTTTAAAAGCTTTAGTTGAAGTCAGACTCCTGACTTACGAAAGGAATAAAGTCTTTAGTATGCTGTGGATGGGCAATTTCCCATACAGGAAATCTTCTGTCCAGTGCTTTCTGCTATTAATAGTTCTGTGTTTCAGATTCTCTTCCTCTGTAATAGTTAACAAGTAATATGGCTTTATGAAGCTGCCACCTCTCTCCAATCAGAGAATTAAAAAGTCCTCTTAGGGCTGGGCTCCAAAACAAGGCAGTGGACAACAGTAGCTCTTGTTCAATCAGACTGTACACATACCTATGGTGAAGAGATTTGGTCCTTGTTTTCAGGTGACTGGCCTGCCTGCTTGTGGAAGCGCACAAGAGCCATAAAAAACTTATTACAGCTGGGACATAAGAAGGAACCACAGATTTTGTGAACACGAGACATTCCTAGCTTATAGAATTTTATAAGCTAGAAAGAAGAAGTTGTCTTTGAAGCATAAAGTGGTGGACAATTGGCAATCACTTTCAGTCTTACGGGCATTCAAGGGGAGAACACCTTCTATCAAACCACAGCCTATATAATCTTATTTTCCACATACAAACTACCAAATTAAAGGCAGAGAAGATATTCAGGAAGAGGAGGCTTCAAAGCAATTTCTTGTATTATCTGCAGGTACATACTCACAGACTGCTGTTCAGCCAGCTGAGGAGAAAGGGATTGCAAGCAGGGCAAAAAGGAACATCAGTCTCCAAAAACTGATTAATTACTCGTGTTTGGTCTCACATCAAGTGCCACTCGTATGCGGCATGCATTTATCCCACTTAGAGGTCCCACATGCTTGGTCATTGATGACTGACCCAGACCTGGCATAAGGGTGGAAGATGTAAAGGAAGAAGGGGAAAGGAATTAAAGGTTTCAGCTTAATTTCTTCTGTATCTTGATATCATGGGCTCAGAAAGTACTGCTTCTACTAAGTCAGGATAGGCTACTGGTTATCATTGTTTTCAGAATTTGGTGATTCTAAATGAGCAGCATCCAGCTGCTTCAAATTTTTTAACTTGTTATTATAGCCATAATAGGTTGCTTGCAGTATTACATTTTATTCATGAATTGTCTGCACATCTGCTGAATGTAGATTTACTTTAACTTGTCTTTTTACAACTGGTCTGCAGATGAAATGCAACTTTGCCATAAAGTTCACCAGCTGCACAACTTTTTTTGTCCCATAATACTCCATAGATGAGGTTCAAGTGCTTATGTGGGGAAACTTCCAGAGCAGATTCTTTTCTGTTTTCGCCCAGCTTTTGAGTGGAGTGTGTTCCTCTATGGGTACAAACACAGAACTTGCAAATACTAACGGGAGCTATGCGTGTTTGCCTGCAGAAAGGCAGATCTAATACTGAAACTCTCTGCTCTTCTAGGGTACTCATGTCAACACTTGCATTTCATTTGCATAGAGGTGCCTATGATTAAATTAGTAAATTAGTTATTAATACTGAAATAGAATTCATAGAATCATAGAATCACAGAACCTTAGGGGTTGGAAGGGACCTCGAAAGATCATCTAGTCCAACCCCCCTGCCAGAGCAGGGTCACCTAGAGCACATCACACAGGAAGGCGTCCAGGCGGGTTTTGAATGTCTCCAGCAAAGGAGACTCCACAACCTCTCTGGGCAGCCTGTTCCAGTGCTCTGTCACCCTCACAGTAAAAAAAAATTTTCTGATATTCACCTTAAACCTCCTATGCTCCAATCTGCATCCATAATTGTCATATTGAAGTGATAGTTAATATGAAACGGTGTTACTACATTTAAAATAATATTGGGTTTAAGAATCTCAGTGGTTCTTTTCCTTCACAGACAATTTTACGTGTCCTTACAGGCAATTACCAAACATGAGGGATTAAAGAGATCCCAGCCTAAAGAAGACTCCGATAATATCTCAAACTATGCAAACTTACAGAGCAACTTTTAACCAGGTTAAAGGGATTTCTGTTCAACAGCCAGCTTATTACAGTTAACAGAAGGGACAACAAGGACTGTTGTCTGCAAACTGTACACAATGGCACGGCTCCTGGCCACCTCTGACTGCAGCCAGTATCTGCTCACTTCTCTCTCTGCATTTCCTACTCTTGAGGATGGATGGTTGGAGACAAGGGAAGATGCAATTTTAGCAAAGATAGACCTAGAGAGAGTAACTTGACCTGCATGGCATAACTAACAACACAGCAGAAGCTACAGCAGCCTCTACTAGCAAGAAGAGAATAAATTCTCATTAGACTAACATAACAGGAAAGGCCAACACATACAAGTCACTTTATGATGATCTGCTGGAAAATAACTCTAAGCCAAAGCACCTTGATCCACCCAGTGTCACAATAAAGCAAAGGAGCTTCACCCATTTAAAATTTTGCATGAAAAACTGTTTTGTTTTGCTGAAGCTATCTATTTCTAATTTAATTATGCTGAATATTGAATTCTACTTGTGTAACCCCATATTGTCAATACATTATTTTGCTCCTAAGGATTTCAGGTCCTTTCCTGTAAGGCAATGCATCTCATTTTATTGAATTTCTATAGCATTGCCCAATTTTTCTTCTCTGCTTCTATACCAGAATTACTTATTGTAAAATACTTCTTTTAAAACTCTAATGATAACAAAGATATGTCCCCAATGTGATTTCAAGGATACACTTTTAAAAAAAACAACACAACAAACCAAACCCTCAGTCATAAATAAGTTGCATGTTCATGGGATAGGAAGCAGAATAATTACTCAACTGCTTTAAATAAATCGTGGTACCTAATGTTAATCAGCTTTAGTAACCTCAAAAAAAGGAAGTGAATGTACATTCATTTATATTCATTAACTAGGCAGGTTTTCTATTTTAGGAAAGCAGAGGGGTTATCATGAGATTTTTGTTTCTATTCTTCTTATAGAACATCAGTGCTCGGATCAAAAGTGTGATGTTTCACTTTGAACTGGTTTTTTCACACCTCAGAATTTTCTCCTCAAAACTGCATTGAGCACAAATTATCAGAACCATTGATATATTAAATAGTAGGAAAATTAAATAAAAAATATTTGAACCTTACAGACACAGATTTTTTCAGTGTTGCTTCAAGGGATAAAGAATTTGAAAATAATGATGTAAAGATGGCCATTATTTGTGACCTGAAGTGACTTGAAAGTAGAGTTCAGTATAGTCAAGTCCACAAGATTTTTGTCACCAAAAGTCTGAAATGCTTCTAGCTCCTACTGAATTCAGTGCATCGATCTCCAGTGCACCCCAGCAAGCAAGGTGTTTGCCTCACTCTCTCAGCTCTTTGGGGCTTTTGCTGAATGAGGCTGCTGAGGGTGGGAGCTGGGACCCCCTGAAACTGAGTCTGCTTAAAGGCTTAAACAAGTAAACCAACAAAGCAAAAACTCACGCCAAAACTGAAAAGAAATCTCCAAAATTTCCAGATACACAAAGACAAAGCAATTGTTTCAGGCTCTATTGTTTTGGGCTGACTTTCTTGAAAATGCAACATATTCCTAAGTATGAAGGCTCTGGACTGCTCTAACTACAAACTGTGAGGAAGCTGTTCAGCATGAGGAACATGCCTCGAGATACAACAAATGTTTGGTGAGAATGGCTACTCCTAGTTAGCCAATACTCATATATATATATATGTATATGTACATATATACACACACACACACACGTCTGTGGGTGTATATAGCTATAGACCATTTCAGCATTCCCTGCTGCCAAAGAGCCACATTTTTTTGTTTTCAGACAAACCCCCAGAAAAGCAGAGACAGAGTAAATCTCAGTATACTGCTTCCTTTCTTTGAGCTGGTATAAGTATTGGTCCTTGCATGCCCCAGCAGTGCAGGCAACTCAAAGGTTTAGTGCAAGGTTTACCTAAATTAAGCAGAAAAGCCAAACTGATCAAAAGCTCTCCGGAGCCACAGTGCTGAAATTTTAAACTCATTCATGAAAGGCAGCTGACGTCTGATGTAGGAACCAAACCAAACCACTAGAGCAAGCTCAGTGCTTGCTACTCAGTGTGCATCCACACACTAGGAATTTCAGAAGTCAAACACCATGATGTACACACTTAAGGGATGGTTTACTAATTAGTGCCAATTACAGAGTAAAATCTTCTTTTAATACAAAAGGAAAATCCAGGACATCTTGGCTTTTCTTAAGCTGTTCAATGCAGCTGTTCTCCTACTGCTTTCCTCTACAGGGCAGGAGAGACAGAGAGCACACCATAAATTGATCAGCAGTGCAGAGGTAAAAACCCTCCTCAGTGACTACTTTGTGTTCTAAGACAAAGAGAACCAGAAATCTAAGCATCCCAAATTAACAAAAAAAAATTTTTCCTCGTTTTGTTTGTTTGTGTGGTTTGTTTTTAAAGCAGCTCTTCATTAGAATGTAGCACAGCATCCTGTTTTCAGTGAAAGCACTGGGAAATGTTTCAGAGAACCACAGTGGCCAAGAGGTCAGGCTATCGGTTTCAACTAATATAAGGCAAGTGAAGTGAAAAGTGATATATCTGAAAGACAGAAAATAAATGCAGAGCCCTATTACCAAGAAGGTGAACCAGAAAATAGCATACGAGAAGATATGTGGACAATTTACTAGTGAGGAGAAGGGGAAATATACCTAAGCACTCCTATGGATGAGCAATGGGCTCAGATGACATAGTGTGAGGAGCTATTCCCTGAGACTGTGTGGACCAACACCAGATACCTTTGATTCTCCACTGATGCCTATTAAATTGCATTAATGCAATGGAGCTCTCTCATGCCCCAAGAGGTCCTTCATAAAGAGGAAGGTACAGGTGTCAGCTCTGAGAGCGGACCATTTCTGCCTGATTTCTATTTCCAACCAGAAATGTCTGTGCTTTGTTGTAAGGCTTGTGAGAGTCCACTGGGGCTCCTTAACACCACCAATGTGGTGTGGGTGATCTGCCTTCTTCCTGACATCTTAACAAATCTGGGAGTAGTTCTTCACCTTGATTGTTGAAGAGTAAAACCAAAACAACCGTAATCAATTACAGCACTGAAGGCCCAAGAGGAAATTTAAAAACCAGCTTTCAAGATCAGGGTCTGTCCAGGTTTGAGAGGGCCAGGACACAAGGTGTCTGCAGCTGCAGTCACACTGACCTGAGCTCCCAGGGGTGTCTGTGTCAGGGCCGGGGCAGCAGCTGGGGCTGTGGGGAAAGGAGGACAAGTCTCAGGGCTCCTCAGGGGCCTGCTCAGGCTGCTGGGCTGGGGCTGCTGGGCTGGGTGGCTTTGCTCTCTCTGCTGCTCTTCCTGTGTCCTGTTTTCTCACTGGAGAAGAACATTGCTCACCAAGACAGGTTGCTTCTCGTGCTTTCCCAAGTAGGACCAGCTTGGCTGCTCCAAGGCTGTTGTGGACTGGTCACTGGGACCCTGGATTTGGGAACCCTCAACTGCTGCCGAAGTTTAAGACTTTTCTGTTTGGAAAGCACTTACCAACTGAGGAGTGTGGGTTCCACACTTACATATTTAAGTATATTTGTAATTCACCGTCATTATTACTATTACTACTTCATTAAACCTTTTCCAGGGTTTTTTTTTCAACCCTTAAAGCCTCTTTCCCTTATTTCCCTTTTTACCTTCCCCTGGGAGAGGGTAGTGGGAGAATAAGAGAGAGCATCTGTCACCTGGTTATTGGCTAAAACTGTGACAGGTCTCAGTGGAGGCAATTGGCAGAGCTTCCCTCAGCTTAGCAGAGCTGGCAGCTACATCTGCAGGACAACTGCACCACGTACTTTTTTAGTGTGTTGGAGCAGCAAACAGGAACACATTTAGCTGATTTGTAGTGCACAGAAGGGTTAACCTTACATTTAATGACAGAAGTTAACCCAAACAAGGTCTATACTATTTAGTCTGAAGGGAAAATAAATCAGTTCTGGTTGCTGTGGGTAGGCTTTCACCACTTGATTAGAGAAAGAAATGAATCTTTAAAGTATACTTACAGGAAAGGTATTTGGCATTTGCATGAGAGATGGGAATGGCTGCATCACAAGTTAATGAATGAAATCAAGTCTTATGTGCCTGTTCGAGGATTTCATCTATTTGAATTATGCAAATATCAAATATAACTTCATTGTATAAAACTTCAAAATAAGAATGCTATCCATACATCCAGGGAGGCCAAAAGAGTATCTTCCCTCCCCAGACTTAACATTGTTTCATTGAAGGGCAAGAAGAGGTTATGACTTGGTCCTACAGCACTGCATTAGAGCTGTGACAGTCAATTTAGGCAACATTCCTGTGTGTCAGCAAATAAACATTAAGTAATTTTAAATTTCACTTCCATTTGATAAGGTTAAAGCAATTCTCTCTTGGAAGATAGGGACTCAGAGGCAGGCTTTTTGAACACTAGTCGTTGGGCACAAGGAGATTGATGGCCATGTAGGTTGTGACGGAGGGTATCAAAGTGGGCTGGCAGAGAACTGCAGCAGGGAACTGCAACAGCAAGAGGAGTAGCAGCACAGGTGATAAACTTGCCTTTGATTCAGAGACTAAAACATGCAGGAGTTTACAGGCAGAGACCCAGGTGTACACCATGCTTTGTGGTCCCTGAACAGCTTTCAGAAAGTCTCCTTTTGGCAAATGGTATTTGCCAAGGACATGTTCAGCTTGGGTAACATACAGCTTGCTGGAGCTTCTTTGCAAGTTCAGTGCCCTCCCGAAGGATCTAGAGTCATGCAGTGCCACACCAAGGAGCAATAAACATCCCGCTCTACTCAGCCCTTGTCTGACCACACCTGGAGTATTGTGTTCAGTTTTGGTCCCCACTCTACCAAAAGGATGGGACAGGCTGGAGAGGGTCCAGAGAAGGGCCACAAGGATGATCAGAGGACTGGAGGACCTACCATAATGAGGAGAGGCTGAGAAAACTGGGTTTGTTCAGCCTTGAGAAAAGAAGGCTCTGGGGAGACCTTATTACAATGTTCCAGTACTTACAGGGTGGCTGCCAAGAAGATGGAGACACCCGATTTACAAGGAATCCCATGGAAAAGACAGGAGGTAATGGGCACAAGTTGCTCCTAGGGAGATTCTGATTGGACACGAGGTAAATTTTTCGCCATGAGGACAAAACATTGGAATAGTCTCCCAAGGGAAGTGGTAGATTCCCCTACATTGAACAGTTTCAAGTCTCAGCTTGACAGGGTGCTGAGCCATCTCATATAAACTATAGCAGTACCTAAAAAGGTTGCACCAGAAGATCCTTGAGGTCCCTTCCAACCTGGCATTCTCAGATTCTATGAAACATAACCTCTTCCTTCTAACCCAGTGAAAATCTGGGCTTTATGACCAGAGAAATGCCTCCACTTCCCACATGGGCAACTGCATAATGGACTTGCAGTCACGTTCTCTACCCCAGAAACTGAACTAGTTTGGTCCAGCTCTCCATTTGGAAGGCTGTCCCTGAACATGTCCTTCTCATGATTAGAAATTTTCTCATTTCTGTCTGTACTCGTTCATGGCCCCTATAGACCCATTAGTTCTTGTGCCAATGCCATCATTTAGATCAATGCAGAGAACATGGCAATATTTTGTAATATCAGAGCATTTGCACTGCAGGGCAATGTTTCCTAAATTGTCAATATGTTCTTTATAATAGAAAAGAATGCATTTAAATGTTGGCTTGGACCAGCAGACAAATATAAAAGGGACATTTGAATTTCAAGTCGCTATCAAAAAGCTTTTTAGAATTCAGTAGATGTGTATATGAGCAGGAATAGGAAAAGAGAAGGGAATCAAGACCACAGAAAGTTTCAATGTCCAGACATTAACTTTTAAAAATGAACTGCCAAGGCTGCCTCCAAGTACAAGTACACTAGGTGGAGAAAATCTTTAAGAAAGGGCACAAGAGAAATACTGAAAGAGAGAAGAGGTACATATTCACAAACCTCCTGAGGCACAGAGATCACATCTGGCTTTGCTCAGTGACTGCTCCAGCTAAAGGGACTTCCAAAAGACTTTCAAATCAGGATACAAACCAGATCTTCCTCTTTCCTTGGTCCTCACTGCCCTGATGTACTTACAGACAACTCAAAGCCAGTTCTATTATTCATTTTGCTACATTAAACAATACAACCTCATTTTAGCTTCTGCTAAAAGTTTATCTCCCTATTCTCCAGTCTACTTTTCTCCAACCTCAACATGGGTAGTTAGACATTACAATTTTTCAAAAGTTCAAGTTTTTTAAAAATACATATTTTAACCCCTTATATTCAGTAGCAAAGTTACCCTGCTAGAAACATTGTCCAAGATTTTCAAGGGTATGTGTACATCTGCAAATACCAATGGATGCTTTTACACGGTTTGGCAGGAGCTGATGCCATAATTACTCACACTAGAATTTAGGTATTTGTGCTTTAATACAAGAACATCATAAATGCCATCTTTTGAAGACCTGGGAGACAACCCTTTTAATCCATTTTAGACCTGCATTTCTTTCAACTGATCAGAAAGATCTGTTGAATAAACTTGTGACACAAAGTCAGAAGGCTCTTGGCAATTCCACACTCTGAAGGGCAAGGGCAAGCTTGACCAGTGTACTTGTTTTTTACTTGTTTGTCCCTCATCATACCACTTTAGTTCTTATCTAATGGTTAAAAATCTGACATGATGAAGTTGAGTCTGCAATAAAGACTGTTTCAGTCCCTTATTGCTGAGGTACAGCAATTTTTAGCTACCTTAGCTGTTTAATTCTGATCATTGGCTCAGTCATAGCAGTTCCCAGAACTTCTACAGATATCCTTAAGCATTACTAAGACTGTCGGTGAGGACCTTCGTTCTTAATGCCTCGAAGGGACAAGTTTAAGTTCAGTTTTATTTCCAAAAACAGGGAATGAGGCACAGGAAGCAAAAAATCAACCAATACCAGAGATAAAAAACACACCCAATAATGAATACATACTTTTCTTTAAAAGTTTGTTTGGGGTCAGGGAGGTGTAGGAAAAAAAAAACAAACAACAAACAACAAAATTTGAAGGAAAGCATTTTGTTAGGTTTTTTTTCTTGTCTAATAAAACTTTTTGTTCTGCTAGTTTAAAAAGTTCATGTTCCTGTACTTGGCTGAAGGCAGACTCTGATTACCTGTCTATTTTGGCATATACAGAAATTTTTAAGATTAAGAGCAGACACACTGGGACAGATCTAGGACGCATATGTCCAGTTATTTCTCTCCATGATGATCCCACATAGACATCTGTGTGAGAAGGAACAAGCATAGAGAGATTTTCCTGTACTATTCACACAGAGTTTCTGGCACTGAGCAGTATCAGGACTTCCTAAAATGGAGATTATATGTTGTTCTTGACAGCCTTCAAAGTTACACTGAATCTTTTCTGGACACCCCTTTTACATTTGGCACCCACAAAAATTACTTCCACAACTTAAATTTTACACTTTATGAAAAAATTGCTAGAATAATTGTAGTTACTGCAATTTAATAGAAAGGGTACACATATACTGAACTGCAGGGTTTTTTCTAGGAAGGAGCAATCAGGACAGTCTTCTAATATTACTTCAAATCAAAATCACCTTCAACAGCACCATGCTAGATATATCACTAAAACAAAAGACTGAGCATGAGGCAGCCCCTCCTTAGCTGTGTAAGACAATATTATAAGACAATATTATAGGAAGGAGGAAAGCAAGGTGGATTTGCAGAATTGCTATATGAACAGGGTCACAATATATAGACTGCCTTCTGAAAGGTGCTGCATCTGAGCTCTTGTAGGGTTCAGCTAGAGACGGGAGCAGAATGGATTCCTGAGTATCAGTGCAGATGCTAACTAATAAAACATGGGAGATGAAAGGCACTAATGCTGAGTGAGGACAAGGATGGATAGCTAACCAGGGTTACCTTCTCTAATGCACCTCTGTGTCTGGGTTTCTTTATACTGATGTGTAAAGTTTAGTTTCCTGGCAATTATTACATGTGTGCACCTGTTTGTAGGAGGATGTCAAGTGTTTGTTGAGTGCTCACATAACTCCCTCAACATGTTTCTGTAACAAGCAAACACTTGCTTGTCAGAGAGATCGCCAACTCAAACTCCATAAGCTGCACTTTCAACTTAAACACCTTATTTAAAAAAATCATAAAAACAAATGTTAGTGCTTTTAAGAGACAATTAAACTGAACCACCGCACGCTTAAAAACAGCATAACGGGAAATAAGGAAAAATTAGCTCACAACAATACCAGAACCCTTTCTTAGTTCCACCTTTCCTTGTAAGTCACTATTTATATGATTAAGTGGTTCTTTGCAGGCTCATTTAATCCCTGTGTTGACCTTGGTATTACTTATGCCTCTACAACAGAGATCAGAAGGATAATTGCTTTCTCACTTAAGCACAGGGCTGGCATCTAGCAGCATAAACA
Organism: Apus apus; assembly: GCF_020740795.1. Taxonomy (NCBI): domain Eukaryota; kingdom Metazoa; phylum Chordata; class Aves; order Apodiformes; family Apodidae; genus Apus; species Apus apus. The sequence goes on from NC_067287.1 coordinate 8,089,245, forward strand.
TGCTTAAGATAACCTCAAAGAAGGCTAAAAAAGTGCTACAGCACATTGTGCCAAATGTAAGTTGAAATCTTAACTCTTTATCTTTAGTGGAAAACATAATTTTAAAATTTTTCCTACTCGGTTTTCAACTGTACTACCTATCCAGTAAAATTACAGGTTTAGGAACTTCAAAACAATGAAAGAGGAAAATATAATCTTTCACTTAATGGTTGCCAGTTGGTTGGTTCTCAGTTTCTAACAAAATGTTGCCTTTAGGAAACCAAGAGGTTATGTAGAACAGAATGGAAAGATTCACATTATTCATAAATGCTCAGTTATTAGACCTGTCTTCCACTAAAATTCACAGCCTAGCAATCATCATTTAAGGATAATGGTTTTAACTATCAGCTAGGAAAACAAATTGTTTAATTTTGTGAAATGCAGCATAATTGGAATATGAAACAATAAAGGAATGGATAATGCATTTAGTTTTCACAGGTGAAAACTTCAATAAATCATCCGTGAACTTGCCACAAATTAGTCCTGTCTACTCAAACTGGGGAGCTGCAAGAGCAATCTGCATTTGAGATGGTGTCTGGCTTCGAAGAGATAGCAAGAAAACAGAGAGAAATTGGAAAATTAATGCTTCATACAAGAGTGTCTTGATCAAGGAATGAGGGCAGTAGACAAAAATTGATGGGACAGGGTTTCTTAATGTAGGGCTGCCGTATTCTGTTTGAGGGCTATCTCCCTCAACTCTTTTCCTATCTGGATTAACATCTGTATTTCTCCACTTTGAAAATCTTCTTGCTTTCTTATCCACTCTTTGAAGAAAGAGACAGCTTCCAAGGCTTCTACTGGGAAGAAAACATGACCTAGGGAGGGTTTGCCATGATACAGACTGTGTTTTTCAGAAGCTGAGAGGACACAGCCAGACCTCAGTTCCCCAAAGGCAGCAGCCCTCTGCCTGTTTCTTGGCTCATGCTGCCACAAAGAGGGATGTTGCCTGCACTTCCCTCCTTCCTTCTCTTAGCACATACCTAGGGGTGCCAGAAGAATCAAGGGCCAGTAAAGTTTATCTACTGCTTTTAAAAGACAGAGAGAGAGATTAAGAATACTAGCTTTAAGACCAACACTGGTAACAGCCTTTAATGAAGCTCCAAGACTTTGGGCAGAGGCAAGTATAGGGCAGAAATACTTAAGAAACCTCAGATGTCCACATAGTCTCTGGACACCACAGATGGTAGAGCATCAAGAAGTGGAAAGATACTTGAGCTTCCTGTGGCACAGGATGAGCTGGGGCTGAAGCAGTCTGCCAGCTCCTATAGCTCCCTATCAGACCAGGTGAAATGTCAGTTTCCCTGTGGGCATCCACTGAAAGACAGAAGCACAGCCGTGATTTTTGCAAAGCACCAGTGAAACACTCATTGTCCTCCTGGGCTTCTTCTGCACAGAAGTGAAGTCAGTAATCACTTGTCCACAGACTGCATCTGCCAGGATATCACATATGGAGAATTATGGAATGACAGTGGTGGTGAATTTGGTTCTCTGCCTACAGTATTTGCAGGGTTAGTTTGTTTTTAAAGCTGCAGATTTGTTATGTTGAAGCAATTTTTAAGTACTCTAATGCAAAGTGTAATCACAAATTGATTTTTCCATTTAAACTACAAAAGTCTTAAATACCCTGGAGGTGCTGGCCTCAATTAGTCCCTGTTCTTCCATTCTTTTCCTCTCTGTACCATTTTGCCATCCCTCGGCACAGGAGGAAAGGAAGGCTGTCTTCTTAATCCAAAAGCACAATCTTCTATTACATGAGTCCAGTTACAGCAGTAGATAAATTGGGGAAAATTATGCTGGTTTCTGCTTATGTTCACTTTTAAATTACAGTGTGGGGAAACTGAACATCCAGGTACCTGGATTTTGGAATTTTACCTTGAGTCTATTTTACTATGGCTATGGGGGTTTTTTTGGGGGGTTTTTTTGTGTGTTTGTTTTTTTTTTTTAAACCAACAGTCCCACAGCTCTTCAGAGGAGGTTGGTTCTACTCAGTTGCCTAGATCCAAACCCTGAATGCAGCCTTTCCATTATTACCTGAGCTGAGCTTTGGTTTTGTGCTTACCAGCACTCAGTAGCATTGATTACTTTTGCTGTTGACACCAGGTTAATGCTTTTGCAGGGAAGAGGAAGGCACATTTTACTGAACACCAATAGGTAAATCATTTGCTTTTATCTCTTTTCCAGAAAGCAGCACCTAAAAAGAAAAACCTCACTAGTGTCAGAGGGTGGGTGTCCCATTCAGCAGAATGGCCCAACCCAGGTCTGTTAGTCCACGTGTTTCATGTTCCCTGCACAGCCCCTGCTGCCCATTTTTCAGTGCACTCAGACTCCTACTTGTCTTGTGTAATTTGAAGCCCTGCTCAGGGGAACGTATCAATGAAGGCACCACATAAAACACAGAGATGAAAATCATACCCAGCCTACGTTATATTTCTCTTCATACACCTCTCCAACAAAGCCTCTGAAGAAAGGCAGCTGAGCGGAATCGTTAAAGAAACTAACCAAGAGGAGTCAAAGAAGCTGAGTTTAAAGAACATGGGCTGGAGCCATGTTCTGGAATCTAATCAGTTGGGTTATTCTTTCAATTTTTGTTCTATCCCCAAGCTTTACCTTTTTCAGTAAGGAGAAAAAAAAACCCAGCCAGTTTGCAGCCTGTGAAGAAGCATCTAATTTTCCTGTAACAGAAGCGCTACCATTGTCAAGTTATACTGTGCCTGAGTCATCTCTAGATGACAACCATGTATTTTTCACAACTACTTGAAGTAATCTGCCTCCTGACAACCAATTTGCCAAGTGCCTTACGAAACACATTTCCTTTGGAAAGGCTGTTTCTACACAGTTATTCTGAGTAAAACATTAATCTGCCAGCACTAGTCGGGGGGGGGGGGGGGGAGAGAGATGGTGGTTCTCCAACTTAAATTCTAAGAGGTCTTTTTAATTTGACTAAAAGTTTTATCTAGATTTGGTTTATGACCAGGTACAGCTGTGTCCATGGTGTTAACAGTGGCATTTGGTATCGTTATAAAATAGCCTGGCATCATTTTAACAGTCACCACCAAAAAAATGGAAGGAGAGGGGCCAGGCAGCCCAGCAGATAAGGCACTAGCACAAGATACAGCAGATGCATTTGTGACTCTCTGTAGCATTTGTGGCCTTGGTCAGGTCACTGACTTCTTTCTGTCTAGCTTTTTCAGCCCTTCATTTTGCCCATTTTATTTGGATTTTACTAAACGGACTCTCTTTCCTTCTACAGCACTTACCAGAGTCTCAGTAAAGCCTCTAGCTGCTATTGCTCTATAAAGCAGACCAGATCAGAAGCTACCTGTACCATACCACATACAGAACCACTACTGCTACTGTCTTCAGGTTGACTCTTAGTGTACTTGACATTGGTAAGCATTAGACCAAAGAAAATTTTAAGAAGAAACACCACTATACTGCCTTTCTCAGGTGGAGGCACTGCCACAGATTATGATAAGCAATTTCCTTCCATGGTTATTAAAGAAGCTGCAGGATATTTGCTGTCCAGGCATGCAGGTAAAATTCATCTTACATCAGAAGGTCCCAAAGCAGAAAAGCTGCAGTTCTGCAGTGATGGAAAAGAGACAGCAGAAAGAATTATCTGCCCTGCCTGGCACAGGGGAGCTGGTGGAGCCAGGCTGGTGTCAGCAGGGTCTCCAGTTAGGTAGGTCCAGCTGCAGCTCTGGCTCTGCCAACTGCTGCAGCTACAGCAGTGCTTTAACACACCTACCTCAACACTTTCATAGCAGCAGGTTACTTTGATATTTCTCTTTTATGGAAGGAAGAGCTTGGGATGGATGGAGGTTTCATCATAGTCAGGAGACAGAAGACCACTGCCCAGGTGCTGGCTGGCAAACGGCAAAGCACCCACAGTGCCTAGTAGCCCTGTGCAGTGGGACCCTCTGCCATGCAAACAGAAGAGTATTGCTCCAAGTGCAAATTGGAAGTGTGCACAAAGAAAAGCAGAGGATGTAGCAACACGAAAGGACTTTTTTATTTCAATATATTTACTGTGCTAGGCTTAAAGCTGCTTTTTGGAAAATAATTAAGGCTTTTAGCAGAAGAACAGAACTGAAGCTGCCAAGGGAAATATCACAGAATCTTGAGAAGCAATAAATTTTTCATCTAGGACAGTCAAAACTCACTTCCTTGTAGAGTAGAAGTTCAGGTCAGTCAGATCTAGTCTGATAACAAACCATGCAGCTGCTTTTGCATAAATGTGGCTTTATATTATTGACCAGATTAAGAAGGATGTAGCCATGGCACTGCTGGCATGGAACTGCTGGTGCTGAAGCCTGCACAGAGGTTTGTCCCATAACACTCCCCTTTCCCAGGGAGTAGGCCACCTGTTAACATTTCCTAAAGATTTTTAACTTACACAGTTCCAACTATGAAAGTATTTTCATGAGAGGCCACACCCATCCAGACCCAAGGAGCCCTCCACTAGAAGAAAAGATCTGCTGTCCCAACAAACAAATGTAGGCTATCCACACAGCATAAACTAGTCTGATCTCCACTGCTCATACCTATGGGCTGACCCACTGAAGACAGTGGAATTTTATCACATGACTCAGAAGATGATTAAATAAATCACACCCACAGAGACTGCAGGAAGTATGCCCCAGGCTGTCCAAAAGCACAACATATATAATTTCTGGAGCAGAAGTATTAAGCAGAGATTTACATGTGCTATTGTTTTTCTTGAAGCCAGCAGCCATAGTGGGACAGAAGTTGGAAGGGCTAGCACTACACAGCCTACTTTATAATAACAAAATAGATCTTCTCCAAAATACTGGGACAAATTTGCATTCCTCTACTGGGGTAAATCTACCAAAAATCAAGCTAAACAGCCCCTGGAAGTCCCCCCTTCCCAACACCAGGTATAGAGTTGTTACTGCAGCTGCTGGGCCAATCCCTCCTCTCCACCATGAACATACCAAGCTAGCCAGAAACAGAAGGAACTGACATCTCTACATCAAGGACTTCAAATTCCCAAGCAGACCATCTGGGCCTTAAGCTGAAAGTTTTGAACCCTGCAGCCACCTTCCTTGGACAAAAGCTATTCCCCACAAGAGCTCAGCCTGCCCAGCATGGTGGTGCTCTTCTGGCTTGGCCCCTTGTCACCTTCCTTCTCCATCACAGTAGTGATGTCAGCCCATCTGGAGCCCATCCTGTGAGTGACAATACTCCTTTATAGCAAGTGGTCTTTCACTCTCAACATTTATAATTAATTTTAATGATTTTTCTCAAGTGCCACACAATAATGTGACACTAAAAAAGCATCAGTTCTTCTTGTGTCTCTTTCTACTTAGCTTTTTCTCATCGTCAGGAGATTTATGAATTTAATCTGTTTTATAGAACTTCTCACTTTTAACAACTAGAAGAAGAAAATGCAAAATTGTTTTTATTGCTGTTACATGTTCAAAGACATCATGCTATATACTGTCACTTACATTTCACATTAAAAGTGAAATATGTTGGGAGTGTGCAAGTATTTGTTTTAATTTGACCCATCTGTTAAATGAAAGAGGACTTCTAAATCACTATATTTAAATTCAACGATTTGTAAACAATTTATATGTTCCTTTCTTCTGAGTTAAAACTGCCCTAAAGCATCATTTTTATGAAATCTCCAAATTCAATTACTTTGCACTGTTCTCAGGGACACAGGCCACAGTTTCTTCCTCCTCAGTTTATTAATTTATTTCCCAACCCAAGTAAATTAGCAAGACTCTTAATAAGAGACTTGCCACTGAAATAATTTGGGGGAATTAACAGAAGTATCTAGTGGCTTCAAACGCTGAGAACACAGAGAAATTGGTGGCAAATTTTCTTTAGATAAAGGACAAGCCAATTACTTTAATTTTGCTTTCTAACATTTCTGCAAGCAGCAGTAGGTCTGCCCTACTCCATGCTAGACCATCACCAAGCAAGAAGAATAATCAAGGAGGGGAAGAAAAGCTGTGGCAATTTACCTTCATCTCTCTCAACTTAGCTAGAAACTTGCTACAGGATTCGGAGCTCAGACTGGGCTTCAATGTAGCTGTGGATGATAATTTACAGGGGGAGAGAGATCCATAGACATTTAAGGATCCCACAGTAGCACTTAAAGAGCAGAGCCTTATCACTTCTGCTGCTTTGTGCAACATGCGGTATTTAGCACTAGCTGCTAAGCCTCTACCCCAAAAATTGGCACTTCTGGTGGAGTACACCCAGAGCATGAAGAAGAGCTCTTTACAGCTTGGAGTGTCACATCTCCCATTTGAAGCCTTTGTCACCCTCTCTGCTGTTAGTGTGTGCAGCTCCACCCTTTCTTTGTGTCATTTGTCTTGTCTGCATGACAGGTTTTCACCCTGCTCCCAACTCTAATACAGATGCAGCAGTAAAGGCTGCACCCTGGGCTCCTTACCCTGCAGCTTCACATTCCAGCCATAGACCATGGCAAAAGCAGGACCAGATGAGAAAGCAGGGAATACTCAAAAATAGAAAAGCCAAAAAAAAAAGAAAAAAAGAAAAAAAGGAAAGCTGTCGAAGTGGACAGACCCGTGAGTTTCAATTCCCCCTCTGCAATACCAAGCATAGCACCAAAAAGCAACCCAGAATACTAGGTCTACTGTGCATTCATGCTCTAAATGGTTCATTTATTATATCCAGTATCATATTAAGGAACCCAACAAAACAAGAACTAGCAGTAATTCAGCCAGGACATGATTAAGGGTGCCTCTAGGAGCATCAAGAAACGTGGAGACTACATGGATCACAGCCCGGAAAGATTCCGTGTTGGTGAAATGACAGCTTGATTAGTTTTTGTCTGACAAATGTGGCGAGAGAGATCAGAATCAAACATAATTCCAAGGTTATAGGCCTTCAAGTAAAACCAGGGAAAAAATTCAAAAAGGGCAACAGCAATTTGCAAGACCAAATCAACTCTCCAGCCCAGCTTTCTTCATGCTCTGATGCAACACAGCCACAACTGCTGAGGCTAAGTATCCTCCAGGGGGCATCCTGAATTATGAGGTACATGCCTTTGGAGTGGGACAAGCTTGAGATCTTGCAAGACAGTCTTCCCTCTCATCAAGTGCCTTCCTAAGCATGCATGCAATCGTAATTTAACAGGAAAATGTGCAAATAGAGCTACTTTACATCCAGTCAACTGTTGCCTACCCCAAAGGTCAAGCAGCAACACCCTGTTACCCATACTGCTGCATGTAGGCACGCAGGATAAGCAAACAACTCAAAGAGCAGACAGTAAATGGATTTTTCCTTCTTCTTCCCTCCCACCTACACTGACAAAAAAAAGTGTAAGTCAAAAACATGCAAGGAAATCAGGTTTCCTAAAATACATAATCACAACCCAAAGCATCCCTCTCCCCTATTTTACACCAGTTTCAAACCATTACCTCCCCCATTTTTGCAGGAACTCAGTGACATAAAATGGAGGCTTCTGGGTTTCCTTCCCATGTGGAAAGTGGGCAGGGGAGGGGAAGCACAGTAGGACATAGCTCTTACCCAGGAATAAAATTATCTGTCTCCTGGAGCTCTTGCCCTCTGAGCTCTCTGTTTTTCTTAGGTATTGCTCCTGGTGTCTTAGTCCATCCTTCACAGCCACAGTTCCTTCCTTCTGGATCATCAGGGTTTTCATCATGCTGTGGCACATGAAGGTGACAGATCCCAGCACTACGATGTACACAGTGAAGGCACTGAAGATGCTGGCCTGAAAGACAGGCCACTTGGAGGAGAGGTTGGTACAGATGGTCATATTGTGCTTCAACTCAGGGAGGTGGTGCCTGGGTGTAGGCTTGATGCAGGCAGTCATACCTTGGTAGCCTTGGATGGCCTCCAGAGGATATTCTGTGCCCATGGCAAAGGGCAGGGGCAGGGCCACTATGACAGATGTCACCCAGACAAAGGCAATCAGCAGCTTCACTGTGCGGGGTCCAGAGATTGCCTTGAACTTGAAGGGGTGGCAGATAGCCACATACCTCTCAAAGCTGAGAGTGGCCACATGCAGCACAGTGGCATAACTGCAGGCTTCAAAGAGGAAGTAGTAGAGCTTGCAAGCCATGTTGCCACTGGGGGCGGAAAAGGGGCTCCAGATAGCACTGAAGAACTCCATGGGCATGCCCAGCAAGATGACCAGCAGGTCAGAGCAGGCCAGGCTCACCATGTGGTCCGTGACCTCCTTCTGCAGGTAGCCTTTCTTCTGCAGGATCCTGGTGGCCTTGATGGTGATGCTGTTGCCCAAGATGCCCGCAACAAAGATGCAGATATACACTAATGCCAAAGTGATCTTGATCCAAAGAGCCACCTCAAACTCAGGGATGTGGCTGTGGTCAATGAGATGAGAACAGTCTGAAGAGGATGTCTGTCCTGCCATGAGAAGGAGAAGAGCCTTCCTGCCCTCTCTGACATTCAAATTCACAGCATATGGATCCTCTGTCACTTTGCCCCTCTGACCGAGACACACAGGTCTGAGCAATCAGGTACGACGAGCACGTCTCAACGTACAATGAGCACACCTGTGGGTCTTGTTAGCAACAGCCACTGAGTCAATAAGCCGAGCGGGAAAGTGTTCAGCTCTTACCTATCTTCATGGCAAACACTTCTTGCTCCTTTTGGATTTTCCTCCTCTTTCCTCTGCTGAGGGAAGGTGCCGTCCTCCAGCCCTTCCTCGCTCTCCTTTCAACGCTTGCCTCTCCCTCTGCAAGCAAAAGCAGCTTTTGGTTCCAGCCCCAGCAGGAGGAAGTCAGAGTTTCTGTGGGGTTATAGCTGCTCCGTTAATCATTAACCTAAATCTTGGCTATCCCTGGTCACTAGTAGCAAAGCCGGTTAGGGAGGGAAAAAAAAAAAAAAAAGAAAACCACCCACGTTTGAAAGTTACTTCCTGTAACAGGAGCTCCTTCTCGGGGACAAAAAGAGGTGTTTCTTCCTAAAGTCGTTTGATTGGTGGGGTTTGGCGGAATGTGTGAACAGGAGCTGAAGAGAAAGTATCTACTCACGAGTTTAACATTAACTGGGCTTCAGACTTTGCTAATGCCAACACGCCTCACTACTTCTCAGTTCCTTTAATGAAGACCTCAGCGTCTGCAGCAGTGGTTGCTACACAGCTTGTGCAGCCACAGACTGATTTACATCAACAGGAGGTTCTGGTTTGTAGTTGCTGATGATGAACCGGTAGCTTCTTAAATTAACTGTCTAGACTGTAAAGAGCCTTCTCAGAAGTTATAAAATAAGCTGAACTCTAGATTTAGACACACTGTGTCCCTTTAAATTTTCATCTTCTCGCATTAGATAACAAAAATAATGATGTTAGTAATCCCAGTAATGCTCATGCTTTCAAATAATCCAGAGTAGCAGGGGATGAAAATGTACTTCCCCTCTCCTGTGTCTCACCCCAGGGGGAATGAATTTAATGCACTCTTTAGTTTAAGTTTCAAACCATAGCACTGAAGGCTCCCAAGGTAACCCCTGGAAACATTTAATTAGAGGTTGTGTATATGGATTAGGAAACCTTTAAATTACAATGCAAAATGGCAGAACAGCTTTTGCAGCTATAATCAAGAGAGAGGCCCAGTACAGTGATCTGCTTGAATACCAAGTCTAAGAACAGTGAGTTCACAAAGTGATTTTTATTAACTAGACAAGCTCATGTGACGCTTTCGGCTTATGATAAAAGAGAATCATTAGAAAGCTGTTATTAAGCAGTCTCTTCACATTCAGTGGTTATCAGTGTACCTCAACAGCCCAAGTATATAATGAAGAAAAGATGCCCAAAACAGGATAATAAGCACCTGTTTCTATGCATTATTTATGCATTTCTGTTTCAGAAAAATCACCTCAAACCTTGCACAACTTCAAGTCCTGTAGTCCCAGTCATCTTTCCTTATGTTTGATAATTCACATTTGTTCTGCTCAGACAAGCTTTCTATTATTATCCAATTTCTTTCACTTAATTTTACTTTATAAAAGTGTGAACAAAGATTACATATGCATGACTGAATTGTGGAAATGAAGCTAATTAAAATTTGCTGCTTACCATCAAAAGGGAAAAAGGGAGAGAGAGCAAAAGAGAGAGAAGGCCCAATAGGATTAGATCTCCCTCTTTTTTCCACACCAATTATAAAATGCAGAACACAATTTTGCTGTTTTCAATATTATCTTTAGAACATACACAAAGTTTATTAACTTTCTAATAAAGAGCTGGTGCCACAAAGGGATAGGAAGGAAAGAGGCAATTGTGGATACTCATAGACTGAGATCCTGAAAAAAAATCTGCATAGGTTACCGGACTAGATAAATCAGCACTGAGTATTCCAGAGATAGGTATCAAATCCCTATTGTGGATTATTATAAAAAAATGTATCTTCCTGGAGAGAGACATTTCTCCCCAACTACATGTGCTTAATGCCTCTTCGGGGCATGGAGGATGATAGCTCGTAGTCTTTGCCTTAGTGGATATTATACTAGTTTTTAAACTAGTAAATTGTTGTAATGGCCTAATTTTAGGGATTTTTTGAAGTTTTCCTTGATATCTTATAGAAGTGACTACCACAAGTTAATTTTTGTGTTGTATCTTTTCATTTAGCTGTCGTTAAAGTGAAGTCGCGCCTGGGAGAACAGTCCAGGGAGCTCCTCCTGACCCAATTTGTTGCAACTTCACACCACAACTTCAGCCCCCAGCACCAAAGAGGAACTGAGAGCATAAAGGATAGAGATCACCACATTTCTTCCTAAAACCAGCGCATATGGGTGCTGCACACTGCAGCAAAGCACTTGTCAGCCCCTTGGTAGGAAAACAGAGCATCCTGAAGATGCAGATTACATGGGCACAGGGCATCAGCTGGCTCTGTGCACCACTTGCTTGGCCACAGTCATGCTCACCTGAAAGCCTGTGTAATGTGGTTGTTGGTAAGAGATGACAGGTGGTGGGAGCCAGCGAAACATTGGGAGGGAGTACAGATCGCTGTCACTGTAGTATATAAAGAGATTTTTCTTTCAGATATAATAAAGCTGCTGTGATCATCTGCCCCAGTGTGTCATCCAACTGAGTCTATAAGGTTTCCCAAAGAGCTGCTTGCTTTCTTGCCTGGTCCTTGGCTAACACCCTGGTGCAAGGCCTTTTGGGGCAGGAAAAAGCAGAGCTTTATCATCCATCCTTTAGGCCATTACAAAAAGCTCACCTTCTGCACCTGGTGTAATGTACCTACCGTCTAGGGCCCTGCCATGCCTGTGGACCACTGGCTGAGTGGTGGGGCAGTGCCTGCAAGTGCCTGGCCAACTGCCACCTCATTAAAAGCCACGTCCCCCAGACTCCTGCTGAGGTTAGGCCCCTGAAAGTGGCAGTTAGCACAAGCTGCAGCGGGAATGCATCTTGGGAGAACAAACTCACTTGACAGATGCTGTTGCATTTTAGGTAAATGGATTGTAGATTAACCTTTTCCAGCGTGCAGGGGTGTGGTTTTGTTTCTGCCTTACGAATGCACTTTCTCCCCCAGCTGCACAGCGCCAGCACGTGGATTGGCTCGGGGTGCCAAAGCTGCAGAATCACTCTATGGTGATTTCTCAATTACCACACAGCACAGGAGCCAGAGGGCTCTGATTGGCAGACAGACACTGCAACACTTGTGTTATCTCTGTAGAATTATTTCTCGATAGCCGTGTTGTGAATATGCAAATCCACCCTAATTGGCTACGCTAATCACACTGCTCCGACTGGTTTTTCTTCTCAAACTGTTCAAGCTACTTGACAGGAACAAAGAAAATACCCCAGTTTCTCAATTCCTTTAGCTAAAAACTCTAAAACTGAAATGAAAAAGGAGAGCTATCTCAAAAGCAAAGAAAATGAGTCTGTGAAAGGATTACTTTTTTTTTTTTTTTTCCAGATAAAAACACATTGACTTTTTTTCTTGCTAGTCTTTACTGTTCTCCATCTCAACAAACCTCTTGTCCCCAGAATAGCTGTGATACTTTTGTCTTGCCAGTATTTGTTTAGAGAAAGCGAATCCTGGGCTTGTTCAATTCTCTTTGAAACCCCAGGTAAACAAAATGAGATTGCTGTTCTGCAGAAGGCAGCTACTCTGATCTGCGCAGGCAGAGGAGAAGGTGCCACGGGAATAAAAGGAAGAAACAACACAGACCAAAGTGAAGCATCCAAATGGTTTAAAATGTTTTAAGAAATTCGATTTGCGTGAGATGGTTCATGTTGGCTTTGAAAATTATCTTTCATTAAAAATTAAAATTATTAAAGGCTGCATTCAGATAACTTCAGGTTTCTTTCTGTTTCCTGAAATCTAACAAGGCTCTTCTTTACTGCTAAGATCCCTTTGTATTCTTCTGGTGAGTTATTCTTGAATTATCTTTTTCTTCTTTGGAAGATTATAATGATAGTTAATAATAGAAATAAATACAAGTCATTTGTGAAATGTATTTTTTCATAATTTCCCTAAGAGTTTGGTGTTGGGCAACACAGTCTAACAATCACCGTGCTGTTAACTGCTTGGCTCCTTTCCTTTTCTTCTGGCAACATGAGATACTGGGTTATGGAATCTGAGCTGTGTAAGCTGCATATCCATAATGAATTCAAATCTAATTAGATTACCTCTAGAAAGTGATATATGGAAAGCTGCCATCTTTTATTTAACAATGTGCCGTGTCACCTGCTGTAATGCCGTCATCTTGGAATACCATCTTGTGAGTGCTTGCTTGTCTGGAGGATAGAGAAGAGGGTTTCCAATGTGCTTCCATGATACACAGTAAAAAGCAATCTCTGCTCCAAAGCATTAGGTCTAAATAAACAGATCTTAAACAACACTTAACTACTTCCAGTGTATTTTACAAATTGGCAAGCAACAGGAGAAGAACTGGGTCCAGTGAAACTAAATGGTTTATCCAAGATACAGAAAATCTGTGCAACACCTGAGCCAATACAGTGGATTTTGGCTAACTTCCTCACATAACCAGCAGCACACAGACTACAGAGCAAGAAACACATTGACAGAGCTCTTCACCAGTTGCTTTGGTAGTTTTAACCGATATTAATTCATAATAATTAAAACACATTTACAGCACCAAACACCATTATTGTTCCATATATGGTCTTGATGAACCATACACCACCTGCTTTCTGATCACCTTGGTAAATTAAAGATATTAAAGCTGTTCAAAATTGTCACTCAATTACAGCATTGTCTGAAGTAAATCAAAAGGAGGTCTGTGGATTGTTGTGGTTAGGTGGGAGTGCACTTGGCCTGGCAAGAAAGTGAAAGGGTTACTTTTTCACTCTTGGAGTGAAGAAAGAGATGCACTGTCCCTTGCTACTGCAGTAGCTGTTAGGAGGCCAAAAAAAAGGCCAGCAGCTGTGGCCACAAATGGAGAGAAGCTGATCAGATGGCCCGTGAAATGCAAGTAAAGAAAGTCTCCTCCTGAAACAAGATGGTTCTTTCTGCATCCTTGGCGAAGGAGGCACCAAAGGAAATGAGTTTGTTTATATCCCAGGCTTGACAAAGGAACTGTAACTTAAAAACAAAATGAACACATACACTAAGCCCAGGCCTCAATAATCATGAATCGACTGTATTGAATGCATTTCCTGAAATATCCATCCAGATTCCCCTTTGTTTGAAGTGAAGTAGAACCAAAGCACAACATCTGGTTCAAGGAATCACTACTGTGAGCCTTGGGGGAGAGTCCCCAGCACACTTAATCAAATGTCATTTTTCTCTGTGTAACTTCTAAACTGCCTTGTCCAAATAGATGTTAATGGCTTCAAAATACAATTAAAAGTTCCTGTTTAAGAGCATACTTTGTTCCTTATGCCATATTTTTAAGCTGTCAAGTAAAACTCTTCTATGCAGTGTGCTTTTCCAACCAGTCTTTAAACAGAGGTTCATACTTTGGGATATTGTTATGCTATTGCTCTAGAAAAAACTTCAGATTTATTTCTCCAAATGTAGCTAGTTGCTTAAAGTGACAACTTGAATTCTCCATAACTTTGTTACAAATCAGCAAGATCAATAATCTGTGAAAATGGGTGTCACATGCAGGTAAGACAACAATGTAGTTCAGAGTACACACTTTTTTTGCTAACAAACCAATGGCAATCTTCTAAAAATGTTTATGGCTCACTCTCAGTCTCCTGAAAAATCTCTTTACAGCAATATTAAGCTTTACTATTGCAAGGAGAAGCAAGAAAAAAAAAAAAAACAAAACAAAACAACAAGCTCTTGCTTCCTTCTTGTTCTTGCCATCTCATCACCATCAGGATTTGCACTCATATGCCCAGCTGAGCTACTACAGAATCATGCTGCCATTCTTCAAAAGGGGTTTAGCCTGAAGCAAGCTAATGACAGCTTCTTGACCTGCTTCTAAGGAGTCCTAGCAGCATGTGACCTCAGCAAGGGCACTTCTGTTACCCTGTTCTTATTTACAATACATGGCTCAAAATATCCAACTTCTCATTTTAGAGGAATTTTTATTTTACCATTATATAATTCCTTCCCTTTCAGGAACTTCCAAAAAATTCAGTTTTAAATAGCTTGTAAAAAAAGGCAGAGTGCTTCACCTGTTGCTGCAATCATAAAGCTGCCTCTAGGCAGAGGAGGACAACTAACATTACACAGTAATGTGTGGGTATAGGGAATGCCACACCTGGGTTTCTAAGTAAAACATGTGAAGTGAAATTTGGCTAAAAGCGGAAATTTGGCTAGAATGCAGGACTTCAGTTCTTGTTCTCAGGGAAAACAGCAGGTGAATTTCAGGAGTCTGGGCTCCATGATGTGCCATCACCGCAGGCTCTGTGAAGCACTGACCCTTCAGTCACTGTCTGCCTGAGCCACCGGACTCCAATTACTGAATCTAGTTGTTCTCATTCCTGCTGTACTTGTGCTGGTGCTATCACCAGGGCTTCCTGGGGCAAGTGTTCTGTGCTGCTGCATGGCGAGCAGTTCCTCCACCTTGCACACAATAGCCAGGGAAATCTAAGAAAGCTTTAAAGGACAAGCTCTGCTTGAATGATGTGGGCTGCAGTCCTGCTGCAGGGCACTGGCCTGCCAGCTTGAGCTGGCATGGCATCCTGGATCTTCTGCAAAGTCCCACACAACAGTCACGGCAAAAGCATTGCCAGGTGACTGGGGAAGTGAGCCTGGAGAGCCTTGGATTACAGCCTGGGGAGAGGGGAAATGGCGTGGAGACCCCGAGCATCTGCACGGCACAGCCCAGCCCTGGAAGGAGACCCTGGCTGGGGGGACAAGTAGTAAAGGCTCAGCAGGGCACACTGCATCAGGGCTCTGCGGGCACAGTGAAACTGAACTATATTGGTAAATGTAAGTCAAGCAAAGAAAACGTAAAACAAATACATGTGAAAGTGAGCTTATCTAATTTTAGAGCACACAATTTACCTAAGAGTTAAGGTTTGTGTTGCTTGCAGTGCTTATTTCTGATGTCCCTGGACAGTGTGTGTGTGGAGGGCTTCTCATTTGCTTTGGGCATGCAGTTAGGTTTTCTTTATCTGTGTAACTTCCTTTACTTCTGACATCCTTCTGCTAAGCACTGACATAGGAAGTTGCTAGTCACTGTCCTACAGATCCAAATCCTGAAACTGAACATGGAAATAAATAGGAAATGGGATCCCAAATTGTCTTTTTAATGGTGTATTCATCTGTGTTTCTGTGGTACCATATTCTGTCAAAGTGGTTGTTTAAATACAAATAGGACTACCTATCTACATATACATCTACATATACATCAGTACACATATATGATCAGTAAATTGTTATGATTTCCCATACCAGCTAAGTAGACCTCTTTTGTTTTGGAAAAATACAGAAACTCCTTTGTCTGGAGCAAACCAACTGCTATTATATAATTTTTGAAGTATGAATTATATGAAGTTGATGTGAAAATATTTTAGTTATCACTTTTTTCTCTTTGCTCTGTGAATTTCTAATTCTCTCCCCCTCATTCCCTCCCCTCTTGATAATAGTTTCTATCTTTGTTCCTCAGCATACTATTTCTGCTAAGAAAACATGTGCTGTAAACAGCTGTAAATGCCAACCTGCTGCCACAAGGCCTGCTCTGACATCTGACGCTGTCACCTGGGATTGCCTGGTGTCACTGAAGATCTTTCTCACTGGAACCAAGGCCTGATTGATGCCATTCTAAAGAAGATGTGTAAAATATGTCTGCAGCCCCAGGAGTACTGATTTCTCTCTGTTGACAAAAAGGGCTCCTAGCACTAATAACAGCTGTAATATCGACACTGTAGGGGACAGCATGTAAAGAAAGTGAGACAAAGCCAATCTTTGTATATATATCAGCTGATATATCTCACATGTTTTGTGAATGTTACTTTGATTGCCCAACTGCTGGGTGACTTTTCTTTGTTATTGTAGTTTCCAGTCTTAACTTCTTTTTGACTGAAGAGCTATCAGGAAGAATTACTGCATGCAGAAAAAAGGTAGCAATACAGCCTGCTCAGGAGCTTTATAGGAGATCCATTCAAATAGATTAAAAGACTTGCCTCTATGACAAAGAAAGTATTTTTTTTTAGGATGGACTTTGCCTGGTTTACTCATAAATAAATATTTGATATGGAGTAGAAGTTACCTGGAGACATTATCCTACAAAGATACTTTTCCCAGATATTATCTCCAGGAACTATCAGGAAAGGAGCAGGAATTTGTAAAACTAAACAGTTTTAAGAATCCTACAACTGCAAAACATCAATCACAATTCTAAAAGGATGCTAAGTCAGGAAGGTCTCCTAGGAAATGTTCTGAGTGTAGGCAGTTGCAAGTTTTTGGGTTGGTCTTGGGTTTTGTCTACATGTAAATTAAGTTTAAAAATGCATTGCAAAATCCATACGGGGATTGTACAAAAGTCTCCAAAAGAATGATTGACTCATGGACTCTGCAGCTGCAGCGCAGCTCTGGAGGTGGTGCAGGACTTACAACAAACCAATTTTCATCACCCATCTCCAAAAGGAGTCCTCGGTAGAGGAACTGTACCCAAGACTATGCTTAGGGAGACAGAGCCAAAGATCACTTTGTCACACAGAAATCCTGAAGTGGGTAGGATAGTGCAGTTTCATGAACACCCTTCTCTCCCAGGTGAGGCATTTGTACACACAGTTTTGTAAAAGCAAAGAAATACGAAGTTCCATAGTGCTGCAGTAAAAACAAATATCAATATTAAATGTAAGTACTTTATGTCTTCGACACCACTATGGGATGAATCCAGTGAGAAGGAGCTGAGGAAGCACTAAATGTGGTCAAAACAGCCATTTCCTTTTGTTAAATGAGAATACAAGCTCTTTTATTTGTTCATTTTGCTGTTATTGACCAAGATAATTTGCCTCCCACACTGAAACATTTTGGAACATAGTATCGTGCCTGTACCCTTTCTGTGACTGTGCTGTGTAAAGCACCACTGTTTCCTTTCACTTTGATTGCAGCGTCGCTCATGGAGACTGCTGTTTCCAAGGCATTGCAGCTCTTACTTTTAAGCTGTGAGAATTGACAGATCCAGCTTCTCAAACTGAGGAGAGGCACGTCCTTCCCAGGAGACCTGGGATATGTCCCTGAGAAATGCTTCTCACCTCAACACCTACCAGAAATGTAGGAAGCAACTCCTATGCACGGTGGGATTTCTCTCCCTCTCTCTCCCTGAGCAGCTGGCCATAAAGCTTTTCTGTCTTTCTCCTGGAATGTGTTATGGTGTGGACAGAGGGGTCAGCTCTTTCTAAATGCTGAGAGGAAGTGAGGGAACAAGCCCTGCTTCTTGAGTGCCATACTGACACGGTTGTATTATTTTTCATGGTGGATCTGTCTCAGTTAATGCAAACTTGAGGGTTTCTGTTCAGAGCACTCCTGTCCAATATGGCCATGAGCTGACCAGGAATGACAACTCCATTTGGTACCAGTTTGCACAGCTGACAGCACTGCTGTCTTTGCAAGGTCTTCTGTCTGAGGAAGCCTGCACCTGCTCCACAGCAAAGAGGTGGCAATTGCACAGGAGAGCAGTGTTTATCTCAGTTGAGAGATTATAAAAAAAATCCAGATGGATAATTTCCAAATATTCTAACTTTGCAATTTCTTTTCAAGTATTCTAACCTTTGGGAAACAAGTTATTGTGGATTTCTACAGATATGGGAGCTCTAGCAAGCCATTGCTCTTTTTTTCAGGCATAAGCTTTTTGAGACCATTTATGTCTCTACTATGTTACAAATTGCTTAATAATTGGTTTTGACAGGTTAAACTGCTAGTAAGAGTAAAAGAAAATAATCCCAAGATAGTGAGATGTACAGTTCAGCAATTTTGTAACACATTACAGTACTGAAAAGCCTTCTGGAGCACAAAAGACAGGAACCCCATAGACGAAGGGTAGATACAATACAGGTTAAAAATGAAAATTACTCTTTAACCCTGTAGCACCCATTGGAAACCAAAAGTCTTCTCCATAATTTTACATTTACAACATGAAAAAATAACTGCATTAGAATGCCAGGATTTGTCTTACTAGTCTATGGAAACACTGTAATTCCTTTTTATCTCCTATGAGATCCTTCCCATAAGGATTTCTCTAAATTATACCTCCTCTCCTTCAGTGTTGTGGATTAATAGTGCTTCACTAATGAGGATTAAATAGCTCAGGAATTCTGTGATGTGTGCAAACAGCAAGACTATAAGGCAGGATTTGTATTCAGAACCAAGAACTTTGTTCAGTTTTCAAAAACCTGGAATTATGCTGCAGTACTTCGCTAGGCAAGAATTTACTGTCTTCAGTGAAAGCTCTGCTTGTTCATTCATAGGCTCATCACATTTGAGATCAGAGGTGAGCAGGTTAGTTGGATCCCACAGCAATCACCCAGTCCCTCTGCAATGAGTACATAAGCTTCCATACTAAAATACACTACACCCTTCCTAACCTGAAGACCTCATGACACCAACATTTCTTTTTGCAGTTCCTTAAAAATGTGAGTAGTTTCTCATTTGTACTTTTTTGATTTTTGCCTCCAATTTTGCCTCCAAACACTAGTTTTTGTTGTGACTCTTAATTTATTGAAGTTCAACAGCCCTTTAAAAAGCCCTTTCAAGTTTATTCCAGTCACCTGTATGTTGTCATATATCTGTGGTCTGATGATTTCTTCATTTTATACCAAGATGCTAACTCTGGCTTGCTAGTTATATTTGTTTTCTACGTGGTATACAGCTTTTTACAACTTTTAAGTCAGGTTTTCACATAAAAAAGCATTATTGCATTTAGTCTCACTAGCATGGTACACACTGGGGAGATACCTTCTTAATCCTATCAGGTGCTTCTCAGCTTGTGAGTCTTTCTTCCTCCTCCTCCTTTCAGCTACATTGTCACACAGGCAAGTTGCACTGAATTTCACTCAATCTCTTAAAACATCTTTAAAGTTGCTGTTTTCCAGGAAATGCTTTCTTCTGCAGATGTGTACTTTATAGCTTGTCTTTTTGCATGGGTTGCATTTTGTGAGTGGGCTCAGCTTATCAAATAACCTACACACCAAACTGGGATACCCTACCCTCATCCTGCAACACTGCCCCAGGCACTTCATGTATTTGCAACTGAATCATTGATGAAAATGTCCAGTAGTTTCAGATGTTTGAAATACATCCAAGTTTTTTGGATTCCCAGGGGGAATGCCTGGCTCCAACCCTTGATTAGCCCTAGCTGCTCAGTCTATCTGCCACATTTTGTTAAAGGTTCCCTGAAACAACCTCCCTAGAGCACCGAACCTAGAGTTTGGTAATAATTGCCAACGATATCTCATTTTTGAGATCTATCCATTATCTTATTTGTAATGCATGTTTTACTGACACTGTGGAATGCAAAATTTTTCACCAGAATGTAAGGAAAATATTCTAAAAAACTACACAACCACCATTACCAACACATTTATAATTTCATTCAAAATCAGGTTTGCTGCATGACCTTTATTTTTCAGAAAAACTGTGCTGATTAGCATTTATTATATTTCTGTCCTTTGAATCTCTATCATTTAAATCCTTTATTAACTTTTCCATTATTTTGCCCAGGACCAACATAAGCCTAAGAGTATAGTTTTTTACCCGTGTCAGGTTTGCTGATTTAAACTTGTTTTAGTCATCCTTCTGTGATATCAACCAAGAAATTTCACTGAACGTTTCCAAGTCATTAGAAAAAAAATTTCTGTCTTCACCTGGGAGCAGCCTCACAGCTGAGTAGGGTCTGAAGGATTTGGCTGTGATCTGACTGGAATATTCCACCGAATCACATGGCTGTACTTCCTTTCTAAACTCTTCTTTTCTCTCTCTGTGTAGTAAAGGGCTGTATACTAGAATCCTGCCACAATCACCTGCAATAATTCTTTGACAGATTTGGCTCCAACCCCAACTGAATAATGAATGAAAAAAGCTGTTGAAATGAGCTTTCCCAGCTTCTTCACACCTCTTTGCTATTCTTGAACTAGTAGTAGGAAGACAGTATCTGGAAGAGATTAATCACTTCCACTTACAGTTTCAGCCAACTGATCTATTAGCTTTGGTGTAGGCTCTCTGGTACTTTGAGAGGTGTGTATCTGTGTTTTTTTTACTGGGTTTTGGTAGAAATGCAGAGAAATGCAGGCCAAGAATGCCAAATTTCTACTTTATGTTACTAAACTATTCCTAGTCTTAGCAATATAAATAAACATATGCTGAGGTACAAATGGGTAATATATTAACCAAGACCTGCAGTGACTCTGTGTGGAAGAATTCTTCTCTGAGTTCTTTTGTTGTGTCTCAGGCTGCTTATAAGGACAGTTGTTTGCTTTTGCAGCAAGCAAGGATTAAGGCTTTTGGGTTCTGCTGAAGTCCTTATGCTAGAACTTCTGAAGGGCAGGCATAGCAAAACACATAATAAATGTGTTATCTGTTTTACCTTATCTGAATAGCTAACATAGGCACGCTGCTAGGGAAAGCCTGGCTGTTTTTAATGGTACATGGGTTGTGTTTTCTGCACCAGTTTTGATCCTAAAGTACTCAGATTGGACTGGAATGTCCAAAGGATGGCATGTAAGTGTCTCTCACTTATGATAAAGAAGTTGTCAGTGTAAATTCTGAAGGAAAAATTTCCAAGCTGGATTTCATGTCTGACAGTACATTTCCAAACAACATACTTTGTACCATGGTCATGTTTCAGTGCTGAGTTGTATAACTTATCCTACAGATGTCATTGCACGCTTTCAGATTACTGTGAAGTTCAGACATTGATATAAACATTTTATTATGAAGTTGTTCTAATACATTGCTGCCATGACGAAGCTCTGGAAATAGAATTGAGTGTCTGAGTAAGGTATTTCACAATTACCTCAGCAGTATCTCCACGGTAAAAATAGTGTGAAAAAGAAAACTTGCAAACCCCAGACTTGAAAGGGAAAGGAAAGATGTTTTTGTGCAGATTGTTGTTGTCATGAGGTTAAACTCAAAGCTGGTAAAGAAAGAACTGAAATTCATCACCCCACTGGGACTCTGAGGGAACTGTATGAAACAAGACACTGGTCTCAGGGCAGCTCCCTGCCAACAGGGCTGCACCACAACTTCTGCCCTGCTGCTAAACATGAGAGAGAGGCAAGAATTAGAGGCAATCACTCTGAGGCAGGTGAACTCCCCCTTGGACTCTCTGTGGCAAGATGCAGACCAGAAGCTGCTCTTGTGCAAGATTCATTGCAAAGCCAGCTAGGGCAGGAGGAGTCTTCAGGCAATCTTATTGCACCAGCTTCTTGCTGTCAAGGCTGGCTCCTCCCTGTCACAACTGAAGCTGCTGTGAAAGGTGATTCTTTCTTTGGCCACACCAACAACTTCTGAGATCCATTACGATCCTGTTCCCCAGGCTCCAGTCCCAGCTTGGCCTCTCCTGCCCTATTCATAGGCAGGACTAGGGGCTTTAGTTACACGAGATTTCAACTAAAATTAACTGCATCCTCTCACTGATGCCAGTTAGCATAGGAGAGTAATAAGCACAGATTTAACTTTGACTAATACTGGATTTGATCCTTAGAATAAGGTAGATGCCTAAACAGTAGTTGAGCCATAGCTTTGTAGATGGCTGAAACACTGGCAGATCTTTGACTAAACTCATTCTGGGATACTCTGCCTTTCTTCCCACAGCACTGACCTCATTCTTCTGAGATGAAGGTAGAAGAAGAAGGAAGAGCTGCTGCTATCCTTTAGGGATATTTGGCTGGTCATGTCAATGGCGACGATTTGAATTACCCTTGTCTTTTTCATCTCTCTCTTCCATACTCTTCCCTACAGTTTTTTTGGCAGAAACTGTAGCCAATTCAGTGGAGAAGCAAAAGCAGAGTGGGGAGCAACACACACCTGGTTTTCCAGGAGGAGATGAAAAACATTAATTTACCTACCGAACAGCAAGTAAGAATATGCAGATTCAATTTAATAATCTGTTAGGAGAAATACACACTGTCTGTACTTGAAATTTGATCCATACAGCCACTGAAGAGTTTAGAAATTGCTTCTTTCACGTTGGTGTGTGTGCATAGCAGTGGTTAGCTCAGTAGGCATTTGCTAAAAGTACTGTTCATTTCAGATAGTTCTTGCCATTTTAGCTCTGGAAAAAAAATCTCACTTTTTGTACCTGTATGAAGTATTATTTAAAAGTCAAAGACTTGTGGTTGCCTGGCAACCTATAAATGAAGCCTTTGGAAAAGGAACCTGAAAGGAGGGACCTATTGAATATCGGTCTTCTTTCTATATTTTGTAAATTAAGCTATCACACAAAAGTTGTCAAATATAAATGGGTCTTCCCACTCTAAAACTAGTTTATAGTTGGAAGTATTAGCAAAATACAAAAATATAAATACATTTGTATAAATAAATAAAGATGGTAAACCTTTTTACTCTCCTGGCCCAGCCTGTAGCCTAACCTGACCTGCAAAAAAAGCTTCAGCTCTCTTTGAAAGGCTGCAAGCCTTTAAGTAAATTTAATTAATTTAACAGTACTGGATAAGAACAGTTAGAAGAGTATGCCTGAGTAACTGGTGCAGTCAGGCCATTGCTATTTTCTCCATTTCAGGCGCCAACCCCATGGAAAAACTGCCCTGACCTCCCATCAGAGATCCATCAGGACCTCAATGCTGGCATTTGTCCAGGTAACAATATGTTGAGAAAACATTTTAATTTTAATTGCTTTTAATTCTGAAGCATAACCTGACTCTAAATGTGAACTGGAGAACATTATAAGTGTTAGAGAAAGCAGGATGAAAACTGAAGAGTGAAATGCCACACAGAGCTTTCTGAATTGGGTGGTAAGCACAGGCACAAAGGCTGCTCTTTCCTCTTGAAATTCTTTGCCAAACAAAAGAGGAAACTCAGACTGTTCTCTGCAGATGCAGCAGCAGCAGCACAGTCACAAGCACCTGAACACATCTAGCACACAGATGTCTGATTTGGTGTTAATATTATTTCTGATGTAGATTAGAGGGACAGATGTATAATCTGGAACATCCAAATTGTCTTCTAAGGCATTAAGATAATCAGTAAGAACTTCCTTTTTATTGTTGCTCATTCCTCCTCCTGTCCCTTAAAATCTAAAGCAAGAAAAAATTAAAATAACAAACCCACACCAATCTTAAAAAAAATTAAAAAAATAAAACAAAAACAAAAAATGAGACTGAAGTATCACAGTTGATGAAGTTCTGTGGCACATTACCAAAGACTTTATTATCTCTGGAAGTGCAATGGCTTTTGAAGTAAATAAACACTTAGACCTGCCATATTGTAGAATGACCTTACTTAACGGAGGGTCAGACCCCAGTTAACAGCTAGTGCCTATAAAGAAGAGAATGGCCTTAAAATGTGCTTAAACGTTTCCTTTCACAGCTCCTACCAACAGTTACCCCTCACCCTCCCACAGAGATGTCTGTTCTCTCCGCACTCGGCTGAGAGCGCTGTAAGAAGGCAGGTGGCAGACAGGGCTTTGTGTTTGCATGGTTACTTCCCACTGATGTAACTAGTGGAGCAGAAGTGGTAAAAGCTAGAGACACTGCTCATCTCTCTGGTAAAACCTGGACAATTCAGAGTAGGGTGGGATGCCAACAGTCCTGCGTTGTTCCTGAATGTACACACTCTTACAGAAAGAACTGTAAAGGCATTAAAGAAGCGCTCACGTGTTCCTTTTGAATTACATAGATCACCAGGTATAAGTAGGTAAATAGGCTCAAAGAAGGAAAAAATCCCTGCCTGGCTTAACCCCACCTGTAACAATATTCTTCAGAACTTCTTGGAATAATAAAGAAGAGATGATTAAAAAAAATGAAGTCCCTTCCTGCTACTTTATCTTTACCATACAAATAAGAACAAAAAAGGCTTTGCAGTGGTGCAATCAAAATTCATTCTTCCTGGGGTTTGTTCTTTGAGGCAGGCTACAGAAGTTGCTGTGCTGGAAGATGCTAACAAGAAAGAAGACTATTGTAAGCTTTGTTATCTACATTATAACAATGGCTAGTTCATCAATACAGATTGGAAAAAGACCTGCTAGAGCTACTGTTTATTACACAGCACTTCCAACCCTGTCAGGGAAAGAGTCTTGTGGTAGAGTAATTACAGTAATATCAGACTCTGTTTTTTATCCCCCCAAAAAACCCAAGTCCTGAACCCAAAGCTGTTTTTCCACAGAAATGTCATGTCCCAGAATCACCATAAAGGCTTTTTGATGACTGAAACCTGTGATACTGAATTCATAGAGGAACAGAGCGCTGGCCTGGGTTCCATTGCTGGTGAAAAGATGGAAAGCAATCAGATCCCTTCTGAAAACTTGAAAGCTTAGCAGGAGAGAAAACAAAGTACAGCAGGACTTCACAAATCACTAGGTCCACAATGATAAAAATGTTTAACTTACTTATAGAGAAGGAAATAAAATTTTCCTAGTCTTGAAACACAGGCAGTGTTCTAGCTGGATGCACTGGCCAGATCCAGCAGTCATTAAATACTCAGGAAAGACAAATAATCAAATTGCATATGGCTACAGATTACTGAAGTAACAAGTCCACCAAGTAGTACTCAGCCTTAAGAATACAAAGAAGAATGTAAAAAAACTTCAACCCTGTATTATTTAAAGATACACCCCTAAACCCAAAGACCTTTCATAAGATTCTTGCAGATGAAATCAGAAATAAGACTCTAGTTAATTTTAGCAGATGCCCATAGGTAGCCCTTAAACTATTATTATTACTTACCTGGAAAATGGAAAGAAGGAAAAAAAGATTGTATTATAATGACTTTCATTTTCTTAAGCCAAAAAAGCACCAGCAGACTAAACAAGCATATATCAAATACCATCAGGTACGTTTCTTCACTGAGTTCAGTAAAAAAAAAAATAAAAATCAACAGAATGCAGTTGAATGCCCAGAATGTAGTACTCTGCACCATGCAGTGCAATAATTATGCACAATTAAAGCCTACTGTGCAATTTTGTTACCATAAAAGCTCACTGACTCACACCAATTGAAAAACCTAAAACGACCTACTGCAGAATCACTTTCCACAATTAAATGCCAATTCACAATTTCATCTCCAGGGCCAAAATACATTCCTCAGTTTGGTCCAATCTTTTCACAGTTTGGTGTTTAAAGCTCAAGCTCTGTAAAAGTGAACAAGAATTAGCACTAAAATCGCTTTGAGAACAGTTCCATGTTTCATTGCTAGGAAATGCTCTTCTGATTCCCCTCTTGGAGGCTCATAATGGGTACTGAATAATTAAGACCATCATGAAGCTTTTTCAAAAATTTTAGAAATATAGGAAGGCTGTGTTCACACTCACAAGAACGAACAGTACATACTCATTTATTTGTGTGAAGTCCACAGCATTTAAGTGCATGCTTCTGTTTATTATTTGATGCCTGGCAATTCATTTAGCCTACACGTTCACTTGGAGCAAAGATACCACGGAGGCCAGCTGAATACGGTTCCTTTGCAGACCTCACAAAACAAGCACCTACTTGCCTCTCCCCTGTGCAATGAAACCACACAAAGGCCACGGCACCACGGGGCCTACGGGAGAAATAATGGCTCACAGTCCATGAAGTCCAGGAAAGTACACCTCTAAAGCAATCAAACTAGTAATTTCTATACTGGTTTTCCGAGCTTATTTACCCAGTCACGTTGATGATCACAGCATGTCAGCTGTCTGGGACAGCATCATGCTAAAGCCAGTGGTCAAATACATTTCGTGGACATTTATGTTGGGCACAGTGTGATGTCCAGATGAAACAAAGGCAGTGTTAAAGCAAGTCTGTGGAGACCACATAAGCAGATCAAAATGAAACAGCACCAACATAAGCTTATGTTAATAGAATTATGACTTCAAGGCCGTTCTGACAGGTCCTTGAGAACCACTTCACATCATTTAGGCAACAGACAAACATTTTGTCCACAAGAACCCATGGGCGTGCGGACGTGACTACAAGGACACTGAAGGACAACGTGACGGAAAGACACAGGGAACAGATGTTTCCTTATGGGGAAGGAATAAACTAACAGAGCCAGACACTGACTCGATGCCTTGGACACCTTCTTAACTCCAAACTGCCCTCTAACCCCCCCGTACCCACACACACGGGTCCGTGACAGGAGCCTCCGAGTTTACCTGGCCCTCCTGGCATCAGGAAGCTGAGGCGCAGCCGCTGGGGCTCCCTCTCCGCAGCCATCGACTCCAAAACCCTCCAGAAACGTGCCCGACTCCAGACCATGACCAAAACCCCTGCAGCCCTGGGTGTGTGTTGGCGGCAGGGGCTGCCTGCTGCCAGACGCGGCCGGTTCTGGCCGGCTCTGCCAGCGCCCCACCCCAGGGCACAGCTGAGCCCGTCAGCCACGCCAGTGGCTCCTCTGGAAAGAGGCATTCAAGAAAGGGCAAGAATGCCACAGAGGAAGGGAGGAATGAGGAAAAAAGTGTGAGAAACAGCCCAGCACGTGCCCGGGTCTGGGAAGGAAGAGGTGCTGTCAGTGCCCGAGCAATAAATTAATTAATTTTCCCCAAGTTGAGTCTGTTGTGCCTGTGAAGGTGATTGGGAACTGATCCCATGAGATTTTTCCTCTTCTTTTGTCCCCTGGTCCTGTTAAGGAGGGGGAGCAAGAGCTGGGCATCTGGCCCTCAGCCAAATTGCAAATTCTATGCATTTAAGCCCTTCAACTTCAGTCAATATTAGACAATTACTTCATTATTGCATCTTACATATCTAGACCTGTTTCCTAAAAGGAATTTTAATTACACACTCCAGGATGATGATCCATTGATGTGTCAGATACATCTTTGCCCTTTCTGACTGACCACGTCCTCTAAGGCCAAGGAGGAATACTGAGCTGAACACCAGGTTATTAGGTTAGGCTTCCTGCATTTATCTTGTAATTGTCTGAATATTTTAATAACTGTGCATAACACGATACTACTATTAGTATGATATTAACATTGCTATTTAGAAAAATCAACTCATACAGTGTATATGTGATAATATGATCTCTGGTTGATAACCAACCACCTGAAGAGTGAATCAGCTTCCTAATTCTTGCAGCATTCTTCATTATAAGGTGTCTCCACCATAACAGGTCCTCACCTTCCTTTCACTTGGGACAAATGATAATTGAATGGAGTGAATGAAACTAGACTCTGAACACCAGACCAGCCTGCTAGCCTGCAAAATCCTATCCTGTTGCTTGAGCAAGATGGACATTTACAGGCCACTGACTGGAGCCAAGATGTTCCATTAGTTGTGTACCTTTCTCTCAAGCAACTGCAGGGAAAAAAATTGCCAACCCTGAATTTTAAATAAAAGAACAGATGACCAGTAAAGGAACATCAATAGCCATGAATAAAACTAGCACATTAATGAAGAGTAAAGAATTATTCCAGTGTACATAACTGATTCTTAAAAGGGTGTTCTGCAGACAGACAGAAAAGTTAAAATAGTAGCAAGTATCTACTTACTTTGCAAAAGGAACAAGACTAGTGACAAAACTAGTCCCAACAGGAAAAACAATATTTGTAAGGTTAAAGAGCAGTCTGCCCTTCTGCTATCCTGGCACGTGTTGTTGAGCCACATCCAGAAATTTATAACAATCACGTAGCCATGAAACTACTAAAATCAAGAAGCTATGCTCCTTAGTTACGGAATTATTATCAATAATATTGCTATTGTTAACAATAATACAATTAATAAGCTGTTTTTAAAATATAATATTAAAAAACACCACTCCAAGTACAGTGTAGAGAAGAAATGAGGCAGCAATTAAGATAGAAATATAAAATGTAAAACTGTATTATTTTTGGGCAGTGGGCAACCAAGAAGCTATGCTAAATACAAATAATTAATTATTTTTATCTACATTGCCTCATGCAATCAGCAGAGAAAGACAAATCTCTGTTGCTCCTACTTTCACTTCCACTGTAATGATGAGCCCCAGGTAGATCTTCCCTTCCAATCAATTTTATTTTGCTACCAAAAAAATCCAGAAAAATTACAGAATAAATTTAACAGAAAGTAAGGGCCACATTTAGAGACAGTAATGTACCCACTGTAGGGCTTACCTGCAGATTATTCTTTAAGATCAGATTTTTTAATCAATATAAATTAGTACAGCTCCATTCAAATAAATGGAGCCATGCCTTTTTGTCCTGGTTGATGATCCAGCCTGTAACATTCTTGGAATAAGTGGGATTTTGTTCATCTGAACAGAGACTCAGTGGGATACCTGTGAGCTCAAAGTCGTAAGTCAGTATTCACAGCAACCAGAGCTTCACACCACACCTGCTGAGATGTCTCAGCTATCCTGAATTCTCCAAAAGTTCGTTTTGTCTGCAAAAGTGAAAAACCCTCCCAATACAGCAGCAAATTCAGAAGGGGAGGAGGAACACCCTGTTTTTAAAGGCCATAAAATGCAGAGAAATCTCAACTCAGTGGAAAGGTATGTGGGCAATTTCTGAGATATGTCTTCAGAGAACTACAATATACATGTAATTATCCCTTCTGTAAAAGAAACATTTCAGACTCCCAACTTTTGGAAGCTAGACTATCTCCAAGGACTAAGTTTGTGCATAGAAAGATGGGGAGAAGGAATATGCAGTACTGGGGGACTACCACGTGATTAAAAACCAGACAAAAACCACACCAGGGTACCACTATAATCAGTCCATTTACCAGTGGAGGAATTTCTCTTACCTAACAAGAGCTTGATGATTTGCAGGGTGCAGCAAAAGCATTTTTAGAGGCACATGAATATGTTGAGAGGCAACAAGGTGGCTCAGAGGAAGCAAACTTTCAGTCTCAATAAACTGTGGGTGGAGAGTGATGAGATACTGCTACCAGGATGCTTTCAAAATGTTTTTTAATATATGAATATTTTTCTGAGGCATAAAAATTAATATGCAGTTATCTCCTGGCTGTTTTGATGCTGCAAGCTGCATCTGGGCTAGGGGGACACTGAACATAAAAATTATTTCACAGCTTTTAAAAAAAATAGCTCATAGAATAATTAAACATGGAAAATGCTGGGTCTAGATTGGGCCTGGTTTTGTCATGATTCCCTGTGAGTTATCTCCTGGCTACGAAAGCAGTTCAGTAGGTGCACTCTAAGTAGGAGAAATCTCATTACAGGTTCTACATTGCAGCACTAAAGGCCTAACCATGGAGAAGACAATGATGAGGTGACTCTCCAGAATGAGACATATTTCTGAACATAGATTAAAAAATCAAGAGCACTGTGTTCAACAGACTCCAACTAGTATTACAGTGTTTGGCCAACTCTAGAACTTGAAGATCAGCCTCTGCCTTACTGCACTTCGATGAGGACTGCTGCTTAGTGTAACACTGAGTGCCCTGACTTCATCTCAACATTGCAACATGACCTGTTAGGTTCCTGTGAATTTGATATGAAAGTTATGTCATCTCCATATATTGGTATCTCCAGGGTTCACCTCATCAAAGTCAAGTTAATTTACAGATATATCCTTTGTGAAGGAGCTTTTAGACTTTGGCCCTATCTGGTCCATCTTTTCCAGCTTTGGGAGTTGCTGATAACTACCTTAAGAGACAGAATTAGGACTTGCACAGCCTTCACTTTGCGTTTGAGCCATCCTATTAACCTCTGTCCCTACCTCTCTCCTCCTCGTTTTACTCCTTTTCCTATCTCCTACAGCTGTGTTTTGTTGGGAGCCTAGGTCAGCTCCCCAAGCAGTGTGAATCCCAGCTGTAGCTTCTACCTTTTCTACCTCTCCATGACTGTGCCCCTGCTACACTGGCCCCTTTGATACAGGCACAGCTTCTGTAGTAGCAGCAATTGAGATAAACTGACATTTGTTACATTGAGGAAATAAGTCTTTTAGCTGTTTGGAGCAATCCCTACTCCCTTTTAAAACAGCTAAAATACTTCCTTTAAAAATCTAACAAATAGCAGTTAATCTTCATTGGTGTCTCTGCAGCAGCATCTGTATTAAAGGTCCTAGCCCAGCAGTGGCAGTAGTGCTGATCTATTAGTGTTGGCGTCTCTAGTGAGGACTGATTAAGGACTTTGGGAAGTGGACTGACTGCCCAAGTAGCACAGGTTGGGCAGGGCAGGAGGAGTTAGGGAGATTTAAGGGAGCAAGAGAGAAAAGATGGCTGTGTTGCTGTGGGGCCTGGGCAGAAACCCGCAGGCAGTCTGAAGGAAGTATGAGCTACAGCTTTCTGTCCAAGCCCCACAGCAACCTTGCCAACTATCTGTTAACATGTTTTTACCTCATAAAGAAATAAAATTATAATCACTACTGTAATTTTAGTAAAGGGAAAACCCAAACCACTGAAAGCTGAAGGGACTTTCCCCAAGTATAATCAGTAATGATAAGGAAGGGGAAAAGGCAGTACTGTGTCCACTGTCAACATTCAAAGCAGCACATAGAAGACCTAGTCCTTGGTACAGGTCAAATTCAGAAGGAACACAATGGAGCTGACTCTAAGACTGTAGTTTCTTTAGCCTGTTTTGAGTTTACACACAGCAACCCTTGTCTCAAAACGATTACCCTCTATTAAAAACAAAACTAAGTATAATGTTCTCTAAATGTATCAAGGTCTCATATACTGCTAGGTGAAACAAGCAGCTTTGTTAAGAGCTTTCTTGAAGCCACACTTGAAGGCCAACGTACACTTTCAGATTAAATGGTCTGGTACCTGAGGAGAAAAGCGCAAAGCCAAGATTCTCAACTCCTCTGTACCTGTGCCACTTCACTGTACTGCTAGGATGCCTCTGTTGCCAATTTTGCAGACAATTCAGCATTGAACAGTCTTTTTTTAAAGCTGAGAGAAAAAAAAAGAGAAAAATGAAGAACTCATAAAGGGAGACAGAAATGTGGCAGTTTTAGAAATCACCTGCAAAGGGAGGAGGTAGATTGGCAGGTATAATGGCAGACCAGAGCCATAAAGCAGAGACATATCATTAAAAGCATTAAATAGATGTTTTGAAGAATTACTTTGGCAGAGAGCCAACACAACATTAGGACTATTTAATGACAAACTCTGTGTGTCACCAAGCCTTTGTATCAGTGAGACCCCTACAAGCAAATTAGTGTTTTTCAAAATAATGAAACACTTCTACCATTTAAGTTTCTCGGTGTTCTGAACTTTTAATCCATGAGAATTTGAAGGTTACTCATCCACGCTTCACAGAACAGTTAAGATTATCACTAAATTGTTCTGTCTTCAAGCTGTAGCAAGAGCTCCAGCTTGATGCCCTACTCTCAAGTACAAAAGGAACAGACAAGGATACAAATCATTTCAACTCAGGCTGACTCCTTTTGCAAGAGCTCTGGTACACCTCATTCAATGGACACCCATTTTGCATCTCCTAGACCAAAGAGCTGCTCCTTCCCTTACCATGGCTCTGCAGCAGCTCCTGGTACATCAACATTTTTGCTCTTTTTCTTCTCTAGGTTAGGCTGGTCCTGATTGCCCCTTTGAATCTCAGAACAGACACTGGCTTAGTCCTTAACCATTTCCTTGAGAAAATACTTTGGTGAGAATCTGTTACCCTATTCTAGGAATTCATTATTCAGGTGCCTTTCTTCCTACACTTGGAATTTTCTGTGGTCAACATACTCCTGTATGAAGAGTAGTGAATCCAACTTCATTTTTAAGTACTTCTTGCTTGCAACAATGAGTCACTTCTGTTAAACAGCACCAGCAAAAGAAGGACAGATGGAGACACATCAGCTTTTACCTAATGCTGAAAAAGGGAGGTAGAAGTCAGCATCAGCGCTTCTGTCAAAATGGCTTTAAAAAAAGACATTTGTTACATTACTAATACAATTCCATAATATTTTAAAATATTTATACTATAAACTAATGATGTCCTCTCAAATTAATGAAGAGTCTTCTGTACCTTCCTTTGTGAGTAAGGATACACATAAAAAGGCAAAGAGGACTTGGGGAAAAGGATGCATTAAGACCAAATTCCCTTCTTCAGGGGTTCCCTGCATCAAACTTCCTCTTCACCTCCCACTCCTCTCAGATCACATGTTCAATGGCCGGGAACCTGTCTTGGGGCATTGCTTACCTCTTTGCCTGCAACACCACAGCCACAACAGCCATCAATTTATAACTGGATTTTTTTTTTTCATCCAATGGAATTAAAAAAATAAAATGGATTTCCTGGCAGATGAGCTTCTTTCTAAATGGGAACACTCATAGATAAACAGAATGCTCCTTTGAGTTCCTTTGTGTAAATGTACACATGAGGTTTTCATCATCATTAGCAGCATGATCCTATTACTTAAATCAAAGAAGCCTAATAAATGGCACAACACTGGAA
The DNA here is from genome assembly GCF_020740795.1 of Apus apus. NCBI lineage: Eukaryota > Metazoa > Chordata > Aves > Apodiformes > Apodidae > Apus > Apus apus. The sequence continues at coordinate 8,122,130 of NC_067287.1, forward strand.
GCTTCCCACAAAGAAGGTTCCCATATTTAGATAATTAAGGAATCTTTATGGTATGAACATCTTCATGTTGCAGCAGATTGTAACACAGTCGATAACGCTACCAAAAAAAAATTCCTTAGAGCTTGAAAACTCACCAACTAGAACTGGGTTTTCTTTCACACAAGCTTGCAGTAGGGGCTGGGAGCAGAGGGAGGGGAATAACAGGGGAGGAAAGGAAGAAGAGCTCACATTGAGGTAATAAATCATTGTTTCTTTGGAAACCTTAAGCCTTGTCAAGTATTGTTTTTTTTTAAATCAATATAAATGGGATATACTTGGGTTGCAGATATAAATAAAACCCAAGAAAACTGTCTCCCACATACATACTATTGATAGAAGAGAAAGTTTGAAAATAGGATTTAAACCAGTTTTCTCAGAAGCTTTAAACCTCACCTACTAGCAAGTGACACGGAGCTTCTGGCAAGAGGCAGTTTCATGTATGAAATGTCTCTTAAACTGAAGAGTATACAGAATAGAGTAAGAGAATATGTCAACAAATTAAGTGCTGGAAATTGAAAGCAATCTAGCAAGCCTGCACCAGCTTGTCCCATTTATTCAGAAAGGCATCAGATGTCAACATATCACAGAAAATAGTTTGGATCTTACTGGCGTAATGGAGTAAAAATACATGGATTCACCTTTTGGGTAAGGAAAAAAACCCAAAACAAACAAACAAGCCTCCCACAAAACAAAACCAAACCCTAAACAAACCACAGAACTACTCCTAATCTCAGTCATTTACCCAGTAGCTCCCGTGCTCTCAGGCCTAGTGAATGATGGCAAACCACTGCCAACTCCTGGCCTTCCTTATGCACTTCCACACATCTTTTACCCAAACTTAGGCTGAAAAGCCTTCATTTGGCTCTGTGACCAATTGCCCTCGCCATTTATGCAGCCAGTTGTCCACTCAGCACAACTGCAAGTATTGATGTAGCCTAAGAAAGTGATACATTTTAGGTTAAGTTTGTTTTAACAAGAGAGCCTGCCAAAAACGGAAAATGATTCCACATTTTACATATCTCTAGGACTTAAAATGGAAGGATCACACAATGACTGGGATTCTAGCCCTCAGTCATGACACTAGATAAAAAGAACAGGCACGCGCTCTTGCCAAGTTACCTTTGCAAGTCCATACAAACTTCTTACACCAACTCACTTCAAAATCTTAAGTTCCATAATTCCCATTGCTTGTCAGGAAACACAATGAGATGAACTCCATATTAATGAGTTAAAATATCCCCTCAAAAACATAAGTATTGAAGTGCACTACAGCCTTGACTAAAAAATGTTGCTATGTTAAATGTCTCTCAAAGTTCTTTGCCAAGTAAGACAGAACAAAGAACTTTCCACACTGCAAAAGGGGCATATTTACTTGTCCTTTTGTTGTCAAAAAAAAGTTGTTGCACAAGTGTCAGTTTCAGTGGATTTCTATAAACTCTTTCTAGAGTGGAAGTGTTTTTCAAAGCAGCTAAGTAAACAAGTTTCTTACCATAATTTGTTAGTCTCCTGTAAAAAAGAAATAGCCACAGGCTTGTTATTCTTCAATTTTAATAGTTATTCCTGGTACTGCCACATTCACAAAGATATTGCAGTCACTGTGGGAGCAGCTTCCATGAAATAACTGTTTTGATTCTACCGTCCTCACTCATTACAAATTTTCATGTTAGAAATTAGGACACAGCAGTGGCAGGGAAGCCCATGGCTCTCCCCCATGGATCTGTGAAGGTGAAGATGGCTCAGACAGGCAGGAATCCTCCCAGCATTACACTGTCCCAGGTCATTAGCTAAAGTGCCATTTGCTTCATGCAGTCTTACTTCTTTCTCCATGCTGTGATTTGTATTTGGCATGATGTCTTTCTGCCTATGCTTATAACTTTTCTGAGAAACTCTGGTCTAAAACATAAGATTCACCTACTTGGTACCTACATTTGTCAGTAACATCATATGGCATTTTTGCATATTTTAGATATGGCACAGCAATGATCCTCTTGTTTTAGTATAAAAACTGGTTCGTGCTACAGCTGTGCAGCATCACTGCTTATGTCAGTACACAGAATTGGGTTGCGAGTAATCAGACAGCTCAGAAAACCTATGGTAGGAAAAGATCTTCTAATTTTCATATTCAGTATTCAGGTAAATGCCCATCATTCCCTAGAGATTTTTAATTATTAAAGACACAGAAAGTTCAGCTGCATGAAGGAAGGTCAACATCTAGTCCTAGTTAACTCAAAGAATCAAAGATAATAAACAGGTAAGTTAATTGTCTTTTTACTACTTAAATAATTTCTTATACTAGAGTTGAGGAATGCACTAGAGAGACTGAAACTACCGTAGCTCCCCCTGCTGATGAAACCTTTTACAGAACCAGAATGATTTGGGTTGGAAGTGACCTCAAAGATCACCTAGTAAAAATCACCCGCTGCTCTGAAGATGGATTAAAAATTGGTATTTTATTACTTAAAATACCAGACTAAGATGACAACAAATTATAACCTTTCGGCATCCTGGCTGACTCCAGATAAAATGAGATCCTGAGACTCATTTTCAGGTTGGAAGAGGGGAAATAAGCAGGTAAATTCAAGACCTTTTCACCACTATGATATTCCCTGAAGGCAGCCCACCCTTAATGACCAGTCATTTTTTCTTAATGGATGGTATAAAATACATTAGGCATTAACCCCAAACCAAAGATTTATAATCTTTATTGTTTACTTACATAAAATAAATATAATACAGAAGAAAAACAGCACACCCATTGATTGCATTACACAGGCTGTTCCTCAGAATACATTGTATTTTCTTCTCATTAGCCCTTTTATAGGGTTTTGGTGTTGGATCTTAAGAATTTCAATTTATAAATGTATTAACACAAGAACAATCCCCCAGTTTTCACCATTACACATTTCAAATATTCATATATATACTGCTTTTGCTAAAAATATATAAGCACTGTTCAATATTTGCAATATAGGCCTTTAATTTCAATTCATTAGATCTCTATTAATATAGAGAATTTAAAAATAATTAATAGCTTAAAACTGATTTTAATTAAAAATACTTAATCTGTATTTCTCATTTAACTGGCCCCCCTCAGTAAATGAAGTGACAGGACAAAGACACACTAGGCAAAAGCCAATGTTAATTTTCAAAAAACAAATGGTCTAAGTTCTGGTCCTTGCTTCACCTGTGTAATTCTGGAATAATGGAGACACCAACTTGGTATAAAGAGGGAAAGAAGAAACCAAAAGCCAGAGTTTCTGAAGAGATACGAATCTTCACATTTACTACTGCCATTCTTCTGTTTTCTTGGCTTAAAATCACTGCATCAAGCCACGGTTATATATTCTTCTCTGCATGAACATACTTATCATTAAATGGAAATAGAATAAAAATGCTACATTTCTTTTTTATCAAAAATAGATCAAGGTTTAACACACTCTGAAATCAGGTATTTAAGTGCAAATGCAATACACATCAGCAATTCTGGTTCTAGTTCAACTAAGGAACTGGTTAAAAGATGATGTTCAACAGTGTTTTGTAGAGGTATCCCTGTAACCAGCTGTGCTCTCAGCACATCTGAGTTATCAGCAAACCGTGAAGACTTCATGTAAATGCATTTTCTTCCATTGAAAGTTCTTCAGTTAAAACAGCTTCTCCTTTAAAACCGTCACTCAGAACTCACTGAAACTTAGTACAAAGCATAATGCCACAAGGACAATCAAAACTGCTATTGATTTTGTGCAGCATTTAATGCACAAAAGTTTTTCACAAACCAATCAGTATAAACAACTAAGAAAAGATTTCATAAACAATTTTGTTTTACTAATACCCACTTCAAAGTGAACTTAGACACATTTTAAATCATTACCAGGACCCCTTCAGCTATACAATGCTGAAGTTGGATTGCACACTCCTATTACACTTCTCTAATTCCATTCAGATGTCAACTTAAACAATTGGTTAAGCTCTCAATATAGCTTTGTGTGAACAGCCTGTCATAATTTTCAATTGACAGAACACTCATTTGTAATGGGGTTCTATGTGGGACTTGGTTACACTTCACAAGAAAAACCAACTCAAAACCATAAAAGCTCCAAAATACTCCTCAGTATGTACACTCTCCAAATATAGTTTTCCATTTATTTTTTTTTTTCAATTTAATTTAGGCATTCAGCTTCAACATGAAATTGTTACTTAAAACATCTACTTTCTATATTAAACCAAGATCAACCAGAGAGATCAATCCAGTACACTACTGGCTAAACAACTTCCTGTACGTGAAAACCCTCATGATTTTTCAGCTGATCCCAGATGCTGCCCCATAACCTTATTTTCAATTAAGATTTTTGTTTGTATTTTATTTTCAGAACTTTTTTATTCTTCTCCATTGGGAAAGGGATAATGTTTGGCTGAAAAGCCTTAGCTAGGGGAACAGCAGGAAGGGGAGAGAAAAAAAAGGAGATTCTAAAAATATTTTAGAAGTTACTCATTGTAAGAGGAACTAGTTTAAGTGGCATGCAAAAGGTCAGATTTAGATAGAAGCGTCAACTGTAACACAGACAAGGAAGAAAAGACTTGTCAGCTAGCAATAACAGCAATACATTGAAGGACATCTCTAATTAAAATACAGTAATTTGCATATTATAAAGTTAGCTCTATATTAAATAGCTACATCCCCTCAGTTTGACAGGTATGGGGTTTTGTTTTTTGTTCGGATGTTGGGGGTTTTTTTTGCACTGTGGGACAACTTCAGGAACATTCATGAAGAACTATAGAAACATCCCTGTATTACTATTTCTGAGGCAATTCCAGCATCATCACATTTTGTCTGTGGAACATACATTTTGTGCACCTTCCCTGACACATCAGTCAAAAGTTCATTAAAAAAATAACACTGGATGCAAACTTACAAACTGAGATGCAGTTAAAGAACTCTGCACTTTTATAACTAAGCAGCTGATTTCTACAAAAATTCTCAGAGAAAAGCCTTTTATGCTTTTTAAAAGTAGGAAGTGAAAAACAGAGGAAATTCTGGATGGATTCCACATCACAGCAGGCATTCCAGAAAAAGTCTGGTTACCTACCAATACCAGATGTAATGATGCAATACTTTCACTCAGAGGAGTGTGAGAACACAGGTAACTAAGCAGAGTCACACTTATATGTTAGATTTCTAAAAATATAGAGAACTAGGGCAGGTAAAATACAATTACAGTAGCTTTACCTAGAGAAGAAATGCCCTGCTGGATTCTTTGAGAAGTGTATGTAAGTGGAAATGTCAAATCAGAAATCATCAAGAGAAAGTTATCCTCAAGGTTATGATCCCTACGATGACATGTTCTCATCAACAAAAAAATGATCCTAGAATTATCCAAGTATGCAACTGATCAATTTTTTTTTATACAGCTGGATTTTAAAGAAAATTAATGTAACAAGATAAATTTGCCTTTTAAATAATTAAGCTGCATGTTGGCAATGTGGAAATAGTTACAGTAGCATGTTTACCATTTTTACCAGCACGAAAATCCCTCAAATATGTATTTCTGAAGTCTTAAAGCAAATAACTCCAAGTGTATCCTGCAGACAGAAATACTGCGAAGGCATGAAGGTCACCCTAACTGCAGAGTTTCTTTTCAATGAAGTTTTCTTTTATTAATGCTGTCTATTATGACTCTGGTGGGCTTTGGATCAAATCCCATTCTAGCCACAGTAACTTCACTGGAAAAACAAATGAAAAATCCCCAAAGCGAAAAGACTATAAAATTTTGATGACAGAAATTAATATATTTGTGTCAGAAGATTTACACTGGTACTCTACCCCAGAATCAGATTATGTATTACTTACTAATTTTTAGGGTTAGGCAATGCTATCATGTCACTGCCATGCCATAAGTGCAGCTTCACAAATCAGCAGTGCAACTATTATTCTATATGGCGCATAGTACAGTAAACTAGGAAACCACACATCAATTGCAGCATCAGTTTAGAATGGATGTTTGTCCAAAAATTAACAAAGTGTTGGGCAGACTGCATTTTATCAACACCTCTAAAGGTTATCAATTTTCTCATCATTATTTTACCTGATAAGCCTAAGGAAGTTCATCATGAAAGTTAAAGTGATGTGAAATGTTTGAGTGAAACCTTAAAAGTGTTTATAACCATATTAAAAACAGGAATTAGTTATCAGCTCTCACAACACATGGTATCATCCATATTTCCCTGAGAAATCATACCCTGCAATAACCATGTAAATACAGCATTAATGCAATTCTGGACTAGACAAAAACAAAAAGTCATGTATAATGACTGTTTATGAGGAAACACTTAAATGCTACTGCAGTTCTAACTATTGCATTGCAGACACTACATAAGGCAGTCATAAAAGAAATGGCAACTAACTCAAAACTTAATCCCAAATAAATAAAACTGATGAAAAGTACCATCCTGTAGTTAGCCATATAACTCACCATTGTGATATGAGCATTAGTTTGTTTCTTCATTCTTGAGTATGCCTCTTCTTAACTTCCTTCACAGGCACACAAACATTGTGCCTTACTGAGGCAAATTTTCATATGGAATTTGGAAGTGTGTCCATAAACTCACCCTACATCTAAAATTTAACTGGTTTCCCCTCTCTTCCCATAGCTTAGTTTAGCTTGGTAACTTAATATCCCCAAGACAGCAGGATCTTTGTAGGTAACAGGAATTCAAGACAGAGATGGGAACAAAGAAATGGTTTTAACACCATATTTAAAGCAATCATAGTTGTCAACAGCAGTACCTAGGCAGAACGGGATCATGAAAGAGAATGACAATTACAACAGCTCACAAGAAAAACAGTAATTTGCAGACTCTCCTGTGTTACTAGCACATTACAAGGACGTATGCAATGCATACACCAGCACATCAGGTCAGGTATCCATGGTTTGTCATTTCAAGAACATCCCTGCTTAACACTGTATTTCCACAAAATGGTGTTAGCAGTTGTACCACCACATTGAGATGACCAGGCAGTACCTTGGCCTCCCTGCTTCCAAGTTTCAGTGTGCAGGCCACTCCAGCCTAACTCCATGACAAGCCAAATCAGTCACATACTATAGCTCCTACCCCTCTATATGGATTTCCACAGGCAAAAAGCCAACAAGCAAAATGCAGTGCACACTGGACAACAGAAACATCGGGCCATCAGTATCTTCAGTGGCACTCATGTGCCCCATAATTTCCAAATAATTCTTCAGTACTGATGTTGCCTGTATTTCAGTCCTTTGCTGAATTCCTATTACATCTACTGCAGCCCCCTGTAGTAAGCACATTTTCAGCATGACTGAGACCTAACCAAAAGTAGCTAGAAAAACTAGAATCCTTTCTACCCCGTTGTTCTGGAATGCAGTACATAGTACCTCTAACTATGCAAGACTTGCCAAAACCCTAAAAGCAAAGGCATACTTACATGGTGTTTGGCAAATTATCATAATTTCCTCCAAATATGAAATACAAACAGCTCAAAAACCTCAATCACACACAGAAGAAATTGTTGGTTGTCTCCTAGGATTACAGGAATTAGTTCAACTGTTTGACAGAGCAACTCATGTAGTATTCATTTTCCATTTTGTAGGCATGGAAAATAACTGTTCTTTAAGCATCTAATGACATTCAAAGAAATGCTTGAGATAAAAATTTCATTCTTTTTAAGTGTGTGTGCTTCCTAGAAGAAATAAATCAGGATACAGACATTCCCAAATTGAAACTGTAAGAGCAAAGACAATTTATGCTAGCACACAGAGGGTAGAGCGTTTATGAGAGAGGTTCTTCACATTCCAGTTGTGTCATGAGGAAGAAAAAAAACCCAGCATGTCTCCATTACTTCAGAGGTACCTGAGAATCAAAGCTAAACCTCTTGTGCATTTACCAAGCACCCATTAGAGAGCTACACAATTTACATTTCAAATCCGACATTATAAAATATTATTGTACTAAAAATCACAAGATTTTATAGAAAAAAACTTCATCACATTCTATTAAATGCAGGAACAATGTTACATGTCATAGCTTCTGTAATTAGAACTAACACATTTCTTGTAACTACAAGGGGCACCGCTGTTTAAAAATCACTTCCAGAAGGACAGTTTGCTTTGTTTATTTTTAGAATACTGTACTTTAGTGCAAAAAGACTGCTCAAGCTACCTAGTGCCAGCAGATTAAAATATTTAAGTATCTTTAAACACAAAAAAGATTATTAACACATTTTTGTTAGAAACAAAAACAGTGGGAAGGCCCTACCTTTGAGTGTACTCAACAAAATGTTCCACGTTCCTGGTGTCAGAGACAGAATAATATGATCCTAGCTCTTATTTTTTTAACCTCTCAAACTAATGAGTAATTTAACAAAAGTCACCTATACGGGAGACTGATGATCTTTTTACTTTAAGCCACAAACACAAGAACACACAAAGAGCAACTGCCCATTATACATTAGAGCTCATATTCTACCCGTACGACTAATTTAAGGTATTGGATTATTTTGCTAAAAATACTGTAATTCCCACCTGAAAGCAAACTCAGTCTTCCTAGGCCACAAGTCTCAACTGATTCAAATTTGTAATTAATGCCTGGTATTCTATATATTTAGTATGAGCTCACTGAAACATATAATTAATTGAAAACAGACCTCAGCTTTTTATTGCCAGTAAGCCTTAATATTACTTCTTGGAAAAAAGCTGACCCTAACATCCTCTGTCATAATTTAGAAAAAAAAATAACGTTTAAATCAACACCAACTAAGGAATCTCTACTTACCAAAGAAATAACTGAAAATTCTATCAAAGTCAAATGTAAAATTATTTCTACATACTGCATTTTCAACCCCTTTACTTGTCAGGTTTGGGAATTAAATGAGAAGTTTCTCAAAAGGCAGTGAGGGGTTTTTTGTTTGCTTTAGATTTGTGGCTTTGTTGTATTTGTTTGGTTTTTTAAAATTCCTATTTCAGGTGTCCAAAGGACTTACTATCTCATCTTAGGGAGATGCCTTATATCACTAAAACTTGTAGTGTAATCCAGTATTACAAATTGGAAGGCTTAATTGATCAAGGTACAATATTTGACCAGAAAAGTCCCCCGGTTCTCTTTTTCTTCTCTACTACAGACTTCTACATTACATTCTAGCTGCTGCCTAATCAATCCTTCTAAATATATAGTTAGGCATGTTGCTTTCCTGCATCTCCTCTTATCTAGTAGCTGTATCCCCAAACTACAAAATTCTTTTGGAAGGTTCATTACTGAGTGTCAAAACATGAAAAGGCATTTGTGTTTTGTCATCTCTCTGTATTTGTGTGGAAGGATAGTAGAGGCAGCCTACATTATTAATAATCTTCTTATAGGAAGAGAATCTCATCTGAAAATCTGTCTTATATTCATTATTAAAAAATAAAATCCATCAAAAGCCAAACTTAACTATGTAAGTGTCTTATAGGCCAGAAGGTGAAAAATAGCACTGACTAGTTTCAAATACTCCTCAATATAATTACTCATAACTTTTCAGAATCAAATAGATAAGCGCTGCAGTGGATGGAAGATCAAGGTTGCAAGGAAATTTAACAATTTTAGAATAAATACATTAATGCAACTGGAAAAAAAAAAAATCTATGCAAACACCTTTAGCTTTCAGATTGTTTAGCAGATTATTGCAGTGCCAACCCACTGACTGAAAACTTTCTTTTTTTCACATCTGACATAATCTGGAATAAGAACAGGTTACAGAATCAGTCTCATTAAAACAACCACAGATTTTGAGAATATACACCCAAATGTACTGCAATTAGAAATATTTTACCAGTCACTAAGATTTTAAACAGTCCAGATTGTTAGGTAACAAAATTTTTTAAACACCGGCACCCATTGCCATTACAAGGTTTCTCAAAATTCGATAAGACAATATATATGTAGTGTTCCAGGACTGTAAAAAGATCCTGCCTCAATAATTACAAGAATTCACTTAATAAATTATTTTTCTATTTTCTTCTATTAATATGCAAATAGTTTATACAACATAAAAAAGTTAATTTGTACCTACTACAGGTAACATATCTATTTACCTTTTCATCTGAAAGCCTCTAAGACTTGATGATCTGCAAGCTTATTTACATAACTCATTTGAAAGTATTTTTTAAAAAATATTGTCCAGCATTTAACAAAATTGTGATTTAAAAAAACAGAAAGAAATCATTTAACAGCATTTGTTTTCTTGATTTTGTCAAGTAACTTCATCAGCTCAGTGTTATAAGGCAGGCTGGTTGTTCATATGGAATAAGACTCCCTATGGTGATAGGCATGTAGCAAATTTGTTCATTTATAAAACCAGATGAAAGCAAGAAAGAGTTTAGAGTTTCAAAAGAACTGAAACTTCTTAATTTTTCTACAAATTCAGAATAGGCACTGAAACATGATTCCTTAGGGACTTTTCCAGAAGATTGTCTCTTCGCTGGGCATCATTCCATTCTATAACTAAGAAGAAAAAAAAAAAATCTTGACTACACAATTAAAGATTACAGAAAAGGAGTCACCATATGTATTTGTTTCCATCTTATTAATAAAGGAAATAACTTGTGTGTTTTAATTTTAAGACATCACAATGTCTGTTCTGGTTAGAATATTTTGAATTTCCTTGTTAGATTTAAGCAACATCAGAAAAACAAAACTATACCTCTCATCATGCAATGCTGCACGTGTTACTTGAAAACTAGAGCCCTGAAGCACAGGCCTAAGACAGTCCTAAAATAGATCTATCTTTCTGCTCCAGGACAGTATCTACAAACCATGTGAAGCTCCTGTCAGAGTTTGTGTAACCTCCTCTTAGACAGGGGTATTTTGCAGACTCCCCTATTTGCTATTCTACTCCAGCTTCCCTATCCTTATAATCAGAAATATTTTCCCTAATACTTAATGTAATTTAACAACTTAATTCTTGTCAACCACAAGGACTCCTTCCCATTTTCTAGACCCATAGAGATAAATTCTGGTCATGTCCTCCAAACTTCCTTAAATAGTTTGTCATGAACTGCAATAGCCCAAACTCAGACCTTGACAGTATTAACAAGAGCTAAATAATTACTTCCTATCTCTTCCACACACACCATGCATACCAAGAAGTTTTATGCCTCTTCTGCATTATTGACTCATGTCCTTTTTTTTTAATGAATGTTGTATACTCTTAAGTAAAAAAACTACTTTACATTTCAAAACCATTGACCACAAACTGTAGCAAGATGAGAACAATGCTTGGTAACAAACAATAATTTTGAAGATAACCTTCAAAACTCTGTAAAAATGCAACCAATCCTCACCTTTCTCCATGTTGCTTGAAGTTTATTAAGCATAACTTTTATCTATGAACAGCTGTCTCCATCTTGTGAAACACCATGCATAGGAATGAGACTTTCACACTGCTCACTTTCTTCTGGCATTCTTAAAAAGAAAAACTTTAGTTATTTGAAGTTACACTGCATCAGTTGTTATGAAGCCAACACGAGTACTAAGTAAGCTAGTGGTTTGAACTGCAGCCATTAAAAATACACAAAGACCCCTTAATTCCATAAATTCTACTCAACTTTGCACAATTTTTGCTGCATGTTCTGGATAAAACAACTATTATAGAGACATAAAGGGAAAAAAACAGAAGACTGTGACAGCCACTAGAAACCTTATTTTAAAAGGTAAACAGACTTCACATCTTTCCATTTTCTGAGCATGACATAGGTTAATAAACAGCTTGGCAACTACCACTATTAAGAAATCGGTACACCCGAATATACAATTAAATTAAATTAAAATACATAGAGCATTAGTACTGTGGCATATAAAAGTGTAAAGGATACTGAAAAGGTGAAATAAGAGATAGGACTATATTTGGTGGCTGCCCTACCTCTGAATGCGATGTTTTCTACAAATAAAGGCAAAAATTCTTCTGATTCCCACCATCACTGGATCCCAGTTGTTGTAATGACATAAGAGAGTTGCAATGAAAAAGGAAAAAAATACAGGGACTGCCCCTGCAAAAAATAACCAGGAAAACTGCACCTGGAATTAAAACAAAAACACCATTCACTCAAATGCAAAAAAAAATAAACTGATATACTGTCCAATTATTACTGTAACTTTGAGATGAAGTCACAGAGTCACAGAATGGTCGGGGTTGGAAGGGACCTCTGGAGACCGTCTAGTCCAACACCCTGCTAGAGCAGGATCACCTACAGCAGTTCGCCCAGGAATACATCCAGACATGTTCGGAATGTCTCCAGAGGAGACTCCACACCCTCTCTGGGCAGCCTGTCCCAGTGCTGTGTTACTCTCATGGTAAAGAAGTTTTCCCTTATGTTTAGCTTGAACCTCCTGTGCTCCAGCTTGTGCCCATTGCCCCTTGTCCTGTCACTGGACGCTGCGGAAACGAGACTGGACCCTCTGAGAGACATCAGCAGAACCATGCCTGATCTCACCTGAAAGATGTGTGCACCTCTTTATTCATCTACGAATATACCATCACTGAGCGGTAGCTGCCAAAATCAATGCACACAGAAAGACCACATTTCATTTTAAAATGGCAGAGCACATTATTTGCCCAATTTAAACTAAATTCCACTGATATTTGTATCTATCTACTACTACACTCAAAAGTGATAATCTGAGACTGTTTAAAACTTAAAATTATAGAAAGTTAGAGAAATCAAGGATGCTAGAGTCTCAAAACACCGTTCGAGCTCACAGAGCAATGTGACATAAGCACGGCGCCCTCTTGTGGGGAAAATTTCCAAAGTTGAAGACTGGAGAAAAAAGGTAGTTTTGATACCTAGCACTGATGCTCTCAAAAATTGAATACACCACTGTTTTAAAACCCCTATGTTATCCTTATTGATTTTTAACAGAAATTAAAAAATACCAAGGTTACCAAAACGAATATTTAAATAGTTGTTAACAATTTTGTTGTAGTTTCTTCAGATTCAGATTTATGCTAGATTACAGAATCATACAGACCCAGAAAGTTAGTAATTATATATATTGTACACTTGCCATTTAACAGTCACATGAAGACTGCGTGTACTCACAGTTTAATCTTTTCATTATTAGCCATGCCAGTGGCATTTTTCCATAGGTTCCTTTTAAGACAACTGAAATGTGGTGGGAAGACAAGGCTGGCCAGAAGCACTAACTGGAAAGCTAAGTAACCCCAATGTCAGTATATATAACTATATATGTATATACACACATCTCTAGAAGATACACACACACACACACATATATATATAAATGTGTAGAAGCACAAATACGTACCAGCTTTAGCTCACATTAAAACCTAATTCCACCTCACTGAAGTGAATCTTTGGGAGATAAATCTATGTATCTTTTTTCCTCATTTCCTTAATAGTTATCATTAGTTATTTACTTTCCTGTTAAAATTTATGTCCCAAGTGAATATTGCAGATACATTAACAGCAAGAAACAGTTATCTTAGAGATGAATTACTATTGTCAGAATCACTCCAAGGTTTTGCTGTACTTCCAATGTTGGAATACTCAGCTAATATTGATGTGAAGAATACTGTACATCACATGTTCATTACCCAAGTATTTATTCCAATTCTGACTCTCCTTTTATTTGTCAATTTGACTTTCCTATTTTTATCCTTTTATTTTTCTGTTTTATTTTCCAAAATTCACACTGACATTAGATGAAAACAAAACGCAGTCAGAAAACTTCAGAAGTCAAAAGGTTCTTTTTAGAATTTACATTTGTGACAACAATGAGCTGTAAAGCTTCTTTTTGGTGAGAAACATTAAGTGCAAGATTGACTAATTTCTTGTACATAAGTCAGTCTTGTACAAATACAAGCCTCAGAAGAAAAAATTCAAATGTCATGACTGAAAACAACTCATAAATTGAACTTTCACAGATAATGCACTAAAACCACTTTCTTCAGCGAAGCACCTAATTACAGAATACTGAATTTAAGCTATGTTCCAGGCATAGTCCAAATTTTTGTATTCTCACACTTTCTCATTTCTACTTGCACAGAACATACAAATTTAGCATATCTGCATTTCCTACAAGACTCAAAAGAACACAGCAGTGTAAGCAAGCAGCAGCTGGCAGAGCAAGACCACCAGTCTATTCAAAATTTCAGAGGTAGTGTTCTATATTTAGTTGTAAGTTTAGTCAATTTTGCCCATTTTCATTGATAAAAATTTTCAGCTGAACTATTACATGACTAAACTGTTTCCTAATTCACATGAACATTTATCATCTCAGTAAAGAATTCCTTGTATTTCAGTAACAAACTGTTTTAGGCCAAGGTGCTCAAATGCTGACTAATTCACAATTTTCAGCCCAGAAAAATACACTACCTGGCACATAATTTTACTCCTTACTTTCTGGAAAACTCTTGCAGCATCTCAGTAACATACATATACAGTAACATACATATACACACATTTAACATCAGTGAAACAGGTGTCAACAGGGGTCAAAGTGCACATAAGCATGTGATAGGAATGCTCACACTTTAGCCCAGTGAGAAATATACCTGTGTCTATACTGAGAGGTGTCAAAAATCATAGACATAATGAGCTATGTGGATCTGCCCTGCCAAAAACAAAGGGCATTAACACTAAGAAAAATTAAGCTTGCTTTAACAACAGTTGCATTATAAAAACTAGTTGAAAGCTATTTCAATAAGTTAATTTCAAAGTCAAACCACCTGTTTAAAATGTAAACAGTAGGGATTATTTAAATCCAAAATAAAAAGCAGGAACACATGATTCTGTCTTCAGGAAGGAGTTGTGTGACCTACTTTTAAAGGAAAAAACAAAAATACAAGAGCACCCAATATCTGCATGCTTGCAGTGTATGCTAAATCATAATTATTCACATGAAATTAAGAATTTTATATTCCTTGCAGCTGATCAAATATTAAATTAAAATACTCAAAGAGTGGAAGTTCATACATAATGAAATATTTTAAACTGAGAATTCTACTCTATTAGCATGAAAAGTATCAATATAGCTTGAAGAGTAAAATAACTAAATTCACATAGTTTCTATTCTACATTGTTATAAGATTCCTTCCTCTCTTTACATGCAGGGTTTTGCCACTGCTATTACCTCAAAACCAGTGGAACTAGACTAACTTAAAGGACACCTAAATGGAAGCCTAATATCCACATGGATCTAATAAAATGCAGTTGAGCCCTGTAGCTGCTGCATTCCTCTGTGGTAAACCTATAGATTTTTGGTTTTGTCACTAATTGAGTATTTTCAAGATAGGCAGTCTGTAATAATTCTATACCTGTAAAGATATTAATTTAATGTATGCTGTACTTGCAGTTGTTCTTTAATTAGAAAAAGTGCTTGTTTCAAGGTAAAGCATTCGGCCAGGCATGGATGATGACTTGGGAACTTTTCATACAAGCTGCATCTTAATCAGATATATTTAAGTGTGCAAGTACATGCTTGCAAGGGCAAAATTACTGTAACTGTCGATATCAAGAGAATATTCATTATAATGCAATTCAACAATTATTAACAAGTCAGAGAACTAAAATACTGTTTGTTGCATACATTGCTAAAAATAACACCACCATTTAATTCAAAAAAATTGTGTTAATAATGCTCAAAACTTAGTAGTACATTACCTTTTGCATGCACATGTCAGCTATTATGGACAGAGGTATTGTAAGGCTTAGTGCCAGTGTGCCTATCAGTGATGAGGTAAGAAAGCAGCCCCTAAAAAGAATTTTAAAAGTAATTATTATTACTATTATTTATAATAATAACAAAGAGGTCTTATTTAGAAGTTAAAATACAACAAAGTGCAGAAGACATTTGATCAAGCTTAACTGTTAGTCATTGTTTGTTTTAATAACAAACAATTGAGATATCCACATTCAGTCACTGATGTCTTCTGGAGTGAGGATTAATTCCCATACAAACCTTTTGTTATGATGGAAAATTCACGACTTCACAGATAGTGATTTCACCTAGAGAAAGCCGCATTTTGTTTCCATCTTGAAATAGTTTTAGCAATAAAATCTGTTTGCCCCAGTCTGGTTAATTGAAAAAGAAATGTTACTGATGCCTAGAAACCCTACCCAAAAAGAGAAATGTTTTCTTAGAAATAGACAAATTCTTAAATTAAACAGACTCTGCTTTTTAAATCTCATTCTAAAATGCAGCCTTGAAGTCATTATATGGAGTCTCAGTGAGACTTCACTGTATTCTACAAGTGGTCTCATCATATTTCGTAAGTGAGAACAAGGTTGTTAGACTTCTCTACATTCACGACTCACAAAAAGCCATTACAATCTCTTTAAATAATAGAGTAACAAAACGATATGCATGTCACGCTACTCATGAACAGCCACAGAAAACCGGCCCTTTTTTCCAAATACCTTTGCAACTCATACTTAGTTTACAAATAATAGATTTACTGAATGACATTAAAAAAAATGAAAGAGAACGTCAAATAACTGTAGGACAGACCCAAGATGACATGTGAGCTCTTGCTATCTTCATCATGTCAATATAAATTTAAGGCTCTCAATAAACATGACTAGCTTGAGCCAAGTGAAGAGCATAGCATCCAACATAAAAAAGCCCCTGTTTTATGACTGACCAAGTCAGAAGTTACCAGTCACAGTGAGGCTGGTTTGCAAATATTCCTCTAAGAAACAGGCTCTTCTACCATATGAGGAAAATACATACAAGGGGATATCTACCCAATTTGCAGCAGTAATGCCCACTACTGAGACAGCCTCTTACTTCAAAGGCATCCAGAATTTTATTTCTTGTGAGTAAAAGTGAAATACAAAGCATGCAGTACGTACCACAGCCAGAGGAACTCTGACAGAACTGTTCCAATAAGGCCATTAATGACAATGCACATCCATATCAGTTTATTGGGAAACTCAAATGCTTCAAACCCCGTATAGTGAAGCAGGAAAAACCCTGGCCACAGCAGCAACAGATTAAACAGCCCTACAAAACCTAAATATAAAAACAGTATGAAGTAAATCACCAGTATCCTTCAACATTACTAAAAACCTCAGCTGAACTGCTGTTTTGACAACATGCATACATAAAAGCAGCAACAAAGCAATACTGTAACTCTTTCAAAGGAAAGAAAGAAGAGCCTTTACCTGAAAGTCACAAACAATTACATCAGATATTTACAGCTTAAAAAAAAATAAATTAAAAATTCCATTGAGTCCAAAGGAACTGCCTGCATCCCTACAGGTAATGTTATCTCTCATTGTTAAGACTGTAAACAAGAGGGAATTCACACAACCAGTCTCTAAAGTACTTATAACCATGGGAACAATAGACTTTCTCTACTTCCTTGGCTTTCCTAAACCCTTTTACCACTCATACACAGTTCAGTGCCTGAAAGCAAACAATTTAATCACAGACTGAATCAAAACTTTCAATAATTAGCCTTACCAAAGAACATTGGTATGTCAAGTTTATCTTCTCTATCTACTTTCCTTTTTATCATTACTATGTACACAGCATACAGCATTGCTCCTACAAGAGACCAAAGGGAACCTGTAAAGATGAAGAAACATTCACTTAAGTCATGCCAAACATGTTACACACACTAGGATCAACTATCCTAAACATACACCTATTGTAAAACTGTCAGGGATAAGTAACTTATTACCAAAACTATTACTATATGAAAAGTAGGGGAAAATGCTGTGTGCTGGTTTGGTGGGGTTTTTTTGTAGTGGGGGAGAGGTCCGAGGGGTGGCTCAGGTAAGAAGCTGAAAAAGGTCCCCCAGCTCCAAAACCAGAGAGTCAAGGAGCCATTAGAGAGACAATGGATGTGCCTCCATAATTAACATATGAACGAACTGCTGTAAGACCTGAGCAGAAAGCAAGCCGGAGAAAAGAGCTGTGCTGGAGAGGTGAAAGCAGTGCCAGGGTGGAGATCCTGAGGCTGGTAAAGAAAAAGGGGAAGAAGGTGCCCAAGTTCCCTTGAGATGGCAAGCTGTTCCCCTGCAATCATGGAGGAGCACGATGGAACATTCCCTGAAAGCGCCAGGAGGGACGAACGTGGATTTGCAGCCCATGGACTTGAACTGCAGCCATGGAGGACCCTGCTCCAGGGGAGGTGATGTTCCTGAAGCAGCCCGGGACTCAGTGGGAAGCCCATGCTGGTGAAACTTGCTCCCGACCTCGTGGCAAGGACTCTGGAGAGGCTTGTGAATGACTCTCTCCCATGGGAGAGACCCCTTGCGGAAACAGGCGAGGACTGTAAAGAATCCTTCCTCCTGACAACGAGTGGCAGGAACCACCAGCCTGTGAACTGACTAAACACCATCCCCTGTCCCCCTGTGCCGCTCGGGGGAAGGAGGGAGAGAAATTGGGAACAAAGTGATTTGGGCCCGGGAAGAAGGGAGGGGTGGGAGCAAGGTATGTAAGCACTGCCCTTTGTGTTGGCTGTGCCTTGTGTGCATTTGATTAGTGTTAAATTAATTTGTAATTATTTTTCCCCAAGATGAATCAGTTTTGCCCATGACCTTGATCGGTGAAGAACCCTCCTTGTCCTTTGTCTTAACCCACGAGCTTCTAGTTGGCCTTTGCACTCTCCACAGTATCAGTGTGTGTGGGTGTGGGGGTTGAGTGAGCAGCCACGGGGCTGGTTCTTTGTTGTTGTGTTAAAACTGGAAGCTTGAAAATGTAAATACTTTCCCAATTAAGCTATAATCACGGAGGGGAGGAGGGGAATCATCATGAATGTCTGGTTTCAGAAAACGAAACTAAAAAGCCAGATTATGAAATGTTACACAAGTAAGAAACACACAGCTTGCTCTATGACTTGCAGAGCACTGTTAAAAGATCGTACCTATCACTGCACATTCTAGAATTAAGAAAAAGGGGAAATACCTATTGTATCTTTTCCAGTAGATTTCTCTGATCCAGAAAGGTTAACAAGTACCACACCACCAATGCTAGCAAAATAGAAGAAATGCAAAACGCTACTTAGACACAATACATTTTTATGAAAGAAAAAATAAAAGAACAGTTAACAAAATAGACTACTATCTTTATGTATTTTTAGTTAACTAAAACCCACTTTTGAAAAAGCCAAAAGGAGTTTTCTATTTCTAAGGCCTGATCCTAAGCTAAAATCCAACAAATCCCACTTTTAAACTCCCTGAACAACACACTGGCCATTTAATGAAACAGGCTGACAACAATGAATGCCAAGCCTCTTCCTTTTTCCCCATCTACACAAAACCAGAAAAAACATAGTTAAAGAACAAGAAAGTAAGTTCACATATTTCCAACAGAAACCTGATAAATCTTATTTCCTGTAGGAGCATGAGATTCAGTAGTTGCTTATGATATGAAGTATTTAAAGAGACCTTATTAAAAACTAAAGCATATCAAATACTATAATAGGTACCACAGATATCTTCTCAGTGTATCAGTTTTTGAGCAAGTGTTCCACCCCATGATCTTACCTTAAAATGACAGCTAGTAATTTGGACAGGGTAAACCTATCTCCACTGTTACTGGGAAAGACTGCAGCTAAGATTAAAGTAAAAAGCCCTGCAAGAGAAATTAGGAGTTTATACAATCAAGTTTTCCTACTAGTTTGTTCAGAAGACTGCACAGACATTTGCTTCTCTATATTTAAAAATTGTTTTATCCACTTGATCTCAGCATCCATGATTTTAATCAAAACTAGCACCTTGTGATGCAAGTCCTCAAGTGAGCAAGTACATGCTCAACTTTAGGAAAGGCCAAACATACTAGCAAAATAAACAGCAAGAAGCCTGAAAAGTCAGTGGGAAAAAAAGCAACCAAGTAACTGCTTTTAAAACTCATTTTATTAAACAACAGAATTAAAACCTCCCAAAACATTGACTGACACATAATTTAAATACTTTAAAGTTTGTATTAGAGCCTTTAAGTAAGCCAATGATATGCATAATATTTAGGTGGGTTATTTAACCCCAAACCATTTTTTTAAAAAGCAGTCATTATCAAGAAGACTTTACTCTGAACAGTATCTATTTTGATAAGAAGTTTTACCACCTTTCCTTCAAATCTGTTATACTGCTAAGATAGCTCTTAATACAGAGGCATAACCACAGAAGTACACAACACACGCAAACTTGAAAAGCAAAAAAGCAGGGGAAACATGAAGATACCTTAAACCCCTGCAATTATGTAACAGAAATTTTTAAATGCACATATTCAATTGCTTTAAGCCTTAGGGTTTCCCCTAAAACCACAGGTAAATCATTACACAAGGCCATTGTAACCAAAATTATTATTGTGTGGTAAGTAGCCTTATAATGCACATCTGATAGTGTAAATAAACTTACCAGAGGTTGAAGACAAGATATTAACTATGGCAACCTGGGTATCTGACAGAGCTTCTTGGTAAGAGAAATTTGCCAAGAACCACTGGGGGAAAAGAAAAATAATGTTATGGTCATACGGATAGCAAGAGCAGAGTTTAAGTTTATCAGTACAATAAAATCCTACTTTAAGGACAAAAAAACCCCACAAAAAAACCAACTATTTGTCCAAAACCAAAATCAGAAGAAAACTTTTACCTCAAATAGATTACTAACTTAAATTAAAGTGGCCAGGTATGTAAAAATCAGAACTGGCCCAAACCAACCAGATTCAAGTATGTGTTTAACTCTAAATTAACCTACTTCAGAACTTTGAACAGTTACTTCTTGAACAGCTATTACTGATCTGCCCTCTACATTTTTCACCATCTCTCCAAAATCCTGCCGCCATTAACTCTCTCTCCCTCTAGAACTGAGAAACAATGCAGAAACACCAGTAACCAACACATTTTAAGTAAATCTTGCAGTCCTCCAGGGAGCTGAAAGACAATTAACTGTCTTTTCTTCATACTACTGGAGGGCACAATGCCGCAGTGAGGTATAAGGTGGTGCTCTCTCTGTGATGGCCCAGAAAGAAGCCATACTGGTATTTACCCATTCCATGCAGTCTCACTGCAGCTGTTAATAGCCTGTGTACATACAATCCCAGGTTTTGCTGTACCAAACATACCCAACATTAGACAACATGGCGTATCTTACAACTGACCTTACAGTTAACAACACACCCAGGATCTCTGTTTATTACCCTTTCAAGAAGTTGCACTTTCTTGTCCAGCACATGAAGGTTTAACTTTTTACAGTATATTTATCAAATAATGAATAAAGAATACAAGTAATCTTAATACCATTGTTATACAAGTTTTAATTGCATCTATACTTCAGTTTTCTGAAAGAACGGAACACATACCACAAAGCAAAAGAAAAAGCTAATTTTTGCTACTTGAGTTGCAGTGAGTTTTCCTACAGTTTTTAATAGTGATTCCTGCTCCTTAATCGTTGGGTATGACATACGAGACAACTTTGCTTCCAAGGCATGGCTTGATGGGAGCTGTCGGATCTCCATAATATTACTGAACCTTACACGAGGCTTTTTGAGAGCTTAAGAGGAAAAGAAAAAAAAAATGGGGAAAAAATGCTACATATTATAATTAAACTTCTCAAGCCAACACAACGTGCAAATTAAGCGATGATGTTCTAATGCGGCATTGATTACAATACTTCACAAATAATAGGTTTTGATCCAAGCAGAAGACATGCCATTATTTATATTATTAAACTAGTGTTTTGCTATTTGATAGGTCATTAAGACAAAGCACAATTATTGGTTTCAATCAGTACAGTTGTTCATCCACAAAAACCTTACTGAAAAGCACTATTCCTCCTCTCTGTCAAAAAAATCCTCACAAAGTAACCGCAAATTCTCAGGTAGGAATTACTCTGCATTAATAAATATCACACAAGATTTTCTTTCATTTTCTAATAGCCAAACAGCCAAATATTGCACACAACTGTCTATATCTAACTGCAAGGACAGTGTTTCATTCATAAGATCATAAAGGCATTTGCTCATTTGAAATCCACCCTCTAAATAATCTTACAAACCAGGATCTTATTTCTGTGGGTATTGCAAGCATAATTAGCTTCCTGTGTGATGAAAACATTACACACTACATATAAATATTAGCCTAATGCAACATGAAACAATACCTAATTTCCTAAAAAAGTAAAGAGAAAAGCTACAGCTCAAACAACCCTGAGGTGATTGGTACACGTTATCACAGGACAGCAGAGCCTTCTGAAGTGGTTCTGCATGTGTGCAATCTAGAAATTAACAAAGAGACCTTCCCTTTTATAAGCAGGGACTCTTTTGCTGAGGATCAGATAACTGGATTATCTGACAGACAACGTTTCTGTAATTGTCTGGAACAGTCAGGCCAGTTTCAGCTACTATCACAAGATAGTGAGGCTTAAATAAAATCAGAGAGCACATAGACTGTTAAAGTTCTTACTTTGACTGCTTTGCTCCTGCTCTAAAAAGGACAATAGCTTGTTTTTCCAGGGGCTGACTCACTGCTGCTGGTCATACAAGCCCAGAAGGAAAGAATCACAAGTACTGAACCCAGTTGGTCCCTTGAGATAAACATAGGCTGGATCTGTAGTGACCAAGAAAGGTAAACTAAACAATAGGCCTATGTTTTCTCTATCTGAAAGTAAATATATAAAAGACTGCAATTCATGCAATAAGAGATTTAAGGAAGAAAAAGGAAAAAAAAGAGGGGGGGGGGAAGTCCTGAAACATTACAGCAGTTATACCAGCAAAGAGGTAATTCATTCACCAGGGAACTAGCACTTCAGCATTCCGAAAGTCTTTACTCACTTTTCTCTGCATCACTATTATTACTGCCATTTTTTTCAGTTGGCAAATCATGAAACTTTACAGGAACATATAAAGGTTCACTCTGAAACAAATCAGTATAAGTAAAAATACAGTTAAGCAGGATATTTAAAATATAAGCAGTAGAATTAATGTAGCAAATTAGAAAACTAAAGAAAAGCTTAGTGAATATTAAGAGAATAAAATTTAACAAAGTTATTTTGCACACAGTGGATAGGCTTGTAAAAAATGTCCATACATAATCTATGTTTTATGTTAAACATATTGGTAAGATGCAGTATTAAAAAATAACTGTGCACTTTTATGTAAATCCTCATGAACAGAAAACTCATCCCTAGAAAACTCAAACCTACTGATTTAAAACTAA
This sequence comes from Apus apus, assembly GCF_020740795.1. Lineage (NCBI taxonomy): Eukaryota > Metazoa > Chordata > Aves > Apodiformes > Apodidae > Apus > Apus apus. Next base: position 8,145,348 of record NC_067287.1, read on the forward strand.
AATATAACTCACCAAAATCACTGACATTTCATTACATCTAAATCTTTCTGACCAATGATAAACATAAAAGAGAATATATATATATATGTATATAAATAAATACATACTAATTTTCCTCCCATGACTCTAAAAGCTCATGAACTAAAACTGAAAGTCAACGTAATTTCTGAAAGGCACTTAGCAGCAGTTTTAATTACTTAAAATACTTTTGACAAGACAATTTTTAAGCTGCTTGCTTAAATTAAATAAACTGTAAGAATGAAATAATGAAAGATCTGGTAGCTGTATTTTCATCAGGCTCCTTTTTTAGGACCAGAATTTTTGTCAATATTTAAGCTTAATTGTCCAAGGTTGACAATGAATCCTGCTTCTAGAATCAGATGATCTTAATGAATTGAACAGACTGAGATTTTATTCTTAAATGTAGATAAAGGGGAGGGGGGGGGAATCACAAAGAATAAAATTAAAAAATACTTCTAAAAAATACCTCTTCAACTCCTTATTCAATACAAGATACCCCATGTCTACTCCAGGGATGGTGCAAACTTTAAAAGTTTTGTGTTTTGGATACATTCCTGCATGTGGCCTCTGAATTAGGTATGCAGATTAAGCAGCAATCTGTGATCAACATGGGCACAACAAGCAATCACTTATGGATGATGAAAATCACCACAGAAATGCCATCAGGCAATGCAGCTTATCAGGAGAGTGACAATACTGACATTAAACTCAGTAAACAGTAGTCACTGCCCACTGAAAGGAAGAAAGCAGTCCACTTCTCTTCCAAAATGCAATGCAGGATAACAGTATACAAAGACACTCATGAACTCAGTTATTCTGTTGGTGTATTTTAGTCTTGAAAACTGTTTGGCTTTATCACTAGCTCTCCACATTCTGCTGTGGCAGCTACCGAGCTGAATATGTAAAGGTTTCCTCTGCACAACAAACATTTCTTATCAAACTACTACAGAAATATTCAAGTGTTCTATTGAGCTGAGAACCTGTATTTCTCATAATAAGAGATGTTACTGTTTGCAGCACTTATTAGTAACATCTAAGTTACCAATCCCCTTAGCCAAAAGCTATTACATTTAAAACTGCCATATTTTTCAAACATTAAGTCAGGATAATGGTGTCATGTTACTATAAAGCATTGACCTTCACAAATCAAGGCACTCACCAGAGAACTGTTTACAGTGTTGTCTGTTGTACAAGCAGCAAAATAACCTTCAGCATCTGCAAACTAATTACAGAACAATCTTAAATGTAACAATCTACCAAGGCAGAGTTGCCAATAACGGAGGTTTTTTATACGAAAATTTTTAATGCTTTTTTTTCATAATTCTATCACAATTCCCACTCTCCCTCCAGCCCTTTTCCCCAATAAACAAGAGGGGTTACAAGTTTAGCAAATAATTTCAGTAATTCCTTGTACCTCTTGGGAGAGCCTCACTAAACAACAACCCAGGTATCAATGCAGGACCAGGCTGCCAAAACCTGTAGAGTTCAGCCTTAGTGAGACACGCTTCACTAAATTATTGTGCATGTATTAACAACAAGCCTCTTGTTCCTTCATTTTATTGAGGCAAAGTTCCTTTGTATAAAAAACCTGGAACTCTGCCTTACTTTTAACAAGGCTTAAATTAGGATAAGGTCAACTATAATTTTTTCCTCTTCCTTTCTGCATCTTAACAAGTATGACTAGTCCTGTTCCCTGACCTGCAGCTTGCTGTTCTTCCATTCTGGTAAGTAATTAAGCAAAGCCCTAATATGGAAGAAGACTTAAAAGTAAGGTGTGTTTACCCATGCAATCATTATGGACATAAAAATCTATAAATGTACAGACTTTGTTCCAGATTAATAGACAGAAGATATTTTAAAGGCACTTCTAAAAATTATACAGTTGACCATTTAACTAAACTCCTTGGGGAAGGTGAGGGGTATCTTCTCACTGCACACTTCAAGTCCTGTCTCTGCCCTGTTCTTTCAAAATAACAAAAACTGATGGCTCTCTCCTACAAGTTATTTTTTAAATTACTTTTCATAGGATTTTAAAGAACAAAACAACAAGATTCCAATAGCAGTGCTGTAAGAGCCACAAAGGTGACAAATTGAGCACTCTCACCCATTGCTGATGGGTTCCTATGAGTTGATAGTACCTCTCCTTGACATTGCACTGCCTGAGATTCAGCTGGTCAATGTAATCACTACCATTGTCACAAGGCAACAGCCCTTTATTCTAATCATCTGCTGAGATTAATACATTTGATCAGTATAATTGCTCCGTACAACTAATCATCCTTTAGTGCTCTCATCATCCATATTTGTCATTACTGCCAGTAAAGAATCTGTAGATTTTGTTTACTTCCTGATTATCTTAAGACCCTGAGTAGCATCAAGTCTAACATGAACCATACTGCACACAGACATTTGATAGAAAAAGGCCAATCTACTAAAAATTATTTCAAGATACCAGCCAAGTCCAACTGTTCTATAGATTTAACACAGGATTTGTTTAAAAACAAAATATTGAAGTTATGTTACAACTGTCACTATCAGTCAAGTCTCATATGTCCAGAAGAACTCAAGTTAATTCCTTTAATTCAAGCTATTTTTTATAAAGGTATGTTTATTAACAGCATGTTCTTGTTTTCCATCTTCGGTTATTTTAATGCATTATTAATATCAGGCCAAATGCCTTACTGCTTCCTGAGTCCTGCTGTTCAGCATTCTGAAACACTGGCACAAAACAAGCACTCTTTCTGGCATCTCTAATGTCCTTGGGAAAAAAGTGCATGTTTCTGTAATACGGCAATAATTCTAGACTCCAGCACAAACTATGCCCAGTTCTAGAATGGTAAAAGTCAGTCATGCAAAAAAGCTATAAAAATAAAATATTGTCAACGACAAGAACATAAACCTATCACCTTTCCTAAACATGACTTTAAAAGTCTCTTAGTGAATAGTTCATAGTTCTGCCAAAAACAAAAAGAGTCAATAATAAAAATCAACTACAAATTTAAAATACTGATTTCATTGGTTCCAGATGCTGGGCAAGTAAAAGAGAACCAAAAACCAACAGTGGTGATGCTCACCAGCTCTTCTTTAAAATAATTATCCACTGCAACTGTCCAAGATAAAACCAAGCTAGACAGGCCAATGGTCTGGCCAAGTAGAGCATTTCTGATTCCTGACATATTTCACATTGCTTTTTCCTTCCTTTTCTTCCTCTCACAAGAATACAATTATGATTGCCATGCCTTCCTACTCCATGATTGAGTTTATAACTTCTTTTCTGAAAACATTATTTCACAAATATGTAAACTCTGCCACTCTCTAGTTTCTATTTTAAGTTTCTTCTGTACAAACTTCAACAATGACCAAAACATTTATAAAATTAAAATACTCACAAAAGCTGCATGCCTTCCACGAAACCCACGAGTACACTGTTGCCTCCATGGTTTCCAAACAATAAATCCCAAGAGGTATAGAACAAACATGGATGTTTTTGCAAATGTACTGAAAAAAGGTTTGTTGTACTTTGTAAAAACATACTGTGGAAAGAAAATAATTGCAGTATCCAAAATTACCAATTCACAAAATGAATGAACAGGTTTACATAGATAGTCCAGAACAGTCTGGTTCCCAGAATAACAACGCTGAGTATTGGCATGTGTGACTAAACACAGAAGTGGCCCCTACCTATTCTGGGGGTACCCTCTCCCAAGCTCTCTTAAGTGGCAACAAGAAGGCACCAAGCCATTTTCTAAGATACAATGTCACCAGAGAAAAGCTACTTATTACTTGTGTCTAACCAAGCCACACATTGATATGCCACTGAACTCACAGAGGACTGAAAATACACTCACATACAAATACTTTCTGAATGAAAGACTGCTTTTATAAGCAGCAGCACAGTAATCACAAATGAGAGAATATTACTTTAACATTTCAGTCTCAATAGTAATTTTACCAGCTCACTGGAAAAAAATATATTCCTATAGTAGCACATTAAGCAGATTTTATATGCTCAGTTTCAAAACTGATTTGGAAAATAGCAACTTAATGACAATTCAGAAATCTGAATTTGACAAGAATTTATTAAAAACTCAATTTCCATTGCTAAAACTCTATTTTAAGTCCTAAAAACTTAACATCAAGTAAATACCAGATCAGTCTCGAGATGGTAAATGTATGAACTGATTATGACAAACGTGTCTGCAATGACAGGGCTTAACTCCATGACTCAAGTCCTTTGGTCCTCGACTTCTAGATGTTCTGGACTATAAGCTACCGTACCACATAGCCTGCAACGGTATGGCTCATTTACTACTTCTCAGGAAACATTCAAGCATTATTTTTATCAATATGGCAATAAACAAAGTGAACTCCCTAATTACATAGTTATGAGCTTCTCTTGTTTAATTTTAAAGTCATCAACTTGAAATCAACAGTCACCATGTTGTGCTTGCTAATAACTTTTAGTGGATCCTAGTTAGTTCACCAACATAAAGGACATCATCACTGGAAAGGTGACTGAACTGTGCTCACCGAGCGTTTGAGTGACCACGTTTCTGCTGCCTCTCTCTCAAATAAGCTTTTCTTTTCCATTTAATGTGCATGGAACAATACTTACAGAAGTGAGTTCTGAAGAGGCAACCCATATCACATCAACAAGGAGAAGAATGACAATTCCTAGAGCCATTCGCCTACGCTGAGTGGATGAACTGCTCTGGGAGCTCATTCGATTCATGACAAAAACCCACACCATTTGTAACCTATTCAAGATTGATAAAGAAACAAAATCCAAAAGATTATAAATTGTGACCAAAAAACCCAAAAAACAACAAAACCAACAACAGCAGGGGCAAGAGTTTACTCTGTATGAAATGTACCAAATAATGCCATGAAACATTGTTCTATTGGCTAAAAAGTGGATCTTTCACAGATTGGTGTGAGATTGTGAGAGACATTAGGTGCAATTGGAAAGTGTATTAAACTTCTCAGGAATTTATCAACTCTTCTACCACTGAAGTAAGCAAAAGTAGACAAGATACACAATGCTTTTCTGGAATTTCTGTGCTACAAATTCTGCAAAATTTGAAACCACTACATTTTTGTAAATTCAGATACTCTGACAATAGAAATTATTTTAATGTTGTGTTGAATATAATTTTAATAAAGGTAGTTGTAAACATGTTTCAACTTAAGCATTTGACAAATATTTCCAAAGAATAGCAACACATTTGGGTAAATGATGAGACTTCAAAGTATAAAATAATTCAAGGAAAAAAAAACAAACAATCACTACCAACAAAAAAACAACAACAAAAAACCCAAACCACAACCCCACAAACAAACCCAAGGAAACCCACTGAAAACATACAAAACTAGATTACACAAGTGCTTGAACCCAGGAGATTTATACATCTATTTGACAGTTTATGAAATGCAGGTTTTCCCTAGAATTGGTACATGCCTATCAAAATAAGAGTAAGCATACAAATATATGAAAGAGAAAGCTTTACCTATTAATAAAACCAAAACATTGAGAATTATTTTGACTGTGCCTCAGTATAGGAACAATTAATTAAGAACACTTCACATTCTAAGAAATCAAAACTACAGCAGTAAACTAGCTTTTAAGCTTGTAATCTAGTACAAAAGTCATGCAGATTTCCCAGAAATTACAATATAGACAAGTTCAGATTTTGACACACGCAAACCTATTTTCTTTTTCATGTACACACCTCACAACTTCTAGAAGTCTCTGTTCAAGGTAGTAATAGAAAGATCTCAACTTAAGCAATTCTGGTGAATTATCAGAAAAGCACAGCTGGGTTTAAATGCTTATAGCCAGCTGCTTACAGCCAGCCAGTACATACTGGAAGAGTAAGAGTTTACCACTCAACAGAAAATTCTTTCTGAAGATACAGCTTGAGCTGCAAAAATTTGTATTAGGAAGAAGACTATTTGCAGTTAAAACATTAACATTTATGCAGGAGATGAACACTGCAGCAGTGCATAAACAGATCATGACCAAGCTTCTTTCTTCTCCTTCAGCAGGCAGAGTACTTCTGCTTTATTCAATGCACAGAGTAAACATAAGGAAACAGAACTGATATTGTTCGTGTTGGCCAAAGAAGTGGTACATTGTGACTTTAGAGGGCTTGACTTTGCACAACTTGCACTGAAAGCAAGTATTAATGTTCCTGAAAACACTAAAGTAATGTTAAGACACCACTAAAGTACTTTAAAAAAAAAAAAAAAAGGCAAGGCAAATGAGCATTTAAAAACATTGCTCATGTTTTAACTCCAAAAAAATTACAAGATTGACTGGGCCTACTCCAAACAAGTGCTGATCACGAGCATACCAGACTTACATGCATTCATATTTCTTCTAATGCTACTAGAAGTTGATTCCTATTTGTACAACTGTCCATTTAGACTTAAATTTAGGAAAACTTTAAATTGTATTATTCAAAAGCTTCAAATACAAGTGACAAGAGACTGATGTCTCATTCATCAACCTATTCATACTAGAATCTTTTAAATGTTTTCTAATGAACCTCAGTAAGATACACATACAGTAGTTCTGATTCACATTAACTTTTTATATATGTGTTTTAAGAAGAAATTAAGAGTTAATTTGGTACAGATTACATAACAACTCTTGCTATTTATTATGACAAACTCAAATACTCAAAAATCTTTGAGAGAACTCCTCAAGGAAGTGAAATCCAATTCACATTTATGGATCTAATCTTGACTTGCAGTAAACAGAGGCGATCTGCTTTGCTAATGCAGTTCCACAAATGTAAATTACACTTTGTTTTTTTCCACACATACCAACATGCAAACACTGTCTTTTAATTATTTACAAATTATTTACAAAGGAGACAGTGTTACAGTATCTTCAGTCAGGAAGCTAAATGTTGGGGTTTTTTTCCAGACTAGCCTATTCCTCAGATTAATCATTTAAATGCATGAATAGGCAGAAGGGCACTTGAGATCACTACACTGTTTCACACCTTTGACTCATGCTTCCCCTTTGCAATGCAGCCTCTGCCATGTTCAAACCTTGCCACTCTTTCATCCATTTTTCAAAGGACTTCTTTGCAAAGAGAAATCAACAAGCAAAGTTCCTGAAGTATAATTATACCACTAGATTTATGGTGATATATTCCATGTGTGGGCATTAGTACTGGATAACTATTCTGCTTTTCTGATAAAAAGGTGGGATTGACAGAGAAAGCAGAAGTCTTATTAAAGACTCAGCAAGGAATAGCAGCTTTTGTTTGATGCAGAATAAAGGAGAAAACATTTTTTCTCAAAGAGAGAATAAATACGAATACTATCATAAACCTGAGTAAGCAACAGAAAGGGTTTTGTGCTTGAAGCTTATAAGGGTATTTTCAGTTTTTATTAATTGGTCTAACAGATGTATTATGCTTCACAAACTTTGGCTTTATTTTGTTGTGACTAATAGCTTACAGCCATCGTATTACCTTACATACAGACTACAAAATGCTGATGGGTTTGCATAATATACATCAGAAAAGGAAGCTGAGCATAAAAAGAGTTCCAAAGGAGCTAGAAGGAAGACATCTCATTCCTTGTCAAGCTACAGCATGCCACATGAACAGTGGTAAGGTGTACCAGAAATGGGAACCACTCCAGCCTTTCATCAGTGACATTCTGTAGGTAGGAGGGGAAGAGGTAGCTGGAGACAGGAAGGAATGGCAGTAGCCTGATCAATTTGCCATCTCCACTCCACAGGCTTACATCCCTAGCTCTTCTGTTCTCACCACAAACTGCTTCAAAGCATACAGCATGTATACACTGTGCACAGAGCACACAACTTGTCAACATTAGGCTTGTACAAATCCCTTGCTTTAAGATCCCTTAGCAGGAGGGAAAGAAAGGATGCTGGAATATCTAGTACTTCTTTGAAAAGAGGTTACATAAGAAGTTTTTCAGACTATAAGTACACGATACACCATTTCTTTTCTACCTATAAGCAGATTTAAAAATTCTAATTAAAGAGCCCATACTTACATCTTAAACTTCTTTATATGTTTCAGTAATAGCTGCTATTACATCTTCATCTGACTTTAAAGTGTCTGTTTAACATTTCTGTGTGCCTAATATAACCCTTTGCTTGGTTCTTCCCTAAAACAGAAAGAAGCTTAACAAGGAAGGAGGACTACAAAGTCTTCACCATGTAGCAAGATGTACCTTCAAGCTAGTAGCTGACTAAAAAAGTTACAAAGCAGCAATACTAAAATGTTTATCATATTCAGCAGAAAAACAGAGCCTTACTTACATACTAAGTTTTAGGGCAGAATTAAAACCTGTAAAACTTGACCCAGAATGCAAGGACAGATAGCAAATATTTTGAGACATTACAGACAGACACATTATCCAACTAATTGACAAAGCATCAGGATGTGTGAACTTGTAACGAAATCCAATTCCACACATTTCTTTGTATTTGGCTTCTGTACATTGACAGCAACATGCTCTGACAAAAACAAACACAGAACAAACATACCTACCTTTCACTGGTAACTGTAAAAACAAAGAAAAAAATGCTAACAAACTTCACACATCATGTCAAAGTGAAGACAGTCTCCTAAAAAGAAAAAAAAGACAAAGTTTGAAAATTTGCATACGTATGTATATTAACCACTTATATTTGCAAAACACTTTCTAAAATTGCAAGATCAACAAGTGTCAGTCACAGCTCAAGTTTTAAATGTTAGAGACATGCAGATACAGAACCTTCAGAATCAGTACACATCAAAAATGCTAGCAGAACAGCACTGAAGTGCAAGAAAACAGCACTGCTTACTGGTTTGGATATTTCAAAGAATATAATACCTTCCTTATTAATTAAATACAAGAGGCTCACATGAGAAGGAAGAAGCTGATGACATTCAGTTCTAAATTTTTACACTACCCAGAGAAAGACTGTGTGGGGCTCTGAGCAACCTGGACTAGTGGAAGGTGACCCTGCCCATGGCAGCGGGGGTGGAACTAGATGATCTTTAAGGTCCCTTCCAATTCTATGATCTTTCCACAATTTGAACAAGTATTATTACTGTATCAAAAAATGTAAAAACTTACATTTTTATTTTAAATTCAGACCCTATAAAGACATTCAGCAACACCCAATTTCAAATTGTAATATAAGAAAAGAAACATTACACCTAGGGGACTTGAGTAAAAGTGTTATACTATACCAATCAAAAGCCCATCTAACCTGCAAGTATTTGCAAATTCAGATGTTGGCAAGTATATGGTGCTCCAAAAGAAGGCACAACAAACCTGGAACTGACAACCCAGAATAATAAAGCCATAAGTTTTATTGCCTGGAAGTGCTGGGATTTTTTTTTTTCTTTTCTTATTCATGTGAAAGGTTGCTAAGCTCTGGTTTGGGCATATCAACAGCAATACTAAATATCACTAAGAGAAAGATAAAATTCAATTGCTTACTTTCAGCCCCTACTTAATCCATACTAATTATACTAAAGTAACGAGGTGCAGAACTTGCACCTAAATTTGGTTATTATGCAAGGTATGTACCTTACCCTCTGTCAGCATCTAAGATCTGCTGTGGGCTGACTGGAGCTCATTACACAGAACACTGTTCAACGCTTATTACCAATAAATAAACCATTTCAGGATAAGGATAAAAATGTAGCATGTTAATATAACATCTGACACCTAAAATGAGAACTATACAAGACACTTCTCTGAAAGAGCATGACTTCACTCTTGCAAAACATTTAGTTCATCAAGTGCATAGAGTTATGACAGTTTTAAGCCACCAGAAGACATAAAAGGCTGAAATTGAAATGGTTTAAAAGTAAATACAATATTCCACCCTATTAAATATAACAAAACTTCAGTGTGTTTGCCTTTCATTTCCATTATTAGGTAACAGAAGTTATACCATGTGGAAAGCATATTTAATATTCCAGTTGAAATTTGACATTTGAAGGAATAGAAATTTAAAAGGCATTTCTCAATATCATAATTTTCAGCAAATAGCAGTCTTTTTCATTTACCATTTAGCAGTGTTAGAGTTGCCATCTTGCAGAACCATTTTCCATCCAGTTACATGAAGATCTTCTGCAAAAAGAAACATAAAAAAATAACTTTTCCTGTCACAACACTATTTTGTTTTTAAAATGCTAGTGCCCTAGATCACGTAAGCTGAGTCACCATCATAACTGATAACACAAAAAAGATAAGAAATGGTCTCACTACGTAGTCTACAACATATTCTCTCCTAGCTGATGACACAAAAGCCAAGAGGCTCAAGGGCCCATTCAGTTCTACTGTTCTGAATGTGCAATTGACTTCTCAAGACAGGCTGTATAACTCCACCATTGCAACCTTATTTCTATAGCACTAAATGTTTCTTTCTGCAGACCATGACTTTTTCCATAGTAAAAGTTCTACCCTAAAAGGAAAAATCATGTGAAGTTCACAAAATTAGAAATAACTTGTATTGCATTGACATTAGGGAAGAGAACATTATGAGTAGCACTGCCAGATTCTTGCAAAACAGATGTATTGCCTCTAGCTGTCCTAAGAGGAAGACAACCCCCAAAAAAGTACAACACGAGACCCAGAACAGCAGCTCAGTCACAAACCATGGTGCAAGTCAACTTGAAATTCTTCCTTGTATTTACTCAAGATTATTTCAAACACAATTTGAAAGATAACATACCAAGATAAGGCTTGCACACTGAATAGTTTTAGTTTTTCCAGTTATACTGGCTGCTCCAATAATACAAGTTCTGGGACACAAACCACCCCCTCTCCTGTAACATGTACTGTCATCAGGTGATTCTCATTTCATATTCGATTACTTTCAAGGTAAGATGAACAGAGACACTGTTTTAACTCCAGACAGAAAAGAGCTGAAAGTAAATTGATGGACATATTACACTCATCCTTCTAATTCTGAAAATGTACGTTAAAGCAACATGAATACAACTCTGACCTCCGCTCAACTTTCAAGGGCATCACAGTAAGAGAGCAAAAGCAAGAATCTTCAGAGGAGATGAGAAGGTGAGCTTTATACAACATGACAATTATATTCACTACAGCCCTGTAATCTTTACTAAAGGAAAGTTTCCTGTATAACCTGTAGGCTATAGTGAAGCACAAGACAAAAAAAAGAAACTGAAACCAAGTTTTTCATGTCAGTACCAAGTACTGCAAGTAGAGTTGACCATTCCTAGCTAAATAAAAAGTTATACAAGACCAAAGTTTGAACAGAAATCACACTAATATCAGTACCAAAAAGAGGGAGAATTTAGCTTCCCAGACAGAGCTGGCAGTGCACAACAGTCAAACTGCCTTGACACTGCTGGATTCTGGTACCTAAGGAACAACTGAAAGTTTCCTACTCAGTAGCTACTTATAATTTGCTGTTTTAAACAGATAGCAATAGATGAGGAATATTAAGTTTATTGCGTGCTTTGTAGCCTTTACCAAAGCTACCGGAGTATCTAACAACATACTTCTCAGGTTCATTCTCACTTCATCCCAGCAGGACTACAACCCAGCTGGGCATGAAGATCTGTGACCACACAGAGTCAGAAACACTCGTCTCTAGTAAGCAGAATGGAAGTTGGCAAGTGGAATTGACATGGCCCTCCTTAACCTCTTCCAACAACATCAGAAGAAAAACTTAATATCAAGCTGCCAAGGCCTCTTTAAGGGTTACCATACATAGAGCAACCTCTAGACATGTAATATTGGCTGAGAATGACAAGTCATATCCATTTCACATTCTATCCGTCTAATCTTGTCTGGTGCAAGATCTAAACATACCACGCTTTGTCACAGGATCAACAGCCACAGATAAGAACAAGCACAGCAGCCTTCAAAAACTGCACGTCACTCCGGTATCTGAAAGCTCAGCCTTCCAGGCATGCTAGAAATCTGCAAAATCACCGCGTTCAGAGACGTGCTTGCAGAGTGAAGGGGGGGGGGGTCTTCTCCTTCCTTCCTGCCCACGGGGATCTTTGGGGGAAGGCAGTAAAGAGAAGGAAACAAGTAAAACTCCTTAACACACTCAGAAAACTGGAAGCCTGAGGAGAAAGAAACATGACTCAAGCCCTGGGGATCAGAGAGCAGGAAGAATGAGCACCCGTTTCGCACCAGCACGTAAAACTAACACCGGAGATTGCAGGGGGGAAAGGGAGACACGAGCCCAGGCAGGGAGAAGCAGCAACCTCCTCGCACCTCGGACGAGGCAGGAGACAGAGTCCGCCACCTGCCAGCTCGCCCCAGGGAAAGCCGAGTCCCTTCATACACATCCCCTCCGAACCCGGGCAGGCCGGCTGTGCCTGAAGAAGGGAGGAAAGCGCTTCCCGCAACCCCGCTAGCACAGACGTGCGCGGGACGGGGCCGAGGCTCGGCAGCCGGAGGAAGGGGCGTCACACGCTCCCCCCGACCGCCGCGGGACGCCGAGAGGGGCCGGCGGGACACGGGCCGGCTGACAGCGCCGGGGGAGCCGCCCCGGCCTCCCCTGGCCGCGCACGACGGGAGGAGGCACAGCCCGCCCGCCCCGGCGAGCAGGGGCCCGGTCTCGCCCCCCTCAGCCCCAAGGGCCGGGGGCAGCGGGGCGGGCGAGGCCTCTGGCCCGCGACCCCCCGGCTGACAGGCGCGGCGGGGCTGGGCTGCGCGGGGGCGGCAGGCCCGGCCCCCCCCGCGCTCGGCTGACCGGAGGTCCGCGACGGCCCCGTCCCCGCGGCGGTACCTGAGGCCGCGCAGGGCCCGCAGCTCCGTCCGGCGGCGGCACCGCCCGCTGCGCTGCGCTGCCCTCCCCTCCTCCTCCTCCTCCTCCTCCCCTCCCGCCCGCCTCCAAGATGGAGCCGCGCGCGAGAACCCACCCCCCGGCCCCGCCCGGCCCATCGAGGCGCTCGGGAGCCGCTCGCCTGCCCTGCCTGCCCTGCCTGCCCGGGCGGGCCGGGCCCAGGGCAGCGCGGCCCCCGCGTCCCTCCCGCGCCGAGCCGGGAGGCTCCGGCGCCTGAAGCGGGGCGGTGCGGCTGCCCGGGCTGGGTCCTGCCTGCCCGGGCTGCGGGTGCCTTCCCGGCCGGCCGGACCGACCGAGCAGCGCGGAGCCATTCGCAGCGGCGAAAAAAAGCCGCCCAGGGAAGCTGCGTCTGCCCCGTCCCTGGCAGTGTCCAAGGGCAGGCTGGACGGGGCGTGGAGCAACCTGGTCTGGTGGGAGGTGTCCCTGCCCGTGCGGGGGGCTGGGACTGGAGGATCGCTCAGGTCCCTTCCCACCCAAACCGTCCTGTGGTTCTGTGGAAAGCTGCCCGTGGGCTGGGGAGGAAAAAAAAAAAAAGGGTAGTAAGAGCTTCTGCTGCTTTCATCAAGAGCGTGGAGCATCCGTCCCGCGGCGGCGGGGGCCGTGCTGTGGCTGCCGGGAGCGGCGGGGGGTCCCTCGGGATGCGGGGGGTCCCTCGGGATGCGGGGGCCCGGGGGCCCGGCGGGTGCCGCTCGCAGCAGCGAGATGAGCAGGTGGCAGAAAGGAAAGAAGCCGAAAGGTGCAGGAAGAGAGGACGCAGAGGAAGAGTGAGGAACTGAAGAGCGAGAGATGGAGAAGTGGGATGGAGCTCGAAACTAGTCTGTCAAGAAGGGGGAAGACCGAAAAACCAAAGTGAGGAAGACCCTTGAGAAACGCCCTAAAATGCAGGCATATGGTGGAAGCTTTTTTTTCCACAGTTACTGTCATCCTTACACGGCGATGCAAAATCTCACGGGACTGGGAAGTAGTAGCAACTAATTCAGTTCTCAAAACGGATGTCTGCTTCACTGTCAGCACGCTTCTAATATCATAACAACGTGAAATTGTATAGATGTATCATTGTATAGATGTATAAGCTACAGTTGTAGCTTGTGTTGTGTAGATGTTAAAGCACAGTTACCTTTGAGATGTGTGTAGGTTATTGACTTTCCAAGCTTAAAAGGAAATAGGAGGGGAACTTACAATCTACCAATAAGTAATGATTAAAATAAACTGGCATAGGCCTAGATGAAGTTGCAAACTCAGGTTCTGATTGGTTTTATAGTCCACGTTACTTCCTTGTAGTCAGTGTTGATCAGTATTTAAGAACTGAACTCGTAACACTGACCTAAAGATAACCAGTGGTGTAAATAATGTGTTGCAGATTATCCAGTATTCACCCATCAAGTGCTATTCACACTTACAAACTTGAAAGAAATATTTCAGCCTTCCTACAATCAGTGATTCAAGAGATCTGTTACCTCTCATATGTTATGAATATGTTATAACATATCATAATATGTCTGGATAAGTGTTACTGTTGGACTAGAATTATTTCCAGTAAGTAAATAAAAGTTACTTCTTAAGAAGAAAAGAAAAACCTTTTAGGAACTTCTAGCCTGAAACTGGTTTGGGGATTTTTTTGTGAGCCTTCATTTCTTAATAGGCCTGTATTTTTATTTGCCTGTAGTAGCACTGAGAGGCATGCAACAAACTTGATGCCTCATAAAATCAGTTGTCAGAAGCAGTAAGATAGAATCCCTACACTAAAGCATTTATAGTCTAAACACAAGAAAATGCAGTGGGTTATGCTCTTGGTTCAAACTGTATTTTTTAATGTCTTCTGAGTATATATTATAAATGATACTGCATTGATTTGTTGTGATTCTGGCTTCACTATCTTCTGCCTTTACACCAAAATTGCCAAAATATGCATTATGGTGCTTTTAAATGAAATTTTGACTTCACAACTTTGGTAAAAGATTTTAGGTAAAATTAATTTCTTGGACAAAACTGCAGGAAAATAGCAGTTCTTGTGAAATGGTGCTTTTTGTGGAATTTGGAGGAGCTGAAAATTATATAAAAGGTAATGACAAAAATGTGTATGCATCTCACAGCATCTAATTCTCCTGCACATCTTTGCTCCAAGTGTTTATACTGAGACTCAGTAAACTGAAATGGCTTATCCAAGGTCGGTTAGTTAGTAAGTGGCAAAACCTGAGTAGACAACAGAAGAGTTATGACTACAGAGAAACTACACGTAATACTTTTTAACAGCTAATAGGGCTTTTACTAAGTATCTTGAAAATTATTATGCGTAGTTTATATTAAAATGATGTAAATATTTTCTGTTTTAAAAAAAGCTGCATGTGTTCTTGTGAGCAGAGAGAGTAGCTAAGGGAATAGGGAAGATGCAGATTCCCAGTCTCTTCTGTCTTAGCTGATCACACAGTGATAGAAAAGCTCTGGAAAAGAGGAATTCACCTTGGAGAGTTGGCATAATAAAGCTCAACTTGGTTTGCTGTCCCAGGCCAAGTGCTGTCCCACAGTGTGTGGCAGTAGCTGGTGCTAGGGATGGCAAAACACCTGGAGATGCACAGATTTTATGTCTGTTTTCCTCCAGTCTCCTTTGACAGAGTAAAGCATATCAAATCCCAACTGTGAATTAAACCCATCTTCCTGAGAGCAGCTCCATGTCCTCTCTTGCATGTGAGTTTTCTTATTTATTTTTTATGAGGCTATGCAGTTTGCATCTCAATGGGTCAGCAGGTAAATCCAACTTGTTGATGTTTTGATTTTAAACGTTTTGACTGAGGCAGGAGAAAATGTGGTTCTTAAGGTGGAGTGCCAAGTTTCTCTTCACCATAGGCTGAGGCACTGGCACTGGGGTTCCTGAGGCATTTGAAGAAAAATAGGTCAACATTGTCAGAAGCCCAGAAGTTTCTACCTTCTACATGGAGAAATATAACAAGATTCCTGTATTTTTAGCTCTTGACTAAGTATTTTACTTCATAGTGTAAAATTTCACATAATGATCTTGCGTCTCTCTGAAAGAAACTATTCTAAGAATTATTTCCCTTTTTTTTTTACTGTTCCTTTTTTAGGAATGAGAGTTTCAGTAATCACATGTAATAAAATTTTATGTATCTTGCAAATACACACATGCTGTGTATTTAGTATTTGTACTGTGAATATTTTAATTACACAAATAGTACTTTTATAGGCAAAGGAAAATTTTATCTACTTCCCAGCAACACTGTGATATTTTCATAAGAGAAAACATCCTCAATTTTATTTTACAAACCTGCTAAATTTCACTTTTACAGAAAATTTTAATTTACTTTCTGCTCATGTACATTCTAGTTATGAGTACATAACTGATTTGCATGAAATAGATCACATCCCAAGAAGGAACATTAATACTCTGAAGGGCTCATACTAGATCTCTTATAAAGGAATTTAATCTACTTATTTTAGACAAATGCTTCCTTCAGAAGAATTTGGATAAGATCATTGATGAACAAGCTGTTCATGTTGATGAACAAGAGAAAGCAGCACAAGAAACTGTATTTAAGTTTAAACTGATAAAGTCAGTTTTGATCAACTTCTTCTTAGGGGAAGGATGTAGTCTTAAGTGTTCAGGACTAGACTTGGTGTAGGATGCACGACAGCAGAGTCTTCCCCTGTTCTGTTGGGTTGGACCAGAAGTCCATCCAGCTCAGAATCGTGCTCCACAATGACTCAGTGGATGCCTGGGTAAAGGGTAATGGAAACAAGGCACTTAGAGAGCAATCATTTCCATAGCACATCCTTGTAGTTTTTAGAAATAAATGGTTTACAGCATCCTTATCTGGAAGTTTGTAATTCAGCCAGTATATTTAATAGCTCTTGATGGACTTTATGAACTTGGCTATTGCCTTCTGTGAACCCAGTTATGTCGTAAAACTTCAGCTGTTAAGGATTTATTTAGGTAGAGTCTTGTGGAATAAAAGAAAATGCTTCATTTTGCTTGGGTTTAGCCCGCTGGTTAATAGTCTTATCACATAACTTGTAAGAGTTGTTCCACTTCACCTTCTTTGCACCATCTGAGTTTTAATGCATCTTACAGTTGTTCCCCACTGCCCTTGCAGAGCCCTAAATCCGACTTTGCATGAAGCCACTCGTGACTGAGGGAACAGTTCTATTGCTTGACTATCCTCTCTGCCTTCCCCTGCTCCCAATCCAATTCTGGAGATGCTGGAATTAAAACATCAAAATATCACGAGTTTGACTGCGGTAGCTACTATTTCCATTTTGTTCTCAGTCCTCTTTTGTGTATTTGCAAACATTTTGTATTTATTACCTTTGCTGAGCTGTTACACAGCAGTTTTCCTGTTTTACCTTGTGACAAGGCTCTAGGGAACATCAGTGCTTAAAACTGTATTATTTTGAATAAAAATTATGCTGGTTAGTATGCAAACTACCAGTCCTCAGAGGGAAAATGTTATGCTGCAGATATATTAGAAGCAAGAACCACAAATATTTTTGCAATGTAGCTTTTTGTCAACCATTACTTTTAATAGCTGTAAAAATGAACTAGAATTGAGAGCTTTTTCTGCTTCTTACTGAACATTGCTTGCAAATATTAGCTAATAATAAGATTACAGACTAGTAAAACAACTTGTTTGGGGAACTTGTCACCACTTATTTCAGTCTCTTTACTTTGCTGATTTATAATAGTAAAGAAAACAGGAGCTTTAATTGGCAATGGTATTTCACAGTCTGAAAATTGCTAAATTGCTATCAGTCAATTATTTTCAGTAGATGAACCGTGATCATAACTTGTTAAAAAAAGACAATTTAAAAAGCCATTTGGATACCTACCCAAGCAAAACAAAAAGTAAATGGAAAGTAAACCTTGAGAAGTGTTCTGAATTACAGAATTACCATGCCATTGAGAAGAAATGAGATGCAGGAGGGGACTGCATGCATAACCTTCATGCATGCTGACAAGTAGCCATTTGAATACCATAGTTAGCAGAAATGCATGTGTGAGCACAAGTACCTGCTCTGTCTGGAGGAGCAATTGAAAAAAAGAAACAGGCCTTAACAGAAAGTCAAATGTGTTTTTTACTTAAATTGAATATTCCCATAAAAGCAAGTTTCTAAAGGAAGTTTTCTAATGTCAGGCAGTTTTCCCAGCACAAGGCTAAACAGTTGCAATTGCATGTGATCTGACCCTTGTATGTTCAGAACACAGAACAGATTTTGACATTTGTGCTTTTGCACATTCCTGTATGAATAATCAGAATGATTCACTGAGGCTCATTGCAACATAAGGTACCATTGGAAGTGAATTGCAGTATTGCCCAATATGGTAATAGTTTAGTGATCCCTTGCTGGGCATGTATTCTATTAAAGATAAGTCAAGTATTCTCATAAGAAGCACCTTATGCAAAGGAACAAATGTCCTATATTGATTTTTACAGAATTAGCATGGGAGACATACTGTGTGTATATAGGTTCTATACACAGAGCATGCAAATGGATTAAACTGGAAGTTATTCTGCAGGGACATACAGGAGAGAAAGTCTCTGTTTCTCACATCTTGTAATGTTTGCAAGTACCTATGCTCTTTTCAGTTTGCACCAAAAAATGAAGTTTATCAGATGAGAAATTGCACTGCCAGAGTTACTGATCTGAGGTTTTGCCAGTGCATTTTTTTCAGACAGTAAGTTTTCAAAATAAATTGTCCTTAAAGGTCAAGTTGGTCAGCTTGTTAGGATGGCACACCAACTTGAAAAAGCAGGTAGTGCTCCCAAAAGGTATTTTAATGCCTCTATTCTTGCAGGAAGGGCTAACATAATCCATGTAATCTGTCTACAAGATTTTACCCACCTTATATATTCATTTGCATAATTTGCCACAGCCTTTGCTTTCAGTACAGCTTTGAAAAGCAGTACAGTGAAATGCTTGGGTACAGTGTTTCTGTTAGTTTTGATATATTTCTGATACTAGACTATCTATCTGATACTAGAGCATATTCTTACAAATTGACTGTGGCCTTCTTCAAAGACAAAAGCATGCATATAATCCTTACAATGGCTGACACAGTATTGTAGAGTTGCAAATCAGCTTTTATACTTTTTGATGATCCATGAAGGCACTATTTCAGGAAAATTTCCTAGAGTCTTTCAGCAGGACAAGCAAGAAACTCCCACTTTACTGAAATGAGTTACCATTTTCTTTCTCTATATATTATCAAACAAACTGAATAAACCTAGTGTGGAGGTACCCAGCATTCAGAAACAGTGTTTTGAAATTGTTTCCATTTTTTATATATGCAGCATTGTCACTGGGAAGAAATCAATCTATCTATCTATCTATCTATCTATCTATCTATCTATCTATCTATCTATCTATCTATCTACCTATCTATCTATCTATCTATCTATCTATCTATGAAAATAGTATGTTTCAAGTGTTTCCACTAATTTAACTATTATTGTTCATTGTGTCTAAATAAATAATGAATCTTAGTAAGAAGCTAGGGCTCCATACAGCTATGATAATTGAAAAAGGTACTGCAGGATCTGTTCATTGCTACCCCCCAGCACTGCTGGAGAGAGATACTAGAGAGAACATTCTTTGTCCTGCTAGAAAGAAGGCAGGCAAATTATTTAACCCATCAGAGAGGATATTTTTAGTTACATCTCATTTTGTCTGGAGATGATTAGGGAGTGCTTATTCATCCTGTTGCTAATAGAACTGTGGGTGCTATAATATCCAGCTGACTGGAAAGGCTGGTACCATTTTCAAGCAGCACAGTGTTGCATCCAGAGCAGGATATCTGGCTATGCAAGTTCCAAACTCTCCTAGTTCTCCTCTCCTTCCCTGCATTATCCTGAAGTAACTACAATAACAGCAACATGGCACACCAAACGTAGTTGTGATACAGTAGCCTTTAACATCTGTTGTCTTCTAAAAGCTAATCTGAGGAGCCAACAGTTTGGATCGACAGAAAACAACATGCTTTTTTCAAAAGTCACAGAACAATGAAAAAATCCAAAAAGGTATGATACAAGTGTTTCTAAAAAAAGCCAGTTAGAACAGGAGGTAAAATATTAGCAGCAAAACTCTCTCAAGAGCTGGCAAATATCTCTTGGAAGTCTGAACAAGTGTATCTCTACAGAAACTAATTTGTTTACCTGTCATACATTCGATTGCTCGCAGGTTCCAATGTTTGAATAGCTCAGAAATCCATGGTGCCATCACTTGCTCTGTGATTCTTCATGCTCCCACTTCTGTGAAATGACCCACTTGGATCATCTCGAATCTCTTGCTCATTTTTAAGGCTTGGTTTGACCTCAGTGAGCTTCTGTGCTCTGCTGGAAACCCCAATGGTTTTAGACACCTGCAATGACTGCTGAACTGCAAGCTTATCAAGTAGTGAGGTACTAATTTGACATGGATGACATCTTTGAATAAAAATCAGAAGATAACTATATTAAAAATGGTGTTTTTACATACGTTTGCAAGTTATCATGGGTTCTGCTGAAATTAATGGTTCATGACATAATGAACATGAAAGTCGATGCCTAAAGTACAGCCATAAAGGCAAGTCAGATGCTTCCATTAGTGATAGATTTAGGTTCTCAGTTCTTTTGAAGTGTTTAAGTCATACAAAAAAAACAGCAATACCCATGTGTTCCAACCAAGAAAGGAAATAGGTACAACTGAGAACACACAATGATGTTTGTTACAACAGAAAGCACAGATTTCTGATCATGGCCAGGCTATGTATTAACATCACTTGGCTCCCAGGTGTCCCTGTGTGGAGCCTGTGCCGTGCGGACACAACTCAAAGGCAGAGAATCCTACCCTGTTTTGGTGTGGCAGGAATCCTGCTGCCACTGTTTTGCTCATTCACTTAGGGAAGCTTTAGCAAGGAACAAGATGTATTTGTTATGAAAAAGCACAGAATAGCAGCATAAACAATTCTGAATGGAAAAGCAAGCTGTAAATAGGAATGCAGTGCTTCTCTAGACAGCATGACTTTTACAGATTTTGCCTCTGCCCAGAACATCAAGATCTTATTTAAGTCATCACATTTTCAGTCAAATTCTTCCTTTATATTTTCTAGGCTGATCTTTTTACATACATTTTACTGTTATTCCTCTAAAATATAACGGGCAATAGTGGTGTCATCATTATAATAGTACAAGGATATAAACAAGGCCCCTTTTAGGAGTTTTTCTCTCTCCTTAAATACCTTGTTTCAGTGTTGTGGTTTTTTTGTTTGTTTTGTTTTGTTTTTTCCCCTCATTCATTGTTTTAAAAAAATAGGATTGGACTAATTATATTTTGAAAGTTAATGATTATAGTTGCTCTAAGTCAGAACTCTTGGAAAGCAGCCACATCAAATGAGATTCTGGTAATTTGCCATGACTTTACCATGTGCAGCTCCATGAAATCACATACTTTCCATATGGCTGTTGCTACAGCTATGCCAAAATCAACCAATGACACTATAATTTTCCTTGTGGCTCTTTCTGGAAGAAATCTACATACATCATGTATCAGGGTAGGTAAAATGTTTTCTTGTTTAGCTCTCCATAGTATTCCACCAACTATTGTTAAAACCTCATTCTGTTAAAATACTCAGAATATGATGGATTATTAAGCAATGTACTTTATAATAAATTCTTAAAATAAAGTGGATATTGTCTACTCCAGACCTGATTTTTCTTGGCTGTTTCTCTAGCTGTCATTGTCAGCTTTACTAGGGTTTAAGGGATATTGAGTGTGATGTACTGGATATTAGTCTACCTATGCATTAGTCTACCTCTACTGGATATTAGTCTACCTAACATGTAGACCAACAGGTAGTTTATACCAATCTAAAAGGCAACATGTTGATCCAGGCAAGATTTTCAGCCCTCTTGGAAATTTCCAAAATCATTTCATCCCTGCAACTTTCCCTTCCTTTTGTCTCATTTCTTGCACTTTACTGTGCTTCCCAGGCCTTGATCTATACATGGATTCCCAGAGTTGCTCTTTCTGCACGCTCAAGGGCAGGCCATTTACTGCATGAAAATGATCCAGAATGAGCAAGATGCTGACAAGCTCCCCATGTAGCTTAGCAAGTGGGTTGTAATGCTTTTGTTTAGCTATGCACTTCTTCAGGCTGAAGGACTTGTGACAGTTTAATATGTAGTACTGCTGGAGCTAGTAAATCAAACCTGCATCACAGAAAATTTGGGGCCTGAAGACTTACTCATATAAAAATGGCTGAAAGCTGCCTGAAAATTCATCTGAAAATTCAATCTCCATCTGAATGAAACTGTTAGACTACCCCTGTGTTCACTTGTTGACTAACAGAGATACTTTCCTTCTGAACTTCTCTCATTCCTTATGCATTTATATTCACCTGCATTCTCTTGTTTCATATTTACGTGGTAAATTGCCTGGAACAAGCAACAGAAGGAGGATGCTCTGCAATGGTAATTACTGCTGTTATTATGGATATTCAGGAAAAGATGACCTGCAACCCAACTGTGCTTTCAAAAGCTGGACTGTGATGCATCATGGAACAATGATAGTGCTGGATTAGGTCTGTTCTATGCCATGGTACCAAATAAAGGCAATTCAAGGCTTTATTCACTCGCATTCCATTGGTAACACTGAGAACATACTAAGACATTGCCTCTACACATTCGAGTTTGATTTCCGGTACAGTCTCAAACAGTGAAAAGCTTTGCATACGTTTGGAACTGATTTCTGGCCAAATGAAGATGGAAAGATTCAGAAAATTACACCACGAAAACAAACAGTAGGCTATTCCTACTGCTCCAGTACAAGGGCTGGAAAACATTTTAATACAAGAGAGTTTTGAAACATACCAGTCAGCGCTGCAAATCTACTGGATCTAGCTGAATTTGAGCTTTATCAGCTCAATTTTGTAATTTGAGCACAAGACTTCTCTAAAAATATCCACCAAGACAATCTAGGTGCCAATGCATGACACTACAAAGGGTCTATAGAGGAAGAAGTATTGAAATGTAGATTGGTGTATTTGAATTTTGAGGACTAATATGCCAAACTTGTGTTTATGGTACAAAAACATGAGATAATATTGCTTAAAGAGAAACCTTGCACCTTAATTTTATTGGCCTGCGTCCATGGCCACCTGAAGACCTCCATCTGGCAAGACTAATAAAATGAAATGTGAGATCTCATGGCCAGAGAGTTTAGTCTTTCAACTCTTTCCCTTGCAAAACTGTGACTGACTTGGCACATTGATATAGAGAGAAATCCTGTGCTTTTTTGGTTCTCACATGTAAATTCCACTGTAATTCAGTAAAACAAAATGCACCAGCATTGCTGGTTTTCAGTGTCACTGTTAATGCAGACGCAGGAAAAACACAAACTGATGGCAATGGAGTTACTTAACAGATTTGTTTCACTTTCCATATAAACTGCAGCATTATTTTTTTTCCAGCTCAGTGTCCTACCACTTCCTTTGACTTTGCTATTCTGGCTTAGCGAGACTAATCAGGAGCATTATTTGGAAATACTAGGTAAAGATCCATCAGCTATGATACACTGAGATTGCACTGTTCAAAACTCACTGCAGCTGGGCATAATGACTCCACGGTGCTCATCCCTGTGTGCTGGCTCTCTGAGCTCTATAGCCAGGGCAAGACCTGGCAGCTCCACATATTCTGCATGCCATAGTTTTTGGCCCTTGCCTCATGCTCCTCTGAGGGGTTACTTGAGCTGCAACTGGAGCACTAAGCTGCTCTCTTGTTCCAGGATTCCATCTGCCAGATGCAGCTGTTGAACCTGCTGCATGTATACCCCTGAATACCAGGTAATAAAACCAAGAGGAAAGTGAAAAGTCCACATGGCATTTCATATACTAACTGTATTTGTTTTAGATAAACATGTACCTATGCACACGGGCATGTGCATTTAAAAAGGCTATTTGCACTTTCTCTGAAAAGCTTTCAGAGATATTAATCTTGCATATTCTAGCACAGCATAGCTCACAGGCTACACAATATCCTGCAGAAATCCCTTTCATTATCTGCAAACTGCCTCATAATATTAAATTAGTAATTTGCTTTGACATTGAAATCAAACCGTTAATAATCTCACTATCTCCTTTCCTTGCCTGTGTTCCTCAGGAAGATCTGGCAGCCCACAGAAGCCAGATGGTGGCTGAACTGTCTAGCTGCTGCTACAAAAAGGGATGTTTTTGCTTCTTCCTATCTCAACCTGAAGGGCATGTGCCTAGCCCTTCTTTTGCACTGGCACTGACTTGCATTTAACCCTGCAATGAACTTAGGGAATGAGCCTACTAAATTAGAGACAGTTTAAACTAAGTGAGGAAAACCAATCCTTGAACAAGGAAGCCAGGCCACTGCGAGGACACCTCGAGGGCTAGCGGCTCCCTAAGAAACACGGAACCACTCGCAGCGACACAGCCAGCCGCACCGGGGACTCACTCCCCAGCCTGGGCACGTTCCACAGCCCACGGCAGAGGCGAGGCGGGCAGGCTGAGATTGTGGCCAGGCTCAACCAAGAGTCCAGATCGTTGGACAAGCTCACGGTGGTGAAACAGGCCCAAGGTGAAGCCAGGATGTCAGTCTGCAGACCAGGACTAGAGCTAGTGAGGGGAATCAGGAAGGCCCACAGGGACAACACAAGATCAAGCCAGAAAGCAAGGCCAGGACAACACACCCAGACCATGGCTCAGGCACGAGCCGAGGACCTAGGGCTGATCTTAAATGGGCCTCCCGTGCCCTCGGGCAGGGAGTGTGGGGTGGAGACCCCAGGCGAGGCTGATCAGGGGCATCAAAGCCCCTGGTGCATCCCGAGCCCTGACAACTGCTCCTGCTGACGGGAGTACCAAGTTTGTCTTCAGCGTGGCTCCGGATGACACCACGAAGCTCACCCCCTCGCATCGCCAAGGGGTGGCAGCAAACAAAGGACAGAAAACACCTGAAAACCACAGCGTCAGAACTGTCAAAACATTAAAATACTTTGCAAACAAACAAACAAAAAAATAGCGTGGCTGCAGTCCTGGGCCGGACCCGGTGGGCACAGCGGCCCGTCCATCAAACTCTGAGGGGCTGTGTGAAAGGTGGGGAAAAAAAAAAAAAAGAGAGAAAGAGCGAGAGCTTGGGAAAAATGTTAACTTTGCCCACCCGGATGCCGCGGCCCCAGGATGCCCTTGCTGCCTTTGGGACCAAACCTCCTTCAAAAGGCCTGTGGCTACAACCCCCTCGGCCCCGCATCCTCCCGGGTTTTCAGCACTACAACCCTCCTCCGGGCACCCTCCCGGCCCCGCCCGGCCGGGGCGCGGCCGCAGCCCGGACGTCAGCGAGGCGGGGGCAGCCCGGGCGGGGCGGCTCCGCCATCTTGGCTGGCCGGGCCGTGCCTGCGCGGGGAGCGGGCGGGGAGCAGCGCCCGCCCTGCGGAAGTGCCGCCGTCCCGCCCCGCCCCGCCGAGCCCCGCCGGAGCGCGCCCAGGGCTGCCCGCCGTCCCCCAGCACCGCCGCGACCCAGGAGCATGGCAGGGCGGCTTCCGGCCTGCGTGGTGGACTGCGGCACGGGGTGAGCCGCGGCCGCTGACAGCTCGCTGCCGCCCGGGGCCGGGCGGGTGCCGCCGCCGCCGCAGATGGCGGTGGGGGTCGCGCTGCCGGGGCCGGGGCCAGGCAGCCGCGGGGCTGGGAGCGGGAGGGCCGGGCCGGGCTAAGGGAAGCAGCCGGTTGCCTTCCTTTCCCCTCGTCCCCTCTGCCGGGCCGCCCGGCGGGGAGGGGGGTCCCGGCGCGGCCTCTCGCCCCGGCTCCGCGCCGGTCGCTGCCCCGGCAGAGCCCTGGGGCCGGCCCGGCAGAGCCCTGGGGCCGGCCCGGCAGAGCCCTGGGGCCGCCCCGCCGGCCGGGGCTGCTCGGCCGGGCTGCGGGGGGACCCGGCGCGGCTGGCGGGGCGGCAGGGGAGGGAGCGGCCCCGGCTGGAGGGGGGGTTGGGGCTCCGTGCTGTCCGGGGGGGAAGCTGGTGTATTTACTTATTTTGATTATGTAGGCAGTGTCATTTATTCTGTGCTACTTCTCGCCGTGGAAGGGGGGGAATTAAAAAAAAGAAAAAAAAAAGGCAAAAAAAAAAAAGCCCTCCCCCTCCTGCGAGCAAGCGCAGAGGAACTTCCTTAGTTTTGTCAAAGCCTCTTCCTGCTTTCGGGCTTTTATACCTTATAAGGCAGTTTTCAGTGTCAAACCTGAACCGAATCCGTTTCAGAAACGCTTCTTTTTGTTTAGCAGTGACCAGATGATGAAGAGAATGTGGTGCCAGTGGTACACGGCAAAAAAAAAAGGGATTCGGGAGAAGGCCCTGGGGATTCAGGCTGCCTTTTCTGCCCGTGCACAGCTCCTGGAGGCTTTAGCTTGGGAAGCAAGCCCCCCGAGGTGCCTGTAGGAAGCCGACCTGGAAGGTTAGGTGGGACTGCTCGCAGGAGCACGCTCAGGAAGTGAAAACCTCTCTGTGACCTGCTCTCTGCAGTGTCATTTTAAAGTTATTTCATATCAGGCTTTTACTGGAGAGTATTGGTATATTTTCAAGGCTTTAGCACTGCTGGCATGCTGATGCTGTAACTCGTCTTTTTGTTTCACTTTCTCAGTGACTGCAGTATAGATAGATACTTTTACTCTGAAGATTTTTACTCTGTTCTTTTGACATTCAGGCACTTTGTTTTGAAGGGACATGCTCATCTTTTCCTTCAAGAGAACCTGGTGTAGGACATCAGTAAGTTGGCCTTTAGGAAGGGCAGGCATAAATGTGTTTATAACACCTATATGTTTAACTGTTGTATGAAGGAGTCATACCTGCTGTTAGAGCAAGAACTAAAACCTTGAATTTTGTGGGATGAAGGAAGGTGAGCACAGTGGGAATGCGAGTGTGCAGCTGAGTGTAATGGGAGTATACAGGAATTTAACATGATGTGTATATGCACTGCTCATCTTTCAAAACAAAAGATCTGTCATGGACTCTGCTGTGTGCTACTAGAGGCTTTCTCCCGTGCCACGTATTTCTGCATTGCAGGTAGTTACATTCAAGTCAGTAATTATGCCTTTATAAGTTTGCAAGATACAGGTTGTGACCACCAGAGTAGAGAGAGTCACTTAGAGCTTTCAGTGGTGCTAAGGAAGATAGTAGGGTATAGCTGCATAAGGAAGTACTTTCTTTATCATGCTGAAGGTACACCAAGGGACCTGAGTGTTCAGACAAATCTTCCTGGGGAAGATCTGTGTGTAAGTAGTCCATTAATCAACTTCATTGCACAGGGGATACTCTAATGTTCTTGTATATGATGTCACTAAGTCTTGCTCCTTATTTATTTATTTGCACTCTCTGTGATACTGTTTTACTGTGCACATATATATGGTTTTTTTACATTTCCCAGCCTGTTCTGCTCTCCAGGCTTTTCCTTTCTGATGCACTTTGTATTCCAAGGTTGTTCTTCCCTGAAGTTCTGCTTCAGGAAACTGTAGGCAAAGATTTTTAGTGTTGAAAATTATGTAGAGTCTTGGGGTTGTTGAAATTCATTGATTGCAGTAGTCAAAGGCATAAAGTGGTGCATTTACCAAGAAAAAAATCCTTGAGGCAAACAGGGAACTGGTGGGTAGTAGTGCTGTGGGATGTGATACTATAATCATGCTCATAGCCTTTAAAAATCTTTGTAAATCGGTGCAGCTCTCTCTAACACCATCTTGTTTTTTGTATATAAGCAAGAACATGGTATATAAGGTTCATCAGCCTTGTGCTCTGTGTGGATCAGTTCGAGGTATTACCTAGGGTGCTGTCTTGGCTACTGAAAGAAAGCAAACAAGTTAAAAGAAAGCCTCTGAAAACAGGAAAAGAGCTTTTGAAAGTAAAACTGAAGAAACGTTGAAAGGAACTGCCTTTAGAACAGGCAAGTTATTAAAAGTGCACATTTTTCCCAATAAGTAGTTTTTTTTGTAGCGGGAAGGGATGATAACTAATTTACAGTCCAAGGAGAGTTTGCCTTAACCAGCAAAAGGGCAGATGTAGAAGAGGTTTTAAGGGTGTCTTCCTACATGTCTTGTGCATGTAGCCACAGGTTCAGTTTGTTGATCTGAGTGATATTTTTTTGGTGTGCATTCATTTTCCCAGCTAAGATTGAGGGGAAGGACGTAGATGAGAAAGGCTGCAGAGTTGTGCTTTTCAGCATCAGCCGGCACAGATTAGACAAATTTTAGGAACCCCTTTCAAAGCAGAAAGAGCCAAAAAGCACAGAAGAGGTTGGGGACATTATGTGATCCCTGTTATTGAAGGTTTTAACAGTTAGTCAAACTTCTTAAGGATCATCCAAGTATGTTACACACCTGGAACTGGCAAATGGGTGAAATAATTGACATGGCAATCAGATTATGGGTGCAGCAAAAATTCTTCCAGTGTTTCATTTGTTATCTTTAAATTTGCATTCTTTCCTTAAGCAAACCTGATACCTAGAAAATAGAGTAATGTATACCTGACAAATGCAGGAAAATACTGTGAGTGGGACCTACTTCAGACTAGTGTATCTAAGGATTACATGCATTTTAAAGTAAAAGTAGAAAAAATAAAAGGTATTATTTCCTTAAAGCATATGAACAACACACCAAAGAAAGAAAATGGCTCTTGGTGATATTTTCATCTCAATAGGCTGCAGTCTTTTGCTCTGTGCCTTTTGGGTGTTTGAATAGTTCTTGCTGCCTGTTCTACAAGCAACCACAGTGCAGCCTGCAAGTCATGATTAAAAGCTCTTCCTACGCCACTTCAGCATTTAGCTTGATTAGGTTGACAAGTAGATTTTAGCTGTCTTTCTGTGTGAATGCATTTTTTCCCTTAGTATGAACTCGTATAACACTGAATTAGCTCATTTGGGATGGCAGATAATTGCAAGTCTTCAAATTAAGGGCTCCTAAGCTGAGCTGAATTAAGAGGCTGTATAACCTACTGTGGTTCCAAGGTGAGAACTTAATTTTAGCAATGGAAGAGATTTAAAAAAAATAAATTGCATTTTCTGTACCTAAACTTTCCTATAGGCTTGTGTTCGGTTTTTCTGTGGCTGTCAGGTAGATCTACTACCAATTAATACTTGAGTATTGTAGGTGACCAAGACCCCAGTGCCTTTCTTTGGTAAGGTCAGCCTGTTGCTTTGCCTTTTCTTAAATAAATTGGTTATGTGATTTTGTGGGGAAAAAAAAATAAAAATCAAAATCTGTTGTCTCACATTTTGCTTTCTTGTATCTCCTTTCATATCCCAAGCTTGGCCCCTTTTTTACTTCCCTTACACAGGTTACAAAAATGTGTGTTTTGAGTTTTTCTCTTCCTTCTTTCCTGGGCACTAGGGGAGAAAGCCCTGCTGTTCATGCTAGGAGCACGAGAATCCCTCGAAACCTCAGAGCAGTCTGCATTCCTTCTGAGCTGAGAGCCTGGAAAATTGAGGCTGTTCAGGATTTCCAGGCTTTCTTGACATGAAATCACGAACTGTTCTTTGGTGTGAGTCACATCTCAGAGTTTTTTGACTGTTGAGTTTCTATAACCAGTTTTGCTGTGAATGAAGAAAGGAGAAATGTAGGGGGATGTAACCTCAGAGAAGCAGATATCCTGGCTGGTACTTGGGTGGTGTGTGCAGTGGGGTGGGCTTTGCACTGGGGAACTTCTCTACTAACTTCTCCAGTTAATCTTCTTACGACTCCTGTGTAGCTCCATGCTCTTAAGTAGAGTGAA
The DNA here is from genome assembly GCF_020740795.1 of Apus apus. NCBI lineage: Eukaryota > Metazoa > Chordata > Aves > Apodiformes > Apodidae > Apus > Apus apus. Next base: position 8,174,937 of record NC_067287.1, read on the forward strand.
GTATTTAAGGGCTGAGTGTCCTCTGATGTGAAAAAGTTATGACAAGATTGTCATTCTGTTTCTCACCTGTGTATTGACCTGGTAGCATAAATGAGTGTAAGATCCATTCAAAGCCCATCATCTTCAATAGACAGCAAAGGTATTTGAGGTGAGATGTCCAGTGTTATAAAAACAAGGTAAGGGGAAGTAACAGCCTGTATTTTGCTTGCTCTTCCACTTTTTTTAGTATCTTATTCTGGACCTTGAAATGTTTTTTCTTTCCTAACATGTCAGGCATGGGTTATTTCCACACACTTTCAAATAATAACTTTGATTCAGTATAAATATTTCAGCATTGTTGTGGTTCTTGCAGTTAATATTTCAACTGAATATCTTGTCATGACCTTTCATGGGTCCCAGTCTTCATGAAAATAGTCTCTTTTGGGATTAATTTTCTCTGTTGTGTCATCCCAGAAGTAATTTTTCAGTGTGGAAAGCATGAACAAAATAATTCCTTAATGGAATATGGAAAAAATACCCTTCCAGGATTTTAAGAGTATCTTTTACTTGTCAGTAGCTGAAGTGGTTAGGGAGGGAGAGGGAAATGCTTTATCCTTAACATGGAAAAAGAAGTTGTGCTTGATGGAGATTTGTGGTTTTACATATCTAATATATATATATAATTGCAGAGAGGTTCTGAAGACCCATCATGACCTGTGGTGTCTCTTAAATGATTCTAATACATTGACTTTGTGTTTTAATACCAAATGCACAGAGTGTACAATGTAAGTAGGAGTAATAGGAATTCAGCTAGGAATAGATGTATCCGTATACACACACATGTATTTACTGGAATACCACTGTAGGAATCAGTTTATTTCTTAATGGAATGCGTGTCAGAAGCCACCCAAGATGCGTGGCACCTTCCAGTTCTTCTGTTTCTGCTTTGCTTTTCCTGTGCTCCACTTAGGCTTTATAAGTATGTATCATAGAATAGAATCATCTGGGTTGGAAAAGACCTTTAAGATCATTTATATATTAAAAAGGAGGAGGGAGAGTGGCATTTCTGAGTAGAGGACAAACCTGCTTGCACCCATGGGTTGAATCTGTAGAGTGAAGGATAAATGAGCCTTCTGTGTACAGTACCTAAGACCAGAGCACAGCTTAATTGAGAGGAGAGGTGTGAGGGAGGGTTGTGGGTGTGCATGGGTGGGACAGGGCAGGTTCCCTTCTGGTTTCTTGCTGGTTGGAACATTCTGCCCATGAAGTATGTTGATTACATGAGTGTGATGCACATTTGCTTATCTAAATTAGTTGAAAAGACAGCTTCTAGGAGTTCAGAAGTACTGTGCAAGTTCCTGAGTAGTAATCCAGCCTTTATTATAGGCATGTATAAAAAACATTGCAGTTGTTCTTTTAGTTAATGCAATGTAAAAGTTTCAACATAAGGTTTCAACATTTAGTTTCATCATTGTGGACTTTCTCTGGGAAACATAAAAAGGCTTTGACTATTTCAAACAAAGGTTTTTTTAAAAAAAATTTGGACAAACATTTTTCATTTAAAGACTTTAAAGAGAAAAAGTTCAATTTGAAGATAAAATAACTAAAATATTTTAGTTTGTCTGCAGTGAAATTAATTACTTCCTTTTCTGCACTGCTTAAGAAAAGGAATCTTTATTGCTTGAAATTTAAGTTTTGGTTTGCTTTAGTCACTGAACTAAAATATATTTCGGTGTGCCAGCCTAACAAGAATCATTCTTGGGTAGATAATTAAAATACCAATCTGATTGCAATCTCGTTAGTGTCCATAGCAGGATTACTTTACTATCAGAATGAAACATCTGTACTTTCAAAGTGCTAGTGCTGGTATTTTTTATTTTTATTTTTTTTTAAATTGGTTGGTAAGAAGGATTATATAAAAAATTGAAAAAGTCATAAGTCATCCAGTGACTTAATGTAGGGTATGACATAATCAAACCTTTTTTTTTTTTTTCTCTGATCATGAGTTTGCATTTTTAAGACTGGACAAGGAAAAACTCTAGAGAAACTTCGAATTATTTTTTCCCCGAGGTTTCCTTTTTATTATTCTCTTGTGGTCATTGCAAGTATTTGCAGCTGTGCACAGGATGTGTTTTGGCATGGTCAGTCTGTAGAGAACAAGAGGCAGACAGGAGGAGTTTGTTGATACTTTATTTTGATTGTACCCTGCTATCGGGATGAATCCAAATTTTAATTCTTCAGTTGATGCAGTATCTCTTATCTATTATTTCAGTATTAGCATTTTATTTGTCATTACTTGCCTTGGATTTATATGCTGTTTATCATCTGCAAGAGCTTTTACAGTGTGACTACTTGCATATTTGCAGTCGGACTTCAGAATCTCTGTGAGCTCATTAACTGAGATCTGCTTTTTATATTAACCAAAATTCAGTGTATGTATTTGTCCATGGCTTTTTTCGACAAGACAACTGTTTCTAATTGGAAGCTGTCTCTTATTAGAAGCATGGTGTAACATGATAAATATGTAAACTGGTGTTTTAATACAAGCCAGTTCTTGATGGAAAACACTTGGTTACCTACTGAAATGCTGAAGTGGTAACCAGTGTGTTGGTCAGATTGGAAGTGTCTCCTGCAGTGCTTCCTGTGTGCTCCTTCCTTCCAGTCCATGCTCTCTGTTTGTTCTCATCTTGCCCTCTGCTCAGATTGATATTGATTAGAGGGATAGTGCAGTAGCTGTTGGTTCAAAGCTGGAGCTCTCAAGTGCTGAAATTGTGCAAATAGCAAGCAGAAATGCTCAACTGTTTCTTAATGTGGAATAACTTTTCAGTTTTAGCTGCTGGATTTCGTTTGTTTGAAAAAACTTGCAAGTGAAGTCAGGTTTGTATCTGCTATGGCTCTTTCTGCATCATATGACTCAGATTTTGCCTTTTTCATTTCTTCAAGTGGAAGATCTTGTTTACTTGGCAATAAAGTGTTTGATTAAATTGATCCCTCCTTGACTGATATATACAGTGTTGATAAGTGTATATATAGTTAATCTATTTGCTCGGGTTGCTTCCCCCCCCCAAGTAATTATGCTATTAAGTAATTAGTCATGCAGACTTCCAAGCTTTGGGGACAGTCTGTCATCGATATTTGGAAATATCACATGGAGTAGTCAGGCTGTGGAAGATGCTCAAAAAACTTGCATAAAACTTTAAATATTAAAAAACCCCAGCAGTATAGGTTAGTATTGTGTGGGTGTGGTGTAACACAGAGGCACTGTTAAGATACTTGTTAAAATGAATTAGTCTGGAAGTCTCAAAGGAAACGCTAAGTAAAAAGAGGGCATTCTGCTTTTGCCAACACAAACTATTTTCATTATACAAAGATAATATTGAAAGCTGTTTGCTCTTCTTACTTTGAGGATAATGTAGTCAAAGGAAAGTGAACTTTATTTTCTGAGTTAAGGTAGATGTCAGCATTAAATATTTGAAATGGATTTTACAAATGCAAATAAAATTGACTAGGATTACAAGTTGAGATGGGAGTATCATCAGAATGCTTGAACTTGGATTTTGTTAGTTGTAAACACTTAAATATGGGCTAGTTTTCAAATAAACTTTTCGCAACTCAGTCACAGGCTAGAGTCTTTGGTAATAAATGCATTGCATCCTCCTATTCACTTGTAGGAGAAGAGAGCTCTTCCAGAGTCAAGTTATCAGTGTTGCTGTTTATTTTCTTTAAGTTTTGATGCAAGTAAACATGGAGCAAATTTGAAAGTAGATTCTCTTCTGCTCTGCAAATGTTAGTGAAACTAGAAGTTGCACAGTGTTGTAGCTTCCTCTGTTCTCCACACTGGTGTAAAAACTGTCACCTGAAGACACTTACTACAATGCATGTGAACTATTTCTGGATGCTGTATAGCACAGGCTGCTGTTGCCTCCATGTTCCTCTTAGTCACACACACAAGAGTTTCTGGTCTGGCTGTTGATGGCCATGAGTTGTGCTTTTTTGGTAACCATTTTAGCTAGATTTTACTAGCAAGCATTATAGTCTTGTCTGTGCTTTGTGTTTTAGCTGTAGCTGCTGATAAAAAGCACTGGATAAGCAGTTGAGACAAAAATATAGATACTTTTAAAGGTAAGTTAACCTTTCTTAGAAGGTTTTTGCCCCCCCTGTTTGGGAAATACATATTTGTTCAAAGCATTTATCTTTCAAGCTGCTTTTGAGCTTGCTTCTTAAATTGCACACCACTTCAATCTGCTTATGGTTTGTTTTACAGTTACAGAAGTATTTGTTGTCAAGGTGAAAGTTCTTGTTTGAGTGGACTGATATTTTTTTTGGAAAATATTGTAAGAAAATAGTTTCAGGTCCACAGTAATGCAGTTAATTCCAAGGCCAAGGTTGCAGACTGCCAGATTTGTAGCATCTCTTGTGTCTAGGGATCCCATATGTCTTTGGAATATCCTCTTTTGCCATCCCTTGATGTGTCTTTTCTACAGCTTAACGAGATTTTTCATCTGAGAGCACTTCTGATTTTGTGTGCTTTTTCCATTTACAGAGCTAATTATCTGGCTTTTACTATTGACTGCTTAAAACATTTTTGATCAAGTGTTTTAAAGCTTGACAAAGAGTTGCTATTTAGAAATGCTAACTGGTGGTATACAAAAGGTTATGTATTTTGGCTAAAAACACAAAAATATGAAAGGCATGACTCATTTCAAAGTCTTTTTCAGTCTTGTGTTTTATCAAGGACATTTGAAAAGAGATAGTAAACGAATTTATTAATACAAGTCCCATTTTCTTAATATAATCGGTTCCTTCAGGGATTTCTGATCTGCTGCTGCTTAACCAGTTTGCGCCTGATGGTAAAGTTGGGACCTTTTTTAAAGGGACAGGATGGCTTTCCTCTTTCGCCATCACGTTCTCATTTCTCTTTATGTGGATTTGAAAAGTAAATACTCCCTAGGCTTTTTAGTCTCATCTGGTGTACAAGAAAGATGATAGAAGAAAAGCAACAAATAAAAACATGAAAGTTTGTTCAGGGTTTTCAGGTATGTGGAACTCTTATGTATGAATACTAAGGGCTCATCCATGTTTCAGCAGTTTTCCACTTCTTTTTAAAGCAGTTTTGTTATTGAAAGACATGAGAGATTAAAGGCACCATACCTGTCTTATAAATTTCATCTATGTAGAATTTATCCAGGTGAAACAGGAAAGGCCATTGAGCCCTTTTTGATGAAGTCTTTGAACCAACCATCTGTAAGGAGCTGGGCACTGAAGAGCAGAATCCCTTTCTATTCTGTACATATCTATATCTTTCTCTGAATCTCCCTACTTTGGCAGCTCTTCTGTCTTCTGCAACCTGCTCACTTAATTATAATTTTCCTAGAGTTAAGGTAATTTAACCAGCAATGACTTCTGCTGTTGTATGCACACCTGCAAGAAAAAGTTTACATGCTTCAGCAAACTTAAGTCACATCTGCACTGTCTTGCATGCCTTCACACAGTGGCCTACTGTGAAACTATGAAACTGTGAAATCTTAAAATAACCTTTCTTGGGTTTGTGAGCTGTTTATAATAATGTAATTTCAAGACCTAAGTAATGCCTGAAATGTTGTAAATTGAAATATTAAAGTACTGTGGTGCAATAATTTTAACTGTTTCTTTGTAAAATCAATTATGCAGCAAAGCGTCAAGCTACGATGGAGGACACCTGCATAAACAAAGATTGGTTTAGTACGCACATACTAATATCATAACAGTCCTTGCTGGTGTTCTAATACATATGGAGAATTTACTTGAGAGAAGTGAGGTTATGAAATTGGATTTAAATGGTGAAGTGGCTTGCAGACCATACTAATGAAGACAATTTCTGTGCAAAGGCAACAGACTTGATAATATTCTTTGTTGTTCTTTGTTTTACATAATTGAGGCCACTGTTTGGAGTTTCTTTGCTCTTGGTTGATTGAAAGAAATGGCCCCATACGGGCTTTTTCTCAGCTATGTTCTTTGGATGAGACCTGTGAAGGAGGTTTAGTGCTGTGGGGTGAAATGCAGGCCTGTCAGTTTGGCCGCTCAGCATGAAATTTGGAGAAGCTAGTGGGAATTATCTACATAGGAAAACAAAAATGCCAGAGTGCGTTTCAGACTTCTTGACCTTGGGCATCTGAGTTCAAACTGTAGGAAAAGAGTTTAGTCAAATAATGATTACCAGACTTTAAAACTCCTGAACTCCAGTATCTCTGTGTTCAGAAATTAGCAAGAATTGCTTCTTTGAAACTGCTTATCTGTTTTTGTTTCTTTTAAATACCCAGTATGCTTTTGTGTGCAGCTGTTAGTACAATGATGATTTTGACTCTGGTTGGCACAGTATCACTTGCAAAATTCAGAATTTCTTCCAGAAAGCAGTGGGTGGCATGTCTCTAAGGTGTCCGTATGCATGCCTGTGTGGCCATGGAATAAAATCATTGGGCAGCCTTTGGAATAGGGATCAAAATTCTAATCATAGGCATCACTTCTGACAGCTGAGCATTGGCACTTGTTTCTTGGAGTCTTCCACACTCTTTCAGGAAAGAAATGCAAAGCACTCTTGCCTCTGGAGAGTCTATAAGGAAATGGCAAGAGGCTTTTGTTGGAAATGGGAGATGTGACTCTGAACCTGTTTGGATGGAAGAGGATGTGGAGTACAAATCTGCCACCTGAGCAAGTGTTTCATGTACTTAGCTCTTGCAAAAAGGCAGTATCTGCTTGCTTCTAAGAATAAATGCAGTTTAACTTTCTGTAAAGCCTAATCCCATCACTGAATGTTAGACCTGGGACATGGCTCCTTGGACAGGTTCTACATAGGACTTTGCAGGGATGTGTTTAGTGTGAGAAACCTTGTTGGGCTTGGTGCACAGGCTGTGCAAGCCTGCTTCCTGTGTACATAACAGCAGAATTGTAGGGCTTAGGCACACAAGCTAATGCATATACCGTACAAGTTGGTATACTCAGGAAACCTATTCCATCTGCAAGGTAAGATGCAAGGCAATGAATGCGTTGCATTTGGAGTGACAGCTTGCACAGAAGGATTGCTGTAGCTCAGATGGTGGATGGTAATTCAGAACCATAATGAAGACAGGGCAGTTGGTTGAATTAAACCAGCAACAACAACAAAAAACAAACCTGAAAAAAATATCCTCATAAATATATATATTTATATGTATATATTTGTTTTTCTAACTTTAAGCACCTTGAAGGTGAAAAAGAAAGAGACCATTTTTATTTCAGCTTAGTCCTGAGTTTCCTTCCAGAGCTTCAGTTTTGTTATTCCCACCCCACAGGAAAGTGTTGGTGGTTTTTTCTGTTTTGTTTTGTGTTGCATTGCATCTTTCCAGTGGGGCCAGCATTAGAGATACATCTCATTCCTGTTCGAGTGTGTATTTAAAAAAACAAGTGTCCTATGCATGAAAATGCTTTTAGTCCAGGTCATTAGGAGTAGCTGAGGGGTAGGCTATAGCCTGGATTTGCTCTACAGAAGTTGAAGATCAGGTGACATTTGTTTTCTAGTGCTCTTCTCTGCTTTTTGCTTGGCTAACTTTTTGTCTTTGCATGGAGCTGTCAGCAAAATGACAAGGATACCATTTGTGTTGGGCCACCCCATTTCCCAATTCTGTTGTACTATTCAGATCAGCTATATAAATGAATTGCCCATGAAGCAGTAGTCCCCATATTCCTCATCCTTTTGTTAAAATTGCAGTTGTGCTAGATCTAGGGTGTATAATTGAGATAATATATGCAAAATGACAGATGTGGACAGGAAAAAAGTGGAGAAGAGGCACATAGTCATGGTTTGTGGTTTGCGGATGAAGGTTCTGTTAATGACATTCTCCTAAGACGTTCTTACCCTGAGTGCAGTTTCCTTTTGGCTTTAACATTGTCTGCATGACTAATATGTAAGTAACCTTCAAGTCACATGGCTTCCATGTCATAGCCTCAGAAACCTCTCTTCTAGGTCAGAGAGCACATAAAACAAATCCCATTACTGCAGCTGAGAACATTGTGGAGAGTCTGTGGCTGTCCTTCCAGAGATCTCTCAGGCAGATCAGTATTGAGCTGCTTCACAGTTTCAGGGTGTGAGATCGAGGTGGATGTGACTGTAGAGGTATTTCTCCACTGATAGTTAAGATGTCGATTAGAAGAGTTAACTTACAAGGAATTTTCATTAGTTGCTAGCCCAACTCCATATGTGGTGTGAATGTCCTCTACAACAATAGCATAGTTTCACCTGCATAGGTCAGAAGATGGTGTCTGAGATCCCATTGTCTTTTGGAAAAGATGTTGCAGGGGAGTATCAGCACCATATAGACCCACACACACATGTTGTGACTTTGCAGACTGCTTTTGGGTAATTGGAAGCTTATCTTCTAATGTAAACCTGAAGGTCATGATTATCTGACAAAATTTTTACTTTTTTTTTTTCTCCTTTTCTACTTAAGAGAGCTAATAATAAGCCAACAAAAGCACTTCAGGTAGCTGAACATTGAGAAATGAAGGAAAACATCTGAATGATCAAGGTTGAATACAGGTTTTCACCTTTGGAAAAATTATTTTTTGTTAAAGATTTTAATAGAGATCTGCTTATACTTTTATACTTAGCTGAACAGTGACTTGTTCTCTCACTGCTTCAAATTCAGTGTAGGAAATCTGAGTTCATGTCTCCTTAAATGACATTTGCCTGCCTGTCTCCATGGAAGTCCCTGCTGCCATTCTTCAGTGCTCTGTAGCAGGCAAGACAAGCTGGGATTTAATCGAAAACTGTGATCTAGTATTGGAACTGCCTTATGATATCTTGAATATCAGGATTTTTTTCTGCAGTGGCAGTGCCTGCTGTTCCGAAGAAGACAGGGTGTGCCGCATTCCCCTGTGAATCATTCATTAGTCAGACACTTTGCCCTGTGTGAACTGCTTATGGAAACTATATCTGCGGAATCCAGCTTGCCCATGGTATCCTTTTTTTCATGTTATTTAAATATTTTCTTCCAAGTCACATTAGTAGAATACATCTGATCACTCTGAATAAAGCCTCATTTTCAAAACTTTTTTTTTTTTTAAAAAAAAGCACTGTTACTAGATTGTGCATTTGGAGAACTTCAATTGTATCAACTTTTATTCATTTTTTAACTTACCGTTTTTTGTCTCATCACATTTTTAAACTCCATTTTAACTCAAGAGTATCTGTATATAAGTTTAGTTTTGAAAATCAAGCTTCCTGCTTATTATGTGTGTTGCTGTGGTCCCTGGCAGCCCCAGCAGAGCCCCTCAGTACCAGTCACAGGGTGGATATGGCTGTGGCCCAGTGAGCGCAGAGCTGGGGGATGGGCTGAGGTGCAGGGGGTGGCAATGGGGCCCATCCTGACCAGTGGTGGCATTCCTGATGTGGAAGGGAGTCCAAGGCAAGGAAGTCTTGGTACACTAATACGAAGCTTTGCATTGGAGGCTACATTGGAGACTTGATGCTGGAATAGCCTGGTGATCCAGGCTGTCCCAGGAGGTGGTTAAGCCACCATCCCTGGAGACGTCTGAAAAGACAGATGTGGTGCCAGGGGACAGGGTTTAATGGTGGATGTGGCAGAGTTAGGGTAGTGGTTGGACTTGATGATGTTGAAGGTCTTTTCCAACCAGAGTGATACTGTGAATACTTCCATATTCAGACAGGAGCCATGTGGGTTTTTCCCTTTTTTTTTTTTTTTTTCCCTTTTCTTTTGAAAGCCTGAAAATGGGACTTTTTTTTTTTTTTTTCATGAGTCAGGAGACTTCTTGCTGAGTAGGCCGTAGTATTTTTAGATATGCTGATTTTATGTCTGAATGTGGCCTTTTTATCTAAAATGCATTTCATTTGACTGTTTTTCTTTCAGTCTGTTGGCTGTGTCTGTGTGTGCTGGGCAGTCTTCACACTTTGAGCAGCTGAGTAGCCTGTTACCTGCAACCGCTTAGCTTTTGTCTTCTTTCAAATACTGAGTTTAATAATAAAAATTACTTCTTTGCTTGTTGAGGCATTTCTGATCTAGTTGTAGGTTTCTGTAGCCTTTGGGCTTCAAAGTTCCTGGGTAGATGTAGCTTTAAAAGCTGCATGCTGCAGTTCTTGATTTGCAGGGGAAGGTAGAGGAAGTGAGTCAATGGTTGCTGGTTTTCTTGTTTCCTTGTGGAACTAAAAACTGCTTAAAACAATATAAATATAGTGAACAGTTTTATTTTGCATGACAGGTTATGGATGTGTCAGATTGTTAAGTTATTGAAATTTCTTTTAGGAACTAGATATCTAAGATGATAATTCAAAAAAATTGTGTAACTCAAGTCTGCAAAATCTGAGTTGTGTCCTGAGTTCAGGCACATACAGTGTATAATGCTGATCTCTTCATGCAGTGTGAATTTCTTTCTGGCATTTAGCTTCTTTTTTCTATTATTTATCTTATTTTGCCTGTGAAGTTTTTTTTTTTCAGTGTACATTTCAGTTAATCAATATGAAGTCAAGATTTTTTTTGCATGGTTACTCCCAACTGTTACAGTATGTTACATACCGAGTCAGGTCTACAGCTTTGAAAATGCTTCTCTTGCAAAGCATTTTTGTCCTGTGCTACCTGCTTTGTTATTTAGAGAGAAATACGCCCTGCTTTTGATGAAGATACATTTCTCCTGGCCCAGCACTAATGAGTGCAAGTAATGTCAGCGGCAGAAATTGTGTGGGCATTAGTGAACATGTGAGCAGGTTGTGCATCAGTAGCATCATGCCAAAACCTACTGCAGCAGCACTCCTCTTCTAGCCTGTAAAAGCCAACCTCTTACACTGTTTGTTGCCAGGCATTTTCCTGTCTTAGTGACATACATTTGTGGGTTGTTAAAATTAGTACTGCCTTACGCTGCTTAAGATCTTCCAGGTTTGTATCAGAGCTGAAAATTGTAGAGGTGCTACTGGAGTGTTTAATGCTTTTGCTGATGGTGCTAATTTAGTTAGTACAGCTGTCTGATATATAAAGAAAATGAGAACTTTGTCGTGTTTGTGAAAAACTTGTGTGTAGGCTGTAACTCTTGTGTAGTAACAGCAGTTCTAGCAGCTGGATAGTTTTGGTACTGTGAGTTCTGTAGTTATATTCCATGAATACATTGGTAATTTCTTCAGTTTCCTTTCATTGTGACAGTGAAAGTAATGTATATCTCCATAGCACATTCTGGAAATCAGGTGTGTGAAGGTGTGTGGTTATTTTCCTCTTGCTTTCCTTGGTCTTACTAAACACATTTACAAGACTGTTGACAATTGGTTAGATGGAATTTCTTTTGCTACCACTGTTACTTTCAGCTGTCAGTACGTGCCACCTACTATAACAGATCTTGGGAAACACTTATGGAGTAGTGAGGGCCAGCCCAGCTTCCAGGCCGTGGGAAATGGAAGTTTTTCCCCATATAGTTAACACTTACAAAAGCACTTCTACCACTAACACTTGTTATGTGAAAATATTTCTATAGAATTGGTAGCTGCTGAGCAGGGGAGAACCACTCTGATTCTAAATTATACTTCCAAGCATTGATAAATTGAGTTATATACTGTGTATTCTCTAGTAAAATGTTACTAGAGTAGAAGTTAGCAATGATGGTGAGCTTGATTTGTGTAGGGAGCATTGTTTTACGTTTTAAAAAAGAGAAGTTCTTTGGTTGTGTTTTTTGTTGTTCTTGTTTTGTTTTGGGTTGCTTTTTTGTTTTCCTAAGTAAGGTCAGTGAATCTTTTTTTAAAGGGGAAGAGGGATATCTTAATTAAAAAAGGAGTTATCTTTTGGTGCTTGTAGTATTAAATATTATAACCTAATCTTTTTTTGCCTCAATAGGTATACAAAGCTTGGATATGCTGGTAATACTGAGCCCCAGTTCATTATTCCTTCATGTAAGTATTTATTACTTATGAATGCTGAAGTTACACTTTGAGTTCCTGTAACATGCTATATAAAAAAAGTTTAAAAAGGGCAACTTGAAAATACCTCTGAGTGATGACACAGAGTGATAACATGACTGTGTTCTGTTATGCTGTGGATGCTCACTTTGGAAAGATATATTCATTAAAATGGTACACTAATGTTTAAAGTTAATATATTGGAAATTTAAACCATATTGGAATACAGTAGTGTGGCTTTATTTACTTTTTAGAAGGTTTTTCCCTTATTAATGAGTTCTCAGGTTAAAATTTAGTGGATTTTAATTAGAAAAAAATAAAAATTGGATGTCACAGTGTTTTTGGGGTTTAAAATGTTATACTTGGTATTTTTCAGTATCACAGCTATATTAATTTGCTGTGTTTTGTAAATAGAACTTGAAAACACTTACTTTTTTTTTATATGTGAAATTGCTTATTCAGTCACTGTCTCCTGAACTGTTTCTCCCACTTGAAGTGATAAGGCTCTACTCCAGAGAGTGGAACTCAATCAGCTTCCTTTAGAAATGCTTCACCTTTTGACCTTTACACCACTTGGCATTTGTCCTTGCTCATCTGTGCCAAAGTAATCATGTATTACATCCTGGTAAAAAAGGAATAATTACTACACCCAGTTTTCCTTCTAAATGCAACAGGAAAAGAGCTAGACTTAATAATACTTAAGCATAGTCACTCTAAAATATAACTTCATAGTTCAGGCTCTACCTATATTAATTTTTTCTAGAAAACATTCCTCAAAAAGCAATTTTCATGGAAAGCTAAGGTTAATTCCCTTAATGCATTCTCCTGTTTTCATACACGTGACAGAATCCTGTCATTCTCTTCTATATGTAGTTCTTTAGTTGTTTGGTTTTCCAAGTGAAATTTATTTGGTTTATTTCAGTGGCATATAAAATATACTCTAAAATTTTGTTGTTAACACAAGAAGTAGTTTTAACATTAGATTTAAAAAAAAGTTGATGAAGCATTGGAAAAAACTTGAAATAGCTCTTTAAACTTCATGGCAGTTTTTAAATTAAAAATTGGCAAATGATTATTTAATTTCAGATAAACAGAGTTTATATCCTTTTTTTGCATCTTCAAATTTGGTTTAATCAATTTTAAAATCACTTTCTTGTTCCAAAGAAGGAGAAGAGGTATTGTGACACTTTAAACAAATTCTGGGAATGAAATGATCTGTTGGATCACTAAGCAGAGAAATTTATACAACAGGGGTGCTATTGAAGGAGAAAAGGATGGGAAGAAATGAGACTTTTTTTTTGACAGCTTTTTGATATAGTGTGGTGTGTTTTTTTAAAAAAGCACTTTAGTCACAGCTGAAATGGTCCTTGACTGCAATTCTCTTAATGGAAAAGGCATTTTCCTCATTTGTAATGTAATCCAAGTTAGATAATTACATGAACTGCACGACTGGATTAATTCTCTGCCTCAAATGAGTAAAATAGCCCAGTTGTAGTCCACATTAGAGAAATGAAAATAGAACATAGCAGTACCTCATTTCAAAGTAAAATGTTACAAAAACCTGTGGATCTTTTCAAAGCACTTTAATGTCTTTAATTTCCTTAATACTATCCACAGAGGAAAAATGGTGTGGTTTCTCCTTTGACTTCCAGCAGTGGTGGTTGCATGTTAACAATTTGGTTCTCTCAAAAATGTTTGCTGTTAAGCAGGTTCAAGCAGCATTCCTTCTGTCTTGTTCACTTGCTCCTTGTCTTGCTCCTGCTCTTAACAAATTTTTTATCTCCCACTACTCTTACATTGTGTTTCTGAATATGCTTCTGTAGAGATGACAAATGCCTGCTTGAAAAGTGAAGTAAATGAGAATATATTGAGCCAAATTTTGAAGAGACTTGGTTGCACTGCCTTTCTTTCCTGATTGCTTTTAGATCTTAGCAGATAATGAATTCTACTTGATTTTTATTCACTTAATCCTTTTTTCCTGCTGTACGTTAAAGTAAGAATTCAGTTATTTTTGTTACCCAGTAGTTCCCTTGATTTGTTATCTATTTCAGTTTATGATAGTTTATATGTCTTTTCTTTACCTTTAAAAAACCAAATGGCTTGAGTAGTGGCTGAGCACAAAATTTGATTTGATACAAGTACGTCCCCTTTTTTTCTGAAAGCTCTTGGCTCTTGTGCCAAGCAAACCAAAGGCAAACGCTCTGCGATACCACTGGAGTGCTGCCCATCCTCGGGCACGGCAGTAGCTTAGCTCTGGTTTCAGCAAGATTGATTTTCTTGTTTATATTTTCAGGATATAATTCTTGATTCAGGTTGTTTCTTTCTCGTATCTGACTTTCAAAACGAGGACTGAACAGGCTGGCCTCAACATCAGCAAAATATTGAGAGTTCCCATCTTCTTTTAGGCTTATACCAGGGTGGAACCACTTTGACTTGAAAGTTTCTATAATCCTGGGGCAAGTGATGATGTTTTACTTGAAACTTCTTGAAGATAACACACATCTGTACAGAAAATTTTCTGAAAGTATGTGAGCTCTATAACGATGACCTGAAAAATATTTGGCAAGATTCTTCGTTTCACTTGCAGCAACCTCTGGCCTTGCAACATCTCCTTTCTACAGTTTTAGGTTCTACTTCCTATCTACCCCCCATGCTTTCAGCTTCCTCCAGCCTTCTGCTTCCTCTCTCCTCTCCTGTAAGCTGCTGCAGCAGTTACAGTATGATTCAGTTTTCTTCCTGAAGAGCTCAAAATAATGTCTTTTGTTTTATCCTGTTAAGTCTTTCACAACATTTAACTGTGGCTGGGCAGCTCTGCTTTTTTTGCCCTTCATGGGAAGAGAAGGGAGAAGGATGGGGAGCATCAGTGAGATGCTAGCTTTACCCTAGCATGCTGTTGATTTCCAGACCCTGTAGCTCTGCTGCCCTGTGTCTGGTGGCCTTGTGCTATTTTCATATGTTTTTTAGTTGTAGTTGTGAGCAAACAGAACGTCTTCTGAAGGTGAGAATTAGGGAGGCTGAGGAGAAACCTTATCACTCTCTACAACTGCCTGAAGGGAGGTTGGAATAAGGGGGTGGTCAGTCTCTTCTCCCAAGTAACAAGTGATAGGACAAGAGGAAATGTCCTCAAGTTGTTATAGGGGAGGTTTAGATTTGATGTTAGGAAAAAGTCATTAATGGAAAGGTTTGTCAGGCACTGGAACAGGCTGCCCAGGGAAGTGGTGAAGTCACCATCCCTGGAGGTATTTAAAAGATGTGTAGAAGTGGTGCTGAGGGACATGGTTTAGTGGTGGGATGTGGCAGTGTTAGGTTTACTGTTAGACTCGATGATCTTAAAGGTCTTTTCTGACCTAAATGATTCTATGAATTAGCAAAATAGTTCTGCCTTTGAAAGACCTGTTGGATCACAAATTTGAATATTTGAGGCTGATATTAATGCTTATATATATATGGATTCCCTGATTTATGTGAAGGGTTGTGTTTAAAGGCAATTATTAAGATGTGGAAAAAATACAGCAGGTATTGCTGGCACTGCAACCCTGGTAGCCATGGGGCTGGTGCAAAAGATGAGAGAAGGCAACATCTGTGATCCTATGATATTTAATCAGGGATCCATCTTTCCAGGATCCTGTGTTTAGCCTTAGCCAGTATTTTTTTGCTAAAAAACTTTTTAAAAATTATTTATTTATGATGAGTAGTAATCTTGGAAAGAATAAATTGCCAGGATACAAACTCTTAGCTTCTGCCAGTTAGCTCCATCTTAACAGTGAGATAGGAGTAGGAAGGATATAAAGGAAGAAATTGAATATAGACTTTGTGAAAATCTGTTTTAAAGCATCTAAAGCTGCATCCTGTGGCCATACAAATTTCTGTCCTTTTAAAAGGGCTCTTTTTATTTTTGTCTACTTTTTTTTCTGTATGTCTTTTTCTCTTACTTCTTCATTCCTCCTTTTGTACGTGTTTCTCGCTTACTTGGTTGCTGTTCAAATCCTTTTGTGTGTTCTATCTCGTTTTCATAATATTTCCAGAAATGAAACTGATGCTAGTGAAGTAAGTCATCCATTTATCTAGGAGGAACATGTTTTATTTCTTGCTCTTTATACAACTTCTACAACTGCATTCCTTTACTAGTATTATCGTTATTATCAGTAGAGGCGTGTGCAGAAAAGTAGCATGTGTGTTGAATAAAATCAGGGATATACCCTTAGTGATTCTTTTTATATTTTCTCTCTGATTGAATGTTGAGTGTCCAACAAGTCTATATTTAGATCTGTTTTGTGTTACTTTATAAATCATGATTATGTTTACCTATGATTAGAATTCAAATTACCTGTGTTTTATTTAGCTTTTCTATGTTTTTACCTGACACAAAGGATGAATACAATTACAGTGTGCTCCTATTCTTGAATATTTCCTTTTTTGATGCAGGATGTATGATCTCCATTGGTGTTTGTGTTCTGTGTTAAAGGTATTGCTATCAAAGAATCTGCAAAAGTGGTTGATCAAGCACAGAGAAGGGTTTTGAAAGGTGTTGATGATTTAGACTTCTTTATCGGGGATGAAGCAATAGAGAAACCAACTTATGCAACCAAGGTATAAAGAGAAATGTTTAAGATAATTTCCCAATGCTCTTTACAAAGCATCAGCTAGCTATGCAGTAAACAGCTTCTCATGAATGCTTTTTTGGTTAATTTTAATCTTATTTTCTTATTAACTCTGTAGTAATGGAAAATAAGGTTTGGTATTAGTTTTTGTTGACCTTTGCAAAAAAGTATGTGCATATATATTTCTTCTGAAGTGAACGGGAGGCTGGGAGAGTGTTAAGAGAAAATATCCTATTCTTTCACATTCCTTGGCATCTTCTGTCAGCAACATCAGAGGATGCTTGGGGCGAACCTTGGGTGTATCCAAGTGCCACCATTCTGTTGTACTGAGAAAAGTGCAGTGTTTTTTCTCGGGTATTCAAGGTTAGAATGATTTCTGGGTAGATGTCTAGCAGGATTCTTGCATATGTAGGTTATATGCTTTTACTGCAGTTGAAACCAACTAAAATTTTGATGTTCTGCAACAGTGGCCCATCCGCCATGGTATAGTTGAAGACTGGGACCTAATGGAGAGGTTTATGGAGCAAGTAATCTTTAAGTATCTAAGGGCAGAACCCGAGGACCATTATTTTCTTTTGGTAGGTAAAATTACGTCCTACTTACAAAATTGTGTATGACTAGTAAGAATGTTTGTGCTGGCTTACATAATAATTCTTAACTATGAATATGCTGTTGTTGAAAACTGAAGTAAATATAAATTACCTGAAAATTTCCAGACTTATTTTTTTTTTCTCAAATATTCTGTAGCACTCCTCAAAATGCACTTTCAGATATACTTCAGTATGTTTGGTATTTTAATGAAAATTATAGCATACTATTACAGCACGCTGTGTGTTGTTGCTAGCTTCTCTCAGTTGAGTACATTTCTACAGCTGGTCATATCAACTCATTTTAAAGTGATTGTTTTCTGAAGAAAAACAGCTTTTTCCTTCAATGAATCACTGAGAATTTTTAAAAATAATTGCCATTCTTTAAATATGCTCAGCTGGATTCTTTGATGTTTTTAGGTTGATAGTCCTTGATTCTTTCAGTGAAATGAAAAGTTGTGATGAGCTAACCAACTCACAAAAGGGGTTATCAATGTAAATTCTTAAGCAGTAATTACTGTAATGTTTTTATTGCACTTCTGTTTTCCTCTTTTCACTCAATCATCATGTTCTGGCATAAATTCTGTTATTGTCAGAGGAGTTTCTACATTTTCTTAATTGTGCCATTTAAAAGCACCCTTTGCACATGACTATTTTTACATGCCATTGTTGTTGAATGACTCATCTTTCAAACTTTAGAATTTGGCAGTTGTAATTTTTTTTTAAGTCAAGTGTTTAATTTGAATGTAAGTAAAACTTGCTTTTTTTTTTTGTCTCACAGACTGAGCCTCCGTTAAATACTCCAGAAAACAGAGAATATACTGCTGAAATAATGTTTGAGTCTTTCAATGTTCCAGGGCTATATATTGCTGTTCAGGTAAGGGCAGGGCTGTTGAATGTTAGAGCTAAAGTATTTCTCCCTGAGCTAAAGCTAATTTCACTACAAAAACTGAGTGGTGTTAGGAATACTTTTATGTACTTTGGGTTAGGAGTTCAACCAGTAGATGTTTGATATGCATTGATTCTGTTGTCTGTTAGTCTAGATACTGTTCTTTTGTTACCTGTATAGAAGAAGTATAGTACATGTTGCATCATAAATTAAAATCCAAACAACACACCACATCATCATATTGGTAGTAGGCCAAGAATTAAATCTCTCATAAACATGAAGTAGCAAAAAATATGTTTGCTGGAACATGGCTAAAAAAACCTCTAGGAAGCAAACCCCATATTTATGCAGTCCCTGTTCTGTAAGCTGTTGTGTACACATATGTGATTTTACTAAATCAGTTTCCATGCCTTAAGTTACCATGAGAATATCAGTCTGGGTGTTGCTGGGAGGGGTGGTGGAAGGTGGGAGCTGCAATGCAGTGGTTTTATCAAGATTTGCTTTGTGTGTGTGTCTTCTACAAGGCTGTCCTTGCCTTAGCTGCATCTTGGACGTCAAGACAAGTAGGAGAACGAACACTGACTGGCACAGTTATAGACAGTGGTGACGGTGTCACCCATGTTATTCCTGTTGTAAGTATCCATCAAAACTTTACAAACATTTTAAGCAGAGAACAGTTTCTCCTGTAATGTCTGAAATTTCCACTTACGTAGACTGATGTATAGGGTTGTGGAGTTTTTGTTTATTTTGTAGTGCAAGAACACAACTTCTCTGCATCCCGAGTTTGTCAGGGCGTATTACTTTTTGTGACTTTCAAAAGATGATTTGCCAAGGCCATGCTGAGTAGTCAATGAAATTGTATTGCTTTGTCATATTTCTAGTTTGCTTTGCTGGGAAGAGTGAATATGCTCTTTACAGTAGTCCAAAAAGTTCAGGAAGTTTTTTATTTAGTTAATATAAAAATAGGAATTGCTACATCTCCCTCAAATATTGTGTATTTTGTTTACAGTTTTCCTCCATAAACTGACCAACATTGGGTAGTATGCTATCATGCATCAGCAATACAAGCAAAAAGAAAAAAAATTCCTATCAGACTGAAATAAAAACCCCCTAAGGTTAATAAATGTTGAATATCGGTTCCAATATATAAAAAGCAAAAATTAATCTGATCATAAGATGCTTTATTAAATAATATTTATAGCTGCATATTTCTTAACAATTTCCAGTTGTTGGTTTTGTTTTAGGCATGTATTTTCTTCTATAAAGCTACATATTTGACATTGTATAATTGGAACATTTAATGGTGCTCTTTATTTCAAGAGGCTGGTAACATGTTTCTCTGTCCATCTTTCCTTGGCAAGTTAAATGCATGTCTAGGCACCAGATGCATTTTTCTTTTCAAAATGAAGGTTACAGTTTTAAGATTAAAAATTTATACAAAGCTTTATCATGCCACAGTAACTTTAATGTTTAAAAACAATTTCTTATACCAAATAGTAGCATTGGCAGTGATCAAAGATGTGCTGTGATGGAACAATCTGTTATTAATCTTGGTGGAATAAAATGGTGTCTTTGTTCAGACTACTTATCCAAGATGGCATATTTTTAATAACTTGTAGGAAATAATTGATAAATAAATAAATTCAAACCTTTTATAGGTAAACTTTTAAAAACTGTGCTTGGTCATTCATATTGCTATTTAAAGCAGTTGAACTTTTCCCAATTTGTGGGTTTGTTGGGGTTTTTTTTAGTTGAAGTAAGAGTAGGTATTCTATATCCCTTGGAGTGTTAAGCTCCTTTAGAGTCAGATTCACTTGATTTCTGGAATCCTTAAACATGTTGAACAAATTGACAGTAATAGTATAAAAACTTTTATAATAAAGAGAAATTAACAGTCATCTCTGGTTAAGCTAACAATAGTGGTGTTCTTCATGACATTATTATTTTCTGTGTTAGAACACTTTATATTAATGTAAGGTCTGTATAAGAAATTTTAGGTATTTAATATTAGTGGTAGCTGTATTAATCTGCTTGGATGTAGCAGGTCTGGTGATGTTGAACACTCTTGGTTTCTCCATTTAGACCAGATATTTTTAATGCCCTCGTACTGACCTGCAGGGTAAGTGTGACTTTCAAGGGTAGATTGATGGATGAGGATGGGCCAGTCTGATGTTCTAAGCCATCTCTATTAATGTGCTGAAATGATACATTTTCTCCCTGCTTTCAGAAAATTAATTTTGGTTCATGTGGATTGTAACGTCTTACATCAGTGGCTGTGACTGCAGAGCCACATCATTTATTCTAAAATAATATTTCATGATACAAGGTTCCTTGACCTTTTTGGTAAGAGTAACCTCATTTTGAAGAGAAAATAAAGGCCAAGGAATAGTGAGTATAGCTGTTTGTCTGCCTTATGTACTAGTGACCTTTCTGTTCCTCCTAACCTTGTAAGAATTATGAACCAATACAAAGTGAAGCACTTTCTACAAGTAAAATAAAGCTACTGAAGGATTGGATTGCTGGTAATTAATTGAAGCAGTGTTAAAGGGTTTCAATCTCACAATTACAGGGAGTGAATAGGAGTTTAGACTCCATCTCTTCCCTCTCCCTCCTGAGCTTTGTTGAAAAGAGTTCTTGTCAATATCTTTCTCCAATTAATTTTCTTTACAGGCTGAAGGATATGTGATTGGCAGCTGTATCAAACACATTCCAATTGCTGGGCGAGATATCACGTACTTCATCCAGCAGTTGCTGAGGGAGAGAGAAGTAGGAATTCCTCCTGAACAATCCTTGGAAACAGCTAAAGCAGTGAAGGTAATGTGAACATTGCACATGTTAAGCTTATTTTAGGTCAGAGCTTGATATTTATTTTAAAAATACAATAATCTCTCAAAAATCATGTCCTTCCTACTAATGGTGCTCCATTTCTAAATAATAGTTAAATGTTTAAATAATATAATACCATGAGGTATACATTTGGGTTATACTGAATTTGGCCTAGAATTTCACTCTTGACTTGTAGTCTCCCCTTTCTCCTCCCTCTCTTATTATTATAATACCCAGTAGGAAATGTTCGTGGTGGGGTGTGTAATGTGAAGAGCTGTAATTACTCTTCTTTCTGAATGTCATTACATCCCCTTTTATAGAACAAAGCTATTCTGAAAGACATTTGGTTTAAAGTACACCGAAACCTTGTTTCTATGGCAATTCTTCAATCTACTTTAGAATTAATTTCTCACCATTGTAGAAGTTTAGAGGAAAAAAGAAAGAAAAATAATTTAGCTTAGCAAGATGTGCTGCACTCAGTGCTGCACAGAAATGATTTGTAATAGCAGAGCTATTTGTTGACTGTATTACAGTAAATGTCAGCTCAGCTGCTTTTGAGGTCTGTTCTGTATCTGCCAGTATAAAACTTGTATTCCTAAAAGTTTAAATGACTGCACTTACTTAAAGTTCATACCATCTTCCCTGCTAGACTTAAGAAGATGCTTCTAACTGTACATATTCAATTTTCAGGAACGCTTTAGTTATGTTTGCCCAGATTTAGTAAAAGAATTTAACAAGTACGACACAGATGGTACAAAGTGGATTAAACAGTATACTGGAATTAATGCTATCTCAAAGAAAGAATTTACCATTGATGTTGGCTATGAGAGATTCCTGGGGCCAGAGATTTTCTTCCATCCTGAGGTAAGTTGATTTGAATTCTTTATGCTTTTTGCTTTGGGTGCATTTTAGATGATAGGATATAAATAGTATTTGCAAACTTGTAAAGAGGTGCTTATCCCAACCTAGAGTTCTCCTTATTGGTAAGAAGACTATTGGAAGGCAGTGTAATTTTGACTCTTACTGCTAGTAATCTTGACACAAATTCAGGTCGATGTCTAAACAAAGTACTATTTTTGAAATTTTTTAAGTAAATGAATTGCTAAGCCTGTATCATCTTCTTTCTGTTTTTAATAAAGTTTTTAGGTCTTGCTACACTCCACCCTGTTTTCGCACCTGTCCGTTGAAAAGTCAAGTTTCTAAATATTCTGTCTTTATATCCTCAGTCTCTTTTAGAGTATTAGGAAAAATCAAAAGGGAATACAGCTTTTTTTGCTTCTTTAGTATTGTTTTTTTTTTCTCCCCCCCCCCCCGAATCCCTCTCTGCATTGTCCTTTTTTCCCTTGATGCTCTTTTGCTCTGGTGCTCAGCATCTATAAAGGGCATGTATATTTTGACATTTTAGAGTTAAAGCTCTCTAAGAGAATAGCTGGCAAAGGGCTGTGCTGCCATTCAGCAAGACCTGGACAGGCTGGAGAGTAGGGTGGGGAGAAACTTGATGAAATTCAACAAGGGCAAGTGTAGAGTCTTGCATCTGGGGAAGAACACCCCCATGTCCTAGTACAGGTTGGGGGCTGACCTGCTGGAGAGCAGTGTAGGGGAAAGAGACCTGGGGATCCTGGTGGATAGGAGGATGACCATGAGCCAGCAATGTGCCCTTGTGGCTAAGAAGGCCAATGGCATCCTGGGGTGCATTCGAAAGGGTGTGGTTAGTCGGTCAAGAGAGGTTCTCCTCCCCCTCTATTCTGCATTGGTGAGGCCGCATCTGGAATATTGTGTCCAGTTCTGGGCCCCACAGTTCAAGAAGGACAGGGAACTGCCTGAGAGAGTCCAGCGCAGAGCTGCAAAGATGATGAAGGGAGTGGAACATCTCCCTTATGAGGAAAGGCTGAGGGAGCTGGGTCTCTTCAGCTTGAGGAGGAGACTGAGGGGTGACCTCATCAATGTTTGCAAATACACTAGGGGTGAGTGTCAGGAGGACAGAGCCAGGCTTTTTTCAGTGATGTCCAGTAATAGGACAAGGGGCAATGGGTGCAAACTGGAACATAGGAGGTTCCACCTAAACATCAGAAAAAAAGTTACTTACTGTGAGAGTGACAGAACAGGCTGCCCAGAGAGGTTGTGGAGTCTCCTTCACTGGAGACATTCAGAACGCACCTGGATGCATTCCTGTGTGATGTGCTCTAGGTGATTCTGCTCTGGCAGGGGAGTTGGAGTGGATGATCTTTTGAGGTCCCTTCCAGCCACCCTAAGATTCTGTGACATCTCTTATATAATAGAAAAAGGGAAGAGGAGAACCATCCTCTTTATCCTCTTTCTTTTGTATTATGTGGACCTGCTAACTCATCTGTTTTTTTTTCTTGATTGTAGTTTGCTAATCCTGACTTTACACAACCAATCTCAGAAGTAGTAGATGAAGTTATTCAGAATTGTCCCATTGATGTTAGACGTCCTCTGTATAAGGTCAGTAGCTATAATGAAGTTTTTAATACTTGTTTTAGAGGGATTGTGCTTTATCTTGAAATACCTATTTGAAATGCTATTAAAAAAACTCAACAATAAATCAACTGTTTTTCTACAAATGAGCCCCAATATGCAGAAGGTTTTGTGTTATTTGACACTTTTTCAGGATGTGATGTTTCATTACTCAAACTCTTAGTTAAAAGCAAAAGAAAGGAGATAAACCTGAAAGAAGTGAGATGTACACCCAATTTTAATGTGATCACCTCTTTGAGAATTCATAATCTGTCATGCTTAAGTGTTAGATAATTTAAAAATTGAAGTAACTGTAATTTTAAAAGCTGTCTTGAGATATTTAGGATTTGAGAACTGGATAAAGTAAGAGACTTACATTTTCAGCAGCAGTTAATAATTGTTGTTACTCAAAACAGAATATTGTCCTCTCTGGAGGCTCAACCATGTTCAGGGACTTTGGTCGCCGTTTGCAGCGAGACTTGAAAAGGACTGTTGATGCCAGACTGAAACTTAGTGAAGAACTTAGTGGTGGGAGACTGAAGGTAAGTTCTGGCAGCTACTTGAACAAGCACCTTTCTCTCCCATATTACCTGGAAAAAAAAAAAAAGCAAAAATAACATAGTTGCAATATGGGGTTTTTTTGTTGAAATGTCTTCATTTTTATTTCAAGTTTTTATAGAAGTTTTTGGAGATTCATATGTTTTAGAGAGTTGTAGGCTGCTATTGGAAAATATTGATATGTATATTTCATTGTAGGAAGCTACAGTACTATTTCCCCAGGTATGCACTTCTGCTGCTTGTCAGTTATTACTGAACTTAATCAGTTTTAGCTAATGAATGAACAATGCCTGTTGTAAAAGCAGTGGGTCCTTCCCCAGCTTTTTATGTGCTAAACGCTTGTTGATTACTTGTAAATCATCATCCCTGGTCTTTTAAACTTAGAGAGCTGAAGCAAGCTCATTGTTGAGCCACCAGAGTCCTCACAGGACTGGAGCACTTGTGTGAAGTGCAGCTGAGGAAACTGACTTGCTTAGAGAAGAGGAGGCTTTGGGGGTCCTCACAGCAGCCCCTCGGTGTGTGTGGGAAGATGAACAAGAAAGTGGGACCAGGCCATTTGACATTGCCGAGTGGTGGCACATTAAGGACAACAGAAGAGGTTCAGCTTGGATAAAAGGAAAACGTTTTCTCCAGGAGGATAATCAGGCATTGAACAAGCTGCCCAGAGGGGTTGCACAGTCTCCATCCTTGAAGGTTTTTGAGGTTCGGCTGAATAAAACTGAGTAACTTCCTCTGGCCTTGTAGCTGACACTGCTTAGAGTCAGAGGCTGAACTAGAGATGTTCTGGGGTCCCTTCCCACCTCAATTATCCTATGAAATCACTTTGTATTATCACTAAACTGCATGATCTTTAATTTTTGTTCTTTCCACCTTTGACCTGTGATCTAACTTTTAATATTTTTTTCTGTTGAGCCTGCATACCTAAAATATATTAGCAGAGATAAATTTTGTGTTTTTTCCTTTTAAGGCAAGATTGAAGTAATTTTCCTCATTTATTTTTTCTTAGTAATCTAGCTAGGTGAGCTCAAACAATCCTTAAAACCCCCAGTGTTGCTCCATAATATGCAATGTAGACAAGTCTGAAATTTCAGTTATGTACAATTACCTGATTGCAGTAACCTAGGTAATTCTTGGTTCTCCTTACTAGTCTTTTACTGTTTAGTAAGGAAGCAGGATGTGAGTAAGGAGTCTAGTGTGATTCTTCCTTCTTGACATTGCAAGGAATCTCTGGCTTCAATTTTGCAAATGTGTTCCAAATAATTTTAGATACTGTTTCAAAGTGTTCAGATTTCAGCAGGTTGAACTGGAAGAAACAAGTTATTTCTTTCTGAAACTTATGTACACACAAGCATAAGTAAGGAATGGATGTTTGTGTGGATAGGGAGGGGAAAGGGCCTAACTGGAATGAGGGCTGTAGTTCTGAAAAGCAGGACTGTGACTGTATTGGTCCTAGCTAAGCTTTCAATGGATCTGCAACGGATGCTTTGTTAAAATAATGACATGAAAATTAAAAAAAATAACTTTCTGAGTGTTTTATTTAAAAGGGGTAAGTAGTATGGATCTGTTCTTAAAACTTCATAAATAAATGGTCCCTTAGGAAATCCAGCAGAAAACAGAACATGGATAATTGGAGAGGAGCACTGTAGTGGAGGTCTTGGGAGAAAATCGATATGAATGCCAGCATTTCTTAATGTCCAATAAAGTATGTAACTGGTGATACAGAAGCAAAAGATATTTCTTTATCTGGCTTGTACAAGAGAAAATGTGGTGGTATAACTGTAAATCTACATACCCAGCATTTAAGCAAACACTAATTTGTGAAAAATAATCCTGGAACATAGACTTCTTTTAAAACTGTTTATGATTTTTTACCAGCAAAAGTGACTTTAATGTTTCCTTTCTTTCTTTTCCATTTATAGCCTAAGCCCATTGATGTACAAGTCATTACACACCACATGCAAAGATATGCTGTTTGGTTTGGAGGATCAATGCTGGCTTCCACAGTAAGTTGGCTGTAAAACTTGAGCATGTTTCCAGTCATTCTGGCTGTGCCTTGGGACTTCTTCTCTCTCCTTCACTTTATATTAACTGCAGTTGGGGGATTCCTGATAGGCCTCAGGTAGCAAATACACCCTGCCTGCCCCCTTTGAAGTTTTTGCATTAGACTGGGAAGGTTTGAAAGAGCAAATGAAAGCTGAACTACAGTTTTGTGTGAGTTGTTAAACAGTGCATTTTAGTTTTGTGGCAAAATACATCGTTTGCATTGGTATTTAGCCATGTGTGATGTAATACTAATTTCAGGACTTCCAAGTCACTTGTATTTGTTTTTTCCCATTTGCTACATAAATGTTAAAATTAAGATCTATGTACCATTTACTATTTTATTTTTTTTCTGCTTCCCATTACAGCCTGAGTTCTACCAAGTATGCCATACCAAAAAAGATTATGAAGAGATTGGTCCTAGCATCTGTCGTCACAACCCTGTGTTTGGAGTCATGTCTTAAAGCTGACCTCAGAGGGGTCAGGGACAAGGAGGTGGGGAGGAGGAGGCATCTTTCTGATTACTTGTTTGTCTGATGGCTGGTATTAAGATAACAAACATGACTTGACAATAAGATAAAGACCAAACACAATTAAGCAGGATTATTTTAATAAGTGTCTCAACATGCGGATGTAGTGGAAAGCCAAAATGATCACGTTTTATCTTTAGATTGATTATTTGAACCTGTGTGTAACAAAACAAAAAAGTGAATTTTAGTTCTTTCTGTGCCCTGGTATTTTGTATATTAATGAATTATCCAAGATTTGATGGATTTGATGGTGTGTAGATAGTCAGCTCTCTAATGCTT
This sequence comes from Apus apus, assembly GCF_020740795.1. Lineage (NCBI taxonomy): Eukaryota > Metazoa > Chordata > Aves > Apodiformes > Apodidae > Apus > Apus apus. The sequence goes on from NC_067287.1 coordinate 8,201,606, forward strand.
CCATTGTACCCTTTCATGGGTGCAATGCAGGAGCTTGTTTATATTTCATACTTTTTTATACTTTGAGGAAAAAATTAAACTGTAATATTTGAGGAAAAAAATATTACCAGTGACCAACTTGAAACTAAATTAAAAAAAAAAAAGTCATGACTCATGCAACTAGTTCTTGCAAATCATGACAGTCTAAATCCTGGGTTCCATACAATGCGAGTGCTTTTGGAACTAAGAAGCTAGTATCTTGGATTAACTAATGCCTGCTAGTGCTTTCTGATTACTTGGTGCATTTTCATACTATCTCTTGCTTTAAAAAAAAAAAAGTAAAGACAAGACTGTTGGACCAGTATTGCAGTTCTGTAGTGTCATTTCTAATTAAAACCAAATAATCAGGTTATCGAAATTGGTGTATTTAAAGCCTAACACCATTCCAATAAAGGCACAAAATTTCTTTTTATGTTTGTGTCAGACTTGTTAATCTCATGACATGGGAAGTTGTGAGCAAGGGTTCCTACATATCCAGTGTGGTTTTTGAAGAGTAAGACTGGTGTGTAAGGTAGAGATAATTATGTGATTGTGTAAACTGAAGTGTGAGCATTTTAGAACTGCAGTTTATATGTTCATCTAGGTAGCACTTACCCATACAAACCTAATGTCTCCATTGTTAGGTTTGTTCATCTACTTTGTTCTGTAACTTTCCCCCCCCCACTTTCTTTCAAGTGGTGGCAGACAGGAGACAGTGCTGCATTTTCAATTGCTGTGGTTTTTCTGCAAGAAAATACCATGTGGATAAAAATAAAGTGAAAGCAATCTCTTTCTCATTCTTTCTAGGAGGAACGCTTGATATATTGGAGTTAGTTACAGTTTCTGTTAATATTTGATGGGAGGAAGCTGTTTTTTAGACATTTCTGAACTCACAAATGTAGTTAAGGTTGTTTATGTAGAAGACCACAAGAGGGAGACTGGTTCCTTCTCAGTTGCAGTGATGCCTCCGATTTTTTTTTTTCAGAGAAGTTTATCAACTGCCAGAGCTTCTCGTTGCTTCAAAGCATGGTAAATGAGACTCCAAAACAAGGATAAATATGGGAAAGGATTTTTACAGCAAGCACTACAAAAGTTCACATGCTGGAATCAAATAGAACCTTGGTGCAAAGAAGAAAGTGTTAAATAATTTTATTAAAAAACTGTATTATTGACATCTCCCCTATCAGTGATACAGTTTTTTGAGAGCTTTTCAAATATGACTTTTTGAATAAGTCATAACTTATAATTGCTGAGTGATTCATATGGCAAGAAAGACTAATAGGCAAATATGTGGAAAATAAGTTAATTTAAGCTGTGCTTTTCCAACAGTCCTCTAGTTCTGCTACTGCATCATGCTCTAGGGACTGGATTTCCTGATACACTGCAATGACCTGAAGATAAGGCAAGGTCTAAAAAGAGTCTTAAAAATTCACTTGAAAACCTCAAATTCCTCACAGATAGTGTAGTGGGGAAATGGAGTGAGTGCTGATTTCTGTCTCTCACAGCTCTGTGTATGTGCAAAGATGCACAGAATGTCTAGGTATGGAGAGAACACTCTTGACTGAAGGACACACCTGATGTTTATTAGTTGGAAGTTGTACTACAGCTAGTCCTAGGTGTAATCATAGCTCTGATTTATTGATCTTTTGGAACCCAGGAGAGATGGTTTCCCCTATTTCCTCTTGCTGTCACTTTCAGGCCTCCACTGCTGTGCCTTGGTGAACAGTGAAAAGTAGCAGTGAAAAGGCACTAGCAGAATTCAGATGATGCACAAGGAACCCAAGGGAGGGGAGCAGCGGTTATAGATCCTTTACAGGCTGAAGTTGTTGAGGTGCCCTGGGTGTGGTTGCTGGGTGGATCTGCTCTGCAAACAGCTGTCTGGATTAGACTGAAATTGGCTGTTCTTGGTATGGTGGGTAACAAGAGGTGACAGGCAATTCTCACATACTGTGTTTCAGCAGCTGAGCTCTTGCAAGAGAAGAGAGGGGGAATAGGAAAAAAAAGGGCTGCAGCAGGAGGGGATGGTGTCCAACAGACTTGTTGCTTCAGGCAGGCCTGTTAGGTTAGTATTGTGCTGAAATACACCCCGTGTGGTGGGGGGCAGGGCTCCAGGGCTGGGCTGTGTCTGGTGAGTCGTAACAGGTCCAGCAAATACTTGGGATGTCAAGGAAACAAGCCAGCTCCTAAATGAGCTCTTTGATGGAAGGAAAAGGTGACAGTTGAGTGTGAAAGCTGTCAGGCTGAGAGCAGAATTGCTGCCAAGTGGAAATTAAGATGGGTTTTGCATTCCAACTGTATCCAATGGAGGAAGTGCAGGTACTATTGGGGTTTTCATCATTAATTTGGTATGTTCAGGAGTAAGGCCAGGAGTCTTTTTCCTAGGATGAGGTATCCCTGCTGCCAAAACTGAATAAAAATAGCTGAAGCAGTCCAGCAGAGTGGTGTGTTAGGCACCTTCCACACCAAATTCTCCATCCTGAGTGCAGAACTAGGAATCTCATTCTCTGAAGAGAAGTCGTGTTGCCTCAGTGTGGTCTCAGCTTCCTGAAGAGGTGGCATGTGTGCCCTGAGTGCTGCTGAGAAGCCCATTTGTTGCCTGACTTGCTCAGGTGAGATGTGTACAATTTTATCTAGCTGCTTACAAAACCAGGGATGCAGGGATACCTGTTTGTTCCAATATTTGCTTGTCTTCCCATGGCTCCAAGAAAGTTGCTTTAAACTTCTACTAGTCATTTGTGTAGAACAGAAAGAGAGGAAAGTACCTGCACCTTTACACAGCAGTTGTTTTCCTGTAGCTGTAATTTCAAATGATGGTAAGTTACTGATATAATGAATAAGTGGGAGTTTTTTGCAATGTTTTTTCTGGGTTTTTTGGATTTTATTTTTTTATATACTGTAGAGATCATTTCAGAGCAGGTAACAGCCATGGCTGATTCCTGGTGTATTAGGGAGCTCCTGTTAATGACTTGAATGGAGAGTCATCAGTACTTAAAGGCACCAGGTACAATATTCTATTACAGTCCTGTATGCTGGGAATAACTGGGAATGGTTTACATCAGTGTTCTTCACCTGTAATACTGGATCCAAATCTGAGCTGCTGTTGCTGGTGGGGTGGTGGAGGGGCTGAGCAGCCTGCAGGTAGGTCAGCCCAGGGATCGTGTAAAACACACTGGACAGTGTAAATAAAAGGCAACTTCAGAAAAAACCTGTACTCTCCTTGTACCTCCCATTGTTGTTCTGTGCTGGGTTGGGTTTAAAGCATCCAAAAGGTTAATTAAAAAAAACAACAATTCAAACAAACCCTATTTGCTTTTGTAAAGTTAAATAGTATTTTTTCTTCCAAGGCTTCTTATAAGAAAGAATACATAAAGGCAATTATTATTTGTACTTGTGTACAAATGTAGCTTTTTTTTTGCCCCTCTTGGTTTCAAAATCCTGTTGTGTTGGTAGTTAACATCCCAAGGATCCACAAAATCCTTTACCTAATCTCTCCCAATTTCTTTGATAAAGTGCAAATGGATAACCTGGCTGGCTATGGAAGAAACACCCAGCTGGAACTTCTTTTCCCAGTGCCAACCTGTGGCTGCAGGATGTGGTGGACACTGAGCTAGAGGTACCACAAACGTGTGTAGAAATGTGAGGTGGCAAAACCCCCAAGTTTCTTCTTAATCATCAGCTGTACCTCAAAGTCACTCTGCTTATTGTGTCATGGAGGATTTAGTGGGACCGATGTTATGAAGCAGCATAAGGGAGACTCACACCTTATTGTCCTGGTAACTGCCAGGTGACCCAAGGCAGTGCTGTTTCTGCACAGAAAATTGCAAGGAGCAATGAGAACTTGCAGACTGACCTGCCAGAACTTGGCTCACTTTTCTGATCTCCAGGAGTTTGATTTATTCTGCTAGTGGGACTCTTTGTTTAATTTGCTCTCTGTGGTTAAGAAGCTCGTATTTTCATGCAGCTGAATTGAAAATAAAGGTGACTGCCAAGTCAGTTTAGGCTCAGCTCTTAATTTTGTGAAAACACCAGTGCCCAAACAATGTATTGTTGGGAGGAATGAGTTCTTACTTGCAAAGCTGACCACAGGGGACTGCAGGGTGTGCTGAGCTGGATGTGCTCCTGCTGTGGGTAGGCAGGATAGCAATGTTTGAGCTTATGGCCTGAGGACCAGGTTGTTGGAAGAGAAATATTTTGGTTATCACTTTTTTGTTTTCCCTATTGAAGTAGCAAATATTGCAGGGTAGCAATTCTGCAGTTCAGGTTTCATTTCTGATTTAACTGTTGAACAAAACTCAAGTAATTGGTTCCAAGTACCAGTGACATGGTTTTAAAATAAGCCTTCATGTGTTACTCGAACGGGCAAACACCTTTCTGCATACTTCCTGAAGCCAGACAAGAGAATCACAGAACCTTAGGGGTTGGAAGGAACCTCGAAAGATCATTGAGTCCAACCCCCCTGCCAGAACAGGGTCACCTAGAGCACATCACACAGGAACATGTCCAGGTGCGTTTTGAATGTCTCCAGTGAAGGAGACTCCACAGCTTCTCTCTGGACAGCATCATTTTTTTCTGATGTTTAGGTGGAACCTCCTGTGTTCCAGTTTGCACCCATTGCCCCTTGTCCTATCACTGGACATCACTGAAAAAAGCCTGGCTCTGTCCTGACACTCACCCCTAGTGTATTTGTAAACATTGATGAAGTCACCCCTCAGTCTCCTCCTCTTCAAGCTAAAGAGACCCAGCTCCCTCAGCCTTTCCTCATAAGGGAGATGTTCCACTCCCTTCATCATCTTTGTGGCTCGGCACTGGACTCTCTCAGGCAGTTCCCTCTCCTTGAACTGAGGGGCCCAGAACTGGACACAATATTCCAAGGCAGAATAGAGGGGGAGGAGAACCTCTCTTGACCGACTAACCACACCCTTTCTAATGCACCCCAGCTTGCCATTGGCCTTCCTGGCCACAAGGGCACATTGCTGGCTCATGGTCATCCTCCTGTCCACCAGGATCCCCAGGTCCCTTTCTCCTACACTGCTCTCCAGCAGGTCAGCCCCCAACCTGTACTAGGACATGGGGGTGTTCTTCCCCAGATGCAAGACTCTACACTTGCCCTTGTTGAGTTTTATCAAGTTTCTCCCTGCCCAACTCTCCAGCCTGTCCAGATCTCACTGAATGGCAGCACAGCCTTCTGGTGTGTCAGCCACTCCTCCCAGTTTTGTGTCATCAGCAAACTTGCACACTCTGTTCCCTCATCCACATCGTTGATGAAAATATTGAATAGTACCTGTCCCAGTACCAACCCCTGAGGGACTCCACTAGTCATAGATCTCCAACTAGGTTTTGTCCCATAGACCACAACTCTCTGATTTCTTCCTTTCAACCAGTTCATGATCCATCACCCTTGGGAGTCCTTCTGGTCTTTGTTAATACTAGAACAATGCCCCACTAGTTAAAACCCAGCTACAACCCCCTCCCACTTTGAGTCTAGTTTAAAGCTCTGTGAATGAGCTCTGCTAACTCGTGCCCTGGGGCTTTTTGTTTTATTTTTTTCCCCTCCCAAATTTGCATGTAAATGCATTTAATGCTGGAGAGATACCTAGAGGATACAGCAGCAGTGAGTGTATAAGAACAAAAAATGTAGTGCTTAATATAGGACATGTAACACTGATACAGTTGAGAAAAGGAAAAAAGAAGGTTGTCTTTTATGTTTTTTTCTTTTCCTGAATGAAAAGAAAAATCAGGCAAGGCATATTTTTTTGAAAGACAGGCCAATAGGGAAGAAGCCGTTTTCACTTCTCCGAAGTCCAAAAGTTGCCCAGCTTCATGGACATCCAGGACAAATCTTTTCTAGTATCTTGTTGAAGTGGTTCCAGTTTTTATAAATTAATGAGAGCAGGGGATTAAATTCATCTTTCCAGCTAAGCGCACTGGCTACTGAGTTGTAAATTTTCTTCCTCATCCTGTTCAGGTGACTAATCCTGGGAGAAGGCTTACACCTCACGATTTGGAGCTCAAGCTTGCATCTCCTGTGGTGTTGAAGTGGATGATTAATCCCTTTTCAGTGCAGAACTGGTGGACTGGCTGCTCCTGCCCTTCCTGGCTGGCTGGGGTGAGCAGCTCCCTGCTCTACGTCCTGCCTTTGGGGGCCTCAGCCTCGCACGGCCTGCAGGGATGGATGAACCAAGATGGGTCTGAGGGGGCTCAAATTCCCCTGTGGGGCAGCATCTAAAAAGTCAGGAGTGCAAGAACAGTAACACCCACAGTTACTCCCTTCCCCACTGCAGCTGCTCCTCTGACAAGGTTTGAAACACAGGGATTAGGGGAGCAGCTCTGCAGGTCTCCCCAACTCTGCTACTGGTACCCTGAGCTCAACCCCCATTCCTGAGCTGCAGAGCTCAGTAGACCTGCTCCTGCTTGCTCATCTGCACCCCACTTCTGTTCCCTTCAGTTAATCTCCACCTTCTTTGGGTCACATAGGTTGGATGCTGCCTCTCTCCCCTGTAAAGCACTGCTGGAAATTCAGTGTTTCAGTGAGTCCTGCCAGCCTCTGATGGAGCGTTTGCTGAACCCTCAGCATGTCTCTGCTGTTTGTCATGGGGACGGTTTCCTGTGTTTTACTTGTTGAAATGTTCCAAGCATAAGTAGGTTCAAGGTTTAAATAAACATGAGGTCAGATTAGAGTAAGACATCCTCCAGATCTCCTTTCAGATGGAAATCCCAGAGACGTTAGCTCAATACTTTGCAGCAGCATAGTGGTATCATGCCTTATGAGAGGCATTTTTGATGTACTGATGTCTAAAATTCAGTGATTCAAGGCAATGTATTGCCTGAGATGTGCTTAGTGCTTGGGGGAGGAGGACTTTCTAAATTGGCTTGAGTTGGGAAGGCAAAAATATGTCCAGGTGTCCAGCTCTGTGTATCTGGGCAGGCATACCAGAAGGGTCCTTATCCCTCCCATGTGGCAGAGCCCCAGGGCCAAGCACTGCCAGCAAGGGGGCTGTCAGCAGCAGCTCTGGTCTGAGATTAAAATCCCTGAAACTCTCCATCCACCAGGGTGGTGATTAGTTTTGGTTTGTTTTTCTTGTTTTCTCTAACTTCTAAAGCCCAGGTTTTAGTCAGACCTTGTTAACAATGAAAAACAGCAAAAGTTGTGCCCAAAGAATCATAGCTAACAGGTAACAAATACTGTGTCCATGTAAAACTACAAGGAAGGCAGAAAATAAGGAAGATACAAGAGTGAGTTATAATGAAGATTTGCTGCTGAAACACTGTGGGGATGAGAGGTGGGCAACTGGCAGCAAGGCTGCACTTACATATACATTTACTAATGAGATAATAATTATCTGAGGTGGCTTTTGAGTTTGCAGGCATGATGCAGTCAGGATTTCACACTTTGCCACGGGAGGGCACTTTTCCACAAGAAATCTGGTTTTGCCGCAGCCTGGAAAACCTTTCGCACAACCCGCCTGGAAAAAAGGATCTAATAGAGGGAGGCCAATGGTAAACCCTCAGAGAAAGGCTGATGCCTTTTAGTCAGGGTGTGGTGAGGGGGATTTGAGCATCATCTTCGGATTTGGTGCCAATAAATCAGTGTCTCCCTGAAGATGCGGGGGACTTGGATGCCTGCAAGATGCTCCAGCCAACAGAAGTGACATCACCTGTGGATGCTGAGCTGGACCTAGTCCCTCAGTGCAGGGGGTGTCAGATGCATTGGAGGGAAATCAACATATGGGAAGATGTCACAGAGAGTATGTGAAACTACCTCAGGAAAGAACTATGAGGAGATCTTGGTACTCTCATTGCAATTCAACTCCAAATGAATTCAGCCTTTTCTTGAACCTGATCATAGGGTGGGCACAGGGGACAACCTGGATGTGCTGTGGGCAATGCTGATGTCTTGTAAGACCTGATGTACCCATAAGCAGAAATAAAGCCAGGCAGAGCTCTGCTCTATCAGAGTCTTGATAGAGTTTTGTTGTACCTAGGTGCCATTAGCATGTTCTACTCATCATCCACAAAGTGCCTTCCTCTCCTTCTCCTGTTGGACCTAGGGAAAGGGTTTCTTATTTATTGTTTTTGCCCTACAGAGCTAGATAGGTGAAAACTAATGATCAGGGACAACAGAAGACAATGCTCCACAACTTCTGGAATCAATGTCTTGGCTTGTAGCACTCTGCAGTTGCCTTCCTCTGAGTTTTTTTCTCCTTTTTTTTTTCTTTTTTTTTTTTTCCCCTTCCCCTGTGTGCCTGTTGGTCCCTTAGTGACAGGGGTGGGTTTGCAGTGGCAATAGCACCAGAGCTGAGCACTAGGCTGAGAAACGGGATGTAGTGCTGGCAACTGGGGAGCTCTGTGTCATTTGTGGTGAGGTCCAGGCCATGGTCACCAGCCAGACACACTGGCTGTATGCAGTGTTCCCCTTCACGCCTGCTCCCTGCCTCCTATCCTGGCTGGAGACCCCACTGGATAGCAGGACTATTTAAACACTGTCTGCAGGTAATGGCTGTCAGAGACTGCATGCTGTGGCCCAGTCCAGCCCTCGTGAGAGATGTAGTGGAGGCTTTTCCAGACTCCAAAGGACAGAGAAATGGAATTATATGCTATTTTCCAGTGCTCTGGAAGTTTAAACATGTTGCAAATGGGTGCCTCAGAAGGACAGATAAAATAGAGATGTTGGTGTGCAGTGAAGTGGGGTTTGGACAGCCAGCCCCTCAGCTGCTCAGCTCCAGCACTCCCCATTTCAGTGCAGCAGCTGGGGCTGCCACAGCTTTCCCAGCTTTGCTGGTGAGATCCATAGCCACCTACTTCTTGGGGCTTTTGCCTTTTCCACTGCAGTGAAGTTATAACTAGAAGTGTCAGGATTTCAGCAGGGAATGGTGCTTGATTCTTCACAGAATCATAGAATCACTTAGGTTGGAAAAGACCTTTAAGATCATCAAGTCCAACCATTAACCCAACTCTACCAAGTCCAGCACTAAGCCGTATTCCCAAGAGCCCCATCTAGAGGACTTTTAAACACTCAACCACCTCCCTGGGCAGCATGTTCCAATGCCTGACAAACCTTTCAGTGAAAAAGTCCTTCCTAATGTCTAGTCTAAACCTCCCCTGGCGCAGCTTGAGGCCATTCCCTCTTGTTCTAACCCCACTTACTCGTGAGAAGAGACCAGCACCTACCTCTCTAAAGAGTCTTCTCAGGTAGCTGTAGGGGGTGTTGAGGTCTCCCCTCAGCCTCCTTTTCTTCAGACTAAACAGCCCAAGTTCCCTCAGATGCTCCTCATAAATCTTGTTCTCAAGGCCCTTCACCAGCTTTGCTGCCCTTCTTTGGACACGCTCCAGCACCTCAATGTCCTTCCTGTATTGAGTTGCCCAAAACTGGACACAGTATTCCACGCGTGGCTTCACCAACGCTGAGTACAGACAGATGATCACCTCCCTGGTCCTGCTGGTCACACTATTCCTAATACAGGCCAGGATGCTTTTGGCCTTCTTGGCCACCTGGGCACACTGCTGGCTCACATTCAGCCACCTAGCAATTAGAATCCCCGGGTCCCTTTCTGCTGGACAGCTTTCCAGCCACTCTTCCCCCTGCCTGTAGCGTTGCCTGGGGCTGTTGTGGCCCAAGTGCAGGACCCAGCACTTGGCCTTGTTGAACTTCATACAATTGACCTTGGCCCACTGATCTAGTCTGTCCAAGTCTCTCTCTAGAGCCTCCCTACCCTCAGGCAGATCAACGCTCCCTCCCAACTTGGTGTCATCTGCAAACTTACTGAGGGTGCATTCTACCTCCTCATCAAGATTGTTGATAAAGGCTCTGAGGAACACCACTTGTGACCAGCCACCAGCTGGATGTAAGTCCATTCACCAGTGACGTTCACTCCAGCCAATGTTTTACCCAGCAGACTGGACTCCTGTCCAAGCCATGAGCAGCCAGTTTGTTTATCAGAATGCTGTGGGAAACTGTCCAAGGCCTTACAGAAGTCCAGGTAGACAACATCCACAGCCATTCCTTCATCAGCCAGGTGGGTCATCTGTGTGAAGGAAGTGCCCAG